>NC_138347.1:60940137-62380137 GCF_046562875.1 Panthera onca
CAAATGCAATTAAAATTTAATGTAATTTCACTACCACCATCTTCTATGCCTACTCTTAGAAAATCAAACTCCTTCCTCTCCCTCCTTTCCAAGTTTCATAGTATTAAATTTATACAAATTTTTTGCCCATAAGAAGCTTAGATGTCAAGGCAAGGAACCATTTTAATTATATTTACTCTTCATTTTGAGTATATTTCTTTTTCATATCTGACAAAGACTTTTGAAGTGACTAAAGAAAGGCGAAGCAACCTGATTTTTTAAAAAAAATTCTTTCATGTACAATCTTTTGTCTGTAATATTCTCATAATAGCTTAGAAATTTTAAAAGAAGATTTTAGTTATTTCTGCTTCTTTCAAATTGGCAAAATTTGAATTTTTTTCTTCACATGTTTAGATTGGCTTTAAAACCAACAAACCAGAAAATAACAACTTACAAAACACACTCTTCATGGGTGCCTGGCGTCTTCAATTAGTGACAGCATCACCCTGAAAACTGAATTTCTGTTCTGTTTTTTTTTTTAAAAAAAGGTTGAAAAAAAGTTGAAAAATGCACACATAGAACTCACACAACACCAAGCCTGCTGTCTTAAGGACAGGAAAAGTTTCAGGGCAATGGGAGACCATAACCATCACTGCAACAAACTCTCCAATCAGCTAGCAGACTTTGTCAATATCTCCTTTGTCTCCACACTGAAGGTACAGGCATTTTGTCTGTGATTATAAACAATATCTATTTATGTGTTTGGAGTGGATAATTCTAAAGTTGGTAGTGTTCAGGTACACTTTGAAGAATCATTGTTTGTTATGTATGCCTTTTAGTTGTATTGAGTTGATAATTTCAAAAGGAGGGGACTTTTGGTAAAAGAAAGCTCTCTTGAAATTCTGTCATTAAATGGTTCAACTCAGCAGAATTATTTAAAACATAGCGCCAAAGAAGAGTATTTTATATCCAAAATACATGGCATAAGAATGTTCTTCAGAAGTTAGATGAATGGGTTAATTCACTAAAGATAAATTTATTGTGTACCTACTGTGTGCCAGGCATTATAATAGACAGTGGCAATACAAAAAATGAACAACTAGATCTGAAAAATAGTAGCAGGGGTATAAATGAGGCTGGCGAGAGAGAACAGAGGAGGTGATAAGATGATTACAATCACAGCTCCCACGAGCTGAGGGCCTGTCATGTATCAAGGCAATGTATGAGGTGCTTTATGTGAACCCCCTCACACCAATCCTACAGGACAGATACCAGAATCTCACAGAGGAGAAAAATCAAAGTGCTGATTGATTACAAAGGGCTTTGTAATGACATACGATAAAGGTTATATTTTATTTTATAAGTAATGAGAAAACATTGTTAAGGTGAGAAATGATAAGATCAATTTCTTTTTTAGAAAGGTAACTTTGGTGTTGCATTCATTTTGATATAGTATCATTTTCATTGGCTAAAGTGTCTATCCTACAAGGATGTGCTTTTTGGGTGGAACTGTGATTCTCTATTTGATCCAGAGTTCATCACCAATGGAGCCCACTATGAATTGAGTAGTATCTGGCTTCTGAAAAGCAGATTGGATGCCACTGTTCTTTACTTAAAAAAAAAAAAAAGTCATGTTTAATGATTTCCATGAACTAGTTAACAGAACTTCATTCTGAGGCATCCATGATCTGCTCCTGAACACTGGTACAGCCTCGTCCCCCAAATTTTGTAATGCCTTAATACCCTGCCACACTTGTCTCCTTCCTCACCATTCCTGAAACACACCAGATTCTTTCATGTCTTCCTGACTCAGTTCTCCTGACATTCCCTCAGTCTAGGTGGGTTTTTCTACCAGGTGAAAACCTCATTCATTCTCCAACATTGCTTGAAAGACCACAGTCTTTCCAAGTTTTCCTTCTCATTCAGCTTAGATTCATCCACTTTGTCTGGTTTCCCACAGCATTTTGCCTATCCTACCACAACAGCATCTTTTTCATTATGCCTTATATTGAAGCTCTTTGTTTCCAAGTCTCTCTCCTTCTAGAATCTAGAAGATTAACAACTGAGGGTATTGAATTTAATCGTTCACCTAAGTTTTACAAACAAAAAAAGGATAAGAAGCATGGAGTGTTGATATACTTGGCCAAGTATGATATCCAGATGCTACACTGCCATAACCAATGCTCAATAATTGTTAGATGAATAAGATGGAGTCATTCAATCATTCACTCACTCATTTTTCATTCGTCATTAATTCTAAATGCTTATAGATCTAAGGAAAAAAGCTCCTTTATAAAAAAGTTTTCTGTTCGTTTGAATAAAAACCTTTCACAAATCAACAGGCACAGAAAGAGAAGTCTATTATATTTTTAAAAATTTTTTTTAACGTTTATTTATTTTTGAGACAAAGAGAGACAGAGCATGAACGGGGGAGGGTCAGAGAGAGGGAGACACAGAATCTGAAACAGGCTCCAGGCTCTGAGCTGTCAGCACAGAGCCCGATGTGGGGCTCGAACCCACGGACTGGGAGATCATGACCTGAGCCGAAGTCAGCCTCTTAACCGACTGAGCCACCCAGGCGCCCCGAAGTCTATTATATTATAATTACTATTATTGAATCAAATAAACAATGGGTACATCTAAAGAGTACATTCCATGCTACAGTCGAGAAAACTGGTTATAAACTGTAGAAAACCGAAAAATGCACCAGCTTACCATTTAACATCACTACCTCCATATAGCCTATAGGTATTTATTGACTATCTCATAGTAATATGAGAGTGCTTGTGATACTGGCAAAAATAGATGAATCACCTGCCCAGAGATGCTACTGAAAGGAAATAAAACAATTTCATAGCAATACAAGGGAAAAAAGACTAACACTTAGAGATCTGTTTATTGTCTAGGCAAGGTAGTAGATTCCAAACATGTATTATCTCACTTAAATCCTCATTAAAACACTAAAATGGCTAGTATTTATCCATTTTAAATAAAAACATAACTGAATGTAAGAATCGTAACTAAATTCCCAGAGGCCACACTATTAAGAGGCTGGGAGCCAGTATTAAAAACAATTTAGAGCTCTTACTTAGTTGGTGTTTTCCATTTATATTAAATTACTTCTTAGAACCTACTTATACCCAAAGAAGTTGAAATAAATGTGGATTTATATTTTAATGAAAGGCTTTATGGGAGACTTTAATGTAGGCATCAAAAGACAGAAATGATAGTTAATATTTATTGAATATTTACTACTGTTCTAAACATTTTGGATGTATTCACTCATTTAATCCGTACAACATTTTTTGGGAGGTGAGTGCTATTATTATTGCTGTTATCACTTTAAAGCATGGAAACTGAGCCAAAGAGAAGACAATAAACTTTCACAAAGTAACACACTTAGTAACTGGCTGTGCAGTCAGACTACAGCCTAGAGAAGTTCACCATCATGTATACTGCTCATCAGGCTAAATGTTATTAAATGAGACAGCTTAAATAAAGTTCCAAAAATAGAGCATGGCACAGAGTAGGCCTTTACTAAATGTTACTGTCCTTCTTTTTCTTCAATTTCTAAAGTTTTATAATTGTGATAAAAATAATACTTTATTTTAAGGTATATTTTGCTTTTTAAAGACTTAATATCTGATTAGACAAAATAGGTAGTGAAGTATAATACAGTAAATTAGTATTAAAATGGTGTTGAAAAGTATTTAACAGTACTGCATGTGACTTATAATATAGATTTTAAGTAACAAAGTATGATTCAAAACAGTGTATATCGTGTTTTACCAAAAATAAAAAGGCACAGAAAAAAAAAACAAATAGAAAGCTATATCCCCTAAAAGTTTAAAAGGAAATTATTTCTGGGTGATTGTGGATGATTTTAATTGTCCTCTTGTATTTTATTCTATATATCTTACCATGCTTATATATGCTTTTCATAATAAGAAAAATAAAAAAGAATAGCTGGGACAGGAACATTCCTGATTGGTTGATACAATACTGAGCAACAACATTCATAGAATTGTGTAAGATTCCACACTTGCTTAGAGATATAGCTTGAGTAGAACCCAAGGCTCCTCATTTTTAACTTAGTGTGTTTTCTCTGACACCCTATTCTCTACTCAGTGCTTATCTTTACGAGGAATTCACAAGTAATCTATGAAGACGACCTCTGGAGGGTGGTTAGAGATACTGTGATTGCAAATGTGTTATGAGCACACATACACACACAGGTGCTCTACCACGTCAAGGCTTCCTAAGTTGCTTATGCAACTGTGTAAGCCATTTGTTTCTGAGTCCAAACCAATACCATATATGGAAGACTGATTTTCTCAAATTCTTCACACTCTTTCTGCAACAGAGCTGTATATCCACACAAAACTCATGATTTTAGCATAACTCTCAGTAGTGTGTGTTAATGTGGGGAAGAGAGTATGTATCCCTGTACCCTAACTTTGAGTTTGGTCAAGTTACTTGCTTTGACCAATGGAATGTTGACAGAAATGCCATGAGTAGTGATTTGGCTTGACTTCTTATGCCCATGGAATTTGGAATAAGAAAACTTTGTCTCAAGTATCTGGTCCCTTCATCCTGAGTCCCAGAATGAAAAGCGTGTAGAGAAGATATGAAACCAAATGCAGTCTAAAATAGTGGTACCCAGATGCCACATAGACCTATAAGTGAGAAATAAATGTTTACAATTATAAGCTACTTAAATTTGGGGGTTATTTGTTATGTAGCATTATCACAGCAATAGCAAACTAGTACACAAACAACTATTAATGCAATCTGTGGTAGCAGGTTTTATAATGTGTGTGTGTGTGTGTGTGTGTGTGTGTGTGTGTCTGTGTGTCTGTGTGTATACTATGCACAGACACGTATGTAATATATATCTATATCTATCTATATATAGTATACATATTGTCTCTCTATATAGATATTTCTCTTCTCTCTCTCTCCCTCCCTCTCTCTCTCTCTCTCTCTCTATATATATATATATATAGGCACACACACACACACCCCAATGCCATATATATCCTGAGACAGATATATATATATATATATATATATATATATATATATATATATACACACACACACACACAAGTGTAGAAAACCTGCCATCACAGATAGCATATAGATATAGATATAGACATAGATATAGATATTGGTGTATACACACAGATATATATATATAAAATGGTTGTCAGTTGAAAGTTCATAAGAGGAGAAGCTACTATGCTTTTTAGTTAGCCATGTATGTATTTTTCACATTTCACTGCACAGAAAAATCATCTAGGATTTTATTAAAACGCATGTTCTCATTTAGCAGGTCTGGAGTGAGGCCTCAGATTCTGTATTTCAAACAAATTCTTAGGTGATACTGATTTTACTAATACTTCTGTACTCTGAGTAGTGAAGGCACAGAGGACAGATAACAATAGCCATATGTAGGAAATGGCCACAAACAGGGGAGACACTCTGCAACTTAGAATGGAAATAATTTTGATTACAATTTTTACCTTTATCTTATAATGAAACAATTCATGTAAAAGACAGAAGAGTCAAAAGAAATGGGCCCTGTACACAAATCAGATGACAAATCCAGTTAATGGTGAGCATATATTCCCAGTCATAGCTATAGATAGAGATATATAGATAGCTATAGCTATAGCTATAGCTATAGCTAGATATAGATGGATACACATACACAAACATGTCTACTAATGACTAGTACTAGAGTCCCCCTCCAACAGTGTAAATGTAGCATCTCAGTGCATTTTGGATGAACATATATACTGATAAACTTATAACCTGGTAGCACTCCCTTATGGAAAGCCGTAAGTTCACTTTCTGAATTGCAGCTTTCTAATAGCAAACTTGTCTTTATTTGTCTATTTTCTCTTTTTGATACTTCATCTACTCTTCACTAATATCCACTGGATTAGTTGTCTTAGTTGGCTCAGGCTGCCATCATAAAATGCCATAGGCTTGGTAGCTTAAACAACAGAAATTTATTTTTCTCCATTCTGGAGGATGAGAAGCCCAAGACCAAGATGCCAGCATGATTGAGTTCTGGTGAGGGGCTTCCTTCCAGTCTGTAGATGGCCACCTTCTCACCATGTCTTCATATGGCACAGGGAGAGGAAGTTCTGGTGTTTCCTCCTCTTGTTAAAAGGAGCCTCCAGCATGCAGGCTCCACACTCATGACCTTATCTAAACCTAATTAGTCCCCAAAGACCCTACGTGCTAATACCATCACATGGGGGTAAGGGGAAGGGCTTCTACATATGGATTTTGGGAAGATACAAACATTCAGTCCATAACACTAGTACTTTTCAAGTTTTTTCAGGTCAGACATGCATAGAAAAGGGTAATATTGTCCTGGTCACTAGGATAAACTAGGAGAGATTTGGAGCTTTGGAGGAGGCTCTGCTGGGCTATAAAAGACCAACCCTTGGGCTCCAGCTATCACTAGGCCTCCTTGAGGGGATCCATAACCATCTCACATAATGTGGCAAATTACACACTGGTTAATACCACGAACTCTTCAGCCCACAAACCACATTACCAATTACTGTCACTGTTTCTGAGCCTCATTTTGGATCTTTCATAATTGAGCTTATATTTTCTGGAAAACACTAGTATGGAAAGAGGTTTCCTAGGCAGTCGATCAATAACCACTACAGAAAAGATGAGAGAATTTAGAACATTATGCTGGAAGGCATAGTAAAAATTTCAAATAAGGCCACTTTGAAAAAACAGCAGATAAGATAGTTGACTTTTCTTGAAGAATATGTTTTTAAATGTTTACAACTTTATATATTTCTCCAGGTATCACAACAGATGCTAAGAAAGTAAATGGGAATCACCATTTCTTCCTGGGGCAGATACTTGTTTCTTTTGGGGGGCAAATTCAGTAATGGCTCAAAGCTTATCTTCTCAGAATAAAAGCTTAAAACATTTTTGAAAAGTAGGGAAGGAAACAGTTTTCTTCCCACAGGAATATAACTAACATGAAACATCAGGTCCTTTGGTACTCCAATGCGGACAAAATAAACTAGTTGGGAAACTGAGGTGACTTTTCTTGTAGTATTCTTTATCCTTCACATTCTTCAGTCCAGATTGGGTCATTGGGTTATAAGGAGGAGGCTTGTGGTATTAGGGTGATCTTCCTGGTCACCACACTCTGGAACTAGCTTTAAAATATCCATCGTCTTGGACATTAAGAAGCATAAAGAGAGTTTCAAACTTTCCATCTCATTATTATTTGTGTTCCGGAGCCTAATTAATTTCTATCACAGAAGCTGGACTCTTCCCTGGTGCTGATTATACATATTGTGGATCTTATGTTTCTGTCTAGAAAACAGGCACAAATAAGACTTCACCATGTTTTACTCCAGACTGGATTCACATGGACATAGAAACAAATATCCCCAAACAAGAGTCATTCAAAAGCCTGTTGAACTCGATCAGATATTTCAAATGGGAGCAGATACTGCCACCCTTCCTACAGTATGATCCTAAAGTCCTCAACCTTTTCCCCCCACCTTGAGGTATGAGAAAGATGATATTTAGATTTTAACACATTCTCATGGGTTTATCTAGAGTTATTTGCAATTTCTGGAGTCCAAACTAAAATATTACCCATTGGTTCCCACTTAATAAAGCATGTTAGAAAACACATGGGGCTCCTGAGTGGCTAAGTCAGTTAAGTGTCCGACTTTGGCTCAGGTCATTATCTCGCAGTTTGTGATTTTGAGCCCCGTGTCCAGCTCTGTGCTGACAGCTCAGAGCCTGGTGCCTGCTTCAGATTCTGTGTCTTCCTTTCTCTCTGCCCCTCCCCTGCTTGTTCTCTGTCTTTCTCTGTCTCTCAAAAATAAATAAGCATTAAAAAAAAAAAGAAAACACAAGTATATGAGGGTAACTGTATATAGGAAAAATATTGTTTTAATTTAATCTTTAAAAGAGTAAATTAAATACATGTACTTCATAAATTTATTATTCATAACAAATTTACTGTAACACATCTCATGCTTGATTGAAACACCAGTATTTCTTATTACTGACAATAAAAGTCATTGGTATAAATTATGAACTTATTCACTCATCCAACAAACATTAACTGAGCACCTACTATGTGTCAAGACAGTGCTAGGTACAGGAGACCACAGATGAATAAAACAATGTCTCTCCAAGTGTTAACAATTATTGATGTGAGTAATTGGGCTTCTATTTGACTTTGGGAACCAGGCTATGAATGGGCAATAATTCACTATAGGTAGTAGACGATAGAGAAGAATATGCTGTGACCTGACTAATTAAAACAAACAAACAAACAAACAAAAAATCTGACTACTGTCTCCTTTGGGGATCCTTCCAAAGAAGAGTTTTCAACAAGGACCTGGGTACAAGCTGTAATTTGGAAGGTGATCTCAGAAGGCAGGTGTGAAGGAGAGATTGGTGAGTCAGAGAAGAAAACAAGGCAATGATAAAAATGTGTCAAAGTAACACCAGTTTACCAACTGGAGCATAATTCCACTTGCGTCTCTGAGCCTTGTACATAATGCCTCCAGAGTCACCCATCTGAAAGAAACAGGCTGGAACATTTTTTCTCCAGTTCTGTTTGAGAGTTTCTCCCATTATGCTCCCAGGGCATTAAGCTGCCAACCCAATTTCCCCAATCCAGTGTAGATTTATTGAGCTCCCCTAGCCATGGAAAAGATCCTGGGAAAAACACTCCTGATGTGGGAGTCTGGGCTAACACAGAACTGCTCCAAGTGCAGCCGAAATCAGAGGTGAGGTGAAGGGCTGAGGTAAGTGTCAGCCATACCTGCTAGACAAGCTTCTAAAGACTTCTGGGGAGTGGGGCACACTATACTGCAGCCCGATCTAGCAGCCCCTAAAGGATGGTCTGGGGAAGGTTAGAATGACATCTTTTTACTAATTATATTCCACATAAAGTGTCTCTGACTCCTGTAAGTCAAACTTTGCGACAGTAAATCCTGACACTGCCCAGGTAAGAAATAGAAAAATGATGATTTGCTAATCGGCTTACCTGATTCTCTGGCTAGAATGTCAAGATTGGACTCAGCAGTTCTTGTGAAAATCCTGACACTCATTCACCAATTATCCCCTAGAAGTTGATATGTATCGATCTCCCTGTGTTTCAGGGAAGAAATCTTTGAACTGCTTTAAGGAGATTTTCCAAAAATGGTGGTACATTTTTGCATCATTTTGTCATGACTGGGCCTATTGAAAAACTTCCTGAACTCTGAATTCATGGCAGTAATATCTATGTTGCTGTATTTGGCTTGTATTTTTTGTTGTTTTGTTTTGTATTAAAGTGGAGAAGAAATGGGTAAAGATTAAATATTGTACCTAAATGTATTAAGCTTGAAGGCTTTCAGTGTAAATGAGAAGGTTTATAGGAAGTTATTCAGACCTTTAAGCTTCCATAAACGTTTCATCATTGCTGACAATATCCACTTTAGGTAACCCTGTGCAAGCAGTTCCTGTGTTGCTATAAGGGTGAAGGGGAGTTTTTTGTGCAATTCACCAATCAGGGTAGGAGTCTGCTGGAGAAAATTTGGTTCGGGGGCCCAGAGCATAAGATTAAACAATAGATACTTCTGTGGTGACCGGAGAATTGATAGACCCCTCTTTCTTTTATCATAATGTATAAGGGAAAGAACTGTATTCCTAATCCTTAGAAAATGTGGTGGTGGTGGTGGCAGGTAGCTAATGGTCCCTTATATGAACATATGTGGCCTCCCTGTGACAATGATAGGCAAGTCTTTAAAAAAAAAAAAGCTCTGAAAAAAAACAAAGAAAGAAAAGCCCCACGGACCATTTAGGCTCTGTCAGTGGGTTCCATCCTGAGACATCAAATCCAGTTGCACAGAAACCAAATGTCAATATTTCCAAAGCTCTTTCCATCTCATATCCCACTTCCTTTTTCTTTTGTGCTTTTTCATCGTCTTTCTTCTTCTCTATTCCCTTGAACCTCTGTTTCACTCTTTCTCCCATTTGTGCTCACTTCCCCCACCATTAGTCAGGCCATAATCTGTTCATCCCCAAAGAGGCTTCAGTGATGGAAAAGAAAGGGCTTCAACAAAGCCACCGTCTAGGACGGAGAGCTCCAGAGGCTGGGGAAGTGCCACTGGGGCAAAGCCTGAGGACGGGGCACCCACTGCTCGGAGGCTCTTCACCCAACAGGCGATTAGGCTTCAGTGGGCTTGATAGCTGTACTAAGCCTGGTGATTTCAAAGCTTTCAGGGGCTGACAAGGACTTGCTAATTTCAAACTTTCTAACCAATTACAACCACAAAGAACTCAGGACAATCATCAGTGAGCAGAATGAAACTGCTGGAGCTGAGCAGCCCTTTCAGGTTTCACTCTTGTGGGTCCGCCACACTGCGTGCAGCTCAGACTCTGCCTCAGCGAGTAAATAAAAATACACTATAAAACAAAAACACACACACTGGGTCCCGCTTGCTGTCTTGTTCCCGGTAGTTGGGCATGGAGGAACCCTGTCCTGCATGTAGTCCGTTAATTTCTGATGGTGTTAATTAAAAACTTTTGATGCTGGTTTGAATGGAAAATACCTCAAACAGTGTTTCCTTTATTGAAACACCAAGTTCCAAGTCTTGGATTATTAGGTTAAGCTCTGTCACAGCAGTGAGACCAACATAAATGCTTTTCATACCATTTGACTAATAATAATAATAATAATAATAATAATAATATATTATATAAATGATAATTATTTCATTAATAATAATGAAAAGAAAGAAGAGAGACTGTTTAGGTTGAAACTCCCTTATTTCAACCTGTTTTTTCCTTTTAGAACTAAATTGAAAATCCGGGTCCCTGAATGTAGAACATATGATATTTTAAAAATCTTTTTTCAAATCCTTACAGAACATTCAAATCACCCAATGTTCCAGGACCTGAATTTTTTATATTTTAAAATGGGGAAAGCTGCTTAAAATAAGTGAATCAGCTGCTAAGTGATTTCTCTCTGTCTCTTCCCCTACTCTCTTTTGAGAGGCTGAAAAAAATGCTTAAAATGGTATATGCAATTGATATGTGCTGCTTAAGAAGCTTAATATAATTACTGAGGATTCAGACTTTCTATTTAAAATGAAGATAGGCTGGGGCAATAGAAACTATGGGTTGTGAGTATTCCTCCCTCATGAGGTGTGGAAGATGTTTCCAAATGTTTAATCCACGGAGCAAAGGAAGGGGTGTAAAGTAGTTATCCGCAGATCTCTCTGTCCTCCTAGTAAACCTCGGGAAACCTGGGAAACCCTAATAGTGATGCCAGGACCCAGCAGGACAGGTACCGAGAAGGAAGTGAGCAAATAAAAATGCATCTCTGCAATCCAGTGCTTTCGTGAAGTTCTAAGCAAACCACCAAAACATTCTGATTGGTTTCTGAGACTCTCCTCTAATTTAATTTTTCATTCGCTCTTCCCACTTGTACCGGGGCCTGAAGCTTTGGATGTCCAGTCAGAGAGGCCCTATAAACGTCACTGCACAGATGCCCTTTTCTCTCTTGTGCCTTCATATACTTCACTTTCTCTACCATTTTTCATCTCCCAATCTGTTTATTCACGCTGTCTGCAACATCAACTGAATCCTTGAGGGACGACAAAACTTTCCTTTTTTCCCCTGAAGGTCTTCATCAGTCTTATTCTTGTTTTGATCTACACATCCCTAAAGTGGATGAAGTTCTCCATAAAGGAGAAGCATTCTGGCAAATCTCCTTCCCTTCCCTCCCTAACCGCAGGCTGCATTGACCTCACCCTCTTGAAACAGTTTGCAGAACCGGCCTCTCAGCCTGATGTGACATGATGGTGATCCTTCAGCAACATCAACAACAGTCACAGACAATCCTCCTTGTGAAGCACGCGAGGGGAATATGCAGAGCAATGGAAAGAGCTAAAACTCCAAAGGGGACGTAGGCCTGAGCAAACCACAGCATGAGTCTATTCACAAAATTTATGAATTTTCCTGAGTAAATTGACAGGCGATATTGTCTACAAAGGACTAGTAAATGTAAATTAACGAACAGATATGTAGCAAATGAGTGCGTTTAAAGACGATTTCCAGCTGAAATGATTTTTCTTCCTAGAGACCAAGTTTTTGTTAAACTTAATCCTACTCTCTTCCCTCTCCAGCAGCAGAAACATCTGGTCGGTTTTAGATTCCCCTTGGATTTCCAACTTCAAAGGGAATTATAAAGAATAACAAATTCATGTACCGGCACTAAAAAAAATTAGAGCAGCAGGAGAGAATGGTAAAATTGTCCTTATTTGACTGCTAGTGACAGGCACCACAGGCAGAACTATGAGAAAAGACAAAGGCAAGATCACCGGTTGACAACCAGAGTTCCTAGAAGGGACAGAATCTTTGGCTTCATGCAAATATGCACAGGGCCCTTAGCAATCTATAAGGAAACTTCTCCGTGCTTAAATGAGAAAAAAAAAATAAAAGGAGTTAGGAGGGAGGGAAGGAAGGAAGGAAGGAAGGAAGGAAGGAAGGACAGCAGGAGAGAGGGGAAGAAGGAAGGAAGGAAGGAAGGAAGGAAGGAAGGAAGGAGTGATGGAAGGAGGGAAGGAGGGAGAGAGGGAGGAAAGGAAGGAAGGAGGGAAGGAAGGCAGGAGGGAAGGAAGGAGGGAAGGAGGGAAGGAAGGAGGGAAGGAAGGAGGGAAGAAAGGGTAAGTGAGTTCACATTTACCTGTCACATAGTAAGCATTAGCAAAAGTTTGTTCAAAGAATGGCATGGAGAATGTCTTAAGGACACAGCCTCTGGGTTTTTTATTCTATCTACAGAAAACTGTGAGTTCTGATTCCAACAAGAGCTATAGAAGCCATGTCAGAAGTAACTTGGGCTCCTAAGAATCCGCTAGAACCATCATTTCCTCCTAAAAGATAGACCTCCAAGAGTCTCAAAATTAGTCTCTGTTTCTTCCTTGCTCTGGATCTTTATCAAAGGATGGCCAGAAATCAAAGTCCTCCAGGAGTGGAGGACTAGGGCTTGAATGAACTATTGATATTGGTAGTTGTGCTAAATTATGCTTGACATCACTTTATAGAACTGGATTTATCTTTCTCTTCTGTCATTTCCCTAGCAAAACTGAAACATACTTCTTAGAGTGCAGGTCTTGATATAATGAAACATTAGAAAATTAGAGAACAGTTAGAGAAAGTACAATTTTGCCATTATAATTAGCTCTTACAAATAGCCTCGTTCCTGTTTTATGTACAACGTGTACCACAACAACAATAAAAATAAACAAGACATGATTAACCAATCAACTTGTTTGTGGACAGAGAAACAGTTAAGGGCTAAAATGTCCTTAAATAATTCATTATAAAAGTCTTTAAACTGAGTGTTCAGAGGTTACAGTTCCCCACATCACAAATACATTAGGTTGATTCACAGAGTGGTCATCAAAAACCAAAAAGTAAATTACTTTTGGCCAAAAAGTATATATCAACAGCATGTTAAGAATATTTCACACAAGAGGACAGAACACACAGAACCAATTCCCTGTGGACCCTAGCACGGTTTGCAAATGGAGCAGTCCCCCAAAGAGAAGACCATCTCCAAAGTATGTTGTTTATATCACAGGCTTTGAGTAATTTCTAATGAAGGAAGAGAAAGTTAAGCCTTCTCTTCAGCATTTCCAATGTAAAGTGACTGTGCTGGCTGCAAAATCATCTTGAATGTCTGTCTTGAATGGGGTATTCAATCTTCCCTCATCACTCCAGGTAAAGCAGGGTCACCCAATATCTCACTCAGAGAATGTCATAATTCGTCCTTATGGTAATTGCACATGATGATGTATTACATATCCAATAAAGTTTATCCAGAAAATACACCAACTTCGGGAAACATGGATCTGATGATATAAATAAACTGCTTTTTTTCCTTTTGCAACTATCTGTGTCTTTGGTCTAAAATGAAAATCCTGGCTTGATGCAGGCATTTGCAAAGGATTCTCTGCCCTATACAAGCAGAATCATCCACCAATGATTCTGAACTTACATAGGGGGAAAGGTGTAGAGGATACGGAGTACTACTTTATTCCAAGAAATGCTGTTTTATAGCTTCAGGGTACATACAGTCACAAATGTAACAACAATTGAACAAACACCAGACCCAAAGGCCAAGCATAAGGAAACCTCATACACATATCAAGAAGCAAACACTATCATTAATAATAATAATTATTATTATAGTTATTATCAGAATGAGGCATTGATGGTTCACTTGGGTGCAGTGTATAATACATTAGCTAGAGAGAACCAAGGGCAAACTTATTCTTATCTTTAAAAGGCAGTTTATATTCTGGTTTATATGACATGAGCTATATAATTAACACACATAAGAAAAGGATGCAGGAAGAAGTGAAGACTTATGCCTTTATTTCACTTGTCTTGTTGTTAATATCAATCTTAAAAATAATGATGAAAAAGTTAGCTGTTTTACAATATGGGTGTTATGGGGTATGGTAAAATGTCTTTGCAGCTTTAAAATAGTGGCTAGTTCCTACCTATCTTTCCTTAGAATGCCTGGCTCAATGCCAAGCTATCAGATTGTTTCCTGACCTTTTGAGGACATTTTAATGGTAGTAATGTCAGATCAGGGTAAAGGAGAAATAGAGAGGATCAGAAGACCGAGGGGAAAAATGAAATGGAAAGAAAAAAGTTTGCATTGTTTACACCATCCAGTCTGGCAAATTTTACAGATGCATTCTGTTTGCTTGGGATAGTTTATTGCTTATGTTATTTCTTTTCTTTTCTTTTCTTTCTTTTTTTTTCAAATGTGCTTTCCTCTACCAACTTTGGCTGAAAATACTTTGTATGTGTCCATACTGTAAGCCGTCATATTTTTCTAGAGATTTAGTGTAGTTGGAGAAGCTCTTTTTTTTTTCTTCCCCAAGGGTTATGCACATCAATATTCTAGCTACTCACTTTCGAGGCCAATGGAAAATGTGCTCCTAAGATTAAATAGACCTGAGTAACACATAAATCCAGTTTATACTGATGCAGTATGTTACATAGTTACTCACATCCTGAATTTCTGATGAGTGGAATACACCTTTTGGACAACACACTGCTACTGAACCGTCACTGACTGCAATTCAAAGACGGCAAGCAGGACTAAACCCTAACTATAGGTTCTCTATGGAGAGCCTAATTTGCCCAGAGCCCTCATCATCTGTGGAGCTCTGTGTGTAAAGGATCTAGTCTAGCAAAAGAAAACTAGATTCTTTAAACATTCTTAGAGTAAACTAGAACAATACATATAAGCAACATAGGGAGTGCCCTTTTTTATACAATGAACCATCTCTTTTGACCCTCACTTCCCCAAACACAGTGCTTTTCTTTTTTTTAATTATTCAGACTATTAATATATAATTCTTCCCTTTTCAGACTTTGTAAATGCCTTCTTAGGACGAAACCTTTCCTTTCTGCCAATATATCTTTAAAAAACCCGAAAGTTTTAAATCCAGTGTTAGGTCTGGTTTAAGTAGGTTGGCCACATTGATCCACTATGGGTTGGCTGTAACCATGCTGGACTTCTAGTCAGAGCACTATGTTTTCCTTTCACCTCAGATACAGAATTGTATATAACACAGTGTATATCCCGTCATGAGTCTAACTAATGCTATACAGAACTAGCAGCAAATTATCATCCTAAGTTTGAGGCAAGTGAAAAAAAATGTCAAAGAAAAGTTCCCCCATGAAACCTAGCCAAATGTGTGAAATGTCTCTCTAGTCAACCAAATTGCGCTTTGGCTTACAGATGCATCTAAGAATATTACGAAACACTCTGCTGAGATTTTCTAATCAATTGTTACATTTTAGGAAACATAATGGCAGTATACTCAGAAGAAAAATACTCCAATATATAATGATTAGAACTATTTACCTCAATATTTATAACATTAACATATGAAAATGTCCTTGTGGGCCCAACATATTTATGGACTAAATGCTGTGATGTCTGGGGTTTGCTTCAAAGTAACATGGTAGTAGAATGGGAAAATGGCAGGCCATGAGCTCATCATTGTGCAAGCTAAGTGATGGGTACATGGGAGTTCGCTATAGTAATCTCTACATTCATGTATTTGAAAGTTTTCATGATAAAAAATTCAAAAATATATACTGATTTAAACTTTCATTCTTTTATTCATTATTGATTGATTTTGATTGATTCATCTACTCTTTGTATGCAAGATATTGTGGAAATGTGAAAAGTAAAACAAAACACCCAAAATGCTCTTGTCGGACACTTAGGTTAAATAAGCAATTCCTCTTCAGGAATGAATATATATATATATATATATATATATATATATATATGTATGTATATACACACACACACACACACACACACACACACACACATACACACACACACATTCGTAAAATGACATTTATAAGAACCATGTAATTACATGTAAAATTCTTAGGTTAAATTTTGAAATTCTGTAGAAAGTACGTTTACAGCATGTTTTTAAAAATATATATATCCTCAGGGAAAAAATGAGAGTAAAGAAATACATCAAATGGTTACTAATGATTGGATTTAAATTATAGAAATAATTACTTGTATTTTTCTTCATTTTACTCCTATGTGTTTTTCCAAATTATTTTTAATGAACATGTATCATTTTAAAATGAAAATAAATATTTATTCATTACTGCATAAGATGTGCTCTCCTTTCCCAGGGAGCTTTTCACTAAAAACAGAGAAACTGCAAACACACAGCTTTGCCCAGATACTTTAAATCTTCATACCTAGAAGCGAAATACACCCACAGGAAAAGAAACGTCAATACAGATTTTATCTGATCATAGAAACATAAAGAGCTTTCTGTGTGTTGGACAGAAATAGGGGAGGAACCAGCTTCTCTGCAAGCCAGAAAGAGTGTGAAATTCAGGCCATTTTGTGATGAGATCCTTTAGCCATGAAAGCAATGGGAGCAACAAATTAAAGTTACCAAATAAGCCTGTCCCTGGACTCAGGCCGCTCACACTGATATGCGCGTTTCTTTTTAGTCAGTGTAACAAATAAAGCGTGGGAATGCACATGGGGTGGTGGGGGTAGTTACAATCCTAAAGGCTTGAGGCCTTCGCTGGTGAGATGGATATGTTCAGAGGTAGATGTGCGACAGAATTAGGAACAAAAATACAGCGACAGCTATGGATTATGTGCCATGGATACAGAAAGTCCCTGTTAGAAAGCTATCTTTATTGCCCCAAGAGATTATTTTCCCCATTTTATGCACATTCATATAAAGTGAAGTCAAGAGTGTAACTTTTAAAAGTTTGGATGAATATGATGTTCATGACTAACTCGGCCTGGCTGGAGCCAGACAGAGTCTCATCAGATGCCAAGCAAGTCACCCCCTTTCGTCTTCCTCCCTCTCATTTCAGGGCAGGCCAACCTCTACAAATTCAGCTTTTATGCTCTTTCTGACTTGATGATGCTCTGCGAATATACCCTCAGTCCTGACCTGCACTCTTCCTCTCAGCCACTGACATCTCAAGAAATCAAGAAGGCCACAGTCCCAACCTTCCCGAAACTTCACAAATTTCCACTAAAAGACATGTAGACCTCAAAGTTTTCAAAGCGAGGCTCACTTGCAGCTCTGGTCTTGGCCCTGTTAATTCATTAAAGAGGTGGCTATCCATATTCATGCTCCTAAAGGACATTTTTCCTCTTCCGTTTGTGGGTGTGCACAAGAGCAATCAGGTCTGATTTTCAGATTGGATCAAATGAAGTGAATGCATTTCAAATGTTTCGCCTATCATAGAATAATAAGTAGTTGAAAGCATCACAAAATGTGTTTAGAAGGTTCTGTGTTTGTTTGTTTAATGCCAAAGCGTCCGATGTTCCACATGGAAAATATCCACATGGAGACGTCCATTGAGGCGTCTCCTTTGGAAATATATATCTCCAGAGAGCCTGACAAACAAGGCCTTTGAATGCTTCCACCTCTGCATAGCAAAATCATTGTGAAATGTTCGTTGAAATCTGTGATCGTAGGTTCTTGGGATCACATGTCTTATCATTCTAAATGATGGTATTTCAAATGAACAAACTGGATATAAAATATGAACTGTTCACCAATGTCAAAATACGTTCTGTTCAAATAGTACTTGGAGGTGGTGGACACACCACAGCCTTCAGGTTGAATTCTTTCAGAGGCTGGCAGAAGTGTACTTGACTTCTTTGCACCACAATATTCTAGATTGTCATTTAGAAATAATGAAAGTTACTTACCAGACAGCAATGTTGTGAGAAATATCCAGTTAGTGATGGTGAAACATTCTGAAATGAAAAGAATACGGTCAACCCTGGGTATTTAATAAATGTATGACAACACGGTGATCATGTAAAATAACCCATTCGCCTATCACATTGGGACAGTGCCTCGGTGACACTGTATGAAGAGTAAAGGATGCTTCCTTTTGGAAGGAACATACAAGGGTGTGCTGAGAAGGTGACGCCTGCAACGGTCTGCATGTTCAGCTTGAAGGGCTCCAGCCAGTTGCAACTAGTTGTGGAAGACTTGCTGCCCATTTCTGCAAATTCACTGTAACTTGTATTGGGAAAGTTATGTTTTATGGTTAATTATCCATGGTCTGTTTGAAAAAATAAATCAAACCATTGTGAACCACCAGGATTTGCAGCTCCATTTGAACTTTACTGTACTTTTGATTAAACATTTTGTAAATAAAAACAAACTGGTTTCTTCTTGTTTTTGGTTGCTTGTTACTTGTGTTCTGGATATAAATATTGCGGCAGTGGTGGGAGAGCAAGTTATGGATTATTTACCCCCTGGTTTCATGAGTTGTGAGTTACTGGCCTTATTCTCCTTCATGAGCATAAATAAATGTATAGTATTATATTCCAAGTCCTGTAAGACAAATGGAACGAGTCAACTGAAACCTTTTAAAACCAAAACCTTTTATGCTAAGTCACAGAGCAACAAAACAAACCCCAAATTAACATTTAAAAAGCTTCTACTGTGGAGCAACGAAATCCCCCAATATTATATAATCTGCATTTTAAAAACTGCTTGCCTAACAAGCAGCAGTCTATCAATAATTCCACATGCTTGTTTTTTTCTCTGCTTTTATAATTTAGAAGCCATAGATGGTTTATCAGAGATCACCTCCCACCCCCAATATCACCACCAGAATGACGCCTTGAAAATAACCAGCATAACTAACTGAAGCCAACATAGATTTAGAAAGATCTGGAATTATTGTAACTAAAAGTAACGAAACTACGTAAAAGAAAAACTATATAAATTTGTCTATATTCATCATCCCAAGACTTATATAAATAAAAGAAATCTAAAAAATAATTGTCCAGGGAAAATGAGAAAAGCCAAGATTCAAAGGACCCTGTAGCACAGTGCAAGAGGAATATGTTTGAGACCCAGAATTTCCTAAGTTCCTGACACATCTGCATATGAAACTTAATGAGAACCACCAAAGTAGCTTGCCAAAAATTACGTTTTTTTAAATGACCCACTGTTCACAGCACTGACCAATGAAAAGGACTTCTAGGAAGTACACAAAATTGCCTTCTGCAATTTGCTACTTTTATAAAGACAAAGGCAGGATAATAAGGGGTTTCTTATAAAATGGGGTGATCTGTCCATTGCTGGGACTTGAGCGCTGCATCTGACTTCATCTTATCCCTTACTCCTCTCGTGGCTTACTGCTCACCTGCATAAGCACTGGGAGGAAAGTGCCATAGCAGGTCCCTCATCAGCTCATAAAAACGTGGTAAAATATTTATGAAGGGGCTACTATATGCTACTATATGCACAACTAGAGTAATTCTGTTTGGAAAGGTAAATCAGTGGCTAAGGGTCTTGTCACAGCATTTAAAAATATCTATTACTGATGCCAACAGCAAGGAGAAGTTAGGTTGAAAGTGTTCTGAAGGACTTCTGAAAAATGAGAAAATGTTTAAAACTCTCCCTAGCTTCTCGCATGTCCTGGGAACATAAGGTGTAGGCCTAGCCCTTCTTAGCCTGGATCCCATATTACAAAAGAAAAACTAGAAGTGGCCTATTTCCAGGGCCCTGGTTACAACTGAAAATGAAGGCTGAATGGAATTAGTTGGCAGCCATTGGACGCTGGAAGGTCAATTCTGCCCTAAGTATGGTCCAGAGAGTGTAAAAACCCACCGAGATGAAAATGGAAAACTATTCTGAGAAACAGGAAGAAAAAAAGTTCAAAGATATTTTACTTCAACACAGTTTCCTCTATTTCTTTTATGATACATGCTTCCAACTATTTTGACAACCAAGAAAATGCTCATCGATGAGTTCTAAGTTGTCTTTTAAATCGTTCCCTGCATACAGAGTGTTACAGAGCGCTGGTTACTGAGGAATAATCATGTTCAAATTGTATTATAAAGTATGGTATTTTACATGATGCAGGTATATACAAACCGAATTGTATACTGGAATCTAAACTCAGCTATAACACATGTAGAGGGACACTTAGAAAAAATATACATAGGAGTATGTTTTCCTGGTGAAAGACTATTCTGATTGACTGTCATTATTTTTCCATAAACAAATCTACCTGAGCCATAGATTTTTTTAAAGACAAAAACCAGGAAGTGTATTTATAAATGGTTAAAAATATATCCTAGCTTACTCATGATTCATTAAGACAATTAAAGATGCCCCCATCATCAGAGATGCAGAGACATGATAATCCCAAGTCTCTTGATCACTCGGTTGTTGCAAGAGAGACAAATTCAGGCAATGAAACCTGAAAAACCAGACAAAATTCACCTGGCTTTGATTTTTATCTTTATGCACCAGATTTTCCCATACAAAAGGAGTCATAAATTTAATAGCTAACACATAAGAGAAAGGTAAACAAACCAGGAAATAGCCTAAATCTTTTTTTTTTAAGTGAAGGAACACTCATCTCTTACCTTCAGTAAAATCAAATGAACCATTTCATCTGCCTTTTCCATCCAGAAGGAAAGTATGACCTACAGCAATGTTATTGACCTCAAATACAAGGAGGTGAAGTGCCTCAAGAGTTCTACTCACGTCTGCCCTCTTCCTTGACTGTTTTCACCTTCTCACAGATTACATTAAGAACGATCAGAACTACCACCAGAAGTACCCCTCATACATCTGCTCTTACCTTCCTCTAGCAGATACCCGACAATGCCTAGTCAGGTTCTCTCTACCATTTTGGCATCCATTTTATAACTATTCAATAGGCAGAAACTCAAAAGGAAGAATAAAACAAAATCAACAAGTCCTCCAACCTCCCTCATCAGGTGTATGTCTGATTCCCAGAGGACACGAGTCCATTAAATGAAATAAAATATTGTAACAGGGAAGGAAGACTGATAAACTTCACACAAATCTCACCGAGTTCCCACTCATGCTGGGAAGGGAGTTATTCTAGTGAAAACACGGGGGTGTAGGAAAGGAGTGAAGGGCTACAAAGGGACTAGGAGACATAAAGGTGGTGCAATGGACCCAAAGGTGTTCCAGGGAATGGTGTGACAGAAAGTTCAAAAGGAAAATTCCAGAAACTGCCAGTTTTTAAGTGGAACTGTTGTTTAGGGGATAAATTCTATACGGAATTTGAATTAAGTGTGTGCTATAGCATCTAGATGTTTTCTTTTTCATTAAGACTTTGGAGTTTGAATGCAGTTTGTCATGAGAAAAAAACATGAGAGCTTTATACAGCCCCCAAAGTAAAAGACACGAGAAAGACAGGGTTTATATAACTGGCTTTTTACATAAATATTACATCAGGATACTTTTCAAATGAAAACACACACAAACACACACACACACACACACACACACACACACAGCCGTCTTCCTTATCCTCTATTTTAAAATTCATTTCATACTTTAAATGTTGTTGATTTTTCACAAAACAAGTAAAAACCAAGTCAGCATTAAACACCTCAGAATAATTTCAGTCTTATATTACTTGGAAAATTTACCACATCATGGTGGGTCACAAAATCCTGTTTAAAGCCATTTGAGGCACTGACAATTATGGGATGTTTTGCTGCAGCCTAGGGCAACTAGAAATGGCCACGGATGTTAACTAACTCCCTCCTCAACAGTCTGAGAAAAGGGAAAAAAAACTGTAAGTTTCCCCATCTGTTATTTCCTTTTTTTTTCTTTTTGGCTGTGGAAAAGTAAAATTATGCAAGAGCTTTTGAATGTAAAGGCTGTGTGTGCTTTTTCCCTTTTTGTCTCTGTGTACCGGTTATGTGATGTTGCGTAACTGAGTACAGAGTAGGCGGTTAGCGTTTACTATTGATTTACACTATGCCATCTAATGAATTCATAGCACTCAAAAGAAAGGAACGAGAGGGGGAGGGAGGAGAAGGAAAGGAGGGAAAGGGGAGGGTAAAAAAGAGGAACAGAGGAAAGAGAGAAAGAGCTCATTTAGAGAAACAGTTCTAATGTCCAGAATAGTTTCATGCTTATTCCCTCTAGCTCTTTTGGTTGTTGTTCAGGTCTCAGAAAAAAGCACTTTGAGCTAGTGACCCCAATATTCCAATCTTATTTCTAATGAGGATCACTGACAGGTGAATGTCTGAAAGTACTAATGTGTCAAATGACTTGAAAGCAATTCCACTAAACTGTCAGACTTCTCCGTATGCACTTATTTATGATTCTCTCTGTGCATTTGGGAATCTGTATCTATGATAGCCAATGCGATGGTCCGACTGGTTTACCTAGTCACTGATATTATTTGAAAGACACATGGGGCAAAGAGAAATATGTCCCACTCTACCCATCTCCTTTGAAAACTGCATAAAGGATGCATTTAGAAATCTTTGAATAGGTCACTATTTTACTCTGGAAGAAGATATGCCACAAATTATTTGGCTCCACAGAACTGCCTAAGACAGGAATGTCAAAGAGAAATGGGCAGAACGAGAAAAGATTCTAAACTCATGAACAATACTTGAAAAATAAATTTAAATAATTTCTTATATTATGCCTATGGAGAGCACTCAAAATATAACTTTTGATTAGGATGATGGTAGACATTCCTAGTCCTCAGTGTTTCCCCTGCTGTACAGTGAGCTCCCAAATTATAGGCTGGAAAGTAAGGGTGAAGTTGATTCTGCTGCTAGGCATGGGACCTTCCTGTACCTGAGTGCCCTCCAATGGCTGAGAACAACTACTAATGTGAGGAAGATAAGCAGATATTTTCTTTATTAGCAGCCAGCTTGAGGGCAAGGCAGGGAGCTGGTTTCCTTTCTGAATGTGGGTTTGTAAATGGTGACTGGGAAAAATCACATGAGGTCATCCAAAAGAAAGAACAAGAATCTGAGGTTTCATTTCTGATCGTCCAATCATCTCCTCCACCCAATTTAGCTTATTCAATATTAAACAGATGCCTACTCCATCCATTTGCCAGGGATGCTTTAATTAATTGACAGCTGTGTGCACACGGTTGTATGCTGAGCACTTAGCACGGTGTTTGGCGCACTCTCTCTGCTCAGCAAGTATTTGTCGAAACAGTAAAATGATTATAGGAGACACGTCACTGTGGGCAAAGTAACCAGAAAAGCCTCGGAAAAACATATTCCAATGATTTACAGGCAATCTTAAGCTGTATTTCTCGATCATTTATCTGTAGACACAAAAGGTTGATATAGAGCAAGAATCGGGCAGTTATTTGGGGACAGTTGACTTCAGTTCCATTTTATTGGAAAAAAGCTTAACAAAAATTATAATGCTGATAGCATCAGTGAAGTTTTGTGTTCATTTCCACCAGCCCTTTTGGACTATTTTTCATTTCAGTCTTGGGCACAGAAAAGTCCATTTTAATTTCCATGGACACATTCTAAAGGGAAAGTCATGGGATATCAACATAATTCATCTTTTAAAAAATACTGAGAAGAATGTAGCCATTTAGTAATGGGAGAGAATATAGTTTTTTTGTTTTTTTTGTTTTTTTTTTTTGTTGAAGGGCAAGGCAGGTTGAGTTTTGATTAGGTTATGCAAATTTAAATTAATAGCAGGGCAACCAAGAATGTATTGAATTCCATTTTCTTGGTTAAACAGGAGTTTTATATGAACAAAAATTCTGGATTACAAAGTCAGAAATGCCATCTTTCAGCTAATTGGAGAATGAGACCTTTAGAGGAAAAGTTGCATGGGCATTCTCTCAGAAATTCCAGTTGAAGATTCAACTAAAAGTGTGTTTGGCAGTGGCAGCCGCGGTACTTTTTAGAGAGCGGGGCTACCTGCTAGTCCATCTGGGATGAGGCAACATTTCAGTCAAAACCTTCAAAAAGTTTTTTTTTGTTGTTGTTTTTTTTGTTTTTAACTTCGGTCAATGATATAATCTCCTCAAACTCAGCAACTCCCTTAAATAAGCATTCGGGCAGTATGTTGACAAGACCATCCCATGTGCCATCTCATTTCACGGATTCTAAAATATGAATGAGAACTTGCTGGACCACTTATTTCATTTATGAAGATTCTGAGGTTTGAGAGACCATATATTTTGACATATATTTTGAGATAAAGCTGGGACTAGTGTCTAAAGCTCACAGTTCACTTCCCCACAGCATAGAAGAGGTTAATGTTGTATAAATGGAATCTTACTTTATTTTATTTTTAGTTATTTATTTTTAGCCCGTTCTTTCTTTTTTAAAAGTTTTAACTTAAATTCCAGTTAGTTTACATATAGTGTAATATTAGTTTCAGGACGTGTCTTATTTTAAATGCCATAGAGAAAGATTTGAAATGATTCTTTGATAAGGAATCCTTACATTATGTAACAATGTTCACCTTAAAACTATTTTATACTTCATTTTTTTTTTTCAACATTTTTTATTTATTTTTGGGACAGAGAGAGACAGAGCATGAACGGGGGAGGGGCAGAGAGAGAGGGAGACACAGAATCGGAAACAGGCTCCAGGCTCCGAGCCATCAGCCCAGAGCCTGACGCGGGGCTCGAACTCCCGGACCGCGAGATCGTGACCTGGCTGAAGTCGGACGCTTAACCGACTGCGCCACCCAGGCGCCCCAATATACTTCATTTTTTATTTTTAGTCGTTTCTCCTCTTTCCCGTCTTCCTTTTATTTTTTGGATCTTTGATTAGAGTCACTTTTAACTGTTTCTAGCTCATTCATGCCCATTCCTGACCTCAAATGCTTTCCTTTCTCTCACGTTGCATCTGAAGAACCAACTTTTATTTGTTACTCTTCCTCATAAACATCATTATTTTGTTGATGTGCTTTGAGAGCCTCAGAAATCATAAAGGAAGAGAAATTTTAAATTTAACAATGTACAATAAATATATCTTTGGTATATATTCAAATTAAAAAATTAAATGTGCAACAGGACACTGACAACTTGTAGGGTCTGTCATAGGATGTTATAGCTGTAGAGACCTGCATCGTCGATGAGACTGGAGCCTCCTGTCACAAGAAATCTCCAGACCACTCATTTTCCACTACACCAGGTCACCTTTCTTTTCCCTTTTCTTTCTTTCCATTCCACAGACACAATTATTTTGGGACTAATTATGGCATAGCAGGAGCAGGTCGGGAGAAATCCTAGTGGCTGAATGTGGCTTCATGATACTGGCCAAACTCTCTCAATTCCAAAAAAAAAAAAAAAAAAGTCAGAAAGAGTTGCATATCAAAATTGCAGCTACACAGAAAGTGAAGTCTGAGGAGGTTAAAAGAAAACTTGGACTTTTTCGAGAAAAAGAGTCCCTGGATAACAGGAATGTTGCTGCCAGAATCATTGTAATTAAGATTGTGTCATTGTTTCCTTTATAAATGTTAACTCTTATGGGGTTTACAAACGATCAGCTAAAACGATCAGCTCTAGGCTGAAACATAGCTCCAAATATCTTAGATTGGGAAGTATTTTTTCCCTCCCTATTCCTTAAAAGAGAAAACATAAAGCAACTATTCAGAAATTTCAACATTGGATTCTGACCACATACCTTTCCCAAAAAAGAGTAGGTGCTAATTAAGGAG
The DNA here is from genome assembly GCF_046562875.1 of Panthera onca. Classification (NCBI taxonomy): domain Eukaryota; kingdom Metazoa; phylum Chordata; class Mammalia; order Carnivora; family Felidae; genus Panthera; species Panthera onca. The sequence continues at coordinate 60,966,183 of NC_138347.1, forward strand.
TCTAAACGTACAGTGAGCTGAGGTGAACAACATCCACTGTGGGACGAAGGACATTAGCCTGGTATATGAGTGAGCAATAAAATAAAAGGGTGTCCTATTGTTTTAAAAGGTTTAATGTACATCACTCGGATAGATATTTCATTCTGTTCTATCGATCTGAATAGGATTTTGGCAACGCTGTGTTGAAAAGTCTTTTGCTCTTATTTGCTAACTAGAAAAACTTACAATTATAGGAGGCAGGAATTTTGATGGTTTCCTTATATGCCCATTTTCAGGGTGGGTATTGCATAATCAATAATTTTTTTAAACCCATTGCTCCTATTTCTCTGGCATTGGCTCTGGTGTTTAATGGCTGCAGAAAGATGCTCACAGTGGTGACGAGGGACAGGAGGAGGAAGTCACAGACTCACATTAAAATTAATAGGCCAGGAGGAAACTAGCATTTACTTAGCACATATTACATGCCATGTACTTCATTAACATTATTCCATTTAATGCAACAACCCCCCCCCCCCCGAAGTAAGTAAGATTGGCTTAAGTTTCAGAGATTAGCAACCTAGTCGCAGGGTTGTCAGCTAACCTGCTTAAGGACACAGCCAATTAAAAAGTTGTGCAGGTGAGGATCAGGACCTGTTTGACTTCCAGGCCCACAGGTACACTGTAAAACACCACAAAGCCAATGATGAGAGCCACCACAAGCTCCAAGTAGGAGGTGGGAAGGGTAAATGACTCCTAAAAAGAAACAGGTTCTTGCTTTGCTCTTGGTTCCAATAAATCCCTGTTTTTTAAATGTATATTTGGAAAATGCTTTTTTTTTTTTTGTCATAGATAAGAAAATGCACAATTTCCTGGGAACCTTTAAATCAGACATTTGAGTGTTTATAAAATCTCTTTAAAGATTTATACTAAATAACTAGATAATAGTTTAAAAAATATAATTCATATCAAATCAGATGATTAATACATAACAATTTAATGACTGTGTGTATGTGTGTATATGGGTATATATGATTTGTGTGTGTGTATATAATTTTTTCCCTTGCCAAAATTTCTGGTAATTTACTATATACAGTACTTGTCAAAAGCTAAACAATAAATATGTTAAGGCAGGAGAAAAGGAAAGAACAAAGAAAGAAGAGTGTGTGTGTGTGTGTGTGTGCGTGTATGAGACGTACTATTCTCAAGCCCCCGGGGACATGTTTCAAATATGTTTTTAAAGTCCTAGTTTGGTGAAGAACTTTACAACAAAGTAATTGTAGCCAAACAGATTTGAAAGGATGAATTAATAATTCTTTCGGCAGCACACATTTATTCCTCAACTTTTAATACATCCTTTGCTTTGTCCTTTCCTCCTTGTCTGCCTTAAGTCTAAATTTGATTGGGAGCAGGAAGGAAGAAATACTAACTTCTGGCTTAGCAGAAGCACGAAACAGGAGAGAACTAGAGTATCTTCCTGGCCTTCTTTTCTCATCCTTATAAGGAAAAGCTACAGTAAACTAAACAACAGAAAAAGAAACAACAACGACATTGACAGTTTTGCTCAGGCAAAAGCAAGATTCGTATCTGCACAACTTCAAGGACTTTCTTCAAATGTTAGCTTCTCTGCATGGTCTTAACAACAAAGCCGAAGAAGAGATGAGATCTGTTTAAGGAAACAGATGAGATTTGAGAGAAAATAGGAGGCCCTCCTTATTTTCAAATAGTATTTAAATGCATGACCAAGATAATAACTTGCAACGTTAAAAAAAAATTACACAGTTAACTCAAACCTGCTAAAAATAACTCACAATACCCTCTCCGCTAAAACAAAACAAAATAAAGCAAAAACTCACAAACAATTATTTTGACTGGTAAAAACAGTGACATGAAAGTAACAGATGGGACAGCCCAGTTTTACTCACACAACACACTCACTAAACACAATTGCAAGCGTACCCACAAAAATAACTCAACAATGGTGACTTTGGCCTTGTGCTTCAAATATCTCCCTTAGGTGAGTTTCCTTACAGACTTCAAAGGGCTTGTGAGAAATAATGTAGAATAAAACCAACTTGTCTGTAGGAACCTAGGAACGGGAAGGGGCTGCCAGTCACAGCCTGCAAACAAAAGGGATCTTGTCACCTTCGTCAAGTCCTTTCTCAGGACTGGAATAGGTGTTCTTTCCCTGTGTATTGTTTCTTGTTGTCTGGTAGTATTTTTAGGAAAGGTGACATATCTGTACTCTTAAGAAAACATCACACTACATACCATCTGAAAACTTTCATAAATCAAATAATTAAAAGTAACAAATCTTCCTGCTAATTGCTCCTCAAAGTTGAAAGACAGGTTATTTTCTTACCTTACACCATGCCTTCTGATCTGACAGTGTCATTCAATCAATAATTTCAATGTCACTTACTGATTTTCAACTCTTTTATTACAAAGACTTCAAGCAATAATGAAATGGTGCTGATCTGCTTGCTTTCACTCTATATAACATCTATATTTATATGCTTTGCTTCTATTTGGATCTATATTTATCTGCTTTATCTGCCTACAGTGCATCTGTTTCTCATACACACAGACATATATTTATATATATACACACATACTGTATATATATAGGTTATATATAAACACACATACCCACAAAAATGTATGAATGTATGCTAGTGTGCTTATTTCAACAAGCATGCAGGTGCATAAATACTCAGACACATGACAAATATACCAAGAACATAAATGTACATGTAAACATAGTTGTACAGGGAAAAGCGTATGTTAACAATAGGCCTGTCTTTGATACTTGGCTGTTGGCCTTTGAGACTTACACACTCAGGAGTGACAGCCACAGACTACCCTGGGAAGGAGAAAAATCTTCAGAAAGTGAAACTATATAGCTAAATAGAGATCATGCATTCTGACTTACTCATTTTAAGATGAGGAAACAGAGACACTGAGAGGTTAAGAGAGAAGGTCTGACGGCTTTCTAGCGGCAGACCTGGAAGCAGAACCCAGGACTCTGCCTTCTCTAGATAAATGCTCTACTATGCTGACCTGAAACCCAATTATCACCTTCTAATTTCCACTCTTTTCCTATTTTCCCCTTTCTTTGCTGCATGAAATGTAAGTAGCCAACAAACATTCAACCCGAGTCAGGCCTGCTTCCAAATGTTATAAATGTGCTATATCATTTAGTCTGCACAATAGCTCTACAAAGTAGGTATTCTTGTTCATGTCCATTTTACAGATAAAACATCTGAGGCCTGACTACTACATAACTCACTCAAAGCTACACAGCTAGGAAGCAAAGAAGCTGAGCTCCTATGATACTCCACACCCTGTGTTGTTCCCACTAGATCATGATGTTTTCCCTTAATACACATCTGAATGCCTTTATGACCCACCCCCACCCCAGTACCACAGCCTAAGCATGATATAAATCTGTTTCAGGATATATAATAAGCCTAAAGCAGAGGTCCTCTCAGACTGAGAAAAAAATAAAGGGGAGTGGAACAGGTGTGAGTTCTAGTGCAAACCCTCTAATAGAAAACTGAAACATGTAAAATTCAGGCCCCCCAAATCACCCCAAGGGTAGTCTTATGTGATTTAAAGTCTTAATGACTTCTAGCCTATGAACATTGTATGTCTTCTCCATCAAAAGATATGTCAAACTGATAAAATTGAATCAGGTGGGATATAGAGGCACAAGAAGGCAAAAGGACGGTAGCAAAGGGAAGAAAGAACTGCACCCCCTCTTCTACTCTTGGGACAACACTTCCAAAAATAAACATCTTATCAAAAAATCCAAAGCCAGTACCAAAAAATGGTATTTCACTCCCAGTGAAGTGTTAAGAACAAATTCAGAAAAGAAAACATGTCTATGGTAATTTCATACAGATTTCCTCAGATAGTAACCAGTTGTGAGTTATCCCAACACACAGGAGTTTTACACGTTGTTCAGCTTACACAGAACCCAGCACCAGGAGATGCCATGTGGGTTTGTGAAACTCCCTGGGGCATACTGCATCCATAAGCCAAGGAACAGAAATTGCACTGATCCATACATGCAGCTCTTCATCTGTGACATATTGATAATTACTCTTTATTTGTGAATTAAATCCAAGTTATAAAAACAAGTTTCAGACATTTGTCACAAACAGGGTGCATTTGACTTAACTCTTTCAGAACTCGATCTAGTTACTATCTCCAGGAAATGGGAGCTAGCATTGAAAGGGCCTGATACTATGGTAGGATTATGGCCTTGATAGAGAGAGAGAAACTGACTTGAATTTTAATCCCAAGTCTTCCACTGATTAACAATATAGATTTAGGCGCATCACTTAAATGGATCTGAATCTCAGTTTCATTACCTGTGGAATGAAGAATAAAACCACTCATTTTGTAGGAACATTGTGAGGATTAGAGATAGTCCCACAGCAATGTCCTCCTCATAAAGGAGGCCATTAAATATTAATTATTATATGTTTAAGAAGACCTTTTGGCTGTGTCTTTCCATTGTATAAATGATACACAATTCTTTTGGGAGTAAAAGAAGAAGTAAGGTACTTTTTATGCTTGTTTAATCAAAGGCCAACTTTTTGGTGATCAGGTGTGTTCCAAGTAATGATAGAAATGAAAGCATCTCATAGTGTAACATTTTCACTGGAGGATCTTAAAGCACTTAGTAAGCCTCGACTTTTGTGATGCGGCTACTCTCACTTAACTATTAGGCCAAATGAAGCTCGGAGATCCATCCCCCAGATGAATAACAACTTTTAAACAATCACCACCAGGGGTGAGTAGAAATTCTGTCTTTAACATCTAAACCACATAGTGTCCAGCTGGGTAATAACTGTGGTAAGGTCACAGATACAAAGGGCCATGCTCTCCCCAGAGCTCTTTGAGATTATGCACTGAAGCCAAAACCATTAGGTAATGCTGTGTACATCTGCTGAGATAACAAGGGTGAGTCAGGGTTAGGTCAGGGTTTCAGGTTATAGGGGTGGGGTGAAGAGTGGCTTTCAGATCGAATGCTGAGAGCGGTTTGACTGCAGCAGCAGACAAGCCCCATAGTATTTAACATAAGAGGAAAGAAAGAGGAGGGAGCCACTGCCGAGAGATGGTGGGTGGGAGCACGGAACCCGTGGGGCTCCAACAGGGAACTGTGCCTCAAAGAGGAGACCCTCCCATGTGTGCACACACACTGAGAAGCGGACAAAAAAGCCCAGGGTGCAGCATAAATCCTGCTATCCCAATAACACACACAGATGTTCTACCATTGTTTTCTTTTATGCACATTTTAATTAAGAGATCAGAATCAAGCATTAAAATGTTATTAAATGGCTTGTTTACATTTTCACTATATGTCATTTATTATGCATTTTCTAAATGTGTATCTATTCAGAAGGGCTATTTGGAATTTTTATGTCACTGTTACAATTGTGCCTCTAACGCACACCAGTTTGAGCTAACCAAGAAACTGTCGGAGAGTGGGATAGAAACTCTGGCTTCTCTTACTCTCAGTCAAGCAACCCCATCCCCCATCACACCTCCCTGCAGTGTGACAAACGGCACTGGCACCACTGTACTCAGCACTACAGGATGTCCCAGGTCCACAGCAGCCTTGCTGATTATTCATGAGAGGCCTATTTTTGCATATTGTCCTGTTGTCTTCACAAGAAAACGGTCTCTATATCCATGCCATACCCTTCCCTGAGCAGTTCTGAAAACCTCAGGAACTCAAAGCTACCACACGGAGGAACCTGGCCCCCTCCCAGTGGCATAGGCTCTCCCGGAGGGGACACAGTGGGAGAAGCCGGAATGAGATTTTTTTCTCTCCTCATCCCATCACTTATTTCTAGTCTACCACTTATCTCAAAGTATCCCTGCAGGAATCCCTTGAGTTTTCGGTATTATTCTAGAGTTGAAACAGACACCCAAACCTCACGTTCTCCCAGGCTCCACAGATACTAAGACTTATTCACACAATCCACCTGCAAATGTGGGGCACAGGTGTCCTGTAGTCTGCCTGCCCCATACGGCCCAGAAGCCCATGGTCATGTTATGCCTTATGAATCGTGGTGCACAGAATTATAAGGCAGAGGGCAGGACTCATATCTCATGCATGTTCGGTTCAGTGCCTAACATATTGTGAGTGCCCAATCAATCCAAATAAGAGAGGGAGGTTTCCTTCCTTCCTCCCTCCTTCTCTCTCTCTATCTTTCTTCCTCCCTGCCCCCTTTCCCTTTGTCTGATTGTTATCCAGGATAAAGCAGAATGCTTGCACACAGCAGGCACAAGACAGGAACGCATTCTAATCCACTGTCAGATTATATTGCTTATACTGTCTCATTTGCAGCATTACTGATCCAGAGAAGCATTTCCATAACTCTAAATATAACCTTGAGGTTAAGAGTTGAATTGAGTCTGCTATACCTGGTGGACCAGATAGGATCCTGAGAAAAGTAATGGCACAGCTTTAAATGGAGTTTCTTTTAAAAGGAAACTTTAAGATGTTACCACAGAAAGAGTAAAATTGGCACAATTCTCTGGAGAGCACCTTAGCAAATAATGCATCAAAAACTTAAAAAGATATGAAATGCTACTTGACCCAGAAATTTCACATTTAGCAGTTTATCTAAAAGAAATAACCAAAGGGGCGTCTGGGTGGCTCAGTCGGTTAAACATCTGATTTGGGCTCAGGTCATGACCTTACAGTTCATGGATTCGAGTCCCGTGTCGCGCTCTGTGCTGATGGCTCAGAGTCTGGAGCCTGCTTCAGATTCTGTGTCTCCCTCTCTCTCTCTGTCCCTCCCCCACTTGTGCACGCTTTCTCTCTCTCAAAAATAAATAAATAAATATTAAAAGACTTTAAAAAGTAGGAGAAATTACCAAAGATCTACACAAAGATTTAGAAGGAAGAGTTTTTATCATGGCATTACTTATAATTGTGAAAATTTGGAAACTTTGCCAATAGATGGTTAAGTAAATGATTGCACATCCATGTGTTGGAATATTATGTAGTTATTAAAAATCATATATTGAACATTACTTAATGACATGAGAATTTTTTTGGAATATTGTTAAATTAAAAGGTTTATTAGCCAACAATATGGAAAGGTTGATCTATTATTTAAGTAAACCTTTCTAAATTAAGTATTTTTTTTTTGTTTTATTTATTTATTTAGAGAGAGACAGAGACAGGACGAGTGGGGAAGGGGCAGAGAGAGAGAGGGAGAGAGAAAATCCCAAGCAGGCTCTGCTCTGCCTGCACAGAGCCTGATGTGGGACCCAAACCCATGAAACCGTGAGATCATGACCTGAGCCGAAATGAAGAGTTGAACACTTAAATGACTTAACCACCCAGGCACCCTGCTAAGTTAAATATTTTTAAAGAAATGATATATGTGTATACACCTAGTGAAAAAAAGACTGGAAAAAAAGTGATTGTTTCTGGGAAGAACAATTTCAAATAAGTTTTGTTTCTTTTGAACTTTTCCATAATGAAAGCCCATTACTTATATAGCAAAATATTACTTAAATATTACTATTTAATATTTACCATAAGTATTACTATTACTTAAAATAGTAATCTACACATAATTTCCTTCCCTAAACATAAGTTCCTTCCCTAAACTTTCTATAGGCATTTTTGTACCTAGGAGTCTTCCCTTTCCCATTTTTATAGATACTATGTATTGCTTTCAAACATCTTAAGTGTTTGATACTAGGTAGTTGTAATAGATACCTCTTAAACAAAAACTTTTACTAGTCTATGATTTTAGTCTTAGGCCTCTCCTTAGAAAAAATCCCAATGGCCTGTGAGTTAATGATATGGAATCTTAAGAAGTAGAACAGGGCTACTATGGCTGGCTCTCCTGAAGTCATAAATTTTGCTTTCAATTTAGGCTTCATAATAGTAATGCATATCATCAAGTTGTATTACTTAAGCCCGCATACCACTTTTGCCTATTTTGATTTCCAAACTCTTATTTATTTCCCCAATATTATATCTGTCTCATATATGCTGATGCTATGGAGAACACATGAAACTTAGAGTCCATCATTCAGGAAAAAGTCATCATAGGTTTGGCCAAGCAAGGAGTTCAGCTGAATGCAGTCTAGTTCCCCCTGCAGTGTTTGATGTAATAATCAGGGTGCTTCTTGCACCCACAGCTCCTTGTTAGAGATACTGCTCTTTCTGCAACTTTTACTCACACATACACCCACCAGGCATAGGCTACTCTTCAAGGGATTATAAAGTAGAAAGAAAATGGAGGAGTCATAACTGGTCACAGGTAATCTCAAGTCATAAAACAGGACAAGGACATTTAGTACCAACAGAAGAACTGAGTGGAGATGTGAAGAAAAGCCAAGATCTGATACCAGGACTATAGAAGTTCCATGAAGCCCTGCTGCAAAGGTCACTGGAACAGCCCTGGACCTGGAATAGTCTCAACAGAACTTCTCCTTGGAACTCCTTCATTGTGCCATGTATATCTCAAAAACATATCCCCACCACTGAGCAAACAGAGTCTCTATTTCTTAAATAAAATAATAATACGAGTAATATCTGACATCCAAACTTTGAGATTTCAACAGATGTAAAACACACTTTTTTAAGCTTGAGTTTCTGATTTCACCATGGAAATTTGAAATAGCTAAAGTGGAGCATCACGAGTTTCTGTGTCAAGTCAATGGAATTATAAATTTAAGTGTAAATGATGTATAAGTGGGGACACCTGGGTGGCTCAGTCAGTTAAGCTTCTGAATTTGGCTCAGGTCATGATCTCATGGTTTGTGGGCTTGAGCCCCATATTGGGCTGCCTGCTGTCAGTGCAGAGCCTGCTTAGGATCCTCTCCCTCCATCTCTCTCTGCCCCTCCCCCACGCTCTCTCTCTCTCTCTCTCTCTCTAAAATAAATAAACATTAAAAAAAATGATGTATAGTGATTACAGTTGCGTGGCAACCATTTACTAAGGCAGGAAGTTACTCTTGAAATGAATTTGCAGGCTTCTGGGTTCCTACTGGATAATGGCGGCAAACTAAATTTGAACTTTTCAAATATTCTCTAAAAGTAATGTAGATCAACAAGGAGAGAAAATAAAACAACTTATGTCTATAGCATAACTAAAAGAGAAAGTTACAAACTTCAATTTCTGCATAAGTAGGGAAGTAAACATTCGGAAACGAGAAGAGCTAACTTGGGAGCCCGTACTAGAATGGTATCTGGAGGCAATGCTACCTGGGAGTCCAGGAGGACTGTTTTCTCTAGGAAATAATCAAAGCTTTAGGAAGGAGATGTGTTCCGGAACAACCATCCTGTGAAAAGTATAAATGCCAGGGCCTTTCCAAGACCTATAGAATCAGAATTTCCGGAAGTGATATCCAGACGTCCACATTTTTAAACTCCAAAAGTGATTCTGAAATACCCCAGGGATGAGGACCAGTGTGCTACTGGGCAAGTTCAACCTTTATAAATTCATCTACCCTAACTTCACAAGCACAAAAACTCTGCTCTTGCCAGGCTAGTTTCCTTGTTCTCCATCCTTTATTTTTATTTATTTATTTAGAAGCGGGGAGGGCAGAGACAGGGAGAGAGAGAATCCCAAGCACATTCCACTATGTCAGCACAGAGCCCGATGTGGGGCTCACTCTCACGAACCGTGAGGTTATGACCTGAGCTGAAATCAAGAGTCAGTCAGTTAACCAACTGAGCCACCCAGGTGCCCGTCCTTGTTCTCCATCCTTGCTTTCCCCCAAAGAGATAGTTAATTTATGTCTTCATGCATCTTCTCCTGACTTCTCTCTCTCTGAAATACTGTGTATTCTCCTTACTGCCTGTTTAAATTCTCCCCACTTCCAAAATTGGGTTCAAGTTTTACCTCCCTTCTAACTCACATGCATTCCACCTACATTAATAAACTACAGAATATGTGCTTTCCCCTCTGTCTTATATCCTTATGGAAACAATAATTTATCTTTGTCTCACATCTCAGTGAGATCATAAACCATGTAAGTCCTCAGGACATGTTCATATGTTTTTGGTGAGACCTCTTTGCTATATATACATTCGAGACTTTCCAGAGACAGCAAAATGAGTGAAAGTAGCACCTTTATATCCATCATCAAACAACATAGGGGATACATATTTACCTCAAAAACTCCTCAGAATCCATTCCTTGTACTCTGTAAGCTTATATTCTAAAGACTATGTATGTAGAAGTGAAAAAAAGTGAAGAAAAAAAAAAGATAAGCAAGGGTTTGCAGCTCTAGCACTATTCCTTCTTCTGCGTTCCTGAGTCATATATCCAAATGCCTACTCAATTTCTTTACTTAGGTAAGAATTGCAAAGTCAACATGCCCCAAATCAACTCATAATTATCTCTGCCCCCAAATCTGCTCTTTCTTCCATTTCTCCCATAGCTCCCAATTCCACGGAGTTCATGATACTGCCATTCATCCAGTTGCTCAGGGCAAACACTTGGGACTCACCACACCTGGTGCATCTCCTTCTAATCTCTACCACATCAAGACCCTCAGCAATTGCTTTCAAATTACATTCAAATTATTCGGAATTGAACTCCTTTCCTGCTGCCATTGCCCATCACATACTGGGCTCCCACAATAACCCCTGACTAGTCTTCCTCCTCTACCTTTGACCCTTTAAGCCTATTTTCCACAGAGTAGCCACAGATCTCTTTTAATTTATAAACTAGAGCATATACCCTTTTGAAAACCTGCTAACAGCTTCCTGTCAGTCTTTACCATGGCCTCTGTGATCTGGTCTATATCTAGCCACGTGACCATTTTTGCTTTACTCCACTTGAGCCACACATTTCTTCTTCTTCCTGGGATAATTTAAGTTGTTCTTACAGATTTTATAATATGTATTCCCTTTGCCCCAAATCCTCTTCCTCCTGATCACCACATGCTTAGCTCCTTCTCATTATTTTAATCTCTGTTCAAATGCCCCCTGTTCAGAGAGAATTTTTCTACCTGCCCTACCTCAAAGGACACTCTCTCCATCATCTATCCCTATTTCTCACCCCTGTATCCTCCCTTGGTTTCTTCCTAGATCTTGTCATTATTTTAAATGATATATTTTTGCTTAATTATTGGTTTTCTCTTCTTTCATTATAAAGTAAGTTTCATAGGGGATTTTGGTTACTTTTTCATTATATCCCCAGTAAGTACAACAACATCTAAAACATTATAGGTGGTTGATAGATATTAAATGACTGAATGAATAAAGTGTTCCAAATCTCATCCCAGTCATATCAACTTTAAATAGAAAATTTTTATTCTGTATGGTGTAGTAGCTGCCCTGGATTGTCCCAGACACCTCTGTTCTTTCAGTCAACTGCACAAGCCAATCTGGGTACCCACCTACATGCTACAGCTCAGGTCTTAGAATATAGTTCTTGGGAAAAGTAAAGTGAAATTAGATAGTCAATTAAAACTAATATCTCCTTTGAATCTACAAAGGGAGAATTTCTCCCTGGTCCTGGTGTCTTAGACTGGCATGGAATGCTTATGTGCCCATTTTGCACTTGAAGAATTCCCAATCTGGAGGGAAAGTGGGGTATCCTTTTGTACTCTTTATTTTGTGAAACTACCAAGTATGACTCATCCTTCTATCCACAGTGTTCAGAACATTGCTGAGCAGATAGTAGAGCTTCAATAAATGTTTATTAAACAAATGAACAAACCAATCCATGAAAGAAACAGTAACAATTTTAAGTGCTATTTCTTCTATGTCTTAAGCTTTGCAATAGTATTAACTGATCTCAGCAAATAAAGAAATTGCCTCAATTAGACATATACTATATAAAATTCATTCCTGCAGCTTCTCCCCCCCCCGCCCCCCCACAGGTTAAATTGAAGAACTCCTTGTGAAGGACTCTGTCTTATCCAACTTTTATCCTCAGTTCTTAGCAGAATGTCTGGCTGTAAAAGGAGAAAAACTCCAAAGCAAAGGATAGAGAAGTTAGAAGTCCTGGCAGTAATCGGAGAGTATTAAAGAACACCAGTCTGACATGATTATCAGATGTTAGGTGATGAAAATCATGCCAGCTAACATATGGATTCCTACCCTGTTTCTATGGAAGACTTGAGCTCTAAAATTATTTCCTGAACACAGGGGATCAGAGCTGATGCTGATTATTTACTATGAGACTGCTACTTTCCAGAATATTGCTGATCAAAGTGCTAGACACTCAATGCATGCAATTCTACACCTCTTTACTCAAGTCTCCTATAGTTAGGTAAAATGCTTTAGCAAATGGATGCTATAAAAAATAGTTCCTAATAGCAGGTTCTTTTCAAATATAGGATGAAATATACAACACAACTATTAAATCAATAGGCTCATGAGCGTCCCTTTTGGTTAGGGTAACTGACTGCCTTGGTTTACCTGAGAAGATTCCTAGGATGTAGGACTTTCAGTGTTAAAACAGGGAAAGTTCTGGGTTAGCCAAGAAGAGCTGGTCACCTAATCATGACATAACTTGTTAATTTAATTAACAGCTATTCATATACATCTATACATAGCAGTTTTACATATATATATATATATATATATATATATATATATATATATATATATATAGAATATGATAGACCCTGGGCATTACCAGGCCACAAACATGAGAGGATTAAGGATGAGTCCACCTGTGTTGTACTAGTACACTATAGGAAGTGCAATTCTCTTTGTTTAATTTTCTGTCCGTGTTCCATCTCCCCCACCACCATATTGGACCTCTTTCTTATGTTTTAAAATTGTGTACTTGTATTGATTTTATTATAGTCAAAGGATATTAATTTGGGCTGTTAGGACAATTTCCTTCTCTCCAAAAGAAAGGGAAAAGTGAGACTGGTCTCCATTGACGCATGGACTCATCTGTTTTTTACAACCCCAAATGTGGTAATTTATGATGGTGATGTCACTGCAGAGAATTAAAATTTTCCTAACCCAGAATGTGTGTTTTCTACATATTCCAGGACTGAACACATGCAGATTAAATTCTAAAATCCAAAGTGAGATCTACAAAAGGATCCCAGTCTGAATTCTGCTGAGGTTTTATTGTAAGACAAACTGGGACAGCCTCTCATGGTTTCCTCCACATCCCGGTGGCCCCCTTACATGCATCATCTGGCTTTAAGGAGGTTGCCAAATAGTAGTCAGTCTGGGGGCAAGGGATAGTCATTCGAATCTGGATTACAATCTGAAAAGTATTGCATTTTGCAGAGTTTACACTGCTAGGCTTTAAACATTGAAGGGCAATATCTTCTTTCTAAATATCTCTGGTCAGTCTTAGTAACTAGACCTACTTTTGAGGCTCCATTTCTTTTATGTCTTTTAAATTTAATGATAAAGAGGAAAGATCTAAATTTATAATACACATGAAACAGTGAAATTAGGAAAAAAATTCTATTTGATGTGAGCCTGTTTTTTTTTAAGCTCCCATGACTAAAAAGATCAACAGTTACGTACATTTGTAATATTTATGCCTCCCAGACTCAGTGTAATGAGTTTCATCTCTGATCGAATTTTTATAACTGACTTTCATTTACCTGTGAAATAGAAAGCTTTGGTAGGCTCTTGCCCTAAAGAATCAGATGCAAAAGTTAGTTCTATTGCAACGAACGGTAGGAAAAAAATTCACCCTAACATGCTACTACTGCATTCTTCTGCTTTTTACAGAAAAAGAAAGCTAGGGCTCTAGATACCAATGCTGCCATATGTGAAGTGCAGCAGACTGGTGTATCAAAAACCTGAGAAGCATGGTCATCAGCTCTCTTCCATGAAACTGTGGTGTGTCCTCTTGACTTGGGCCAAGTGCCTGGCTGAGAGAACGCTCCCACATGATAAGCACATTTCAGAGCACGCCCTTGTCCTAGCTTGGGTTTAAAAAAGCCCAACTCTACATTCTGTTCAGGGCTGTGGTTATGTAGGTAAGCCCAAACAGAGGAGCACGACTGCCTCCATTAAACTGGCTGGAACCCAGGTTATACTAATTCAGCCTAAATAGAAAACCTCTGCTTTTCAATCCCTTTGTTCTCGTGGATGTCACAGCTCCCTGCTCTATTCGCTTCCTTTTATAGTCTTTCCTCACCAAGCATTTCAGGGGAAAAAAAAAAAGCTAAATAAAGATCACAGCCTGTTCCATTGTGTCCCCTTCTTCTTCATCATCTTCTTTTCCATTTGTGCAATGTTGTGGCACCTATTAACTACCAATGTTTTCAGAATGACATTATACAAGGTGCAGGCTGTACCACTGTGCCCTAAAAATATCAACAACTGCATTAGTCTCACAATAATTAATGGCAGGCATTATGCAAATGACAACTTTTTCGCTGCAAAATAATGACATTTCTTCATTTTGAGCAGAGTTATGCAAAACAATGAATTTAGGATGATAAATCACACAGGAGAATTAAGAAAGCCATAACGTTCCTGCCCAGGCAGGCAGAAAGATAGACAGACCAACAATTTAGAAGACATTGTTTGTTCTCACACCACTATAAAAAATCATAGCCAGTCGGCCATTAATGTGTGTGGGTTTTTTTCCTTCTCCCCTTTAGGCAACAATGCATAAGGGGATGCTAAATTCTAGCAATTGGATCATTACAAGTCACAAGCAAATTTTTCTTTATTAACCTTAATAAGTCATTCACTCAGAGACTATAGTCATCAGGCAAATAAAAAGTATCACATGCCATTCTGCTACACATTAACTAATTCCTTATGCAAACATCACAACATATAGCAATTACTGCCGCTCAAAAAAACAAAGTCATTTTCAATTTATTTTATTGCTTTTATACTTGGCCATTTCCTGTAGCACATTATCGTTTCTTTCCATAACAACCCGAGGTGGAATGGAGAAGAATTTCAGTAGCAACGAGCACTTCCTCTAGCCACCTCTGTCATACCTTTTTCCCCTTCAGTGGCTGCTGAAAGAGGTTAGGAACAGGGTGGGTGTGCATGTGCTCCTTCACAGCTAATCTCCAAAGCTCTAATGGGAATGGCACTGTCAACCACTACCCCTGTGACAAAGGGGGTCAGGAGTAGGCTAAGAGACTGGGTCTGTCTCCCACACTTGCTACCATAAGGCTGACGGCTTTCCTCAATTCTGTAGCACAGGGTAAGAGTGCGGTTTTGGATCTGCCACTAATAGGTGAACATTAAAGTCAATATATTCAGTGTTAAGCTGAGAGATGCCTGTTATGGTTAATGAGAATTATGAGGCTAGTTCATCATGCATCACTCAGCGCATAACCTGTCCCTTCAAGAGTTCTAAGTGAAGAACAATAATAAATATTGAAACCCCACCCTCCAATGTCAGACAGACCCTCTTTGTTGTTTCTGTTTTATTCCATAGCACCGTTTATCCAAGCTCTCAGGATGTAAGACAAACACTAAGCAAACCTTATCTGTGCCCAGTAGATTTTTTTAGCCCATTTTACAGATTGACAAGTGGATTCTAAGCAACTAGGGGCTTTTCACAAAGTTGGACAAGGAAACAGGTCAGATCTGACTAATTCTCCAATGTTCTAACCTCTGAGGCCATGGCCTCTTTCTCATAATCATGAGCACTCTTTCCTGCTGGTAAACAATTATGCTGAAAACAGCCTGTACATGTCCCTGTTCACACAATAGGATCATCATCTCTCTCTGTTCTCTTAAATCCACAATCCATTCCCCCTTTTAAAGGTAGAACATTTCCAAAATACACGAGGGAAAAGCTCCCTTTTCAGCTTCTCTTCCTGAAGGTAATAACATTTTGCAGTTCTCCTTAAATAAAATCCAGCCCATGCTGGATCAATAAGAATGATGCCCATTTCCCTAATGGCAGCCGATTGCCATTTGCTATTCAAATCAGACTAGATAAATTACAGTACATGCCAGGGAACAGGCCAGTGAATTAAGACAGGCCTCCAGAGGACCAGCGATATTATTAATCTTTTAAGACACTATCATATTTCTTCTTGACAGTGTGCGTAGACTCACAGACACACTGCACCCAGATTGAAATATCAGCTGCTGAAAAAATCAATAGTGTTAGAAACACAATAATTTTTGGTCTGCAGGGCCTGCACTAAGCAACCACTTGTACCCCTCTGTGCCATCTCTTCTCTTCTCAGTTCCCATTTTCTCCTCCTACTTTCTTGCTCTTCCCTTTCCATTTGGATTTAAAAGCTAGTAAGGGCCAAATGACAAGATACTATGAAGGAGTTTCCACTGCTAACACTAGCCATTGTGGTCAAAGCCTTGATTTTCCATGGGCTGTTGGCAACACAATATCACTAGACTAGTATCGGATTTTGGTGTAGGATTGTTCTTCCTATGCACTTAATGCAGACCCCCTAACCCTATGCATTTGGTTCTGTTTTATGAAGAGATGCAGATATTGGGGTGCCTGGGTGGCTTGGTCTGTTAAGTGTCCGACTTTGGCTAAGGTCATGACCTCATAGTTTGTGGGTTCAAGCCCCACGTCGGGCTCTGTGCTGACGGCTCGGAGCCTGGAGCCTGCTTCAGATTCTGTGTCTCCCTCTCTCTCACTGCCCCTCCCCAGCTTGTGCTCTCTCTTTCTCTCAAAAATAAATAAACAGTAAAAAAATTCTTTTAAATGTGGATATTTAGGGAGATGGGCATACTCAGAAATCCCTGGAGAAGTAGAATGGAAAGAAATATAAATAATAGAAACCTGGACCAAAAATGGAAAAAAGGGGAATCACTGAAAAGTGAGGTGAACAAAACAAAACAAAACAAAACAAAAGACTACAGGGGAAATAGGGAGCACTATGAGGTGGGAAGAATCTTTGAGTTATAGTCTAAAATTTGGAGTTTCAGCCCTGCTCCTGCTATCTACATATTGTACGATTTTGCCAGCTACTTAATCTTTCATAGTCTTGGTTACCTTATCTATTAAGTAAAACAATATAGCCACTTACCTTGTAGCAGTCTTGTGAGGGTTAACTAACAAGATGTGAGAGCTTTCTAAATAATAAAGAGTTTGTAAGTGGTTAAAAACAATATAAATTTTATTTCTACTAAAGAAGGGTTTCTGGAAATATGTCTGTTGTTTTTTCCTTTCTGGAACTAGAATATCATAAATGGACTTTGCATGCTATCAATAAATAAGTAGGCAGATACAGAAATGGTATTTAGGGCCTTATTACTGGGAGCCGGTAGAATTTGACCTAAAACCAAAATCTGTTGACTTTCAGCCAATACCTTTCACATTTTACCAGGCCGGTTTTGCCTTTTTCATCTCTTACTCCAGATCTGAGGCTTCAATTCTAATTCGTATTGTTTTTCAACTGGGGAAGCAAATCAAACAAAGACAAAGCATAAAACAAGACAAGAAACCACCATGCTTTGCATATCTTTGTTTGATACTCTCTTGATCCCAAGTCTCTCTCCAGTTACTTTCCATTTGTCTTCCTTTCCTGGCAAAATTTATTGAAAGAATTGTCTCTATGAGCCATTACCGTATCTTCACTTTCTATTCTTTCCTCAACACAATCCAACAAGGCTTTTTTCCATCCCACTCTACCATGTCTGCTGTTGCCAAATCCAATGTGCACGTTTTCATTCTCATTTTACTCAACTTCTCAGCAGCGACTTAACATGGTTAACAAATTCCTCCTACTTGAGACTGTGGCTAGCTTCTGGGACACCTCTCTTTCTACTTCTTCCTCCTACCTTATTGGGCACTTAAAACCTATTTAAGTCTCTTCAAATTTGAAATTTATTACTTATAATTCTACCTTAAGTGGCTTCTGACTTGGGATAAACACAGCATATTTGGCAAAACAACAATCTTAGAAGGTGCTTGTGAGATATCCAGATTTTGAATGTCTGGCTTTATGACTCTGAAATGCAGAATAGAGCAGAAAATCTGGTTCTTCTAAATAAATGGCTTCAAGCTCATTTATTCTTACAGCAAAAATTATTAACAACTGACAATTATCCTTTGAGTAGAAACCAGCTAAGTAGACTTCTACATATAGCCAAAACACAGAGTATCTTCAATGGCACAGAATTTCAGAGCACATGTTAAACTTGAAATGCACATATATGCAGCCCCTCATAGTCTTACCAGATTTACCTAACTGTTCCACCCACTTTCTTCCAACAGTTGATCTTTGAGGTCCACATTGCAAGAAGTAAAGATGAAAACCCAGAATAACTTGAATATGATTTCAATTCTAGGTTGGACCCGTGAACCCCAGCAAAAGCATGAAGATTTCTCATAAGAACACAATATATGCTCTAGCAATCGACAGATGAAGCTTGAGTTCGCCTTTATCTCAGGAGAAGAAACAGCCCTTTCTGACTTATGAATACAGCCGAAGAGCAATACCTGAACAGAGTCATTTCACCACACATCTGTCTCTAAGTTTTGATAACATTGTAACATATAAGGTCACTGATATGACAAAATATCACAAGAAAGCACAGGGATTATCAAAGCCTAAAATTAGCCAAATATGCTGTTTGGAGAGATTCCCAACAACTTCTTTTGAATGTGATATTACCAAGAATATGAATACAGGGTATTTTCTTAAGAAAAAAAAAAAGGGATGTTCTCATTATTTGCATGTCATTTGCAACCCAGGAGTAGACTCTGGCGTTCCTTTCTACTTAAATTCTTCCACAGTCAGCTTGCCAGGTCTGTAACCAAGGTCTTTCTTTTATCTAGATTAGAACAAATATTCCATTTTGAATCATGAAAACATATCAGCAAAATTCCCAGAGTTAATACTTTTATTTAATTATATACATATATTTATTATTTTTTTTATGAGCTGTTCCACTAAGTTAAACTTTAACCATATTAATCCAGGGGAAAAACTCCCTGATTGCCAACCAACAATTTTGTAAACAGTTATCTCATGAGTTAAATATTAACTTGAAAAATTTAACTCAAAACTCCAAACAAGCAGGAAGAGCCAAAAGGCCAGTAGAAAAGAATAAAGATTTTGCTGCCTCTGGTATATCAGATCCCCTTGGAAGAGAGTGACAGTTAGGCAAGGGAGTATTTTGGTGGCAGCTGGATGATGTGTAGAATTGGGGTAAGGAAGGGGAAAACAAGAAAGGAGTCTGGAAGACACCTACTGCTTATCATCAAAATCTCAAAACTTAGAGCCATGAGGTCAAGATCTCACGGAATAGAAAATTCATGGGAATATGAATCCACTGATAATGTCCACAGGAATTCAGGGACAATAAAGGTATGTGCTTCCAGAATATGGACACATTGTTTTTTTAAAACCAACATAGGTAAGCTATACAATATAAGGTTGGCTGGCCCTTATTGCCTGCCTGCCACTGAACCTCCTGTGGAACATTCTGGGCCCACTCTGCCATTAGAAACCATGGAATGAAGACTGATCTGCCTGTCCTGGTTCCATTTGATAATAATAAAATAAAGTTGAAATGCCTCTGTGCAGTACTGGGTTGTTAGGAACTAGGATTTCAAGTTCTAAGCCACCATCACTGTCCATCAATTCATCTCCTGATTAATAGAAACATAGCACCTAAGGAAAAATTGGATCTAGGCAGTGGACCAACGTCTGAATGGTGTTATCGTAAATATTGTCCTCTGGTTAGGTTTTTGGCTCAAAAATTTCAAGAAAATCCACATGGTCAGATAATTTACACAATCTTGATCTCTGTGTTGTAAGATAAGCTTGATTCATTTTTCATGCTGTTTCAGGGGTGGTTAGGAATTATTAAGGTTCTTCCTGATGGTCTGCTAAAGAACAGTCCTATTTGCTGATTAAAAAACAAAACAAAACATTAAAATAGAGTCTTTTTAGTGAAGGGCTTTTAAGGAAGACTCTCATCTGCCCTGTAGATAGATTGAGGCTACATAATGTGAGTTGCTCAAAAGAAGGGTGGGATTAGATGGAAAAAGAGGAAATCCATGAATGCAGAAGGAACAATCCTTAGATAGACATGGATATCTTACTTAGATACAAGAAATATGATACAGCTCATCAAACCTTACTGTTGATATTGTTTTAATTGTTTTTTGTACTTGTAGCAAGAATTACTATTGAACTCCATTCACCGGGCCAGAGATCCTTGTGGTGTTAGTAAAAGACTTACCCCTCACGTAGCACACAGCCTACACTTGTGAGCTCATCGGCCAGCCAGAGGCCTCAATTCCAAGCTCCAACAATGTGCAGAATATTTTAAGTACATATTTAATACATGAATGCATGCTTACTTGAAGATATTTAGGCACTATAAACTATACCTTATGTTTATAAAGCTTTTTGCAGTTTATAAAATACTGTCATATACTGTTAAATAATGTCATATCTATATACATATGCTATCATTTTTGACAACTCCCAAAAATAAAAAGAGCAGGTTCTATCATCTCTGTTCTATAGATAAGCAAGTATCACCCTAGCATTGATGTAGTTAGTACAGAAGGAACTAGAACAGAAAAACCAGAGCCTATTAGCAGCCTGACTGAACACGATGGGTGAGGGGATAGCATGATGGCTGTGGAACGGAAAGGCATTATAAGTGAGTGATCAGAGAAGGGGAGCAAGGAGGGAGAAGTTTCAAAATATGCACAGACATACACTATGAATAAAGGACAAAATTCAAAGTGATTTGTCGGAAAGAAAAGGTGGTTAGAGCAAGGAAGAAACTCCAAATGGAGACCTCTTATTCATTTGGCATATATTCATTGTATACTTATGTTTGGGTTTGTTTGGATGCCACTGGAAAAAATTATGTTTGAGACACTGACCTGTGTCTGAGATACTTAATATCTAATTATTGAAATAACCTCAGAAAACAATTGCAATACAAGGCGATTCAGTATTCAGAATAGGGATTTAGAGAAAATCACCTCTTATATCGAGGCTGACAATGGAAAGCTTCACTACAGTGAAAAAATACACTTGAACTAAGAAAAATGTGTAAGATTCAGGAAGTGATAAGACTCAGGTTAAGTGAAGAGCAAGAGAGAAGGCATGGAAGCAGAAAATGGAAAGACATATTTGGGAGCAACAAATAAACAAGTTAGTGGGAATTATAATAGGTAATAATGTTGGAAAGATAGGTTAGGTCTGGAATGTGAAGGGGTCCTTGAATATTGGGCTGACTAATGCACTTTATTCTATAGGCAAAAGAGGTCTATTAAAGGCTTATAAGTAGGGCACTGGCATCATCACAGTGACATTTTAGTATAAGTAACTGGGAATGGTAGACAGAATAAATTGAAACAGGGAAAGCCCAGAAATAATGACAGAGAAAGAGAAAGGGAGAACCACTGCAATAACCCAGGCACTATGAGATAAATATCTGACCTTGGTAGCATTGGTAGAGATAGAAAAGAAATGAAAAGTTCTAGAGACACTGTAAAGGAAGAAAGGATAATATTAAGCCCCTACTACGTACTAGGCACTGGATTATGTGCTTTATGTACATTAACACATTTAATCTGCATGTCAATCCTAAAAGGCAAGTCACTTTATTGTTTCTATTTTAAAGATGATGATTAAGCAAATTTTTCAAGGTTATACAGTTAATAAGTGATAAAGCCAGAATTCAAACCCAGGTCATCTGATTCCATAGCTTGCCTGCTTAACATTGATGTTTAGGAGTCTTGATGTTGGATCATATATGGCAAATTTTGACAGGACTTGATGATTGATATTTTATGAGTCATAAGAACTTAAGATTCTTGGGAATTCTGATTCTGAGATTTTGCGGTGATGGATAGATTTGTGATACTATGAAAAAAACACGGAAATAGAAAAGACCTTTTGGACTTCATATTTTGCACTTGTTCTTAATGTTCCAATTGCTCTTTGGATTTAAAATGTCAATATACAGGGGCACCTGGGTGGCTCAGTTGGTTAAGCGTCCAACTTCAGCCGAGGTCATGATCTCACAGTTTGTGAGTTCAAGCCTTGCCATCAGGCTCTCTGCTGTCATCACAGAGCCTGTTTCAGATCCTCTCTCCCTCTGTATCTCCGCCCCTCCCCCACTGATTCTCTCTCTCTCTCTCTCTCTCTCTCTCTCTCTCTCTCTCCCTCTCTCTCTCTCTCTCTCTTTCTCTCTCGCTCAAAATAAATAAATAAACTTAAAAAATGTTAACATACAATAAAAGCCACAAAAGCAACCGAACCACCAAACTTAAAAGCTTTTGAAGATAGATATTAGGTGATTCTTCCTTCCAGGTTTCACTAATGTATATGTGGAGTATAACACAACACATATAGGAGGTGCTTAGCAATGTGTTAAATGAGTCAATTAGAGGGGTATTAACCATAAATTAGTGAGAATAAAGGGAGGAAGGAGAGTACAGTCAAAAGAGATTGGCCCAGAGTCAGACAAATCTTGGTTCAAATCCTGGCTCAGCCACTCTCTAACAAAAGGACTAATGTTTACTTTAAACATTTTGTATAAGATGGGGTAACAGTTCACAGGGAAGCCAGGTACCTTTCTGGATTCAGTTCCCATATGAAAGGTAGTGGGTCCATGCAAACCTAGAAAGGATGCCTGAAAAGGCCAGTATCTCTGACAGAAGAAAACTTGCAACCCTCTTCTCTTATTGAGTTTAACTTCTAAAAATTACAGTGAGACTTATAGGAAAAAAATGTGTCAAGTAATTGCCAGTTTTAACAGAAAAGTAAATTATTTTCAGAGAAGTAAGAACTATAGAGCTTCAACTGAAGGGGAGATTTTAATTGCAGACAGACATATCAGCTGAATGGTTTAGCTTGGACTTGTGGGATCAGGAACAGCCAGTGGGATATATATTAAAGAAAAACCAAGTTTAATTAGCCTTAAGATTTTATATAGCTTGGCTCTTCCCTCCCACACCTGGTCTGATTCCTTCAGGTCAATCTCCCTTTCAATCACATGCTCTCCCATCCTTTTTTCAGTTGCTGTCATGACAAGCCAATAGGAGAATGACATACAGATGAAAACAAGGTTTGAATAATTACTGCACTGCGGCTGCTTGTTGTTTGAGCATCATTTTATTTCCTCCAATCACACAGGTCCTTGGACTTCACAGCCCCATGTTTCAGATGGGGGTGATGCTGATTACATTACAGCAAAGACAGGCAGATCAGACAAAGTGAATTTCACTCAGTAATTAAACTGCAGTATCTTTCGTCTAAAGTCCAGAGCAGGATTAATCTAAAGGTAGCTCTTTATCATCTCGATTAGTGCTGGGATTTGAAGAGTGAGCTCTGATTTGATAGCTAGCCCTGAGTTGGGCTGACTAGTGGCCCCATATCTGTCTATCTTGCAAAAATAATATGAGATCAAGATACATTTGCAAGGTTATGCCCTTCCCTTTTATTTTATTTTTATCTGAAGGAAATGCAGATAGATTAAAATATGCTGCTATTTCCATTACCCTGTTTTCTATTACAAAAATGTCTGTTAAAAAGAACAGGTCCTTCCAAACCCCACAACATTTTACAGATGGTTTCTCATAATTCCACTTAGTACCATGCTCTAATGGCTTCTTATTTCTTGCCTTTTCATTATCTGAGGGTCAAATCTGAATATTTGGATAGCCCAAGCAACAGCTTCTCAAGCTGCTCATGAGTTCCACTTTTATTTCCAAGGACTCACTATAGGACTTATGGAGGGATTTTGCTTCCTTCAATTGCTCTTTTAGTAAATAAGATATTCTCAAATTCTTTGCCAAGTAATGAATTAGATCACTGATTCTCAATACTACATGCCTATAGAAGCACTTGTGAGGCTTTATAAATAATCCATGTCCAGCCCCCACTCCAGACCCCATGATTCAGTATCTGTAGGAGTTAGACCCAAGCATCTGTGTATTTTTAAAAGTCCATAGGTGATTTGAATGTGCTGCCAAGGTTAAAAACCATTGAGTCAGCCATACAGAGGTACCAGCTGTATTTGCAAAAGATTTATCAAAACAAAGCATTGTTGAGGGAAATGAAGCCTGATATTGTTGTAGAAAATCCCTTAATAAAATGATAAAAACCTTTTTGTAGTAATCTTTGCATAGAATATATATCAGGTCTCTTAAGAACAATAGAAGACAAGGAAGACTATCAGACAGGTTTATGTTGATGATGCCTCCATTGATCCATCTGATAATATTGAAGGTGATGGCTTACTGATTGAGCCTGTCACATGATAACACTACAGCTACCAGCCAATAACGTAAGGACGACTATGGACTAACATCATAATATCTCAGAGTTTGGACACAAACCTGGAATTAGCTGCTGTCAGCTTTACTGTGCAGCTGGCTTTTTAAAAAGGGAAAGGCAGGATTGAAAAGATCTGATTTCAAATTGTGACTCACTCCTGTTTTGGAGTTTAAGAACACACATTCTGGAGTCAAACTGAATCCAATTACTAGTTGGGTGACCTTCAGAAAGGTAATTACTTCTCTAAGCCTTAATTATCTCATCTTTAAAATGGGGCCAAGAATACTTATATCACAGAATGATTTGGGTTTTGAATTGATTAATTTAGATAAGAGTACCTGGCAAACAAAAGTATCCAAACTAAATAAAAGTCTGTTGAAGGCAAATACAATAATAACTTAAGGTTGTCACTGAAGCTCTCTGCCTAAAAGACATCAATGTTGAGACTCACTCCTCAGTTTTCTGGAAGATTTGATCCCCCAGAGGGAAAAGAAAAAAAAGAATTAATCCAAATAAAAGTGACTTTTCAAATTTAATTGTGCATTCGCATCACCTGGAAGTGATTGTTACAAATGTAACTTGCTGGGCTCCAATCCCAGGGATTATAATTCAATATGTAGGGATGGAATCCAGGAAAATGCATTTTCGCAACCATCCATGTGACTTTGACTTAGGATCAAGGATCCTCATGATGATGGAACAGCTATAAAGCAATAGAAATTGGCCAAATATTTATCCCCCAAATAGTCACACATTGTGGCCTGTACCTGGGAGAGGCTATGATTTCTTTTCCTTAGGTAAGAATTCAGCCAGGTGAACTTAAATAATGCACAAATATAACATGTTCACAGAGTATGTTATGCTTACAGAGTAAAAAAACCTTTTTTTTCAATGAAATACACTTCCTGAATAATTACTATTTAGCTGCTAATATTATCTTCATTTTTTTCCATCACCATTATGTACATGCAAGTGTACAGGCAAGGGTCAGATTCATTTTCAACTTATCCTTTTTCTTCTTATAAAACAATCAACTAACTTCCTGAAAATTGGTAAATTCTTTAAATAACAAAAGTAGCTATTCCCTCCTTTAAAGGCATTTTTATAAAGTATTCTTGAAATGCATTTATTAAAATTGATGATAAGAATCAATGCACAATTGTGAATTGAATATTTTAAATGCAATCGATAAATTAATTTGCTAAAATAAAGATAATCTATAAGTGGACAGCTTTCTGGATCTAAGATGAAATGTTAAAACCTTCACTTTCAAGATTTTCCAAAGAAGAAGCCAGACAAATTCCAGAAATATTTAGAATTTGTAATACAATATGCCAACAGATATGCATTAGTTCTCTATATTCTAAAAGTTATTGTAAAGACAAGAGAATTGGGGTCTTTAATTGCAATTGGGCATACAGTTAAGCTGGGGAGAATAAAAAAATACCAATATGAGAAAAGTTTATCAATGTTATTAGATAATATAGCATAGTGAGTAAGTCTAAAGGAGAATCTTCTTTTTAATACTTACCGTGTGAGCTAGGGTAAGCTACTTAAGATCTCAGCAACTCAGGCACAGGACTCTCTGAGAAGGTTGTGGTAACCATAGTGGATACTAAATAAATGCAATGTTTATTGTAATAGTTGACAGTTTATTATAAAAGGTATCCGAGAAATGTCATAAGGCTTACATGAACAGTATGGACACTGAGAACTAAGAAAACCAAATTGAGAGAATGCTGACATGACTGGTAAAGTTTTTGCAAGGAACAGTATTTGAGTTGGATGATTCAGAATGAATAAAAATTTGTCTAGAAAGAGACACAAAGATCATTTTAGGATGGGGGTAAATGTTGATATGAACAGCAGGTCGAGGTAAAAAGTATTCAATAGTTTAGGATACAACTGTGAAATAGTTTACAAAAGATAACTTGGGGTAAAACGATAGAGTTCTAAATTCCAAAAGTCACTGTTGTTTTTTTGATAGAGTTTTTACTTGCTCCAATATAATCCCAGTGTAATTCAACGTCTTTTTAGAACACTGGTTCTCAAATTGTATTATGTATCAGAATCACCTGGAGGGCTTCTTCAAGCACAAACTGCTGTACTCCACCCCGAAGTTTCCATTCAGTAGGTTGGGCTGAAGCCCAAGAGTTTGCGTTATAATATATTCCCAGGTGTGCAAATGCTGCTGGTCACTTTGAGAACCACTGCTTTAGAAGATGATGACAGTTGGATAGAGGAAGGTTTTCCTCAAAGTAAGAAATACTTGAATAACTGAATACCTTCTTTATTTCCTGTAAAATTTCATCCTCCTTTGCATACCAAGTCACAGAAGCACCTACATGGAAGTTACCCAAGGAAACACAAATGCTTACTTTGACCTCCTCGTCTCTCTACTGAATTCAGGTCTTTAACTGTGGGAATGAGGAGACCCGTGATGCATGGGACCCCAAGCCAACCAGCCTGGAAACTTAGAGAACACTTCATCAGCATTAAGGTTATTCAAGAATTGAAACTAATAGAGCCAAGAGATTAAAGACGGTGGGTGGACTTTTTATTCTAGAGAGCCTCTATCGATCCATGCCGCACATTTTGTACCCGTGTTACACTTGATTGCCTGCCCCATAATCCTCAAGCTACTTTCAACTCCCTCTTAGGTGCAGGTCACTGCTTAACTATTTCCACCTCCTGCTTCAAAATCTCTCTCTTAAACAGACTTCCACTATTTAGTAACTACACTTTAAAAATTATTTTAAAAGGCAGAAAGAGGAAATGAAATTCTCTGACCCTATTTTCTCAGGCGTGACTCTGAGGACACCATGTCACTAGTTAGTATTTTATTTTCAATGGTGGAACAAAAAAATGTTCTGTTTGAAGATTCAGGTAGAAGTCTTTGTGCAAAAAAGGTCAAAAGTGGATTTAAAATGTTTGAAACTCCAAAAATCTCTCTATAACAGCAACTTGTTTATTTTCTAGCCATTTATCTTTCCTTAAAATAAGAAGCTATATAATTATGAAGTATAATTAATAATAACAATTACCACAAGTGCAACAGAAATAATGATAGTAAGCACCATGGGCCCAGATCCCCACAGTTTCAAAGGATAAGAATTTGTCTTAGTATTTTCAAGAATAGACAGCAGCCCAAAAATACAGGGGAAAAAAATAAAAGGAAAAAAAATGTTTCCTATGTTCCCTGGGAAGTACCACAGAAAAACAGACAATAAACTTTAATGCCTCTTGTTAAAGATCTTCATTTTACAGATCAGTTCAGGCAATTTAAATAGACAAAAACATGAGGCCTCTAACGTCTCTTAGGAAACAGTATCAACGTTAATTCCTGGCTGGTCCCAATTCCATTTCTAGTTAAGCATCCCCATCCACTCATAAGAAGAAAGAAATAGCATTTGTACAGTGTTTTACAGTTTATAAAGCACTTTCACAAACATCATATTATTTGATTGTCTCGACAATCCCATGGGATAGGTAAGTAGGGAAAGGATTAATATTATACCTATCAGAAGGTGAGAGAATTAAGGATCAAAGAAGGAAATAAATTACATTGGGTCAAACTCTGTGCAGACCTGAAAAGAAGCCCAAATATAGAGTTTTACATAACATGGAATAGGCTCAGAGAATCTGATACCTGCCCGAGGTCACAAGTGGCAGAGCTAGGAGGCTGGGATACGGGTAATCCAGCTCAAGCTGCCATGCTCTTTCCAAACCAGATACCCTACTCTCAGTTGTAAATGTCTAGTTACAGTAACTGGCCCTCTCAAGGGGAGGCAATGTTCAATTGCCAACTGTTACAATCACTGTTAGTGTTCAGGTTTTTTGTTTGTTTTTAGTTCATCTGACAAAAAAGGTATACATTCCTTGAGAAGACGTGCTACTGTATAATACTACTTAGTCTGTCAAGAGAAAAAGAAGAGAATGTATTATTTCACTGGCTTAGAATACTGGCTTTTAAAGGTAACTCCAACTACACACAGACACAAGAGACAACACAGCCCTATTTCCACAGAAATACTCGTTATAAGAAAGACAAACCAAAAGACTAACCAAACTCAGAGCCTGGCTTCTAGCATAGGTTCAACTTTAAACTGTTAGTTTCTAAGCATGGGGCCAATACCTATGCATATTAAAATGAGGAATAACAG
Organism: Panthera onca; assembly: GCF_046562875.1. Classification (NCBI taxonomy): domain Eukaryota; kingdom Metazoa; phylum Chordata; class Mammalia; order Carnivora; family Felidae; genus Panthera; species Panthera onca. The sequence goes on from NC_138347.1 coordinate 60,994,517, forward strand.
CATTGCATGTATGAACAAAATAAATCATTCATTTGTTGTTCTGAACTCAAAAGCCTCAAAGCCGTAGATTCAGACTTTGAAACCTTTGGATTAAAGTAACATACCTCTTGTTATTCTTACTTTTTACATGCATTTACTTGTACAACTTCCCTATTTCACCTTTTTGTTTTAAGATAGTTACATTCTCCCTTCACTTACATATGCACAACTTCTGACTTAGAGCATTCGGAGGTTTGGCAAAGCAAGGTCTTCCCACAAAAGACACAGAGGTTTCACCTAGAATGCATCTCGGGAATTTGGGCTGAAGAAGTTAAGGGAGGTCTAGCATATGAGTAAATATTTGTGAATTAGACTGAAATTTCAAATAGTAAATGAAAACATTTATTAAAGAAGGTTGTTGTATGTACTGAACAACTACCTTCCGACTGAGCGTTTCAGGGCATTGCAGAATTTCAGAGTTGATGCTCCACTGGAGATTTTATTTTTATAATGACAGAATATTAGTGTTGGAGTTCATTAGAATTATAGATTATAATTATCTAAGGCTTTAACACCCTGTAAAGCATCTCTGCAAAGTGGCTGTCCATGCTCAAACACCCTGGTCTCGGGGAGTTCATATTTGTTGATATTAGGGACTGTTAGGGACTGAATATAACCCCTCCTCAATCTCCCAATTCACATGTGAAGTCCTAACCTCCAGTATGACCATATTTGGAGATAGGGCCTTTAAAGAGATAAATACGGTTAAATGAGGCCATGAGGGTGGGTCACTGGTCCAATAGGTCTAGTGCCCTCATAAAAAGAGGAAGAGACACCAGGGAGGAGGAGACACAGCGAGAAGAAGGCCCTCTGCAAACCAAGCAGAGAGACCACATGAGGAATCAACTCTGCTGACACTTCAATTCCTGGACTTCCAACCTCCCAAACTGAGAAACACATTCCTGTAATTGAAGCCACCTGGTCTATGATACTCTGGTATGGCGGTCCTAGCAAACTAATACAGACGCTAAAGTTCTACAACTTGCAAGGTAGGAATTGGTTAAATCCACTTATTAGGTACAGAAACAGATTATGGGACATTTGAAACATGTCCCAAAGAGACAGAAACGATAAGTGGCATAACCAAAGTTTAACCTAGGTTTGTCTTCCAGACTAATATTTTTTTCTTTCTTGTCTGTTTTCCAGCTTTGAGCACATAAGGGTATTACAAAGTTAGTTTTTATAAACTGACCTGAATATATATTCTTGTATATTTTACCACTGGCTTGTGTTCTACTTGGAGTCACAGGAAACAACATAATTTATCTTCCATTTGACAGTCCTTAGTGTACTTGAACATAGTTATCATATTCATTCCTCAAGAATTTCTTTCTTTGTTTTTTTTAAGTGTATTTATTTATTTAGAAAGAGACAGAGACAGCATAAGTGGGGGAGGGGCAAGGAGAGAGAATCCCAAACAGGCTCTGCACTGTCAGCACAAAGCCCAATGCAGGGCTCGAATTCATGAACCCGTGAGATCATGGCCTGAACTGAAACCGACAGTCAGATGCTTAACCGACTGAGCCACCCAGGGGCCCTGTGAATTTCTTTTTTTTAATGTTTATTTATTTATTTTGAGAGAGAGATAATGAGAGCAAGAGCACCAGGGGAGGGGCAGAGAGAGACAGAGAGAGAGAATCCCACGCAGGTTCTGTGCTGTCAGTGCAGAGCCCGATGTGGAGTTTGATCTCACAAACTGTGAGATCATGACCTGAGCTGAGATCAAGAGTTGTACATTCAACCAAGTGAGCCACCCAGGTGCCCCCATTCTTCATGAATTTCTAAACAATCCCAGTTCCCTTAACCATTCCTTGTATCACATGTTTCATTTCCCTATCATTCTGGTCACTTTCCTCTGAAGATGTTCCTGTTTGTTTAGGTTTCTTATACTGGCTTGTTAAGCCATATACCACCCATATAACTCATGAATAGTCTTTAAAAATATGAAGATAAAGTCTGGCCGTTATTCATTTTAGAACTTTCCTCTAGCTAGATGTATCCCATTGCTCCCATTTTCCGAGATGTCTTTGGAATTTGATTACTTAATTCAACAACTTTTCGATGCATTTGGATTCACGTCATCTGCAACTCTGATGGACGTGCTTTCATCCCAGTAATTGAAAAAAAATGGTGGCCAAGAGAAGGCTTAGGTTATTCCTGAAATATTCCATAGGACTCCCTTCTAGTATGACATTGAGACATTTATTTGCACTTAATAGTGTGGTCATTCAACCAGTTACTAATCCATCTGTACATCTAACCAGGCAAGATCAGATCACATATTGTAGACCTGTTTTCACTGAAGCCATTCTGGTTTCTAGCAAGAACCACTTCTTCCAGGGGAATCATAAACCATTGCTTTATGCTTTATTGTTTTAATAATACATTCTAGGCCTTTGCTCAGGACCGACATCATGTTGTTTGTCCTTATAAACTACCTTCTTCTACTTTCTAAAAATCAGAACATACTCTACATCTCTAGTCATCTAACTTTTTTGTTTGTTTTTTGCTTTTCCTCAGATATGAATGGCAGTAATTAGTCATCTTATTGACAAATCTTCTCACTAGCTTATGATTCTCTAGCCCTATTTTCAGGCTCTTCTCCTTTTCCTTTTTCATATTTCCTGCCAAGGAAGAGAGTCACTCATGTGTAATCATGGACTGCATCCAGAGATGGCATGCTGGTCAGAGGTGGATCTGCAAACTAAAAGAGTAGGAGAACTTAAGGTGTTGTCCTTGGGCCTGGGTGTATTGCCAGTGGAGAATGGGCTGTGATTAGGTGAGGCTTTGCTTCCATCTCTATGCATGGCTCTGCCTGGCTTCTGTTGTTGACTTCTAGCTGTGCACCTGGACATGGTTACATCCTTTTCTTATTCACTCTGGATGATTTTCTTTGCAAAAGATTCAAGACAGCTTTGTATTTTTCAGTCTTTAACAGAGAAAGGTTGTGACATATAATACTTTTATTTTTCCATGAAACCTTCTCTGAGGCAGGCATGTACCCCGACCTTTACCTAATCAAGAAAAGTTGTTTGGGGGATGGGAAATGGGAAGGCAGGTTGGACTTTAAATGCACAAATCACTTCTAATAAAAACACTAAGATTCAGGTGCCTGAGGTTAGAAATACTGGAGGGAATTCAATTACACTAATTAATATTTAAGAAGGGCTAGAGATCACATACTGAATGTGGGAAACTAGGCCAGTCAGACACGAGCATATGGGGAGGGCAAGATCAACTGATAAAAGTAACAAACAAATCATACATAAATGCTGCAACAGGAATGAAATAGAGAATAGGAAATAAATGTTTCAACAGACACTGAAGAGGAGGTAAGTGGTCTACCACATAAAAGCAAAATGTTCTAACACACACGAGACATTTTATTGGCTTTATGTAAACACCTATATTATAAAAAAATGATCTTTTTCAAGTAAGTTAGTAGAAATGTTACCTATTTGTATAAACAGACTTAGTTTGGGTTCTGTGAATTCACAGCATACTATATTGCTTTTGTTTCCTCACTGGCTCATCAAGTAGTGGTCTCAGTGAGGCATGACGCTCATACTGGGGAGCTCCCTAACGGCTAAGCTTACCTGGATACCCCAAACCTACAGAAGGGTGGAAAGCAACAGCGTATTCTGAGTTCTACACAAGTTTTTCTTGCTCTGGCTCTGATATCATTTGGTTGGTGTCATAGCTTATGCCACATTCTCTCTTTGGACTTGATTTTGTATTTGTGGTCCAGAGAGTCAATTCTGATTTTTGGCCACTCTTCTGCACACTTCAATGCTTTCAGAGAAGGCACTAGTAGTACCAGAACTATCTTGCCTCTATCACGTAAACGGCTCCTTCTTCCACACTAGCATTTACCTCACCTTTTCACTTCTTCTTTACATCTAAGCCTCCTCCCCCTCCTTCCCTTTGCTCTAGTTTATCAGAAGGTCCTGTCCCTGAACCTTATTCCACCCCTCCAGCACTCATTCTTTCAAAGTGCCACCCTCAAAAGCCACAATTTGTGGATTCACAGCCCCATCTTGGAAGCTCTGAAAACTGGAAGCCCAGAGAATTCACTGAACCATTTTTGTTATCAACATCATCATGTGGGAACAGAAGTAGAAACATAGAGCGATAGATGAGAGGGGGGTTGAAACTGTGATTTGGGCCCTTTTTGCAAATTCTCTAGTGTGCACAGATGGTAACTATGACTGAACGAACCCCATGTCTATACACAATGTGTAATATTAGTCTCATGAAGAGAACAAAGCAAAGAAACAAAAACAAGATTCTTGCCCTTTAGGACTTTAACCTCTAGCTGAAGAAAGAATTCAAATATACCAAAACCCACAAGAAAAAGCATCCCCAAAGGGTTGAATTGTCCTCAAATAATAGAGGAACAGAGAGGAAAAAATAAGGTTACTTCCTAAAAATTTGAACCAAAGTAGTGGTTTTCAAACTATGCTTCATGGTCCCCAAGCTCACAAACAGATGATTACAAAGAGATGACTGAGCTGTTAAATGTTTAATTAAAATGTAAATTTATAATTGTGATAAAAATGGCATGCAAATTAAATGTATTATGTAATTTTATTTTATTTCCTATTTCAAGTTTTTATTTAAATTCCAGTTAGTTAACATACAGTGTACTATTTCAGGTGTAGAATTTAGTGATTCATTACTTATATACAACACCCCCACTGCTCATCACAAGTGCCCTCCAAGTACCCATCACCCATTTGACTGGAAAACAGACTATATACTAGAGAGAACAAACTGAGGGTTGCTGGAAGGAAGATGGGCAGGGGATGGGTTAAATGTATTTATGTAATTTTAAAAAACATATTGGAGACTAATGTGTTGCTAATAGATAAGTACATACAATAGGTTTAACTAGTTTTCATGTAGGCCTCAAATTAAGACCCTGATATCAGAAGGCCAGCTGTTCAAAACAAACAAAAAACTGTTGGTATCTGCAATTGCTTACACGTATCTCATGATTTTCTTGACACCATAAGTACTCCATCCCTCATACAAAAATACACTGAGCTTAGTCTGCTATAATAAACCAGTCCTGAGTTTCCACTTCTTCTCATATTCACCTTTATATTCTTAGTAATTGACTTTTATAATATTAAAATGATACATAATTTTAATTTATAATACAAGTTTAATAAAATACTACTCTTACTGGTTCATATATAAAGGCTCCAATCATTTATTTTGAAAAGAGGATTCTGTTGTTAAAAGAAATATGAAAAATCTCTGGATCAGAAAATTTGCATGAACCCTCCAATTCAAGGCAGTACAATTCTCATGCATCTGGCTCCAGAATACTCAATTTCTGAATTTAGTGACTTGTTGGCTTAGAACATTGTATACAGCAGATATATTGGGCCCAAACTAGATTTCATATACTGGTTATTATCCCTTTAGGCTGAAGAAAGATGGTATTTTTACATTGAGGAATAGATTACCATGAAAACATCATGCAACCAAAAAAGTCACCTTGTCTTAAGTTTACTGAGTACATGAAATTTACCAGATAGTCTTAGAAAGCCAGATCATCAGAATTTAATATATTAGTTTAAAATTTAACCAGTACTAACCAAAAAATAAGTCAATGGAAACTTCTTTATTTAAGGACTGCTTTTATTAATTATGTAATACATGGACATTTATTCATTTATTTTACATTTACTCAAAATATATATGTCAAAAGACTCCAGAAGACTTTTTTGCTATCTAACATTAATCAGTCATTATTTCATGTTAAAAAAAGAGTGAGCCAAAACGACTTTCCACCACTACAGAGAATGAAACTAGCAAACCTGAGTTGAAAGATCCATTTTCCAAAACCTGAACCATGCTCTACCATGGAAATATTTCAAAATTTCTTAACACCGAAGTATATGTCAATAATAAATTGACTTTAAGGTCTTTCATGGTCTCTACTATATAGTAGTCAAACTGGAATTTTGCATGTATTTATTTTTTAAAGGCTGTAACTTGTAAAGTACCATAGTATAAAGGTTACAGATGTACCTGAGTTTCTGTTTGAGCTCCACAGTCCTAGCTTTGAGACCCTAGGCAAATTACTTAAGCTGTTTAAACCTCAGCCTTTTGCTTCCATAAAATGGAAGAAATAATTAAAATGCTGATTCTTGTAGATTTGTCAGAGGAATTAAACGTATAAAATAATGAATGAAAGTTGTTTAACATGTTGCCTAGAACATAAAATGCTCTTAATAAATATTAACTATATTTATTAAAATTGCTCGGCACCTAAAAGCCAGTTGTTTTCTGATTTTTCCTATAACCTGATTTTACTCATAATTAATTAACTACATGTTCTTCCCTTTAAGAATAATGTTCTATTTATGGGGCACCTGGGCGCCTAGATGGCTCAGTCGGTTAAGTGTCCGACTGCAGCTTAGGTCATAATCTCATGGCTCGTGAGTTCGAGCCCTGTGTCGGGCTTTATGCTGACAGCTCAGAGACTGGAGCCTGCTTCAGATTCTGTGTCTCCCTCTTTCTCTGTTCTTACCCGGCTCACACTCTGTCTCTCTCTCTCTCTCTCTCTCTCTCTCAAAAAAAAAAAAAAAAAAAAAATATATATATATATTTTAAAAATTAAAAAAAAATAATGTTCTATTTAGATTTCTTTTTCTTTGTTTCTAGAATGTTCTCTGATATGTTATCAGAGAATGTTATCAGATAGGATTGCAGGGCTTCATTTTGATAGTACTGTACTTGCTTTTCTTTGAATGCTTATGTTATTTTCTCGTTCCTACTCAGTGATTTAAAAAGTAAAACTCAAAGAAGAACTAAAAATTATGAGGAATTTATTGAGACTAATGGTTATCAAAATTGGGCAAAAAAGAATGTTATTAAAAATAAATCACACCAAGGGAGAGCAGCTGATGACAGCAGCTGTGAAATGACTGTACATGGTGGGAATCAGTGAACCCCAAAGAAACAAAAGAAAAAAAAAAGGAAGGCCATGAAACTTACATGATTTACAAGGAAGGCCTAAGCTTAATGAACAGATTCTTTAGACTACAGGAGCCAGGGAAGTCATTTCTGGATGAATATTTGCACAAGACAGTAACACTGGAAGGACTGATATTCTCTGATCAAATGGAAACTACTAGTAAGAAAAGAAAGAGAAATAAGACAACTGAAAATTTTTACTGCATTTTATTTCATTACTGCTTTACCTGCACTGAGGGGACAACATCTTCATGTAATATACTGATATAGATGGGATGCCGAAAAAAATGCTTGGTGCTGATGGAAATAGCAATAAGGATGATGTATTTTTAAGAGGCAAAGTTAGAAATTCATGGGCAAGATAAATTAAAGTTAGAACCCATTTGGCAGACATTGGGACAGGGTATTCTATGACACAAAAGCTTTTCTTAAATAGGACTCCAAGAATTTAGCTGTTTGAAAAACATTTCAAGTAGGCAATAACAAAAACAAAAACAAAAACAAAAACAAATAGTTGCTTTACTGCAAGGATGCACACAGGCTTACAACTTTTTGCCTTGTGCCTAGATATGGACCTGCCTCTCAACCTCCACCAGCAGTAAATTCAGTTAAAAACTAAAAATTAAGATGGTACTATAACATCATGCTCGAGAGAATAAAATATCAAGATGATGAACAAAACCAGCTGAAATGGGACTAGCAACTTAACCCAAGTCAAGGAAGCAGTCTACAGTGTTAAAACAAAAATACTACTAAACAGAACCAAACATGCTACTCATGGGAACAACACGTGAATTTTTTTCCTGAGAATCTAAGTGGATAATGCCTATGAGATTACTCTAAATGTGTAGATTGTTTTCAGAATTGCCACTGTTTCCAAATGAAATTTAAAGACATTTTATGAACCACGTGAAACCTTATAAAAAAGGAAGTCTTTAAGCCAAAAACAAAAGGCTGGCCTAATTAAGAAAAGAAAATTTAAGTCAGTCACAAGTGTTAGATCACATTAATTCAGAGAGACATAGTCTGAAGTATTTCCATTAAAACCCTGATAGCTTCCCTTCTTGAGAAGAAATCACTCTTCCCTGCTAAAAAAAAAAAAAAACAAAAAACTATATTTAGTTGTAAACCAGTACTCAATGTATATTCACTTGAAATCTCCATGTAGGAAAAAAACAAAAAAAAACCCAAACCACCAAAACGCTTTCATCTCCATTCCAATATGAGCTATATAAACTTCTAAAATCATCTTAGAAAGAAAAACATCATTCGCTCTTCTTATTAAGTATTGTTGCTTTTTTCAGTATTTGGACATTTTAAAAATAACAATATGCAAGAGTATGATGTCATAGTGAATATAACCACCAGGTCAATATGATAATTTAATGTATGACTTTAAAATTGAGCTTTCCTTTAATCCTACTATTCTATAAATAACTTCATCATTCTGTCATGATTAAAATATCTTTTCATCAAATTTGATATAAATGCACTAGGTATGGTAAATATATTTCTGGCTTAAAATGGCAACAATGCAAATTGTATGATAAAGACTATATCATTGTCCCACTTTCATTTTGATAAAATCTCTTTTTTGGTGATATCATTTCATGTTAGGCTTTTTTGTGCTGCTTAATATTATAATTAATAATTCATATTTTTTCTTTCCCCTCTCACTCTGACAACTTTTATTTTTAATCGGTGGGCATGTGCCAAATTGGTTTGTTATTTATTTATAATGTAAAATGACAAGGAAATTGAATATGTGGAATAAGAGAGAGATTTTCTTTCATATGACAAAAAATTCTTAGCAATGGGATATTTCTTGCTTATCCTCAAGAATTTTCGAGGTTAGATCAGATGGCACCAGTACTTCATATGCAACATGTAATAGACATATTAAATGGAACTGTTCACTTATGTTTTTAAAATTCATTTTAGTTTTGTGAAGACAGCTGGGCACATGCATAAAAAAGAGAACAAAAAAATAACAAAATTTGTAAAAGACTCCTTATTCCGATAGATCCTATAGTGCCAAATTAAGTAAAAATTCTGACCAAACAGCTCTATTTGTATTCTTTCCTAAATGCTAAAACATGCAAATTTAGTAAGAACAAACAGATAAAATTTTAAAGAGATGGAATCTCCATTAAAACAAATAAAAAGTTCTGTCTTGCAGGGCTTTACAGAGCCTTAAATAATCCCTTCAGTTTTCCCCATAACCAGAAGCCACATAGTTTGAAGGCTAGAGCATTGAATGGCTATGACAGTAAATTCCGAGAATGGTCTCAAGGCCATCAGCAACCAAATCACCAGAGGAGCTAGTTAGAATGAAGAATCACAGGTCCATCCACGAACTACTGTGGAATCAGAATCTGTAGGGATATGACCCTAGAATTTGCAGCCAGCTCCTGAGGTAGAATTAACTTTGAGAACAGTCTTATGCCAAAAACCCTGCATCTTCCCCAGAGCTTCCCCTTGTCAGATAAGCCTTTTCAATTCATCCTTTGAGTTGAACATTGGAGAATTCACATAACATAACACAAATAATACGCTTCCTGCAAGATGTCTCCCATTTCTCCCATTAATTTAAAAACCATAGTCCACTGCCACTGCCCTGCTTAAGGCCCCTTCTCTCTGGCTCTACCTTTGTTGTCAACCTGTACAAAACAATCAGACTGTGACATCATCCAATTAGTCTCCATCATTTGGAACAAGAAACTTTTTCCCAAGGATTTGGTCCAAATTTCCATTTAAAACTTGATCATTAACAGACTGTATTTGTATCTAATATTGAACACTTAAAAATAACTTGATGACCTTAATTATTTTGATCGTTATTAACATGTAGGAGGTTGTAAGTTGACATTGAGCCAAACATGGGAACTGATGCACAGGGAAGTTAAATCCTTTAACCTTAGTTAACTCATTTAGTGGCAGAATCTGAACTAGAGCATATACATTCTAACATTATACCACCGTGCCTTTCAACCTGCTCCTTGAGCAAACTTTCTCCTGCCTTTATAGAAAATGCCTATTTTATGGGCTCTGTATCTCTGAGATATTTCATTTAGACTTTGTGTACATGGTGTTTATCTTTCAAAATGAATTATGAAAAAAAATTTTACTGTAGGATTATTTAATCTGGGGTGGTCGAGTTAAAATGGCAATAATAGTGATGCTGACGCCAGTCTTGTGAGGCACTATCTCTGACCCGATAATAGCTCACTTTTAAAAAAACTTAAAAAAAAATCATTTTGAATTTCCATAATTCACTTTAATGACACTTTTGGTTAGCACTTTTGGTGCTAACATGGATTTAAGAAAGAAACATAACTGCTGCCATGTTGAATGTGTATCAAAAAAACTACTAATAGTCTTGACTACTACTTGGTTAGCTATATTTCACTATTTGAATGTAACTATGGAAAGTGGTGTTCTAGAATCTCATTCATAATAACTTCCATATAACAAAAGGAAATAGAAACTATTAGCATAGGTATAATGTTAATGAACTGGTGAGTTTTCAATAGAGATTTATCAGACCAGATTATTTGAAAATGTTCCCTGTCTATAGGAAGAATACAATGCCCCCCCCCACACACACATACACACCCACACATGACCATATCAAAATTATTCATATTTAAGTTTCCAGGGAAGAAGACCAATAAATTTGTTTGTCAAGCACTTTTGCTTAAATGGTATTATAGGATCTTTTACAAATGGAAGTTGATTCAGATTTTAGTATACTCTGATCCCCGGAGTTTAGGGCAGGGGTGAGCTAAGGAAAAGGAGAGTAGGCAGAGAACGTGTGTGTTGTGGGGGCTTGGAGTGTGTGCACTTGTGTGAATTTAAGTACCCTGAATTTAATGAAGAAAAATTTCATTATTCTGTGTTTATATATCTTTGTGTGAAACAAGTACTTTTCTCCATAACTGGAGTTTACATAGGCTCTATCATAACACCCTTTGAGAATCCCTTTAAACATCAAAATGGATTTTTCCAAATAAAAAATCCCATGATTTAGCTTTATTAACATCTGAATGAATGTTTCCATTGAGTTGTCCAGAAGAGGGACTGAGTAAGGTTTAGAGAGCAATTTTTTTTCATGATGATTGGTAGCAATGTTTCCCTTCTATCAGAAAGCAAGCTATAGACATACAAAGCATTAGATATACACCTAGATAAAAGTAATATTGCAGAATCCAACTGGTATCCGAGAGGTGAGGACAGGCTGAGATGGACTCCTTGGCTTCCTTATGTCCAAAAATTTTCTGTTTCCTTATTTCCTATGGTTACCACCATGGAACATGTTAAAATCTCAGTAGGGACTCTGCTTCAACTTTTCCTTTCAAAACACAGTGAAAAAGCTTAATGGAAAAAAAATGTCCTTCCTATCTCCATGCCAGGCACAGTGTAAGATCCACAAACTTAAAAGCCAGGCAAATAGTCTTTTATGTGCCCCAAAGCTCGGCAAGTGACCTAGTGCTACAAAAATTCCCAAATAGGCATGTGACCTGACTAATGTGTGCTGTGAGATGAGTCAAGGAAAATGGAACCATCTGTACTTTTATTGGACAGTCAAATAATTCCCCTCTGTCCATCCAAAAACATAATTGGATACTTTAAGGAAGAAACAAGGGGAGTTTTTTCAAAACATCTAATTTTTTAAATTGGTGACATAAAATATTCTGAAGTGTATAACCTAGTCAACATAGACACAGATAAGCCAACAGGTTTAAAAAAAACCATGGCTGCCTTTAAAAATTGTTATTACTCAACTGTATTAAAGCTTCTTTAAGACTCACAGGAAGAAATCAGGGAGAATGAAGGGAATTGAAACTGTAATCTTTAAGAAGTAGGGTATGGGCACCCTTCCTCCTCTGTGACAAAAGCTACCAATGATTGAACTCTCAGAGTGGGTGATGGCAGAAAACAGAGCAATCACCTGAAAGGCCATATTTTTGTACATGTTTACAAAGCTTTGCCATTTATTTCTTAAGCATATTTGTCAACCATACATCATACTTCCATTACCCCATATGGGAATTACAGTGGATATGTTCTATTTTTCAAGTTTTTAGTATTGATACGAAGAAGGAGGACAGACTAGCAATAGTTGGTAAAATATAGTAATAAAGGCTGAGTCTGTCAAAGACTGCACCTAACAAAACATGCGTATTTAGGAAGTGAAAGGGCCTGATGGAAAGGAGTAGGCTACTACGGGTAAGGTGACAGGCAAGCATCTATACAGAATCCTAAAATATCTGTCTTCCATTTCATAAATTACTCTCTCACTGTACAGATTAAGAAATCAAAGTGCACTATAACATTGGCTAACATGTAAATAGGTCCATACCATAGGCCAGGAACTATGTTAAACATTTAAGTGCATCATCTCATTTAATTCTCACAAATATCTTACAAGGCTAGTGTTATTATTTGCATTTGACAGATGAGAAAACTAAAACTGACAGAGATTAAGTAACTTGTTCAAGTTTGCACCGTAACTGAGTAGAAGCACCAAGAAAGGGATTCAGATCTAATTTCAAAATCCAGGCTCTTTAAGTGCTAGGCCTGTAGTTTTTAACCCAGATTACACATTAGAAACATCTGGAAAGCTTTTAAAAACTTCGGATGCTCAGACCCTACCCCCAGAACAGTTAATCCGAAGTTCTTGCACATGGGACCCAGACATGGGTGTCTGTTTCAAAGCTCCCCTGGGTGACTGTGACCCACAGCCTGGATTGTGAACCATGGCACTATGCTGTCCTGCCCTCTGTGAAGATCAGCAGACCCATGCCAGAGTGAGGTAGCACTAGAAACAGGGTCCTCAACCTCTTTGCAGTGGCTTCTCCCCTTCCCCAACATGTATTCCTCACCAAATTCATCCATCATGACTACATGAAGAAGTAATATACATGTGGAAACTTTTACAAAGCACTGTCACAGCAGAATATGGTCACAAGTCCATCAAAAAGAACCCATTCACATCTATCTATGGGCTATGATGAATGAACACAAAGAAGAGTCAAGTTTATTGCTCTTATCCCCAAAAGGGAAGTATAAGGCTGGCCTTAAAAGCCCTTCATACCAAAGCAAGTCACTAAATTTTGGAATGGCCCCTTCTTCTCTTTTCACAAATCCAATAAGAATAGCTACTAGATCCAAGGGGGGAAAGATCCAATTACCACTCCTTTACAAAGCTATTTCACTGAGGATCTCAAGGCAACTGAAAGTCATTCAAAACATAAAAGCAGTAGAACTAAAGAAAAATGTGTGCAGTGGAAAGACAGTAAGATTTCAAGTCAAAAGTCCCAGGTTTTTGACTGCATTCTGCCACTTTACTGCCATGACTTGAGATCACTGGGCCTCGGTTTCCTTTTCTGTACTTAAGCTACATCTCCCTTAGTGTAGTGATTTTATAAGTGTGGTTCCCACCAGCATCACCTGGGAACTTGTTAGAAATGCAAATCATCAGTCCCTACCCTAGACTCGGAATCAGAAACTCTGCGGGGCGTGGGGTGGGGTGGGGTGGGGGGTCCAGCAATCTGTGTTTTAACAAGCCCTCCAAGTGACTCTGACACATCTACTTCCACAGGGTTGTTGCCTAAGGATAAGAGGAACTTGTACATAAAATTGTTACTTTTCATTACTGTCTGCTTAAGTCAGAATTCTCAAATTCTCTTGCAGAAATATTTAGAGAAATAATGTTATAGTCTACATTAGTTAGATTAATAACCTCAATTCTGAATTTCACTTTGAGTGTGTAGACGAGGCACAAGTCAACCAGAGGTTATGCAATTAGCTTGGAGTCAAAGAGAAAGCAAGTTGTAGAACTGAGAAGGAAACCCCAGAGTGAACTTGATTTTAATTCAATCAAACTGTTAAGGTACCAACCCCGCACTTTCATCTATAATCACAATGAACCTTTTTATAAACAAATCTCTATCTTCTTAGCTTAAAAAAATTTTAACAGTGCCTTTTCAAATTTTAAAATGGATTGACTTCTATAATTAGGGGCTAAAGGCAGCTCTGGAAGCAATAAGAAGTCCCAAGCTTTCTATAGTGAGAAAGGGCAATTGCCCAGACCACTCTTTGTGTGAAGTGCAGACAATACTCCCCTTGCTCACCTCATAATTCTGATTACTGCAACGGTGGAAACCATGATAAATAAAAGTGCATATCTAGTGGTAGGGCTCAATCTCTAATGTTTCTATAATTGTTTCTGTAATATTATTATTTGGATAAGATATATCATAAACTGGATTTTAGGAGATGCTTTGGAATGGTTTTCTTCCCCATGCTTCTGTCAGAAGCACTCTATTTTTTTTTTTTTTTTTGCTGTAATTTATCTGATATAGCTACTAAGATGCTTGATACTTTTACATGCAAGGGTGCAGAAAAACAAAGACAGGGAATGGGCTGTTAATGAAATTCTCTGATTGTAAAAAGCACTTTGCAATGATCAGGTGGTAAATAATAATAAGAGGAAATAACATAAAGTGCCTAGATGCCATAGCAATAGTCACTATATAAATGCAGAAGAGATCAGACATGAATAGAATTTGCATTTTATGCAGCTTCTGTGTGTGTATATAGAATATACAGTTGCTAATTTTTCCATAACACTGGTAAAATATTGTTCAAAATCTATTCTTGCCATCTTATCACTTTAAAAGACATCATATAGAAACACCCATCTGTCCTAATGAAATGGGAAATGTGTTCAAAGAGACTAGAGAAAGAGCCTCTTTGCACACAGGGGAAAAAAAGAGCTCAAATAAAAGAAGAGGATGAAGAAGAAATAGTAACACTGGTAGAACAGCTTTGGAGACTTGCACAAAGGTGATCTTTGAGAAACACAAGGGATGAGTGACTGTTAATGTGTGGCAGAAGAGCTACAATGAAGATATATGGTCAGACACCAAAAATACAGATATGTGCTGTCTCTTTCCGGGGCTGTTTTTATGATGGTGGTTCTTTTTAAATGGAATTGGGGAGAGGGGGTTTTCTTTGTTGTTATTGCTCTTGAGTTTAGCTATATCACTAACAGCAACTCCATACCAGATTTTTCCAACAGTTCCCTGACCTCTCAGTGCTTCTAATGAACTGCCTTCGATTTTGATGTTATTTTCCCTTCGTACTTGTTCATAATCCATGGCCCATTCATTAGGTATACTAAATCCTAGTCCGTGATCACTTTACTTTTGAAGACACAGAGAAGATGCTAAGAGTTGGGGAGATTCTTTTAGACATAGGGCAAGAGTCTGATCCGGATTCTGAGAAAGCAGAGACCTTGATAAAAAGACCACTAGCCAAATAATACCGAGCACTGAAAAGTGAATCAGCCAAAGTACACAATTCTCTCCCTTCCTTTGTCCTCTTTCTTTGTCAAATAAAAGATTGTTTCTAAAATCTTTTCTGCCTCTGGTCTTAAAAAGCAGGATTGGACTTGCACATACAGCTATATTTCAAAATATCTCAAATTTCCAACTTGGAAGAAGACACGTAAACTTTCTCAGAGAAAGAGAAAGCAACTCTGCATATTCACAAAACTTTCACTTATTTCTAGAATAGGAAAACGGAGAGATCATTACCAACATAAGAAAGGAGTAATAATATTATTAACAATGATATTAATACAAATACTTGGGATCCTAGAGCATGTTTTATCACAAAGATTCACCTGTATTAAGGGAGACTCCAGGACAAGGAGGTCGTTAAGGTTATATTTCTATCTTCAAGATTCAGCCCAAGTCAGACTCTCCGGAAAGCTGTAAATACTCTCAGAACAGACCTTAGTAATGAGATTGGAACGAATGCTGGGACCGTGGCATAAAAGCATCTTCCTGTCCCTTGTTCTAAAAGTTAACTATTAAACCATATGTTGTTCATCCTGATTTGTTTTACTCAATTCTAGAAACAAGGACACTCTGATCAGATTGCCCTGGGCAACTGAATACCTCGTGAAACCTTTCTGAAGACAGTGTTCTTCCCACCAATGCAACCGAAAGGGCTTCTATTATCAGACTATCAATTCTGTACTACTGGTGAAGGATGGAAAGTATCTTCTTTTGAAGAACAAGTTCTTTCTCTCCCTGAGTTTTCTGCTTTTAGTACACTTAACATTTTAATTACTTGATCTCCCTACCCACCCCCATTCCCTTTTTTCTACTTTAGTTTATTCTTTTAATTATTTACAGACTTGCTTGTCTGGACACTTTATTTTAGTAGAACTTGGTTGATTTTTTTTCAGCACCTTTTAGTGGAATGCAATAATAGACGCATAGAGAAGGAATTGGTCTTAATGGTATTTTTAGTTTTCTTTTTTTTTTTCTGTGACAGAAATCTTTTCCCCTTATTGATTTTCCCCCATGGACTGTCCACTCTACAGCTTGAAATGGCTGCAACCGTGTTTGAAAAATTGGTTGCTAGTCACTGTTCAAACCATTTTTCAAAACAGCTCTTGCGAGCCCCATTTTACTCTGTTTTAAGGACAGTTTTGTTAGGGCTGGTTTCGTTTTCTTTGAGGAGTCATGCTGGCAAAGAAACACAGTCTAGAACTTTGCTTTTAAATGTGGTATGATTGGGATTATAACCATATTGAATCTATATTCAAAATATATTACATTGAGTCTGTGCAGCTAAAAGGAAAAAGAGGTCATAAGTCTTCAGTATTTTTCATAAAGATGAACACCAAGGGATGCAAATGTTAAAGTTTACCAAGCACAACATGATATCTCGCTGTTGGAAAGATATTTTCTCGTGCTCAAAATTCGTTATGGAGTGGGGTGGGAGGGAGGGGTCTGTGTGGTTCAATCGGTTAAGCATCCAACTCTTGGTTTTGGCTCAGGTCATGATCTAGCATTTTGAGAGTTCAAGCTCCACCTTGGGCTCTGTGCTGACAGTGCAGAGCCTGTTTGGGATTCTCTCTCTCTCTCTCTCTCTCTCTCTCTCTCTCTCTCTCTGCCATTCCCTGGCTCTCTCTCCCAAAATAAATAAATACTTAAAAAAATTCATTGTGGGAAAGATATCTATATGAGGAATTTTCCTCCATGTTTTTAATACTATCTATGAATATGCCTTATATCTATGTAATATCTATGCAAACAGCATGAAAGGAAGTCCATTTTGAATACAGCAAAAAACAGCACTTTCCTATGCTAATCTTCTAAAACAGTTAATTTTCACTTGTATTTCCAGGACTCAATGCTCTCCAGAGAAGAATAAAAGTTGAAGAATTTGGAGACCAAGAGAAAGGGTGAAAATAGGCAAAGGTATTCAGCTTCATATAAAATGACAATATTTGTTTAAAAACAAGATTTGGGGCCAAGTTTGACAGTGATTATTGATAAATGCATAATATACCTTGCTGAATCTTCAAAAAGTGAAAGAATGAAATACCTACCTCATTTCAAATTTAGAGTAATAAAACATGGTGAAGACACATACCAAAATTGGCAATGGCTCAAGTTTGAGAGAAGGACATTGAAACGTTTGCTGTGACTGGAGGAGAGGCAAACATGAGAGACGCAGCCTGGGAAAAACCTCATACTGTGCAATCCAAAACTTGGCATTGGACAATAAAGTTTTCCTATTTTTCTTTTCAGGGACATATCTGAAGAAAGATGATTCCAAGGTTTTTGCTATTCTTTTTTCTTTTCTTTTCTTTTCTTTTCTTTTCTTTTCTTTTCTTTTCTTTTCTCTTTTTCTTTCTTTCTTTCTTTCTTTCTATTATTATTATTATTATTATTAATTATTTTAGCTAAAATTTCACTCCAAATTCTGGGGAAATTTCAGGAGCTCCTCTTAGAAGAACTGACCCAAATGAAGTAAGTGGTTGTAGTACAATAATACACTAAGCCAATCTATGCTAACCCCCAAGTCCTTACTCAAAGCAATGTCTCAGGGCTCAGAGTGCAAACTGGCACCTCATGGTCCAACTGCACAAGGGCAAATTAGAAAATCAGGCCTAAGTATTACCCTGAAAAATAAAGATTCTCAATCTGAAAGGGAGTCCTACCAAGTCTTTACTGTATGCAGAAACTGTGGCTAAATTATCTCTATTTTCATTGACTCTATGGAAAAAGCAATGTGCCTTTTTTTTTTGGTATGTATTTTCCAAACTGTAAACTGTAAAGAGGCATCTAAAAGTGGTATTAATGCTCAAAAGAGAAATATATAGATTGATAATGAATGGATTAAAAATGTATTAAGTGTTTGCTTTAAAAAAATGCTAAACATTATGGTACTACTACTACTAATCCTTCCAGAAAGTTGGTGGGAAAAAGGTCTATGGAATACAATTGTTGACAATAACCAACAGATTTTAATTTTAGCCAAAAAGACTAGGACAAGTCACAGAAGGCTTTTCACCAGAAGTCAAAAACCCTTGGCCTATGCACCACCCATTTTAAGCTCCGGTTTCTTCAGAGCTAGTAATAACTTGTCTCCTAAAGCCAAAGGAAGCACTCCAGAAAGCTGCCTGGATTCATGTGCCTCACCCTTCTGGAGATCCAGTGAACCCATATCTTGGGGTTCATATTTCTATTAAAATGATAACACAGTAAAATCTCATCGCCACTTTGTTTGCTTTGATGAAATTGGCCATGCCCCCAATTAAATTATACGATAACCTTCTCTCCCACTACCAACAAGGTAAACATAAAACCAGGCACAAACATTTGGTAATGGAGAAAGGATGGATTTCAGAGTCTTAGAACCTTGAGTTTGTATCCTATTTCCACCCTTTAATAAGTCATTTAACCTCTCTAGGTCAAAGTTTTCTTACCTATTAAGTAAAGATAATGGTACCTATCTCAGAGGATTGTTTTAAAAATTAAAAGTAAAATGCTTGGTGTAGAGAGGTCGCTCAATAAAAGGCAGCTGAATCACTGCCTGCAGTAAATCCAGATAAAACATATTTAGGCACACTATTGCTCTGTGAGGTACATCTGGTATCCACGCTACAAAATCCATCAAGACGAAATAATTTGGTCATTTTAACAATACTCTTCAGAGATTCTTAAATGACATTTCCCTAAAGCCAAGACAACTTAGAGTTACATAGAATTGTTGCATTTAAAAGGGGGCTTTATTCAGTTCATAAAATAGTGTATCTAGTCTTGTCCCCCCAAATCTAGGATCATAGAGACCATCAAGCGCAAAAGGTAAGAGAGACGTTTAGAAAACCAGGTTTTTTAAAAACTATGGCAGGAAATGACTGCAGCTGATCAGGATGACAGGAAGTGCCCCCCCCAAGTCAAAGCAACGTGGATTAGAAATCTGCCCTGCAGATGAAGAAGGATGGCATGACACTCTAAACACTTGCAAGGAATGGAGGAGGAAAGAGCAATATTGAGTCCCAGAAGACTGTAAGTTAAAAAGTGATGGAAACTCTGACTCTGAGGTGAGAGGGAAAGGCTCAAGAATACATACCTGTGGGAAGAAAAGCAGTGAGAGCAAAATTCTAGGAACTGAGAAGCAGTTAGGAGTAAAATCCTTAAGTGGATGTTCCAAGGTGGTGCTAGCTTCAGAAAATACAAATATTGATGGGTTAAATCAGGACTGAGGAAAATATAAAACCAAATATGGGCAGCTCGGAGGGAAAAAAATAGGCAGCTTGGGACTCAACTGTCATCACAATTCATTTGTGTTTCACATCCCACTGTTTGTGACATTAACAGAATTTCGAATTTAGCAATGAACTATTTTTGTATTGTGAATCTCTGCAGCCATTTTCCATATGTAGCTACCACTGCAACTAGCAATAATAGCCTTTTGATCTTTAAAATACTTCCAATTAATACTATTCAAATTAGGGGTCACCCAAGAGTTTCTCAAGTTAATTCACTTTTTCTCCTATTTGAAGCAGAGTGTTATCCCTGCTCTTTATTTGCATCAAGTCCAAATTATTTGACTATTTTAGTAACAAATCCTTTGGTGGCTTTTGCTTTTATTGTCATTTTTTTTTCAAAAGATAAAGTTAGTTTTAGATTTTTGAATTCTATTTTCATTTCACTAGAAGAGCTAAAGCAAATTTTGCATTTGAAAAATGCAAACGTTTTTGCATTTGAAAAGGTAAAGTTTACGCATAGAGTTCCTACTGTGTGTCAAACATTAAGCAAAACAATTGTAAGTATTAGTATTTTTATATTAACACATATGATTTATAAATTTATTATATGATGAATTATATTCATTGTACCCAGGACTGTTATGTTTTCTTGTTGTCATTGCTGTCACTAGTGGATATCATTTACTGAGTTACCCATTATGTTCTAAGAGCACTTGTAG
The DNA here is from genome assembly GCF_046562875.1 of Panthera onca. Taxonomy (NCBI): domain Eukaryota; kingdom Metazoa; phylum Chordata; class Mammalia; order Carnivora; family Felidae; genus Panthera; species Panthera onca. Next base: position 61,014,848 of record NC_138347.1, read on the forward strand.
GCACTATACACCCATACCATGGAATGAGCCCACTATTGCTCCATTTTCCACTTGAGGCCTTAGACCCAAGAAACAGCACATCAACAGCATGCAGTTTGAATGGTAGAGGTGATGACCAAAAACATGGCTGTGCAAGTATGGAACCTGCATTCTTTTTCACTATGTACGTCTTCCTTTCATACAGAGGCAGGCCTACAGTTTTAGAAAGTTACCATAAAGTGTTGTCAAGATTGCATACAACTGCTTTTTTCTAATACATTGTTATTCCCTTGTGTCGTCATTCTCTTAAAATCTTTTTTGCATTTCCACAGAACATCTACACTGATGTGCACATGCCTTTTCTTATAAAATGTAATTCAATTTAAACAATTCTTTAAGCGCCTACTATGTGGTGCATGGTAGGCTAGATGTCTTTGTTCACTATCATGTTAAAATGCAGATCTACAGTGCAGAATCTTCTCCTTCCTGAAGATGCCTCTTTAGCTAAAATTGTTTTTCTCATCTTTTTCAGCCACTGATGGTATAAAGAAATGTAGCACTGTGTGAAAAACATGAGCTTTGGACTTAAAAGTTCCTTTTAATAAAACAAACTAGTTAGTCACAAATTGTTGAAACAAAATCTGTAACATGAAGGTCATTTAAGGCAGATTTAAACATCATTTCTACCTAGAAACAGAAAATTAGTCTGCATAATGTCATTTATCTACTGAGCTAAATTATATTATAATTTTCAGCTATAAACCCAGATTCTTAATGTGTGTCGCAAAGATGGTATCTCTGACCTACCCTCCCCCCCCCCCCCCCCCCAGTAGCAAATGTGTTTTGAGTTGTTTTGTCAGTAGTGATAATGGAGTTGCACTGGACAAAATATATTTTTGGCAACTTTTCTTGATAATGAAAATAACTGTAATAGTAATAATAATAATAATAATCAGCATCATAACAATAATAGCATTTGTTGAATACTCTACTATGTGCCAAGTACTGTGATTAACACTTTACACACACTATCTTATTCAGTTCTGAAAATATCTCACAAAGTCATTAAGTATATACTGTTGATAATCCAATTCAACAGAGAAAAACACTGAGACACAGAGAGGTCAAGTAACTTGCACAAGACCACACAGATGGAGAAACAGAGCCAAAATTTGAACCTAGTGAGTCTGACTCTCACAACTACATTAGGTAGGGGTTAGGGCAGGTGCTCTGTTATGTGTGCAGGAGAATACTGCATTTGTGCCAGTCTATCTACATCAACGAGAACGGAATCCAGGTGGTTTATAAGCCCAAATCTGAAGACAGCGAACAGGAGTTACAATTTGAGTTGCTGCTATTCATACTGCCTGCTAATTAAAATGCTCCCTTCTGAGACGACAGTGGCCAGTTGGCATAACCCTAGAACATAATACATGTTCAAAAAAGTATCTGCTGATTGTTAACAATGGTTTCTCTAGGTGCAGAGTTAATAGGTGATTTCCCTTCCCACCTTCTTTAAAAAAAAATATGTTGTCCAATTGTCTAAAATATTTTCACCAAGGGCATATGTTACTTAGGTGATCAAGTGAAAAATTAGAGCTTTACTTTGAAAAATTCTTTTTGTTTTGTTTTACTGTTAGATTGTTAGTCTCAGTTAAAACATGACTCCCTCTGGGAAACCTTTCCTGTTGCTCTACTCTGATCTATTCTAGGACAGTACTCCTTACTCTGTTGTCCATAGAACCTTATCAAAGCTACATACTACTGCTAACTGTCTTTTCTACCGTTAGTCCTGTGAAGACTGACCCCAGAACTTATTTACCTTAATTTAGACCCCTGGGCATCTAGGGTGACTTGCATTCAGTTTATTAAAAACAAACAGACAACACAGAACACATACACACACACGCAAACACACACACACACACACACACACACACACCATGAACAAGCAAAAAAAAAAAAAAAAGAAAAAGAAAATGAAAAAAAAAAAAGATCTTGTGGTTGACTGCACACTTTTTGGTCCTTGCTTTCTCCCTTTACATTATGTACCAGTCTCCCTAAGAAAAAGCTTCCCAGAACTAGGAGTATGCTGAATTGTCTTCTCTGTTTATAAAGTTTATAAATGCATTAAGGTAGATGGTAGGTAGATAGGTAGGTAGGTCAACAGATAGATTCACACACAGATTCATACAAACACATTATGAAATATCATGAATATAATTGAAAGTCATGGCAAATACAGTAGGCAAAATCTCAAAAATGAAGCATATTTTTTCATATTTATATTACTCTACATTTTACATTTAGCAATTTTACTTTCTATCACTAATATCCTACATACCCTAATATAAAGTTCATGAAGGTGTAAACTTTATTTTATTCACCACTATATCTCTGGTTGTTAGGAGAGAACATGAGCTAAATATTCAGTGTGTGTTTTTAAAAAAGGAAGAAAAAATGATACAGAAGTTCTCACAATATTTCTCATATTGTTCTGGAAATAATAAAAGGGGCGGGTGTTTTCAGTACTCTTCCAGAAAAACATGAATCAGCAATGAGATTGCAAGCTCTCATCCTGTTCCTCAGACCCAACTACCCAATTTCTTCATGGACAATATGTCCCTGCTAGCCTACTGATACCCAATTCTGAGACTTGGGGGAAGGGTACTAGGTGAGAGCAGCTTGAGACCCTCCATAATTTGCCCTGCCTACCAACTAGAGAGGCTGCTGCCATATAGACTCCAGTATTTCCTACCCATCAGCTGAGCCCCGAGAGGGGCAATGGAAAGAGACACAGAAGTCCTCATATTGTCAGGTACACTCACTAACGTATTTCTTCCCTCCTCTCAAAGAGTATAGTGGTAACAAATCACTGAGTGGCGATGGGAGAAATGGAATTAGAAGGTCCCAGTGATACCTTCCATCTCACTCCTGGGGGATACAATCTCTGCTGACAGGGAAGATGGTGGACCCTATAAGCGTCACTTATGTTTTGCAGTTTCCAAATTGTAGCAGGATTCTTCTATATGAAATTGCTGCCAGCAAATGTATACTTATACTGATATGATACAATGTAAATCTTGAGTTTTGCTCAAGAGGAGATTCTGTGGCAATTCATACTCACCCTAGTATGGAGAAGAAAATATTCTAGTGATAATAAATTACCCTAGATTATGAGTTTTTGCAGATAACAGACTTTCCAGTTCCTATACATCTTTGTATGTCTAGTATCCAGAGATACAACATATGACTTACCATATAGTAGTTTTCAACAAATGGTAGCTAAAAAAATTAAATAATGTTTTATACAACTCTGAGATATGGCTTAAAGGTTCAAAAAATGCAGTTTTTCTAAGCTTGATCTTTCCAATTTTATTAGCAGGTAATCATCACTTATTAAATTGAACATGCATTAGTGTTTTAGTTAGTGTTAATATAATAAACTCTCATAAACTGTGGTATGGAAATCCTCCCATTTTATGCTCATATACCAGAAATTTTACAGTCAAAATCTCGAAACACTGGTTTACAAACTGAGTGTGCATAGCTAAGCTGGGTAGCTTTCTAAATTATAGATCTCTGGACTCCCTCCTCAGAGCTTCTAATTCAGAAATTCTGTAATGAGGCCCAGGAATCTTCATTTTGACAAGCAGCCTAGCAAATTCTGATACAGGCGGTCCTTGGACTATTACTGTGGGTTGAGTTACAAAGATAATGTAAAAAAAAATCCTTATGCTTCACCTTTTCAATATGGAGAAAAGACTAGCTTATTCAATGTGACTTAACCATCAAATTTACCTGTGAAAAGACCAGGCAGTTTGCGAAGACTTTTGAAAATGAACCAGGGGAGGATGCAAGGGCAAGAAACATTACATTGTAAGCTAGAAGAGTTTCCTCTGAAAACTTGACAAAGATTGGCAGTGAGCTTAAAGTAAAAGGGGAAGAATGTCAGCAGGGCAGCAGCGTTTCATGACCAACTTAGGGAAGCAATGTTGATTCAAGAGGTTTATTTGATAACATGTGTTTTAATGGCTATTATAAATGCTGGTGCCTTCCAAATCTTTGGTTTACTAATAAAATATACATGGACATTTATATGAAATAATTTTCAAAATTCCCCCCTTAACTCCCAATTTGCCATAAGATCTTGGTCTTGCCAACATCATTGCACTAATCATAGCTTTTTTTCTACCCTAGAAACTAGAAACTCATCCTCTAGGATTGAAAGGAGATTCGTCTACTTCTCCACACATGTCCCAGGGAAGGTATGGCTTCTGCTTCTGTCCTGGCGTTTAGGTCTCCACAGCCTATAATTGTTTTCAAGGGGAGTTGTCTTACCAGTGAGTTCTCTAAAAACTCAGGGTCGGTCATTTTTTACAAGCTCTAGCAATCAATGAGGGAATTTATTTTATATTCTTATGAATGTTGGAAAACCTGTCATGGTTTTCTCTTTGTTTTGGCTGCAAGGAAGTTTAAAGACAAATGTATAGCACTTCCCTGAATGTAATTTGTACGGTGACTTCACTCCTGATTCCACTTTTATGTCCTTGCCCTTGTTTATGGTTTTGTCTTGTTTATCGTTCTTCTCTACTTCCAATTCATAGATTTCACTGTACTGTCTATTTCGTTTCCTTTGTCAGCCATTTTAATTCCCTCATGGGAACAGGGTGGCAGAAAGAAATGAAGAAAACAAAACAAAAAGTGTGTGTGTGTGTGTGTGTGTGTGCGTGTGCTAGGTATATATATATCAAACTCACCCAAAATTAAAAAAAAAAAAAAAAAAACAGCCCCCTGAAATAATGGAAATATTTTGTGGTCTTTGGGCTAAGAGATTCACTAGATTATTTGTAGGATTGCAATTTAGGGAGGCATAAAATTAAAATATCTCTATGAGAAAATCCATATGAATTTCAATATAGGTATTCTCAGCACCACAGCATTGATTCTGACATCCCTCAAGAACGGAAAGCCAACTATACCTGTGTTAAAAAATGTGTGTTCAGTCTTTAGACTAACTGTACATAAAAAGTCCTAGGCTTAATCTGCTTAACAAAGTGCACAATTTTGAAAACATGTTGCTTTTACAAAATTTTATACGTATACATGTAATAATATGTGTGTATACATGTAATCTACTTATAGTATTTACACACACATTTTATTTAGAATCTTCAAACCAAACACCTTAGTCCTTTACCTCCATTATTATTTTCTTTTAATTAAATAATTTTCATGAAGCAAAGGGACTGATAGGTCATCTCAACACCAATAAGTCAAGTTGGTTTCTGCATTTCTTATAATAATGATCTAGCTACTAGTCTCAGACTGATTTTAATAAAATGCAGGTAAGTTAAAAGTACTCCTACTGGGCACTACACACCTTAACAATGATACTCATCTTGATTTGTCTTTATGTGATGGCTCTGGGCTGCAATGCCAGTATGTTTGGGATTTCAATGTGATTTCTGTTCTTATATTAATTTCTAGATCTCATATCCTTCCAGATGCCAAAGAAACATAGTACTACCCTGGAATAATGTCAAGTTATGCTCATTTTAGGGGGCTTCCCCCCAGCATGGGCAACCAATAGCTGATTCATACTTTCATTACATCACAATTAGATTATAAAAGTGCTCTTTAGTGTGCCCTCTGCACGTCTCTTGCAACTCATTTGTAGATAGTCCAGAAGCTAGCAGCTGGACTTCGTTTTTGTTCCAGCAGTCACCATTTTATGTTTCTCCAATTCACTGAGAGTTTCACTATTGACAAGTCAACCCCAAATTCCAAAAGGCACTTAAATTTAGTGGGTTAAATCAGAGAGAAAATATTACCATTACCTTCCCATAGATTCATGTCACTTGACTACACTTTGCCAGGCATTCCGTACATATCAAAAGGGTGTAATGATACTATTCGCCCATAAAAGACTCATGAAAATACTTAGCAAAAGTAAGTGGCTGCAAAACACTTTTTAAAATCAAAGCGCTGTAGATTTTTTTTAATCTTGCATAGAACTCTGGTTCAATTTTTGAGCCTTTCCAAGTCCTCATAATTCTGTGGTATTCATAATAAAGCCGGCAGATGGTTTAGTCTCTGAACATATGCTTTAAATGCCCCCTTTGCTATTCCAAAATAATGGACCAAACTGTGCCCTCAAATAGTCACAAGAAACTTTAAGGAGGAAATATGAGGACAGAAGGTTATCCAGTGGGAATTAAACCTTAAAAATACACATTTTCTAAACTTTCTTATGAGCTCTATTTACATACAAAGACAAACGATACTTTTTAATAAAGTAAGATATAGTAAGGAAAAATCCAACACAATATTGCATGGTTCAAGGAATAGATTAGAAGGTAAAATACAAGTTTCTTATATTTATATTTTAAATTTCTCATTCTCTAAAACTTTTTGAGTCATCTGATCTAATTTCTGGGTGATTGCCAGATTTTCCATTTTTATTATTATTCCCACTATTATTACTATCATGTAGATATTGTATCATTAAAGCACTTTGCAATTATTAATTAGTTAATTTAGTTTAAATTATGTTTATGTCTTTGTTTTAAATCCATGTTATTCATAGTTATTATAACCCTAAAATGCTGTTTCGCCAGCCAATTATTCTCATTTCAAAAACAGCTTGTTGTCAATGAAAGCATATTTTCTAGGTTTTCACAGAATATAGAATTTACCCTCAGTGGATATACATATTTTGATAATGCTGTTCATATAAGCTAGCTATACTTAGCAGAGTATCTCTGTTTCTTACTGCCTACATTTTATACATGGAATGAGCCTTTATTTCTATACTTGTGTTTTGATACATTTAAATTTGGTTTTGAAATAGCCTCTAAACTAGTCTCACTTATTTCACAACGTCTACAAAACTCAGTAACGTGATCAACATTTCAGATAAAAAGAGCACACAATTGATAATAAGGACACTTTTGTTATTACAGAAGCCTGACGTTTAAGTAACTATTCCAGAACTGTAATGTCCCTTTCGAAATTCTGAACAAGGACTAGCCTGGTGCAAATGCACAACTGAGTTTACTTCAAAAAATAAATGCAATCGTTGTATCCAAATATGTTTGGGACACTGTTAAAACAGGTCATAATTAAATGTTGAGAATAACTAAAGAGCCCTAACTCAGGAGATAATTTTATACAGGTATCCACAAATACCGGAGCAAAGTTTATAACTATTATTGGGGAAAAATATTAACACATATCCTTCTGCTGATAAAGCCATAAAGTAACTCTAAGAAAACAGTCTCTCTCGTTTCTCTAACTTTCACCGTAAATGCAGCACTGAAACCAAATTCTCAGTCAACTTAGAAATACACCGAGCAGTATTCCAATAAACAACAAATTGATGTTAAGAGCCCACCAGATTAAAAATTCCCCCCATCTCTCCCTTGCTTCCCCTTGTTCTTTCACTTTCCATGCACACACAATCACACTTACCTGCACAAGTCTGAAACATCAGTCTATGTATTTTTTTTGAAATGTACTCTGTACCGATGCATTTTTCTGTGTTTCTTTCTAACCCTCGGGAATGTTAAGAATTTAGGAAGAGAGCCACAGCTTAAGAGAGCAATTATTTGCCAGTAAATACTCAATTTGCTTGTCCTGTGATTTTTCTTCTAACTTGCATATTCAATAATCCGTCCCTGACTGCGTCACGAGCACAAAAAGTCTTTTCTCCAAAGGAGAACACTTTCGCCAATCAACCTTCAGCCATGCCAGGGCACAGCTCGTCAGGGTGATTTGTTAGCTTTAATTAATAATTCCTCACGCTGGCCATTTTAACAAATAACACAGTGAGACTGGGACGCTAGATGGCTATGATTCAGGCCGATAAAACTACAGTGAGAGGGGGTGGGGAGGGGTGTTGGGGGGAAATTCAGACGCCGTTTATAAACACCTCTAATCATACTCTTTCAGTTTACAATATAGAGGACATCTCAGCTGAATTACCACGTTATGTCCACCAATTTGTATTCAGATGGGAGCCATATGTTCCTCCACTTTATCTGCTAAGGCCTCCTCGGTGCCAATGCATTTCGGGCAGACAACATTTACAAAAGAGGTCTCTAGCCTCCAGATTGCAAAAGTTTACTGCAGGGTGAAGTTGAGAAATCAGACATATAAGGCACTTCTCAGTGAGCCTGCGTAACAGTCTAGAAACACAGAGGTAAGAGTTACGAGTGTCAGATACTCTCTTATTCTGCTGTCTGACACTGGGCATTTCACTTAGTCTTTTTAAAAGAAATCTCATACCTCATCCTCAAAACAGTGAATAATAATGGCTGATTTGTTCATGCATTCCACATTTATTGAATCCCAACTATATGCCAAGCACTGTATTAAATGCTGAGAGTTTTTTATGCAAGTAAGACTTTTCTAGTGAACTGACACAACCCTTGTTTTTTTTTCCCCCACATACAGATAATATGCTTGAACAAAGCCACCAAACAGCATGCAAATAAAAAAGATTTTTAACACTGTCTCTGTGGTTCCATCAAGTAATCAGTACTTGATAGCACACCTGAGTCCACGTGCAAAAGAGACGCTCAGACTAAAAGCAAAGAATATGGAAAGGTAATTTTTCTCCCCCAAAGATTAGAAAATTTCCCCCAACGTGACTAGAACACTCAGAAACATATCAATCTCTTCACAAGCAAGTTAAAACATTCATAAGCAGTTGAAAAACATGCAAAGACATAGGAAATTTTATTCGTGACCCTAATCTAATGTGTGTGTATGTGTGTCATTGCAAGTTCATTAATTTATTGGATGCATATTTATTGAACACCTACTTTATGCTAGGAACAACTAAGTAGTAATACTGTATATCTAGATATTAAAAAATAATAATAACACAGGCTTTGTCTTCAAGAAACTTACAATTTAGTCACTAGACTCTAAAAGAAAAAATACATAGCTAATGTGAAAACAGAATAATACAATATAGCGAGAGCAGTGATACAAATATGCATAAAAGTAGGAAACAGAGCTCCTAGAAGTAATATATGGAGTATTCCTAATGGAAGAGTGGGAATATCACTGGTAGGAAGAATATTCTAGGGAGAGGCAAACCTTTGAACCCTTTCTAAAACTCTTACTAGAATTAGATGACCAGTTAGAAACGGTGGTATTTAAAGCATGGTAATTTCAGATCCATAACAGCAAACACTTCAGGATTTAAAAATAAATTAACAAAGGAAAAAAAGCTCCTGCAAACTATAATATCTTGACGTCATCAGATAAGTATGCAGCATCTCCAGGACTGGGACAAATGGTGACAATATATGTCTTTCTTACTTTTAATGTGTTACTTTCAGTGAGTTTCCGTTGGGTCAGACAAGTAGGAAGTATTCGTGACACATACTGCCTTTTTGTTTCGTCCAGGCCATTTATCTTCTTTTACTGTACATACTTGGACAGCTTCTGGTTTCATTGTACCATAAGATAAATCATATCTACATGACTATTAAAGAGAGGGGAAAATCTATATCCACTTGGTGGTCACACATACAACTCTAGTCACAAAAGGCAGGCCATACTGTACTAAGGATAAAAATCTTGAGGAAAAGAAATGATACTCCCAATTCCCCAAAAAGGCTCTTTCAGAATCAATAAGTGCTTCTGCAAATTGTGTATGATTCTTAATGACATTGAACATTTTGTTTTATATTAAATTCAAAATGTGAGGCAGTAGCCAGAATACTGCATTTGCCAAAGATCAGTAACACATAGTCAGTTTAAAGAACTGATACCATGTATTCATCCATTCAATAGATATTTATTGAGCTCCTAGAACTTTGGAATTATTATCTCATTTAACCTTCACAATGATATTATGAAGTAGGTCCTAGTGCCATCTACGTTTAACAGGTTATGAAACTCACAGGTAGCGAATCTGGATGTGCACTATGTGGATTCATTCTAAATATGAGACCAGTGTCACTAATACCCACCGAAGATCAGTTCCATTACTTTATAGTTACATAGTCACACATGTGTTTATGTTATTATTTTTATTCTAGCAAAATTAAGGTGGTTTTAGGTTAATTTGAGAATTAAACTAAACTGTAACTACTGAGAGGCATGTCTCACAAAATAAGACTGGAAAGTAGTGTTCAGGGTATCAACAAGCTAGTAGGCTGCACTGAGAGATTAACTGACAACAAGCTCGAATGTTTTAGGTGATAAAAACTAGCACCAAAAGCCATATGCCACAACAGCCCCCTTCTCCCTTGTTAAAACTCCATAGACTTGTAGAAGATAATGCAGAAACTTCTCCACTTTTAGAAGCAGAATGAGTGAGTGATTTTAAAAGAGGAGAAGAGGACTTTAAGTCAGAATGGCTTACGTTTTAATCCTAGCTTGGCCACTTACTAGCTTTGTGTCCTCCGTCAAATGAAGTAGGTTGTCTGGGGCTCCGTTTTCTCATCTCTAAAACGGTGTCTTGGGAAAATTAAAGGACATGGTGTACATAAGGTGCACCATGTAGAAACTAGGTCCTAAAAGGTGCACAATACATGGCATTTTAAGTATCCAAAGTTAAAGCTTATCAGATACAACTTAGACATACTATTTCTGGACTATCTAAGCCTGCCTTAGACAATAAATGTAAATAAGTCTTAGCTAATGCAAATTGGAGTTGGTAATCTGGCGGAATATCCTTTGAGAATGTTTATAATACAGCCAAATGGTTGTGTTTAAGAAAACAGCTGACACACAAAATAGAAGACATGGGAATTTACCAGTTAATAATAGAAAAAAATTCCTACGTTTCCAAGTGAATAATACAATAAATATTACATCTTATTTAATGGAGATGGAAAAGCTTCTTTGGGATTCACGGGGGAAGCCACTCCTCAGCACAATCACACGCTCTCTTCAGATAACCCGACGTTGCTAACTTAACCAACCACCAGCCAACAACCAGTGTTCTCCAACTCCAGGCACTCTGATGCCCTCTCCACATACTTCCTTCTCTTTTGGACCTTGATTAAGTTCGGTCATCTCCAGTTTCTGACTGTTGGAGCAAATATTATTGTTATGTTCCACACACATTTATTGATGGTGATAAAGCTGGTTCTAGGTAAAATGCGGTATTTCTTCATGGAGGAGTCATTGGAGGGGCTTCACACAGGCTCGTCTCATTTACTTGAAAATGTATGTAAAGTTTCTCCTTTGGGTATTTCTTCGGGAAAAAAGACTTGCTAGATCTTGCATAATTGGTCCTTACCCTATGGCCTCTGGCCGAGATCAGGTTTGTATGGGAAAACTAGCAGATGAGTTAGTGAGCATAGGGAATGCCTGCACCATACTCACCTGGGCAGCCAGAGCTTTCTAGAATCTGCTCATTTCTCAACTGGAAATCCTAACTGATAGGGAGTTAAAGTATAGAAGATTACTTCATGTGCTCTTTCCCTAGACTGGTAACAATGACTTTAGTGGTAACAATGACAATGAATTTTGGCCTGTTTGGTTCCCTCTTTCTTTATTAACTGCTTGAGTCTTCGGCCTTATAAAGGGAAATTTAATCTTTTTGTTGAAAATGACGACAAGCAGAAGTTATTACAGAAACATTTCAAAGTAGATGCTATTTGTATAAACTTTTCCCAAATAAATCCCATATACTTAATACTTTACAAATGTATACATTTTTGCATATGTATATAAATACCGAATTCTTAAATGTTTTACAAAGTGACAATTAGATAATGAAGGAGGGGGAAGATGATTTACTTTCAGTTTCAAATTGAAATTTCTGTCTAAACAAAGAATTTTAGAATTCTAACATCCTGAAACTGTTAAATGTTGATCAATATATTTGGCTTACTAAGTTGAGGTTAAAAACCTTAAAGTTTTTCAAAAGTTTCTAGTGCCTTGAGGCATTGCTTCCTCAACGAAAATCTCCAACCTTTACAAATGTGAAAATTGGGATTCCCTGAAGGAGAAAAATGTTTCTTGTCAGAAAACTAGTCATGGCTAGTTCAGAGTGAAGGAGTCTGAGATCTTATCAGCTTTCCTGTGACCTTGCTATGTGATTTGCTAAAAGCCATTTAATATCCTCCTATGTCTCAATTTTCTGTCCTCTTATCTATATTGCCTGAATGACATTAAGAGGACAATGTGGATCCAATATTTTGATCATCCCATAGAGCATAAGCTAAAACCCTAAATTTCATAATATCTGAATGATACTACCAGTATCAAATCAGCAGACACTTAACACCCTGCACAATCTTAAACAACATATTTAGCACCTCAGTGTCTCTACTTTTTCAGCTATAAAATGGGTAGTCATGTTTACATTGTCCATCAAACAGTGTCTTGAAATGGAGAAATGGTCTCATAATCTATTAAAACTTTCAGCAAAAATTTCATACAATGTCTATGTTTTGACCAATATCGTCAAGCCACTAAAAGTGATTTTCAAATATAGTAGAGAATTTATTTCAAAATACTGAGGCATACAATGAAGTAAATGTTTCCAGATACTTATGAAACAAGCCTATGAAAAGATAGGGAGGAATCCTTTTATTTGTGTGGTCACATTTTATGGTAGATCCAAGACCCCAGGAATGAGAAAACAGAATCAAGGAAAGCGATTTTTAGCAGACTGGTGAATGATATAGAAAATAAAATGTATTCACTGATGGGTTGGCAGAAATGTTATACATGTGCTTGGAGAACCAGAACTGTTTAAGCAGCTTTTCCTACTTGGCAGAGCTGTGTTCCTGAAGTGTCCCCTTACAACCCCCTCCCACCTCTCATTTTTTGTCCTACAGTACCAGGTGGGTGCAGTGATGACCAAAGGGAGGGGTAAGACAGAGTCACTCACTGTGGCAGGACCCACTCCAAGGATCAAAGAGCCGATCTTGCTATGCCTGCCAAAACCGGAGCCTGCCGTAGAGGGTAGCTCAATGGCATGGTACCTTGGGGACCCCAGGGGCCGCTCCCAGTAGGTCTGCACCTGGGGGTGCGGGACGACTACCTGCTAAAAGCTGAATGTGCACATTTCCTTACCCACTCACGGTGTTTGATTTCAACACGATGCTGTGCTAGTAACAGGTTTATTGAACGTTCTCAGTAGGATAGATCCCATACACATCACAAAAAAGCATAATTTCCTTCTAGTCAGATTTCACACCTTATAGGATTCTAAGGAGAACTTGGATTCTCCTACAGTAGTGGGTAAAATCTTGGGCAACTAGTAGTCAAAATAATTCAACTTCCAATATTTTTATCACCTATATATTAAAAAAAATTTTTAATGTTTATTTATTTTTTAGAGAGAGAGAGAGAGATATATATAGAACATGAGTAGGAGAAGGGCAGAGAGGGAGACACAGAATCTGAGGCAGGCTCCAGGCTCTGAGCTGTCAGCAGAGAGCCTGACGCAGGGCTCAAACTCACAGACTGTGAGATCATGAGCTGAGCCAAAGTCAGACGCTTAACCAACTGAGCCCCTCAGGTACCCCTATCAGCTATATTTCTTTAGTTTACATATGTATCAGGAGAAAATTATACATTCATACCTCAGTTATCCAGCAAGCTCATATTCACTTATAGGCCTGTCTCCATTTAACATGGTAGAGAACCCAGAAAAGGAAAATAGAGCCCTTGAAAAACTTAAAAAGATGTTATAAAATATACACTGTTGCCCAAATTCCTCTTTACACATCAGTGAGACTTTAATTTAGAACCAATACATTCTTTAATACACAGTAACAATTCTTGGGACTCTCCATTCATGTTCAATGGGAAAATGGGACACTTCCAGAAGAAAGCACAATGGTAACTGTAAGCAATAACCCCTCTGTATCTCTGAATGAAGAGGAAACAGAGAGAGGAGGGGAGGGATGAAGTATCCAAAGCTGAGAGCTATGTATACCTTGCAAACATGTTTATAATTGAGTCTCTCAAAAATCAATGTGATAGAACTTGACACACAAAAAATAATGTTCCTAACTGTCATGGGTTGAATTGTGTCCCTTCAAAATCGCTATGTTGAAGTTATAATCCCCAGTACCTTAGAATGTGAACTTATTTGGAAACAGGGTCATTACAGATGTAATTAGTTAAGATGAGGTCATATGGGAGAAGGGTAGTCTCCTAATTCAGTATGACTGATGTCCTTATAAAAAGGGGGGATTTGGATATAGACACACACAAAGGGAGAACACTATAAAAAGATAAAGGCAGAAATCAGGGAGATGCTTCTACACACCAAAGAAAACCAAAGATTGCCAGCAAACCATCAGAAGTTCGGTGTGAGGCATTGGACAGATTCTCTCTCCCAGCCCTCAAAAGGAACCAACCATGCTGACAGCTTCATCTTGGTCTTTCAGCCACCACGACTCAGACACAATACAGTTCTGTTGTTTGAGACACCCAGTTTGTGGTATTTTATTTTAGCAGCCCTAGGGAACTAATACAATGATGATGATTGAGGAATCGTGATGTAAATATTAAACCATGCTCAGAACACTTTGTTTAAGAAGATTGAAAAATAGAAGATTGACGGCAAAGAGAAATGTCATTAATGTGCTTTAAATAAATAAATCACTTAATGTTTGAGTGGCATCTAGAGACTAATATACATGGAACATACAGTTTTTAACTTTTGCTAATTCAATAAAATGTTGCCACCTTCACTAAAAAGACAAAGCAACGTGCACTCCATAGAAGATACCAAAGAAAGACTCCCCAGCCTCTAATGAGCATTTCTACTAGCCAGGTTGATAAATACTAACTTATTTTTTTTTATTCATTTAAAATACATAGCTTAATGAGGGTGGGATGGTTACCACAAGAAGTTATCAGTACAGAAGAGGCTGCCTACGTAGAAGGGAACTATTAAGAAATGGAATTTGAGTTTAGATTGAAATTAACAAGTATTCATGCAGATAAGAAGCTACACACATTTCTAAGTATGGGGAGAAATGGGGGAAAATAAGGAAACTGAGGCGAAGGAAAAGTGGAAACAATCGTAAAGAAAATATGAAAGAAGGCTAGCTGGTATTGAGACTAAAACAATCTAAAATGGGCACAGAAAATGATAAAAAGTCCTGCAGGTGGTAACAAAGACAAGAGATAGTAGTAATCCTGTATTCTGAACGGGAAGAAAGTTAAAAACATCTAGTCCAAGAATTAAGCTTTCTTTAACACTAGTGCTCTGAATGCTTTTGTGTGAATAAGAAAGGCTGTACCTTGATTTTTCTTTAAAAGGATTCAGTTGTGGAATGGAAACTTTTTTTTTTCTTTAAGCGTAAACTAAGCAGTTATGGCAGGTAGGTCAAGGAAGAAATAAAATACTTCATGGACAGGAAGCTATAACTTTCTACAGTGTTCCCTGGAGAAGTTACAAAAAATAAAAATAAAAAATAAACAAGGATAAAATAGGACCATAAAGTTTGTTTGTTGTGTTAAATAGCTTTAAAATCCTACCTCTGCTAATTGTTCTTAACATTTTATTCAGCCAATTATCAACTTAATCTGGGAAAGAAAAATCAACTTGACTTTTTGACAGCCAAGTCAATCCAACTGGAAAATTCAAATCCTACAAGAACAGGGTACAGGGAAAACTCTGCAGAGCAACATTTTCAACTGCCAACAGAAATCCATAATAACAATCATCTTTTTCTTTCTTTCCCAAGCTCATTCTCTCTATAAAAAAAATTAATGATGGTACAGAGATGTTGGATGAAATGAAAAAGTGAAGAGAGCTATTCACTCTTTATGGTAATAGAAAGTTGTTACTCAGGATGGTCAAAACTGTAATCTTTTTCTTTTCTTCATAGAAGCTGGAGCTGTCCCTATCTACATCTCAAAAATAAGTCAATTATATCATTAAATAGAAGAATTACAGTTTAATTTCATCTATTTTCTATGTTAAACAATTCACACATCAATTTAATTATTTGTTTTATTTTATTTTTTCCATTGGGGGAAATTTTAAGCTTAGGTAATTATGTTCAAATAGGGAATGAAAATGTTGAAAAGGAAGGTGAGGGATATTTTTTATGTGGGTATTACCTTTTCTTTCTACTGATTTCTGAATGCTTTCTGCTATAGAAATGCCTTTTGGAGAGATTCACTACTTCTGGTGGATAGGAAAGAATGCTCTCCAAACTGAGATGATAGTAAAATGAATAAATTCACACCAATGGGAAAATAAATGAGAAGGGGATGAGGAAAGGGATAATGTTATAGCATTAAAAAAAATGTTTTTGGCCCTTACTCAAAGTAGTGCTTACTCAAACTTTCTCCTCTGAAGAAAAGTAATTGGAAAGAGAAAGGGGAAGGAAGGAAGGAAGGAAGAGGAAGGAAGGAAGGAAGGAAGGAAGGAAGGAAGGAAGGAAGGAAGAAGGGAGGGAGGGAGGGAGGGAAAGTAGTGGGGGAGGGAAGGAGGAATGAAGGGAGGGAAAATGATTGAGTGATTGAGCATAAAAGCAAGACAGTAATAAAGTGGAAAAGAAGGAAAGAAAGAGAGAAAGTCACTAATAGAGGTACTCTCTCATCCCTTTCTTAGAGGCTGGCCCTCTAATCTTCCTTCCTCACTACCTACATGATCCAAATGTTTGAGACACAACTGGAATAGCTGAAAAGGCAGTGGAGGAGGAAAATTTCTCTTTTCAAGTAATGTTCACTTAGGTACAGAATTTGAAATGCACTGGGTCCAAGTGTTTTTAAGCTCATGTGCCCTTTTGAGAATAAAAAAGTTATGATCCTCTCCAAGGGAGAAAGAAAGGACATATTTACAAATGCATATAAAGTATACATAAGCATATTCATATACATACTTATAAAGTACATTTGCATACATTTTCAAAGGGTTCATATAAATTCTGAACTGATCCCTGCACTCCAATCATCCATTACTTCAATGTAAAGATCTGTTAGCTCTAGAATCAGGACCAAGCCAAAATAAATAGGTGAGGATAGGGACATGGAGAAATGAGAAATAAAATGAACCAAACCAACCAATGAACACATCCATAAAAAAGATGTCCCTTGTCCCCAAGTCAACTTTTAAGCTTTTGATTGTTTTCATTATTTTTGGAACTTATAACAGAGAAAATTATGACTTCAGTAATGGACTATTTAACAAAAATAAAGATAAATATAGAGAAACATCTATAATGTTATAGTCATTCTGTATATTTTTAATCACTAATTTTACATTCCTCCTGTTAATTGCCTTCGGTAATGCACTGACATGTAATACTGTTCTGATTTTGAATATTAGCTCTAACATATACAATAGCATTGAAAACCAGTGCTACTTAATATTGGGAATAGCAACTCATCAGACACATAAGAAATGACATGAAGAAGACCTGGTAATGAAAATGAAAAAAAAAGGAATAATAAACTAATTTTAACATTTTAATTAGACTGTACATATTTGAAGACAAAGACCATGCCATAACTGTAATAGTGAGGATTGTTTACATTTGTTTAAAACATAATAATTTTCATAGTATTTCATAATCTTTAAATGTCTCAGGGTATCTTTAACTCATCTGACTTGAGTACCAACACTGGAAAGTAAATAGGAGAGTTATCTTTATCTTATAAGTGAGGAAACTGAGGTTATAAATGATTAAATGACACGTTTAATATCATATATGTAACATGTGGCAAAGCAAAGACTTACAACCCCAGTATTTGGATTTTTCTGCTGTCCTATATTTCACTCAAGATATGTTCATTACACATAACTTATGTGTTAGGAACTTAATGTCGCCTTACTTTGAAAATGAGGAAAATGCTTTATACCCTCAAATGAGTTCATATCCATGACATTTGTGTCCCACACCAGGATTTGGTGGATGCAGTAGAGTGAAACAGAAAGTATATTAGCTGTTTTAGAGGTGCAGGTAGATATATTTAAATGTATATTGAATATATTATGGAAAGTCTCTACAACTGACAAGTGTATGTGTGCGTCCATGCATATGTGTGTGGAAACTAATGTGTATTTATTTATTCATCCTATTAGAAAACAATACTATCAAGTTAAACTTGCATTTCATTATTATTAATCTTGCATTCAGTGGTGGCACATATTGACAAACAATTTATACATCTTTCTTACATCCTAGAATTCAGAACCCACCTGGAGCAAAACTGTGAAGTGTAGATGAACCTTATCTCCAGTTACTCTCCCTTATCTCCCTTGACCTTGTTTCCTTTTGATCTTTTTAGCCCTTCCTTCAACCTTACCAAAAGATTTATTTCTGGTTCCTTTTCCCTGGGGTGCTAGAACCTTCCTCTTTAATTCCAGCTATAAACTGGGGTCCTTATTCAACTTGGATTCCTACTACTGTGTCCTTAGCCCAACCTGCCAACCCCTGAATTGAAATGCTGCCATCTATCTGATTAATTTCACTTTGCCTTGTGCCATGCCTACACTTACCAGAGCACACATTCTTAGATACCAGGGAGAGACTTGATATTTTCTTATTTAATGGCAAGTTATAACTGCATGTATCCCAGCCCTCCAGGTAAATCATCTTTACTAATATTTCAGCAACCCCATTTCTGGTTCACTCAATCTTGACTTCTTTTGGCTACACTTTCCCAGCTGGACTACCACTATGGTTCTACCATGGAGAATAAAAGAGTGTTGATGAATAAAACCTGGACCATAAGCCAAAAAAACCTCCAGTCTAGCTCAGGTCCTAATGATCAGCTTGGTTTCCTGTGCCCTCATTATTCTATGTATCAGGTGAGAAAAAAACAAAAAAAAACAAAACAAAACTTTAACCAAATTCAATGAGATATATAAGGATCAATGTTTGTTAGGAGAAAATGTACTGAAAGATTTTGTAAGTATTCATATCAAGTCTTTTCTTCTACTTCTAGATCAAAAAAGAATACTCAGAATAATCTAGAAATATATAATAGAGGTGATCTATTCCTCTAGAATTCATCTATAGTAGGCTAACTAATTGCACCCCAAAAGTGCCCATGCTCTAATATCCAGAACCTCCAGAACATGGAAAAATGTTATGCTACATGGAAAAGGGACTGTGTAGATATAATTAAGATCGTGGACCTTAAAATAGGGATAATATCCTAGGTAATCCAGATGAGTCCAATCTAATTACCTTACAAGCAGAGAATATTTTTTCTGTCTGGAACTTGAAAAAAAAGATGAGGTAAAGGGGAAGTCAGAGATATTCCAAGTGTGATAATGATTTGAGGCACTCTTGCTGGCACTGAGATGCAGGGACCTGTGTGCAAAAGGCTAAGAATGTCCTCCTCAGGTCATAAAGAGATGGGCACCATAGTTCCACTACCACAAGGAATGGAATAAGCTTGGAAGCAGATTCTTCCCAGAGCTTCCAGTTAAGAAACCAGCCATCTGACACCTAATTTTCATCTTGTGAAAACTGGAGGAGAGAAATCTGTTGAGCCAACCCAAAAGTCTGATCCACAGAACTATGAAATAATAAATTTGTGGTGTTATCAGCTGCTAAATTCGTGGTCATTTGTTATAGAGGCAAAAGACAAGTAATATACCATTCCAATTCTATGGCCAATAGATATAATAGTTTAAAATTATATGGTGAAGAGCTGGAACAGGAACCACTATTATGAACATAGTAGGTTCTTGGTATACTAAAAACACATTTTTTCCCTTGATTTTCTTTTTTATAGTCATATCCCTAGAGAAAGTGAAATGACACAGGACTGAAGGACAAAGATCATAAGACTGTCTATCTGCTTAGTGCAGTGTCCTCACCAAGAAGCTTCACAAATATGCTTTTTCCTCACAGGCAAGAATACTATCCTACTAATGTAACATTACTCACACCAATTAAATTCCCTGTCCTGAAAAAGAAAAAGAAAAATCTTAGAATAGTCACAGGTTTATAAAGACATGATGATAATGGTCATTTAAGAGACACTTAAAAGAAGGTAAAGGAAATCCAAGCAAACATACCTAAAATTCAAAGATCATATGTATACTAGGGTGTGCTGTATGAGTTGTCTTAAAACCGTATCTTTAAAGGAAATTATTTTCTAACCTACAATTATGTATTTTTATATGGCATCACCAGAGCTATTTTTCAAAGTAACTTCCAAAATTAATTTTCTTTCTTATTCACATTTTTATACAGCCAGATTCTGGCTTCAACAGAATATAACAATATTGGAAGAAAGGCAATAACTTCCAATGATTTTTTTAAGCATGGAAGGTTTAGAACTTGACTTTGGAAGATTTACTCAAGTTCATAACCTAAAACTCTTTGAGGTATAACAACAACATGCTGAAAATGGATACTTTTGTAATCAACTAGAAATGATTCTCATGGTAAAGGGTAAATTCTCAGCAGGTTGTACATATCCTACTTTATAATTATATCACAGTATGAAATAATACCAAAGAAAATAGGAGGAAATACAAATATAGTGATTAAAAATTCTTGTTGAAACAGGATAAATGCAGTTAATTGTTTTTTCTGTAGAGACAGAAAATACACTAAAAATTACTAATGACACACTGTGCAGCTTTTCTTTTGTATTCCATGAGGCCATAACAGGAAGTATAGTTCTACTATACTTGATATAGTCTTGATATGGCCTGGTTAAGAGCAGTGCAGAATGGAGAAGGCCACTGGAGAAAAAGACACTCACCTTTCTCCTCTTGTGAACACTACATTCTGCTTCCTACAGACCTCTGAAAACTTATTTAAAAACTTTGGTTATTTTACCGGAAAATATCATAATTTTGAGGGACTTTGAGCCTCACACACAGCAAATTAATACCCATTTTATGTCTGTCCCAATTTAGTATTTCTAAAGGGGATGGATAATAAATCCTGCCAACTCTCTCTCTCTCTCTCTCTCTTTTTTTAGGGCTATTCAGATACTAAATAAACCAGGAACATTTTAAAATCCAATCTCACAAAAATCTGCTTTGCTTAACCTTCTCTCCTTCTTTAAAAAATAAGAAAGGCATGATGTTCTTTTTTTGTTAATTAATTCACTTTAGACAATTCCTTAAATTTTCATTTTAATAAATTTTTGTGTGGGTGCATTAATTACTTTCAAAGACGCTTTACAACTGTTACCTATTAAAAGCCTTTGTTAGTGAATAAAAAAAAAGGAAAAAACTTCCAGCATGCCCCCTCCCTTCTCCATTCTGAGCAGGTCCTTGCTATCAACTGCTGGAGTATGCTCGCTTTGCACCTAGAGCTATAATTATTTTGCTTTAATTTTACAAAACCTTTTGTTCCATTCCCACGAGCCCACCTGATCCTTATATTACACTCGCTCTATTAAAACACTCATGCAGAACAAAGCATGGCTGTACTGATTCATAAGTAACTTTTTTTTCTCAGTAAAATGCCACTGGCTAGGGTTTGGGACATAGTCCTGGGCTTCACCCTCCTCTGCCAGTTTTCATGCATTAGAGCAAAAAAATATGTTGTTTCAGAGTGCCGTATTCTTCCCCAACATCCTTTTTTGCCCTGTTGGTTTTTTGTGTGTGTTTAAAAAAATATTTTGTTATACTTCATTTTACTCTGCAGCAAAATAAGTGATACAGTGTTGAGGGTTTCTTTCATTCATATGGTTAAATTCTTTTAAAAATCACTTGCATTGCCTTCTTTAATTTTCCTTCTCTCTCCTTACTCCACCCCTTTTCCTTGAGATCTTGCAACACATGTGGGCTTTTGGCAGAAAAAAATTGCAGTGACTCATCAAGAGAATTGTTTGTTTGCTCTGAGGAGCACCCTGAGGACCCTCTGGGCTGCACACGGAGCCCTTTGATCCTAGGAAATTTATTTCTTCCAGATGTTTTCCCCATAGCCACCTTTCTGCAATGTCCCTCTTCATTATGTAGCATAAGAATAAACACTCAAGACCCATTGCTACAGCATACAGTTTTCCTGAATGGAGTGTGACAGGGAATTGACATTTGATTGAGCTGTTGGGATGTCCTTGCCTTAGGCAAAATGATGGAGGAAGGTTAACACTGAGGAAGGCAGAACTGGGTCTCTTCAGGCAAGTGTCCTTAGGATTAAGATGGAAATTATGTGAATCAGGCCAAAGAAAATATACAAATCTGCACACCACTGCTCATGGACCTAGTCTTATCCAATCCTATAAAGTATTAATACTTGGATCTATCATGTTACTTGTCTAATTGTTCCATCTAAAGTCTAAAGTATGGGTGGCCAGGAAAGTAAAGTCTTTGGATACCTCTTGTACTTTCTTGGTCTGGCTAAGGATGCTGGTAGAAATGAGAAGGGAGACAAAGCAGGAGATGGAAAGTAGGCACACAAGATGATGTGCACTCCCCCACCTAATGGTACCCACATACTCTCCCTGAAACCTATGACTGTTAACCTTATATAGAAAAATAGAACTTTGCAGATGTAATTAAGGATTTTGCGATGGAGAAATTATCTAGATGGGCCCTAAATGCAATCACACGTAACCTTATAAGAGGGAGACTTCACACCGACACAAGAAGACAAGTCAAGATGACCGTGGAAGCAGAGACTGAAGGGATGCAGCCACAAGCCAAGAAATGATGGCAGTCACCAGAAGCTAAAAAAGACAAGGTTATGCATTTTCCCTACAGCCTCCAGAAGAAATGCATCTTGATTTCAGCCCAGCAATACTAAGTTTGGACTTCTGGTCCAGAATTTCAGAGAATATATTTCTGATGTTTTAAGTCACCAACTTTGTAAGTAATTTGTTAAAGTAGCCATGAACAAACTAATACAGAGGGTAACTTTAAGACCCCACTGTTGGGCACATTCCTGAAATCACCAAAGGTCCAAGGAGGAGTGGAAAATAGGATCCCAAGACTTTATGTCAAAATTCTTTATGGAGATGCTAGACTTCTTTTTTTTTAAGTTTATTTATCTATTTTTGAGAGAGACAGTGAGCATAAGTGGGGGAGAGCAGAGAGAGAGAGAGGGAGAAACAGAATCAACAGCAGGCTCCAGGCTCTGAGCTGTCAGCACAGAGCCTGATGTGGGGCTTGAACTCACAAACAGCAAGGTCATGACCTGAGCCAAAGTCAGACACTTAACCAACTGAGTCATCCACACATCCTGGAGATGCTAGACTTCTTAAGAGAATTTTTGATCTACAGCAAGTCATGAGTGAAAATAAATAGGGCAAAGAGAGTACATGAGGGCATTTAACAGGTTGTATGGATTCTGAATGCAAATACTCTTTCTAATACAAATTTGCATATTTTATGAAGAAGGACAAGTCTATCATACTTTCCCTTTAAAATAAATGTTTATATATAATGTATTACTAGTCATTTTTCTCCCTAAATCATCAGTAGAGTGAATTTTAGTGACCATTGATTTGGCATGCTTATATGATATTTGGTGCATATACACTATGCTATAAAAGGTAAAGATCCTCCGCCAGCACTTGAGGTAACTTTCCTTTAGTTATTCAAAAGACAACAGATTTTTGAAGATTAACCAAAAGATAAACCAAAATTCTTGATACCTAAACTCAAGAATTTTTAAATACATGTATTAAAACAATAACTGAAGTCTAGAAAAGCCCAAGAACAAAATGATTATTGTGTGACCAAATCACCCAGCTTATTACTTTCTCCAGCTCATGATAAAAAATCTATAGCAGCTGCATCATTAAAAAGGACCAAGGAAGACTCCTCAATTCCTGTAATTCTTTTCAGCTATTGGGCTTTTCAACAACCAAACTATTAATCTTCATAATCAACATGACATGATCTGTAGACTAGGTCACTGATATAGATGAAGAAATAAAGTTCTGGAGGGCCAAAAGAGATTCTAGATCAATCAGAAAATCAGAAGAGCTGAGAAAATTAGGTAGAAATGCAACTCTATTCTCCAGTACCTTTGAAAAGCAAATAGAGATTGAGTTCTCCTTTTGAGGATAACACTCCAAAGACAGAACATGTAAAAGATGGTTATTTTTTGCTATTTTCATATTGTTACCACAGAACATTCATTTGACAGTGGGTTTAAAACCAGAAGGAACTCTATTTTTTAACAAAATAAGCAAATGATAATCTGATGATTAATACAACTATTGCACTGAAGAAATATATCCCAAGACATTCAAACTACCAGGAGGCAAAAAAACACCACACACACACACACACACACACACACACACACACACACACAAAACCCCAAAAACAAACAAACAAACAAACAAACAAACAAACGAACAAACAAAAAACACATACATTTGGGGGAAGCATGAATAACGAGAATCCCAATATATTGTGTTTTTCCATTTCCTACCACTACTAGCTGTGTCCTGACCCGAGGCAGTTCAAGGTCTCAGGACTTCAATGTTTCACTATCTGGAATGGAGAGCAATCAATATAAATTCTACCTTCATACTCCCATGTCTCATTGTTTTATTTGCTTTAACACTATGTACACCTTATCTTCGGAAGAACAGAATGCATATCTTTGCTTTGAGTGTGCTGCAGGTTTTCATAGTACCATATAATTACAGTTACTCTTTACTCACTTATTAACCCTTCCAACAACCCAGAAGGCAGTTGTTAACATTCTCATTTATCAGCATCCCACCTATTTCTATAAGCTCCTAAAGAGCAGGGAATGTTTTCTTTTTAACTAGCTACCCTTAGCTCTACAACATCTGGTAAATTCTTACGGAATAACTGCTATCATATAACCCAAGGTACAGGAGAATGGGTAGCCAGGATCAATGGGGACTGGCCCATTTGACTTTGCAAACTTTATAATAAAATACTGAGCGCTGAAGAGATAAAACATGTAAGGATTTTTTAAAATCCTAATACAAAAGTACCTTAACTCCCTTAGCATTTATTATAATACTGAAAGCTAATAATCTACACTGCTCCATAACAAATATACTGTGTCATAACAAATACAGGAGAATGAGTTTAGTGTGATGCAGTTTGCTACAGTAGGGAAGAGGTTGAGATGAATAGGGCTTTAAAAATCAAGAGTCAAGGACATTTGGGAAGATATAAGATGTACTTGGGTACCTTTTAAAAGGATAAGGACTTGTCTCTAGCATTTTAGTCATCATGTTCTTGGGACCTGAATTAATCAAACTCCCAAGGTATCAGTTACTTAGTATAAATTTTCCAATAAACACCCCCTTGATTATGCACTTAGATCTTCAAATTGGGTAGATTTATACAGCCCCTTTT
Source organism: Panthera onca (assembly GCF_046562875.1). Lineage (NCBI taxonomy): Eukaryota > Metazoa > Chordata > Mammalia > Carnivora > Felidae > Panthera > Panthera onca. The sequence goes on from NC_138347.1 coordinate 61,040,049, forward strand.
ACATAGGCAAATTATGCACACACACAAAAAAAGTAAAGCTAATATTTTTTTTCTTTGAAGCTGTTTAGTGAATTTTAAAAAATCCATAATGAATAAAATCAGACTTTAAATTCTGGGTAAAAATGTTCTACATCAATGACTGTCATAATGTGTCTTGGTTATAGATTACTATATTTTTTTCTTAATAAAACGAGATCATCATCAAATATATAGATAGATCAGTCTTCCCATAGGGAACTTTAAGATCATCTAATCCAATGCCTCATTTTACAGATGAAGAAACAATATGTGAATGTTTTAATAAAGCCTACTTGAGGATTTGTGTTGAGACAAAATGGCTGTTACATGAAGACAGAAGCAGAAAAAGACTGAACAGGAGAAGGTTAATGAAGGAGAGAGGAAAAAGAAAAGAGAAGGTATTTTTCATGGAGTAGGGCACTAAGCAGAGATTCATTCTCTAATGTGTATCCAGTTCTTTGCCAGAGACTGGTTTAAATATTACAAAGATGGTAGCATCCATTTTTTAAAGAATTGCTTAGATTATTAACATATAAACAGTTTAAACAGGTTTATCCCTCGAGAATCACATGACTTGTCAAAAATAAACAAGCAGGATCTATATTTCTAACATGGTCACTGTCAACTCATTATACTGCATATCACCACTCACTTCCCCAGCACATGCAAATTGAAGGGAAACACAATGACCATGGTTAAAATTTATTTTAAAATAAATATTAACCCATAACCAGAGAAAATGTGAATACTTTTTAGTGTTGTATAACGATAAATTTTAATTTGGCTACTTGCTACTAAGGAGAATGTAAACTTGTTAAAAGTGAAAACTCTGGAACCAGACTTCCTGAGACTGAATTTTGGCTTTATCATCTACTTGACCTTGAGCAAATTTCCTCCTCTGTGCCTCAGTTTTCTCACCAGTAAAATTAGAATAACAATGGCAACTACTAAAAAAGCTGTAGTGAGGATGGAATCATAGATCTTTACATATAAATATCTTAGAACAGGGACTGGCACATACTAATTACTCAATAAATAGCTGTTACTAATAATGCACACAAGGCTGTTAAACATTTTCAGGGGGTAAGAGTATTCTCATTAATGAGACTTGCTTAAGTATTCTGTGTTTCAATGTGTTGCCTAACTTAATTTATGCCAATATTCCATTTCACTATGAATAATGAAATAGTATGAGGAAAAGCCTCAGTTTAGTTTGCTTAGATGTGTTTGAGACAGGGATTATCATCCTTTTGAAAGGAATAAGCTAAAAGGCTCCACTCGGTTCTGGCTTGAAGCAACCGAGAGGTGATTCTTAAAAAGCAAAGGAGAAAATGAGGGAGCAGGGGAGGTTTAGCAGGATGCACATATCCTCTGATGTTGTGGGAGCATGAGAGAACACTCTCAGAGGCAAGTGAAGGTGCTGACTCTCTGGCAAGCAAATGCCCCACTTATAGGACCCCATAGCATCTTATGCATGTCTCAAAGCAATTAACCTTCTACTGTGTAATTAGCTGTTTACTTTTTTTTCTTTGATTATACAGTGATCTACTTGACAAAAATCGTTCCATTCATTTATGTTCAATAGTTGCTTAGTAAAATATTAACTGAATGAATGACTTAGCAAGTTACTTGACTAGTTAATACTACAATAGGGGAGGCTAGTTAGCAGTCCCCAAAGGGAGAGGTAAGGCTCTCACAGGTACTCCTCAATGGAGGGAAGTGTTGAGGCAGAAATGACGGCTGTTATGGATCTCTGACCTCTGTGCTGGATACAAATGCTTTCAGTAAGAATAAAATACACTTCAAGTTATGGAGCGCCTGGGTGGTTCAGTTGAGCGTCTGGCTTCGGCTCATGTCATGATCTCGAAGTCTGTGGCTTCAAGCCCCATGTTGGGCTCTGTGCTGACAGCTCAGAGCCTGAGGCCTGCTTCGGATTCTGTGTTTCCCTCTCTCTGCCCCTTCCTTGCTCACACCCTGTCTATCTCTCTCTCTCTCTCTCTGTCTGTCTCAAAAGTAAATAAACATTAAAAATATATATATTTGAACTTTAAAGTTCTATTAAGTTTTATAAGGTTTTTTTTTGTTTTTGTTTTTTTACCATAGCTTTCTTTTTTAAAAATTTCACAAATATTTGGGTACCTGGGTGGCTCAGTTGGTTAAGTGTCCGACTCTTGATGTCAGTTCAGGTCATGATCTCACAGTTTCATGGATTGAGCCCCATGTTGGGCTCTCTGCTGACAGCACAGACCCTGCTTAGGAGTTCTCTCTCTCCGTCTCTCTCTGACCATCCCCTGCTCATTCTCTCTCTCTCTCTCTCTTTCTCTCTCAAAATAAATAAATAAACTTAAAAAGTTTTTCACAAATATTTGAGCATCTACTACGTGGCAATTTACAACAGGCAGAGGAACTAAGTGCAACACGGGGTACAAATATAATCAGACCAACAAACCATGGCAAATATCTAAAAGTAAATTTAATAAGAGTCCCAGATAATGTGCTGTAGTACATCAGAGAATAAGTAACTACTGATAGCTGGTAGGATCAAGATAATTTTAGTAGAGGGGGCAGTATTTGAACTCAGTCTTAATTATAATAATTAATCTAAATCTATGAAAATAGAGCATTGTACACTTAATCTGGAAACCAAATGATGCACAGATACACATGAAAACATCTGTGAATGAATGACATAAACATCAAAGGTGTGCCCAAGTCAAAGTACCAATATATATGAAAATCTGGCTAGTAGTTGATGCATACATCTCTGTAATGGCAATCAATCTGATAAATAAAATAATTACAATGCCCCTTAGAAGAGTCATACATTGATGAATACATGCATTCATTCTTTCAATCTTATGTGAGGACCTATGTTCTATCAGGTTTTGAACTGTGCTGAGTACATTGGATATTGTGGTTAAGACCAAAGTAGATTCTGCCCAAGAAGTAGATTCAGATAATTAAATTAATAATTACAATATGATACATGCTATGTTAGGTGAACAACTGGATATTATGGGAAAACATACTGTAAGCTATTTATACTTTAACTCATTCCAGAAATATGGCAGCACTATATTGGGGCAAATATAAAGTGCTAGTGGTTTTTATTGACCTTGGATTTCTTCTGATTTGGTCTTGCTTATGTACAGAGTAGATTTCCATATGTGGGTCTTATACACACTGTTTGGTATTCAAAATCTTGTCTTTGAACTACCTACCTAATTATGGATACATCAAGTACAAATACATTTGTTTTCTTAATTTCTTTAAGACTAAATATGGCAGCATTTTTCCTACCTCAGTGTTTCTTTTTCCTGTTAAAGTATATCTTTTATTATAAATGACAGCAACCTCAAGAAGATGATGGTGACGATGTGTGAAACAGAAAAAAAAAATATGCTCTCCTTGCGAGATTGTATCTACAGGCCCAAGAAAAGTAACATCTTGTTTGGACTGGTAAATTGAACGAACAACACAGGAGTCAGAGGAAGCAATTATAGGCAATGCCAATTCTTATCATTTTAATAAGTGAAGGTTTCAGTTGGTCTTTTTTTGTGTGTGCTTCTTTAAATTCAAGCTATAGCCTATACCTTATAACAAATATTCCACACACACACCCCTGCCCCACACAAAAAGTGTCATCCACAAAGTGCAGCCTGCCTTAGAAACCAAAACTCTAGAATTATTAAAGCAGACAACATGTGGTCCTCCTTCATTTCAACCTTAGGGAGGAAGAAAACTGCCTTTTTTTTTCCTTTGCATGAAAAAATATACTTAACTAGAGCTGCCACAGGCTAAGGGACTAACAGGGTAAAACACTAAATGATCCAATACATAGGGCATTTATCTCACTGGATTTCATCTAGTTCAGCATCATGGCTTTGTAGTCTAAGCAGTAGATGAAAAGCTTCAATAAGCTGGGCAAATAATGTTTTATGTGAATAGCATAGAAAAAAAAATGAATAGAAACACAACACTTCACCACAGCACAGAATACAATTAAATATGATTATTAAAAAAAAAAAAAAAAGAAAAGAACAACAGCAGCCAACCCTCTGCCCCATCACTGAAAGAAATGTGATCAGTTCAAGTAGTCTTAAATATGGTGAAAATGTTCTTAGGACAAGCAGGATGAGAGAACAGAAAAGTCTCACTCTCATCTGCTGGACTCAGGGCAGTGTGCTGTGTAGCTACCATTTAACTGCTCCGTGTTTAAGTTTTCCCAACAATCCTATCAATTATGTATGCATGTTTGTGTTTTATAAGTTCATAATTTTTTAGATTAATTCGTGGAGCTCTGTTAAAGGATGAACAAATCATGCTGCAAGAATGAGAATGTGAATAAATGCCAATTCTTCCCCATATAGGAGATGGAATACCCTCAGTCCTAGGATAAGAAAATGAAACACAGGATCAGATGTGGACTAGTCCCTTCTCTTAAGGATCTCGAACTAATGAAATACATTGACGCTAATTGTCACAATAACAATTATTGAGCAATAGCTATGTGCAAGGCACGATTGCAATCATTTCACATACATTCTCTCATGTAATGATCACAACACAATATTACAGATAAGGAAACGGAGGCAAAGAGAAGTTAAGTAACTTGCTGAAGATCCACATGCTAGTAAAAAGTGGAGTTAGGAAACAAACCAGACATTCCAGAGCCCATACAATTTTAGAATATTCTGACCCAGAGTTGAAAGGGGTCTAACCAATACCTTGGGAACATTATTCAGCTTTTCTGGACTTTAGGTTCTTCATCTAGAACAGGGTTGGGCAAACATTTTCTATAAAGAACCAGATCATAAATATTTTAGGCTTTGTGGGTCAAGAGGCAAAAATCAGGAATGCTATATCATATTGGTACTTACATAACAAGTAAGAAAACAAATCACATTATATTTTTTAAATAAAATTATTTAATTTAAAAATAGTTAATTTAAAATTTTTAATTTCAAATAAAATTATTTAACATAAATCACACTTATTTTATTAACAAAATGTAAAATATAATAATAATTAAATATATTTTTTGTAATACAGGTCTATTAATGATAAGAATACAATTCTTTTCTAGAGGATAACATTTTGCTTAATTAGGGTCAAAGACAGTGTCCCTATTATGAAGTCAGTTGTAAATGTTCATTTGTGAAAACATTCTTACCTCATAGAGGCCACACAAGCTGGATTTGGCTCACCAGCCACAGTTTACCAATCCCTGGTCTAGAAAACAAAGTCAGAACCCTTCCAACTTTAAGATTTGATGATACTACCTTACTCTAAAAGCATAATAAGTATGATTTTCAGTGCCTTCAGTAAATCTAGATAAAATGTGAAATCTATAAACCTTATCTATACTCTATACATTCTAATAATTAAGTGAACAGAATGAATGCAACTATAGTGTCAAATATTTGTATTTGCCTTGCAGATTATTGTTGTCTTAATTTTCGTAGGACAATTTAGATTTTTACCATATTTCCACAGGCCCCTTTCAATGTCACTACAGAGGAATAAGCTTTCTGTTGAAAAGGCATTTGAGTGGTAAAAGAAAATGTGGCATTGAAAAAATCAGCTTAGCCTTACAGAGAAATAAGAAAAGATTAAATACAACATATAGATAGTTTCCCTACTGAAGGGAATCCCCATATGACTTAATTCTGTGTTTCTATGCTAATATTTGGTTTCTTAAACTAATAATCTAAAATGATACTTTATATAAATTGGTGCTGGATTTGCTAAGTGTGGTTGTTGTATTGTCTTATTATTATTATATTGTTGTTGGTATTGTTGTTATTACTATTATTACTGAAACTCCTATGGTTAGTCATATGAATTTCCCAAAAAGCTTCTAAACTCATTGTCAGCTTTAATAGGAAGTAATAAAAACAGATGGCTTCCAGCATACGCAGAATCTTTTCAACACACACCAAAAGAAGTAGAGATTTTGCCCTTACTTAGAGCAAAAATATCAAGAACTTACTGTCTCACATTCATTTATACTCAACTGCCTATTTTCAAAAAAACATTAAAAGGTCAATCTCAGATTTGAGGTCAAATATCACATGACTTGTCAATCATTGAAGGCATAATTGAGCACTTCTGTAATATTAAAAGTAATAAAATTAACAATTCTGGAAACTTGGAATAAGTTTCTGGTATCTGATTCCTGATTGAGTCAAAGATCTATTAAATGGTGCCATTATGCAAATTTTTTGATGGTCCTAAATAAGGTTGGCCCTGGCAAAATTCAATTTTATATTTACTCCAAATACTACATTTTATTTTTCCCAGGTAAAAATGAATCAACAAATCAATTAATGCTATTTTGTATATACTTCCTAATGATTCTTCCAAGGCAATAGTTTTTAATTTTACAGGGGCTTTTTATTTGAAACTATTAAAAACTCTCCCTCCTCCATAAACATACAAAAGATAAAGTTTTAAAGAATTACAAACATTCCCACCACTTAAAAATAAATTTTAACAAGAAGTAAAAGAATCTGCCTCCATACCTTCAATCTTTCTCAGTTACCACCCAAGATAACCAGTTTGGAGTACACTCTTCCCATATCTTTCAGGCAGTTGTATTTCACTCTGTACAAGGTAAGATGAGAATTACCCACACTAACCTACAACTTCCTATTTAAGCTTAAAACATGTAATGCATATGTCATCACAGCAGTATGTATGGATCTATTTTATGCTTTGTAATAGTTTGATATAGTCTAATATAACAATGTTTTAAGCCATTTATCTTTTTTTAAAATGTCTATTTATTTTGAGAGAGGGAGAGAGAGGGAAGCTGGGAAGGGGAAGAGAGAGAAAGAGAAAGAGAACCCCAAGCAGACTCCGTGATGTCAGTGCAGAGCCCCATGAGGGGCTCCATCTCACCAAGCGTGAGATCATGACCTGAGGTGAAATCAAGAGTCAGTCGCTTAACCGACTGAGCCACTCAGGCGCTCAAAGCCATTTATCTTTTTGATGGAAATCTAGTATGCTTTGAAATGTTTGCTATTATGAACAAAGCTGCAATGAAAATTGTTGTAATAGGAGCACCTGGGTGGGTCAGTCAGTTAAGTGTCTGACTTCAGCTCAGGTCATGATCTCATAGTTCGTGAGTTCAAGTCCTGGATCAGGCTGTGTGTTGACAGCTCAGAGCCTGGAGCCTGCTTCGGATGGATTCTGTGTCTCCCTCTCTCTCTGTTCCTTCCCTGCTCGTGCTCTCTCTCTCTCTCTCTCTCTCTTTCTCAAAAATAAATAAATAAATAAATAAATAAATAAATATTAAAATATTGTTGTAATGTATGTGCATGTATGGAACCACAAGTACCACAAGTGGATTACTGGATCTTAAGATATATTCCTTTGAGAAACTTGTTTTTGAGGGTAGATTCTTGAAACATTTAAAATACCAAGTAATTTTGTTAATTAAATAATGACCATTATTTAGTACCTAACATTCTAGGCAGTGTGGCATGACCTTTAAATGCATTAATACATTTCAACATATGGAGTTTATTATATATGGAAACTCTACTGACCAAATCCTGATCACACTTTGGAGTTGGACTGCACCTCTACAAGCAATGAGGGGTCAGTGAAAGTTTCTGAGTAGAAGAATGGCCCACTTTCCTCACTCAGAATAAATCATTTCCAGGAAGGAAAGAGACCCTAGTAGCTGGAGGAGACATTAAATAATATCTAGTGAGCTTGGGACTAGACAATAAAGAACAATCCTTGCAAAGAGCTAACATGAAAAAGGCTTAACATGGAGCCAACTTCTGTATCCAAACTAAGGCAAAATGGCAGCATTAGCAGGAGAAACACATCTCCCTTCAAGTATTATCTGTCAGACAGACGATGGCAACATGCTGGGAGCAATAGCAGATTAAGAACATGCTGAGCCATCCTGCCTATTATATCCAATGGCCTCCAGACAGCTACTATTAATTGAAGAAGGCAGGGAAAGGGAGAGCAAAAGGCCCTTTAAAAAATAAACACCGAGATTTCAGGCTTAAATGTATGCCTAGTTGGGGGCACCTAGTCGGTTAAGCGTCGGACTCTTAATTTTGGCTCAGGTCACCATCTGAGATCACGCTCCATGTTGGGCTCTGCACTGACAGCATGGAGCCTGCTTGGGATTCTCTGTCCCTCTTTTCCTCTCCCCCACTTCCTCTTTATCTCTCTCTCAAAATAAATAAACATTTAAAAAATATATGCCTAGTTGAGAGTTTCTGCTGTGGTTACTCACATACAGAAATTATCTAAAACAAATGGACCAGACCAACTAAGTGTCTAAGGAAACTATATTGACAAAAATATAAAAATAAGAAAAAAAGATGAGACAGAGCATAACAGGATGGTGCTGTTCACAGAGAATGGGAAGAGGAATCAAGATCTTTTACTACATTTAAGATGCCTGGTGGGACATCCAATGAAGACAGCAAGTGAATGGTTGCTTTTATAATAAGTCTGGAGCCCAGGTGACAGGTTAAGGTCAGACTTGAGATAAATATCTGTTATCATCAGCATATAAGTAGTACTTAGAGCTACTGGATTGGATGAGCTCATCTAGAGTATATTGTGGAGCAGAGAAGGGGGATCTAACACAAGAGACTGACAGATCAGTAAGGTAGGAGAAAAATCAGGAGAGTGTGAGGTCATAGAAGTCCAGGGTAGACATTATCTCTCTCCCTGCCTCTCCCCGACACACTAAAGGATTAAATCACATTTTGAAATGCTTCTGAGAGGTTGAATGAGAATAGGCCTCTATATATCAGGGTACAGACAATGTCCTGCAGCAAGGAATAATAAACAAATTAGTGAATTGTGTATGCTACATTATGATAAAAAGAAAATATTTGTTAAGAAGAATAAAAATGTTGCCTTTCTTGTCATCACTGGTAGCTAGATGTGAATCCTGAAAATAAATTTGGAGAGGTGAAATAACTTGCCCCAGCTCCAAAGCTACCAAGGGGCAGAAGTCAGGCTGTGATGCAGGTCTTCTAATTCCCAGAACAGGGCTGTTTTCTCTAAAAGGAAATGTGTGCTTATTAACATAAATATGTTTTCATTTTTCCAAAATGTTATTTTAAAGTAGAGACTAAAACCCATTCAACACCTGATGTGGTGATCTTGAAGAATTTTATTTCAGGAACCACATTCTCAAATATAATTTGCCTCAACATTAGAAGTACGAACAGAGCTATAATTTGCTTTTTTTTTTTTTTTTTTTTCAGATTGCCCTTTCCTGTTGTATCACATATTATTCATGTAACTGGCCAAGATATAGCAAACACTCAAAAACCATGTACTGAATGAATACAGTAATTTTCTTATGTCTCATATTTATATAGGTACATACACTATCTTAAGTATGTTAGAATTTAGATATATAGAGGCAAAATTTTTTAGATCTTCAAAAAGGAAATTTCTGAAAAATTAAATGAATGTACTATCATAGGGGGAAAAAGGCAATTCTGAGAAGAGTAGAGAAAAAGCAACTGTATCAGAAATCTAAATATAATAGACCACACTTTCTTTTCCTGTGGGGGGAAAAAAGTACATACGAATAGAATATCTCTAAAACTAAATCAGGAAAGATTACGGCCACAGAATCACATTGTCATCTATAGTTTTATTTATTTTATAATTTTTTTTAATGTTTATTTTTGAGAGAGACAGAGTACAAGCTGGGTAGGGGCAGAGGGAGACAGAGTCACAGAATACAAAGCAGACTCCAGGCTCTAAGCTATCAGCACAGAGCCCAACGCGGGGCTCGAACCCAGGAACCACAGGATCATGACCTGAGCCAAAGTCGGATGCTTAAGTGACTGAGCCACCCAGGCGCCCCTCAGCTATACTTTTAAACTATGTAGTTAAAAAATGAAAAAAGTGTTTCCGCTCCACATCTATTATACTGACTAATGTAATAGAAATACCTGTTGTCAAGGCTGTGGAGCAACTGGAACTCTTATCCATTTCTGATGGGAATACAAAATGATACAGCCACTCAGCAAAACAGTTCAGCAATGTCTTATAAAATGAAATATACATATGTCATGTGACCTAACAATCTGGCTCCTAGGTATTTACTCTAGAGACTGAAAACTTACATCTGCACAAAATCCTATACACAAATGATTACAGCAGTTCTATGGTAATTACCCTCAAGTGAAAAAAAGAAAAAAACAACCAACTAAATGTTTTTCAGTGGTTAAATGGATAAACAGTCTGGTACAACCATACAAAGGAATATTACTTAGCAATGAAAAGAAACAAACCATTAATACATACAACAACATAGATGAATCGTAAATGCATTATGCTGAGTGAAAGAAGCCAGCCTCAAAAGGTTACATACTATTTGGCTCTATTTATGTGAATAACAGTTCTCAGGAGGACAAAACTATAGTGATAAATGAGAGATCAGTGGTTGTAGGAGTTGTACGGGAAAGGGATAAAGAGATAGCATAAAGAAGTTCTTTGGGTGAGGGAACTGCTCTGTATCCTGATAGCGGTGGCAGCTGTAACAAAAATATATATATGTATTAAAGTTCATTGAATTTTAAACCAAGAAATTTATAAAAGTTAGTAAAAATGTTCAGCATTTTCAGAAGGAAAAAAGAGAAAGCAACTGGCTTACATACTGAATTATTGGAAAATATGGAGTATTTCTAAAAATACGGACTCATACAAAATCATGGCTTCTCCTACCAAGAAAATAATTTGGTAAGAGATAGTATTGTTGGTGAAAAAGTAGCTGTCAGCTCTGCCTCTACCATCAGTTAATGAAAATGAGAACTCTAGTACAGCTACGGCACTTAATAATAACCCTCTTTAAGATTTGGTCTCTATAGTTTATGACAGTCATTACTGCTTATGAATCAAGGATAATACCAGCACTTGAATATCGTAAATACGACAGGCCTCAATAGCAAAGTAAAGATTATTACTTAAACTAATAAGTTATTATATTTCATAGAGCCCTCGTGAATCTGTGAATAGACTACTCAGTTCAGTTGCGCCTCTGCACCCTGTAACTATAATCCATTTGCAGTGAGAAACCTTAAGTTTTAAAATGTACGTTCCTTTATTTATTTATTTATTTATTTATTTATTTATTTATATTCTTTTTATGTTATTTAGTGGTAAAATATATGTAACATAAAAGTTACCATTTTAACCATTTTTAGGTCTACAGTTTACTGGCATTAAGTACATACACACAGTTGTGCAGACATCAGCACCATCCTTCCCCAGAATGTCTTAATCTCTCAAAATGAAACTCTGTAACCATTAAACAATAACTCCCACTCTTCCCTCCTTTCAGCCCCTGGTAACCTCTATTCTACTTTCTTTCTCTATGAATTTGACTGTTCTAGATACCTTGTATCAATAGAATCATACAGTATTTGTCTTTTCATGTCTGGCTTATTTCACTGAATATAATGTCTTCAAGGTTCATCCATGTTGTAGCATGTGTCACAATTTCATTCATTTTTAAAGCTAAATAATATTCCATTGTGTTCATATGCCACGTTTTGTTAATCCATTCACCTGTTGATGGCCATTTGAGTTGTTTCCGCCTTCTATCAAATGCACATCCCTTTGACATTATTGTCAGCCACCATTCCCTCCCCACCCCCACATAAATGAGACGCAAGGCATATTCTGATACTCTTCAGCAACGCAATACATTTCATTTACAATAGTCAAGTTTAAAGAGAAATTTTAAAATTTGGTCACCTATACATAGTTTCTAACTGATAACTATGGAAATAGCAATTTTATGTTTCTCAAATATTTGTTCAAGTTTGGTCATTAGCTTAAAAATGCGTGTGACATACTTGTCTGTGAGACGCATAGAGCTGTATTATGCATGTTAAAGTTTTATTATTGTCTGGTTAGGAAGGTAGTCATTATCTAGAAAAATGGTTTTCTAGTGTGAAGCAGCAGGTTAAACCAAACACGAATTGAAAATTCTGAGATGAAATAAGAGTTTGGCTCCTTTAAGGTATAACTTGCAGCTAAACTCCACTTCCGACAAATTAAAACAGAATATCTGGGGGATGCCTGGGTCAGTTGGTTAAGTGACCAACTCTTGATTTCGGCTCAGGTCAAGATCTCACAGTTCATGCTCTCTCTTGCTCTTTTAAAACAAACAAACAAAAAAACAAAAACAAAACAAAACAGAATACCTGGGGTGGGGCCAGTGCATTGTTTTTGTTTGTTTTATTTTTTTGGAGTTTTTCTCTTTCTTTTTCTTTCTTTCTTTCTTTCTTTTCTTCCTTCCTTCCATTCTTTTTTTTCTTTTTTACTTTTTAGGTGATTTTAATATGTAGCCAGAATTAGGAAATTCTGAGCTAAAGGAAGAAATCCTGAGTTAAAGAGTGTAAGAGTAATCAAGTGAAAGCAACTGTAAAAAGCAATTGGGGCCTGGTACATCAAAATGAAAAGAAGAGAAATTCAGAATTCTAAGTGGCAGAAGAATCACTTAAACAAGGAGAAATTAAATAGTCTTTTAGTTAAAACAGAAGAATAGAAGAGTTGTCAATTATAAGAATAATTAACATCTATATTCTAAAGAGCTCCAGAACCTAAACTAGAATGTAAGCCATGAAAATGGTCTGAGAAAGTCCTAAGCTGAAAATAAGATAAATAGGTAAATATTTAGAGGAACAAATTTTTTGGGTTTTGGAAATATCAACTTTCTTGATTGTATATAGTTTTTGTTCCATTTAAATGTTTGTACTAACTGAACTTTATAGGTGTAACATGAAATAATTTCTCATCTAAGTAAACATTTACTTTATACACAAAAGCATAGTTTGAATATATCCATTGACCTACCTTACTTCTTTGGGCCTCTCACACATGAAGTGACAAGAGTCCTATTTGCGCTGTACTAACCCATCACCAGGAGCTAGAAAATGTAACATCTCTGTCACAACCCTCTTCCCCCAATCACTCCACCAGAACTGAAGGGATGCTTGAACATTAAAAATGACCAGAACATGGTACCACAATAGCAGTCTATAAAAAATTGTCAGAAACATTATCATGTCACTCAAACTTGAGGTGAAGTCTCTTTACTATAAAGGATAACAATATTAAAATTAACACTGATCAAAAGCAAAGAAACAAAATGGCAAATAAGGAAGAATATCCCAATAACACTTTTCCTTTTATTCCCTCTCTCTCTCCCCACCCCCCCCCCCCCCTTCTCTCTGGACATTTTAGAAAATGAAAAAAAAAAATGGAAAAGAAGTGAATAATGACCTCTCAGAAATAAGCCCTAATATTTTATGTTTTGTGTCTTGCTTTTTTTCTACCTAATATGAGCATTATTTGTCTCATTAAAATCTCCTCATAAACATTACTTGTTTTTCCAATCACACCTCTATTACACACCTTAATCACATACACACACATCTTTCTAGCTACAGTCACTGTTCTCACCAGCCTATTGGGGCACTGGTAGGAGTCACATAATAGACAAGAATTCACATTCTTGTGTAAATCCTCTCAACTGAAGGCATAGGGAGGAGCTTTCCATGATCAGCTGCTTATTGATTTCTTCAGCTCCCTGGAGTTAAGAGCAACAAACATAATTGCAAGCATATTCTAGAGATTTCCTCACACCTGTAAGTGGTTTACTCTGAGTCAGCACTCTCAAAATGGAAGGAGAAGACAGCTGGCTGGCTGGAAGTGCCAAGATGACCCAGCCCACCCGGGGTAGGACCCATGAGGGACCAGGGAAGATTTGTGCAGATATAAACAGCTGGAGTGTCAAAATACATTTCATTTGTTCATGCTTCCGAATCTCCTAACCAATCACCTTCTTCCATTCATCCACCCTCTCTCATTTTTATTTGGGAGGAAGGATTCTCTCTGTCTCTTTTTCCCTCCCTTCATTCCTCTTTCCTTCTTTCTCCAATTCTCTTCCTCTCTCCTTCCTTTTTCGTAAAGCCTTTATCGTAATTGGCTATAGCATGAAGTAAAGTATGCCTGTTTATCATTAGTTGTGGTTATCATATTACAACTTCCCTGTGTTTTAAATTTAGCTCATGGTGCCTCTGTCCTGTATCCTTAAACATCAGTCATTGTCAGGACTACTCTGATGGGATGTAGAACATACTGACTCTGTGAAATATAGTACCTCAGACTGCACAGTCCTCTCTTGCCTGGTTCCAATTCAGATATTCTGCCCAATTCAGAGGCTCAAGGGGGCCTTTGGTGCCTGTCTTTAACCTAAGGTTTCTGGATCTGACCCTCTGAATACTTAAAACTCCTGTGAATTTTCTGTTGGGAATATAGTCCTGAAACCTTATCTTGCAGAGGTGTTTTTCTTTTCCTTCTTCTTCTTTTTTTTTGTCTCCCTCAGTGAGTTAAAGAAGCCTGAAAGTCTAGTGAGATTTCCATCAGAAAGGGAAGAAAAAGACAGACCCAGCAAGGAGTTGAGAAGTGAGCAGAAAAGTTAATTGACCTGGGCCTGAGGAGGGTTAGTGAGAGCCCTTGAAAAGGATTGTGAGGCAAAGGCAACAGGAACATTGGGGCAGCTATTGTGGGAGATGTATTGTGGATAAGAGATGCCCAAAAAACCAAAACAACCCCAAAAATGTTTAGAAATAACCTCTCAGAAATAAGCCCTAATATTTTATATGTTTTGTGTCTTGCTTTTTTTCTACCTAATATGAGCATTATTTGTCTATTAAAATCTTCCAATAAACATTATTTGTTTTTCCAATCACACTCTGAGTCTTTAGACTCAGATTACTTTGAACAACTTTTGCTTGTTCAATTATTAATTCTTTGTATATGATTCATGTATGAACCTGCATCATGAAAGAGTTCAGCTTTACACACACACACACACACACACACACACACACACACACACATACACACACACACATCATACTTATTAACAAGAACCAGTACCATCATGAAGCTCAGGAAATATTTGTTGAGTAAATGAAACACTCTATTTAGAGTATGTACTTTACTCTGTCTTATGGAGGTTGAGGCACTACAATGAAGTTGAAAGTTCTGTATGGTGATTATTTTTCTCGGGCTGCTTTTCCAAGGAACAAAAGGAAGTAATTTAAAAAATAATTTTACATATTCATTTTCAGACATACTTTCATAAAATTCATTATAACTAATGAAACAATAAAAAATGGTTAAAGAAAAAATTACTAATCTTCCATCAGTCCTTTGTGATTCTCAACCATGTAAGATGACCATTGTGAAGAATATGGTCATAGAAAATGCACAACATTTATTCATAAATGTTCATTACCCTGAAAATTTGCTCTTTTCATCTAATAAATATGGTCATCCTCCCAGGTCAATAGCAATAGATAGAATTCATTCTTTATCTATATCTATATCTATATCTATATCTATATCTATGTCTATGTCTATATATCTATATCTTATATCTTATATTTATATATTTATTGTATATATTATAAAATATATATTTTATATAATATATATGCATATACATCTATATATTTATTTTCAAGAGACAGAGCACAGATAGTGGGGAGGGGGGTGCGGGGGAGGGGCAGAGAGAGAAGTAAACACAGAATCCTAAGCAGGCTCTAGGCTCTGAGCTGTCAGCATAGAGCCCGACATGGGGCTCGAATCCACAAACCATGAGGTCTTGACCTAAGCCAAAGTCAAACGCTTAACCAACTGAGCCACCCAGGCATCCCAAATTCATTCTTTTTCTAATGGCTCTATAATCTTCAATAACATCTGTCCATATATGGTATATATATGGTCAAATTAATAAATTTAATATCCTTTTTAAAAACAAATTTTATTAAATTTTACTAAATTTTTACACAGGATACTCAACACTGAACACCTATTTGGTACCAGTTTTACATACTGAGAAAACTAGTAAATTACTCATGGTTCTTTACCTCAAGAAATTCACTGTCTAATATGAGATAAAACAGTTAATTTTTTTTTTAATTTAAGAGGAACTGCTCAGAGAATTTATAGTAGAGAATGCTTTTAAAATAAATCTTTAAAAGGAGTAACATATTACTGGCAATTCATTGCTAGTCATTGCTTCAAATGTAGGAACAGTGCTTAGGAGCTACAGAGTAGCTCCCTATATGGCAACTCAAAAAACAAACTAATTTTCTAAACAGTAAGAACTCAGATAAAGCACCTTACTCCCGAGACCTCAAAGTGATTTATAATTCTACTAATACTTTTACTGTAATAGTAATACATGATATTTATGAGCTATCTTTATTCCATAGAACTCTAAATACTTCATATGTATATTTGACTTGTTTGTATAATGTCTGCAAGTTTGAGAAAAGTGTGCCCTACAGATAAGGAAAATGATCTTAAGACAAAACTATTTGACAATGCCTGAATCAAGTCTCCAGATAATCAGCCTCATGCTCTTTCCTTTCCATTACATTTGCTGCCTCCCTCGTGGTAACTGAAATGATAATGTGGATATTATGATGTAATCAAACAGAAAGTCTCATGAAGCATGAGAGAGTCAGTACTTATTAAAAAACAAGGGTTTTTCATGCAAACTATTTCTCTGTCTACTTAAAGGGCTTATTAATAAAGCTTCACTGACAAGTTTTCTAGGTGAGATGAGTCTGTTAACTTATGGAGCAGCCAGTCTAGTGGGCCCCTCCCACTAACCAATGCTGCAAGAAGATAAGACAGATAAAGCCCTAAATGTGTAACCCAAATTCACAGCTGTTCCTACCAGCCCTAGTCCAGAGAACAGAACTCTGATAGTAATAACAGTGGCAATGGCAACAATGTTAGACATATATTGATTATTGACTATTTAATAAAGTCCTACAATATTCAAGTAAGTTAAGCAAAGAACAGTTCAGTAAAATTGTAGCAAATTTCATATGGTCAAGTTTAGTGCAAAATTGCAAACAAGTAAATGTCAAAAATCTTAATCTTCGAATACTCAGTAACTGTCAACATGAGCAAACTTCTTTTACTATATCTTTGAGGACATTTTATCATAGGAGGTTTATAAGTCAGAGAATCTGATACTACCCAGAACACTGAGTTCATTCTACATTCAATTTTCATGACCTCCTGAAAGAATGTCAGTTTAGCACGGCCTCTTCCCTTTTCCAGATGACAAAGAATGGTGCTTTCACATTGTCATTTGGGATACATGATGGGGTGCATTTAGAGCCAATGTACTGCACCTGATGTGTAAAACTCTTTATTGTTCTAGAGAAACTTGTGCCTAATTCCCTGACAATTAACTGTTTCAAAGAGTCACAAGTCTCCCAATTGCTTGTCACCAGTCTCGAAGAGATTAGATAAGCTTCCTCCCTGTTACAAAAGCTTTTCTTCATTCAAAATTCTTTTGAGAACAAAACATTAAACCAGAATTGGATTTTTTTTAATGTTTATTTATTTTTGAGAGAGAGAGAGAGAGAGAGAGAGAGAGAGAGAGAAGTAGGGAGGAGAAAAGAGAGAGGGGGACAGAGGATCCCAAGCAGGCTCTGCATGGACAGCTTGGGCACTGACAGCAGTGAGCCAATGTGGGGCTTGAATTCACTCATGAACTGTGAGATCATAACGTGAGCCGAAATCAGACACTCAACTGAGTCACACAGGCACCCCCAGAATTGGATTTTTAACAAAATACTATAAGATTGTTGAAAACACTTCTTCTTTCTCCTGACAAGACTCAGCAGTTCAAAAGATATATTAATGTACTTTGATTTAGGGCTACTAGCAACATATTGCAAAGTGCAAGGATGAACCAAAGAACAAAGTCCCTTCTGCAAAGTAGAAAAGATGGTTTTCAGAGTTATTTTGAAGACGTGAAGGGACCCTTTCACACAGAAAGACTTGGAAGTCAAACTCAAGAAACAGAGAGGACAAAGTAACAGCTGTAGAACAGCTTGTAGAACAAGGCATCACTTTTAATTACCATGAACTTATGTGTGTTGCTGCCATTCTACAGTGACAACGGGTTTTCAAATAATTGTTCAAGTATGTTGATAATGGAAAATGACCTTCTCAGAAATGAGAAGCACTGCTAAAGTTGACACATAGAAGGAAATTCAGTATCATGTCTGAGTGGGAGCTACCATTAGCTAGTGTTTCAAATCTCTTCCTCTTCTTTCCCTTTTTTCCCTCCCTCTTTCTGTCTCTGTCTCTCCTACTTTTACCAAGAAGTTCACTTCTAATGTAGTTCCCAGTGGTCATTAGAAAACAATCTAACAATTCATAAGTATGTTTGGATTTTCAGTTTTGTGCTTTTTTTAGAAGCAGTAACAATGAATTCTTTCATTGACCTATATCTCTGATCAGGCTTATAAGGCTTCAAATAAGTTAATCTTGAGAAGGAAAATGTAAAACTTCTTCCTTCTTATTGGCCTCATAAACACAATAATTTACTTCTTTTTCTTTTCAAAGGTGTGTTCAAGTATGGTATAGCTTAGCAGTATCATTGTCTATGATGTGATTGGGATCTTGCACACAGATGCACAGTGAGTCGAGATAATGTGGGGATGAAAGACTAATGTCATAGATTTGACCTATCTTCCCAGCTCCTCATTTCTCAAAGAAGGAAACATATGCAGGGTATTGCTTTTATTTCTAGACAAGGTGATACAACTTAATTATAAAAGCACCCTTCTGACACACTCTCTTCCTTCTTGGGAAGTTTATGAGAGCATTCATTACAATTCTACTTTGTCAGATAAAGAGCTGAGGTGTGAAGACCACAGAAGACTAAACAGCATCCAGAAAAACAGACTTGAAGGTTGGTGGAACAATGGAAAGAATACCTGGGATCAGACAGATCTGTGTTTGAATTCTAGTGAGGTTTTTACTAAGATATGTGGGCAATTTCATCTCACTGAAACTAGGTTTCCTAAATTTTAAACTAAGGATTGTAACATTGATCTTGAGGTACTTGAGGGAATTAAATGTGAAAAGATTTAAGCAGAGAGGGCACCTGCTAAATGTAACTTTCTTTCCTTCCTAACTCTTTTCAAAGTTTGAACTATTAGAGAACTAATGACCTATGTGACCACATGAGCTAAGGCGATAACAAAATGCAATAGATAAAAACACCAAGCAGGAGATAGTACAGAGTTTGAATCAGTTAGGCCTGGCATCAGTACAAACTCACTTACTGGCTTTGCAATCTTGGATGTTACTTAATGTTTCTGGAGCTCAGTATTCTCATTATAAAATGGAAATGATTCCTACTTTGCAGGGTGGTTGCTGAGTGTGGTAGCAAGGATTAAAGACAACTTTTATAAAGCATCTGGTACATTAAGTAAACAGATTGTGAGTAATACATATTGTTCAGATTTTTATTAATTAAAGCTTGTCTATAGACTCATCTCCTGTACTTAATATTCCTTTTTCTACCCAAGACCTTGAAAGGGTGATTGTAGGGGTGCTGATCACTGATTAGCTGGTTTAGCTGTGTTAATCTAGCTCCTAAGAATTAGGGTTACAGTTCCAGCCTTGCCATTAACTATTTAACTGTATGTCTTAGATAGGACTTCTAGGCCTGAATTTTGTTCATCTCTAAATGAGGAGGCTGGAACAAATAATTCCTAAGGTTCCTTGTTGCTATAATATTTTATGATTATAGTGTCTTTTTATTGAGTTATAGCAGATAAATCCTCATATCTTTAGAGCTTAACCTACTTCTCTATGGTTTAATTTTCACATTCCCTCTACTGTATTTATTTTCTCCCTCCCTTCCTTTCCTTTCTTCCTTCTTTCCTTTCTTTCTTTTCTTTTCTTTTCTTTTCTTTTCTTTTCTTTTCTTTTCTTTCTTCCCTTCCCTTTTTCTTCAAAAGGGGATAATTTCTATCTATATTAGTTTTCAAGCAAACCAATAACTCCATCTTGACTTAGTGGTATTCCATGATATTAATGCATCACACTTTAATATAATCTGGATTCGGGGGCACGTGCATGGCTCAGTAGGTTAAGTGTCTGACTTTAGCTAAGGTCATGATCTCGCGGTTTGCAGGTTCGAGCTGCGTGTTCGACTCTGTGCTGACAGCTGACAGCTCAGAGCCTAGAGTCTGCTTCAGATTCTGTGTCTCCCTCTCTCTCTGCACCTCCCCCACTCATTCTCTGTCTCTTTCTCTCTCTCTCTCAAAAATAAATAAACATTAAAATAAAATAAAATAAAATAAAATAAAATAAAATAAAATAATGTCGATTGTGTTTAATCCAGAATTCAGTAATATTATAGGTAGCAATAATGAGGATAATGATGATACATTTCAAGCCTTTCTATGCCTCCAGGCGCCTGGTCATTGCACATAATAAAATATACCAAAATTAAAAATAAGATTAAGGTTTAACAGATAAAAATACATCCTAGGAGTAAAACACATTTTTGGTACTCATTCTGACATTACGCAATAAGCACTTAAAAATAAACAAAAATAAGAGATTCATTAACCAACAACAGAATCTTAACAATTATTAACTAGAAAAGAAATAAAATTAACTTGACCTTATCTTAGAAGGTTGTCAGAAATCAACTTTGGTTATGTAGATGGGAAATATGTTGTGAACTATTAGACCTTAGTTTCAGAAATCCAAACCCTCCTCAAACTCAGAAGTGAACCTTCAGTTAAGATTCGAAATAAATGTATAGATTCTATGAGCTTGTGCATAGTATTTACTTTTGAATTATTTTCATCTTAGTCTATTCAATTAGAATATACATTATATATTATATTTACTTATTTATTTTATATGTACATCTATTAATGTGTTTTTCCAGCGTATTCAAAATAAAGTCCAAATTCCTCACCCTGGCTACTCCTCTGACTTCACTTCCAATTACTCTCCTCCTTTGTCTACTTTCCTCTAGCCACTCTGGAATTCCTTTATTTCCTTGAATACACAAAGTTTGTCTTTGCCTGAAGGCATTGTCCATGATGTTTCTGTCTGGAGCTTTCTCTTCCTTCCACGTTTCTACCCCCACTCCAAATTCTTCACCTGCCTGATTCTTCCTGTGCTTCAACTATCAACTTAAATGACACTTTCTATGAGAATTCTTACCTAAGCACTCAATGGATAGTATAGCAGATTTTCTCCATGCGTTATAATCTTACATACTTATTTCCTCTTTTCATGAACTAAAACTTGTAATTTTGTAATTATTTGTTTACTTATTTAATGTCTGATTCCTTTAGGAGACTATAAATTCCATGAGAGCCTAAGGGATCACTTCTATATTCCCAGGATTAAGCATGGTTGGATAATGAATTAGTGATTCTATTGTGGTAGATTGTATAGAGTTTAGAAATGTTAATTAAATATGGACTCTATTCCCAAAGAATTTGTTTTCTAGTAAAAGGATAAAGCATACACATAAGTGTTGTTGTTAAAAAATATAGAAAGTAATTCGTGTCTCAAAAAAAAGTGTAGGTAAATGCTACATTAGTTTCTTAGGCTATTGTGAAAAATTACCAAAAACCTGTTGCCTTAACAGAAATATATTCTTTCACAATTTTGAATGCTAGAAATCCAAAACCAAATTGTCAGCAGAGCCACTACAGTGTTAAGTCAGTTTGGTAAGCAGGGGAGAGTGGATTATTTCTGGCTACATCAAGGAGGGAAGGTTTCATGGAATTAACAGTATTTAAAATAGACCCGGAAGGATGGGTTAGATTTGCACATGGAAAAACAGAATAATGGCCATTCCAGATGGCAAGAACAATATTAATAAAGGAGGGGGGAGGGGATAGTGAGGAAATTTGGCTCGAGTGTGTGGTATATTAAACCACAAGATTAAGTCAGAAATGAGGTTAGAATTAGATTTTAGATGGTCATGAATACTGGTTAGAAATTGTTTGGTAATTAATCTAGAATTACTAAAGTTTTGTATGAACAGAGGTGACATAATCTTAGAACTCCTGCTTCAGGAAACCTAATGAGGTGGCAGTGTTTAGGATGAGCTGGTCTCCCTTCCCCCATCTCTCTTAATTAGAAGATAGATCATTGCAGGCAAGAGAAGATGAAAGCCTAAGGCAGAGGTACCAAGGAAGGAGAATTAACAAGAGTTGGCCACTTATTGGACACCTGGAGGATGGTGGAAAGTAAGAATGATATATTTTGAGTCAAGATGACCTGGGTAGTTGAGATGAAAAAAATTAGCATAGTCAAAAAGAGGATGATTTTTAAATAGAAGGATAAATTCAATTTTGATATACTGACTCTGAGGTTTACATAAGGACATTGGAAATATAGGACTGGAATTTGGGAGAAATATCAGGACTAGAGATATAAATGTGTGAGTTATCAGTAGTGAAATGACTGAAGTCATGCAACCCTGGAAAGTGTCAAATTATGGGAAGAGTATGAATGTGGGGTTTGACAGATATATTCACATTCTATCCTTTATATTACCTGCTGTATGACCTGGGACAAATTGTTTAATCCCTCCACTTTCTCAAATACACAGAGGGGGGGAAATAATATTATCCTTTAGTTAGGATTATAGGATTTAAGTATCTAAAAGGACCTATCTTTTTAAGATATGCTTTCATATTTTGGTGGCATGATTCCCAGTAAGAAATATATTTATTTTGCAATCCATTATCTTAAAAATTTGTAATATACTTTTTATCAATTTTTCCCTGTGACACTATTTCATTAAAAGCATATTGACTGTGATCTTTCAATTGATTCCATGACATATGAATGAGTTGCAAACCATGCTTTGGAAAACACTGGTTCCAACCAGTATCCTATATTCAGATCTCACCATTACTATTCACTGTTCCCTCAACTTGTATTTTTGTTACTTCCTCTACTTGTGCTACTTGTTAATATCCTGTAATTTCTTGATAGTCCAGAAGAAATGATAACTATTTACTTACTCCACTGCACCCACATAACATTCTGTCTTTAAGAAAGACATATCTAGGGGCGCCTGGGTGGCTTGGTCGGTTAAGCGTCTGACTTCGGCTCAGGTCATGATCTCGTGGTCCGTGAGTTCGAGCCCCGTGTCGGGCTCTGTGCTGACAGCTCAGAGCCTGGAGCCTGTTTCAGATTCTGTGTCTCCCTCTCTCTCTGACCCTCCCCCGTTCATGCTCTGTCTCTCTCTGTCTCAAAAATAAATAAACGTTAAAAAAAATTAAAAAAAAAAAAAAGAAGAAGAAAGACATATCTATTGTCCAAACAGATTATGAACTCCTTGATGATAGGAACTATATGTTATTTACCTCAGTAAGACGATTTGTTCATAAGGGGCACAGAATAAATTTTAATTTATTATTATAGAGAAAAGAGAGAACCGGTGTGAGGAGAGAACCTTGTTGGACACTTATATCCAAGGCCCTTCCCTGGCATCCTCATGAATGCTTCAATTCTTCCTTCCCTCTATGCCAAAGCTTCCATTGAATTTTTTAAGGCAGAACACCATCTCCTCATTTGGGGCACAAAGACATAAGCCACCGATATTTGTATATAGAAACTTGAGCTTCTTCACAGTGGGGATGGAAAGGTTTGGAAGGTATAAAATAAATCTGAGGAAGAAAGTAAGATATATCCAGGACTTAGCTGTGGGTAAAATAATAGAAAAGTTCCTACACTGGTCTCTTTGGATTGCTAAATGACAGAATCCAATAAAGGCAACCTGAAATAAATTACTAAGGCAAGTAATTCATTTTAAATTATTAAAGTTTATTTCATTTTTTTTCAGACCCTGAAAAACTTTTCTCTGACAGAAATGACCCCTGGCAACAGTGACATTCTGACACCATGTGTGATGCACTCACTTGGGAAGTCTGAATTCCATGTCACAATGGCTCTGTTCAGATTACTGGTTTTATCATGCCTATAAGCACAATTAAACTACTGAAGTTTCCAATGGTCTTCTGTCCACTTAGTAAATCATCATAAAGAATATTAAGTCAACCAAATAAATTTGCTTCCATGTGACTCATTGTACAACCGGAGGCATGATATCAAAATGTATAAAAAAATGAAAAAAAAACTTTTGTTAACAATGAATGTTTTCAGAATACCCTTATATATTAATTTTGGGCTAGTCAGTGGAGGGGACTAACAGTTCAATGGGTCTCATAAAATGAGCCTAAGGCAATTTGTTCCCTAGAAACACTGTTCAGGCCCTGAGTACAGAGGAAAGATCAAAACCCCAGAGTCTAAATTTGGGTTGACTCTCAGGCCTAGATGTCTAAAGGGTGATCTGCACTGCTGGTCATTATGGTTTGGGTAATTTACATGCCCTACCCTGGGCCTCAGTTTATTTATTTCAAAATGAGGTTATTGGACTTCTACTTCCAGACTTTCTACCTGTAATGTTTGATGAAGCTCTACCTTAAAATCCCTTTCACCTCAATTATTAATCTTAAAAAAACGTGAAATGTGTTTACAAAGTTCTTTGATGTCCTTAAACGTTATTCAACATGATAACAGTACAATTCATTAAGCCTAAATTTTATCATTTTAGTTTTGCCTCAGAGGCCACGTTTTATGAAAGCCTTAATTTGCATCACCAGCAGCTGATTTAATAAAAATGAAGGGACCCCCTTTTGGAAATAAATTAAAATCGGTGGGGGAGGGCAAAGAACTTTATGCAAAGAAAACACCAAAACAAACAAACAAACAAACACACTCAGGAAGCTAAATTTAAAAGGGGTCAACAGGTTCTGAGTTCTAAAGAATGTTGTGGTCTTATTAGTGCTGAGAAACTGGTCCTGGCTTTTTATGCACTGAGAGTTGAAGTTTCTAATCACAACTTAGACCAACGGGTGAAGAGTCCATCCTGGAGTCAGGTAGATTTATCTTTGGAGACAACTCCAGTGTATGGAATGTGAGACACAACTTAAATGGAAAACTTCTGGAAACCATTTCACAGAAAAAGGATATAGTATGAACGCCCTCCTCATCCTGGTGATGAGAGAGAAGTGTAAAATCAATGAGGAGAAAGATTGAGAGACTGATACCTGATGCAATATGAGGAACAGCTCGTTTGCCTTTGAC
This sequence comes from Panthera onca, assembly GCF_046562875.1. Lineage (NCBI taxonomy): Eukaryota > Metazoa > Chordata > Mammalia > Carnivora > Felidae > Panthera > Panthera onca. The sequence goes on from NC_138347.1 coordinate 61,065,108, forward strand.
AAATTCCTTTAAAATTGCCTTCCTGTCAAAAACTTTCTTCAACCCCTCTCCACAATAAATGCCCTCTGAAAGAATGAATCCTGAAGTTCTGACTATTAATAAATTTTGTAATTGTATTAATAACAGTAGCTATTTCTTGATTACTATTATTATGCCAAGCACTGGAGATTACAAAAATGAATAAGAAACAGACCCTACTTTTGGAGACCTTCCTGTCTATGAGTTTGAACTGTTGTAGTTATGACAAAAACATGATAAGCATCATTTATCACTCATACTAGCCAAGCACTGTGCTCAGTGGGCAACATGCATAAGCTGTCTGTCCAGGCTCCCTTTCCATTCATCAGATACTCTGACTGTGAGATGATCTTGCTCTGTTCATGCATCATCTCTCTCCTCCCACCAAAAAAAATGGACGTAGCAGAAATTCAGACCATAGGTAGAGATATTTCAACAACTTCCGGACTATCTATAGTCAACACACGAGAACTATAGCCAATAGTGAAAGGGTGCAATGAACCAAAGTAAAAATGGAAGAAACCGAATCACCTTTAGTGCACTCTGTTGGACAGACATGGTGGCACTCTGAAAACCACAATGCAGTGTACCCTGCATCCAGCATTCCAACAATGACTCAAGGAGATGAATGTTATTGAAGTGTTTTGAGACTCTAAGGAAAGATCTTGCAATACATTAAACTGCAAAACTTAGGAAGACATCATAACCTTCTGGATTTCATTACCAAAACGTACATTTTCATCTAAAATTAAAAAAAAAAAAAAGATTGACTTTTCTCCTAGTATTTCACAACCTTTGAGTGCAGCATTAAAATGCTTTTCTTTTATCCCCCACCAACTATAAGCTTCTGTTTTCTTACCCTGGGCGTCTGAATCTTTTATATGCTCGGGTTCTATTCACTGCCTGTTATTCAGACATTGAAATCCCAAGTGTTAATTGTTCTTCCAAGTACATTGACAAAACAGCAGCTAAATAAGGGTAGACCAGACTGTGGTAGACTCTGACATGCATTTATGGAACAATGGGGCTCTGAGAGACAGCCTTGTAGCTCACGGGAAGACATAAGATGTGCTATTTTGACTGCTTCATAGCAGAATGGGGAACACACGCACACAAGGGAATTATGCATTTTACTTAGTTTTGCCCAAAGTCCTCAAGGCAACAGAATCTTGTGATGTCATCATGAACTTTTTTTCTATCCATTTCCATTGACACAAAGGCTAAAAATTTCTAATGACATCACAAAGGAAAAAGGATTCTATTTTGATTCCATAAGAAATCTATTACCTTCCATGAGACTTAAACAAAAATGTGAGAATCCTTCCTGTCAGGGTGTATGTCACTGTGCGGATTCACAGTGGGTGACACCCTCCCTAATGCAATTCAAACCAGGCAAAAAAAAAAAAAAAAAAAAAAAAAAAAAAAAAAAGAGGATTCACAATTTGGGTTGAATAAAAAAGACATATTGAATATTGTGCCCAGCAAATTTTCTTTTTTTATAGAAGGAAATCATTTAAACATATATTTCTTCAGGGATATTCAAATTTTTACTCATGCTTGGTTACTATGTTACCAATGTTTTTGTCTTTTCTTGGGTTGGTCACAAAATCACAGAGAAAGAAGGTACAGGAAGCTTTCACTTACAGGAATGCAGTGCAGCTCAATCTTTTGTTTTTAAGGTGCAGTGATTTTAGTCTCTAAATGTAACTTCAGGCAGTCTGAAAAGAAACAGGTTAAAATCTCTTTCAGTTATAATTGGTATTTCAGATTTAATTAAAAATTAAACTTTCATAATGTTTCACCATCCAAAGCAATGCATTATCAGTCAAGCGTGGCTTTTTTTTTTCTGTTAAGGAAAAAAAAAAAAAAAACCTCTTCCCAGACTAGTTTTTTAATGAAAAGAAAAGGATCTAAAGAGTAAAAAAGAAAAAAAAAAAAGCAATTCTGAAAAACAAAATATGCCTCCCTGTTTAGGACTTCATAATGATACGACTAGGAACTCAGTACCTCTGAATTTTAGCTAAATTCTATCTGATTTTTTTAAAAACTCCTAAACAACAATTTCACAGCCTAAAGATTACATAAAATGTTAATTTTAGAGAATAAAGAAGAAAATCTATTATCTGAATACACATGTTGAAGGGAAATTAGGACTTGACATAGAATTGGAAAAAAATGTTAGATCTACTACTTTCAAGGGACTGAATTGGTGGTGGGGCAGATGGTAAAGTAGAGGTAAATGGACATATTTAGCAATACAAAATGCCCACTGCAGTGTATTGTGGGTTTGGCATGCCGTATACCACATCATCTATACGTATATCTCATCACATGCAGCTACTGCTCTGTGAAGCAGCACGGGAAGACCCTCAGGATTTGAACCAGAACTTCCTGTTTTAAATAACTGAACCACATTTCTTAATATGTATTTCCAATCTTCAGATTGAGAGTCCAGGCATTAAAATCTCCAACTACGTCATAAATATTTGGGCTTAGAATGGCACACTATTTTTTCAATCCTTTCTTTCTTCATTCGACACCATCTCTAAATAAGATAACAGTTAAAAAAAAAAAAAAAAGAAACAGACTAGATTAAGTCATCCTTATTTTTAGCTTTAGATAACTGACACTACAGGATTTAGAAAAATATAGCTTTTTTAGTGTGAAATGAAGATAATACAATTATCTTTCGTTTACTTCACACCATGGCAGTACATTTTTTATATATTTGTAGCACTAAATGTGGTATGTTTATGTCCACTTTCACATGAGTGCAAGGTAATATTTTAGTATCTCCACATATGAGAGCATGATCATAAATCACCCCTGAAATTGCCTCTATTATTAGAAATTGCATCTAGTTCCAACTTATGAATTCTATTTTCTTTTTCCCTTGAAGTATATGGAGGAATATTTTAGGTATTGTGTCTACTTGATATATATATAGATTTTAAATGCAAACTGGTTGAGATTCACAAAATCCATCCATGAATGGATCAGAAAAAAAATCACTGACATTGACTAACTAAACTTTTCCCCTGCTTCTCATATGCCTGAATTAGACTAAAAACGCACCAGTGTAAAGACAGAAATTATGGAGGCGTCACCAGGGACAACTGAATGAGAGGAGGGGAGTGCACATATTTCCTTATAAGGCAACAAAACATTCATAAAAGAAACTGACAAAAATAACTCATGCTCAGAATTATATGGAATAACAATAATCCTCGATAAATGATTCAGAAATATAGAAACTGCCCACCTCTATATAAATCTGAACTACTGATTGGTATTGTTCTACTCACCACTCAAACAAGGTTAGTGAAAAACTGATTCACTATCTAGTTCATGCAAGAAAATGTGATGAAAACTAGGCTGCATATTTATGTATAAACTATTTAACTGACAACTAGCAGTTCAATTTAATCAGTCCGATTTCCTTTTCCTCAATTCACCAGATGTTGAGTCAACTGAACTATCAGTTCAAAATAAGAAAGTAATTTCTATGAACAGACTGTCTGCTATGTTACATTCTCCTCCTTCCTCATGTATTCCTCCTCTTTGACCTTTCTCTTCATTTCTGTTTCTGCATGTTTCTTCCTTACTTTCACTTTCTTCCTTATTTTTTTCCCTCTCTTTTTTTTCCCCTTGGTGAGGGTAATGAAGCTCAAAAATAACATCTTGTATCCTGTTGAGGGAAACTTGGTCACAACTATCCTTCCAGATGACAAACTCATTCTTAAATGTCTGTTTCTCAATCCAAAGAAAACAGAGCAATTGAGAAAATAGAGACGCAACATCACTTACCACTACCAACACCACCACTTTTAATTCCCATGCTACATTCATCACAAGGAGGACTAAAGTTTATTTATATTATCCCCTAACCTCAAATAGGACCACAAATAAGACTAATAACAGGACCATTTTGTGGCACTCAGGCAAACGGCTGGGCAAAACAGATGGATCTTACTTTGCGCCAGGACTCAAAAAATACAGTCGCCAATTCACTGTTGGCGACTACATATCTTGGCCCAAAGATGGACCTGGAAGTGGGACCAGTTGTCTTTGATATGAATACTGTTCCTATTCATATCTGCCTCATGAGATAATCATTAACTCTGTCACTATGTCGTGGGGTTAAGTATTGGATAGAAACTGGAAAAATGGTCATCAAGGAAGTGAAATATTCTGAAGGCATGTCGGATTAGATTAAGGAGCACAAAGTCAGGGCTGGAACACTTTTGGCACTACTGTCCACTTTTCAACTTCCTGTTTTTTTTTCAAGTTCAGTACTGTACACAGTACCCACCTTTAAAATAGTAGATTTCCAGAGTATGTGTCAACAATAAGAATATTTTGTTCTTGACATTTCAGGTTCTAAAATCTGCTAATTTTTTTTTAAGTCACCGAGATCGACCTCGGTCATTATTAAAATTGACCACCAGTATTAGACTTCTTTAATCAGGACAAAACTATGTAAGGCTTTATAGATTACAGTCAACACCCAGTGATGCACTGGGAAACAGCTCAGTCAGTAATCAATGCAAATTACAAAGCCCGGAAGAATGCTTCTCTTGGCAGAGACCCTTTAGCAAAAGAGTTGTGCATTCTGCACTAGTTAGAGATTCTGAATGGCTTTCCAGAGAAGTAGCAAATGCATTATATTACAGTAACCTATCCTGTAACTCACGAGTCCAAAAAACAAAGCCCTAGACAATAAAGAAAACTGAAGGGGGGTGAGGAGCTATAGATCTTAACACTGACTAGTAACAAAGGGCTGCTTCTGACCACACTCTACTTTTTAAAAATCTTCACATGCATACAAGTTTTAGGCATCACCAGGTCACAAAACTTCAAGAAAAGAACAACAAAGCACTCCAGCTTAGGAGGTCTATGCTAATTCAGGCATTTCTCTTAATGTTCTCCCAACGATTCAGCATCGATTGTATCTTGCTCAGATCATTTTTGAGAGTTTATTCACCTATGATTTATCCATTCTGACACTGCTCAGATGATTTTTAAGAAACAAACCCTGTCTGTGGTCAGTGTAGAGGGAAATTATAATATTTTAATTATTTCTCTTAGTCTTTTTTTTCTTTTCACTTAATAATTTTTTATTATGGAAAATCTCAAGCACATGCAAGAGTAGGGAGCTTAGTAAAATGAGCTACCATGTACTTACTCATCACCCATGGTCCATCTTTTTTTATCTATAGTCATCCACTTTTACTTCTATCAGCTCATTTTAATGACAATTCCAGATATCATATCATTTTATCCACAAATATGTTAGTATGTAGTACTAAAAAATAATGACTTCTGAAAATCATAACAAATATCATCATACCGGGTCAAAAATAATAGAGATTCTTTAATTTATTAAATATCTTAGGTCAAATGATTGAATTTTAAATGCTTTTTGTTCTTTGTTCATTTTTATGACTGGTTAGTTTGAATTAGGATCTAAATAAGATCCACATTACATTTAAGTCATAACTCTCTTTGAATTGATAAATCGCTCATTTTTTTTATTTTAACTTTTTATTTTGGAACAGTGTCATGCTTATGGAAAAGTTGCAAAGATACTTCAGAGAATTCCTGTATTTTCTTCACTACCTAACATTAACATCTTATATAACCATGGTAAATTCGTCAAAGGAAGAAATTAACATTGGTACAATACTATTAACTACATACTTTATTCAGATATTACCTGTTTTCCCACTAATATCTTTATTCTGTGCCAAGGGTCTAATTCAGGATACCACACTGCATTTGGTTGCCTTTTCTCCTAAATCTTCTCTAATCTGTGAAAGCTTCTCAGTTTTTTCTTGTTTTTTTTTTTTTTTTTTTTATGACCTTGATAGTTTTGAAGAGTGGTGGTGGGATAATCCTCAATTTGGATTTGTCTGATGTTTCTCATGATTAGGTTGGGGTTATAGTTTTAGAGAAGAATGCAAATGAATGAAGAGCTCTTCTTGTAACATCCTATCAGGGGGTACATGATATCCATATGACTTATCACTGGGGATGTTAATCTTGGTCATTTGGTTAAGGGAGTGTCTGCCAGGTTTCTCTTTCCTTAGTTTTAATTAGCATAATTTCATAATTTTAACAGTCTATTGAGGTGTAATTTACATAACATAACATTCACCCTTTTAAGTGTACAACTTAAGGATTTTAAATAAATTTACAGTGATCATCACCATAGTCCAGTTTTAGAACATTTTTGTCATCCCAGAAAGAGTCCTCATGTCCTTAGTCAACCCACTCTTACCCCAACCCCAGACAATAACTAATCAGCTTTCTTTCTCTATACCTTTACCTTTTCTTGACCTTTCATATAAGTGCACTCATACAATATGTGGTGTCATGCATGTGGCTTATCATACTGTTTTTCAGAATCTTCTATGTTGTGGTATGTAGCAGTAGCCCATTCTCTTTTATTAACAAATAGTATTCTATTGTGCAGGTATACTACATTTTGTTCATCCATTCATCAGTAGGTGAACATGCAGATTGTTTTTAGTTTTTGACTATTATGAATAATTCTGCTCCGAATGTTGACATAGATACAAGTCTGTGTGTGGACGTATGTTTTCATTTTTCCTGAGTAGATATCTAGAAGTGAAATTTCTGGGTCATAAAGGTAACTTTATTTTAACTTTTTAGAATGGTTAAGCCATTTCCTAAAGTGGCTGTACCATTTAAATTCCTACCAGCAATGGGGTGCCTGGGTGGCTCAGTCAGTTAAGTGTCAGACCTCAGCTCAGATCATGATCTCGCAGTTCATGAGTTCAAACCCCGAGTTGGGTTCCGTGCTGACAGCTAAGAGCCTGGAGCCTGATTCGGATTCTTTGTCTCCCTCTCTCTCTGCCCCTCCTCCACTTATGCTCTGTTTCTCTCTCTCTCAAAAATAAATAAGCATTAAAAAAAATTTTAATTCCTACCAGCAGGTTCCAATTTCTCAGCATCTTCACTAACACTTGTTATTACATGTCTATTTTTATTGTATCCACTCTAGTTAGTGTAAAGCAGCATCTCCAATGGTTTTAATATCCTTTTTTCTAAGGATTGATGATAATAGGTATCTTTTCATATTCTTATATCTTCTTTGCTGAAATATTTATTCAAACAAATTTTTAATTCGGTTGTCTTTTTATTATTGAATTAAAGAACTCTTTATATATTATATGAGGACAAAAATCCTTTATCAGATATATATTTGTAAATAATAAATCTTGCAAATATTTTCTCCCATTCTTTTCATTTTTTTAGTGGTAGATTTTGAAGTATAAAAGGTTTTAATTTTATTGAAATCCAAATTATCAAGGTTTTATGTTCTGTATCATGCTTTGCTGCCTTATCTAAGAACCCTGTCTAACTCAGGCCATGAAGACTTTTTTCCTGTTTTCTTATAGAAATTTTATAGTTCTAGCTCTTACATTTAGGTTCATGATCCATTTTGAGTTAATCTTTATGTGGGTATGAGATCAGGACATAAGGTTATTTTTTTCATATAGGTCTAGCACCACAGATATTTATTTTTATTGCATATAGTCTTAGCGCCAATTGTCCTAACACTATATATTTAAAAGCAAAAATAATACAAAAAAACCTTATTCCTTCCCCCATCAACTTGTTTTGGCACCTTCATCAAAATCAATTGACCAAAAACATAAAGGTTAATTTTCTGAACTTACAATTTCATTCCATTGATTTATGTGCCAGTACTATATACTCTCTTCCTTACTACAGTTTTTATAGTAAGTTTTAAAAACAGGAAGCACAGGACATCTACCTTTGTTTTCCTTTCCAAAATTATTTACACTGTTCTAGGTCCTTTGCATTTTCATATAAAGTGAAAATTAGGATCAGCTTGTCAATTTTTACAAAAATGCCTTTATTCTTTTTGATGCTATTGTTTTTAAATTTTACTGTTCACTGCTAGTATACTGAAATACAATTAATTTTTGTATAATGCTCTGGTATCCTGCAAACTTGTTGAACTAATTTACTTGTATGTGAATGCATTCCTTAAGCTTTTCTACATAGCTTGTTTTCTGCAAGTAAAAAGTGTTAACTTTTTACTGTCTAATATGAATAACTTTGATTTCTTTCTTTTCTGTTCTTTTTTTTCCTCCTTCCCTTGCTTTCTTTCCTCTCTTTTCCTATTTGTTTGTTTGTTTGTTTATTTTTATCTTTCTGGACCAAAACCCCAGTAAAATGTTGAATAGAAGAGATGAGATCTGACAACCCTGCCTTGTTCCCAATCTTAGGATTAAACCAGAGTTTATGAGGGTTAAATGTGATGTCAGTTGTAGATTTTGCATAGATGCCCTTTACCAGGTTACAGAAGTTCTCTTCCAGTCCTGGTTTGTTGAAAGTTTTAGTCATGAATGGACAGTAGATTTTCTCAAATGTTTTTTGTGTATCTATTGTGATAGCCATAGGGTTCTCTCCTTATTCTACTAATATGGTATATTGCATTAATTAATTAATTACTGAATGTTTAACCAGCCTTGTACTCTTAGGAAATATCCTACTTGGTCAGGGTGTATAATACATTTACAGATTGCTGTATTTGGTTTGTGAAAATTTTGTTGAGGATTTTGATGTCTAAATTCATGAGGGATAATGGTTTCTTTTCTTACAATGCATTTGTCTGGCTTTGATATCAGGATAATATTATTGTCATAGAGTGAATTGAAAAAGTGTTCCTTCTTTCTCTATTTTCAGAAGAAGTTTGGTGTTGTTTCTCTTTAAATATTGGATAGAATGCAGTGAAGACATGCATCCAGATTTTTCTTTGTGGGATGACTTAATAAGTCTCTCTCTTTACAATTATATATCTATTCAGATTTTCTATTTCTTCTTGAATCAGTTTCAGTACTTTGTGCATTTTTGGCAATTAGATGATTGTACCTAAGTTGTCTAGTTTCTTGAATATATTTGTTCATAGTATTACCTTTTAATCTTTTTAATTTTTAATTTTTTTTTAGGGTTGGTAGTGATGTCCCACTTTTATTCCTGATTTTGGTAATCTGTTATCTTCTCTACTTTTCCCTCCATCATTCTAGTTAAATGTCTGTCAATTTTGTTGTTCTCTGCAAAGAATCAACTTTTATTTTCATTGGTTTTTCTCTATCATTTTCTTGTTTTCCATTTCATTGATTTCTGGCCTAATCTTTATCATTTTCTTCTTGATTTGCATTCCGTTATATATTTATGCCATGTCTGCATTTATCTACATAATAATATTATAAGGGCAATTTATTTCTTTGGGTGGGCTTTAATTATTTTTGTCATTTCCCTCAACCTAAAGGATTTTCTTCAGTATTTCTTATAAGGCCGGTCTGCTAGCAACAAATTGCCTCAGTCTTTGTTTATCTTGGAATATCTTTCTTTTATCTTCATTTTTGAAGAACAGTTTTGCTGAATATAAAATTCTTGATGGTCACTTTTTAAAAATCTTTTTTTTTCAGCACTTTGAACATGTTGTCCCTCTGTCTTTTGACTTTAATTGTTTCTGATGAGAAGTCAATTTTTAGAGTGTTGGTTCCTATAGTGAATGAGTCTTTTTTCTCTTGCTTCTTTCCAGAATTTCTCTTTTTCTTTGGCTTTAAAAGTTTGACTAGCATGTGTCTATGTATGGATACTTTTGCATTTATCATACTTGGAGTTTGTTGAGCTTCTCATATGTGTAGATTAATGTCATTCATCATATTTGGCAAACTTTTGGTCATTATTACTTCAAAAATCTTTTTTCTGCTCTTTCCTTTTCTCCTTCTTTCCTCTTCTCCCATTACACACATGTTAGTATTCCTGAAGGTATCTCAGATCTCTGAAGCTCTGTTTATTTTCTGTTTTTTTTTCTTTCTGTTTTTCAGATTAGAGAATTTCTACTGATTTATCTTCAAGTTCACTGATTCTTTCTTCTGCTATCTCAAATCTGCTGCTGAGTTCCTCCAGAATATTTTTCATTTCAATTTTTGTGCTCTTAAACTCCAGAATTTTTGTTTCTTTTAAAAATAATTTCTGGAGTGCCTGGGTGGCTCATTGAGTTAAGCATCCAATTCTTGATTTCAGTTCAGGTCATGGTCTTGTGGTCATGGGATCAGGCTCTGCAACAGGCTCCGTGATAAGCATGGAGCCTGCTTGCAATTCTCTCTCTCCCTCTTCCCTTCTCTGGCATGCTCTCTCTCCCTCAAAATAAATAAATAAACATTAAAAAAATTTTTAAAAATTCTATCTTTATATTGATACTCTTTATTTAAAAAGTAATTATACTAATATTTTATTTAATTATTTAACATGGTTTTCTTTAGTTATTTGAATATATTTACAATAGCTGCTTTCAAGTCTTTGCTAAATTTGACACCTGCTCTTCCCCCTCCAACCTAGAGATAGTTCTATTAACTACTTTCACAACTGGGTATTAGTTACACTCGTTTCCTTACATATCTGATACTTTTTTCCTTGTAAACTGACATTTTATACAATATATTATAGCAACTCTAGCTTCTGATTTTTCCTTCCAGGGGCTTGTTACTTATTTGTTTATTTAGTGACTTACCAATCTAATTCTGTGTGGTCTGTCTCCCTCAAGCTGTGCAGCTGCTGATGTCTCTGGTCAGTTTTTGTAATTCTTATTTTCATTTTTTAGGTAAACCTTGCCCCTATGTCAGTACAGTTTGTAGTTCACATCTAATAATTTGTCGTGGGGGCAATAAGCTAATATTCCTTTGCTGATAAATATATGTATGGGATGGAAATGCATTCAAAGCTCAGACAGTTTAACATGTTTTCCTTGACTCTTACTTTTCACTGGCATTCCTCTTCTCTTTGCACAAGGCTCTAGGGTCAGCCTTGGGTATGTGGATACCTTGGACCCTCTCTGGTTTGTGACACCTAGGGGCATGTGGTTTTTCATGTTCTACTCCATCAAGTCAGGACGATGTGAATTTTCATGGCTTGGCCTGTCCTGGAAGATCTATTGTTGTCAATGGAGTTTGGGGAAGGGTAAGTAGTGGAGGTAGTCCCAGCTAAAATACCAGATCTCACTTATGCCTGTTGTCTCACCACAATTTTTAATATGGCCCCTTTTACTCTCAGAAGTATCCAGTTTGGGTGATATAATTTATGATCTCCTTTTATATAGTGAGCATAAAAAATTATGATATTCCTTCAACAGATAACCATTGCCTAATTCTTTTCCTTGTAATGCAAGATTTGGAGGCCCAGCTGCAAGGGTGTGCATGGGTGGGTGGGGAGGTCCAGCTGACATTGAATGAAAGTTTCCATGATGGTTACATGTATATAGCAAATCCTCAATTGCCTGTTCCACTACATTTCTAAAAGGTTTAAAAGTTTTGGAGATTAAGAATGTCTGTCAATCATGAGGATTGGGAGGTAACTGGAGGATGAGGGTGAGGGGGCAATACCTCCCTTATGGGAATTCTGCATGACTTTTTTAAAATTTAATTTAATTTAATTTTTTAATTTTTAAAATATTTTTTATTTATTTTTGAGACAGAGAGAGACAGAGCATGAGCAGGGGAGGGGCAGAGACAGAGAGAGACACAGAATCAGAAGCAGGCTCCAGGCTCTGAGCTGTCAACACAGAACCCGACGTGGGGCATGAACTCACGAACCGTGAGATCATGACCTTAGCTGAAGTCGGACACTTAACCGACTGAGCTACCCAGGAGCCCCAATTCTGCATGACTTTATAGACCTGAGGGAAATCAGTCAAGGAGAGGAGCTAGAATTACATGTTTCAAAATGGATTGCTAGAAAATTTGGAGCTGGACTGAGCTAGAATAAACCCATTCCAAGCAATTATGGAGAACATGCCATCTAGATTTAATCTCATACAAAGTAGTAGCTCCAAGATCTCTCTAAAGAGGCCCAAATACTGAAGTGAATCAAGTTAGTATTTTCCAACTTATTCACTCATAGTTTCCTGGCATGGCCAATCCACATTTCCTCAGGAACATACCAAAGGAATATACTTCTCTGGGAGCTTAAACACTCTTGTAAATCAGAAAGTTCCCATATTGAAATAGGGAGCAATATGCACTTTAAAAATGATTTTTCCTTTACATAATGATCCACAATAAAATTCTCTTGAGAATAGATTCTTCTAGAGCATTTAAATTATGAATAGATTTACAAAATCACTCATCACATAAAATGAGATAAACACGTAGTATCTGCCTCTAGGATTTTCAAAACTTTTTTTTTTTCTAAATGGAGATTGAAAGGAATGGGAAAATCAGCAAACTTTGTGCAGTAGAAATTCAGCGTGTATGATGCATTAACTTTGAATATCTCATTGACATTTCTGGATCAACATTAATCCTTCACATTTATAAAGTGTCAAAGAAATCAAAGTATTCACCAAACTTCATCTTACTGAAATGTCATAATAATTCACCTTTAACCCAGGAACCTGTAACAAGTAAATATTACTCTTTCTATTTGGAAAAAAAAAGGAATCTAATCCATAAGATAAAGCATGGAAACATCACATAAATTGCTTAAGGACACAAATAAGTCTGGTGATGGAGCATGTGATGAAATTCCCTTACCTAATGAGAATTAGGCAATATCCAGGCTGTAGCAAAGAAGAAACTGGAGCCTCCACCTCCCATTTGTCTGTATGTTATGGCAGAATGAAAATAAATGTTTAAAGAGGGTGTTTTTTTTGGTCCTATGAAATGGCACTTCTCCAGCTAATTTCTCAGGTAAAGTGGGTGGACATTTTTTTGGCTGTGTGTTTTTGTTGGGCTTTGCAATTTCTACAATAGAATTTCAACCCAACCCCTAACTTGATTACTGTTTCTGCTATTAATTAACAAAAATAGCTGTTTTCCAGTCATACAGTCTAGAATTCACTGTTATCTCAATTAAAGGCATAACTTAGAGAAATAATATCTATAAAAAATTGCAGTTCTTCCATTAGGGTTTAGCATGTAGAGATACTCTAAAATCTTCCTTTGAATTATATCAGAATGGAGTGTCATCTACCTAGTCTGTATCTTATAAGACTGAAAATACCAAATTACACATCACTGAGATAGATGTATTCCTATAAAATATTCTTTGTTTCTCACAAAAGTGAGTATCTATCATTGGTATTTATGATATAATACAGTGATCCCTTTATATAATGAAGAGAATTAGAGGAAAACAGTTCTTTCTAGTCTGAGTATTGGCAATGTATTTCTTCAAAACATATGGTTAAGAACCCAATTTGTAAATATATATAAGACTCTATATAAGATGATTTTTTTAATATATAGTTCTAATTCTTACATTTTTACCTTATGTTTTTAGTTTTCAATTGTTTCACTTGTATCATATATTTCTTTATATTTTATTTACATTTGTTTATATGTTATTTACATGTATATGTATAACATATATCTACGTGTCTTTTAAAACATCTTTCTTTCTTCTCAGAACAAGGAGATGTCCATCTATGTCTCTTTTTTTTTTTTTTTTTTTAACGTTTTTTATTTATTTTTGAGACAGAGAGAGACAGAGCATGAATGGGGGAGGGGCAGAGAGAGAGGGAGACACAGAATCGGAAGCAGGCTCCAGGCTCTGAGCCATCAGCCCAGAGCCCGATGCGGGGCTCGAACTCACGGACCGCGAGATGGTGACCTGGCTGAAGTCGGATGCTTAACCGACTGCGCCACCCAGGCGCCCCATCTATGTCTCTTTTTATTTACCCTTTGTATATCAAGCCATCTAAAGTTACAATAAGATATCCCAAAATTTTAGATGCAATTTCAAAATGCAACCTAGGTCTTCTAGGAGCCAGACTTGATAAACTCATCTGTGCTTTTGTGGTGACTTTATTTCATTTCCTTCTACCTCAATGCTATTCAAATCAGATGTCTGAAGCGAAGTAATAGATTTGTATCATCAGGGTTCCAGACTAACTTAAAGCTTAGATAAGCATCTTTTTGTTAAGTCACCTGAAGGTGATTCTTGGCTTTCTGCGCAAGAAAAGAACAGTACGGAACCTATTTCCAAATCATTAATAAAGCATAGAACATAGGGTAGTCGTGACTGAGTGTGCAGGTTGTGTCCTGCACAAGGGCACCCAGTCTAGGGGTGTGCTCCACTCTAGAAGCTATCCTCCTTGGCCCAAGCTGCATCAGCTGGAGCAAACTATTTTTATAATTTGCACAAAGGTGCTGAAAGAGGTCACATTTTTCTAAGTTGTACTAAACATTTATGTAAGTAACAGAGGCCTAGGGTAACATATTTATATAGTATTTCTAACAAAAATAATTAATTCCATTAATATTTAGCTGGCTTTCTGTTACATGTTACATAAATATTCAGGTAAGCCTCCTAGTAATGCCCTCACCACATGAACCTGAGTCTCCATGACTTGGACTAAACAGGATGGTAGTTATACATACAGTTTTCCTCGGGGAAACTAACTTTGAAACAGACTAGGAGATAAAGGATCCTTCTAACACTTTCACCATAGATGACGACAACATATAGCAGATCATATTCTCAACATAGTAAAGCTTTTTGTCCTAAGTTGAGTCAAAAAGTGGGTGCAGAACATAATGTTATTCATATTATTACTATTTCCTTGATTAAGCTGTCTCCAGTTTGGAAGTTTCAAACTGAGAAAGTGATATCAAAACTTCAATAAGTTCTGAGACAATGGATTATATGTGCAATGGAATACTTTGCCTTTAAATTTAGCTCATGGTGGGGCGCCTGGGTGGCTTAGTCACTTAAGTGTCCAACTTCAACTCAGGTCATGATCTCACAGTTCGTGGTTCGAGCCCTGCGTCGGGCTCTATGCTGACAGCTCAGAGCCTGGAGCCTGCTTCAGACTCTGTGTCTCCATTGCTCTCTCATTCTCTGCCCGCCCCCAACTCGCCGCAGATCATGCTCTGTCTCTGTCTCTCAAAAATAAATAAACATTAAAAAAATTTTTTTAAAAATAAATTTTGCTCATGGCTTTCACTCTTCCTAGGAGACTTTATACAGTTAACTCAATGAATTATTTGCAAATGAGGATAATACATAACATATTTGTACATAAACTTTTCCTGACTACAAAATTATACATGCCCATTGGGAAACACACACACACACACACGCACACACACACACACACACACACACACGCAGGAAAATACAGAAAAGTGTAAGAAGAAGAAAAAAAAACCCAGAAAGTCTGATCACAGAGACCATCAATTACTACTGGCATTTCAGCATTTCATTCAAACATGACAAATTTCAATCCCAGTTTGGCTTCTTTTTCTCCAGCACATCATTCAGTTGCCTCCATTCCCACTATTTGGTATGCACGCAACAATAATAATTATTTGTTACAAACTAATTTAGCAATGAACCACGTACTATTATACTTCATAGGTCTGTTATTAATTATTATTCATTCTTATTATTACTCATTATTATTGCTCATTATTACATGAGTTCAGTTTTATCCAATCATGCCCTGTGAAGATTATCATATGTAACAAAATGTGACATTACACAAATGTTAGACCATTTCTGTTCCATAATATGGATGTTAGAAATATGGATGTTAACCCATGGAAAACAAAAATAAAATGGTATTTTGATGCTAAAAAGTCAAATGTTGTATATGGAGGCCAAAGAGAAATTATTTTAGATAACAAGATTGTTTATTTTTATTTTTACTATATTTACCACAACACTATATTAGTATAAAAACCCGAGAGTTAGCTGTGCTTACAAAGGTAAAGCCTTATAAAAGCCCGAAAGCATGTATCTCAAGAGTCTAATCCAATTCTATCTGAGGAGCTATCCTCTTTCCGTGAGCTCTGTCATGTAGAATTACATCATCTCCCATGGCTCAGATTATCTCCAATTCATAAAATGCTTTAACAAAAACTGTTATGAAGTAGGTTCTATTTTATATTCACATAACTTCCTCCTCACTTTGGTTTAGCACGGAAATACACAATACATCAATATGTGTTTCATTAAGACAGTTGTTTCGATATAGTAACAAGCTGGGCAAATAGAGGAAGTGTGCTGGATGTAATTTATTTACATTTTAATAAGACCTCAGATGAATGATACCACACAGGAAGCTCATAGTAAGGTTAGAGAGAGTGGTGACTGACAAACTGCCTTGAAGTTTGGAAGCTGTAAATATTACTTAATCAATACTATTACTTCTGAATTAAGATAGGATAACAGTTCCACAGGGATAGGTATTGTGGTCTATGACAAACATTATGCAATGCAGACACTAAAAATTGAGAGGGATATAAATTTTCCAAAATATAAAATTTTAAGGTTATAACTTAGAACATAGATCAAATGCTAAAGTGTAAAAGAGATATCTCCATGATATAAAAATCTCATCAAAGCCCAAAGGATAGGACTCTACTTCCTTAATACACCAAAGATTACTGCTAAAATTCCCATTTAGTAGAGATGCTAACTTCGTGTTAGCATTTGGATTTCTCCTACTTTACATGTTATCTCTTGTGTGAATGGTTCTAAAAATCAGGGCAAGTTTTTTAATAAGAGATTCAGAAAGCAATGATTTTCAGTCTACAATTACAGTAGCCTGCACTACTCCTGTTTCCAAATGCTGAGCAAGGCCATTTTGTATGAGACAAATTATCACTAATAATATTTCAGAAATTAATGTGCATGACATTTGTCTACCTGGTGTTGTTCCAAATAGAATTTTAAAAACCTTGCAAAAGTAAATATAACATTTAAGCAGCAAGTGAAGAAATAATGATAAAGATACAATAGAACAGGAAAAGTATGAAGAGGCCAGGGTGAGGTCAATATACAAAAGGTGCATTGTAAATTCTAATACATTTGCTTGAGTGCAAAACAAGACTATGATCATATTTATATTAGCTACTATAAACATAAATATTTCATTAGGATTTGCTGTCATGCATTTTTTTCTTGTTTACATCTTATCTACCAACTAGAAATTTAAGTTTCCTGAGAGTTTGTGATTTATGTTTTTCTCTACTACAATTCATAACAACTAGCATGATGCTAACTAGAAAATTGATTCTTGATCACTATTTGCTGATTTGATTTGTGTGAAATATAAAGAATCTGGTCCAAAGGGTATAGTTTTAAAATATCAGATGTTCTTGCATATTATATAAAAGAACAAAATAAAGAATCCTGAAAAATAAAATAAATTAAAACAGTGGATTGGAAAAACTAGGAACATTATGCTAAACTCCATTAAAGCAATAAAATTAATTTAAAAAAACTTCATTGAAAATAAATCAATGTAAGTGGACACTTAAATCCCACAGATAATACAGAAGACTCCCAGAGAAATGAAAACACAATGTTGGCGTCATAAAAGTGATTTGCCCCCAAATCACATATCATTTGTGTCGTACGATATAAGAAGTGATAAAGTATGATTGGAAATTCCAATTTGCTGATCGTATAGAACATACACAATCTATATTATAGAGGTCTATGAATTTTCTGAGACGGTACCAGGTTTTATAGATGCTCTTGATTAGAATCTGAACACTATTATTTCAGATGTAAAAACTCATAATTTTGATTTTAAATAATAATTTTAGTTTTAGCAATTTTTAAAATCCACATTTTGACATGGTATACAATTGGGTTATAAAAGCCTTCAAAGTGTTCTTCATAAAATACTAAATGTGATGTTTTACTAGTTATGCAAGGACAATTTAATAATGGGAAATCAATTACTATAAATCCCTTGCTGAATTATCATGCTCCGAATAATCCTATGTTTTTAGAGAAAGAAACTATGCATCTGAATTCTAATGCCCAGCAAACAATTTCTGGCACATAGTGTAAGTACTGAGTAAATGTGTGTTAGAACTGACCTGAATTGAAAAAGACATCACAATAGAACTCTATGTCCATCAGTTAGAGTTTAAAAATATTTATTCAAAAAGGCATGTAATGTACTTCAACACTCATTCTTAATAAACAAAGAAAGGGTTAGAAATAGTTTTCTAAAGAATATCTGTCTTAAATCAACAACTAATATCCACCTTGTGACTAAGGAAAAAAAAAAAAAAAACAACTAGAGATATTACCACATAATCAAGAACAATGATGCTTCCTATCTTCATGGTTACTTAGCTGTTTTGGAATTTCCAGTAATGAAACAGGGTATTAAACAGAAATAAAAAGGAAAAAAGATGATAAAGTCATCATTTGCAGATAATTTAATGATCTTAAAAAACTCAAGACAAAAAACTTACTAAAAAATTATTACGAAATTTGAATAAAGTAGCTAGATAATAAATGTTACACACTGCTATATGATATACAGCGATGTTGTTAAGAGAGTAAATCATAAGAGTTCTCATCACATAGAAAAAAATTTTTTTCCTTTTCTTTTTATTGTATCTATATGAGAAGATGAATGTTGGCTGCACTATTGGAATCACTGAAAAATTTTAAAAATTATGTAAAATCCTAACAAATCACAACAAAACTATTATAAAGAAAATATGGCTTTTCTTGGAATATACACAGTTAAGGGCAACAGCAAGGACATAGCATGCCTTTACTTAAGTATAATAAAGAATTTGGGTACCTATATGAATAGTAAGACACAATTTATTTATTATAAAACATTACATAAATAAAAACATACAATGCTGCTGAATGTGAAGACAACATTGCAAAGATACTGATATTAATTTATAGGTTTAATAAAATTCCAATAAAAATTCCAATGGAACATTTTTACAAACTGAATGCAATAAGCTAATTTTGAAAAACGAGGAGGTGACAATACAGCCAAGTATCTTTGAAAAAAGAAAAATAAGGAAGGTTTGACTTAACCGATGTGTAAACTTACTATGCAGCTCTAATGGAAACAGTATAGAACCAGTGAAAGAACAGATAATTCAAAAACAGATCCTAATGTTGATAAAAATTAGTAAGCAATAAAGATGGTACCAATCGGAAAATGGTGTGGGGACAATTGATTAACTATAGGGAACAAAATCGAGATGCTTATCACATACCTTAGGCTAAAATAGTTTCTGGAAGGAACAGAAAATTAAAAATACAAAATAAAATCATGATAATACCAGAAAAATGGTGAGTTCTTATCAGACTTCAAGCTGGTAAAGAGAAGATAAAAGCAAAGGCACAGTCATAGGGAAAGCAATATAATAGAATTGTGTTGCTTCTCACATCAACAACAACAAAAACCATTCAATGGCATATGAAAACTGGGAGAAACATTTTTACATTACGTTGACAAAAGCAGTGATTTAACATTTTAAATATCTTGCAAATCATCAAGACAACAACTTGAGTAAAGAACAGGAGCAAACAATTTACAGTAAGAAAAAAAAAAACAATGGCAAATAAGCATATGAAAGACATTCCAGCTCCATATTAATCAAATTGTTGCAAATTACAACAAAATAAACAAGGGTGTTTTTTTTTTTTTGCCTGCTGAATTAGTAAATATTTATAAAATAATACTATTCAAAGGAGGTAAGAGTGTACTTAGAAAAGCAATCTCATATACAATTTGGGAGGAGTTATCAAAAGAACCTTGAGAAGTTTACATACACTACCCCAGAAATCAACCTTCTAAAAGTGATGCTGAAAACATAATCCAAGATGTAGATAAAAGTATATGTGTAAGAATGGTTGTCAGAGCAGTAGGAAAAATGGTGGAAAATAACTTACATGTCAAATATGGAGAAGTCTAAAAGGTTTTGGTACATAAATAAAACATAATATTGTGCAGCCATTAAAAGTATTTCATGATTCTGAGAACTAATAATATAATTATTGCTAATTGAAAAAAGCATAATATTGACTATATGATCCAAAATTTTTAAAGAAAATACATACACACACACACACACACACACACACACACACACACACACACATCCACTTAGAAATATACATAAAATTGGAAGGAAGCAGAGCAAAATCTTAGAATTGTTCATCCCTGATTTAAATTTATGCACTATACATTTTTTCTATTTCCATAATTATATGCAATGAGCATATTTTATGTTTTAAGCTGAAAATAAAAACTCAAAACCTTTATTTTAAACCTAAAATGAATTTATATGTGTTCAGAACCCATTCGGGAAAACAAACACCAATAGAAATCACTTTTCTTATATATATGGAATTATTGTGCTCATTCATTTGTGGACCTCCATAATTTTGTGCATAAGGAACCTCTATTGAGATATTTGATTTTCTTATTTTATTTCCAAAGAACATAATATATCTCCTGAATTAAAAGCAAAGGAAAATAAAGTCACTCTTAAGTACCATATTTGACCACAATGCTCTTCCAATGCTCTGCTGGCCCTTTCTCTGACCACTTCTACATGAAGTTTACCTATTTTGTTAATAACTATTTTGGTATCAAGTTCAGTAATATTCAATCTGAGAATGTTTATCTAGTCCATTAAGCCAACACCAAGAAGTCACCTTCAACCAACTGTGACCAACACAGTGAATAGTGCATTTGATTTTCACATCTCCTTTGCCTGGAACACCAGCCATGCTGAATATTCTGAGAGTAACAATGGATGGGACTTAGATTTTTCATCAGTGCTTAAAAAATAGCTGCCAAAGTCAAGACATGCAGTAACCTTCTAAGTAAGTTTGCTGGCTCCATATTGTGTTTGAAGGCACACCCCCTCCAAACGTCTGCACTCACCATCTGCTACTCAACTGCAGAATAATGCACTCAAGTCTGGTGTTGCTTGGCATAGGCAAGGATAGTCAATGTCCAACTCCATTCAGACATGTGCACCATATCAGGAACCTTATGACACAGTCCTCAACATCAATGCAGCACTTTCAAGCCCCACTGCACATCAATCAAGTATGTATGACAGTCAAGCTGATAGACAAAATCTAAGCCAACCCTAAACACCTACTGTGCATGGATCTCTCCAGTTTGCCTGCAGCTCACCTTCTATTAAGACGATAGCTTTGGCCTAGTCTTCCATGCCAAAACAAGTCCATGGAGTCACTCTGGCAAGAAGAAGGGTCTATATCAATGTCAACGAACAAGTTCCTTGCTGCCGACCCTACCATCTGTCCTCCTGCTTCCCACCTACCTTACTTTATGTGGACCTTGATGAATGGGATTCTAACAGTCCAAGATTCTAGGTTAGCCAGCCTTTGCAGATGGGGTCAACATGACTGCCCTCTGGCCAAACACCCAGGGTGACATAGCTGAAGGTTACCAAGAGAGTGCCTTTTTGCAAATTTGATATTGGAAATAAAGCAAATAAAGATGTTCCTACCTGTTTTTGAGGTTTGGGTTTGTGAAGAGAATGATATGTTCAGTGCTTAAAATGAGGATGATTTCTCTTTAAATTTTTTGAAAATATTAAAAATGCTAAAGAATAAATCCCATTTCAACACTATGGATAAGAGAAGTAAGGTAAATAAAAATAAAACTGAGGTTGTTTTAAAGTATTTACAAAGTAGGTTTGAGGAAATGACTTGAAAAATCTCAGAAATATGTAGAAATAAGACTTTATAATGTAATATTAATATAGAAATAGAACATTTCAATATACATTAGATGCAACAATATTAGAGAATAGTGTATATGCTAAATGGAGAATAATAGCTTTCAGACCTATTCTCCATCAGTTGTATAGCACTTACAGACTTCATGGCTGAACAGTAGAATTTGACAGAATTTTAAACATGAGTAGTTAATGGAGAAATCAAATTTTTTGATCTTAAAAAAGATATATGAAATACAATAAATCAATATTGCCTTAAAATTGAAAATAAACTGTTTTTGTGAACATGTTGACAAATCTTTTCAATTAGGTCATTACAAATGCACTGGAGACTGAGCCTAATGACATATAAAACCAACAGAAACACCACTATTTTCAACCCAACTCAGCTTAATAAAATGATATAATGATATGCCTTTATCTTTTCATTCAAGAGAAACTAAATGTACTTCTAGAATGGCCTCTGGACTCACCAAAAACAAAACTCTACCCTAAATTCAAAATATAGTATCATCTAGGCAATTTAGATAAGTAATAATTATAAAGTGAATCTTTACCACACCAATAAGATAATGAACGTGAAAAATATGTTACACATATTAAGTATCATACACAGAATTATTCAGAGCTTCTATCTCAGTGCTTTGTACATAGTAAGCACTTACTAAATGCTTGTAGAATTGATTAGAATTTAATTGAAAAGAGAGGTATAATGAGACTTCTATAAGTAGAATTCAGATCCTTTCAAGATCATGGGAAAAAGTTCAATCAAATTACATTACTAGGTACATCAGTTGTCTTTGATGTTATAAATCAAGATGAGCTTCTATTGTATCTAAAGAAAATTTTTGTAGGATTATCTTTGGAGAAATCACAGTGGAATAAAAAGCATGATTACTTTTAATTTCTAAATATATCCAAATTTTTTATCATTCTTTGGTCAAGTAAGATAATGCTATAGAAATCCTACATAAAACCCGAATTTACAATGTCCTGGCCTAATCATCTGGATAATCTCTTTGAATTTTCCTAAAATATGCTCCCATCCCATTTTCTATGGGAATTCTCCCACTGATTAACACAGAGAATGAGAATTTGGCCTGTGCTCTATAGACACCATTGAAATGTGGCCACCTGAGGCATGTAGGGAGGGCATCCAGCTGGCACGCCACATGTTGCCCTGGAGTAGAGTACAATAAGAGGGATATTTTGGCTAAGACTACCTGGACAATCTCTACAAAGGCCCTGATTATGAAAAGGACTTCAGTATCATCATTGTCTCTTGAGTATAATATGAGCCAAGGAAACTTCTGTTTCTAAGTTTATATATTTTACCAAAAAAAGCACTTATAAGAAAAATCAAAGAAGCCTGGGCCATTGATATCAGAATCTGAGCATTATCCATATCACTGGGGGCAACTCTTTTGATTTTGAGAACCACAGACACTTTAAAATTGATGCTAAAGCACACTAAAGACTTGACCATAAACTGCAACATAGTAAACTCTGTAAGGCAAAGGATGCAAAAACACAGAATGCAAATTTGTCTTTAGTGCAATTGCTAGATTATATATTATGAAAATCAAGAAGTTCATATACTACACATTTAAGAAATATTTGATTTTATTTGTACTTTATGCAACTTGTGGGAAAGAAAAGCCATGCATTTGAACTGCAATGCCAATGAAATAATTTTGTCAATTTTGAATCCTTTTTTTCAAAACACCATACGTGATTAGAACACATAATAATGCACTACTATTTTTGCCAATTTTCGTTTTAAAACCAAAGTTGTTTTTGTATTACATAAGCACAAAATCAGAATTTCAAAACCAGCAAACATATTTAGGAGTGAATTTTAAATTAAACCCACTTGATTCTTTGTTAGATCAACTTTGAGCGCCAGGAACATTTTTGTAAAATTCCACTGGGGTAAATAGGGTAGCTAGGAAACGCTCCTCATAGTGAGAAGAAGCATATGCATTATTTTCAAGTTTTGTTTAGATTTTTTCATCCTCCTACTGAATGGTTCTAGTGATATTTACAATACAATATGAGTATAAATCTTAAGGGATTTATGATGTCACCAAATGCTGAGAAACAATTACAGCTGGGATTTACATTTGTGTTTATGTATTATTTTGCCTATAGATTCCAAAAACCAATGAAGAAAAACTTTTGATACAAAACATATCCTGGAACTGAAAGACAGATTCCATCTATCATTATAACCAGTTGATAGTAATTCTAAGACAGAGTTTGACAGTAAGTGAAACAAACAAACATAATGGTTTAAATATGCCACTTCAGCCACTAGAGCTGTCAGTCAAGAGGCTTTTTTTTGTATCATTAATTCAATGCCATATAAATAGGAATTCTTACTTTTCAATAAATTTTGGTGACAAGTTGTCT
This sequence comes from Panthera onca, assembly GCF_046562875.1. Lineage (NCBI taxonomy): Eukaryota > Metazoa > Chordata > Mammalia > Carnivora > Felidae > Panthera > Panthera onca. The sequence continues at coordinate 61,089,101 of NC_138347.1, forward strand.
ACACAAAGAAAACCAACACCTATACGGAAACTTTTAATTTGTCATCATGAATGTCTATTTGAACTTATTTAAAATGTTATAAATGTGGGCTTAATTTACACGCATATTTTTCCCCTACAAGCTCAAGAAAATCACAATGATCACAGTGTTCCTAAGCCTAATGAGTCCCAATTTATGACAGAGAAAAATGGAAGCTCAGAGAGATAAAGAGTACTGGAAAGGATCATACTGGAAGTCCAGGAATATATTAAGTGCAGTCTCATGGAATTTTAATAAAACCATAAAAATTATCCTTTTATATTTTTCATTAACTTATCATTTTACTTAATTCAAAATATTGTGCAGGAAAGTTTTATTGCCGACTTAGGTAACTGAACATTTTTATTAATTTAATTAGGTTTTGCAATTTGTGACCAATAAGATTTGGCTTACATCTTGCCTTTTTCTTCAGGAATTTAGAGACTTTACAAATCTTAATACCCTGATGGCTACGTAAGACTTATGAGGCTAGGAAATAATGAGATTGAACTTGGCCCCTCTTCCATCTTTATTGACAGATAGCCCGAGTGCCAAAAGCCAGCGCTGCTGGTTGTCCATCATCATATCTAAATATTGATTTTCCTAAAACTTGTATTTTGAGACTTTCTTCATTTTAGAATTACAGGTAAAGTCACTTGCCTTTGATATAAACTGCATGCAATAAAGAAGGAGGCAGTCCTACACAATAAATATGTAGGGAATGGTTTTCCACCTCTGCATGTTGCAGAAAATCCCACTGAGTTAAGTAGGGTTCTACCAAGGCCACTTAAACATATTAGCCTATTATGCTCCACATTTCTTTATTGTTCTCAAAAAGCTAATGAAATGTTCCAGTGTAATGTTTATGCTGGAGCACTTTTAAAGGCATTTTCGAAGTGGTATTTCTCTCATAACTCCAGAAGGGGGTTCTACTTCCTACAAGTATTTAGTAGACCGTGCAGAGACCATGTAGTCTCATTACTGAGACTGTTTAGTTGCAAGGCTGGAGAAGAATTCTTAAAGATGATCACTTACGAGTTTCAGTGTGGGCTTTAACATCACTGTAGAGTGACAGGAATTACAAAGCTGGCAAGCACACATGGCATATTGTCCTACTGAATAGATAGATTTTTAAAACTGTGTATTGTCCATTCATAGATAACACTGACTTATATTGTCAATCTATTGGTTCAGGGTATATCAATGTAAAATTAAACAACTGGTTTTCTAGATTCAGTTCTTTTTAGAAAAATAAGAGACTACGGTCTTCTATCATGAAAACAGTCAGTATGGAGAATGAAACCCCATCAGTTACCTTAGCTGTTGGGGTGTCAGTTTCATCTGTAAGAGACAGGGATCAGACCTATTGATCTCCATGATATCTTCCAGTTCTAATATATGCTGGTTTTATGATTCCAAATACCAACACTGTGTATTGAGAAATAGCAAAGTATGCAAAGAATAAGGGAAAGAACTTCATTAAATTATTAGCTTTACAGCAAAACTGAAGTTATATAATTGTGCCTTGAGTTCTCATACACAACCACCTCACTTACTAAACATCATCAATAATATGAAAGAAAGGGTGAATGTTAAGGTCACATGTGGTAAGGTTAAGGTTAAAGCCAAGACTAAAAATATAATTAATTGAGAACTGAAAAAATTAGAAACTTCTACCAAAATAATATGTAGTATGCCTTGACAAATGACAATTCCTTATATAATCGTTCTCAATTAAAAGCAACAATTGGGAGAGATCTTGGAATTTTTTGTTTTTTATTCTCAAGAAATCATACTATAATCCTAAAAAGTATTTAACAGGAGTCATAGCTCTGACTTCTACTGGATAATGCTAAGAATATAATATCCTTATTCTTATTCTTTTTTAAAAAAATTGATATTAACATTTAATATAGATACTGCACTTAATTAATGCCAACTATGTTCCACATGGTTTATTTGCATTCACTCATGCATTCACTCATGCAATCCTTCCATCAACACTAGGGAGTAAGTACTATTAGAACACAGAATCATGGAGGTGGTTATCAGTAATGCTAGACTATCAAACTGACTTATGGGTCCCCCCACTTTTTTTCGGTGTGCAAAGCTAACATAGTGTGCCACCGTGTTTCAAGAATATCACACCTATCAAATCATTATGTTTTTGTATTCTTCCTAATATTAACCAAGAGATGTAAATTTTCCCATGTATTATTCTTCCATACATGAAAGTAGAGATTGAACAGAGATGAAATTAGGGGCGCCTGGGTGGCTTAGTTGGTTAAGGGTTCAACTCTTTTTTCAGGTCATGTCATGATCTCACGGTTTGTGAGTTCGAGCCCCACATCAGGCTCCGTGCTATTAGCATGGATTTTCTCTGTGCTATTAGCACGTACTATTAGCTTGGGATTTTCTCTCTCTTTCTCTCTCCCTTCCTGTCTCTTTGTCCATTCCCCGCTTGTGCATGCATGTTTTCTCTCAAAAGATTTTTTAAAAAGAAATAAAAGAGATGAAATTAGAAGGTACACACACTTTTTTTCTCACTATAAGCGTGAAGACATATCCATAAATTACTAGAGGCATAAAAACCAATAACCAATGAGAATGAAATGGTTTCAAATGACATTATAAGCTCTTTAATAAGTGGATTCTTATAGAGTAATGAACACTAGAATGGCACAAGGAACCTATATTTTAGTCCTGAAGCTACCACTATCAAATTGTATAATTTTGGGAAAGTTAACTTAACATTTAAGTGCATCCATTTGCTTATTTTTTTTTCTAATATGGGGAGATTTAGATCTCAAAAGTTTCCTTCCAAAAATAGCATTCTATAGCATGCTACCACAAAGTCAAGTCATGATTTGCTTTGTTTCATTTATTACATAACAGCCATTGATGTAAATGAATGGTATTATAGTCACAGCTTTAATTTACAGCAAAGATTGGGCCTGCTTTGTAATCATCTCTCTAGCTACAGCTCTGATATAATAAGGTGCTATCTTGAACATTGTGAGATATGTCATGTTCATTCCTGCTCAAGATATCTTGGCAGTAATCAGATCATATAAAAACTAAGAAGTGCATGAATACTTGGACTTAATCTCTTTTGACCTCTCCCATAATTTTTGACCTTGACTTAACTATCTCAGCCTGCTCCCCTTGACCTCTAATATTGCTAAATACTAAAGAAGTTCCTGGATATTATGTACCCAAACCAAGAGTGGCAAGCATAAAACAGGTGGAGGTAAGGGCAAGAGTATTATAATTCAGTAACATTTCTCATGCTCCCCATTATTTATTTAGTTATATTTGTTCCAGAAACTATTTTAACATATGACTATAGGAGAAGTCATGTGCAGCAGGCTGGTATTATTAAGTAAAATCAAAAAAAAAATCATGGGAACATGGAATATCAGGTTCTATCATTTAAGCATTTCTACCACTAGAAATACTTGACGACCATACCACTTTCTTTGTAATCTGGAAATTGTTTTAAGATAAAGTCAGAAAGTAAAAATCCAGTTTCTATATTGTGGGCGATCAAAGGTCATTTGAAAGGAGAGCAGAGGTCAAGAGCAAACCCCTAGGTCTACTCCAGAAATTTCACTAGAGGGTGCTCTTGGGCTTTTATGAGTTGTCAGTTCTCCAATAAGAAAACCAAGTATTGCTTAGAAAATGTTCTGCCTTCCCACAAGTTGGATTCCATCATGGAACCCATGTCCAATACCTCATTATAAATGTAAGAATACTTCAAGAAAACCTTGAGCCTGGTTCCTATTTCCCTTTGAAATTGACTTGTTTCTACTGGTATTATATTTGTAGGCTTCACAAATGTAAGACCCACGAGAGATCTCACAAGTCTTCAAAAGTCTGCATTCTAATTAGGTAACCACAGAAACTTCCTGAGAAATCAAAATGAGCTTAAATGGGGTTAACTGATGAAGCTATTTTTGCAAATGTATTTTTGCAAACACAATTTTGATCTTGTAATTGGTTCATAATTTATATATCTACTGAAAGGATTTTCATTATTCTATAGGACCTGTAGATGTAATCTTACTGTCAAACCAATCTCAAGCAATTATTTATATATTTATTATTTGTTTTAATGACAACATCTAATATTGAGCACTGAATAAGTACTCAATAAATATGTCTGTATCTTTTACTGGGTATAGAAATTTCTGCAGTATATTCCCGAGAAAATGTCATATAATTAATTCATAATCTCTACTCCATATATTAGACAATTTTCCTTTATGACTATAGTTTTCACATTTCTTGAATTTATATTAAATGACTTATTCTAATTATTCCTGATGCTAGCTTCTTTCTATATGCTTCTTGTTTTTGCTACATTCTTAAGAGAAAATGGAACATGGAAATTGTTTTCTGTGATTACCTTTTAATGTTTATTTTTTATTTATTAGGAAGACTGAACATGTTTTTTGTTTGCCTACACATTTAAAAAATGGCAATAGCATATGATCATACATGACAATGCTCTTCTTAAGAATCAAAATTAAAGTCTAAGTAAAATTCTTCTTCACCTTCAGAATGTAAAGAGTTCTGAACCACTGATGGCCACTGGCCATTATGCCTGGCATCACGGTGACCTCTCATCATGCATGCTTGCAATATTGATGGCTTTAGCATCTTTACAGTTGATCGGATAATTCTGAAGATGATTATGGAATACTAAGGCTTTGTCTGCATTTCTAATCTGGTTAAATTTGAAGTTTCATTATTCTTTAATTGAATCAAGTTAAACAGTTTCTCTCAAAAATTGGCTTGAAGCTTTTGACAAATAAATTCAGGGCCAAAGAGTAGCCCTTTATACTGCATGATTCTGTATAAAGATATGTTTTAACTTCTCATTTGATAAAAGACAAACCAGTACCATCTATGAATTCCAGCTCCTTTCAACATCCTGCATGGATTGCAACCAGCATGAAAGGTTGGGAAAATAAGTGGATTCTAAGCTTATGAGGGGCCCTCTGTGAGAAGCACCAGATATTTAAGCACGCACATCTGATACATGTTATTCCCCCAATTCAACCTGCAGAGGATAGAGTCACCAGCATATATTCAAAGTATGCTTCATCCAAGTTGGTTATAAATAAGTTTAAAGCACTCTATAAAGAATTGGCAAAATTCCCATGGATACTGTGAAAATAAAGGGAATCGATGAAAAGATATAATTATTTTAGCCCTAGGTGTAATTAATTTGTGAGTGAGGTCATTTTCTCTCAAATACATTCAAGTTTCTCCAAATACAGGTCAATGTTTGCTAGCTGATGGGAGAAAAGACCTATTTGGTTTGAGTTTGCCCACGTTCATATTCATTTCTCTATCATAGCAAAATAAAATGTCTTATAAATCTTCACATCTGCAAAGAGGGTTCAAGCTGAGGCAGAGTGACAAGTATTGCTGATTGGCAACAAGAAAACCTCTTAACTACTCATAAGTATCATTTCTATGATTTCCTATTCTAGTCTTTCTATTGGAAAGAAACAAAATAGTTCTACCTCATTTTATGAATCAGATGCACTAAAATGTTTAGCTAGAAGTTACACAGCAGATCTCAGTCTAACCTGATTATTTCACAATTAAGACACTAAAACACAGGAAAAACAAGTGGCATCCTTTCCCAGGCCATGCAGTTAGTAATGGCAGGTATTATTCAGTGCTCCTAATCCAGTGTTCTTTCTATTGCACAATTTTCCAATGCCACTTGGTTTTTCCCAAAGGATCTGTGTATCATATCATAATTTCATGTTGACTTCCATTGAAATTTCAGAGAAAGAAAAAGATATGGGGAAAATTGCTTTTAAGTAGCCAACTCTTCAATGTAGGCAACATCCCTCTGTCCAACGGTCTAGTAGTCAGGTGATCTACATGAGTTTGCATGCTCACTAAAAATGTATGCATCACAGGGGCGCCTGGGTGGCTCAGTTGGTTGAGCGGCTGACTTCAGCTCAGGTCATGATCATGCGGTTTGTGGGTTTGAGCCCCACGTCAGGCTCTGTGCCACAGCTAAGAGCCTACTTTGGATTCTGGGTCTCCCTCTCTTTCTCTGTTCCTCCCTCATTCCCTCATTCGGTCTCTCTCTCTCTTTCTCAAAAATAAATATTTTAAAAATGTATGCATCACAAAGTACAATTAATATTCTCCCTGACTACAGCACCCTCATATGTTTTCCCAGTTCCCAGCCAATGCCATACTGAATCCTGGAGGCATTCTTATTTCCCTGAAAGTCAGCCCAGCATGAAAACCCTGCTGTCTTGTGGGAAGAAGAGTGCAGGTGTACTCTTTGCTTTAAGAAGACTCAATAAGCCAAATTCTGAACTTACCAAACAGGCAAATTAGGGGGTGATTATTCACATGATAAAAGCATTCACCACAGGATGCTTTTAAATCATAAGCTGCTCTACTACATTCAACATAAGTTATATTACAAGGCTTCCTTTTCACATTCTAGAGTCCATGGTCCCTTATGCAAAAGGCGGTGAATGATTGATTGGTGGGCATAAAGTCCTACCACTTATTACCTGCTAGGCAAACCTTCCTTTTCCATACACAAGAGGAATTGGGAGTGTAGTTCATTTTTTAAAAATTAATGAATCTTCACTCTTGAAAAAAACTAGTATCTTTTGAGCACTTACTATGTGCCTGGCACAGTGCTAAGCACTTTATGTAATGATCTGATTTACGCCTCCTCACCATATGTCTAGAAGATTAATACAGTTATCCCAATTATAGATGAGGGAACTCGGAGTCAGAAAAGTTAGACTGAGTACTTAGTTAAGTACCCCGACTAAATCTAATAAAATGATACTGCCAGAATTCAATGCCAGATCTGTCAAGAGCTCTGGCCCTCACATGCCTTACAATATTATTTCAGATGAAATGTAATGTCACCCCTTACCTCTCACCTGAGCACAGCTGTACTCTGACACTCTGATGTACCCTCCCCACGCAGCAATCCTGTCTACAGCAACAGGAACCACACACGCAGCCTGTATACACAGACAGGGAACTCACTAACAAGGTGACTTATTTCGATTATCACACTGCTTTATTAAGCCAGAACTCATCTCCTTACAATTCCCACCCATGGGTCCTAACTTTATTCTGTTGTTATTGAAAATTACTAGAATCCCATTTCCCCATAGCTATCACATTCCTCCCATGGTTTCTTCTTTATCTAGGTAAAATTCTTCAGTTCTTCGAACCTTTTATTTTATATAATGGGTATGTCTGCTGTTCACACATATTCTATTCTTTCTTAAAACCGGTTCTTCTGGAGCCCTGAGAATTCATCCATGCCATTTCTAAGCAGGTATGTAATTCATAAATGCTTGGGAGGCTGCATAGCACAGTGGTTAAGGGCAGAAGCTCTGGAACCCAGACCGACTGGCTTCAAATCCAAGCTTTACCACTTACTCTGTCTGTTTCCCTGGTGAATTTACTTGATCTCCTGAGCTTCAGCTTCTTCCTTCAGTTATGAAATGAAAATAGCAATAGTACCTACTTTATATGGCTCTTATGAAGATTTAAAAGAGAGACTATAAGTAAACCAATTAGGGTCCTTCTCAGCAGGTTGTTAAATGTTTGCCATTATTATTCATGCTACAGGAGTGGGCGAACACTTAAGTGCCTAGGAAAAAATATATGGCCTACATTATTCTATGGTATTGACTTTATTGTCCAAATATAAAGAAGTCAAGCTCTGCTAGAAATGCACTCGACTAAAGACCTGCTTCTACTCCCAGCTCTTCCAAGCACTTCAACTTAAAGATCTTGGACTAGTCACCTTACCCAACTCATCTATCACACGGGAATGGGACAATCTTTCTACCTCTAAAAGGATATGGTTTTATTCTACGATTCTACAATTCTATGATTCTATTCTCCTAGGCCCTGCTTAAATTTCTTTACTAATTATGTTTGAAGACTACCATTAAAATACTAACTTTTTATCTGAACATTTATATTAATCTTTTGAGATTTCAAGCAGCTTAACTGCATTATTTCCATGAAAGAGAATAAGCCTCTAAGATTCTATAGACGGGTCTCCTGGAAAATGAAAGATGTTATAATTACATAGAAAGGAATTTAATGTTACTTTTGAGGTGATAACCCAAAGTCCTATTCTGCCAGGTCAGCAGAATCCTGCCCTCTTTCTGCCCCACTTGGCCCAGGCTGTTCTCAGTCATCTTGTTGAATCTCAGATAAACACAACTCCAGGTTTGGGTGGAATGCCAAGTTGATACAACAATCATTAATGTTCTTGTCCACAAAAGTGCATCCAGGTTGGACTGCTTCTTCCCTACCCCAAATCACTTCATTCTGTAATATATTAATGTTCAGCTAATTCTGTTATGGCTGAGTGTGCCAGTGCAACTTGTGTGCCCTATTGTTTATCTCTACATCTAATAAAGGCATGGGGACAGGTGTCAATATCCAATCAATTGTCTGTCAAAGAGTGTGACAATCTACTCTAACAAAGTAAATTCCACAAAGCAGCAACGGGACAACCCCAAGTTGACTAATGCCAAAATCTTTGACATTTTGTAACTGAGAATAATGTATTTTTCTACCAATAAAAATGGCATTATTATATTCCTAAAGCTATGAAATGTTATCTTTTCTATTTCTAGAATTCTCTATGTTCAAAGTTAACAAGTTTAATTGATTGTATTCTTAATTGCATGGACAGCTATGATATTTTAAATCTTATGGGGAGCCTGGGTGGCTCAGTCGGTTAAGCGTCCGACTTCGGCTCAGGTCATGATCTCACGGTCCGTGAGTTTGAGCCCCGCGTCGGGCTCTGTGCTGACAGCTCAGAGCCTGGAGCCTGTTTCAGATTCTGTGTCTCCCTCTCTCTGACCCTCCCCCGTTCATGCTCTGTCTCTCTCTGTCTCAAAAATAAATAAATAAATAAATAAATAAATAAATAAATAAATGTTAAAAAAAATTTAAATCTTAAATACTAATTTGTGCATTAAACTAGTCTCGCCCACTTTAGGTATGACCATTCTTGTTCGTATATAAAACAATTAATATTTTAGGCCAGTGTTCTGTTTTGGTTTTTGGTTTTGGTTTTGGTTTTGGTTGTTGTTGCTGCTGTGTGTGTGTGTGTGTGTGTGTGTGTGTGTGTGCTCTGTTTTGATAATTGACTTATAGCATCTATTTGAGAAGGTAGAAAGGTGACAACTTATTTCAGGATATCTACAATTTCATAACACTAATATGGCCTTTAAATATTCTGCTTAAATAATGTTTAAGTATCAGTCTATCTATAGCCTTTGCATTGTATAGAGGAGCTTAAAGCTGAAGTAAAGACTTCAGTAAAAAGGATCTGAACTTTATATTCTGGAAGGTAGAAATCTTAGAAAAACCAAAGAAATGAAATTAGAGATTTTGGAATTTCTGGTTTTTTTCTATACATAAGAAAATAGTGTGGTGTATATTCATTTACCAAAAAATCATAATATTATTCAGATTGTCTAATACTAATTTTGCTATACCAGCTTTGTTTTGGTTAACATTTGCATGATAACTCTGGTTATGTTTTTAACAAAATGCTCCGCAGAAATGGAGTCATTTATATGTATATTGCATTACATGTGTACAAAGTCATCCCTTAAAATGCAACACTGTTGCCTTTGAGAAATAGAATGTATACAAAATTTGTTTAAAAGATTAAATCAGGGGACACCGGGTGGCTCAGTCTGTTAAGCATTCAAATCTTGACTTCGACTCAGGTCATGATCTCATGGTGTGTGAGATTCAGCCCGCATGAGACGGGGTCCACATGGACAGGAGAATCCCTGCTTAGGATTCTCTCTCTCCCTCTTTCTTTGCCTCTGTCTCTGTCTCTGTCTCTGTCTCTCTCTCTCTCTCTTTCTCATCTCTCTCAAAATAAATAAACATTTTTTTAAAAAACAATTTTTAAAAAAAATTTTTTTTTCAACATTTATTTATTTTTGGGACAGAGAGAGACAGAGCATGAATGGGGGAGGGGCAGAGAGAGAGGGAGACACAGAATCGGAAACAGGCTCCAGGCTCTGAGCCATCAGCCCAGAGCCTGACGCGGGGCTCGAACTCACGGACTGCGAGATCGTGACCTGGCTGAAGTCGGACGCCCAACCGACTGCGCCACCCAGGCGCCCCTAAAAAACAATTTTTAAAAAACATTTTCATAGCACTTTAAGCTTCCCTAAGACTATTATTTCACTGAGTGTTTAGAGACCTTTACAGATAGGTATTATTAACTCCATTTTACAGATAGAAAAAAAAAAATAAGGCACAGAAAGGTTAAAATTAGTTGCATACAGTCAACAACTGGCAAGTAGAATATTTTAGAATGCACTGACATACTAAGTATAAGGGAAACCCATCATCTGTGTGTATTGCCCCTCGATAATACAGAAAGGTAAAACACTATCCCATCAGAGTTTTGTAACACCTATTAAACATTTTAAATCTCAGTGGCATTGTCAAGTATTTTAAATCTTAAAGAAGTAAAGAATAATAGCACCAACTTTGCATCCCTTCAAATTTGTAACCCTTGGAAACCCAAAGTAAATTTCTAACTCCTGACTTATAACCCCTCACGGAGGAAACTTAAAAGAAAACCAGAGACAAGCCCTTGGTTCATGGTGCCTATGACGCCACGGATATACAAATCTGCCCCATTTTACAGTACACAAAGAGGAATGGAATTCAGCTGTTATCAGAGATAATAATAAACTTCTGCTGGTGAGTCAGTCTCTTAGCCTCAGATTTACATTCCCACTGTCAGCAAGAGTTTTTCAGTTAAACACTTTTTAAAAGTAAAAATTCAATAAACAACGTTTATATTACCAACAGAATGTATTCTCATTGCTTTGGTGCTAAATTATCAGATTCTTTTTGACTTTGCTCTCTTATTTCTCTCTTTTGTCCATTTCTTAGCTCCCTCACCGCAACCCTTGCCGCTCTCCATACTTGCTCTCTCCCTGAAGCTGCAAACTGCCTGGACGCCTGCACCCTCACACTTCTGAGATTAAACCCAGACCAACCCATGGCATGGCTCCCGTTCTTTGTCTGAAGCCAGTGTCTAATTGAGTCAGATATGGACTTACTATCAAATTGAACAGCAAGCCCAGATTTTTTCCTGTTGAGATAAAATGTATGATACTTATATATTTGTATAAAAAATGTCCATCTAATAAATTCTCTCAAAGAAAATGGTCTCATTATATTTTCACCTTATTTTCTCATTCTATTTTTAAAGCCACAGTGAAAGGAAAATTATTGTGGTCACTCTAAAATATTCTCTCCCCTCCCAGTTAAGGTCTGGTTTAGACAAAGCTAAGGCAGTAATTTCTAGTTTGTATTTAAGGACACTAGTTACTGTTTACCTATAGATGTTTACATACTTGGACTAATGGGGGGTGGGGTGGGGAGGTTATCCTCGGAGTGATAACTAAAGCTTGCCACTTCGTTGTCATTATGTTGTAGGTGTCGGGAGGGTTTTTGTAAAGTTAATTTTCTCCCAATACCATTTTATTCCCCCAGGGAGTGAGCTAGAGGGAAGAGTTGCTTTTCCGCAAAATAAGTCTTACAGCATTGACCAGGGCATTTAAATGTATCTTTACAATTCTCCACTTGGTCTCCCAGGAACAGTTTTTATAGATTTAGATTTTTTTTTTGTCATAAAGTATTCTATTTATTTCTCAGCAGCTGGTGTCAAAAAAGTTGTTGTTGTGTTTTTTTTAATATTCCTTTTAAATAAATAAAATCTGTTTTCATATTGTGTAAAATTAGTTTTGCCTGCTGTGAGTTTGTGGCATTATGAAGCGATCATTTCTTCCCATGAATTATTTAAAGTGAGGATATCAAAATCTGACGGAACAATACAATGTACTATACAATTTAATTTTATAATATACCAGTTCATACTAGTACCTCACAATGCACAGCAGTTATATAGTACACTGGCTCAGAAGTAGCAGATCAAGACTATGCCCCTCAGTTTCATATTTTAGTATCTGAGAGTCCCTTCTAAATTTCTCAGTGTGCTAAGAATCACTCCATATTTGGCTAAAGACATTTTTGCTAACTACTCATGCAGGGCACTGATGTTCAACTAGCCTGGATGATATTTAGCTTCTTTTTTTTAAAACTTTTTTTTTTATGTTTATTTATTTTTGAAGGAGAGAGAGAGAGAGAGACAGAGCAGGCGAGCAGGAGGGGCAGAGAAAGAGGGAGACACAGAATCCAAAGCAGGCTCCAGGCTCAGAGTTCTTAGCACAGAACCAAACGCAGGGCTTGAACACACGAACTATGAGATCATGACCAGAGCTGAGGTCTGATGCTTAACCGACTGAGCCACCCACGTGCCCCAAGCTTTTTTTTTTTTTAATTCTTTAAGACACTGCATTTGATAGTTGTTCACTTTCTCATTACTGTTGGCATTATTAGCCTTTTCTCTGGAGTCTTCTGATCACTTTGTCTTATGGGACAAATGTATGTATGTAACTGTCATTATTCTCATTACAGCGTTTGTAGAGGAAGGGAAAAACAAACCACTCAAATTTCCCACTGCACCTATGGGACTTTTAGCAAAGTTGTTACAAACTTTTAAGGTGAGTGGGGTGTCATGAAGAAATTTCTAATGAATAGGGAAAGGCATGATTAGAAGCTATAACAAAGTTTGGATCAAGGAGACAGCATTGACTTGTATTTGATATATATGTTATCTGATATTTATATTATGTGGTATTTATGTTATGGTAAATTATAACCAAAATACTACATGGATTTTTTTCCTCAAAGGATTTTGTAGCACTCTATAAAACAGATTACATCTGATTAACCACTATAGTGAAAGGATGGAGTCAGTCGACATATGTTATGTAAGCATCAAATAGCCTATGACAAAACTCAACCACAAACACTAAAAAAGAAAAACAAAACTCAGGAGGAAAGAAGATATTATGGGATATCAGAGGCGGTTTTCTAGACTAAGAAACTGGGTTAAAGCATAGAATAGAGATTACTGGGCACTTCTCTTGTTAGTTTCACATGATATAGACTAATACAATGCATCCAGAACAAAATTCCTGATTGCATAGCACCAACGGGCCACCACCTCCCCCACCAATCAGACTGCACGTCCTCAGTGAAAGGTGCCACACCCATCCAGTTGATCAGACGGGGCACTGGAAGCCTTGGAATTCCTTTCGCCTGACCCAACGCATCTAATCCACCAATAATCACCATCAACTCCATCCCCAAACTACATTCCAAACCCAACCATTTCTCACCCTCTCTGCTATCACGAACCTAAGTCACAATTATCTCATTTGGTCTCCTTACTGATTCTCTGCTTCCACTCTGCTTCTTAAAACCCACTTTCTGAACAGAAGCCAGAATGGGCTTGAAATGTAAAACAGATCATATAGTAATTCTCTTGTATAAAATCTACAACACAGAACAAATTGAGGGTTGATGGGGGGTGCGGGGGGAGGGTGGGTGATGGGTATTGAAGAGGGCATCTTTTGGGATGAGCACTGGGTGTTGTATGGAAACCAATTTGACAATAAATTTCATATATTAAAAAAATAAAAATAAAATAAAATCTACAACGCATATATGTTGCAATAAGAATGAAATTCAAATTCAAAATCATGATCAGTAAGTCCTATTATTGCTGCACACCTATCAGATGTCATTTCTTACCACTCTGTGGTCCTTTCCGTCCCTCAAACAAGCCAAGCTTATTCCTACTATCCCTACTCTAGATATCTCCTATACTTGGACTGTCCTGCCCCTGTATCTCCACATGACTGACGCCTTCTCATTTACTTTCAGCTAAAACATTATCTTCACAGAGAGGTCTTTCTCTCCCTGATCATGATATCCAAAGCATCCCTAATTCACTCTACCCTGATTTATTTTACTTAGAAAGAATAACTACTATCTTCCTGGCTTAAATATATACATATTGTGTGTGTGTGTGTGTGTGTGTGTGTGTGTGTGTGTGTGTGTAGCCTCTATCATATTTTAGGTTCCATGAGAGTTAGGTTCTTAGCCATAATGCTACATTAGTTATCTATCATGGTGAACGAACTTATCCTAAAACTTGGTAGCTTAAAAAAATTCATTATCTCATAGTTTCTGTGGGTCAGAAATCTGGGTGCAGCATGGGTGAATCTGGGTCAAAGTCTCTGGGTCAAAGTCCTTCAGGAGGTTGTGATCAAACTTGGGCAGCTCTATGGTTTCATTTGAACTAGAATGGAGAATCCACATCCAAATTCATTCACTTCATTGTTGGCAGGACTTGATTCCTTGCCAGTTGCGTTTATCCACAGAACTGCCTCATGACAAGGCATTTGGCTTTCCCTGTAGAAAACAACCCAAGAGAGAGTGAAAGAAGTACCCAAGATGAAAACAACAGTCTTTTCTTTAACTTAATCTTGGAAGTGACAGCCTATCACTTTTGTCCTTTTTAGAAATGAGTCACTAGATCTAGTCAATACTAAAGGATAGGGAATTACACAAGGAGGTGGGACATAGAATATGGAGATCATTGGAGGTCCAATGAAGTTAGAAGTTACTTATCATAACTGCTTACCTCTATACTCTCAGTGTGCAAAAACAGTTCCTGGAATTTAGTGAACAAACAAATAATAAATGAATTTCCCCTGGATTAGCCGTTGAACTTATCCTAATTCAACATTGTGTCAATGATCAAGAAAAGAAAGTAGTGAATAAAATTTCACTCAAAGTAGTGACATTCACACCATTCAAAATAAAGAGATAACTAGTAGGAAGATTAGGTTGTGTGAGTAGCAAAAAGTAGCAATACAGCCTCAGTTTCTTCATCTGTAAAATACAGAAAGTAGTTGTACCATGTTGTTAGAGATTTAATGAGGTAGCTCATCTGGAATGTTTAATTTGGGGCCTCAAAAATCAAAGACATTGGATAAGTGTTGCCTATTTTCTTTTTTGTTGTTGTTGGCTATTATTCTTAATGAAAATAAATGCAAGCCAAACATTTTGGGAGAAAAGAACACAAATTATGTTTCTAAGATGATGGTATCTGAGATACCAGATACAACTAAAAAAATCTATGTATCACTTTGAACTATTTACTAATGATATTACAGTTTAATATGAAACTATGGCCAAAAATAAAATGTTGGGACTAATCAAGTATGCTGAAAACAAGGTGCAAAAGTGGTTTTTTTTTCTATTTTTACGTAAAATTAAGACACCTTTGAATGCATGTAATTATGCATTTCCAGTCTGTACAATACATGAAAGCTTTTTTATTAAAATTTTAAAAAATCTTTATTTATTCTTGAGAGAGAGACAGAGTGAGAGTGGGGGAAGAACAGAGAGAGAGGGAGACACAGAATCTGAAGCAGGCTCCAGGCTCTGAGCTGCCAGCACAGAGCCCAACGCGGGGCTCAAACCCACAAACCCTGAGATCATTACCTGAGCTGGAGTCAGCTGCTCAACAACTGAGCCACCCAGGTACCCCTCAATCCATGAAAGCTTAAATGGAGAGGGATGTGTGCAGCTTTGGGATTGGAATATCCACAGTGTGACTTGGGGTTGAACTTTCTGAAAAGTTAAAGGAAGGGCACTAAATCCTGATCTATTATATAATGGGGTTATGAAAGTTATGAAGAGAGTTAAGCATAGAACTATTTATTAAATCCTATTTAACTATTTATGAAGTCCTGAATATTAACACTAAAGGACAAACTTCAAGTTCGGGGAAGCACAAATAGGGTCAGAAAATGAAATACTATTCCATATTTTAAAGAATGCCTACCTTAAAAGGCAATAAAGATTAAGAAATTAAGTAAGTAGTTGAAGAAATTCATAGAAGATACCAAAATACACCATAATGGTATATAGACTTGAGGTTGGCATCAGAGAGGGAAACTAGATGTCTTATTATGAGGTCTCTATTTGCAATCAAATAGGCAAGATGAGTCACAGCTTTTGTGAAGCCCCTCCAAAATCATGAACAGCATCTGATAAGATTTTATCATTCTTGTTCTATTAGTGAGAGAGTGATACTCACTATTTTACAGATGGTCTTGATGAATGAAACTTTAGCTTTCTGAATTTTGACTAGTAAATATTCCAAAGGTTTATCTACTGTTTTGAGAGCAAAACAGTTCCTACAATACCCAATGTATGAGGTTGAATGGTGGCTACCTAAAAGATACACCTACATCTTAAGCCCCAAAACTTGTGAATGTGATCTTATTTGGAAAAATAAAATAAAATAAAATAAATAAAATAAAAGGTGTTTGCAGATCTAAATAGTTAAGTCTCTCTAGATGAGATCATTCTGGATTATTCAGGTGGGCCCTAAATACAATAAGTCTTTATTTTTAAAAAATGTTTTAATGTTTATTTATTTTTGAGAGAGAGTGAGACAGAGCATGAGCGGGGGAAGGGCATAAGGAGAGGGAGACACAGAATCCAAAGCAGGCTCCAGGCTCTCAGCTGTCAGCACAGAGCCCGACGTGGGGCTCTAACTCACGGACCACGAGATCATGATGTGAGCTGAAGTCGGACGCCCAACTGACTGAGCCACCCAGGTGCCCCCAATGACAAGTCTTTATAAGAGACACAGGAAGAGAAGACAGTAGACACAGAGGGGCAGACCATGTGATGATGGAGGCAGAGACTATAGTTATGCAGCCACAAGCCCAAGGAGCAGCTGGAGCCACCAGAAGCTGGAAGAGCAAGGAAGGATTCAACCCTAGAGTTTTTAGAGGGGTTGCAGCCCTGATGATTTGTTGATTTCAGATTTCTGTCACAAATAGCTGTAAGAATATTTCTGTTGTTTTAAGCCACTAGGTATGTGGCAATTTGTTAGAGCAACCTTGAAAAACTAATATGCCCGGAATAAGTCATGATTTCACAAGGAGGTGTTGGAAAGGAGTAGAAAAATCACTTAAGCAAGACAGATTCAGATTTAAGCCTGGGGTTTCTCAATACAAGTTGTGTGATACTAAAAGCAAGTTACTTTACATCCTGGATCTTCAGGATCCTCATTAGTAAAATGGTGGTAACTTCTCACTGTAGGATCACTGTGGGATATGGAGATATGTAAAGTGCCCCACTTGCTGTAAGCTTTCCAACAGCAGAATATTACTCTGCTCAATAGTCAATACTCAATTAACCTGTTAATAATAAATTCAAAAGTGTGTCACATATCTATAAAAGTTAAAAAAAAAACTGTTGTTTTCCTTGAGAAAACATTTTAGCAAGGTATTAATTGGAGCATAAGGGATTACTTCATGTGGAAACTGGTTGTGCAATACCAAATGTCTCAATGAACCTTTATTACAAACTGACTATGCCATTTTAAGCAACCTCCTTGGCTGTCAGTGGAACCATATTCTGTCAGGTTCCTCACTGTCTCATCTTTAATATTCTCTCTAGTTACTTATAGGCAGATACTGGAAAGCAATGCCAGAGCATTACTGAAAAATGTTTCCATCTAGCTTGGGCTTAAGACAGCCAGGTACAGAGGCAAAGACTGTGATAATAGAATTTTCCTAAATGTTAGTCTAAGAAAATTGACAACAGCATAATAATCTCTTGGACAAAGTTGTCAAATTCATTCCAATTAAGGCCAACAAAAAAATAATAAGAGGAGATCTAACAATAATTTTCCTAGAGAAAAAAATATAGGAATCATGCTGTTCAGATATTTCATATTCAGGAATAACTCTTAATACCAGAAAATTGAGACTCTATGAGATTTATTCAAAATACATAAAATAAAATGAAACAAATTTTCAAGAAATTCTATTTTTTAAATTTTTTTATTAAAAAAAATTTTTTTTTACTTTCCTAGGGACAAACTGGGCAAATATCACACACAAAAAAGTTAAACTGAAAAATGTAATGGATTAGCCATAACATTATTTCTGCCTATTCAAGTTATTTATTCATTCATTTACTCATTCATTCACTCAACAAATATCTATTAAGTGCCTAATCAATACCAGGCATTGTGGTAGGCACTATGGACATAGCCTTGAAGGAGATTACTATTCCCTATCTTAAAGGTAATCTTGGCAAAACAATCAATAGAAATAAACCACACATTATAGGAGTACAATGTAAGGCAATTTTAATTAGCTGGGGAATTAGGGAAGGCATCCCAGAGAAAATGAGATTTTAAGTTGAGATTTGCTAAGTTATTTCAGTGTATCTGAGCACAAGGGAAAAGAAGGGAGGAATGGAAAGGTATTCCAAATAAGGGAGGAGAGACTCAGGTGAAAGCTAGAAATGAGAGTGAAGGTGGTGCAATGCAGGCACCAAAAGAAATTCAGTATTATTGGAGCATAGAATGCTAGAGAAAAAGTGATTTGAGTCAGGCTAGCAACAGAGACAGGAACCAGCCTATAAGATTAAAATTAAGGAGATCTGAAGAATGTTGCAATAATTTTGGAGAGAAAGATGGTCTCATAGATCAACATAGTAGCTTTGGTAAGGAGAAGAGTAGATAGAGTTAAAGAACACTTAAGAGTAAACATTAGTAGTGCTCAGAGAACAGTCTGAGCTGGAGAGAAAAATGTGGTCATCATCTATATGAAGATGGTAATCAAAACTATGGAAGTGCATGAGATTGACTAGGCGGACTGCCCAGAGTGAGGAGAGTCCTGAGAACGTCAATTTTTAACACTGCAGTGGTTAAGTAACATTGTCTATATGGGACTTTGTGACCCATCACAAAGTTACGTTTCTACAGCAATTCAACACTTACTATTATATCCATTGTCTCTTTTGGCTCTCAAACAAGACTACGGAATAAGCAGGTGGACAGTATAACTCTTATATGTATATGAGAATCTAGTTTCCAAAAAGTTGGGCCTGAAGTCATTGCATTTCAATGTTAAGACCGGAATTTGGGCCTCCTTTTTTCAGATTCATTTTATTTCCATGACACCACTGTACTCTCAAGCATCAGCTGCTTACGGCTTCTTCCTTAGTATCAACCTGGGCAAAAGCCTAGGTCTTGATTCTAAAGGTGTTATGCTTTATGCACATCTCATCAAAAACCTCTCCATTTGGAACTGCTCTTAGGACAGAGAGCTAACCTGAGGCAAACAATGAAGGGGGAGAACTGTTTCTTAGCCCTTTGAGCTTCCTACGGTCTCCATCCCTGTCTTCTTTTCTCTAAGGACATTTGTTCATTCACCCAAATATTAGTTACTAAGCCAGATACTTTGTGAATACAGGAGTTAACAAGTCATACCCAGTCCCTCCCTGACGTTTCGAGTTTTGAAAGTTCTTCATATTTTCTGGATACAATCCTTCATCATATATATTCTTTGCAAATATAACCTTACCATCTGTGGCTTGTCTTTTCATCCTCTTATAATGTTTTCAAAGAGCAGAGTTTTTAATTTTGATGAAGTCCAATTTATTCTTTTATGTATCATGCATAAATGGGTCATGCACTTAACAACTCCTAACATATTTCATCTTTTTCACTGATGGATCCCAAGTACCTAGAATAATACCTGATACACAGTATGTAATCAGTAAACATCTGATGAATATATAAAAATTTCAAGGAGTGAAATGCAATTGTAGAAATTTAGTTTGTAGGCATCTTTGAAAATAAAGTATTCTTAAGTGCAAAGTCATGTTTAATTTTTGTTATCTGATCTAGTATAACATTATATTGATATAAGGACCCAAATGTATTAAGTTCTCTTAACTAAAGAACCTGGTACTTTTCCTGGAGATAATTCTTTCTCTCCCAAAATATTAATTTGAAATTCTGCAGAACTTCAATGTAAAGCAGTAAGTCCCCTACCCATTTCCATTTCCCACCTCCTCAATAACTCAAATACTATATTAATCCCTGTAAATAAATCAAAGCTGCTGAATTCTCAAAAACTCTAATTGTGCCAATTATAAATAAGCCTCAGGATGGATTTCAACCAGCAGCGTCCCCAAAACCATTATCTGCAACTATAATCCATTATTTTTTCTTTCATAATTAATTTTTCTAAGTAGGTCAGTACTATTCATTTTATTTAAGTGCTGTTCCAGCAATCCCATTTTCCCAACAAATAAAGTCAACTGTAACTATATACATATTTTTATTTAATACACCAAAACATTCTTATATTACACAAAACACTAAAGTAGGCAGTAAAGCTTTTTCTAATAAGTAATAAGGTGATGTACTACATTGGTCTTCAATTACACATGTCTTGACCATATGAAATATGATAGAATCTTGAATAAACACCTTCCAAATATGTGGTGCTTAAATAGATACCAATCCCTCCCCCCAAATTCTTCTTTTCATAGATTTTAGCATCTAAATCACTAAGAACAATTAGAAGAGATGTAAATAGGTAGATGGATAGATGAATACACAATGTTCTAGGCATATATATTATATGTCATATAATATATTTTATATATACCTATATAGTGTGTGTGTTAGCAATCAAAACAACTCACTGGAACACAGGAGAGATAATGGTCAAGTAATCAACAGGATTCACCTCACTGATAAGCTTGACTTCTAACAGAGCTGCTCACGTCTTCACTGGAAGTCTATATATTCTCCATTTAGACACAATTCTAAAAACCTTTGGGGATGTGCTTTTCCATCAACAACAGATCAAATTCAAGAATGTAAATGAGCTGGGGCGCCTGGGTGGCGCAGTCGGTTAAGCTTCCGACTTCAGCCAGGTCACGATCTCACGGTCCGTGAGTTCGAGCCCCGCGTCAGGCTCTGGGCTGATGGCTCGGAGCCTGGAGCCTGTTTCCGATTCTGTGTCTCCCTCTCTCTCTGCCCCTCCCCCATTCATGCTCTGTCTCTCTCTGTCCCAAAAATAAATAAAAAACGTTGAAAAAAAAATTAAAAAAAAAAAAATAAAGAATGTAAATGAGCTTATGGTTGATACTAGCTATAAGCAGCTTGATGTAGGGAGAAATGAGAGCTCTAATAGGGCCCATCCAGGTAGTATCCTGGCGGGAGCACTGAGGCCTGCTTGACAGGAGAAGGCCTAGTACATGTGGGCAAAACTTCTTGGATGAAAATAATTAATCAGGGAGTTCATTTGGATGAAACCTTTGAGAACTCAGTGACAAGGGTATATGGATCCAATAGGACACTAACAACAAACAGAACTTAATGATTTTGTTATATAGTGCTGGTTTTTTTTGAATGAGTGTCTCCGTATCTATTTTACCACCAGGTATTTGTGAACCATTCTGAGTGAATTTATTACTGTCTGCATTTTTTAAACCACTTTTGACACTATATATTAGCCAAATCTTTCTATACATTAGCCAAATCTTTCTTAAAAGATAGAGAAGATAGTGGTTTGCATTTCTCATAAAGGGAAAAGAATACCACAAATGTACTCATTACAAGTGTATACATTACACACCATGTATTCATTATACACCTTTGAGGCATGAATTTAGGAGAAATTAGGTTGAATATGGGATTACTATCCTAATTTTCTATAACACCCTGTGTGGCTGTCACCAGAGTTCCTAATTCAAATATGTACTCTTGATCTAAAAATTAAGCTAGTCCAAGGAACTGAGCTGAAAGCATAGTGATTTAGTGAGGTAGGAGAAGTTTCATTTCACTCCAGCAAATGGTTTTGTGTTCCAGCTAAAGGACAGCTTCATCATGTGGGAGCCATCATTATAAAGGGATGTGACTGGATTTTTTAAATGTATTATAACATAGACCTCTAATAAGGGCTATTTTTCATAGTGGTCATCCTGGGAGAAACTTCCTCCAGGGATCCTGTCATTGCTTGAAAGATGGGGCACTGTCTTTAGAATTAGCTCATGAGAAAAACCAGTCCTTTCTGCTTCATAGTTACCTTTTTCCCTTTACTACATGCCCCTGACTTCCCTACTTTGAATGTGCCTCATTTACACTGATCAATGAAAATCCTCCTCTCCGACATTGGTTTCACAGACTGTCCCGGGCTTTGCTGGGGGTCAGGGGTTGGAGAAGGTTTCTGGGAATTAAAAAAGTCTATTTTTGACCGTTGCATTCGTATGGCATATCAAACTCCTTTGGCCAAAAAGGCAACAGAAAACTAAGACTATCAGGAGGTTTTTTATCCCTGGAACTCATGAATGGGAAAAATTCTCCATGCCCAACTGGAGGTCTTTGAGGTATCGTTTCTCTTCTGAGGTTTGAGTGTGTGTGTGTGTTCCTGGGTTGTCTCCTTACTGAACTGCTCTTCCAGGATCTACTGCAGTCATTTGCAATCTGGAATCTGAGAGAAACCTCCGACCTCACCCAGGCAGTTGTAGAGTAACACAGTAAATAAAGCACAATGAATTAAGCTTAAGCACCTAATGTGAGGTTCTGTGTACCCTGTGGGTCTTCAGTACGTATTTGCTGATTGACTGAATGTCTGATTCACTACCAATGTGAATAAAACATGCACATGTTGCTTTTAAAATAAAACAATTAACACAGATGCTTTCTAACTTCCCGGAAGTAAAGTAGCAACTTGGCAGAACCATTCTCACCCTTCCTAATCCTCACTCCCTCCAAACCAATTCAAAGGAAGAGAAAGAATATGAAGAGAAAATGAACATAAGAAAAACAATTAGCCAATGCACTCTGCAAAGCCTGTAACATTATCTAGAATGACAGCACAGCCGTTGTTCGGGCTGCCAGAGCCCTGCATGCTTGCTAGCTCACCCGAGGCCCTGGGAGAATAATAAACTAAGCAGATTAGATGTAGACTGATGCCTCCATGCCACCACCGCCTCACACAACACACACACTGTTCTGAGTGTCTGAACACACGCAGGCAGGTAAACCTAGAGAATGGGCACTCCGTGTTGGCGGGAGGGGAAGAGGCTGCCAACAAACAGGGCCTGTTTATTATTTAACAGTTGGTCCCGCTAGAGGCCTGGCGCTGCTATAGAGCACTCTCTGTTCCAGTGCAAGTCAGCCTGATTATGAGAGCGTGTGAGCCAAATCGTGTTTACCGTAGTCTGTGAGAGCCTCAGTGCCCCCAACAGATATGGAAATTCTTACAATAGCTCTTGTCCAAACAGAGAAAAACATTCCTGAGATGGATGAAAAGGGCTCCACATCCTGAAATCTTGTCTGGTCATCTGCTCAGGGTTTCAGCATGTACCTGCTTTTCCCTACGCAAGACCAGTCATTCCTCTTCGGTGATACAGTTTCTACTCCTCTGCTTCTGGTTCCTTTGCTTGGGATCTAAATCGGCCAAATAATGTATGAATCACCCATCTACTAATATTGCCCATGCTGTCCTATGCGCTTTGGCTTTCCAGCAAAAGAATCTGCTACCCAGGACAGCTACCTCCTACTTGGCCAGGACTGCCTCACGGCAAGTCTCTTCCTGCCAATGTGGCCACAGGTGGATGCCTTCCTACAAATCCAATCAGCAGGATAATGTGCTACTATCACAAGAGTGGACCTTAATGACAAAGAGCCCTGCTTAGATGGTCACCCCATTAACTTTGATTTGATTATTCTGCCCCAACAGAACACTTGGCGTCACAACCACAGATGGCACCAGCCCAACATAAAACCTGTAGAGAAAGTGGTCTTGTTGGGTTTATACATTTTCAAAATATTATATTTGATGTAAAAAATATAAACATGAGGTAGTATTAGATACTCTCTGACTCCCCAGAAAGGCACAAACTGTGTGTGTGTGTTTTTTTTAATATACTAAGGTCAGAGCAGATGAGACAATTGTGATAACTAGGCAACACAGATAATCTAATCATTTCCTTTGAAATTCAACATAAATCAACATTTCTTTTCATGTAAGAACCTTGGCTTTTATCTTCGATATACAACCAAGGCAGGCTTTGATACTTTATGTGACTCTTTTCTATACAACTGTTTATAAATTTGAGATAAAATTGGCTCCATATAAGCTAGTTCAGTATTTTGAAACTTAATCGTTCCTTGGATACACTTTCTCTGTGACCACAAGTAAATCACCGGATGCTTTCTACCAAAGAGGATAAAGGCAGAGCAAACTAGAATTCTTACTTGAAACTGTATATATTAATTTTTTTAATTTTTGTTTTCTAGTTGACAGCTGATATTCATATGCTTATATAATAAGCTGTCACCTTCAAATACTGCTCAAAAAAAAAAAAAAGAATATATGCTGAGTAAAGTTAAATAAAAAAACAATTTTATATTTTCACTTTATTGTGTTTTTCAAAGAAAGCAGTTGTCTTTAGGTCATAGATTATATACACACACATAAGAAATAAAACTTTACAAGAACAGAGAAAATATGAAAAAACAATTCCTTTTTTAGGATGAAGTTAATCCCTAGTTCACTTTAATTGCTTCCTCTATCGAACAGAGATGATTAATAAACAATCCCAAATTAAGGAAGGTAATTCTAGGATTATGAGTCTTCTTCCAACATATCCTCCATGTGACAATGCTCATAACTACCAGTTAATTGAAGAGCAATGGATCCAATCGTAGGTCCACAAGGGGAATAGTGCTATTTCAGCCATGATCAAAATGTGAGGAAAGATTGCTCACAATGAGTAGATTAAAGACAGGTGATGTGATTATCTCTGTGCTAAGATAGTTCACAACTAGTAGGAAACATTAATAATAGTTTGTGCTTGCGGAGAGCTTCCTCTGTGCTGGGCACTCTTCTAAGAGCTTCCTATGTATGTACTCATCTAATTGTCATGATGGCCCTATGAAGTGGGTACTGTTATTTCTCCATTTTACAGATGAGGAAACTGAGGTACAGAGAAGTTAAATAACTTTCCCTAGGTCTTGCAGTAAGTAAATAAAGGGGCTAAAATTTAAACTACAGTGGTCTAGCTCCAGGGTATCACTGCAATCACCATGTTTGTTCTGCTGTTCACAATGATGATGATGATTCCATCTGAGGTCTGTGTTCAGTTAAAAGCTGTACAGTCCCTGAGGCTGTATAAAGCAGTTTAGAATTGTCTACTGCATGGCTCTAGAACTCTAGGTGTGGAGAGGTCTGTGAAGAATGTGAAGCCTTAAAATTTTGTGGATAGATACAGCTTTCTGGGAAAAGAATATGAACCAGGAATGTAGTCCAAATCTCTTAGTTGAGAGATTTAAAAAATAAAGCCATAGAGCAATGAATGCAAATGTTACATATTATAAGCAAGAAGTAGCAGAACCCGACCTAGAAACCAAAGCTCTTTTCATTCGCCTCTCAGACCTAACTCTGTTTGAGGCAGAAGAAACCTGAGTGAAGGACACAGAGACAAGTGCCTCTACACAGCTCCCCACAACACAGTTAAGCAAAACAATGAGGAAAGATGTACCCTCCTGAAGAAAGAACAGAAATGGCCAGAGGAGTCTGTTCTTGACTACTCAGTGCTAATGGAAAAAAGTTGAGGGCACATTTAAAAGATAAGAAAAAAAGTCATCTCTTAACCAAGTCGACAAACTGATTTGTTTAGCAAACACACATGCACACACACACACATGCTTTATTTAGTGGTAGCCCTGAAACTTTCTAAATTTATTTCTATTTCTCTTGGATCAATCTATATTTACCTAGGACACACCCATTGTGTCTAAAATATTCAAATTTATCGGTAAACTATTCATTATAATTATTTTAATTCCTTCTATTTCTATGGTTACTTCCCCTTTTGTATTTCTAATTTTGTGCATTTGTGGGCTTTCTCCTTCAGTAATTAAACCATGTGATATTTATTTATTTATTGCTTTGTTATTCTCTTTGAAAAACCCAAATCTTTATTAGTGTCTTTTCTGTTTCTGAATTCATTAATTTCTGATTTTATTTTTTATCAATTCGTTATTTCTGCTTGGCAGATTTATTTATTTTTTAATTTTAACCAACTTCATGAGATAAATGCTAATATATGAAATTTTTTTTTCATATCATATTAGTATTTAAAGCTATGGATTTTCCTCTGAACACTGCTCTATCTCTATCCATCTGTGCTTATTTTCTCTAAATTCTATAATCTCTCTTTAATTCAAAAATGGATTTTGAAAGTTTAAATTCTACAGAGATATAATTTAAAATTTTTCTTTCCGATATTAATCTCCAGCTCATTACATTGTGATAGAATAAGGTCTGAATTTTCTCAAATGTCCCTTAGGTACCGTATTTTTTTTCTTTTTAATTTTTTTAACATTTATTCATTTTTTGAGAGATAGAGAGAGACAGAGCATGAGTGGAGAGGGGCAGAGAGAGAGGGAGACACAGAATCTGAAGCAGGCTCCAGGCTCTGAACTGAGAGGACAGAGTCAGACACCAGGCTCGAACCCACAAACCGTGAGATCATGACCTCAGCCGAAGTCGTACACTTAACCAACTGAGCCATCCAGGCGCCCCTTTTTTTTTCTTTTTTGATCTATTAACCTGGTTAATTATACTGGTAGACTTCCTAATAGTAAACCATATATATTTTATTATTTAAAAAAATTTTTATTTATTTTTGAGAGAGGAAGAGACACACAGAGCTCAAGTGGGGGAGGGCAGAGAGAGATGGAGAGACAGAATCCGAAGCAGGCTCCAGACTCTGAGCTCTCAGCCCAGAGCCTGACGTGGGGCTTGACCCCACGAGCTGTGAGATCATGACTTGAGCCAAAGTCAGACACTTAACTGACTGAACCACCCAGGCAACCCAATATACCATATGTTTTTAAAAGATGACTTTAGCCCTATATTTATTGCTATAAATGTATACTTGATCTTAATTTTCTCATCCTATTTCACAGTATTTTAAACATCACTTCATTTCTTTTCTAATGATTTGCTTTGCTACTCTTGAGTTTTCTTCCTAACAGTTTGGAAGTTTTATTTTAGATTAATTCTTCTACTGCAGGGTTTCTCAGACCTAGAGGATTTATTGAAAACACAGATCCCAAGCCTCATTCCTCTCCACCATAAGATCCAGTAGGTTTGAGTTGAGATACTGGGAATGTATTTTTTAAAAAGACCTTTGTAATACTCATCCTGATGGTCTGATGATTCAACTTGAGTACACCATTCTAATGGTTAACTTTATGCATTTTAATAAGAGAGGTAAAGTCCTATTTTTGATTTGATAACTTTAGAATACAACTTTGGATCCTCGAGAAAATTATGAAAATACCCCCACTACATTTCCTTTTGTCCTCCACTCTCCTTCCTCTTCACCACCAGACTAGGATTGAATTTTTACTTTTTTTTTTTTTTTAATTTTTTAAAATTTTTTTTTTCAACGTTTTTTATTTATTTTTGGGACAGAGAGAGACAGAGCATGAACGGGGGAGGGGCAGAGAGAGAGGGAGACACAGAATCTGAAACAGGCTCCAGGCTCCGAGCCATCAGCCCAGAGCCTGACGCGGGGCTCGAACTCACAGACCGCGAGATCGTGACCTGGCTGAAGTCGGACGCTTAACCGACTGCGCCACCCAGGCGCCCCTGAATTTTTACTTTTAATTCTTCAGCTTCATAGCTTTAGAGAACACACCCACATCTGTTATGTAGTTTGCCAGCTTTGATGGTATTGATCCCTTATTCTCTACTATGAAACACAGGTAATCAATGTACTCCTTCCTCCTTCTATTTCCTCTTCTCCTTCCAAATTTCTCAGGTTCTGTCATGTTATGATGTCTATGTCATCAAGATTTATACCACTTACATTCCAATCTGTGATATACTCCCCACCCACTCCCACTGTTTAGTGAGAAGTCTAGTTTTGAGTCACCTAAATCCACTTATCTGTCATGGCTTCTCTCAATTTTTCAGTAACCAAAATTTATCATTCACCATTTTGCTTTGTTTGTTTACCAGAATAGGTAATGGTGTTACAGTCTC
Organism: Panthera onca; assembly: GCF_046562875.1. Lineage (NCBI taxonomy): Eukaryota > Metazoa > Chordata > Mammalia > Carnivora > Felidae > Panthera > Panthera onca. The sequence goes on from NC_138347.1 coordinate 61,117,012, forward strand.
TGAACTCTAGCAGTTTAAAATTTTTAGGCAAATCCAATCTTTCCCTTTTGGATACTGTTTCCTGTAGGCTTTCCATGTTTCCTTGCTCTGCCTTGACGTTCTGTAACTTGATCAAGATAGGTCTCAGTTCTTACTGCTCAGCACCACAATTTTCCTAGGATACATTGTGCCCTTTCAGGACTACCTTTATTCCATAAAAATTGTATTCTTTTACATACTGAAAACAAATTGTTTTCCATTTGTTCTGTTCTTTTTTTTTTTTTCTTTCACAAATATCAGTTGTCCCTATATTTCCTTTGCCTTTCATAGGTATAACATAAAATTTTCATCCATTCGCTTTTAATAGATAACACATTCACATTATTCCAAAATACAAATATGTGAAATGATAAATATGGTAAAAAGTCTCTCTCTCATCCTGTTTTGTCAATCCAGTTCTTACACCATTTTCTGACAGATAACCACTGCTATTACTTTGCTTTCTAAAAAACAGATATGCAAAAATAAGAATAAAAATTAAAAAACAGATATGCCGATGAAAACAAAAATAGATTCTTTATATATATTGTTACATTATACACACTGCTCCACATCTTGCATTTTTCATTTAAAATATATATACTGGAAGGATATCCAATAGTTAATTAATCTAGTTCCTTATTAGCATTTACATTATTTCTAATATTTCCAACAACAATGCTGTAGTGAATAATCTTGTGCATATATTATTTTATTCATGTGGAATAAGTTCTTAAAACCAGAGCTGATAGGTCACAACAAGTAATAACATGTACTTGTTATTTTGGTAGATATTATAATATTTACCTCAATTTGAAGTTATTTTTAGCATTTTGATAGATGAAAAATGCATCTTGATATATTTCTAATTCGTTTCTCTTATCATGCATATTTTAATCTTTAGTTCTCTTATTATATATGAATTAAATATCTATTAGTATGTTTAAGCGCCATCTGAATATCCTGTGCTAGTTTTCCTATAGAGTTGTTGGTCTTATCAATTTGCAGGAGCTCTGATTTATTAGGGAGATAATGTTTTTGTCTAATATATGAGTTGCCAATCATAATTATCACTTTGTCCCATCATTTTAAAACTATTTTAAATTCTTTGTTTTATTTTTCTTCCCCAAAATTCTGGTGGTATTGTTAGAAGTTCTTTCCTTCTATTTTCTGCATCTAAAATGGCTCCTTGTCCTAAGACAGTTTTATTTTTCTCTTCCATTTCTTTCCTGTTTTCTCACAGCTCATTTTATTTCCCTTTTTGTTATCTTATCTCTTTGATCCTATATATCTAATCTTTGACTTCTTATTTTAAAGAAGCTACAATTTCTTCCATTTCTTTGTTACTATGGAAAATATGTTATCATTTTCTGGTATAATCTTCTCCTAGTATATATCATAATCTGCTTTTCCTAATGTTACTTTTGTCTTATAATTTGGTAAGCATGGGTCCAATGCTGGTTTCTTTTTGATGATTTCTCATTTTTCAGTCAGTTAATTTTATCAGCTGTTTGCTGAATAAGGCTGGGGGAGTAAATTGCAGGAGTAGGGAGTTTCATTTTGGTGCCATATTTCTTAGCACATTACAGCTTTCTCACTAACTCCACACGACATCCATTGTTCAAGGGATATGCCTCTGCTCACTGATTTCCCCACTTAGGTTAACAGTAGCCTAAAAAGATTTGCATGAAGTCTTGTGCATTACACATCTCATGGGTCATGATTTAGTGTTTCCTTTTCTTTTCCTCAGTGTGATCAACATGGCTAAGCTGATGTGGTTTATTATCTCCACCTTGCCACCCTCACATGCTAACTCTGGTTTCTCATTCACTGCTGCCTACTCTGTTAACCTCTGCTGTAGAATGAGGCTCACAGATACTTCCAGAGACCATTTGTGGCCTTAGGCTTTCCTGGTCCATGTAAGTAATTGTAGCATGTGTCCCTTGGGATCTTTCTATCTATTTTTTGAAGCTTCTGCCTTCTGCATGTATTTCATTTACTCTCAACATCCCCCCCTTGACTAGATCTAAATTTCATAGTATTCCATGTTTTGTGATTTGGGATTATTCTTACCTTTTAAAGAAGAGGGTTTGCATGTGTGTCATTTTACTTTGTTTTCTCGGGGGGGTTTGCATAAGAAGATATAAAATGGGATTGCATTTTTTTTCCTGTATGTCCTCTTAACGGGCAAAAGCAGAACTTTCACTTCTTAGCTCCTCTCCAACCCTTTCCTCAATTAAGTTCTTGGCCATTTCTGTCCCCAAAACTGGACTAATCCATTGTAAGTTGTCAAACATAGTATTCATTAGTTGACCATTGCATGTCTCCCTTCATAGGAATATTTGCATTTAAATAGGGAACTTTACACCCTACGCTAAACCTTGGACTTCCAGATGAGGCCATGAAATGAAGCTGTGATTGCAGAATGACAAGTAATATGGTAGTTGTAGGAAGGAAATAGAGGACCCCAATTAGTAGCTGTAAAATTATCTCATGTGGGTGAGTGATCAAGTTGTTTGAGTTGCTTCAATCTCTTGAATTTGCTACTGCAATGCCTCTTTTTCCCCCCTATAATAGAAGAATAACAGGAGGAAGTAAGTTTTCTAGTTGACTGAACAGCTTCCTTTTAAATGTTAAGTAAAAATCTTTAAAATAATTTCCTATTTTTTAAAATAGAGAAATGACTTGATAAAGTGAAAATATACTGAAGTAAGTACACTGGACTTTTTTTTTATGTTTTATTTATTTTTGAGACAGAGAGAGAAGAGCATGAGTGGGGGGAGGGGCAGAGAGAGAGGGAGACACAGAATCCTTACCAGGCTCCAGGCTCTGAGCTGTCAGCACAGAGCCCAGCACAGGGCTCGAACCCACGAACCATGAGATCATGACCTGAGCTGAAGTTGGACGCTTAACCAACTGAGCCACCCAGGTACCCCATTACACTGGACTTCTAAGCATGGTGGGAAATAAAATTCCAGCAAATCACTTATGCTACCCAAGCCTCAGTTTCCCCACCTGTATAATGGGTATAACAGTACTTCTTTTCCTACCATATAGGTTTTCTGTGAGTGGCAAATGAAATAACATGTCAAAATGCTTTGTAAACTAATAAACAATCAAAAAAAAGTACAAGGAATAAAAGATGATCCAGCTAAAAATAGGGACTTATGATACTGTCAAAGATAATATAGATATAAGGGCAGTTTATCCTACACAATATGATATGATTTTGCAGCCCTTTGTGCACTTTTTCTAATTGTTCATCTAAGCTCTGAACTACCATTTCATTTCTCACTGCTTTCTGTGAGTCTACCTCCAGTAACAACACTTCTCTTTTCCTGCTTCCTTTTCCCCAGCACATTTATATAGTTCTTGTTTGTTTCTTTGTGTTTTTTGTTGCCTTAAATCTGCTACAGAAGATAGTACTAATAAAAAGAGAAAGAAGCTTTGGAGTCAGACAGACATGGTTTGAATCCTGGTGTTTTGTAGTTGTGCTTATGTTAACATCCTTGAATCTGTTTCCTCATCCATAAAATGAAAGTTATGAGTATTGTTATGAGAAAAATTAGACAATATCTACACAAGGTTTGGTACACAGCATTGGATCCATAAATAGATTTTAAAATCAGCAATTCCCTCAAGGGCTATCTAATGTAAAAGTTCTTGGACTTTATCAAATCTCATTTGCTTTCTTAAAAGCATATTTTGCTTATTTCTTTTTTTTTTTTTTAAACGTTTATTTATTTTTGAGACAGAGAGAGACAGAGCATGAATGGGGGAGGGTCAGAGAGAGAGAGAGGGAGACACAGAATGGGAAACAGGCTCCAGGCTCTGAGCTGTCAGCACAGAGCCCGACGCGGGGCTCGAACTCACAAACTGTGAAATCATGACCTGAGCCGAAGTTGGATGCTCAACCGACTGAGCCACCCAGGCGCCCCTATTTTGCTTATTTCTATGTTCTTAATTGAGATTTCATGACACTTGACAACTAATCTATTCCCATGCTTTGATCAACAGCTTTTCTATTCCATGAACCATTTCACTTTTTTCTAAATGGCACCACAGAATCTACTTTTCCTTAAGATCTACTTTTTGTTGATGTCCTTGACTAATTTTAGAGTTACAAAAGTATCTCTATTCCAGTTAACAGCTTTTGTCTTAACTAACTTTTTTCTCTTATAAAATAATATATTCTACTTTTAACCTTCAGGACAAAGATCATATGGTCTCTGTTTATAATTCATTGGATATTCTGTAAAAACTATACCACTATTAAGTAATCATTATATATGTGAGCGTTCTAGATTCGACAGAATTTATCTACCTGAGCTCATTAATTCTCATTCCTAGAAGATCACAGAATATTATTATATATCAATTATATATATATATATACATGTGTGTATATATATATATACATATGTGTATATATATGTACACACATATATATATACATATAGTCATTCTGCAAACATTTCATAATCATTTAATGGAGGTCTTCAACATACTAGTATAGACTGGTCTTGTTATTACTATTGGCAAGAAGAGGAAACAAAGATGGAATGATGAAATCTTGTCAGATCTCAAATCCCATGCCACCAGGAAAAACAGAAGTAGGACTCAGTCTCTTATTCTCTGATCTGCTGATACCCTGTTGAGCTAGGTTTACCTTAGCATCAGAGGAAGAAATGGATCTCTTCCTTTCCAAGTATTATTATTTGGAAAAGGTCTCCTCGGTATTAAAGAGGTGGTTCTCTTTATTTTCAAAATAAATAAAAAGCAAATCCTGGTGATTCTTGTGACTTGGGGTTGGAAAGCAGGACAGGAAAACCACAGGTCAGGGCCATAGAGCAGGAAGAAGGTAAAGGAGATAAAATGGGTTATGGGTGCATTCTCATCCATCATTACATGGGAGAAATATTTGAAAAGGAAGGCCACTACCTTCTCTCATCTGAGGCTTTCTCCAGAACCTGTAGGAAAGGAAGGCATACTGCTGAGTCCTCATTTGGGGAGCAGCAGGACAAGGCAGTTTCTCCTTAGTCAAATGAACCCCTTTCTGACAGCTGTGGGGAAATGTGCCACCAAGTCCCTTTGAAAATTACTCCTAAAATTACTAATGTTTACTCAATTAAAAAAAAAAAAAAAAAAAAAACTTCAAAAGGAAAACAATGTGGAGAGCAAATAACATCCCAAACTTGATGTGACCCTCCTAACATTTCCATAAGGCCTCTGAAGGTGGAGAGTGGAAAACACCCTGAGCTGGGATTTAGGAATCTTGATTTTAGTTTCAACAATTTCACTATCTGGCTGTGTGGCCTCAGATAAGTGGCTTAACCTCTCTGGCTATGTGATCCTTCATACTTCAAACGATGGAGGTGGTTATTAAGTGATGTCTAAGAGGTCTTCTAGGGGTAAAAGTTTCCCAATTCACAATAGTAATAATTAACGTTTGATGGTGCTTTACCACCTATAAGTGGTTTCCACATATATTATCTAATTTGATCCTCATGCCAGTTCTGAGGTAGCATTATTATGATCATGCCCATTTTTACAGGAGAGATTCAGAAACCACAAAATGGCAGAGTTGGCATTGAACAGATGTTCCCAAGAGGAAAGTACCCCTTCAGTAAAAGAAGAAGCTGATGCTAACAAGGATAAGCAATAGCAGATAATTTAGGCTGGGAGCCCTTGTTTAGGGGTGCAACAGAATTTCTGGATGCTGCATCGGGGCGATGATAATCCACTATGTGGAATGTTATCTGATGATGTATTTATCAAAAAAAAAACTAATAAAAAGAAAATTAAAAAAAGATACAATAATTGTTACTGCACTACACCCTAATGAATTATTGTGTTCAAGGTTCCTACAAAAAAAAAAGTAATATTATACTCGGCTTATGTTTTAATTGATTTATTAATATTTTATCACAGGAATGTAATTTAAGCTCCTCATGATTTAGATCTCATAAACCTTTAGCATTTTGCAAATTCAAATTCCAATTTAAAGCCAGGGCGAGCAATTAACTTTTCTATCATCTTGTCAGGGGAGAAGGTTCGTGTTTAATTTGAGACAAAGTGACAGAAATATATATACACTGTATGCATTACTCCAATTTAATTTATGAGTCAGCACCATCCACCTTCAAAATGTAGATTTAATAGAAGGGGAGGAAGAACAGGCCGTGCTGTCATGATAGGGCTGTGATATCTGCCCTGAATTTCTTACACATATATCCATAGTCCCCTGTTTGTTGAGATATCAGGCTAGATTGATTGCGGGCCTATTTCCAATTCTTGTGTTTTAAATTCCGTTAGTAATTATTTGCTCATATAGCACACCATCTCATGGATACCACAGGTAGCTCCTACCCCTGTGTCCATGCCTACTCCTAACCCCTCCTCTATTCTCTGTTTCTGGAGAGCTGCCCCTCCAGGTTTATCCTGAAGCTAGCTAAGTGAGACACACTAGGGAAAAGATTGCCTTTCGTTTATTTCTTCATCCCCTTTCTCATTTTCCAAAGCAATCTTTTCAATGCTCTTTACCTAAAACAAATAAGCAGACAAAACAAAAAACAAACAAACAAACAAAAAACAAAAAACAAAAAAACCTCCCCACAACTTATAGGATACGCATTACAAGTTAAAACCATGGTATTTTCCAGTGATCCTTTACAAAATATTTAAGGACAGGGTCAGAAGAAATGAGCTCAAACCCCAGAAGGTAGTCAGGTGAACTGAAGGGAAGTACTTCCCTTTGGTGGTTATTAAACACTGGAACAGGGCTGCAGAGAGAGGTTAAGGAATTCTTCCTAGCTCTGTTATCCTATAATTCACCAAAGGCGCACAATGCTCTATGCTGATGAGATGAGTTACATGACATCTCCTCCCTGGTTCAATCAAAGGGAAGCAATTTACATCTCAAACCAGTTCTCTCATCAGTGGGACATAAAGACTGCAGAACAGAGACACAGCAAATGTGCTTATTTATACAGCATCAACTCAGTTGCCACTGTTCTTTATTATTTTCCTTTGCTCCCTCCTCCTCTGTATGGTGGCCATTTTGAATAGGATGCTTTAAATTCTAAAGTGAGAAAAATACAGGACTAAGAACAATTCAGGATCAAAATTAACTAAAGATTTCTTGTGATTCTGACAATCACTGGCCTTTGTAGTGTCAGGCCAATCCCTTTGTTCCATTTAAAAATAAAATTGGATTCCCTTTGCAGACCACAAGAAGGGAATTAGAAGATGGTTAATGGAAAACTCTGGAAGGTAGCCTGACAAATGTTTATTCACTTTCCAGGCATGCAATTCAGTGGTACATAAGTGAATGCAGTGCATTTGTCAAAGAAAGGCTATGTTGAATGAGTGTGAGTTCTTCATTCATAAAACAAGCTTATTTTACTAATAGTCTCTATTAATCTCAGCTTAATTATGTCAGACGTTTTGCACTTGCACACAACCGTGAAAATCGCCAAAAGTGCATTTACTGCACCTGCTTAAATGCAGTCATATCCCTAAAAACTACTGCAGGAGCAAACGCTCCCACAGACATGGCTTTTAGGCAGAATATGGGATTATGGCAGAGGGGTTTAAATACATGAGGTAAAAATGGTAATCATATTCATCAAGTACACAAAGAAGTAAAAACAAGAAGCTCTAGATAATTCTTTTTAGTGGACTCACTAAAATAACAATAACAGCTTGATGAAGAGAACATGATTGTCGAAAGCTTGTCCATTTTACATTTTCTCTTTACACAGTGCAATAAAAAGGGAGCACCTGCAGTTTCTACTTGTGTTTTTTTTTCTTCTTCTTCTTCTTCTCTGATGTTAAAAGAAATCATGGGCCATCATGTTTGTTTTAGGAGCTAGTAGTCTAATCTCTAATACACATTCCCTACCCCAAACTTACATTTGAGCCCTATGGGAATACCTGTGCTGTTCAGAGGCGATCTGCAGTCTCAAAGTACAGTCTTTGCTTCACACCCCTTTTCTTCATTCAAATACGTCAGCCCTTTATCACTTCGGAAATTCTGCTCAAACAGGGCTTCTCTGTCATGAGCCTTTTTAGACAAAATATGTTGTGATTTCCATTATTTGGTTGCATCTACTTTAGTATAGATACCAGCTGCTACAGCATCACCATTGTGGTGTCCTAATACTTATCCAAAAAAAAAAAAATATCTTTAACTACACATTGTGGATATTTGAAAGTGCCTAAGAAAGCCATAAACTTAATTACATTGGAGAGCTGGTGTGAGCTCACATGAAATTTGAGCTATCATTATTAAAAATAGAAATTGCATTTACTTAGTGCTTCTTACAGTATACCAGTCAGCCTTAAATTTTCAAGGTTTTATAATGAGACAAAACAATATTTTTAAAGAAAAAACAGAAAATGAAGAATTTAATAGAAACATTTTACATGTCAAAAGAATCATTCTTCCTCTTTGTCCCTTTTTACCTCCCTTTTCTTCCCTCTTTTCTTTTCTTCCCTCTCTTTTCTTCCCTCTCTCCTTTTCTTCCCCTTTTTTCCCCTTCTTTCCTTCTTTTCTTCCCCATTCCTTCCTCCTTTCACCCTCCCCCCACCCTATCTTCTTTAATTTGGGGGAGGTGGTATTTAACTTTGAGTAAGGAAATCATATTTTTGTTTCAGAATCCATATGCTTTTACTACTCAAAGCACTGAGTTAGAGGAGGAATGAATTCTTATGGTATTCTTTTTTTTCCCCTCGGAGTCTAGAACTATCCTTCAGGTATCAAGCTATTTCCAAACAGTCCTACAACAGCCTCCAATATTCCACACTGTAGTCTGTATTATATCTTGGGAAGGTAGTCTTTCATAAAAGACTGCAATAGTCAGTGAAGAACTATTTTTTTCCAATTATTTTTGTAAAGGCACAGAGTAAATGACAGTGGAATTAGATAAAGCAAAGGTTCAAACTGAACTTCACAACTACAATGTCACTAACAGGCATCATCTGCTTGCGGTTGGTTCTACATATCTAGATTCAAGTCTGAGGCTTTGAATAATCTTTAATAGACAAGACAGGATAAGGGACTAACTCGCCTTTCATGTTCCAATACTATAGAAGGTATTGGAGAAAAATTTCTTTCCACTGTGAACACCATATATACAAAATTCTGAAATTATGTCAAAGTGAGGATCTGATTATGTGTTTTACAAAATGATTTGCCATAGGCTTCCACTGAGGAGATAGCAACTCCAAGTATGTCAAAATTTAATTTTCTTTTATCTTCATAAACTTTTTAAGAAAGGGTGCCATAATATAAGATATGTCAGTATCTTCAGAACAAGCAGAGGTTTCCCGAGGCAGAAAAATATTATGGATTATAACATTACAACAGATGCTCCTCATACTCCTGCATCCAACAAGATCGGTTCAACCAGTGGGCAGAAGGTGCTTATAGGTGATCATGAGGGTAGATGTTTTCTAAGTGGAGAAAGGCTAAAAAATAAAAGAGCACCTACAGGTGTGCATTCATTCATCTCTCTTGCCCTACAGTCACCCTGCATCTCTCATGGATGTGCATTAACTGTCTTGTGGCACTACTTCTCAAAGCACTCTTGGAGGACTAAACTTCAGGTGTTACTAGGAGAGATTTGATCCTGTGCCACCAGACAAGGCATTCAATCCTTCTATGGTTTTACTAAAATCAAAAATAGCATGAAGACACCTTAAAATCTAAGATTGGAACTCACATTGTAAGGATGCCTCAATGTCTTCCACCATATAAGGGTGTATAAGGAAAATTAAGTGTACATCATATGGGTCAGTTTCTACCTGGCTCTTCAGGATTTTAGAGATTGTCAAAGGTCGTAAAGTATTCCTTCTTTCCTGGGACACGCCAGGCCAAGTCCCACCTCAGGGCCTGCAAACTTTACCTACGCCTAGAATGTTCTTTCTCCAGAGATTGGCATGTTCACTCTCTTCCTTTTGTCTGGTCTCTTCTAAAATTGCCTTTTCAGGAAATCTACACTGAACTTAATATTCTAAAAGAGCTTGCCACACCCCACCCTTGCTACCATACCCTGCTTGATTTTCTTCATTGTATTTATTCTTTCCTAAAATTATCTATTTACTTGCTTCTTATCTGTCTTCTCTACTAAAATATAAGCTTGGTGAGCCAGACTTGTCTTATCCCCTGTGGTGTCACTAGTGCCAAGAACTGTGCCTAATGCATATGGTGGGTAGTCACTATTTACTTGTCAAATAAATAAAACTTACAGCTAAGATACTCAGCTTTGAATTTTACAATTTAAACTCATTCCATCTGCTGAAGAGAGAGCATCACATACAATGACCCTTCACAGTCTAGACAATGTTTGAAGTAAACATGGAAGAATCACTATTCTGGGAAGAGTGTCTTCAGACCTGGTTTAAAATCACAGCCTGTTGCTGTGGGACATTTATGGTCTGCCATTTTGGTTAGACCACTGAATGGATGGAGTTAACCAAAGGGCTGACAAGACCCACACACTCACACACACACACACACACACACACACACACCCCAAATAAACCCCACAAAACAACAAATCAAACAAAAGCCCTTGTTACTCTTGGAATTGGAGGGCATTACTACTTTAGTCCAAGACCACAACAGCTAAAGAAGAGAGACGAAAAGCAGGACTTTGGAAACCATTTCACCAGAGCTGCCACCTGTCATTTATATTAGAAGAAGCAATCATCCATCTGTCCAGACCAGAGAATCATAAAGTCCTAAATATCATATACTGACCCCAAACTAGTGATTTCTTAGACATGTTTTATATCACATAATAATGAAAGGGCATGATCTTTATTTATTTTCCTTAGATATACATTGAACATTTTCTTTAAGGTACATTCAACTTTTAAAATATGAACACCAATTAACTGAGGTGTTTTTTGGTAGAGGAAAAAATGTCTATCATAATTTTAGCGGCAATAATAGTTCTGTATATTTCTCTTAGCAAATTTAACCTCACATTTCTAAGCACTATGCAAACATTAATTTACTAAGTTCTGCTGTGTTCTCCATGTGAATTAGATGATCACATCTTCATTATTTTCAGGTGAGAATAACATGGAAGGGCTCATAGCTTGCCAAGACCAAACAGCAATAATAATAATAATAATAATAATAATAATAATAATAGAGATACCTTTTTCTTTTTGAAAGGGAAGATTAATGAAATAAAGTAAGAATATACCTAAAATAGCATATGCTGATAACTCAGCATAGAGGCTAAGGGCTCTGAATAAACATCCCTGAAAATAGTAGAGTCAATCTTTAAAAAGAGCAGTTAGCAATTACTGAGCATTCAATATGTGCTGGGCACTGTTCTAAGAGCTAGAGTACACAAGGACTTTGTTTCTTGCTCACCACTGGGAACTAGGACTGTGCCCAGGCCAGAATGTACGGTGAATCAATACTTGTGATCAATGTATGAATGACAGAAGAATCCTTGGTTCCAAGTGACTCAATTGTCTAGATTTTGTAACACAACCTGTTTGTATGTTGGGAACAGCCTACACAAATGCTTGCTCTTGGAAATGGGGGAAAAAGGAAGAGATTTGACTTGACCTAATGTGTAGGTAAATCTAGGGTAACAATGAGTCTTTTTATAATAGAGTTCATCTATTTAATAAACATTTGTTGAACACACACTATATGCCAGGTATTGTAAGAGGTTCTAGAAATAAAGACAAGGTGCTTGTTGCTACAGAGCTTAAATTATTGTTTATGTGTCTGAGAGGAGGATATCTTTGTATATAATGTAATTACAAGGCAAGAACTTTCTGTAAACCAGTGATTCTTGTTTGTGTTTACCATTTTACTATCCTAACTTGCTAATGTTATGATAATTCAGCCCATAAGGAAACTTCAGCAAAATGTAGGTGTACTGATTAATTAAAACGTATCTCCATAAAATGGAGTGGCTATCTGACAATTACCTACACAAATTGATTAACGCATGGAAGACCATTTAGGCATGAGGATGAGTTCTGGAAGGTATGAGTCATCTATTTTACCTACCTATACTGTCAATTCTCAGCTTCATCTATACAAGTCTTCAGCTTCATTTGGGCTGTCCCAAATTGGAATCCAGATGCAGCTCTTAATAGATAAATTTAAGGATAACACCATTTCAATGAAAAGAAATAAGTACACAAAATAATATAAGACAAATAAGGTCTTCCCAACTCCCTATCACATATGGACTAATTAGAAAAGTTATTGCTACGAAGGTTGGCAGTCTCACGCGTGTTCACCCTCTGGGACTATAACATGTGCTACTTCCTTCTACTACACAAATTCTCTCAAAGCATAACTGACCAAAGTATAGCTTGTTGAGGAGTATGCATAAATGAATTAATTTCACTCTGATAATCCACTTGAGATGTCTGGTTTCTCTAAAACAATCTCAGTTCTTTTGGCTTTACTTTTACATGAAATTAAGCTTTTGCTCGTTCTCTCTCTCAAATATAAAATAAAACACGAGAAAAAAAAGGAGGGATGCCTGGGTGGCTCAGGCAGTTAAGTGCCTGACTTTGGCTCAGGTCATGATCTCACTGCTCATGAGTTCAAGCCTTGCATCGGGCTCTGTGCTGACAGCTTGGAGCCTGGGGCCTGTTTCAGGTTCTGTCTCCATCTCTCTGTCTGTCCCCTTCTTGCACTCTGTCTCTTTCAAATATAAAATAAAACATGAAAAATAAATTTTAAAAATTAAGCCTTTGCACATATTTCTACTTGTAAACTGACTCTTCACATATGCTATGGAACCTGAGCTCTGTAAGAAAACCAAGGGGTCCAAGGCAACCTAAGTTTGACGTTTAACCATTTCTAGCAGCCTACTTAAGGTTCCTCCTCCAAAAATAAAGCTGAAATATATGTTTTAGCTGGGAATTCAGCAATGCTGGCAAAACATTCTAAGTACTTTTTGGCAAATGAAGAAAATTTTAAAAATTACATTTGATTTTCAGTATATTGAAATCAAGAACTAAATACAGGTAACAGATCTGCTTCAACCTGCTGCCCTGTGCATTTGTAATACTGAAATTTGATATCTAAAAATTACTCTTGTATACAGAATTACTCAACATTCCCTTTCTGTTTACACACATTTATGTCAATGATACAACAGCCTCAGGCATGCTTCTACCAATCTCCCTGTACATGTCCATTGACACTGTCTCTATCAAATTCAACCCAATAAAATTAAATGGAATTAAATAAAGCAGTCTGCTTGAACCTCAGTCTTTCTCATCTCTTATTGTATTGTATGTCTTATCATTTCTTATTTATTTAGCTAAGGCAAAAAGGTTTCTAGACACAATTACATTTTCTTTCCTGGTCTCCTATTAAGTATTTTTTTCTTTGAGTAATGTTGTTCATGTCAATTGCCACAAATAAGTAAATAAATAATCCTAACAGTTCTATGAAAATAAAAAGGATATGATAAAGTAACTGCTATCTCATACCAGAGAAGACATTTTCATCTGATGTTTACCCACAAAATTTTCATCTGATTCCATTCGTTTTCACATAACAATATCTACAACTATTGCCTACTTGCAGAAGATTCCAAGTTGTAGGAGGCAGGTGGGTGGTAGGTAACTCAGAGAGAAACTTGGTAAGGAAGGTTTCCACCTCCAGCTTCAGGAGTTAAAGTTAAAAACAAATCAATGAGAATACAAAAGTGGTGACGATGAAACGCAATTCACTTCCGGTTTCTACCCCCACTCTCAGGCAAGAAGGTGCCTCCCATTTCTCCCCATTGTTTCCACATTCCCCTCAACCTGCACATGGGTTTTATGTTTCCCCTTCAAGGCTACCCTTAATATTAATTTTAACCTGATTTCAAGTGTTAATAAATATTTTGTAGTGAGGGGGAAATAAGACACACAATGATTTTCTCTGGAGTGCTCTTTGCCTAAGCAACATCCAGATGACAACCAACCTCTCATTAATCTCTTGAAAAAAAGTCAGTAAGTTTCTTATGTCCTTCATACAGGATTGCTGTTTATTATAAATTGTGCTGAAGGACCCCACACACAGCAAACTGAAGCATGTGGCATTTAATCCATCACACAGAAGGATCAAGGATTGAGTCAATACTTCTAGGGCTTCTACCCCCCCAACTATGCATTTCCATGGTGCCCATTTCCATGGTGTTTAGACCTTCAAACAAACACATTTGTCTAAAAACAAATACATATGTAGGAAAACAGTTCTCCAGGGCTCTTGCCTTTTCAGCGGCTTTTGGTTGACAGATGACAAATCAGATACAACATTCTGAAATTCTGAGCCTTCTTGTCTTATATAGTGGAGAGAGAAATATCTGGTCCCAGATAGTGGATCTTTCATGGCTTCTATTAAACACGCAAGAGAGTTACAAAATGAGGTCCTAGGATTTTCATCCCACAATGGACTCCTCCTTGACTTCTTTTCACCTCCCATCCATTGGTTTCAACTTCATTTTGAGTATACATGCAATTATTCTGAATGAAAAACATTATTTTTATTCTCTCTCTCTTTCAAAAAAACAAGTTTTCTAAGAAATTTGTTTCAAAGCAATGCTATCTATAATATGTTAATGTGCTTTTAATACTTTTCTAGATTTCATAAATCTTACCCATCTTAGGAACAGCTGGGATAATTTGAAGGCAACTGAAGAAATCTCTCCTCTATAGTCTTCCTGTGGCTGAAATTCTATCACTTAAAGTTTATAGATGAAAGCAATATCCCTAGAAATCTTTTGATTCTTTGTTAGTCTGGGAAGGATACTATTTTATTCCTATCTTAGAGATGAGGAAACTAAGACATAGAGAAGTTAAGCAACTTGCCTAAAGTTTCTCGGTAAGTCAAAGAGTCAAGATTTGAACTCACGGAGTCTAACACCAGAGCCTTAACTATGACATTATACTGCTTCCCTGCAAAATAGAGGTTAGCAGAGAAGAATGACTAAATGCCTCATTTCACCACTTACTAGCTATGTGACTTGGGCAAGGGTCTCAATCTCCCTGAACCTTTATTTCCTTGTGCAAATAAAAAGTAGCTAGCCTTCACTGAGTACTACACTATGTCCCAGTCTTCAAAGCTAAGTGTTTTATATGTATTATTTCATTTGATTCTTACAATAACTCAACAAGGTATATAATACTATCATCCCCAATTTAGACATGAGGAAACTGAGGTTAAGTAACCTGCTTATTGTTAGACAGCAAGCGGGGGAGACGGAATTTAACTAAGGGCAATCTCACTATAGAAATCATACATTTAATCATTAAATTTGGTGATAATAACCAATAGTATTTACCTCATTGAGTTTTGGGCTTTATTTTGGCCAGGATTAAATTAGGTAAACCATGTGTGATGGTTACTTTTACGTATCAGCCTCACTGGGCCACAGAGTGCCCAGATATTTAGTCTGATATTATTCTATGTGTATCTATGAGAGTGTTCCTGGATGAGATTAACATTTGAATTGGTAGACTGAGTAAAGCAGATTGCCCTCCCTAATGTGGGTGGGCCACATACAATCAGCTGAAGGACTGCATAGAACAAAAAGGCAGGTCCTCCTTGGAGTAACAGAGAAATCCCCTTAACTTACTGCCTTTGAACTGGGACATCAGTGTTTTTCTTTCTTTGGATTCTAACTAAAACACTGATCCTTCCTGAGTATTGAGCCTACTGGCCTTTGGACAAAAACCATCCCATCGATTTCCTGGGTCTCCAGCTTGCCAACTGCAGATCTTGGGACTTATCAGTCTTCATTATAATGTGAACTAATGCCTTAAAATAACTTCATATATGCATAAATACAACTCTGTACATATGTATCTCCTATTGATTTGTGTATATGTATAATGTATATAGACATATATATCTCCTATTGGTTCTGTTTCTCTAGAGAACCCAACAAATAATGGCATGTAATGTGCCTAGTGTCTGACATACAGAAATAGTCAATAAATGCTTCTTAAATTTCTTTCCCAAGTAAAGCCAACATAAAAGAAATTATAAAAGGACAAAGCCTCCTTCAGTAATGAGAGCAAAGATCAGTGCAGAGGAAGAAGATGAATAGTCTGTGGGCCCTGGGCTCTTAAGAAAGGAGTGGGGGCAGAGGGGAGTGGTTAAAACACAATTTGCAGCAGGTCAGATGCTTAGCTTCTTTCTGTAAAAGAAGAGATGGTAGAGACACTGGTTTGATCTAGAATAAAAGCTACTAGCATCTTTCCCTAAGTAACATGGAAGGGAATTTTGGCTCCCTACCATAATGACAAACTCAGTGAGAATACAGAAGTGAACTTCTCCTTACAGAGGTAAAAGGTTACAGGGAATGAATTGACAGAAAAGGTCAGGTTTGTTTAATGCCTGACTTACAGTGCACTAATCCAACCAATCCAGCTCCTACATATGTACTTTGTTCCCAGCTATAAACTATGGGGAATAAAAAGACTTCTCTATGGAACAGGTTAGGGCCCCAAGTTTTTCAGCTAAAAACATCCTAGAAGTGGCATATTGAAGTTTCCTAACGTATGTGATTTACACTGATACCCTTGAAATACTGACTTAATCACTCCTATCCACCACGGCCATCACTCACAAACATCTCTCCTTGAACGTCTCCTTCTAAATATCATTATTCAGTTAGGGTTAGCCAGTAACGTGACCTCAAGAAGTCCACACAGGAGGAAAAAAGTGGGCTTTCCTCTTAAGAGAGTGTGTGTTTTGCCCATCATCTGAGCTAAAAAACAAGGAAGCTGCAACAGCTGGGAAAAGAAGGAAAAGCAATTTAATTCTTTAATTGTTAAAATAGAAAATAAAAGCAATCTGTACAATTCCAATGTGTGGCATCTATGCTGATTTTCTCAAGGAAAAGTGCTTATTGTCAACCAAATCCCCAGAGTAACCACAGCTGACACACTTCTCAGCATTAGAACGCTTGGCAACTGGAAATAAGGCCTGTTCCTTTCCCAGGCAGATGAAAAGCCAGGCCCTCCCCAAACAAAACCAGTGCAGCTTTTCTTGACTCTTCAGCTGCCTGCGTGTCTTCTGAACATAGCAGTTTGTCCTGTGCAGTGGGACTCTTGTGGAGCAAATGTATTTGGCCCAAAGCACCAAAACCAATACAATGAATATTTCTATTCTTTTGGCTACTTTAACTAGGAAACCCTTACTGCCCACTCAAACGTTGCCACTGCTGATGTACACATAATTGTACAAAGACCTGAGGAGTACTGTCGATAAACAGAAAAATAAGTCCTGCTAAAGAATGCCTAAACATGCAAAGGAATGCAAATCCTTTACCATACACAGGATCTTTGTTTATACCAGTTGCGCATGGCCAATAGAAGAGGCCATGAAAAACACTTTTTAATAAACAAATTGTCATCTCGCATTAGCTTATACCAATAGAATTCTTCCAAGGTTTTTTTCATAATAAAATGTGTATAGATTGTTTTGATTATTTTTCATTCTCATCAGAGGGAAAAAAAATCACCTAACTTAAAGTGTTTCCTCTTGTGCGAAAGCAGGAAGCCAATTTCAAAGGCTACCATTTTAATAACAAACGACTTCATTTATACTTTTGTTAAAAAACAAGCCTATTTCCTTATCTGAGTTCTATGGAAGTCTTTCTTACTTTTCACACATTAAACTGCATGTGTGAAATTCTATCAGTGTTATTACCAATATTTATTCCTGATGGCCACAGCTTTTCTAATCTTTGTGTAGCCATATGTTTAACGTTACATAATCCAGTGGGAATTCCTTTTTAAAATACAATAAAATAAATGTGGGTTTATTAAACTATGTTCTTTTTTTTTTAAATGCCAAAAGTAAAAACACAAGAAAGTTTCCCAAATGGACATTAGATAATGTATACAGTTCACCTTATAAAAGATGTTATTTATGTCAGGAAGTCTTCACACAGACCTGGAAATCCCAGCCCTGGGGTGGCACCAAGTTCCCAGACACATCAACTGAGGTATGTCCACATATGTCAGTAGTCAATCTTACAGAGAATGATTTCTTGACACAACAGTTACGCTGGTTGAACTATAACTAATTCCTAAATAACAACGACAACTAACAGCGTTTTATCAGATAATGTTTACTTGCTATCATTTCTTATAGGAATCTTGATTAATTACCTCTCATCCTCCAAAGATTATTCCAAAACATAATAGTGCCTGAAATAAAAAGTTTTTTCCTCTGAACCTAAGCATGAATTTGCTGTGGTTAATATGAAATTGCTTTGCAGAGCTGACCCCTCACAAGTAAAAAAACATGAATTAAGAGCAGCATGTAGGTGAAATGTACTAGAAATCAGGCCATCTTGAGGGAACTACCATCTGATATGGATCACATACTAGTCGGCCATCATCCTTCCTCTCTTGTATTTTTCTGGTGTTAAACTTAACATCAAGAACAACTGATAAACAGAGCATAAATCACAGAAGCCCACAGATTCCTGAACACTGGGATAATTCTGAGCCTCACTTCTTCACTGTGTTGTGTTGGTGATGGAGGTGGAAATGTGAGAACAAAATAGTGGCAATGTTTTACCTAATTTTGATTAAAAAAAAAAAAAAGCTGCCAAGGAGAGAAACACACTAAAAAACAAAACAAACAAAAGAAAAAAAAAAAACAGCCCATTTTGTTTAGTTTCTCAAAACAAAACAAAACAAAACACACCAAAAAGAGGGAGAGAAGAATCCCTCCTCTTTGTCTTAGCCACATTGAATATGGACAGAAACAGTGCCCTAGAATCTCTCTCATTTTCACCTCCAGCACTGATCTCTCCTCATCCTGTCTTTTCCTCACAAGTATCCCCCACTCCTTTCTTCTTCCCATTGTTCTTCCCATCTCTGTTCTTTTCCTCTTATTCTAGTAAACTCTTGCCACTCGGTAAATCATCTGCCCCTCCCCCAGCCAAGGTCACTTTTCCGGTTGTTTTCCATTCCCCTGGTTCTACATTACCAAAGTCCTGACACTTCACCAGCATGAACAGAATTCTTAAAAGGAAGGGAAGGAGGGGAACTGAGAAGAATTTTCTTCTGTGATAGAAGAAAGTCAAGGGATATGAGCACTCATATGAAAATATGCAGGCCTCAAATTTTGTAAACCACTTGCTGCTATCCTCTTATTAAATCCTCTGCACATCGCATCTCCCATGTCATATTTTGGTTAGTTATCAGTCATAGATAGTTAACTTTCAACACACAGGGTAGGGAAGGTAGGTTACTCCCTGGCCTCTTTTTTTCATCAGGTCTATGGGTCTACATCTACACCCCAAATGTAAAAATCCATTAAACCGATTTTTCAGTATCTCCGCCTTCTTACAGTCTTCTGATAGCCATCATTTTATTTTTATTTTTAGAAGACCTTTTCACCTTCTTCTGGTCAGAACAATATTGTTCTTATTCATTTTCCTTTCCTTCCCAAATATCTTACCTCTGGCTTAACGTTACATGTGCTACTAGTACAAAATTCATTTTTCTCATTAAACAAGACCATCGTCTTCAAATCATGAGATCCAAACCATCCAAAGTAGGAGCCCTCTTTAATTATAATCAATAGAAGTGACTTAAACTCATATACATTTAAATGAGAAGTAGAAAGTGATGTTAAAGGGTACATGGTTCAGGAAGATGAAGTGAATTATTTAAGGTCATAAAGCAAGTATGGAATCCAGCTTGGACTTGGATTCAGACCTTCTTTCTGACATGATCCCTCATTGTTTTTTCCTTGCATTCATTGATTGCTAAATCTCACCATTTCTTTTTTCACACATAAAAAAGCTACTGTCCGTATTCTTGTGACATAGTGTTCTCTTGAACACAAAAATACATTCATGTTGGAAAGTGAAGATTATTCACACAAAACATTAAACAGCTTGTAGGCCCTTCATAATACATTCCCAATTTAACTTTCTAGACTTCCTTTCTGTCACCTGATCCCCTGCTTTCCTGCCACCAATCAACTGTTTGTACACATAAGCTCTTATTCCTGCATAAAATTTATTTTTCTTCCCTCTTTCCTCCAGGAAAAGAAAATAAGAACTTTTTTTTTAAAGGGCAAACTTAGACATTATTTGTTCTTGGAAGCCTTCCCAGTATCTACTACATGAAGCCTCAACATCTTCTCTTCCTCAACACTTTTCCTACTCGTAGATCATATGTGTTACTGTTTTAAAACTCTTGCCCCTTGTTAGCTTGTGAGATTCCTCTTGGTAGAGCACATGATAAATATTGGGAATACAAGAATTAAAGACACTATCCTTGCCCTCAAGAAGTTTCCAGTATGGTCAGGAAATCGAAAACATAAACAATTATAGTCCAGCTCTGACTTAAACAGCATATTTCTGTATAATTGACTTGAGTTACAGTTGCACATATTTTTTTGTGTAATCAAGGCTATATTACATATGGTAAACACAAGTACCCCAAAATTGACTCAGAAAAAGCAGGCAAGTAGTCAATGTACATAAGAAGGAGAGCAAGGAGAAATAAACTATAAAGATGTAATGGGAGAAAAAAATACCAAGTTAATTGAAGTACAGGCTTAATGCAAGAAAAAGCAGCTTGGGGAAAGGAAGCAAGATATTTTTGGTAGCAAGAGCCAGAAAGGCTACAGTTGCCAGAAATGAAAAAGGGACTGACTATGGAGCAAAGCTATGTTCCAGGGTGCCGCTGGGCATTGACTTCAGTGATTTATATAGTTTATTTCAACTAATACTCATAACCACCCTGTGAAATAGGAACTATGAGGAAACAGAGGCTCAAAGCAGTTATGACTTGCTCAGCTAGTAACTGAAAGAGCCAGGATTCAAACTCAGTAACGGTGGATTCCAAAGTCCACCCTTTATATATTCAATTTTGACCTAAATCCAAGGAAGCTGTGTCCACAGAATTAGTCAAAAATTACCTTATTTTCTCAAAGATCAAAGTCTAAGAGAGACTGTGTATGAACCTAAAGCTCTTCACATCATTAATAGAGAATAAATTCATTTTATAGTATAATCAGATTATCTAAATAACTCTAGCACAGCATATTTGAAATGAAGATACCTGGGAAACCATCTAGTACAACTTCTTATTTAGCAAATATAAAGATACTAGTGCTAGCTAATTGAATTATATAGATTACTAAGGAGAAAAGTTTTGAGAAGGAATAAAGTACAAACTCTGTGTTCTTAAGCCTGCAGATCATGAGAAAAATACCATCTTGTCCTGTGTGGGTGAGCTCCATAATGCTGGGCACTTGTTTCTTTTTGAATAATTGCATCTCCATTATTCAGGATGGTAAATGGTACTGTTACTGGCACATAATACACATTTTATAAAATAGTAGTAGTTTCATAAAGGGATGAGTGGGTCTGTGTGTGGGAGTGTGTGTGATGTGGGTGCAAGTGTGTAATTAATCAGAAGTTTGGACATATTAGCTAAATTAATTTTTGTTTGCCATTTGGTTCATATCATTTTCTCCTTGAAACCTTCCAGCAACCTCTTAAAATGCCTTACATAGCAAGGTCTCTGCTTTAAAATGACTTCATCAGAAATCAAGTTTAGTATACTGTCAATGAGTGGAACTGGCAAGGTATCCTTTGGGTAGAATCATTGGGAATTTTTTAGACTTATCAAGAAATAACTCAAAATACTTTTGATAAAGTGGTAATATGAACATTTCATCTTCATCTTAGTTTTGGGGGGGATGGGGAACACAGAAGCAATGTTTCATTTCTAAAACCATGTTCCCATGAAGCTGAGCAGAAGGACTGCTTATAACAGAATTTTCCAGCCAAATTCTCAAAGGGCCCCCAACAGGCTTTCTCAATTTGTGGGCGCTGTCCTCTAACAATCTATTCCTTTCCAGACTCTCCTTGGA
This sequence comes from Panthera onca, assembly GCF_046562875.1. Lineage (NCBI taxonomy): Eukaryota > Metazoa > Chordata > Mammalia > Carnivora > Felidae > Panthera > Panthera onca. Next base: position 61,138,934 of record NC_138347.1, read on the forward strand.
AACCAAAGATTTATGACATTCTCTTCATATTTTAAAATGAAATTGGTCCTGTTAAAATAAAAATGAAAACTGAAGGCCTGTCTTTATTCCAATACCAGTGCTGTCTGGACAAATCCCTCATTAATATGTCCTACTCTGAAGATATCACCCATGACTTTGCCTCTGTAGGAGTCTTACCATTATTTGGACATTTCCAGAAATCAAGCTCACTACAGGCATTTGTGAAGATGAGCTGTACTTAGGCAGAGGCCTGAAAAGGAAAAGTAAATAAATACTTGGTTTATCAGGTTGTAAAGGGGGAAGCAGACCCTCCCTTTTATAAATGACTTCTAAATCTCCTGCTCAAATTCCAGAGTAAAGGAAAAGTCACATGGACCGAACATATTTCTTTAAAAAAAAAAATGAATATTCACTTAGTAATCCTGAAATGCTTTCTGCTCTTTGAATACATTCAAACAAGTGGGTATCGCAGCATTTCACTGATAGCTTATCAAACCACAGAATAGAACAGGAGGAGTGAATAAAAAGGGCTTTCCTAGGGGAGCTCCATGGTCATTGTTCTATAAAAACATATGAACATATTGCTATAAACTCATCTTCACAGGAAGTCACCCAGCTTAATAAGCACAGACCTGCAAGTTAATATTAAAATTCACTTTGATTTCTGCAGCAACAAGGCTGATCCAACTAGGAGCTATTACATAAAACTCTTATTGTCATATTCGTCATCACCACCCTCAGTAGAGACCACTGCCAGCACCAAGAAGCCCTCAGTTCATCTCAGGAAATATGCTACACAGACGGCCATCCCACTAACAATGTGGTGGTGAGATGGCCCTGTTTATTTTATCAGAATGGCACTCCTTTAATTGTTCAATTCTCTTTATTGATGTCCTCTTTCATGTATAGGTCTATTAGATTCTACTTCCTCTACTGTCCTCCCAGGAATTGGTGCTTGCCAACTACAATAAGTTGTTTTGACAACTTGTCTAGCTATACAATACTCTGTTTCTTTCCCTCTGCAGTCTTTTTGGCTTCAAATGAGTGCCTTCAAAATATAGCAGAGACTATCCAACCAAACTACGCAACAGGGGGAAAAACAGCTTTCGATGCGTAAGCACCGTCCTGCCAAAACCGCAGTCTTTCGTGTGCTCATAGTTCTCTCTCCTTTCCTCCTTATTTTTATGGAAAAATCCCCTTGCTATCTTGTCTACTCCTATCTTAATAAGGAATGACTGCCGTGACTACCCCATCAACCAACGCCATTCACCGCCAGCACCTCTGCTCTCCTCGTGTGCTTCAAGAAGAACTGATTAGCACTTTGCATAATTAACCTGATTAGCACTGTGCATAATCAAACTGATTAGCACTTTGCATAATTAAAAAGAAATAATAATAATAACAATAATAAGCACTAAGTAATATCAAAAGCTGTTAGTCCCACAGCCCTTTGGTTACCTCCAAGATGAGTTCGGTAGGGCATATTTTGCACCTTCACATGGAAATCTTTTCTTTTACTCAAAGTCAAGAAAAATACATTAAAATGCTTTCAATCCATAGACCCATCATGATTTTAATATCCATATCAGTTATCAAAATAACCATTCTTGCCCATGTGTGCATTCCTCAGTTTCAGCCTTGCATATTTTACCCATATCAAAATGGACAACAGGTGGCTATAAAACCAAATAGATAAAAAATGTTTGGAATCAAATTAGAACAAGGATGTATGCTTCTTTCTTTTTTTAATTTTTTTTTTAGTTTATTTATTTTGAGAGAGAGAGAGAGAGGGAGAGAGAGAGAACATACGTGCAACTGAAAGAGGGGCAGCAGAGAGAGAGGGAGAGAGAATCCCAAGCAGGCTCTGCACTGTCAGCATGGAGCCTGATGCGGGGCTCAATCACATGAACCATGACATCATGACCTGAGCTGAAACCAGAAGTTGGATGCTCAACTGACTGAGCTACCCAGGCACCCCCAGGATGTATGCTTCTTATGTAGCTATAGAACTATCCTATGCATTGTTTCTGGGTTTTAATGAGGTATATGAAAAGAATTGGACAGCCTTTCAGGAAAACCTGGCTCTGATATTTACCCTGTGACCTCAGCTAAGTCACTTAACTTCTCAGTAGTTCAGTTCCCTCACCTGTGAAATGGAAATAATAAGGCCAGTTCTGAAACCTCAAAAGTTGCTGTGATAATAAAATAAAACAGTAATTTAGGAAGGTACTTTGTAAACTGTAAGGCACTACCTATACATGAGATTCCCCAATTCTAGGTCTCTAAACCTCTTATCCCCTAAATTTTATTTCATACCATGGACAATCTTAAACATTATGAACAATAATATAATTTTATATATTTAATGCCTTAGAATTAAAAAGTTACAAAATTTTTTGCATACTTTACCTTATTTCCTATTCAGTAGCTGAATGTGATTAGAATTTTGATTTGGAGTTATAATTTAGCTTTCGTCATTCATGTATCCGTTACACAGCTCTCTCATTTGTCTTTCTACAGAGGTTAAAATCAAGCTGTTGCTGGAAATGCATAAGAGAATAGAAGAAAATCTAGTATGTTTGTATTAACTTGGTACTGCAACTTAGAGAATTCTGCAACTTGCCTTTTCTCTACCAACCATGGCCAACCATCTGCTCCTGGTGACCTTCAAAGGATTCATTCCTTCCATCCCACTTTCCTCCAGGAATCTAGGAAACCATCTCAGATACTCTTCAGTCAGAATTTCTCTCTCTCTCTCTCTCTTTTTCTGGCGCTCCCATAATATTTTAGCTGTAACTCTACTGTGTATGGTTTGCTATGTTTTAAGTAGGTGGTATGTGTCTGATTCCTCTGGAACACTAGGAGCTCCCAGAGAGAAACCACTCTGGCTTTTCATCTTTGCCCCCCACAACAGCTGCCACAATGAGTGATGGACATGGTAAGCACTTGACACATTTGTTACTGTGGGCTTGAGGAAACTAGACAGTAAAGTATGTATTTCACTGTGTGCTTAACCTGTAACTGCTATATGCAAATCTGGGCAATTGCTTTACTAACTGTTTGCTGGGGACTACAAAGGTATTTGACATACCCATAACCACTTTATTGGCCATTAAAATGTTTAACATATGTCAAATTACTTTTTTTTTTATTTACTCAATCATTCATTTAGTCTTTCAAAAATAAATGTGAGTGCTTAGTAAGTGCTAAGTATTGTGCTAAACATTCAATATAGCATTGATCAAACTCAAAAAGAACTGTTGGTTCCTCTAAAGAAGTTTATAGTCTACGTATCTTTTAAGGAGCCTACAGTAGCTTTTATAAGGCTGGGGTGGACTAGCTTGGAAGGGGAACCTTAAAGTAGCCAAGATCATCAGTTGCAAGCTACCCACCATGGAGCCATAAGCCTCTCAACCTAAAGGAAAGGAACCCACAAAAGCAGTCAGTGTTCCTGAGCCAATCATCCATTTTACAATTCATTTAATTCAAGAAAGAAAATGCTGCTGTGGAGATTATTCAAGTCCAAATGTTCCTGGTGAAGGTGCTTCCAGTAATTCTGGGAAGGAAGCCAATCCCCTAGTTTTATATGTAAATATTTAAAAAACACACACATATATATAAGCACAAAGGAAAGGTCAGGAAGACGTAAGTCTTTTAAAAATCTATTTTAATAATTTTTTTCTATAACTGTCCACAGAAGTTTGGGCTTTTTTGTAGCCTTACATTTTCTTTTACACAATACACCTGCTTTTTTTTTCTAAACTAAATATTTCTTCCATCTAATGACTCTCTTTATTAGACAGCATCTAATTTGCATACATTTACATACAATTTAACTGCTAGCTTGTGAGAACAAAGAAATGGCTCTGTATTGTACTGAAGGACAATACTCAGTAAAGGAAGGTATAAAAACCAACCAGCTCAGTGACTGTGTAAGCTCTTTGTTTCAAATATACCAGGCTTTTTTTTTCAACATACCAGTTAAAAGGGGCAAAAATTATTTCATCAAACAATGAAAGATACAGCACTACTTTGTTTAACTGCCCATTTCTTCCCCAGCTTGGTTACTACAATTCAGGGGTCCAAGTTCCCTGAATCTACTATAATTTCCTTTATTAGATTTGATGGATTCAATCCCTCCACATATTTTTGTTTAGAGTCTTATTCCTAAATCCACCTGGGATTCCACTGTGATAAAGCTCTGTTCTGATGCTAATTTGTGCTGCCACAGGCCTTGTTCCACTAACCGTCAGGGTAGATATGACATGCTGTTCACCAGTGAAAAATGCCTACCCTTACCCTTAGTAAGAACAGATTTTACTGAGACTTCAGGGCTTTCTGTACGTTATGAACCAACTCTTCAAAAGAAATGTTTTTCAGCATCCACTGGGGAGTAGATGGGAAAGGAAGACCTGAATATAGGGAGAGAATATATGCTGAAGGAGAAGTGAGAGATAAAGAGTTGAGTCAACTGCTCTCCACTTTGCAATGGCACCATTTTTGTAAGTCTCCAAACCCGGAAGACTACTGAGAGATTTGAATAAGAGAAGAAAAGAAAAAAAAAAGAAAGAAAAAAAAAAAAAAAAAAGAACTGGAAACCAGGGGTCCTTGATCCTCCTTTGAAAGTGAATTCATACACTCTGTGACACAGGGTAAGTCACTATGACTCTTCTCTGTACCTCTCATCTTTGACGCATGGAAAGGGAGATTATAGAAAGCAATCTTGAAGAGTTTGTTCAGTGTTTTGTAAATATTAACTATTGAAAACACATGAAATAAGTAATAAAGCTGCGGTCACAACCAACTGAAAATAAACACTAGAGGGATTTGAGTTTCTGAAATGCCATGTGTAAAATACCACAAAAAATGAAATATGGTATACAAAAATACTTTAAAATTATAACAAATGATACAGATATAAGGCAATATAGGACAAACCAAAAAACATAAAGCCGCATATGAATTGGCCCCACAGGCTCAGTGAAAATATAATCCATAAGTGGGTGCTAAAAGAGGTCATGGAAGATGCATTTTCTTGGAAATGCATTTAATATCATTAGTTTGGCCTGTTTTCTGCATCTGATAATGCAGATTTACAATTTTAATGACCAAAAGAGGTGTGAACTTGTCAGTGATAAGTGAAGAAATTCTACCACTCTGTGGGGCTGCAGAATGCCCACATGATTTGGAACCTTCAGCAGCCAAACAGATTGCACAATCTCTACCAGCGATCTTGAAGCATGTCTGATTTTTCCACCTGGTGAGAAGAAGCCTGAGTTAGAGACTTGTATTAATGCTGGAGTGCTGGCGTAGACCAAGTCTGCCAACTTCCTAACCCATAAGCAATTCCAAATAATGATCCAAAATAGCACTTAAAAGAAATGATGAGACGCTGTCCTTTTAAAAACCCCTAGGTACTGACTAGATTCTAGTCCCTATAATGAGGGGAAAGGAAGGAGTTGATCCGCTGAAAACCATGACTTAGCTCGAAAAATCCTTAAATTCCAGGGAACCTGGCCCTGACCCCCATACCCCATGCTCCATGACAGATTGAGGCAATCACCTCGTGACTGTCAGTAAGTTTTACGTGTAAGTTCTGTTTCTAAGGCTCATTAGCTATCTCCTGTTGATATAAATTTGAGGTTGTACTTATTTTTCATGTCACAGAATATTATCTGTTGACACCCAGCATCAGACCTATTTTCTACACTCTGACAGATTAAATTCTGCCTTGTTTGTTTGTAAAGCATCTCCTAATACTAACTCAGCCAACATCACCTGTGTTGGAGGTGGTTAAGATCCACCTCCCCAAAGCATGTTACCACGGTGACAAAGTAGTGACCTAATTTGCACACACCTGCTGGGTTAATTGGGCCAAAATGAAAGATGATATATATGCTCAAAATCCAAAACTGATTTTTTTTCCTCAAAATTAAATATTTGATTTTTTTAAATTAGCAGTTTCTAAAGCTAAGTAACATACTCCAGGTGTGCATTTGCCAGTTAATATACCCTGAATGTTTCATGACTCTTGAGGAGCAAAATATATTGAGTGATGAATACAAATCTTTTATGTATTTTCTGTGTGCAATGATTAGTATGAGTAAGTGGTCTCAATCACTGAATACATGGGGTGTGCCTGAGGGGTCAAGCCATTGCCTCAAAGCAAATAGGGACATTTCAACTGTGCCAAGTTAACATTCAGAGTCTGAACTGCTTCTGAAAATGCAAGTTCATTTTGGAGCTACTCTCCATAGCCTGTGGCAGCCTGCAACATCTCCTAGACAAAAACGTCACTTAACTCTGGTTGACCTCCTCTACCCCTCTGTACTCATCCTTCTGAGACCACTGATAGTTTTTCTTTGAGCCATATAAAGTTACATATCAAGAACTGATTAAGATATGAGCAGACACTTGCAAAGACTGCTGACCAAGCCGCAACAACAGGTAAGTGGTATAGCTAAATGCGTCAAAAGCTTGAAAAACGCATATATCTGTGACTCTATTCTGCTTATAGTAATTTATCCAAAGGACATAATCGGGGATGTTCATAAAAATGTGTACATAACAACATTCATCATATGTTATATTTTTAAATTTTTTTAATGTTAATTTATTTTTGAGACAGGGAGAGACAGAGACAGTGAGCAGGAGAGAGGCAGAGAAAGAGGGAGACACAGAATCCGAAGCAGGCTCCAGGCTCCAAGCTATCAGCACAGAACCCAATGCGGAGCTCGAACTCATGAACCGTGAGATCATGACCTGAGCAGAAGTCAGATGCTAAACCGACTGAGCCACCTCGGTGACCCATATGTTATTTTGAATAGAGAAAAACTGGAAGCAACTTGCATGTCCAAGAGTAAGAGATTGGCTAAATTATTATAACACATCCATTGAGTGGAACACTGTAAAATCAACAAAAAAATCATGCCACAGAAAATTTATTTATTAACACAAATGTTCACAATATATTGCTAGTTGAATCAGAATCCACAATCACGCAGAGTATAATCCTATATTTTTGAACGCACACATACACACATCAAAATGTTAATAATGATTGATCTTCTAAGTTACAATCATAATATCAAGGGTGATTTTATTGTCTTCTTTTCTGCTTTTTTTGTGTTTTCCAAATAGTTTTACAATGCTGATGTCTTACTTTTACAATAGAAAAATGAACATTCTATTAAAAATAAAGGGTAGAAAAAAGTTAAATTACATTTCCTGATTCCTCTCCCTCACTTAGATTTCACATCTCACCTGTCCTTAGGTCTCTCCTTGTCAATTCCAGTCATGAATAGAATAGCTGTTAAATTGAATAATATTCTTTTATTGCTAAATAGTCCACTCTTCTAGCTTAATTATTTACTTTACTTACTTACAAACTTTCAAAAATGAAAGCCATCAGACCCCTTCTAGTCTTTGAGCTGCTTTTTAAGCTTTAGAAAAGCAAAGGAAGTAAATGCCCTTTGGTAATGAAGGTGACTGGAAGGGAACTTTTCAAGGTACAAATATGTCTATTTATCACCTGGCTATTGCATCCTGCTTAAATTACAACGTTCATACTTTGATTTTATTTGTACAGTTATAAGGTCTTACTGATAAGTAAGTGCTTCTCTTAAGTAAGTAAAATTAACATTACCATATGAACTGGAATTACTGTTAAAAGTATCTCGCTAGGGGTTTGATTTATTCTATGATGCTTTCACTGATTTAATCATTGCTGGAATTATCAAAATACAATAATTTATTCTCACAAGTAAAAAAGTTTCTCAGGATTTTCCTGTCATAAACAATAGACATCAGTGATTGATAAATAAAAGAAAAATATGCCATTTTGACATTTTAGTTCTTATTCTAGCACTTTTTTTTTCTGCCTTAGTGCTTTAGTGACTTCCTATAAAAAGTTCAGGGGACAAAAAAGTGACTCTTTTATTTCAAATAATGAAATAAAAATTTATTTTAATGCCCCAAAATAAGTGTTAATAAATATTTTTAAAACATATAATGCACAAAAATAAATTTTTGTTGAATTAAAGATGTAAATATTGAAAGAGACTAAATCACCAAGGTACTAGAAAAAAATATGGATAATTTTTTGATAGGAGTTTTCTATACCATAAAGGAACTGACTGATAAATCTAGCCACAGAAAAAGTCTATAGTAAAAGTCAAACAGCAAATTAAAAACTAAAAAAATGTTATATTTTAATTTTTATTATTTTTTTAAAGTTAATTTATTTATTTTGAGAGGGAGAGAGAACGTGCGTGGGAGAATGAGTGGAGGAGGGGCAGAGAGCAGGGGAGAGAGAATCCCAAGTGGGCCCTCACTGATAGCCCCAATGGGGAGCTGGAACCTGTGAACCGTGAGATCATGACCTGAGCAGAAATGAAGAGTCAGAAGCTTAACCAACTGAGCCACCCAGGTGCCCCCAAAACAAAAATATTTTAAACACCTCTTACAGAAAGTGTTATTTTCTGTAATATAAACACCGGTTATACACATCAATAAAAGATTTTATAAAAACCTCTACAGAAAAAGTAAAAAAAAAAAAATTAATACCAATTTACAGAAAAAGAAATACAAACACTAGTAAACACTTTAAATGTTTTTAAATCTAACTCATAAATTAAAAGAGCAAATCAAAATAATGATAAAATATCATTTTCACTTTTCAGATTGGAAAAAAGTTGTTCAAACTCAGTTTTGGTGAGGTTGTGGAAAAGCAGGAATTCTCATACACTGCTGTTACAAGTATATATTAGAGCAATGTTTATGAGGGGGGCACTTGGGTGCCTCAGTCAATTAAGCTGTCTGACTCTTGATTTCAGCTCAGGTCATGATCTCACAGTTCATGGCTTCAAGCCCCACATCGAGCTCTGTGCTAACAGGACAGAGTCTACTTAGGAGTCTCTCTCTCTCCCTCTCTCTCTGCCCCTCCCTCACTTGCATGCACAGTCTCTCTCTCTCTCTCTCTCCCTCTCTCTCTCTCAAATTAATAAACTCAAAAAAAAATGTTCATGAGGAAAAATTCTTAATAGCCATAAACATTTGAATTATGCAAATATTCTAGGAGATTATATTATGTATATTAAAATGAGTACAAAATACATGTAGAAGGCTGTTTATTGTAATATTTTTGAATAGAAAAGAAATTGGAAATAACCGAACATCCATAAATTAGGCACTAGTTAAGTACATTTTGTTAAATCTATAAAAGAAAATATTAGGTAGCAATTAAAAAAGATGATATAGCATAATATACTATAGTATAAATACCATAAAATCTCTGAGATATGGTATTAAGAAAACAAAGAAAATACATGGGAAACTGGAATGATATGATTTTCTCTGTATTTTTATTTATTTGTTTTTCCCTCTCTATTTTTAAAATGAAGGTATGTTGGTACATTTCTGTACATAAATACACTTGGACCTGTTTAACTCTGGGAATAGCACTGTAAGTTGAGGAAGAAATACTTTTCATTTTATATCCTTGTGTACCACTTTATTTTCAAAAATTTTTTACCATTTGCATGCATTTTTAAGATAAAAATAGCAAAAATGATTGTTCGGTGTTATAGAGTATAAGGAAAAAGAGTACCGCATTGCTCATCCCTCACTCTGTACTTGTCTAGACCTATTCACTGTTTCCATTTCCCCATCTATAAAATAACTGAATTACATTAGAAAGATGATATGTAAATTATCTTATAATTCTACAGTTTATATTTTTACGTCTTAAAAATCCAGTACAGAATAGTGGATAAATACATTTGAGATTCCAATACCTACTTTGAGCATCGACAGCTACTACAATGAACAAATCTCTATTTGGTACTTTGTAGACAAACTGTATTCATGTCTTTATGATGACAGAAAATGATGTATATTGCTGAAAATTTTGACAGGCTGAATAAACTAAATATACTCACTGTACAAGTAGTGCTTCTGGGTCTCAACAGGTCTCAGGTGTTGAAATATGCCAAACAAAACTGATCAGAAATGTATTTCTTATATGCTTTACTGCCAACTTCTAACCTTGGCCCAGCTGTTTTCTTGAATTTGTCATTGATATATGCTCTCAAATACACAACTTGAGTAGAACAAAAATGTCAAAATGGTTTATAATTTCAGGCATATATTGCCATACACACTCTTTAAGAGTACGTGATATTCTATAACATTTTAGTGCATGATTGCAAATTATAAGAAGTGCTCTGTATCTTTTTAATTTGTAGTACCTGAAGCTGCAGTATGATAATGACCTTCTTCCATTATGACTTAACATTCTGGTCACTTGGATAGTTGTTTTTAAAAGCAAAATTTCTCAGTCATGGTTTGGATGACAAATATTAGCTCATTTAAGTTATATAGTGAAGATTTTGTATTGTGTATTTTTCTGAGAAAGTAGTTCTTTCCTCCATTTCTGGTTGCCATGATTGTGATAAGAACAGCGCCATGATTCATTCAATGGTATCACTGATAACAATGTTGTGTTATCAATCACATCATAGTTTTGTTTACAAATTGGAATGGAGGTAAAGCCTATCAAAAATTGTATTAAGAGATTTTTTAGTTTCTCTGGTGAAAAAAAAAATTAAGCCCTCTCATCTAAAAACTTAATCATTTCTGAAAATGCTATTTGGCTCCATTTTTCAAATGCCCACAGTAGACTGTCTACTTCCTTGTGCATTTTTTCATATAGTATCAGCCTGGGTCATGGTAATGCTGTCATCTGTTATAGCAGCAAGCAATGGGAAAATAATAATGCTGTGAGTGTAATGTTGATTAGACACATTAAACTCAGGAAAATTCAATCAAATCTCATCAATTTCAATAATTTACTACTACACGTCCTTGTCTAGTTAGAGATAAACAATTTAATTTTGAATGAAGCATTTGGAGAAATTTCTACTTTGGAATGAAAGTAAAGATGAAAAGAACAGATTTCCTGTACTCACCTGAAATGGAAAGATAACTACATATTCTTGAAAAGTTCTGTGCTAAATCTTGGCCTGCTATGAGAGTAATACTTAAAAAAAAAAATTAAATCTAAAGATACTCAGTTTGACCGTCCACTTTCACTTATGGCCTGGATACACAGAAAAAGAGATAAGGGGGTGATGTTACTCCTAGAAAAAATGATTTGCCAAAAGGATACATGATAGTTCAAGAAACCCTGTGCCTCCTTTACTGATTCCTGTTACCAGAGCATGCAATGGAACTCAAAAGGAAAGCTAAGAGTAGCAATGAATCCAATCCCTCTGTGGCCAAACCAACTTTGTTTTTCACACACAGCAAGTTTGTTAAACTTTAAGGAGATACAGTTGAGCATTTTTAGTCCATTTCTGAGTGCTTACTATTGCTGTGTTTACTATCAGGATAAAGAGGAGAATCAATTGGTTGCCCTGAAGCATACCTCTTAATTATACATCGTTAATAGCTAACAGACGGCTCCTTGCTCCTCAACTCTAATACATATACACGTTGGGAGCACAATTCTGAGTAACCTGTAAGAATATGGAGATCAAATTTCTCGTACTCCAGATGTTCCCTTGACTGGATCCTTCATATTATTCAGCATTAATTTAGTTCTGGTATTATTTCCTCAGAAAGTCCACTCATGATCATTCCCCGTGCCCCCAGCCATTCTTCATCCTATTTTTTGTTATTGTACTTCTTGAATAGCACACACCACTTTCTAAACATATTTATGTATTTGTGAACTTGAAACTGCTTATGGTCTCTGCACATACACACACACTACCACCCCACTGCTGTATTAACTCCATGAGGTACAGGATCAGGGTCTTCTTGTTTAAAATGTTTGTTTGTTTATTTGTTTGTTTATTGTGAGAGAGACAGCATGCACCAGTGAAGGAGGGACAGAAAGAGAGGGAGAGAGATAATCTCAAGCAGGCTCTGCGCTGTGAGTGCACAGAGCCCAACCCCAGGCTCAATTTCACTAACCGTGAGATCATAACCTTAGCCAAAATCAAGAGTCTGATGCTCAACCAACTGAGCCCCAGGGTCTTCTTGTTTAGATCTCTATTTCCAGTGTCTGTGACTAGGTCTGACTTTCCCTATTGTATTAAGAGAGTGATCCATACCAGAGAGAACTCTGCAATTTGGTAGAAGGATACTTTGCTCTCTTTGGTTCTTCTAGCAACAAGAACAAGCCAAATTAGAATAGGTTAATTCGGGAGCACCTGGGTGGCTCAGTTGGTTAAGTATCCAACTCTTGATTTTGACTCAGGTCATGACCTCAGGGTTGTGGGATTGAGCCTCGAGTCTGGCTCTGGGCTCCCATACTGAGCATGGAGCCTGCTTGGGATTCTCTCTGTCCCTTCCTTGCTCTCTCTCTCTCTCTCTCTCTTTCCCTCTCTCTCAAAATAAATAAAGAAAGATAAAAAAAGAATAGGTTAATTCAATTAGTGTAGTTTGGGTGCTAATCACAGTTTTGTAAATCAAAATCACATTTTCACATTTAACTACATTACTATTTCAGAAAATATTTAATTTTCATTTTCACCTCTTATTTTATCCTGATTTTTTTGCTGGAAAGGAAGTCTAATACCTCTAAATTTTTATGTCCTATTAGCATACTATTATGTGTTAACCAGAACACAAGTGCACCATAAAAGCTGTAACTTAATAGAATTGTTCAGTAGATAAGACTGGTCATAATTCATATAACCACTCTACTAATTATCTATTTTTAAAATTCAAATTGTTGATTTATTGAGTATTCTTAAAGAAAACACACTTGTAACAGACCATAATCATGAGGTGGAAAGGACCAACAAATGCTTTCACTTCTATTCCATTTCTTTTAGGATTCGCTCTACTTCGCACCCTCTGTTGGCCCTCACCTTAATAGTAGTCTACTCCTTATGAGAAACAAAAAACACTGTCCAGAACTTGAGAATCGACTTGGAAGAAGTACAAAGAATGCAAATGTTTCAGGTGGGCAGAGCTGAGCTTAAATTCTGTCTCAGTCACTAACTGGCTACACAGAGTTCAAAACTGACCTTTCTGAGCTGAGCCCTGCATTTTCAATCTGGTCCTGGAAACTCACGACTTCCAGTTATGAGTATACTTAATGGCTATATATTTTTATAGATAGCCAAATGGATGATTCTCTAATAAAGACCTTGCCTATGCTAAATACAGAGAGAGATTAGTATAGCTAGTTCATGGTTTCAACAGCTAAAATCTAGCATAATGACTTTGTCACCCTACAACACTAAATTTCAGTTGCATACCTGGTTTACAGAATCTGGAGACAATCATGAAAAAATGATTCAGGTTATGAATAAAACTATTTTAAAGTTGTACTTTATGAGATATTTGGTATCTCAACACACATGGATTCACAAAAAAGCTGAATAATACCCAAGTCAGTTTTTAATTTTGCACTGCATCTGTGGAGTAACTGTAACCCTGTGAATTACCGAGTCTATGCCTCAAGTTTAGCGTTTATAACAAAGAGAAGTTTCAGTAGTTTAAAAGAATATGCAGGAGAATGACTCATGATTCCATTAAATCCATAAAAACACCAAAGAGCTAAGGCAACAAGTATTCTATAAATTCTGAGCAGATAAATTTTGTCAACTGCAGAGCAGAGAAAGGATCAATATGTGAAATGTAAATAAGCCTTCCACAGATATTTACTATAGAAAAATAAAGTTACTCTCTATAGTAGGTTGAATACTGTCCCTCACAATCTCATGTCTACCTGGAACCTCCATAATATGATTATTACTAGGAAATGAGGTCTTTGTAGATGTAATTAGTTAAGCATCTGGAGATGAAATCATCTTGGATTTAAGGTGAGCCTTAAATCCAATGACTGGTGTCTTTATAAGAAGAGGAGAGAACAGAGAGACAGAAAGAGGAAAAGGCCATATGAAGATGGAGGCAGAGTCTGAGCTCATGCTGCCAAAGCCAAGGGATACCTGGGGCCACTAGAAGCTGTAAGAGGCCAGACAGACTCTTACATAGAGCCTTCAAAGGGATGTGGCCATGCTGGACCTTGCTTTTGGACTTCTGGCCTCCAGAACGATGAGAGAATAAATTTGCTTTAAGCCATCCAGTTTGTGGCAATTTGTTACAGTCCAGTCATCCTAAGAAAGTAATACACTCTCTCTGTACTCCATAAAAGTAGAAGCTGACACAGCAGTTTCATGAGAGTAAATGGTGACCTCAAAGTCTCCAACTGATAAGGGCATAGAAGTATGAGGAAAGATCAAAGAGAAACTTACTGGGAGGTTGGGGTGATGGTTGCTAGTAGTCGTAACTCAACTTTAAGAGGAATATACTGCCCACTATTTAGAGTTGTTACCCCTTAAATCCTATGGAAAGATGCTATCCCAAAGTAGTGTAAACTCTTCTAATCCTATACTTACAAGAAAGCCAAAGACTGGTCTTAAACAGGTGCTGGTCATTTTTTCTTAAGAAAATGATGAGATAGGGGCGCCTGGATGGCTCAGTTGGTTTAAGCGTCTGACTTCGGCTTGGGTCATGATCTCGTGATTCATGAGTTCGAGCCCCACATTGGGCTCTGTGCTGACAGCTCAGAGCCTGGAGCCTGCTTCAGATTCTGTGTCTCCCTGTTTCTCTCTCTGCCCCTCTCCTGCTCTCTCTCTGTCTCTCTCTCTCTCAAAAATAAATAAACATTAAAAAATTTTTAAAAATAAAATTATGAGATAATAAATAAAAAATATTTAAAAATAAAATTATGAGATTTATATTTTTTAGAATCCAAAGTGAAATATTGACACAAATAAATAATAAATATTTTATGATGGTGCATGATCAATAGAACAAATATTCTTAAAATCATTTAAGTAAACATAATTTAAATCAGCTAACAAATTAAAAATTATTTATGCTGTTGAAGAACTGGATTCAGAAAAATAAATATACCCATTTCTGATCAATGGAAATTTAAGTATGACATCAAGTGACAAATATACAGGGGAAAAAATCAATTTCTTTTGGCCTAGGGTTTATCCTATCCTGACATTGGCAAAGACACTAATAAGTATGTATCACTTTGCTTGAGGCATCAGACCAGCATTATTAAAAATTATGTTTGTCTCCTAATATCCAAAATTAATCATTTTTTAAAAATAGTTCTGAACTCACCTATCCCATTTGCTATATAAATTTAAGACATCATAAAAGCAACATGTTTAGGTAATTTTCAACTCACCAATTTTTTCTGTAAATACCATTATGTTTCTATACTTGCTTAAATCTCAAAATTCAAAACTTACATTTTTTATCTTTAAAAAGTTATGTACTATAGTACAATCCTATTTTTATCTTCTTAACAAAAAAATGAGAATAGTAAATAGTGTGAAAGTTTCAAATACTTTAAAGAAAATATATTTTGAGAAATAAAATATTTATTCATACATTTTACCTGAAATATACAGAAATTCATATATTTAAAACATTAGAAATTATTTTCAAAAATTCCCTTAAAGACCCTCAAAATCATAAGAATGCTACATGCAGATATCCATCATTAAATGTTGCATGTTCAAATCAGGAAATATTGAAGGGATTATCCTTCTAGGAAGCAGCAACTATCAATTATTATTTTTCTCTTTTTTTTTAACCCAAGAGATATGCAGTAATCACTGACTATTGGTAAATGAAATTGTTTCTGTAGTTAGTACATTTTAGTTAGCCAACCTTCTGATCAATCTTCTAGTCATCAAATATTCTAAAGGTGGGAAAAAATGGTGCTTAAAACTCAGAGATGAGTTCATTTATATTCAAATTGTTTTCGGAGACTTGGTCTCTGAACACTGTATTAGCTCAGCAAGATGTAGCAGATTAAGGTATTTATTATAATCAGGTGGAAAGTTGTGGGTTCGGCTTTCGGCTTTGTCCAGCAAAGCCGAGGATGGCAGAAAGCATTACTCAAGACTCCATGCAAGTCAAGAGAGGAGAGAGGGAGGCTAAGGGAAATCTCCCTGAGCTGTGCTCAAACTCCCGTATTTACTGAGCATGCATTCAGGGAAACAATGTGCAATACGTCAGTGGGCTACATGCCAGTAAGAACACACTGAAAACGTGCAGAAAAACAAGTTAAGACAGGGTAAAATATTCCATGCAATAACATGGTCTAAGGAATTTATGAGTATAGGCAGGACCGAACCCCTAGATATACATTAACTAGGTAAGTGAAGTGAGTGCCCCCTAGATATACATTAACTAGATAAGCGAAGCACAACCCACAGTTTTCAGCAAGGCCAGGAAGCAGAGTTCTGCTTTGCAACGCGTTCCCTATAATCTCCTAATCCAGGACATAGCGATTTGATTTCCCACAAAAGTGAATACAGTTATGTCAATAGCTAGAACAATTTCCAATGAATGAATGAATGGATGAATCAAACACATAAAGGCAATGTTTAAAATGGATCAATATAAAAAATTAAAAAATAAATGGATCCATATAAAACAGTTGCTCTAAATATATAAATTATTAATATTAAATAGTTATATTTCAAATGAAAGAATTGAGGAGCTATTAAGTTATGGAGGAGCAAATGATTCAATTATAAATATTAGTAAGGACTAGGTTATGGAGTGTTTCTTAAATTCTTGGTTTTATTAGAGCAAATAATAAAAATGGTAGGGGAAGAAGGATCTATATAGTAGACCATGTTAAACATTTTAGTACATGGTTTCAGGGTAATATTATGATAATGAGGATAAAGGAAAAGGAGGAGGAAAAGAAAAAGAAGAAGGAGAAGGGCTAATTGTATTTTCAGTCTTTGGTGTACTGTCATCTCTAATATACAGATGAGCAAACTGAGCCTAAAAGCACACGGGGGCCTGCCCAATTTCTCATAACCAATAATATGGAATGCAGAAACTTAAATCCAGATCTTCTATTTGTAAACCTCACACTCCTTCCACCATCATGTATTGTGTCTTTGTTCCCTGAAATGAAAAAAATGTACTAAAATCCTTAAATACTATGGTTAAAATAAAAATCCCCCAAAATTAGTGTTGAGAGTGCCGTAATATTTACAAAAGTAAAAATCAGTTTTTTTAAAAAAATATTGTTGTTACATACCTTTATAGAGGACAAAATCCTCTTTGAATCACCCTCAATTTTTAAATAGAGATTACTGGCAGTGAGAAGATGTTCCCCAAACTGTTTTGTACCATGAAGGACAAAAATAAGAAATTACAGAAACATAGGAGAGCCTAATTTAGATAGGAGAAGTCAATGAAGTTCTCTCTGACAAGGTATTGTATAATAAATAATAATATAATACTTCATGGAATTTATAGTCTATCAGAGGAGAAAAACTTTCAACTAATAATTACATAACCACCTCTATATTTGCAACTGAGGACCATTCATTATCCTTGATTATTCACACAATTCCATACTTAACTCATTTATTCACAGAACTCCTCAGCCTGAAAACGATCTCCTTTCTCTTTTCAAGTTACTTATGTCTTATGTTTCATGTTATTTCAAGGCCTAGTTCAAAGTCTCACTTCTTACTTGCAGCTCACTGAGCTCTCATCTCCACGGAATATCTTTAGTACTTAATGACTTTTTCAGCAATGGCAAATTGGTTTCATCTTACATCCAACTTCCATCAGTCGGTAATGGTCGTCTAAAGTGTTGACTTCAGGAGGAGTCTTAGATCAAGTTCTGGGTTAATGGCAGAGAGAACCATGACAGATTGTGGTGATGTACTTCATGGGCACCGAAGGGAAATAGGAGGACATCAGATCCAGGGCATTTATTTGACAGGAGTGCTGATATTTTCACTTTTACAGCATTCGTTTGACACCACACCAAATCCAGGTCTAAAGCATGAATTTAATACTGAGGGTGACTTATTTTCTTTTATTTTTAAATTTATATCATGTCTCTTCAAGAATACTGGAAGATTCCTACAGTCAAGGACCATCTATATAACTCTTTTTGTCCATAGTGTCTAGGCCGGCCTTGCAAAGTAGGCATCTGCTGATGATAATGAAATTTCTTTTTTTTCATAATTCACTATGACTATTATTCATAAACTCAATTTGTCTCTTGGTTTCTCCCAAAAGATCATCAATGTCAAAACCATGTTAAAAGGACTCTGTAACATGAACTATAAACTTTAAATACATTGTCTTTGTCATCTCCAGGTTGAAATGAAACACTAGGAAATTGGTAATATTTAAGGGTTAAATATATGCCTATCAAATAATATAGTGGGATGAAGAGAAGATAAAGTAAATACACATTTTTAAATGGATTTAAACATTTTATAAAAATTCCAAATCTGTATCTTTTAAAATATATTTTGTATATTTAGTATGTCCTAAAATTTTTTTCCCGTTTTTAGTAGGCTGCCCTTCTTGCACATAATAAGTGTTGAAGAAATCCATGTCGATTGGAGTTACATTAGAGAAATAGTTCCATTTTACATTTCCCCCCTGCTAAGCAAATGTATTTATCATATTCCATAACAGCTCACAGTTTGTTATACATTAACTGCTCATTCTCTGTGCCAATAAGACTGTGCTGGAACAGCAAATGAATTTGGTGCGTTCATTTAAATGATTCTGCAAACCACAGGCTACCCAGTTGTCTAATGATAAGAGAGCCCCAAAGCCACCTGATCACCATTATACTCCTTTTTTTTTTTTTTTTTTTGGACTAGCATGGTCAGTACTGTCAGGATCCCGATGCTGAGAAGAATGAGAAGCAAAAGTATACTTCAGACATAATCATGAAAAGGGGCTTTATTAATTCAGGCACCAATGATGATGTGGCTAGATTGGAAGGAGAATGGAATATAGGGTCTGAAGTGCTTTATCTGCTCCAAGACCAATGCTGGTTTTGGCACTTCTCTCACTCTAGTGAGTTGCAAAAAAACAAGCAGGTGCTAGCAATCTGAGAGACCACATGCCAGCTACAGCTGCTTCAAACTGATTCAATTACATCTGCCTGAATAGTCCCAGGACATCAAACCAGTTGAAGAGATCCATAGGTTGCAAGGAGACCTAGTCTGTCCTGAGACAACCACCTGCAAATATCTCCAGGTTCGGATATGAGTGATCGTTCTACCCTGAGGCACAGGAAAAAAGACGGGTGGGGGCACAGGGAATGTGATTTTAATTCACTTTAAAATTAGAAATTGGTTGGAGAGAGCACAAAAGACCGCTTCTAATTTTCATGTTTAAAATCTGACAGTAGCTGAGGTCTTAAGGATACCTTGAAACAGCCTGGTTTTGTGAGAACATTTCCCAAATCATTGGGTACAGCACATTTACAGAACATGCTCTTGGGATCCGGACTTCGCTCCAAACCTTGTTTGTACAAAAAGGGGCCAAGCAGCTGGGAAATTCTGGAGTGGAGTGTGTCCTCATTAGTTCCCATCTGCCACCAGAACTCAGCTCATGGCAAGTTTGGCTAAGTCCTGGTGTACTCAGGTCCAAATGTGGGTCAGTTTTAATTACACTATACAGAATTCAGTGTGCAATTTTAAATCCTTATTATACAGCACAGAGGAATGGGCAGCTCTCCAGCTAATCAATTTTTTAAAAGTACATATATAAAATTTTTAAACCAGGGTAGACAGACAGTGGGTGGAAAAAAATCTTATAAATGAGTACAAGGGTTACTTAAGAGAATTATTTGTGAAATTAGGTCATGAGCAAGTTCTGCTTTAAAACCTCAAAGTGAGAAACAAACTGTTCCATGGGTAAGATACGAAACTTAAATAAGGTACAAAATGCCCCTTGCTCTGGTAGTTTGCATAAGCAACAAGGCTGCAGCCAGTTTATAGTAAACACCTACAGAAGCACTAGCTTTCCTGTAAGCAGAGATATTTCCTACACTATCATTCTTCACACCTCATCCCTTTCAATGTTTATCACTCGTGGCAGGAACTGTAAAAGGGGGGCAAAAAAATCACAAACTACCTGTTAAGAGTAAAACAAAATCAAAAATCAAGTATAAGGGAGAATGCACAGAAAGCGGAGCAGTGTGCACATGTGCTGAGTAGCAGACCCTGGGCATGACTTGGCTCTCAATGCCTTCCACACAAACTGGGGCCAGAATCAATCCATGCAGTCTATGTTCAGAATCCATCCTGTCCAAAGGCTTCATCAGGTGCGGAAGAGCTAAAACACTAAGACTTCAAAGACAATTATCAGTAAAAAAACATCAGGAGTGAAGAGGTAGGCAGTCAGTGCTGGGCATTTAGCAATAATAGCACAATGCACCATTTTCGAGGGATAAAATGTCCTTTGGCACAAGCCCTAATAATGACACACACAAAAAAAGGAAGAACTTCCTCGAAGTATTCTGGGAGCTTGTGACTGAGTTGTTATGAAGCTCATCCATTCAAAATGCAGCCTGGAATTATGTGGGTTCAAATACTAGCAATTTAACATGTACTAGCTGTGTGATCTTGGACATATTGCTTATTCTCTCCAAGTTTAAGCTTTCTCACCTATAAATGGGAAAAGTAACATCACCTAATAGATTGTTGTAAGGACTATCAATAATATATATAACACATCTGAAATACAAAAGTCACCCCATAAATGTTAACTATTAACCCGACTGTTATGAGTTAAATTGAGCCCTCTCCTCTAACAAAACAAAACAAAACAAAACAAACAAAACAGGTAATCAAACTAAAATAAGATAGAGGGGGTCCTAATCAATATGAATAGCGTCTTTATAAAAAAAAAAAAAAAAGGGAAATTTGGATACATAGATCAGCATGGAGAGACGATCATGTGAAAAGACACGGGGAGAAGATGGCCATCTATACATCCATTAAGAGAAAGACCTGGACGAGATGCTTCCCTCACAGCCCTCAGAAGGAACTGACCCTACCAAAACACTGATTTCAAACTTCTGGACTGGGAGAATATGGATTTCTCTTGTTTAAGCTGCCCTAGCAAACTAATACCTAACTAATTAAAAATTTCATTAATCATCAATGTTTACTTTGACTCATCATGATCAAAACTGTACACTTGACATCAGGCAACACAACTTTATGAACTCTGCTGAGTAATGGTCTATTCCATATATTATCTAGTGCTTTTCCCCTTCTTTTTTGATTGTTGTTCAGGCAGATACTGTTGCAATATAAATAGGATGACAGGAAAAAAAGATGTTTACCATAATTAAGATCATCTAGTTTTTATTAAAGATAAGTAAGGGAAAATCATACACACAAATTCATAATCCACTTTTCTACTGTTGAAGGAGTTTGCATAGGAGAGTATCAGGATATTTTACCACACTAATTTCCTTCTCAAGAAAAAAAAAAAAAAAAAGCCTCACACAGCCATTTACTCATTGCCAACCATGTTCCCTACATCTGAGGCCGCTTACATTGTGACACCCTTCCCAACAGAACCACGTTCAGTTCACTAGGATGCATATGAGTCCATGGTTTAATGGGGAAGACTGGTTCTTCCCTGTTTGCAAGAGATTGTTTTCCTGGAGTTGTATCAACAGACCTTCCATTGAAAGGCACATTTCCATAATACAGACATTGAAGTAGATGGGATTATCCTAATCCTAAATTTTTCTTTAAACAGCCCCAGTCTTCTACAGACATGTAGCATGTATAGTTAGAAATGGTGAGTCTAACCATGGCGAACTGAGATACTCAACCACCATCACTGAAGATTTAACTTTGCCAGAATTAATTTTCTTGATGAGTGAATCCTACACTTCCTCCCAATTCCTATACAGCACATCATAACAACTTTTATATTTTAACAAGAGGAGAAAGAAGAAAATTAATATGTAGGGAATACTGGGAATACTAGTGAATGTTGCACGCTAAATAAAGCATTTTGTATACCTAATCTACTTTAATCCTCACATCTATCATTGAAAAGGTAGGTATTCTTATCACCATATTTTAGACAAAAAATGAGGTTTAGTAAGGTCAGGTAACCTTCCTCAGGTCCCACAGCTACTGAGCTTTTGGACTAGGATTTCAATGCAGGCTATTTGGACTCCAAAGCTCCTAAATTCAAATTCAGGCAAGAGATTTAGAATCCAGATATCCTAAAAGGTATTTGCAATCCAGGGACTCCTTTAAAGCATCTGAAGTCACAAAGATAGTAAATGTCTTGCTAAACTTGACTCAATTTATCCTCTTTAAGAAGATATCAATTATTCACAAACACAAACTGAGAAGCTTTAATAAGCTTAGATAAAATTAATACCATTATAAAAATACCTGTCGGTCTTTTAGATTCAGTACTATGATAGCATTTCTTATGGTTAATATTCTTGCAACTTGACCTAGTCCATTTACTTCCTGGAGATAAACAATCAGCTCTCAAATCACTAGTAAGAAGATATTCCACATGAGGTATCTCACACTAGACCAAAAATCAAGAGTCAAATTTACATCTCTCACCCTACTGGGCTGTATAACACTGACAAGTACATGAATTTTTTCTGAGCTTCTTTCCTCACCATGGATATAATAAAGATGTTTGACAGATGACCATTAAGGTCCCTTCAAGTTCTAACACTGTATGACATTTAGAATCTCTTCTTAGATATAAGAAGCAGAGGTAAAATTGGATAAAACCTCTAAAACAATCTATGTGACAATGACCAGGCCAGGATCTCTGCTTTCAGGCAATTAGATGTCTTTCTTCAGTATCTAAGTTATAGTAGTGGTGGTAGTGATAGAAATAATAGTAGTATAGTTAAGATTTATTGGGCATTTGCTATGTGCAAATCATCAAACTAAGAATTTTACATGTATTGTCTGATATCTAACTTGACACAACACTATATGAGGTAGACACTATTATTTTTCCAATTTTCCAAAGAAGTCACAAAGGAACAGAAATATTAGATATGTTGACTGGGTCCATACTCATGATAAGTGATGAAACCTAAAAGAGTTCTAAACATATCTTTGCTTCCTGTACTAGTCTGTATGCTCTCTGAGGACAAGAACTTTGCTTTATTCATTTAGCTTAGCACTGTGTCTGACAAATAGTAGGCATCCATTTACTGTGTAGAATAAAAAGAAGAAAGAAAATGAGTAAGGGAGGGTGGAAGGGAAGGAAGGTAAAAAGAAATTATATTTAGACATTCTTAATAAATGTTGATTTTCTTCCTTTATTTCTTTAAATCTAACATCACAGAAAAATCTGTAATTATGCCCAGGAATCCTGGTGCTTGGTGATTTCTCCTTCCTGGGGATTCCATACTATAATTTCTGGTACAAGTCAGTGAAACAGCTACCGTTATCCGGTTTAGTAATCTAGCTAATCAATGTTCTTACCTCATCTCTTAATTTCTAATGTTGAGACTAAAAGAAGAATATAGTTTATTCTACCACACTAAGCTTCAAGGAAAAAAAAAAAAAAAAAGAATGTCCTTGATACTGGCCTCTCACCAACTGGTGTAAACTACGGTGAAAGAAAAACTGTTCCCAGAGGAAAGGTACTTCCAAGCCTAACAGTACCTATGAATAACATTAATTAGTGGTACCAAAAATTGAGAAACATAAAAAAAGAAAAATGTTTTGATGCACTAGATAGACATTGGCTCTTTCTGCACCCTCTGCCATTGTTACGTGACTGCCGAATGCCACACAAAATGGATCTCGAGAAGGGCTTATCCAAGCAGGTCTTAACTACCCCATTTTGACTGTACCTCTACTTGGCTTTATCTCTACTTATTTACAGTTAGAATTTAGTGAATAGCAGAAACCATAATTATAAACATGTATACAGTAAACATAGGACCCATTACTTAATGTTTAGCAAAAACAGTTACAGATTTTTAATATAATCTGATCTTATCTGACCTGAAGAAAGTTAACATACATTTTACTTTTGTGTTTTCAGTGAGGTAGAGATTGGGAATGAGGGAGACGGTGATGAAAGAGAGACAGAAACAGAAAGAGAGAGAGAGAGAGATGAAGAGAAAGTGATTATTCAGGGAACCCATGGCATTGATCATACAATGCAGAAGATTTGTTTATTCCTATGCTGCAAAGTATTTCTAAAGTTACCAGTAACTTAGTCATTGAATGCCTCAGCATTGTGCAAAAAAAACAGGTATAATATACTTTTCTCATACTCAGCAAAAATATATTGCAAATCGTGTTATGTAAATTCTTAATTATAATGAGGATCAATTCTTACATATTCATTTCTCATTTTAAGGACAGAATTTATCAGTAGTCTCATCTCTGTCTAATCAGCAATATGAGAACTAGAAGTCCAGAGACCCATTCAGAATATATAAGAAGTAACAAATTTCTAACACTCTCTATTCCTCTGTTTCTAATACAATTCCAGACATGTTTTATTCATATATACCCTCATTTCTTAATGACCACCTACTATGTATAAAACATTATAAGTTGATTATTAAAAAAAAAACTTAGATGGATCAATAAAAAGAAAAGATATACAAGTTCTAAGATTTTGTTACTAAATACTAATGGAAACTCCTTAGGCTTTTTTTAAAATATAGTACTCTTAAGGAGAATAATGCAAATTATTTGAATAAGTTTTCAATATCAGGAATTTGGGACTACCAAATAAATTATTTACTTAAGGACGTTTTTTATATTAAGTTGACACTTTTTATATTGCATTTAAAGAGCTTCACCTAATTAGTATAAGACGCAGTTTCTCATAGCTTTTCTACACTAAAACTTTAGATATTTATCAGAAAATAGAGCTATTGACATCTAAAACATCAACACTTGGGAAAAAATACCAGGTGACAATGATTTGATGAAAGTAAATATTAATATTCCAGCCTTAAAATCCTCACCTGGATTTTAGCCCCTTTTCTAGGACTGCCACAAAGTAAGTTTTACTTTTTTTTTCCTCTCTCACTTCCACCCAACTGCAACAGATACATGCACAAGTCAAGAAATCATCTTACAATATACCCTTAAATTTTCTGAATATGCCCCATGTGTCCACTAATAGCCAAATGCTTTCAAATCTGTTCAGCTAAATGGATCAATAACTACATCCAGCCTCATATAGTGGGGTTGCCAACATGGTGAAACTGAGCCAAACACAAAATGTCTCTACCAGGACCAAAATCATTATCCACCCAGTAATCTAGAGAGATCGACTTTCCCAGGTATCCCTTAGAGAAGTTAACATACACATTATCTAGGACAGTCAACAGCTAGTTGAAAAAAAAAAAAAAAATGAGACTCAGAACGAAGGATTTGGAGAAAATAATGAGTTTTATAATAAACCAATGTAATAGTTCAAGGTCTATATCAAGTAGGAATCCTTCACACTCAGAGTACACAAAATACGTAACAGCACGAGCAAACTGCTAACAAGCTTCTCTGTGCACTCACTCATATGACACAGCTGCAAGAAACAATTGAGCAGGTGCAACCAAGCTTTTGAGAATTCCTGCCTGTTGCCCAGGAACCACAACACTGCACAGTTGAGATTTTAAACAGGTGCAAACATTTTTTTTTCCATTCCTGTAGTGCTTGAGACAGTGCAGCAGACAGTACATCTGCAACCACTCCTTACCTAAAACAACCACCACAGAAAATAAACTCACAGCAACAAAAAAAGTTTGAAAATAAAACAATAATGTCAAAAACAGTGGTTTTGCAATAGTCTCTGACCCCATATCAGCAGTCGCTTTAATAGAACAGTTCCATAAAATACTCTCTAATCTCTTCACCAGATGAATGCTTTGTAATTAAAATTATTCTGCCTCATCAAATCTTAGAAATGTTTATTTGATTCTTACAATAGAGTGAAATGCAAGGTATGTATAAAATGCACTCCCCTTTGAAGCTGTCAATATTAATAAGTACTCAAAAATTAACATTTTCACATTATGAAATCTGTAAGCAATTTTAAAATACAAAATTGTAATAACTTGCAAGTTCATACATAGATTTACATAACTATTGGTAATTCATATACATACCTGTGCAGCTATGGGGCACAGACAGGCGTGCAATCTATCAGGCACTCTGAAATGCAAAAGAAATATATCATATAAGTAAAAATTAATTTTCGAAGTGGAGTCAGTATTTATGCTGAGGCAGTCTCTGCAGAGAAGTAGAAAAGACTGCTGTCCTTAGAGAGGTGGGTAATTTTATATCTATATTTTCTCCAGATGATATTTCAGATCACCCCAAATTTATATGTGTGAATAAACACACACAAAGAGTCCCTTAGCAGTGTTATCAAAAACAAGTACCAGCAAGGGACTAAGACGCATCATGGCCCCTGAAACAAAATGTTTTCACTAGAGAACAAGGTAAACACTTAAAAATGATTTTTTTTTTTATTCTTTCAACACCATTGCTTTCCTAAAACAAATATGACACTACTCTCTAAAAATGAAACCACTCAGATTCATCTGCACTAAGTTTGGATTTAACACTTGTGAGGAAGAAAGGTGCTTTTCATAGGGCAGTCCACAAACAGGCATAAATAAATAAATAAAAGTAAGCCTTGAATGTTCATTAACTTCAGGTTATAACAGCAATAGAAATGAGTGTTGTTTACCTACAAGAGAGAACACTAAAGTCACACCAGATAGAATGCCCCAACCCAACACACTTTAAGAAAATTGCCAGTGATGTGGTATCAATACAGAAGGTAAAGGAAATTCTTCCGGCTCAGAGTATGCAGAGTTTACAACCAGACCTGAAACATATTTGTTTGTAGGTGGAAACTGTATTGCAACACGTAACCTCTGAGCTACTGTGACCCTTGAAAATATTTCATAATTCTTTCTGAAAGCAAACTGAAGTGTTTAATTTATATACTTCTGAACACAGTGAATGAAGGTAACATATTCAAGTCAGTAGGTCTACTGAGTTAACCCTTGCTGAAAAGCGTGTAGAGGAAATAATCCATTTGGATGGTGACTCAATGAAACACCATCTTCATACACTTCTGATGGGAGTGTTAATTGCTATAAATTTTCTGGAAAACGATTAGGTAATGTGTATCAAAATTTTTACTCAGTCGTTTCTAGTACTAGGAATCTATCTTACATAACTGGAAACCATAAATCTAAAAAAGAAAATCTGTATGATAGCAAAAAACTAAAAGCAAACTAAATGTCCAACAGTGGAAAAATAATTAAAGCATGCACATCCATGTAAAGGAATATTTTGCAACACTCCAAAAGGTAACTTGTGGTACTATAATATTATATAAGCATATAGGGTACCAGTTGCATAGACATACTGCAATTGTGTAGATGAGTACAAAAACAGAAAGAACACACAAAAATATTGAGTGATTATATCTGGATGATAAGACTATGGATAATTTTAATTTTTGCTTTTTTAGTTTTGTATATAGTTAAACTATACAGTAAACATTAGTTTTATAATAGGAAAAAATATTAGTTGGTAGGGTAGGAATAAAAGAAAAAAGTTACAGACTGCCATATGGAAATCATAAATCTAACCTTCATAAGTGAAGTAAATTAATTCAGTCACACATAAAATCCACAAAGTATACCTACAGTGAGAAACTCATTCACTGCTTCCTCAGAGGGGTACGGCCAGGGTTTCTTTCATCCCACTGCTTTAGAATCTACACCAGTAATTCAATAACACATTTTTAACCATCTTAGTTAAACTTCTTTAATTATGCAGAGTGAAATGATGGCAAGAACAATTTAGGACTGCAAATCTGTTCAACCTATTACAGACTAATTTATTCACTAAGTCAACAATATTTAGTGAGCATCTAGTACACGCAAAGGGTTGTATTTGGCATTATGATATGCTAACAGATAAAACAGAACATATCTTACCCTCATAGAGCTAACTATGTAAAAGTGCTAAAAAATATGTTCACACACCTTCCTATTAATTTTGCTGTCAATCCAACACTGTTCTTAAATAAGAAAGTCTTAAAAACAAACAAAAAAAACAAAATAAAAAATATGTACATATAGCTCATATAACACAATACAGTTTAAGGTATTTAAACATCTGTATTTAAACAGATATGGTACATTTTATTTTTTATTTTTTAAATGCTTATTTTTGAGAGAAAGAAAGAGAGACAGAGGGAGAGAATGAGTAGGGAAGGGGCAGAGAGAGGGAGACAGAAGATCTGGGGCAGACTCCGTGCTGACAGCAGACAGCTCGACGTGAGGCTTGAACTCGCAAACCTGTGAGATTATGACCTAAACTGAAGTCGGATGCTTAACCAACTGAGCCACCAAGGCGCCCAGATATGGTACATTTTAAAACAAGAAAGCATATATCAGACATCTCCTTTCATATTAGTGTACAACAACTGATACTTAGGTAACATTCAAGAAAATGTCATGAGTACATGAGTGTGTATCACTTATAAAATACCCTAATAAATTAAGTGTTTAGTTTTGTTTCTTATGTGATCTATTTTTTGTTAATACAGAATTATATAACAGGAGACCAGTTATGAAGGCATATTAACCCAACCTCAGATGCCAGATGTCTAACTAAGCTTGTCTCAGATTATGTAAGGCCACACAAAACATATGCACAATTATTAACAGCTATAGTTATTTATTGGCAACTAAAGTAAATAAGTGGTTACTTGCTAACCTTGCCAAATGTACTGTTACAATACTACCAGGGAAAGGAAAGGAGATAGGAGTGGACAGACTAAATGCTGAGGGGATCTCTAACAGCAGAAGGTGGTGATGGAGGTGGGTAAGACCATTTTTGTTGTGCAGATAAAGTGATGCAGCAGAGTTTCTCTTAATAGCAGCTCAGCTTCCTTTTGGCCTGTAAGCATAATGAAACCATCATGTGCCCTTCTGAAGCAAGTGACACACGATGGTTTTGAGGTTCGGTCAATGGGGTCAGCCTGTGTGAAGTGGTGCCAAGAATGGAGAGAAGCTACTCATATGACCAATTATCTGTAGTTCTGTCCAGAGTTCTGGACAGCATGAGAGTTATATGAGGTAGCACGGTGGTTACGAGATTAGCTTTTGCCATCAGACAAACCTGCAATTGAATTCCAGCTCCCGCTCTTCAACTGTGTGGTCTTGAGCAAGTGACATTTTCCCTGTCTGTCAAATGAAGATCATGTTACCTACCCTATAGGATTGTTTGTGCCTATTACATGTTAAAGGCATGTAATGGAACCAGCACAGTTCCTGCTATAAAGTAAGCATTGCTGAAGGGAGGCTATTAGTTTGGCCCTAGTTGTGTGAGAAAAAGAGAGGATGTCTGTCCCTTTAAGTTAAAGTGGTAAACTAAACAGCGAGTACGGAGATAGAAAGAAAGCTTACTCAAGATGTCACTCTATATTCCACAGCTCATCCAGGAGCCAGTATGGATGTTCGCAGAGTATCTCTGAATCAGGAAAACACTGTAACAATAGTAATAGCCACAGTACCCAGCCCTAACCAGCTTTTTAAACCACCATTCCTATTACTGAAGAGGAAGGCAGTAGGATCTCAGTAATATATGCCCATTTTTCTGAGTGAAAATGAAAGTTTATTTTCCATGCTTAGCTGAAACAATCCAGGAAATAGAAAATAAGGATGACATAAATGTAATTATTCAACTGGAATTAGGCCAAGGTGTTGTGGGCCCTTAACAATAACATGCGGCAGAATCACCTTTTCATGTTTTCTAAAGAGACCCTGCAAATGACCTGAGCTCACATAGAATACAAAGTTTGCAAATATAATGAAAAATATTATAGTCAGTTTTTCTCTCATGGTTTGGAATATGTAAGTGAGTGTATAATGATGTTGTTATGACAGTCCTGAGTTCTGTTTTGATTTGGAGGACAGCACAGATCTAGAACTGTTAAATGGTATCTTGAGAGTCCCTAGAATGGTTTGGGTCACATGAGGGTGAAGTTGCTATCAGCACCATTCCAGATGGAGATATACTATAGAGGATTTGTGTTAAGTTCTTTTTACTTGCAGGCTGGCACAGCTGTATTCCCCAGTGGGGACTGAATAAGTCCAATTCCATGCTGTGAAGTGCAGGAAAGTTTATCTTCCCTCTATACTGGTTAGGCCTGACTAGACATGGAAGAGGCGGGTAATCGGTGTTGCCTCCTGGGCCATTAATAAATTGAATAGCTAATTCATTTAAGGCACTGAAAAGGGCCTCAGCAGGGTCTGCAGGGGACAGTGGCTCCATAAAAGAACTCTGAACCTAAATTAGACTGCAGACCATTTCCCCAATGACCTAGTGAACATCCTTAGGAACATCTTAAGTGCTTTACATTTTAAGTTTGACCTATTTTGAGAAATGACATTATGTGATCCAAAATATTTTTATTTTATTTCATATGTGTTTACTTTTGGACCCACTACCGAGCTGAGCTTGGTGCTCTATCATTATTACATTGTTATTATAAAATGTTGAATTTAATCATCAATAGAGGCAATTTAATTTTTAAAATCGAGGTGCCCCAATTTCTGTGGTTTTATCTGAACAGAAAGCCTATGAAGAATAAGAGGAATTATAATTTTAAAAGTAGACTCAAAAAACTAGTTAATTATGCTTATTTTTATAAATTACTAAGCTAGATTTAGCCCTTCACACGTAAAAAAAATCTATCTTCCTATCAGAAAGAGGAAGTATGAGAAGCAACAGTTATCTATTTATCTATTCTGTGAAATGGAAATAGATAAAGGGTAATAAGGAAGGAAAAGGGAACCATACAATAAACACCCATTAACCCAAGAGCACAGCAGGTCTGTCTAGACCTCCGGTCAGACCAGCTATAATGAAGCCACCACCTGTATGAAAACCTAAGCTTATAAAAAAAAAAAAAAAAAAAAAAAAAGTGAGGTTTGACTTTTCTAGTATTAATGGCTACCACTTAAAATGAAACAATATCAAATTTTATGTATAAACATGATGAATTTGAACTCTCACATAGAAGCCTGATCTATAATATATTATAAATAACTCTATTCTGTAATCCACTCTTCACAGTTTATTAAGGAGAAAATAGTTTTATTAAACAGATGATACCTTAAAATTTAAATTCTTTAAATCAAAGTTTAAGAGCTAGTCAAGAAAATGCACAAAACTAGAATTTAGATAAAAATTGAGAATTATATCCTCAAATATAACTTGACATTATGATTACGGAAAGAACTTATTCTTGGACAATGTGAAAATTCTACTGACCTGCATGTACACATCCCTGGGGTATCAGTTTAGATATTTTCTTCCTCCAGAGTCTGAAGCCCTGTCCTTAATCTTGTCATAATAATCATAAGACTGCATTGTAATTGCCTTTAATATAAGACATGGGAACAGGGGTTTTGTCTCATTCATTGTTACATCTCTAGTCCTTAGTACAATACCTAAAAAATAGTAGGTATGGCTTAAATATTGGTTAAAGAAATACTGAATGAATTGGGTTACCATCTGTTCCCGATGATTAAGAAAATTTACACTGCATAAAAAAATTAAGGAATTACATTCCTAAACAAATTCTTTTTCAACTTTTAAAGGACTAACCTTCCAAACCTCTTTTTACTTTCCCCTCCTACTTTTCCTCTTATTCTGCAGAAAACTAAATGATGACAATCCTAGTCTCAAATATTCACAACAGATTAGAAAGCCTGGTTGGTGTGGCCCCAGGGTGGGCAGGGGAGAATGCTCCAAATCCCTCTTGTCTACAGACACATTGAGTCATAGTGCCCTAGAAGATTTCCGCAGTCCCTGACCAACTGCGTGCTTCTATTCTCTCTGAGAGGCCACCTCCAACTATTGTTTCTGAGACAGATCCTGCCATTATTTTATTCTTTTGTAGCATTTATAACAGTTTGGATTATTCATGTGGTCATGGGTTTATGTGTTTATTCTCTCTTTCCCCAACTAGGTTGTACACTCCATAGAGGTCACATTATTTAGTTTGGCACTCCACATCCAGGGTCTAGTTTTGTGCCTGACACACACAAAAACACTCAATTACTATTAGTCAGATGTATAAATATGAGGCTTGGAGCAGCAGGTTTCAATCAAAAGAGACTGTGAAATCTGGTAGGTAACAGCTACCCCTACCATTGTTTTTTCTACATTCCAACTCTGTCTACCACTTGGAAACCTCAGTGCTGTAAGAATGCTTTAATTATAAATTCCATTCAATCAACAGCAAGTCAGGAAAACTTCAGAAGCAATTCTAGGTAGGCTGAAGGTGGAATATCTAGGAGAAGGAATGGAATTATAATGAGAACAGCAACCACTTCCAATTAAAAGTTTGGGGTTTGAATTCCAGCTTCCTAAGTGTGTATCCTAGGGGAACTTACATAATCTCCCTAATACTGTTTCATCTTATTTAGAATGGGGGGATTTTATCTAAAACACGGAGTTTTTAATGGCAATTGAATGAGATTATATATATGAAAGCAGCTGGTAGTATAATTTATGGCATTTAGGAAAAGGGGCTGGCTACAAATTAGTTCCTTTGCATTGGCCAGCCAGTCTGCAGCAAGATAGAGAGATGATTTGACTAAAAGCCCAGGAACAGACATTTTGGATGGAGAAAAATGGAAGAAACAAGAGCTCAAAGGCAGAATAAAAGCAAGTAGGTGCTAAGGACTATAACTAAAAAAAGCATAAGACAGACTAGTAGGACTATAACAACAGAAATGGAAAAAGATTTTAACATGATAGAAAAATTGCCAAGAAATCTATTAGCTTTTCACTTACGTGATACAGCATTCCCCACATATAAATAAAATAATTGCCACTCTTACAGTTAGGAGAAAAATCGACTGAAATGTACATTAAACACATATTAGAGGTTTAACATTCTTCACATGATTTCATGTGCTGGAAACTCAGCCCGTGTAAATATAGCCACGAACTTTATTATTTACTATGATAAAGTAACAGCATATCCTCCTGTATGTACTACCTGCAGAGGTATAAAAGGCAAATGTGTACTTGCTCTTTAGGTACAATTACAAGGCAGCACAATGTAGAAGTAGGACCTTTCTTTGCATTCTGTGCTTATCAGACAGTGGCTACCATCACTGAAAAAGAAACAGTATCATGAAAACTTCATTAGAAATTCTTTTTTCCACTCTTAGGTGCTTTCATTTTTCTCACTGCTCTAGTGAGTGACTTATGTCAGCTCCCTTGTTAAAACTGTTTTCTAAATCAGTGTCTTTCTCATCCGTGTGTGTGTGTGTGTGTGTGTGTGTGTGTGTGTATTCTTTGAACTGTTCTTACACAAATCAAAAAAGAGAGTAAGAGGTCTTAGATGCACTGCATACCAAAAGTAACCACCATGGCTCCATACTTGCACCTCAAGGAATGCTGACCTGGTGTCAAAAAGTTTACCAAAAGAGTCCTTTTGAGTTTATAGCATTTGCCCACCTGTGGTGATAAAATGTTTTCTAAAGTCTATGTTCTCTTCAAGACTGTCATCTTCATGAGGGCTGAAATCGTGTCTATTTTTCTATCTTTCATAGCATCACGACTTCGTTCAGGGATAGGCACCCAATATACAGCCATTGAATATTTCATTCACTTATTAAACAAAAATTTATTGAGTATTTACTATGTACCAGTCATTTCTCTCGATAGCAAAGATACAGGAATGAATAGATGAAAACTTCTGGTCTCATTGAGATTACATTTTTGTGTGGCAAGTGACAATAAGCAAGAAAAAAAAATAAAATATATACAATAATAGACAATCATCCATATTATGGAATTAAAATAAAGCTAGGAAGAGGAAAATAAATGTTGGGATGGAGGAATTGGGGGGTAAAATTTTAGAAAGGGTAATGGGTGATGATATCATTGAAAGATCACATTCAGGTAAAGACCTGAAATAAATCAGGGAATGAGTTAGGAAGATATTCTTAAAGAACAGGTATTCAAGCCAAAGAAATAGAAGTCGAAAGGCCTTCTAGGAGGAATATACTCTTCTGTTTCCTATAAAATGTCAGGCTAGATTCATAGAGGAATGTTCCTTTTATAACCCAGAGGTGCTACATTTAAAAGAGAAAACACACAAACACATATACAAACAGAGTCTTTTAAATATTTGATCTCACAAGAAAGAAATTAAAATTCCAAAAAGATAGAAACAAAAAGGAATATAAAGGACAGGGCATTTGGCATATTACTATGATGCTGCCACAACACTCAAGGGTTTTATGCAATTCAGTAATTGCATATTCAGTCAGAGACACAAAGCAAGTTTATGATAACTGCAATCATAGAGAATGGCAACCAAGTAAGATACCTGGACTACCTAGAAGAAGCAAATCTACTCTGCTAGAACAACTTCAACAAAGCATACTGCAATGAAAAAGAACTCACATAGCAAAAATATCAAACACATGAAGAAAGGTTTTCCCATAAATAAGTCAGAAGATACAAAAGTGCTTTATATTAAATATGATCAAGTTAGAAAATGAACAGAGCACAGTCTTAAGAACTGAAGTAACAACAGTAATCACAGATTTAGTGGGGCAAAATGTTTAAAATGCTAAGAAATTTAAAAAGAAAAGGGTGAAAATAAGGAGGAAAAACCTAAATAGGTAGATTTGATTAAAAAATAAAGAGATTCTGGGTGGCTCAGTTGGTTGAGTGTCCGACTTTGGCTCAGGTCATGATTTCATGGTTCATGAGTTTGAGCCCCATGTCGGGCTCTGTGCTGAGAGCCTAGAGCCTGCTTAGGATTCTGTGCCTCCCTATTTCTCTGCCCCTCCCCTGCTCATGCACATGTGCTTGCTCTCTCTCTCTCTCTCTCTCTCTCTCTGAAAAATGAGTAAACATTTAAAAATTTTTTTAAAATAAAGAGATTCATAGAATTGAATTTTTTTATTAAAATTAAGGTCTGAAATGAGGCTATACATCACATTAGACGCAGCTAAAGGAAGAATTACTGAACTGAAAGATAATTCCAAGGAATTTACTCAGAATAAAAGGGTGAAAAACATAAAAAAGACATTAAGGAATACAAGAGACAGAACAAAAGATCTAATATATGTCTAAAAAGTATTTGAGAATGAGGGTAGTCTGAATTTTAAAAAGTCCTACTAAATGCTGTTTATGAGAGACTTAGCTAATACATAACAAGAGAGAATGTTTGAAACTACAAGAAAGGTAAAAACTGAGGTAAGCATATTAAGGCTTAATAAACCAGATTCTAAGTAAAAGCATTATTAAAAAATAAAGATAGCCATTAAATAATGAAAATGAAACAGTTCATAACAAGACATAGTAAATTGTTTAAGCATCTAACAGCACAGATGTAAAATATATAAAACACAAACAGCAAAATTCTTAATCATAGTACAAAATTTGGTCATATGTCTATCATTAATTCTAAGAGAAAGCAGGCAAAAAAAAGTAATGATAATTTAATAAGGCAGATCTAATTATAAATATAAAACACTACACCTAAGAATTATAAGATACACATGCCTTCAAAGCACGCATGAAAAATGTGCAATAATTGACCTTATGTCAAGCCACAAAGTAAGTCTCAACACATACTAAATAATTAAAATCATTAATTATCTCCTCTAAGCACAGTTAAATTTATATTTAATAACAAAAACATAGTCTTGCCCCCTAAATACCTGGAATAACTGGAATTTTTCTTAAATTAAAACTTCATAAAAATCATGGGTCAAAGACTAATGAAAATTCAAAATTACAGAAAAAAATAGAACTTAATGAAAATGAATAAAACAACAAAACTCACAGGATGCAGCTTAAGCAAAGAAAAATGTATAGCTATAGATTTTTATGTTTAAAAAAACTAAAATTATCAAGTTAGAAAAGGTAGAATAAAGTAAAACCAAAAATGTAAGAGCAGAAAAATTACAAAATAATATCAGAAATAAGTGAAATAAAAAAACATACAGATAGTCAACAAAATAAAATTTGGTTCTTTGAAAAGATTAATAAAATAAAATTTTGGGAAGTTTTATTAAAAAGAGAAGGTACAAATAAACAGCATTAAAAAGGAAAAAAAAAGAACAAATCTGTTTAGAGATTTAAAATGATTACTGAATACCATGAATAACTTTATGCTATTATTTAAGCTAAATATTCAAGCTATTTTAGAACTTCCATGAAAAGACAATTTTATTGAAAAATTTTAACTTGCTTGAGAGGAGTCAGAAAACCTAAACAGACTATTGTAAATAAAAATATTACATAAGGAGTTAGAAACCTACACACACACACACACACACACACACACACACACACTCATGGCCCAAATACATTTAAAGACTTTAATAAACCTCCAAATCCAGTTATGGTCTCTATTATAAAAACTACCAGCAAAAACAGTAAAGTATGTCAACTTACTGTATAAGACTATTAACAATCACTAGATAAATGTGTTATGAGAAAGGAAAATTATTTGCAATAATGAAAATTAAGAGAGACAACCAAGCAAAGAACACTCAGGAAAAAGATTAGAACAGCTATCATTTATATAGCCCCTATCAGGTGCTTTTTCAAGAGTTTGTGTGTGTGTATATATATGTGTGTGTATATATATGTATGTATACATATACATATATATATATACATATATATATATACATAATTTAATCTATAAATCAGCCATGTGAGGGAGTTTTATTTTCATCTTTATCACTATTTTATAAAAGAAGAAAATGAGGTTCAAGTGATACTCTTTTCTTTGAGACAAGAAACTACCTCAAGGTCAAAGATCTAGCTAATAAATAGCAGAGCTTAGTTTTAGCAGACTAAAGCCTATTACTTAAACACTACCTTCTACTGTTTCCTCATCTTTGTAAAAGTAAATTTAAAAAAAACCCAAAACTAAATCTGATTTTGAATGCAATATAATTTTGGCTTTCAGCAGCTTTATTATGATACTCTTAGACATTGTTTTCTTAAATGTATTGTGTTTTGAGTTCACTAAACCTTGAAAATCTATATATGTCTCTTGCAAAATTTGGGAAGTTTTGACCTTTATTCTTAAAAAAT
The DNA here is from genome assembly GCF_046562875.1 of Panthera onca. NCBI lineage: Eukaryota > Metazoa > Chordata > Mammalia > Carnivora > Felidae > Panthera > Panthera onca. The sequence goes on from NC_138347.1 coordinate 61,175,926, forward strand.
TACAATATTTTTTCTGCCCTATTCTTATTCTTTAATTACCTATATGCTAGATCTTTTTTTTTTTTTTTGCTAGATCTTTTAAAATGTCCTTCAGGCTTCTGAGGTCCTACTTATTTTTTTCCATTCTTTCTCTCACTCCTTTCTAGATAGGATGCTTTTTATTGAACTATCTTCAGGTTCATCAACTTCTTCTGTCACTTCTATTAATGGTATTAAGCCTATTAATAATTTATTTCAGATAATGTATTTTTCTGTTCTAAATTTTCCATTTGGTTATATGTTTATATATATTATATATATGTAATATATATGCATTTCTCTTTGAGATTTCCTATCTTTTTATTCATTTCAACAGTATTCTCTTTCACCTCCCTGAGCACAGGTAAAATAGCTACTTTTTTTTTAAGTTTATTTATTTATTTTGAGACAGAGAGAGTGTGTGTGTGAGCAGGGAAGGGGCAGAGAGAGAGGGAAAGAGAATTTCAAGCAGGCTCTGCACTGTCAGCATGAAGCCTGACACAGGGCTTGAACTCAGGAACCGGAGTTCATGATCTGAGCCGAAACCAAGAGCCGGCCACTTAAGTAACTGAGTCACCAAGGTGCCATTGGAATAGCTACTTTAATTTTCTTGCCTGATAATTCCAACATTTGGGTCCTTTCAGGATTGTTATCCATTGATTTTCCTTTAGAGGTTTTGTTTTTTGTTTTGTTTTGTTCATATTTGACTCATTAGGGTTTTATCTTGGACATTTTCAATGTTAATTGTGGATACAGTGAATTCTGGTATATAGAGCCAAAGAGTACTGATATTTTTGTTTTAACAGGCCATTAACTTGCTTCGTCTCAAACTGCAAACTCTGTCCTGTTCAGATCTCAGTTGATTGCTTTCAGGATGTCATATACATATGTTTTTCAGGAGGCAGCCATAGTTAGGCAGGGTTTATATACAGAATTTGAGATTCTCCTATCTCTATCTCTTTCCTTTCCTGAATTGCCCCTTATTCTCTGGCATCTGTACCCATTTCCAGGATTCCTCCAATCAGAAAGCAGTGGGCTTTCTTTTGGAGTTCAGTTGCCCTGTTGCCACCAGAGCTATAGTTACCCTCAGGAAAAGCCACAAAAATGTGAAACCACCCCACCCCATTCCAGTTGCTTAATCCAAGTTTCACTCTCCTCAAAAATCTTCCTACTATTGTTCATTCTCCATAACCTTCGATCATTGTATTGTTTTTGTTTTGTTTATTTTTCTTTTGTTTTTTGCTTTCGTTCAGAGTTTTGTTCAGTTGTTATTTGCAGGTGGGGTGTTGGTTAGAAGTTTCTTTCTTTATACCAGAAGCAAAACTCATATATTATTATTAATTGGGGGAACAGAAAGCTCTTAAAAAGTATCAAGAAGTATAGATAAAAATTGTAGTAAATGGGCTAGTAATATGTCACTTGCTTCTGGAAGAGGCCTGAACACATGAAGAAAAGGGGCAATAAAGTGGGTAATAAACTTAAAAAAATATGTGCCACCAAATGAGTAAGAATAAAAGTGAAATGCATATACATCAAATTTTGGAAATGGGAAAAAATGTCAGTCATATGTTCCAAGACCAACATTTTTCATCAAATCTCAGAACCAAAGTAAGGAAAACAAATAGATAAAAGAACTTCTGTTCAAAGAGGGTTTTTTTTTTTTGTCAAGATTTACATTAACCCACAACATATCTTAAAGTTTGAAAAACTGTCTCAAGAACTGACAATGATTAAGCTCCCAACTAAATTATATTTTCTAAATTAAAAACAAGCACCTACTCAAATGTAACTTTTTTTTAAATGAAACTAAAGCACATCCACTTTATAGATGAAAATAGAGCCCATACATCTTTATCGTTACAAGATCTGTTTCCAGACTTGATACATTATAGGACATGATAATATCAGGCAATGAGAAAAAAAATCTCATTGAAAACTCAGCAAAAATCTAATTTCTGCAAGAGATCTATCATTGGAAGTAATTTCACTATACTCCTTTCTCCTTTGGTATACCTCTGGATCTAACTGCATCAGGGTACAATGAAATATACCTTCAGCTATCAGAAGATATGGTTCCACCATCAAGCAGCTGAGGGATCTTGGACAATTCCCTTCACCTATCAAGGCTTTAATTTGCTTATCTGAAATGTGAGGCCAGAACACATGGTTTCCACTCTCTAACTGCAGCATTCTATGACGATATACATAGTCTTATTTCTGGATTTTTCAATGTTATGGGCATTATTGTATGATTTCTGCATAACAGATATGGCAAATTCCTCAGATCCCAGGACTATGGAAAAGATTTAGGAAGAGATAGATTATCCTCATTACAAAGGAGAGTTAGGCAGGGCTTCCACATACAATTTCTAGTAAATCATCAACTGACATCTGAAGTTGCCATGTCTCCAAAGATAAGAACTGTATTTACATCAGTACTTCAGGTGAGTGGGATAATTTCGTGAACGGTGTGTTAACATAATTTTAAATGTGAAGATTAAGCAATTGGACATTTATTATGAATTTCAAAGAAATGATGTTACAATATTAAGATTCTGAGAACTTTAGATGTATCTCCTTATAAAAACTGCTTACTTGTGATGAGCGCTACGTGTTATATGTAAGTGATGAATCACTGGGTTCTAGTCCTAAAACCAATAGCACACTGTATATTAGCTAACTTGAATTTAAATAAATAAGTTAAAAAAAAAAACACTCTGCTTAGAACCAAAAAGTGTTATAAGCAGTGCAATGTTCTTGAGAACTGCCTGAATTACATTCATTCAAATAACCTTAACAAATATGCATTACACACCTGGTTGGTACAAGGTGCTATACTGTTCGCTGTTCACACATACATATAAGAAAGAATTTTATGCCTGCCTTTAGGGAGTTTATAATTTATCAGAAGCAATGCATACTAGAAGGCATCCAGACATAAATAAGAATAGTGCATAGCAAGAAAAGGTAAATACAATGAAGGAGGAAAACAGAGAACCCTGTGCTTCAGGCTTTGCTCCCAGCAGAGAACTAAACAAGTGGGGATGAGGATCACACTGCAGGAGGTGGCCAACCAGATAGCCTGAAGGACACTCAGAGTTAGCTAGTGAAGCTGGAAATAGGGGGATTGCTAGAGGAGCCTGGAGAAACAGGCAGAGCTGTGGACCTAGAAGACCAGCAATTAGTTGAAGATCTGACAGGTGGCAACTTGGAAAATAAAATTCCTATATTCCTATCCTGAAAGGACCCAAGGATGATTCTGTGCAGCTGGGAGTTGAGAAAGGATAGAAGTGAAGTAAGTTTTCTGTTATGCGAACAAGATTCTTCCAAGTTAAGGAAATATGAGCAAAACCATAGAAGAAGAAATTTTGAGTTTGTCAAGTTTTCCGCCTCATGACCATGTCAATATAAGCAGAAATTATATGAACAAGTAACAGGTTTTTATCAGTTTACAAATTCTGGCAGGCTAAATTAAACCTGAAGACGAGGACAAAATTACCTTCAAGTTCCTGTTTACAAGTTTCTATTCCCTAAAAGGCTATTTATATAGGTCATATGTGCAATTCAGTTGCATCCTTTCTAAATAATTCTATTTAAATGTGAAATGGTTGGACTCAAATATCACTGGTCTTCATTTTGTTTTGAAAGGACAGTAAGAACAAATTAATCTATAATCACACTAATGATAAGAATCAGAATTTTAACTCCTTCCTTTGAAATGAAGAGGCAAATACTTTAGCCAAGAGCTTGCAAGTTTAATTTACAATTCACAAAAATCTACAAACATAAATCAAGTGATGAGAATTTCCCTTATCCTTACTTGAATATCACTGTGATATTTTGAATATCAGTTTTAACAAAATGAATAAGAGCGCAACAGAGTTCAGATGAAGCTTATTTCTTGCCAATATCCATATGAATGCCAAATACCATCCAAGCAGATTGTGTGGCTACTTACTACAAATGAATCCTCTTGCACTCCATTCAAACTAAAAAAAAAAAAAAAAAAATTCCTCAGATTGGGCACTTGCCACTAGTTAGAGTCCTCCTAGTCACTGCTTCATAGTGAACAAGACCTAAGAGAGACACAGTGACCTGTTGAGGCCACCTCGGTACCATATTGTAGATCACTCATGTTGTGCTTCTTCAGAAACAAGCTATGAATAGTAGAAAGAGAGGGTATGTTACACTTTGCCTGTGAATCTTGCTTTTTGGATGGAGGAAGGAACAATGAAAAAAAGGAAACCAATATTTAGTTAGCTCTGTTTTGAGCTAGCCACTTAGCAAATGTTTTGCTATTTAATTATCACAATCAAAGGAGGTATTAATCCCATGTGATGTAAGAAAGGAGTGGAGTTCAAAAAGCCAAGTTATTTTTGTGACATCATGTGTCATCCCAATTTGACTCTGAAACACCTGTTCTTTCCCATACATCTTATTTTTGTTCATTATCCACTTCTAAAAGGTAGCATACTTCCTTAGGATTGCAGCTCTGGTTGGCAGAAGAGTCCCCTCAAGCTGTTTTCGGTCACCTTGTTCAGGGGTTGTGCACTGATTGTGTTAATGGTCACCTCCTCTCCAGGTCTAGTGTCATGGATCACCTATAACAAAACAAACTGAAGGAGTATTTGCCTATGTACAACCAAGAGAGTTGATTTCAAAAGTGCTGAGCCTCACAGCTAAGATAGTGGCAACAGCCTGTACAGAGGCTGATCAATGAAATCATGTTTTTGTTCCACTGGTTTCTGTTCTTTGGAGTCCCCAGGGTGCACTCTATCACTGTTGGATCTATGACTATAGTCTCCTTTCCTTCCAAGCTTCTCTCCAAGCCATACTTATCATGTCTAGTTTTTTGATATCACAGATATTGTCAAACCCTAGGCCTCATAAATTTTCTACTCTTTTATATTGTCTTTCTATCCTAGCCCCAACCCCATAACACATAACTTTCTTCTTTTGTTAATACCCTCCATTCACTTTCTGATTTTGCTTCATTTATCAAGCTCTCTTGGTTGAGATTCTAAGATGGGAAATTTAGTGTAAGTAGTTTATTTGGGAGACAACCCCAGGAAACACTAGTAGGGAATAAAGGAAGTGAAGCAGAGAAGGGAAATAGACTGTCAGCAAAGATAACCATCAACAGTTCCTCAGATCCTTGTTGTTGAATGTTGCCCCTCATTTCAAAAGGCAAAGTTTAATAAGAGACTCTTAAATACAGAGAACAAACTGAAGGTGGATAGGGGGTTGGGGGGAGAGGGGAAAATGGGTGATGGGCATTGAAGAGGGCACTTGGGATGGGCACTAGGTGTTGTATGTAAGCGATGAACCACGGGAATCTACCCCAAAAACTAACAGCATACTTTACATACTGTAGTTAGCCAATTTGACAATAAATTATATTTAAAGAGGGTGGGCAGAGTCTGTTTCCCTTCATCTTGAATCAGGGTTGGACTTTGACCTTTTGACCATAGATTGCAACAGAGGTCACACTGTGCCTGTTCTGAACAAAGGCTGGAAGAGTCCTGGTGGCCTCCTCTTTTGCTTTCTTGAGATGCAGACACCATGTGAAGAAGCTCTGACTAGACTGGTGAATGATAAGAAGCCATGCGGACAGAAAGAGGTTCAGACAGACTCCAGCTATTCTAGCCACTGCACTGAGGCCTCAGACTTTGGTAAGTAAAGCCATTATGGATATTCCTGACTGACAGGCTTGCAGTAAAGTGCAGTTACATGTGTGACCTCTGGTATCAGTAGGCAGGAAAGAAGAATACCCCAGCTAAGTCCAGCCACCCCACAGTGCTATAAGAAATAGACCCTTATTGTTTTAAGTAACTAAGTTTGGGGGTAGTTTGTTACACAGCCATAAATGAAACATGTAGGAAGTCCATAAGGGGTACATTTATTAAGCAGCTTACTGCTATGGTCAATTGGAGCTCAATCTTACTGGGACATTTTGGCAAACAGTGCAGAACATGCTGACAGTTAGCCCATGTAAAGGGTGAGGGTCTTAATTTATCCAACAACTTGCCACCAATTATTTGCTTAAGGCTTCTTCTAGTGACATTAGCTCTTTGGCACTTGAAGCCTACCCAACATATTCGCTCAACATCCAGAAAAAAAGCCTGGGAGAAAGTCACAAGTATCAGCCATAAGTCCTCAGTGACAAGATATGAGTGGTGGGGAGAAACAAAAGAGTGCGGACACTGGTGAAGACCAGTTCTGGAGCACCTGCCTTCTCCACTCCTAGAGTTCAGAAGCTACAGAGGGTCTTATAAATGCACAGACTGTAACTACTCCCTCCACACTTAGCTGGGCCCAAAGCTGCTGAACAGTCCTCCTCTGTTTCCCTAAGCAACATCTCTCCACTTTTGTATATGATATCTATTTCAAATCTTCCCTCTTCCTGAAATCCAACACCACACCCTCTGTCCATTCAGTGTCTGCTACCCATCCTAGTGAGAATATAAAGGTCATTAGATCAACTTTTTTGGTAGCTTACTTACAAACTAATTCTGCTAATATCCATCTGTTCCCCCTTCCCTACCAATGCCAAAGGAAAGGACCAACTTCAATCCATCATTTACCCACCCACCTCTCTGTCACTGAAACCTTCTGCCTTAGGGCTTCTGCCCCTCTTATGTAATTGCCCAATCTCTCTCTCTCTCTCTCTCTCTCTCTCTCTCTCTCTCTCTCTCTCTCTCTATCTCTCCCTCCCTCCCTCCCTCCCTCCCTCTCTCCCTCCCTCTCTCTCTCTCTCTCTCTCAACACACAAATATGATCAAGCCACTGAATTACTGAAATTCTACATACTTTTTTTCTCCCCTGACATATACTCATTTCTTCCTCACCCATCTGCCAGACTCTTCCCTGGCAAACTCCCCTTCACCCTTTAGCTAAACTTAGCTATTTCCTCCTCAGGAATGCCTTCTCTAACCCTGCTGTGCATCACTTCCCAAATCTCCGCTTACTCCCATCAGGGCAGCTGGCTCTCTATTGAAAGTTCCATGTCCCCTTTCCTGATATTCCCCCTTTTCCTCCCATTGGATGTAAGGTCCTCCAAATCAGATATTTGTCTTATAAATTTTTGACTACAGTCTCTCTACCTGGAACACATTGGGTGCTTAATACATATTTATTGAATAAATAAATGACTGGGGTCCTTTTATTCTCCTCTTCTTACCATTCCAGAGTAACTTAAGCGAGAGCTGCATTCAAGATATAAGCATGCTGTGGTCCTTCTTTCCATTCTCTTTTTTTTCTTTTTAGTCTTCTATAAAAAGGTATCATACTGACACCTTCTTTAATTTGTACACTGTTTAGTAAAATAAATAAATAAAATAACACAGCAAAATGCACTTCCTTATTTGCTCAGAAGCTCAGAAATCCCTTGCTAACTTGGAACTTTTTGTCTTTTTATAATGCTATGGAGAAACAGACTTCAACACTGCTTTCTAAAATGGAATTTGTATTTCTTAACATCAAAACTTCACAATTTCTTAAGTTTCAAAAGGATTTTCATAGGTAAGAACATATACTTGTATATTCACAGTGAGCTTAAGAAAATTTTTCTAAAAAAATGTTAAACAACCTCCTTTTTTTTGTAGTCAAATTGACGAGCCTGTCAACATCAGTTTTTACAGTTATGGTTTTTATTTTCATCAAAAAATGAACCATCACCTTTAAGAGAAATGAAAAAACAATCAGTGTGGGTTTATGGTCACTTGAGGGCCCTCCTACCTAGTGTTAGAGTCATTTCTTAAACCATAGACCAGATTTCCTGGGAAAGGATTTGGAACAAGGAATATATTCTCTCTGCCTCCTCCCCACCACATTCTCATCGATTAGGGAATGTGAGACATTTTAAGTCTTTAATATGAAGTAAAGCTCACTGCTTAGAATGCCTGAAATCCCTTTCCCACCATGCCACCCTTTGGAAGAGTGGGGGAGGAAAGGTGGCTTTTACAGGCTGGTCTTCAGGGAGATAAGAACATTGAAATGTTATTATTTTTATTTCCTGCCACCTCAAATTCAGAGTATTTTTGATATGATGAAGTCTTTCTATTCTTCACTAAAAACACCCTGCCAATTCAGATTGTTAAAATTTAAATTAAAGCAAAAAAAATTTTTTAAAGGTGAAATCAGATTAGCAAACCATCTGAAAAGCACTGTCGTTTATAAAACTTGGTAAAATGTAGGAAGAAGCATATTTCCTACTCTATTTTCTTGGTCTGTGGATACCTGGGACATAATTCAGTTTTCCATCCCCTGTTCCCTGATCAGCTCACTCTTTGTTCAGCTCTATCTTCACTCTGGCATATAATTACTTCTTCAGCTCCTGTGCTATTTGGTTTTAAGCACCTCTTACCCCCAAGGCCTCATGGCTCTAAGGGCTTGTTGAATTTAAACAAGCACATTTAAATCTTTGTCTTTAAATGAGTAAAATAAAAGTCTTCACACCTAACAAGGAGAACTATGCTATCCACCTACACTCTAAATGCGCATGTTATAATTGTCTACCAGATCATAATGAGCATCTATCCATCCTCAAAATCAGAGAAAGGAGGATTCATTCTAGAGGTAAATTTACAATAAATGGTTTTATCCTCGATTAGCTATGTGTGTTTGGGGACACGGAGATTGGCACGTGCATAATTTAACCTAATAAGGATTGGATGATCAGGGACATCTTAGAAATAAAGGTGGGGGAAAGATAGTGGAAGAAAAACAAAAGAAAAAAGCAAGATTACTAACAGAAAAATATATAAGACAACAAAGTGAAGCCTTAACTCTCACCCAGCAAACTCGACATACTTACACACATCCTCATACTCACACGTGTGCATGCACAGGCACATGCACGTGCACAGACATACACACAGTGTAGTTATGTTAAATGTTAAATGTTAAAACACTAGGCCTTCCCTAGAGACCTACAGAAGGCCTGACTCTCTATTACTGCTGCTGCTAGAAAATCATAAATAGCATCTATGGTCTTAGTTTAGCCTTGAGTAATCAGTGATCATGATATTTGTTACATGTTCTTAATTTACCTCAGCCACTGGTAAATGAGTATTGAATGAGACTCTCATTTAAATACACTGTCAAAAAGAAGTATTTAAAAATAGGCATTATAAACTATATGAAAAGTTTTTAGTGAAAAAATGAATAAATTTTAATAGATCTCAAATGAAAAACAAGAGATATTTAATCTCATGAAGGAAATACAAATTTAAAAAGTGAAATACCATTATTTCATCTATCAAATCAATGAAAGTTAAAAAAAAAAAAAAGGAAAGCAAAATCCAGTGTTGAAAAATTACACTTCAGTGAGGATGGAAACTGGTACAAAGTTTTTTGAAGGAAAATCAAGCACTCTGTATCAAGAGTGTGAATAATGATTATCTGCTGTGTCGGTTTGGGTCCTCTGGTGCCAATGCCAATTGGGTGTGTAGGATACTTATTAAGGCAATAGACTGTGAATGATAAAGAGTGAGAGACTTAGCCAAGGAGAATTGTGAGGCTGTGAGGCAAGTATGACACCGATAAAAGAAAAGAGGGGTGAAGAGTTTCGCACGCAGAGCAGCTCTGAGAAAGTCTCAGCCAGGTTGGTGGGAAATCCTTGAGTCAAAACTGCCCCTCAGAAGAATCTCACATCGCAAAGAGTGAGTACTCCAAATAAGGTTGGTTACTGCCTAGGAGCAGCCCAGGGTAAGCACATGGATGCCTGAGTGCTTTGGTGAACCTAAAAGTATGGCATCTGGAAGCTGCTAACTACCCATACTGTCGAGAACAGCTTCTCTTGAAAAGAGATCTAAAAAGGGCATTGTCATGGTCAAACATATGACTTTATTCCAAATCTAGGAATTTATCCTAAGGAAACAAACTAAATACTAGGGGACAAAACTTTCTACACAAAAAGCTCATCATATTCTTTTTAAAAATAGCTGAATCTGGAAACAATTTAAATATCTAAGTATAATGATTAAATCACTATGGTATATCTACTCAGTAGAATATGCTGTAGCTATTAAAATGGAAAAGCCACCTATGTTTTCAGTCAAATTTAAATATTAGACACAACATAGTGTAATCATTAAAATTAAAACCTTTGAAAAGACTGGGAGAAAGTGAACCAATATAGTGATATAAATATTTTTCTTTGAGACTTTTAAATTTTTCCAAATTTTATTCTTTAATAAAGAAATCTTTATTTGGAGGAATGAGGTATGAAAAATGAAAGAAAAAAACATGATATTTTAAAGGATTTATAATGGAAAGTAAATAAGAAAAACATTAAGATATAGAAAAAAAAAACAAATAAAACAAATACAAGTTTGATGAATACTATCTTTAAGAATTCTAGAAAATGGCTTCCTGGATTCAACACAGTAATTTTTTTCTTAAACGTAAAATGGCTTCATGGAGTCAACACACTATTTTTTTTTTAATGTTTATTTATTTTTGAGAGAGACAGAGACAGAACGTGAGCAGAGGAGGGGCAGAGAGAGAGAGGAAGACACAGAATCCAAAGCAGGTTCCAGGCTCTGAGCTGTCAGCACAGAGCCCTATGTGGGGCTTGAACTCATGAGCCGTGAGATCATCACCTTAATTAGCATATTAGATCATGACTTGATTAGCATATTCATTTTTCAACTTAGAATTGAACAATTTTCTGAGAGTTATCATATGCCGGGAACTATGCAGGTAACTCAAAGGTCACAGAGTAATGTGATAAAATGTTTGCTTTACCCTGTATAGGCATACCTTGTTTCATTGTGCTTCACTGTATTCTGCTTCACAGATACTGCAGTTTTTACAAATTGAAAATTTGTGGCAACACTACATTGAGCAAATCTATCAGTGCCATTTTTTTTCTGACAGCATTTGCTCCCTTCATGTCTGTGTGTCATATTTTGATAATTCTTACAAGATTTCAAAATTTTTCATAATTATTATTTTTGTTGCTCTGTGATAAATGCTCTTTGATGTTACTATTATAATCATTTTGGGTCAACACCAACTGTACCCATATAAGACAGCAAAATTAATTGATAAATGTTGTATGTCTTCTGATTGTATGTGTTCTGACTGCTCCACTGCCCATTCCCCCATCTTGTTCCCTTTCCTTGGGCCTCCCTATTCCCTGAAACACAACATTATTGAAATTAAACCAATTAATAACCTCAAGACAGCCTCTAAATGTTCTAGTGAAGGGAAGAGTCACATGGCTCTCATTTTAAGTCAAAAGACAGAAATGATTAAGTTTAGTGAGGAAGTCATGTCAAAAGCCAAGATAGGCCAAAGGTTAGGCCTCTTGCTTGGCCAAATTTTGGATGCAAAGGAAAAGTTCTTGAGGGCAAATTTAAAAAATAAATAAATACTTATGAAATGATGAAAAACTACTCCAGTGAACACAGAAATGATAAAAAAATAAAACAGTCTTATTACTGATATGGAAAAAGTTTCAGTGGTCTGAATAGAAGATCAAACCAGCCACAACACTCCTTTAAGCCAAAGCCTAATCCAGAGCAGGGCCCTAACTTTCAATTCTGGGAAGGCTGAGAGAGGTGAGGAAGCTGCAGAAGAAAAGTCTGAAACTATGAAGTTGGTTCATGAAGTTTAAGGAAAGAAGCTCTCTTTTCATCTTTAACATAAAAGTGCAAGGTGAAGCAGCAGGTGCTGCTGTAGAAGCTGCAGCAAGTTATCCAGAAGATCTAGTTAAGATAATAGATGAAGGTGGCTGCATTAAACAACAGATTTTCAATGCAGATGAAACAACCTTCTATTTGAAGAAGACACCATCTAGGAGTTTCATACCTAGAAAGGAGAAGTCAATCCCTGAAAGCTTCAAAGAACAGTCTGACTCTCTTGTTAGGGTCTAGGACAGCTGGTGACTTTAAATTCAAGCCAATGCTCACTTACCATTCCAAAAAATCTACAGCCCTTAAGAGTTCTGCTGAATCTATTCTGCCTATGCTCTGTAAATAGGACAACAAAGCTTGGATGAGAGCACATGTGCTTACAACATAGTTTACTGAATATTTTAAACCCACTGTTGAGATCTACTGCTCAGAAAAAAACAAAAACAAAGAACAAAACAAAGATTCCTTTCAAAATTATACCGCTCATTAAGAATGCACCTGGTCACCTAAGAGCTGTGATGGGGATGGACAGTGAGATTAAAGTTGTTTTCATGCCTGCTAACACAGTATCCAGTTTGCAGCCCATGGATCAATGAGTCATTTGACTTTCAAGTCCTACTGTTTAAGAAATACATTTTGTAAGGCTATAGCTGCAATAGATAGTGATTCCTCTGGTGGATCTGGGCAAAGTAAATTGAAAACCTTCTGCAAAGGATTCACCATTCTGGATGCCATTAAGAACATTTGAGATGGGATCTACTCCTGGTAAAGATACCAAGAAAACTGTTGAAACAATAAGGATTTAAAATGTGACATAAACTTCTACTCTGGGTAAAATGCTATTACACAGCATTTCATGCTACAGAGAAATTATTTGCGAAAAGTAAGATGCAGAAGCTTCATTGTTGTCTTATTTTAAGAAATTGCCACAGCCACCCAGCCCTTCAGCAGCTAGCACCCTGATCAGTCAGCAGCCATCAACACTGAGGCAAGAACTTTTTCAGCAAAAAGACTACAACTAGCTGAAAGCTCAGATGAAGATTGACATATTTTAGCAATAAAATAATATTAATTAAGGCATGTATATTGTCTCCTCAGACATAATGTATTGTACACTTACTATACTACAATATAGTGTAAACATAATTTTTATATGCACTGGGAAATCAAAAAATTCATTTGGCTCTCTTTATTGCAATATTTGCTTTATGTGGTGGCCTAGAACCGTACTCGTGATATATCTGAGACATGCCTGCATTCTGAAATTGTTTATAGGAAATACATATTTCCAAACCCATATGTCCATGTCCTTGGAATATCTGTCCATTTGAGTATAATATGTTTCATTGCTTTTCAGATTTTATTTAATATATACATGAGGGACAGAGTCTGATTACAATTTGATTAATTCACATAAATGAAGAAAGGAGGACATTATCCATTTATTTCTTACTCTCTTTTGACTGTCAAAAGTATCCTGAACCTTGCTATAGTGAGCCAAACCCTCTCCAGGTAGAACTCACAAGCACAGGTTTCATAGATTGCTGTCATGCTCCCTAATTAAGCGATTTTTCTAGGTATACTTGCATAACATCTCTGATATAATGCATACCTATCTTCTTATTCAGCTTAAGCATGCATTTTTTTTCATTTAAAATCCATCAACTAATGATCTGTGTCCTTAAGTAATTAATTCAATGATTACATGAATTAATATAATGCATATCCCTTTAAAGGAGTTAATATTTTCTATGTTTATGTTACAGAACTGGCCTTGGGTGACTATTATCCATGCCCTGAATTTCATAGTGGTTCAAGGACAAACTATTTCCCCTTTGTAATTCGGTAAGTTTGCTCCAAAGGAGCCTAATGCTTCTCCACTCAACAATGAGTAAAATGCATTCAGAGACCTTAGGGGACCTATTCTTAATAACATAGAGTTCTGTCCCAGTTTGTTAAATTCACTGAATTTATAACTCATTGTTACTGTCAAAGAAGTAATCCAAACATGTTACTGGTTTGATCTCCTAACATCCACAGAGCAAATTTGGAGCCATTTTTTTTCAAACAAATAGAATAACAAAAACAAAAATACACTAGATACCAATAAGTTACATATAGGAAGGCAGACTTCATATTTATCACTAGAAAAGCTATAGAAAATTTGTCTCAAAACTGTTTTATGCTTCTGAGCAGTGCTATAGCCATCCACTATCATCAGCACCAATAATGATGATGAGAACAATAATAATAGCCCCCTACATCTGCGTGATAGTTTCACTTCGGGAAAAGACTTTCACATACTACCTCTAATCCGGTCCCTGTAATGACTCTGAGAAAGTAAGGTAAATGCTTTCAATGTCTCATTTAATGAAGGAGGAAATTGGAGTCCGGAGAAGATAAGAGCCTTGCGTGACAGCAACATGTACCTGGAACTAGGTCACTGGCCACTTGACTTTGACTTCCGGGTTTGTATTTTAATACTTTCAAATCAAAAGAATACATGATTTGCAATGTCTTTATAAATTATGTACAAACCACTTGAAATCAAAGCAATTTATGATATAGACAAAAATTTGAAAGATATGTCTTTGATCGGCAGGGCCAAAGGGGAGATAAGTCAAAAGATATCTAAGGATTCTATAGCCCTTGAAATAATTACTCGGTACTTTTACTTATATTTCATTCTTGTTTCAGAAAATATTTAACTTTTGAGGGTTTCATGATTATAAAATATAATGGATTGTTAATAACAATAAATAAATCTTCATTCTGTTTAAATAGGTGTGCTTATCCAGGTCCTTACTATTCAACTGTCATTACAACTGGTTCATTTGACCCAAGTTTCCAGGAGTGGATCCACTAGGACAAGCACTGATATATCTGCTGCTGCTGATTTTACTAATTGAATATTATATTATACCAATTCATCACGTTATCCAGGGAGACAAGAAAATTTCAGGAAAAAAGTGAATAAGTCAAAATTCTTTAAAAAATTATTTATACCCCACTTACAAAACTATTTTCTATGCCTAGTTATTTACTACTCTCACCACAAGATATACATGAATGCGAGTTTTTAAATGACATTGACTTCCCTTTATCGACCCCTTTACTCATTGTTAAAGGAAACTGGCACCAGTTTATTACAAAGGAAAACATTAATCATGGTTTAGAACACAAAGTGGGGAAGAATATTATAGCCCACTAAAACTGCCATTTTTATCTGGATTCTCGGGATGCATATAACTAGAAGATTTGCTTTGTACCAGGTATAACTAACTTCATTTTAGAAAACAGTAATGGTATTTTTGGTGATTTTTAAATTTCAAAACAGTATAGGTTTAGCTAGGGAGATTAATGTAAGTGTTCAAATGGAGATTTATCAATTTGTACATGTCAAATGAACTTCACTAACAAATTCTTTTTGTACTTTTAAATACCAAAGAAATAATGGTTAGGTCCAAATACATGTAAGAAATTCATATAAAGAGGAGTATAAATATATTTGAAAGTGCAATATATCTTCATATATTACTTTGTAAAGTAACAAGATAGTTAACTCAACCCACCCCCAAATAACCTGTTAACCAAAATAGCATCCTGAGAGGGCCCCCAGTTCTACCATGATAGAGGGGCTTGCATCAAAGCACCCATCCTGCTGAGAAAAACTATACAAGGTAAATAAAATAATTTGAAAAACTGTTTGATAAAGGGACCAGGAACCAACCAAAATGTTTTTAACTTAAAACTCAAGATATTGTTAAGAAGAGAAATGCAATAAATTAAATCCTGTCTGTGATATCTACCCCTTTTTCACTTAAAGCATCTAGTGATCCTGAGTAGCACTGGGCTGAGACACAGAGCACAAAGCTCTGGATCAGAGCACTAAGTACTCTAGTGGATGGGAAACAAAAATTGCCCTTGGGAGCTGTCAAAATAACCATGACATCAGAAGCCAAGTTCCTGGACAGTTCGTAAATGCAATAAGGTGAAAACTATATTGTTTTACACTTTTAACCCTTGAGGCATTTGCAGATTCCTTTTCATGTAGTGAAAACCCCCTCCCCCTGCAAAAAAACAAACAAGCAGAAAGCATCAACATGGACACTAAAAAATTAAACAATGTTGGATGCCAAGTTCTTATGATCTTATGGTGTCAAGAAGGCAAAAACTGGAGTTTAGGGACCATATAAGAATTATTCCAGAATTTTATTTCAACCTCTAAATAGCTTTTTATAGAGTAAGGGCCAAACAGACAGAGGCTAGCTATCACAAAGGTAGAAACCCAACTACAAATTGTCTCAATTCCTGATTAGATCAAGGTGAATTAACTTTAGTCTAATTATCCACAAGAAGAAAATTAAATACTCCTTGGAAAAGCACAATATCACACAAATCCTTTTTAATTTTTATATGCAAAGATCATCAGACAAGCCAGGAGGTATGATCAGATAACAAAAAACCAAGGGAAAAAAATAAACATAATCTCAAAAAATATAAAAGACTCATAGGGCACAAACTTTTAAGTAATGTGATTAATGTGGTTTCAAAAGTAGAAGAAAAGATTGTGAATTACCAGAGGACTGGGATCTATAAAAAAATTAAATGATACTCTAGAATTAAAAATAACTGAAATCAAGAACTCAATAGATGTGGCTAATGCAGATTAGACAAAATATTAGAAGAGATCATGAACCTGAAAATAAATCAACAGACTAAAACAGAGAGAAATAATGAAAGAGAAAATATGAAAAGAAAATATGAAAGAGAAATAATGAAAAATACAGAAAAAAGACAATAAAACGTGGTTAGGAAAAAAGTGTCTAACATACAAATGTTTATAGTTCCAGAAGGAAAGGGTAAAGAACATATGAAGAAGTAAAATTCAAAGTAATAATGGCCAAGAATTTTCCCAAATTGAGAAAAGATATCAAGCCACAAATCTAATTAAGAACATCTAAGTTACCCCAAGCAGGATAAACACAAAGAAACTGACATAAGAGGACAGATGTTCTTTTTTTTTAATCTGCTTAAAATAAAATATAATTAAAGAAGAAATCTCAAAAAAGTCAGAGGAATAAAAATGCATTACTTTTTAAGGAGTTATAAGTCTGATAGCTGATCTCTCATGAAAAACAATGGAAATCAGAGAACAAAGCAATAACTTTAAAGAGCTTTAAGAAAGTAATTATCAACCTAGAATTCTATAACCAATGAGAATATCCTTTAAAATGAAGTAAAATAGCAAATATTTTTAGGAAAATAAAACTGGAAAGAAAATCACCAATAGAATCTTACTATAAAGAATGCTAAAGGATATCTTTCAGGTAGAAGGAAAATTGTCTAACAGTGATATGGAAATTTAGGAAGAAATGAAATATACCAGAAAAGACTAATATCAGAGTAAAACAATATATATAGGCAGGGAAAAAATAACAATAATTTCTTATAAGAATTAGAGCCTGGAAGTACCTTTTAACTTAAATTTTAGTTAGTTAGCATACAGTGCAATATTGGTTTCAGTAGTAGAATTTAGTGATTCATCACTTACACATAACACCCAGTGCTCATCACAAGTGCCCTCCTTAATATCCATCACCCACTAGCCTATCTCCCACCTTCCTCCCTCCATCAACCCTCAGTTTGCTCTCTATTGTCAAGAGCCTCTTGTGGTTCTCTTCCCCACCCCCTTCCCATATGTTCATCTGTTTTGTTTCATAAAATCCACATTAGTAAAATCATATGGCATTTGTCTTTCTCTGATTGACTTATTTCACTTGGAAGTATTACAATACAGTACAACAATAGCACAAATGGTGAGAAAGGAACAAATGCAATTTCCTTGCTGGAAAGAGATAAAAAGTATAATTTTATAGTAGACTTTATTGGATAGCCATTAAAAAATGAAAAATATATAATTAGCAAGGTAAAATGGAGGGAATAAAATAAAAAGATTGACTAGTAACAGAAGTTAAGAGAGAAGAATTGGCAAACATAAAACAGGTGGAAAAATATAGTAAGATGATAAAATTAAATCTACAAATATTACTAATTGTATTTAATGTAAATAGACTAAATATTATAATTGGAAGACAAATGCCATCAGACTGCAAGTTAAAAACAACAACAATATGCTGTCCACAAGAAACACACCTCAAATATAAACATACAGAATAATTGAAAGTAAAAGGACAAAAAAAAAATTTACCAACCATTTTCTTATAACATCAGTCTAAGTAGAATTCAAGACAAGATATAGTAGAAAAAGAGCATTTAGTAATGATCAGAAGTTCTAGTTTATCTAAGATGGATCACAATTCTAATTTTGTATACAACTAATAATATAGCCTTCAAAAGCAAAAACTGACAGAACTAAGAAGAGAAATAGACAAATCCACAATCATAATAGTATATTTTAAATGATAAATATCAATAAATGATAGAACACAAGAGTAAAAAATCAAGAGAAATAAAAGTTTTGAGCACCAAGATTTAACAAATTTAATCTAATTGATATGTATAGAACTCTATACCCAAAACTACAAAACACACATTATATTCAGGCACATATAGAACATTTACCAAAATTTCCCTTAAACTGGGTCAAAAAGCAAGTCTCAATAAATATCAAAGTATTTAAATCACATAGCACATATTCTCTAACCATAAACCCAAGATTAATTATAAAATGTTAATCACAAAATACCTGAAGTATTTTGAAATAAGGCAATATATGAACAAATCCAAAAATTCCTTTTTGTTAAGATAAATGAAAGTGATCATCCTCTAGAAATACAGATTTTAAAGCAAAGAGGAATAGGCACACATAACCCTAACAGAAATGAAAAATGCAGCATTCCTCTAGATACTACAGACATTACAAAGGTAAGAGGATACGATGAGCAATTTCACATTGATAAATTTGAAAACCTAGATGAAAAGGCAGATATTACGAAGATAATAAGAGGATATGGTAAACAACATATCAATAAATTTGAAAAATTAGATGAAATGGATAAATCTTGTGAAAACACATATTACCAAAATGGACACAAGAAGAAATGGAAAAACTGCATACTTAATTTAAAATCTTCCCACAAAGAAAGAAACTGAATATTTAATTTATAACCTTTCCAGAGGGAAAACTTCTGGCCCAAATAGCCAGGTAAATTCTTTCTAACGCCTAAAGAAAAAAAAATAGCACCAATCATAGACAAACTTTCCCAAAGGTAGGAACAGAGGAATACTTCCTAACTTGTTTTATGTAAATACTATAGTCTGCAACCAAAACCTGACAAGAACATAATATTATAAGCCAAACTCTTTTTTTGAGTACAGACAAAAATATCTTAAGGAAAATATTAGCAAACCCAACCCAGTTCTCTATAAAAAGGATAACACATCAACATTAAGTTTATTCCAAAAATTCAAGGATGGATTAACATTCAAAAATAAATGAATTTAATTTAAATGTTAACTAACATATTAAAGGAAAAAAAAGGATTTCAATATATACAGAAAAGTATGTAATAAAATTAAAAACCCTTTGATCATTTAAATAAACGTGTGCATGTGCGCGCACGCGCGCACACACACACACACACACACACACACACACACACACACACACACACGAAAGCCAACTCAGAAAACTGAGAAATCAAAAGGAACTTCTTTAATTTGATAAGGGCATTTACAATTTAAAAACAAACAAACAGGGCGCCTGGGTGGCGCAGTCGGTTAAGCGTCCGACTTCAGCCAGGTCACGATCTCGCGGTCCGTGAGTTCGAGCCCCGCGTCAGGCTCTGGGCTGATGGCTTGGAGCCTGGAGCCTGTTTCCGATTCTGTGTCTCCCTCTCTCTCTGCCCCTCCCCCGTTCATGCTCTGTCTCTCTCTGTCCCAAAAATAAATTAAAAAAAAAAAAAAAAAAACAAACAAACAAAAAACCTAGTGAAAATATGCTTTTTTATTCAATATTGTACGAGAGGTGCTAGCTAATGCAACAAGAAATAAAAATTAAAGGTATATAGAGAGCACAGACTTCAGTTATAAGATAAATAGCCTGTGGGGATATAATATAACAATACTGTATTGTATACTTGAAAGTTGCTGAGTTTTCTCTTAAATGCTTTTACCACAAAAAGGAAGTGGTAATTATGTGAGGTATCAGAGGTGTTAACTAATCCTGCTGTGGTAATCATTTTCTAACATAGAAGGCTAAAAATCACCACATTTTACACCTTAATCTACTACAATGCTATTGGTCAATTATATCTCAATAAAGCTGGAAAATTAAAATAAAGTTATATGAAAAGGAAGTAGAAATAAAACTGAAATTATTTACAGAAAACATGATTGTGTTACTAAAACTCCAAGAGAAGCCACAAATCTAATAGAATTAATAAGTGAATTTAGCAAGATCCCTAGCTACAAGGTGAATTAATATACATAAATGAATAGTTTTCTTATATACTAGCAAGAGACATTTAGAAAATGAAACTTAAAGCCTGGGTGGCTCAGTTGGTTGAAGAACCGACTTCAGCTCAGGTCATGATCTCACGGTTTGCATTGGGCTCTGTGCTGACAGCTCAGAGCCTACTTCGGATTTTGTCTCCCTCTCTCTCTTCCCCTCCCCTGCTTGCACTCTGTCTCTGTCTCTCTCTTGAAAATAAATAAAACAGAAAAAAAAGAAAAGAAAACTTAAAATATAATTTACAAAAACATAAAAATAAATACTAGAAATCAATCTAACAGAAAATATAAAAGTCTTCACAGAAAACTACAAAACATTACTAAGAGAAATTAAAGACACTAAAATAAGTAGGAAATGTAATGTTTTTATAGATTGGATACCAATTTTCCCAAAATATAATCTCAATCAAAATCTCAGAAAATTCCATTTTGTGGATATTAACAAGCAAATTCTAAAATTTTTATGGAAACACAAAGGACCAAGAATGACCTAAACAATCTAAAAGAAGAATATATGTAGGGGCACCTGGGTGGCTCAGTTGATTAAGTATTGTACTCTTGATTTGGGCTCAGGTCATGATCTCACAGTTCATGGGGTCGAGCCCCGCACTGGTCTCTGTGCTGACAGTGCAGAGCCCACTTAGGATTCTCTCTCTCCCTCTCTTTCTGCACCTCCCCTGCTTGCTCTCAATCTCTCTCAAAATAAATAAACATTAAAAATTGTTTCTAAATGTCAAGGAAGAAAGAAAGAAAGAAAGAAGGAAAGAAAGAAAATATGTAAAGGATTTACACCACCAGATTCAAGATTTCTTCTAAATCGACACTAATGAGCAATGTATTATTGGTAGAGGGAAAGACAAATTCTGATGGGACAAATTCTGGGAACAGAAGAGAGCATCCAGAAATAGATCCATTGTTTATGTAAGCACTTGATTTATGATAAATTTACTGCTGAAGTAACTAGGGAAAGAGCCACCTTTCCAACACATGGTACTTGATCAATTAGACATCTACACTAAAAAATAAAGAAAGAAAATTAAATGAATCTTTTATACCCAACCCCCAACTTCACACCTAATACAAAAAATACATTCCAGGGAAAATTCAGACCTAAATGCTAATGGCAAACAATAAAGCTTCTAGAAGATAACAACAGAAAATATCTGCATGATCTTGTGGTAGGCAGAGGTTTTTCTTTTTAAAATAGGATATAAAAAAAAACTATAGAATAAGAGATTGGCAAATTAAGTTTTATTAAGACGAAAACTCGTTTATCAAAAGACAATTATAACATAATGAAAAGACAAAGCTTAGAGTAAGAGAAGATATTGCAGTATGTATACCTGACAAAGACATACATCCAGATTATATAAAGAAACACCACCAGAAACAGTAACAAGCCCAACTGTAAAATGGGCAATGAATGTCATAATGTACATTACAAAAGAGGATACTAACTGGAAAATAAACACATGAAAAGATGCTTAACCTTCACTAGTCATTAAAGAAATGAAAACTAATGTCATAAACATAATGTCATAATGTCTGCCATGTCACACATACCAGAAAAGCTAAAATGAAAAAGACAGATCATACTAAGTATTGTCAAGGATTAGAGCAAGTGGGACTCTCATACTGATACCGTGAGTAGAAATTGGTATAACTTTGGAAACTACTTCGCAATATCCACTAAAGCTGAACACAGGCATATCAGCAATGTGACTCTTTAGTATACATCAAACAGAAATACTTAGACAAGATACACAAGAATGTGCATATGATAACCCCTATTCACAATGATTCTAGGTTGGAAATAACCCAAATTTCTGTCTACAGCAGAAGAGCCTTAAATGAATTTTAATGTATTCATACACAAGAATATCATAAAGCAATGAAAAGTTTTTTAAAAATCTGCAGCTGAGGGGCACCTGAGTGGCTCAGTCGGTTAAGCGTCTGACTTCAGCTCAGGTCATGATCTCACGGTTCATAAGTTCAAGCCCTGCATCTCGCTCTTTGCTGTCAGTGCAGAGCCCACTTCAGTTCCTCTGTTCCTCCTCCCTCTGCCCCTCCCCCGCTCATTCTCTCTCCCTCTCTCTCTCTATCAAAAATAAATGAGATGTTTAAAAAAAAATCTGCAGCTAAACACAGATGCAACACAACAGGAATGAATCTCATAAACATAAGCAAAAGAAAAAATATGCCACATATATTGTTCAAAAACAATCAAAGCTAATTTATTGTATTAAAAGTCATGATAGTGGTTACTCTTGGAGAGTAGGAAGGGAAAAGAGCAGACCTCTGTGGTCTGGTAATGCTTTGCTTGTTGGTCTGGGCACTGCTTACATGGGTATATTCACTTCCTGAAAACTCACCTAAATGTATACTTATAATTTTTGCACTTTAAAAAATATATGGCAATTAGACAATTAAGAAATTAGCTTAAAAAATAATTGTGGTCCCATGAGGGTTTGGTGAACTCCCACTGCATTTATTTTGCTCTCTCTGTGCTCTCACCACTTGGCCTTGAACATAGGCAGTTACAGAAATAGGCATGAGAGTACAGTAAATAAAGCCACAGCTTGCTACCTGGAGGGCCAAAAAAGGCAACTGCAGGGAAATGAAAAATACCATCAATATCATGGAAAGAAAAGGGCTCAGAAAGGTAATCCCATAAAATTGTTATGAAATTCTGGGCTCATCCCCAAGCTGCACATATATGTATCTGACTTTAGTCAGCATACAAAAGAAATTATGAACTAAATTAACACATAGGGCTGTGCCTAGGTCCAAGACTGGCCTCTGATACATACACAGGACAAATCTGAAAATAAAACTAGCATTCCAACTATAGAATATACAGCCTGTAACTTGTGACCTGAACCTAACTACAATTGCCTGCTAAAACAAAATTATCAACATTCTCCATAGAATTTAAACAAAACTCAAAATCTCATAGTATTTAAAATGTCCAGATTAAAGTGAAATAAAAATTTCTGGGCAAATGAAAAACCAGGAAAATCTCAACTCACATGAGAAAAGATAACTAACAGTCACAAACACTGAAATAATACAAATGTTGAAATTATCTGACAAAGACTTTAAATTAGCTATTACAAAAATGCTTGAACAAGGAACAGTCTTGAAACAGAAAAATAAACAACAAGAAAAAGATCACAGATGCTCTCTCAATTGCAAAATGAAGATGACAGAAAAAGAGTCTTTGAACTTTAGGATAGATCAACTGAAACGATCTAATATGAACAATAAAGAGGAAAAAAAATTAACAAGATTCAGAGACCTATAGGACAGTGACAAGAAGTCTAGCATTCCTGTCATTAGAGTATCAGAAGGAAAGGAGAAAAAGGGTACAGTGCTGAAAAAAATATTTGAAAAATATTTGGAAACTTCCAAATTTAGTGAAATAGATAAAACTACAGATTCAAGTATAGTAAGCTCAAATAGGATAATAACAAAAATAATCCACACCCAATACATCATTTCAATTTATCTGAATATTAAAGTATAGAAACTGAAGATCAGAAAAAATATCTTGAAATCATTCAGAAGAAATCACATGTCACTTATGGGGGATTAACAATTCATAGGGCTGTGGATTTTTCATTAGAAGCCCTAGAAGCCAGAAGGAACTGATACAACTTTTTAAAAGTGCTGAGAAGAAGAAAATGTCAACATAGAATCTATATCCAATAAAAATATCTTTTCAGAATGAAGCAAAATAAAGACACTGTCAGTTGAAAAAAAAAAAAACAAAAAACCTAAGAAAATGTGTTGCCAGGAGACCTGTTCTAAAAGAGTTACTAAAGGAAGTTTTCCAGACAGAAGGAAAATTATACTACGAAGAAACTTTATACAAGAAGAATAAAGAGAAAGCAATAGAAATGATAAACATATCAATAAAAACAACAAAATTGTTCTCTGCTTGAGTTCTTTAAAATATGCTTAGCAGTTGAAAGTGAAAAGTGTAACATTATCTGATGGGGCTTCAATATATGTAGATATAATAGAGTACAATAACTGCAAAACTGGGAGAGTAAACAAACTTATATGGTGGCATGATTTCTACATTCTACTTGAAGTGATAAAATACTGATTCTAAGAAGACTACGAAAAGTTAAGTATGTATATTGTAAACCTTACAACCTTAGAATCCCTAAAAAACTACACAAAGATAGTCAAAAGCATAATTAATAACTTACAGTGGAATACTAAAAAAACATTCAAGTAACCTGAAACAAAGCAGGAAATGGGAAATGGAAGAATGGAAAAGAGAGGGAAAAAAACAGCAAACAAAATATAAGAGGATAGACATAAATTCAAACATGTCAATAGTTATACTAAATGTAAATGCAATTATTGATACACATTCACACTCTCTTACAGTTTCCTGGGCCATATATGTTACGGAGGAAGTAACCATGGTACTGCGGTATGGATTAATAAGAGGGTCTTACTTTAGAATGATCTGAGAAAGTTGCTTTAGAGAGGTATTTTTTAGGCTGAGACCATTGAGTCAAGACAAACCCACCCAAACAGTGAGTTTAAGAAGTGCCAGTTCCAGTCTGCTTCAATAATATGCTTAGACAGGGACGGCTGGATGGCTCAACTGGTTAAGTGTATGACCTGGACTCAGGTCATGATCTCGCGGTTCATGAGTCTGAGTCCCACATTGGGCTCTGTGCTGACAGCTCAGACCCTGGAGCCCACTTCAGATTCTGTGTCTTTCTTTCTCTCTCTCTCTCTCTCTCTCGGCCCTCCCCTGCTCATGTGCGCGCTCGCATGTTCTCTCATGCTCTGTCTCTCAAAAATAAATAAACATTAAAAAAAAAAAAAAAACGCTGAGAAAAAGTGAAAGCTGAATAGTTGCAAGTCTCTTCCAAAGTAAAGGATTTATGGCACCTCAAGTGCATTCAACAGCAAATACTATTTATTAGAAGCCTGGGAGAAATACCAGAGGAAGAGATACTGGATCCTGGCTGGAACAACATCTTGTCAAGCTGGGTAGATCCTACCCTGCTTTGACTAATACTAGGGAACAAGGGGGAAAAATGTGCTTTCACCTGCAGCTGCCATTGCTGCAGACAAAGCTCCTTTACTATAGAAAGGCTAAGAGTCATTCCAAAGGAAACCACTTTTACCGTAGCAGATAAGTGGGAGTTTTGGACTGTGCTTCATATCCCACAACTATCCCACCGGAGCAGGTGGGTCCAGTACTACTGCCACTATGGTCACCTGGAAGTTAGAGGTCAAGCGTTCAGCCACTCACCAGCCCGGCCTAACTAGTACAATAGGATGAGCCATCCCATGACTCTGAATGAATTCTGACAACTCCAGCTCCAGAGACTCCTGGGCAAGTCCCTAAATGGCAAAACCAGCGACAGGCTAGCTGTGCCTCCTTCTACCTACATGGACACTCTAACTAAAAGTCAGAATATCTATCCATGTCCTCTTTTGAGGACCAAAAGAAACAAGAAACAAATTCCTGAGCTCTGTTCATAGGGTTCACCAGATCCTACAAATATAAATCTCCAATTCATTGCTCAAGCCATTCTGTAATTGTCACTGGATCAACACAACAAAATCAAGGATGAAGCTAAACCCTGGCTTTTTCAGTCAAGCCGGTGAACAAATGCTCATGAGAATAGCACGTGAACCAGAAGGATGACAGCAGAAAACTGCCCATGTTCAACTCACCTCTGTGTGACTAAATGCTGTTCTGCCCAGTTCCTGATGACTTAAGAGAGCAGGGTAGGTATCTTGGATAGCCAAATAATCATCCTCTGCTAGGAAGACATTAAAATCACTACAAAAGCTTTTTTTTTTTTCCAATTAACCTTTCCCTCCCTCAGCTGAGAACTGTGGACTAGATTTAATTGGTACAAGCACTCCAGGTGAAGGACATGAAGAAAATTAAGGCTTGCCATTAGTAACTATGTCCCTTAAAAGTACTCTGAAAAGCCAATATTCTGACAATCTTCTAAGAAGCCAAGAATTTGGTTAACTTTATACAACCATGATAAATTGGGCACCACACCAAAACATGCAGGCTACTTGGCTTCACATTTTCTTCAATCAGCAACATGCAAGGGCAAGGAGGCCCAATATGGCAAGTCACCATCCCACAGCTTAGGGATGACCCACTTTGACAGGAAGAGCAGAGTCTTTCACACTCATCTCACTGAATCTTGTTCACTGTAATGTAATACCACAGAGTTCCTAATATGCACCACAGAGGCCACTTTGAGTCTTTGGATCCAAATGCTGTGAGGGAAATGAAAGAGTGCTCTCAGTTTTTCTTCCCTCACTGTCATGACAACAGAGGACAAAGGAGGCTATCAGGCTTTATACCTGGATGGTTGGCACACAGGTCTAGCCTCTCCTAAAACGAAATTTGGACCATAGTCACACATGGAAATTTTGAGCTCTGCTTAGGATAAAAGGAAACCAAGTCACAATAGAGCAACACTTCAGTTATTCTGTCTTTATCCTGCTCTTACCAGGAAATGTAGATCTCTGCAACACCATTTTTCAATTTGTAGGGTATACCATTAGTGGTCTTGAAATTAAGGTAGTGGGTTGTAGACTTTCAAAGAAAAGGAAAAAATAGCATAGGATAGAATGTAAAATATTTGTAGGCATCAAGCATAGGAAGGGTAAATAAATACTGTCTTGTGAAATTTTTTGTTTCATTATATATATATATATATATGTATATATATATACATATATATATATATATATAATATCTGTGTGTACTAGGTTATGATTTAATTGTATTTCTTTCAGATAGCTACTATGAAAATGTCTAAAAACTACTGCTATAAAAGATACCTGATTGCCCAAATAGCATTTCTCTACAGGAATGCTACTGGCTTTGAGAGCTGGCCAAGTCTCCTTCCTAAGTAATCAGTTCACATACCATAGAACTTAAAGCCATCTCTTTGCCCTACCCACTAAAATACAATAGTGCTTCCAGGTCATTGTAGCAACCACACATTTCTGAATGCTACTCCTGAGGTGATGTCACTCTCTGTAAAGAAATATGAATCCACAGACAAAAAGGTTGCTAGTTCAATTCATACTTGATGAGAAGCAAGTGTTTGCAAGTATCCTTTTCTATCTAGAGCTTGACGTCCAATAGAGATCACTTTGCAGGCCTTTAGCTGGGATATATACAGCTGCTCTAACTACTTCTGCAAATTGTCTTCTGTTCCAAGCACCCATCAATCTGATACTAAATTCATTAGCAAAATAATATGAAAAGAACACAACATGCATTGCTATTAATGGACTTCCACGCATGTCACTCCCCACACAATGTACTAAAATTGGACTCTTCTCTGAGTGCCTCCACACTAATATCTGTGCTTTTCAATACATAGCATTTCAGGAGAGAGATTTTCCCTAAAGCTAACCAAGATTACTTATTTTAAAAGCTCCCTTTCAAAGCTAAACTTCAGGTATTTTCACCATCAATTTATGTTGACTGAGTATTTACTCCTTGGAGGATCTTCCACAGAAAAGATCCATAGAGAAATCATGGTTTCTAGTCTAAAGAATTTATATTGTAATATTTTTTAGAGTCCAAATATTTCTTACTTCCTGTGACTGACTTTGTGTGACAGTGATAAACAGCTCATAATGCTTCATCTGCCATCCTTACCCACAGAATCAGGGAATAGTATAATATACAAAAAATTTTAAATGAAGATGGTATCAGCTGGTAGCTTCCTATTGGAGTATAATATTTACATTTTCACTTGAGTTGGGGAATTTTTCTCATTTAGAACAGAATCAAGTCTTTATTCAATAGATTTTAAGCTTGAAATAATAGACATTTTGAACATATCAAGAGAAACAGTCTGAATTTATAAATAACCCAGAGATGGTAATCTTACACTTATTTTTTTTCACAAACTCTCCCATTTCTGGCTAGCTTGGAACCAAACTATGTGTAACCATAATTTAAGGAGACCCAAAACTAAAAGTCATATGTACTCTTAATTATTCAGCTATTTTCCTTCCAGAACCTAAGAGGAAATGATCTCTCATTTTCTCTGAAGAACACTAATAGACAATTAATTAGAGATAGACAAGCAAAACTTAAAGGAGTGTATTTATTTATTTATTTGTAATAAATTGTCCAACGTGGGGCTTGAACTCATAACCCCAAGATAAAGAGTTGCAGGCTCCACTAGATGAGCCAGCTAGACTCCCCAAAAGGAGTGTTTTTAAAACAGAAAATCACAAAGGTTGTTCAAACAATTACTTTTTTATACAATAAAATGTCAAGGACTAAAAACGTGAGCACAAAGGAAGAGAAAAGTGGAAATAGAGACTATCACACTATATGTTTAAATGATAAAATGAACAAAGAAATATGAGAGAAAGACCATTTATTTTTTAAATGGAAAGATTGCTCAGATGAGTAAAATTAGGCCACGTAGTGGAAGGCCGGAGGGGATAATCCAGGTAGATTACACATTGCAAGTGTTTAGTAAAAACTATCCAATTGGAGAAAAAAAAACCTCCATTAGATATTGTGTAAGGAACCTAAGTAAGGAAAATGAGGCCACATTTGCAAGGAACAGCAACACCAATACGAAGTGTGTTTTCTCTTGTTGTTTCAGTTCTTTGGTTTTTTGTATGGCAACGTAATAAATTAACTACCAATAAGTAGGAAAATTTAAAGATTAGTTTTACTAAATTGATAACAAAAATATGTAGGTAAACACACACACACACACACACACACACACACACACAGAGTAGGAAAACATTAAGTTGATTCCCACACCTCAAATATATTTAGAGCACAAAAATTAGTAGATTCTAGTTTCAAAATAATGACAAATACAAAGGTCATTTTAAAATTAATTAATAAGCTAGATCTAGATCAATCATTAGCATCAAATGGGCACCAACCAAAAATAAAACTGTGCTGTGAATATCTAACTTAATATGTACTTAAAGTGGCCATTTTCACAGAGTACTGAAAGTACACTGGCAATGTCAACCAATCACACAAAACAGGTTTAAAAGCAATGTGGGTAACCAAACACAAACAAGGGAAATATGTACAAAAGTGTAAGATACCTACAAAGCTTACCCCCAGGAGTTAAATGAACACTTCACACCTGGACTTCTGGTGGTATTAAATGAATATCTGCAAGTATAGAAACCAGAATACATAATCTATTCAGATTGTCAAAAAGTTTTTGATAAACTTTCATGGCAAAACTGTCTAAAATATTTTTAAGCAAACATAGAATTAAGAATATGTATTTCCATAAGCATGGAATTACCTTAAATAAAGGAAGCAATGTGTGAAATGTAGATGTGGAAAAGACAAACATTTTTATATAAACTTTGACTATGGAATTCAAAGTGTCATCTGAATATCCTTTAGACTTTACTAACTTCTTCAGATTGTAAAATAGCAAACCACGGCATCATGAAATCTTAAAGAGCTGGGATGGCTCCCCATATACTACTGATTAAGAAACTAAGATTCTGGGGCACCTGGGTGGTTCAGTGGTTTAAGCACCCAACTCTTGGTTTCATCTCAGGTTGTGATCTCATGGGTTCATGGCTTTGAGTCCCACATCCGGCTCTGTGCTGACAGCATGTAACCTGCTTGGGATTCTCTGTCTCTCCCTCTCTCTGCACTTCCAGTGCTCACTTGCTTGCTCTCCCTTAAAATAAATAAATAAACATTAAAAAAGAAAGACACTAAGATTCAATGAGGATTAACAACTGCCCAAGGTTAAAACATAAACATCAGTAAGATTTTATAAGATATACAATTACAACCAAAGTTACCATATGAGTTCCCCTATGGGCATGTGTTGAATATTACACATTACTTAGTAATAAAGAATAAAAGAATATGTATTTAACCATAATCTTTGAAATGCGGTCCTCCCAAAAGAACTTTGAAAGAATTATGGTACATTCTCCAAAAACATCTCAATGTGTTGTGGCTACAAAGATGCCCCAAATGCTGGGCATCAACAGAAATGCTTTGAATCTAACCTTGATAATTACCAACATTCAATAGCTGGATATGGAGACTAAGACTGCAAACGAGGTATCAGGGAATAATAAAGGGCATAGGGAAAATATCAGGAGAGTATGAGGCCATGGAAAATGAGGGTGCAAAGCATTTCAAAAAGAAGGAAGTGTGACTACTTCCACAAGGTCAAATGTCCAATGAGATCTCAATAAGAGTTAGTTTGTTGAAGTGATAGAGGTCTCTGAAACAGACAAGGTGAATTGACTAATGTATTGGTGAGGAAATGAAAACAGACAGGATAAACATCTCTGGAGAAATGAGTGTATTTGGGAAAAGAGAGAAGGTAGTAGCTAATAGCATTTTCTATCTTTTTATAAGTGACACTAAAACTCACAAAGCCAGGAAACTGACTCATTCATGACTGCTCCACCACCTTCCGTATCTATTTGATTATTATGTGGTATAGATTATATCTCCACACTCTTGAATATATCATCTTAACATTCATCTTCCATTGACTTACCAACAGTGATAGGATATCCAATCTCCTTAGTGTAGGATTTATGGCCTTTTTTAATCTGACCAACATTACCCATCTAGCCTTACTTCTTACTTCCACACTAAGACACAGATGAATCAGTCAGGCTTTCCCATTCCTTTGGGCTTCCTTGCATACTGTTACGTTTTCCCAGAACATTCCCCAATACGGCCAGTGCCCCCCTCACCTTCATGTATCAAACTACTATTCACCTTTCATACCTCCATTCAAGTATTATCTTTATGAATTCTTCCTTGATCTCCTACTATGTTCCCATAGTAACTTTTTTAGGCCCCTCTTAAGTTATTAATACTTACAGAATTCTACTATATTTGAGACCTCTGCAGCCCACAGGTCTCTTGAGAGCAGCCACCCTATATTTTCATCTGTATGCTTCACAAATAGTTAGTATTAATAAATGTTTTTAAGTGAATGAAAGGATGGATTTGTTACTAAAGACATAGTACAAACCCAGAGTATACTAGCTTTAGATGAGGTCATAGGTGGGATATACATAATTGGCTACTAGGGGAAACTAGTGATTTGGGAGTCACAGGTGAACTTATTTCCTTGAAAATTTTATGTATTTGAAAATTAGGATGAATCATATTCTGATATAAAAAAAAGTTCACTGAATTACCTTTCAATTTGGTGACTCTCTTCACTGACCTCAGCTTGTCCACATTAAAAACAAGAATCACCTAAAAATGCAGTACATACCTGCAAAATCCAAAGCACTAACGAGGATACGAAGTTATAAATAATACATTCCTTGCTCCCACACTTCATAATCTGGTGTGGGATTTAAGAAATGTGAAAATATATACTGCTTTGAACCACTTTCAGTGCTGATTAGGCAATAAGTGCCTTATAAAAATCAAGAAAGGTATAGAGAGTGATCCTGTCAAATAAAGGGTTTGGTGAATGCCCCCATAATGAGAAAACATTTCATCCTAGAATTCACAGCCAAGGAATATCCTGATTCCACACAAGGATGATCTCTCCTGTTTTAAATAGGTTTTAAGTATCCTCCTGCTTAGAGGTAGTAGAATAGCCACAAATTAAATCACTTTGCCTATCCTTCTAGCATCCTATTTAAACTGTATAATATAAATAATTAGAAATTAAAAACAAATCCTTTTTCAAAAGGATTCAGTTTAAGTGTTTTATGGTACAAAACAGTTTCGTCCTTTCTTATTGCTGTGCAGGATAGATGAGTGATTAAAAAGAGTTTAATGATTGTGTGTGTGTGTGTGTGTGTGTGTGTGTGTGTGTGTGTCTCATTCAGAAAACTTGGCGTTCTTTTACAAGTGTTCATTTTTTTTAATGTTTATATTTTTTTGAGAGTGAGAGAGACACACACACACACATAGAGGGAGAGAGAGAATCCCAAGCAGGCTCCATGCTATCAGCACAGAGCCCAATGCAGGGCTTGAACTCATGAACCATGAGTCAGATGCTTGACTGACTGAGCCACCCAGGCACCTGTTGCTTTTACAGGTGTTTAAACCCCAAAATTAGCAGCCCCTTTGTCTTCCTTAACATTTATATGTTATTAGGGGGTTTGTTGTTTTTTTTCACTGAACCCCCAAACTCAGTGTCTGTTAACATAAGATAGGAAGATATAACAGAGGGTACAGGGAAATACTGCAATAAAAAAATCTTTATTCTGTTCTCTCTATTTAAACTTCAAAGGAATGATAGCAGCTAAATTATCAATTTCTAGTATCTTGGCTCTTAGACAATTGTCTACACCAATAATTGTCAACCTGAGGGGGGTTCATTTGAAAAGACCCCACAGGTGGTGATTCCACCTCTACTCCCTCCACTTTGAGAATCACTGTTCTTATTCAGGCGGCTGATGCATTGCAACTGTAGTGACTCACCCATTCTCTTTTCAACAGTGTTATTTTTATTCTTTGGACTTCAAATTTTATCCCAAGCTGTAGAAAAAACAAAAAAACAAAAACAAAAACAAAAACATGACCACTGGTCAATATAAAAGTCCAGGCCCAATGATTTTAAGAGGAGATTCAATATTACTCATAATCATGCTTTTTTCACCATAATTCCCAGTCAGACCTGTCATAAGCCAGGAAAGAAGGCCTCAAAAGAACTTACTCAGAGCTTCTCTCTATTAGGATGGAAAATAAAAGGCATCCGGTTTGCAGTAGGGCTATCGACCTTGCAAGACTTCTGCATTTTGGTTTAATCAGAGATTTTCCAGAAATCTAAAATGATTATGCATCTTAAAAAAAAAAATAAGAGAACCATACAGCTAACTAGCTCTGTAAACAAAGAGAAAACAATGATCTTAAGAGATGCCTATAGGCTCACTGTTTCACATGATGAAATGAGAAAGACTGGGTGTGGGGGGAAAGTCACAGAAGTCTTGGATCATTGGAATTGTTCTAATTGATGAATCCTCTTCAAGGAAAAAAGTGGGCTCCATTTCTGTTTTTAACAATCCAGAATGTCTGTAATAGTGCAACTAATGACAACCTTCCCGTTGTTCTCACTTAGGAGGAAACCCTATAATAAGAGCTTCCCAAAATGTCAAATAATACTTGTCTCATAACAGGGCTTCTTTGTTCATTCACCATGTCTCTTTTGATATGCACAGATAATAAAAGTTCATGTAAAACTAAAGGTAATATAGAGCAGAAGCCAACACTAATTCTGTATAAATATGTCTGATTAATAAGAGTGCCATTGTTATGGTTATTTCGTAATGTCACGATTGTTACAAGAACAGAGGATAGAAGTACTCTTACTCTCACTGTTTTTGTTCATCCTCTGTCATCCAACCAGTTTGTGAATTTTTGTTCAATGGGGGAAATGAAGGATAGAGTTTCGTCCATTAATTATTTCTGTTTCATTAGTTCATCTCGTGAGCTGTGAAACTAGCTTTAAATTCAGGGGAAAAAATTAAGGGTTTTATTCTAAAATTAAACCTCACATCCTCTAAAAAAAAAAAAAAATGAATACATGCTCCGGGCTTAATACATGCTCTAGGCTCCCTTTTCCACATGCACAACAACTATATTGCTCTGGTGCTCATGAGCTCCTGAAAGATAAAATTTAGCATGACAGCACTAAGACCTAACTAGGAGCCTAATATGTTAAACCTAAACTATGGTTTAATTCTACAACCATAAGAAAGGTTTTAGGTCAGACTCAGTTCCATGAATTAGAAATGCACCCTGGTGAAGTAATAAGAAAGTCCAGAAATGAGTACAGAGTATGGTTCCTTATTGGAAAGGAAATAGGAAAGAGGTATTTGAAAACAGAATACGTTCACAGCAAGCAAGACAGGCTGACAGATTTTGAAGACAATTCTGAGGCTGGTAGATAAGTTTGTATTGTCATTACTTTGCTTTTCTCTTTAAATTCTTATCTCCCAGATCCTGGCCTCCCCTCTTGGGGCAGCAGCATAATATAAAAACTTAACAGTCGATCTTAAATTTAGCTGACATTTTTATATCCTTCACAACATACTCTTTAGATTGCACCCAAGAAGGAGATTATTAAATAGTAGCAGGAGACCAGTTACCAGACCATTTTGACTGAACAAAAAACAGCACTATGCCTTCTTGCTGACAAATCAAACAACATTTATATAATCATTATAATCAATTTCATAAGTAAAGGGCTATAAATGACTGGGGGGGTGGGTATGAAAGAAATTCTATTTCTCCCAAGTCCCTTCATCGACTCCTCAAACCCTACATTAGATTCAGCAGTGGAGGGAGCTACGTATGAAAAAGAGAGGACTCAGCTGAACTGGAGTCTCCTGTGAAGCAGATTCTGTCAGTCAGAAGGCAAGGACACATTTCTGTGATTATTTCAGCCTATTTTTTTGTAGTAATTAGCCAGAGTTCCATTTTGCTGGGGCTGGCATCGCTCACAGCTCACTTATTTTTTTTTTAATTTAGGCTTTTCTTTCCTTTTTATAAAGTAAATTTACATATTTTCAGTCTCTCAATCCCTTCTATGTTTTATTTATGAATATAGCCCTTCTTGGTGGTAACTTTAATGTGAAAGAGGTAGTAATTAATGTCCCAATCTGCTAGGTTAATCCCTTTCCACACTCTCTACAGAGAAGTTTAAGGTAAGTAACAGTTTACAGTCAATATTAGGTTTAATTACGCTTAATGAGAGTTAGTGTCTCTGTTTACTAACTGCATTTAGGTGTGTGGATCCTAGATGAGTTTTCCCTTGGCCTCATTCTGATTTGTTAATAGTGCCACTGTGTACTGTATACTCAGTGCTTAAATCTATAAAGCTGCTTCTAGAGAACAAAGCAAGTAAGGCACCTGTTTCAGCTGAGACACCATTAAATGAGTGCAGCCTGAATACAGCAGCATCTTTCTTTGGGCAGGGAGCTATTATTTTATAATGCTTTCCAAACAGATCCATTTGAGAGGCTAATATTGCCTAAATTTCAGGTCCTGGGTAAGTCTATACATATACAAAGCTGTTTCAAACTAAGTACAATCATCAATAATGGTTACTATAAAATCATAGAGCATTAAACACTCTTAAGACTTCATGTTATTTCACATGTGAAGATCTGAAACTGCCTTGACAAGTCACTGGTTTGTTCCTCTTTTTTTTTTCCTAATAAATGTTTTTTGTCTTAAAGTTGTACTTAACTTTATGCCTGTAGGCATACCAGCATATAGAACACAACATTTATTTCCTTACTGAGCTATAGAAATAAACACCAAAACAAGTACTCAGACCTAAAGGAAATCATGCAGTGACACAAAGGAAACTTAGTACACATATTTTTTAAAGGATCCCTTTTTGCTATGTTTTTGTTGTAGATAAATTCTGAGTACAACTGATAATATAGTTTCTCTGATTCCCTTGATAGACAAATCAATTTAAGAAAAATTTATTGAATACCTGGTCTGAGATAAACACAAAAATGAAGAAGGCATATTCCCTTCCCTCAAGAAGCTTATCATCTGAGACAGGAGACAGGCATCACTAAAAACTAACTATGAGACAGTGTTAGAAGTGTTATACTTATGTGAGCAAATGTGAAGGAAACACTGAGAAAGTATGTGTTGACTCTGTATTAGAGGGTAAAGACAGCATTTTGTGGGCCACATGAAAGGCCACAGCAGGCTGACTGAACTGTAAGAACAAAGGCATAAAACATGACAGAACATAGCGTGTTAAGACAGCAAACAGTGCAGTGTGGGCAGAAAGAGTTATGTGCTTAGGGAAAGAAGGTGAGGCAAGGTATGAAAAGCAGGAGAGGACTTTAGAAGTTAGGGGCTCAAAAAGTGGACTGGGACCTAATTAAAAATAATTTTTAATGTCATCCTGTACTAGCTTTTAAGTAATATGAAGAATAGGAAAAAGTGAATCTTTATCAAACAATGGTGAGGTCAGTATAAAACTTGAAAATTAAACTGAAATTTTCTCAGTCTACTGATCTCTAAAAACTATTTTCAAATTTAATAACTCCTATAATGTGTTTATAAGCCCTTAGATTGAGTTCAAAAAATGAATGATTTGCTATGGGAAAATAAAATTCCTAAAATGTGTCCATCTAAAAGATTGTTTGATTATATATTAATCGAAGCTAGTGGGGAGAAAAGCTGGTATTCATATCCCTGAGAAATCTGAAAATGATCAAATGTACTTAGTGAAATAAAAATTTGCTTTGAATTAGTTTCATAAATTTTTTACCTCTTAAAAATTCTACATTTAGTTGGTATATACTGCCTTTACTTTTGCTTTCAGAAAAAAAAAGAGGTAAACATTTCCTTAAAAATCACAAACTCATGGGTCTAAAAGAAAAAGAATACATTCTAAGCTATATACTTAATCAGAAAAAGATCCATACATCTGGATGTCTCTCTACACTTAGCTAAACAGACCTTTCTGCTATGTCCTTTTCAGAAAATCTCAGTACTCTGAGCTATGCACATCTGTGAAAACCACCTGACTAGTTTATATTCTTCTCCATCAAGCTACTTTGAACCATCTAGAGGACTTTCAAGTTACTGTCAGACACTGGCCACTCATAGGTAGGTACCCACTTCTGTACCCTTGCTTAAGGAAAAGAAAAAAGCCTAGATTCAAATAATAAAAAGGTCTCCATCACCGTGATAAACATACATAAATAAAAAGTCAGTCTCCTCCTGATACCAGAGTTATATAAAATGAGTCTGATCTTTGTGTTAACTCACAGGTTATTATAGAAAAATCTTTATGGGTATGTATAACAGACTTAATGTACTTGTAGAAATATGCATAAATACACTTGATTATAGCATGCTTATGCAATATATTATAGCATATTCAAATATAAATATATATTTATATTATAAATTAAATATATAAATATATATTATTATATATTATATAAATACAATAAATAAATATATATGTAAACACATACACATACATTTACATGTCAGCATTTATTCCTGAAAGTTAAAGAAAAAATACTTAAACTGTTTTCATAACACAAATTCTAACTGAAATAAAATGTCCTTTAAAAACTATAATTAATGGCTGCTGTGTCAAACAGTGAACCAAAGGGTCAAACCTTATAATTCACAGTTTGAGAGGTCATAGCTCAAATTATAACTTTAAAAAACTGATTATCTGTGAGTAATTTGACAAATCCATCTAATATACTCTGAATGCATATAAAATCTTTTTGAGAGTAAAAAGGATGTATGTCCAAGTGGACAGCTGATGGAGGAAATGGCCTTTTTACTGAACAAGGCTGAAGTCCAGCATAATGACTTGGAATGCCTTTGAATGAGCATGCAAGGCTTGAAGGCCAAACAGTACACACATCCAAAGCGAGCATAATGAACAATCTGATCAGAAGACAAAAATATTCCACACACATGTCCAAAGAGAGTAAGGAAAAATATACATTTCGATCAGCTACTATTTTATCACCATTACTATAACCCAATTAACAGGTAAACTCTGGACTATTAATAAACAATCTTTATAAGAAATAATATTTTGTAATTTAAAAAATACTAGAAATTTCCATGATTTTTCAACCTGAGATTTGAAAACACCTACATCATATATATTAAGCCTGGTTTACAAAACCGTTTTATTTATGTTTTAAAGCAAATATTGCTTCATCTATTTTCATTCCAAGGCCACCCATCCCATAAAACATAATCTGAAACAATTTGGCCAACCTGCATTTTTAAAAAAAATTTTTTAAATGTGTATTTATTTTTGAGAGAGAGGGAGAGAGAGCATGAGCAGGCGAGGGGTACAGAGGGGGACACAGAACCTAAAGCAGATGCCAGGCTCTGAGTTATCAGCACGGAGCCAGATGTGGGGCTTGAACCCATGAACCATGAGATCATGACCCAAGCCGAAGTTGGACGCTTAACCAACTAAGCCACCCAGGTGCCTGTGCAATTTTTTTAATCTAGAAGTGATCTACTATTATTAATAAGGACAGTCATTGAAGATAATTTCTCCACTATAAATTCCCTAACCCACACCAGAATTGAGAAGTCCAGCAAAATAAGTCACTTAATTACATATCTATGTTTGTAATGTTTATTTATGTGTTTATTATATTTTCCTATTAGACGGTAAGCCTCACAGGAATAAGGACTATGTCTCTATTGTTTGGCAGTTATATCTAACACCTGGGATGTTCCTGGCACAGAGCAGACATTCAATAAGTATTTGCTGGAGGTAGGAAAGAAGGCATGGAGAGAAGGAAGATGGGAGGCCTATGGTTAGCAAACCTTCTCTCCATTATTTGTGTGGCAATGGGGAGAGAAATCTAAAAGCATGTACATTCTATTTGGTCAATTTACCTACCCAGCAATTCACTGATCCATCTATCTGTCCCAGAAACCAAAAAGATTTAAAACAGCTTCCAATGGTACATAGTTACAAGATAAAATAAATTAAATGGAAAATGAAAAATATGGAAATTACAGTAGGAAACAAGATGTTTATATATGCATACATGTAAAGACAATTAACTCATAGGAAAGGAAGGGAATTTATTTTCTCAATTTCTTCAGCTTAAATTAATCTTATTATAACCACTATTATAATGCTCTTATTATAACAAAACACTAAGAAAATATTTATTTGATCCTCATCTGGTCATACACTATAAAAACCACCACATAACCAGGTTCCTTATATCATAAGCCATACAGTCTATTGGAGGAAATAAATATTCAATTAAAATAAAAATGTAATAAGTAAGTTATAATAGTAAACACATAGGTTTGCATGAGAGAACAAAGCAGGATTCTTCTCTGGACCAGCAAAAGTGCTTACATGGTAATTGCTTTACTTTGATGCCACTATGTCCTATTCCCAGAGTCTTTTCTGATGTATGTAAACATTCCTGGCTCTTGATGTACAGGGAAGTATATACTGTCAAATGTTACTACTACAAATGAGGTCTAAACATGCAAATCACTATATCATAAGAAAACACACTTGAAAAACGTCCTTTTTCTTATAAGTGAAAGCCTAACTCTGATTCCACTTAGCCTGGTAATGTGCTTCTGTCATTCCGTTGGACCAGCCCACACATACTGGGTTCTTGATAGGTCCTGGGCTCGACCATCTGGCCCTTTATTTACTTAATTCTTTTTTAATACTGACAAGTGTATTAGTAACACTTCCTTGATCACTGGTAAATATAGAGCCACCACACAACCAAGATTTTCCCTAATTCTGAAAGTCACTAATTAGTTGTGGGTAGGGGTTGGGGAGTATTACAAAGATATGTTGAGCACTACTACAATAAGTAATCTAATTCCCAAGAAGAAAGCATGTTAATCTGCTTCCCACTTCATTAGAGGAATAAAAAACATCTTGTCATCACTAAAGGATACAAAGAGAGACCTGGATATTAGGGGGGATGGTAGATAGGGAGGAAGAATGAAATCATCATTTAGGCAAGAAACACAAATCCCCTACATATCTTGGACAATGTTCACGGTTTTTCTTGGTATCTTTTGACTGATCTATTTAGCAGTGTGTTTCATGAGTGTAGTTTATTCATTAATAAATACAAGCTTGCAAGGGAAATGAAGGTAAATGAATCCTATTCAGAGGAACTGGTACTTAGGTTATATAGTAGGCTACTCTGGAAGCTGCCTTAATCTTTTCAAACCAGTAAGGTCTCAAATTACTTGAGCTTGCAGAATAAAGCAGAGTAAACTTAAAGGAGAGAACACAATTTCCAAAGGGGCTAAAAGTCATTTAGAGAGAAGATATGGTCAAATTATAAATACTGAAACTGGAAATTTATGTATTTTAACTCCATTAGGAAATATATTTATTTTCAGGGTTTTTTTTCTGTAGGATAAGAGACAGTCTAACAGATTTAATATTCCATAAAATTCTTCAAAGAACATTAGATGATCATTATATGCGTTAACACCAGCATCAAGTTTAAATTATCAACTCCAACTCCCTGAAATTAAAGATTCTAACTGTATAACATTAGGTCAATTGTTCTCATTTCTAGAAACAATGCAACATCAAGCAAGAGCCTTTTAAGATTATTTTGGGTTTTAGTCTATCTCCTTTGTTCATAAACATTTTTGGGGAAAGGATGACATTCTCTTATAGTACTCACCCCAAATAATTAGAATCTCAATGAGAAACTTATAAAACTGTGAATTGTGAGGTAGCTGTTAGTATTTCCTTGACCAAATCCCATTACTAATGAATAAAAGTTAATTGGTACATGCATGGAAGTAAATTGGT
Source organism: Panthera onca (assembly GCF_046562875.1). NCBI lineage: Eukaryota > Metazoa > Chordata > Mammalia > Carnivora > Felidae > Panthera > Panthera onca. The sequence goes on from NC_138347.1 coordinate 61,216,388, forward strand.
GAAAGGTAGATGAATATAGTAAGGGGGAAAAGTATGTTGTTTAACATGTAATTTAAGAATTGTCAACAAAGTGTGACATGTCTTATTTATCAGTATTTGCAAAAAGAAGAATAGATGTTTGGTATACAAATAAATGCAGGTATAGACACATAATAGAAGCTTTGTGTTACAGGGGAACTTAAACTTCTCTGGGCAGTGATCTGCTAAGAAGGAACAGAGACAGTTACAATGCAGTGATTAACTAGCTGACAAATCTATTATTCATGGCAGGTATGTAAGCAGTCAGGGCAACGATGTTGGTGGCCTCTACTCATCAAGCAGCTTTGCCAGTACAGACTGGATGTCTGGAACCAGGCAATACACAAAAACAATAAAACCTATATCCAGCTAGAGGAAGATTCAGCACAATCCATCTCCAATTTTAAACAGTACTAGAAATCTCCATGCAAGAATGTTTTCCCTTAGGAAAAGATGCTGACCAACATTTATGTCTATTTATCTTCCTTTGCAAAGCAACAGGCCTGAAACACCTATGTAGAAATTCCCAACATATTATCCCCAAAAAGCGATTTTAACATTAGTTGGCAGAAATTTCTGTTGATAGGTATGACCATCATGTCGTTATGTGAACAGATGGTCAAAGTGTGTCCATTTCACTGACAGTGTATTATGTGGGTTTTTTTTTTATCCCTGAACAACCAAACCAAACAAAAGCACAACACAGAAGAGGTCATTGTGCCTTCCCTCATTTGGCTGGCAGCTTCATCTGTGAAATATGAATAAAAAACCAACACAGACTATAATTCCTGTGTAGTACCATTTCTGCATAACATTTAATCGAATATTTAAGTATTCATATCCAGAAGTCATCCTGACGTTTGTGAAGATGGAAAAATACACGGAATCTTTAAAAATCTTTTAGCTCCATGATCTCCAGTAAAAGAAGAAAAACAGTCATATTTCTTGTTCTTTAGTTTTGTTTTTTTTTTAATCTGACAGTTTATAGGAAAAAAGGCAAATTAAAACTCTTTATTGGCATTCAGGTCTTTTAATGAAACCTCAGGAATAAAAATATTGAAAAAAAGTAAATCCCTATATTAAAATCTATTTCCCTCTGAAACAGAGGTGCTCTCCCTTCGTATATAATATTCTTACTGAATAATTTCTAAATATTACAGCTGAAATGTTCATAACCAAATGAATTAATAGTCTAACAGATATCCAATCACCAATGACTACATCTTATACCATGAGATCTCTTAAAATACACACACACACACACACACACACACACACATTGCTGTTTGGATGCTTAATATGGTAGCTTCACCTCTGTAACTAACCTAAAATAGTTTACCTTGATTTTGTGAAATAAAAATAAATAATATTATGAGGAAAATGAGAGATTGAAAATTCAGAATATATTTCTATCTATAACAGCTACTAGTAAAAACAACAGCTGACAATTATATTGCCAAAATGCATCTACACATGTGGCTGTAGAAACTTATGTGCAAGAATACTGCTGCTACCCACCTTCAAAAAAGGCTGATGAAGTACGAGGTTTAAGAGTACATGTTTCATATTTCTGTAACTTAAAATATTGCCGAGTATTAATTTTTCATCAAGTTGTCATTTTCTGTGACATTTGGTTTTATTAATCAAGGCATTTATCATTAATTTGTAGAAAATATCGTAATTAAGCCAAATAAAATAAAATCCTTAAAAGGTTAAAATTAGAAAGCAGGTGAATTAGAACTTTGACATTACCCTGTTGACATACTGGAGCATTTTGAAAGTATGGGAATCAAGTCTTTGCAGTGAGTTTGGTGCCTCAATCTTGGGGCTGGCTGGTTTTTAAAAATGTTATAAAGATTTGATTTAAAGCTCTCTGACAGTTTTGACATTCAGGTGAAAGTACTGCTGCTGCATTTGGAACAATTTGCATATCCCACTGCTAAACGGAATGTTTGAGGTGTGCACTGGTGTAAAGAAATTAAAAACAAGCTATCACACATGCTTAAGTGTATGTATTCACAAAACTGATGGTTGGATTGCAGCGCCCCATCCCCCTCCAATGTAATCCGTGATTTACTCTTCTATAATAAATTACCCTACCATGTTATTCTCGCTGGAAGATCTAACCATGCATGTAAGAAGCAAAGTAATTACAGCCCCCTCTTGTCTCAGAAACCTTCTTCAATCCCTATGAGCTCTTTACACACAATGCAGCAACACAAGTCTATTGTAAACTTCTTGCCTGAAATTCTGGACTTCTGGCTATGAGCAGCCACTAAATCTCATCTGCATGGTTTCCCGTACAGTTTTGTTGCCCGCAACAAATGCATTTTATCACTTATAGTTAGTTGTAAAGCTCTTCCTGAGGAGGAATGGGTGCTGACTTCTTGGGTTTGAGCCAATCTATTTAAGAAAAGGGCAAGGTAAAAAATCAGAAGAGTTCCCAACTGATTTCAAAACCAGGGAAGGGCCATCATACATTCTCACAGAGAAGGAAGAAGAGGTATAGCAACACCCAATTAGGCTGAGACATTCTGAGATAACACAAGCGTTCTTCTTTTTTGACTTATAATTTTAGTTTATTTTTAGGTAGACATAGAAAAAGATATTTAATGTGTTAAGGGGCAATAAAGGAAAGACCTGATATAGTAAACCCAAGACCTTAAATATTACGAAACTTTTCAAGAAGATAAAACCCATTCAAGAAAATAGCACTGGACATTACCTTCAGCCTTCAGAGTCTCAAAGGGCAATTCTTAATACTTCTTTTTGTGTGACTGTAAAAAGAAAATACTTAAAATTAAAAATCTTCAAGGAAACAATTTACATTTCCATAGCATATTTATGACCAGTCATGAGAAGTATATAGCTGAGTTTGTGTATGTCAACTAATATCTACAGTTTTCAAAAGAAAAATAAAGGCTAACACATTCATTTGTGTATGTGCAGTACAAGTACATAGTAAAGTGTGGCACGAATACACAATTTAAGTCACTGTGTGTACAGGGCTTAGATGTAGACCAGGGTATTTATTACAGTATTATTAGGATTTCTTAATTTACACAATTAAAGGTTTTTACACTTATGTTTTTATAAATAAAAAAACTAATACCAAATAGTTTTTATCCCATGTATTTGTTTATTCTTCATTATCAGAGATTTTGCAAAGATCCGCTGTGTACAATATGTTGGTAAGTACTGATGAGTTAGGAAAAATTCAAAGATAAAGCACAGGCGTTATCCCTAAAACAATGAATGAGATAAAAGAGATTTGCATAAGGGAAGATAATCCAGAGGATGAAAAGTAAATGGATGGAAGAAAAAAGGGACCAGAGGCTAACATGTCCAATATAGCTCGAACTGGTGCACAGTACCTAATGCACTGACATTAGAACATGGCTTTATGTTTCCTGTCTCAGCAAGAAAGCTATGATTATAGGGTCCTACTCAGATTTGGAGCCAGGGATGTCAAACAAATGGATGAGTCACTTTTACATTGATTTCCATCCAAACGTATATGATAGTATAGAATCAAAGCTGAGACTGGGAGCAGTCAAGCAGGCAGGATGTTGAGGTGCCTTTAAAGCCAATTTAGTGAGTTTGAATATAAAAAAAATTAACTAGAAACAACTCTCCTATTAAAAATTGAACTTGATATTTTACGTCCTCGGAAAGCTATCCCTCCAAATTTGCTATAAAATTTCAATGATGACCTTGATGTCATATTAACTAATAATCTCCACAGAGATTCAGCCATTCAAAGTCTCAAAAGCAGTTTTACTAATGGAAACGCATACATGAACATAAGCCAATCCTATCAGCTAGTGCATCTACAGTAAAAACAAACAAACAAAAAAAACAAAAAACAAAAATGCAACAACAACAACATATTAAAATGAGAAAGATCTAAGGTTAATTGATTGGATATTTAATATGCATAAGTAATATTTTATGAAGGGAAAACAAAGAACCAAGTAACAAAGTATACTAGTAAACTAAAACAAACCTGAGTTTAAGCTGTACTGATAAATGGGATAGAGAAAAGGAAAGTGATATCCCTGTCATAGTCAGGATACATGAGTAATACAGTTATTCTGCAACATCAAACTTTAGAAGAGGCACTGAAAATTAGAATCTTTTAGGAGGAATGAGATCAGAACCATTCATCATGGATAAACAGAGGATAACAAAGAATAGGGAAAAAATGTTCAGATTGTAGAAATGAGGTCGGGAAATTTAATTTGGAGAAAACTAATTTGGCCATTACATGATATATTATAAAAGTAATTTTAATTTATCTATTGTCTCCCCCACTAGAATGGAAGTGCCATAAGGGCAGACACTGTATTTTTCACCGTATTCCCAATTTCACAATGAGTGTCTGCCACATACAAAGATCAATGAATATTTACCAAATGAAAGAATGAACAGCTTGACCAACCTATGAGACAGACACTAGGTCTATATCCATTTACAGATAAAGAAATTTAGGCTTAAAGAAGCTGAATTTTGTATATTAAACTTTGCTGTTTTGCAACTCTAAACATTTACAACCCATTGTTTAGTCTTCCATTCAATATTCATTCTAGCAGTGGAAAACAAATAAGCAAATAAGCTGTTAAACTTATAATGTCATATAGCTAGTACTGTGAGTACAAACCACAAGGTAACAGCATTGAGAGTTACATGGGCTTATGTTTTAAATAGGTTTGCACAGGAAAGCTTCTCAGAGGAGGTGACAATAAGGAAAAGTGTGCATGAAGTGAGAGAGTCAAAAAACTATCTGGAGGACTATTACAGGTTATTACAAGAGGTAAACAAGTTAGTATATATTACCTTGCTTTCTACAATGCACACAGCAAACGATACTCTCAATAACTATTATTTTATTATATTGCTCTTATTTTTTATAAATAATGAATTTCCTCACTAAATTATAAATTTGTCAGACATTCATTTTTCTTTCCCTATAGCTCCTTAAATAATGCCTACCAAATATTCAATAAAAATTTATAGAACTGAAAATAGGAAGACGCAATTATCATTTCATTAATTAGAAATAGTAACAGACTATATATAAAGTCATCATATGGCTGAGTCAATCTGACTCTGTTAAATCACTGTCACTTAATCTCTTCTGGATTTAAAAGAAAGATAAGAAGGAAAAAGTTATACAATGTCTAGAGTCAATAAGTCATAGATTTTAAAAAAAAAGAGTAAAAAGAATCAGAATAAAAATGAAGTTACCAATATTAGGCCACTATCTTGACCATTTACATGCTCTGTTTGCCTCCATCAGATTAATACATTTTTCTAGCGCAAGGTCTCTACCACACAGGCTTCCAATTCTTTATGTCTTCCTAAAACAAGCACAGGGACTGGTATATAGCAAACATTCGATAAATCTTTATTTAACTAAATTGGACTAAAAACAACTTTAGTAGTTCTGATGCTTTAAAGTTAGTTCAAATTTTAAAACAAAACAAAACAAAACAATAAAATAAAATAAAATAAAATAGGCGGTTACAACAGAAAAAATATCAAGTGTTAGGTTTTGACTCTGCAGTAAATGAGTAGAGAACAAGGGGAGTTTTTACCAAAGACTGAAATATAAGTGATGGTGTGGTACAGGCAGTGTTAGAGACAGACTAGTGGAACAGACCATAGGGACTCTAGTATGGGGTAGCATTTTCACAGTGTTGAGATTTTTCTCTACCTCCTCCCAAGCACCAAAATATAAATCAGATTGATACATCTGAATATAATAAGTAATCAAAGAGCTGTAAGAAAACATATCTATAAGGGTGCCTGGGTGGCTCAGTCAGTTAAGCCTCCGACTTCAGCTCAGGTCATGATCTCACGGTCTGTGGTTTAGAGCCCAGCATCGGGCTCTGTGCTGACAGCTCAGAGCCGGGAGCCTGCTTTGGATTCTGTGTCTCCCTCTCTCTCTCTGTCCCTCCCCCACTTGCACTATGCCTCTCTCTCAAAAAAAAAAAAAAAAAAAAAAAAAAATTAAAAAATTAAAAAAAAAAAAGAAAACATACCCGAATGGATAAATATGTGATATATATGTATATATGTATACACACACACACACAATGGAGTATTACTCGGCAATCAAAAAAAATGAAATCTTGCCATTTGCAACTACGTACGTGGAACTAGAGAGTATTATGCTAAGCGAAATTAGTCAGAGAAAGACAAATATCATATGACTTCAGTCATATGAGGACTTTAAGATACAAAACATATGAACACAAGGGAAGGGAAACAAAAATAATATAAAAACAGGGAGGGGGACAAAACATAAGAGACTCTTAAATATGGAGAACAAACAGAGGGTTACTGGAAGGGTTGTGGGGGGCGGATAGACTAAATGGGTAAGGGGCATTAAAGACTCTATCTACTCTTGAAATTATTGTTGCACTATACGCTAACTAACTCGGATGTAAATTAAAAAAAGAAAACATATGTATATAATTTTCTGAACTCCAAAGTGAGAAGATGTTTTAAGCCACATAATCAGTAGTAGATTATAACCTAAGCATAAAGATTTATGAATTTGACTACTTAAAATTAAAAATTTTTCAAAGTCAAAAAATATCTTGAATAAAATTGAGGCCAACAAAAAGGGTAAATATTTTTTTAATGTATATGACCTCATAGAGTTAATCTTAGTAAATAAATAAGTGAAAGAAATATCTTATTTTTTCAAATCAATAGGAAATTCACAATAAAAGATATACAAGCTAAGATATATAAAATAATATTAATCTATAATAGATAATTATCTGTAATGAATATTCTTTAATAATTAATCTGTACTGAAAAATGCAAAAAAATAGCCTAAATATTCCATAACAGTGAACTGGTTATATAAATAATATGTGATACAATAATAAGCTTTCATTAAATACAGCAAGTGAAAATTTACAAAGCATCATGAAGCTTAAAAAGCAGGTTGCAGGGGTGACTGGTAGCTCAGTCAGTTAAGTGTCTGACTCTTGATTTCAGCTCAGGTCATGATTTCACCAGCTATAAGTTCCGGCCCTACATCCAGCCCCACATGGAGCCCAGCATCCATTCTCACTCTCTGCCACTCCCCGACTGTGTGTGCGTGTGCACACGCACTCTCTTTCAAAAATAAATAAATAAACTTAAAATAAACAGGTTGCAAAATGGTATGAATAAGTAACAATTTTTAACAATGCTTTTAAATTTTTTTAATGTTTACTTATTTTTGAGAGAGAAAGAGAGAGAGAGACAGAGATCAGAGACAGAGAGCATGAGTGGGGGAGGAGCACAGAGAGAGGGAGATGCAGAATCTGAAGCAGGATCCAAGCTCTGAGCTGTCAGCAGAGCCTGACACGGAGCTTGAGAACCAGGAGATCATGACCTGAGCCAAAGTTGGATGCTTAATTGACTGAGCCACCCAGGTGCCCCAATTTTTAATAATTTTTTTGTATGATATATATGTATATAGACTATGCACAATGTTTGATAATATGAGTAAATAAATGTAGATCTTATGTATGTATGTATACATGTATCAGAAAAAGCATTTATGCATTAGAAAAAGCATGTAAGGACCTATACACTGAATTATTCCTAGTACTGATCTCAGAGAGTAACATTATGGCAGATATTTTTCTTCTTGTGATTTCTTTCCAAATTTTCTACAATAAACACAAATTACTTTTTATAAACATAAAAGCCACTAAAACAAGTCCTAGTCTATGTTGCAGAAAAAAGATTAGATAATATATTACTAGATTTCCGAAATGTTAAGTAAGCCTGTTGAAAAAGTCTATCTGTCCCTAGAAGTTTACCTCTATGAGCTGCATAGACTTAAAAAAAAAAAAAAAAAGTAAGGATGGAAGGAAAGAAGATGGAGTGAGGAGGGAGGGAAGAAAGAGAATAAAGAAAAAAGAAAGGAAAAACAAAGGAAAGAAAAATAAGATTTGGCAAAAACAGCAACCACTTGTAATGGTATCTATTAGATTTCTGGAAGCCAAACTTTAATCGATCACACCTTTAACGAAATTTTCAAAGAAATACACAGAGTGTAATGAAGAAAACTTGAGAAGTTTGAGGGTATATTTATATAGTAAACATACTATTATAAGAAAAAACAGATAAAACATGCATCAATTTCAGTGATAGAACCATTATAGTTACAATTTCAAATAAGTAAAAATAAAAAGCAAGCAATGATAACTTAGAACAAAATAAATAGAAACTGCTAAAGGCTATTCTCTACCAATAATCATAGAAAACAAGTCTTCCTCATTAAATAAAAATTTAGGTATGAAGTTTGGTTGTATCTCATCAAAAATGAAAAATGAAAACCAATTTATAATCCCTAAAAAAACTTCAGAAAGAACCTGTACATACATGGTTAAGAGGATAAGATGCAGTCCCTCGAAGACAGGAAAAGGCTACTTCAGTTCTAGCCCATGATGGTGCTTCTCAGAATGAAGGTATTCATTCTGGCTTAGGATATTACCAGAGTTTTTAAAGCACCGAAGAATCTGATAAGTTCTATGGTAGACGTCTCCAAGAATCCATAAAAGTGACCTGGCCAAACTCCATAATGAAGCCATCTAAGATCAAATCAAATTCCACTGAACCAGCCTCTAGGGCAACAACAAAAGACTATTCACTTGACTCAGTCATACTTGCTGTTAGGTATTTCAGTTTCTCTTCCAAACAGAGGGGAAAAGTTCAGAAAGATTATGTACTAAACACTTCTTTTAACCCTGAAATCCAATCAATTTCTTTTTTTGTCACTTGTCTCTTTAAAAGTAACCCAACCCCTTTCCTTTATTATGTGCAGCTTTACTCTGTTCATTTTTATTTCCCAATAGCAGAATGCCTTAAATAAATTCTTAAAAACCAACACACCAACAAATAAATAAATTAAAACTCAATGACTATAAAAAGTACACCGTCTAACCTGCTTAATTATTAAGAGGTAAACAGAATGCATTTCTGAATTATTTAATCTCCTTCCACTAAAAACTTTAAAGTTTTTGAGCTTGGAATGTGTACCCTTTCTAAGAACCCATAATCAATTATTTTAAAATATTCTATTAAGCCATTTTAATAAAAGCAATTTAAAAACATCAAAGTAAGTGTGAATTTAAACATTTGCATAAGTGCATTAGAAATACAACACATTTTTAAGATTTCAGAGGTCAGTAAAATTTCCTTCTTTCTAATTGTCCATTGTCCTCTTTCAAATACCCTACTCCACAATACATTTCAACACAATGAGTAGAAATGTTCTCTTCTAAATTATATTAATGAGATTGATAGAATACTGGCTTTGGAGCATTTATATAATGTTCTTGCTCCTAAGCATATCATAAGAAATATACCACTATAAAACTATGGAAAATGTTAATAATTCTGAAACTATAAGAAAATAAAGAATGAACAGTAAATAAAATTTATCATTTTCTCTGGACAAAATACTAGCTCAGCTAAGAATGACTGCTGCTTGACACAAGTAAATACTGATTCCCTGGAAGGCCAGCTAATTAAATTTCTGGCTAGCTAAGTGTTCACCAGAGAAAATAAAGTTTTTGTTTTGATTCTTTTAACTGAAAACCTAAGATGTACTAGCAGATTTCCCTGCCTTGGTAAATAGGGTTTTATAATTTTATCTTCATTAAAGATGAAAAATTTATACTGCCATAGAGGATGGCCCTTAATCTTTTGGGGAGGGGGTGGTCATAAGCCCCTCTGAGAAGATGATAGAAAACCAAGGATCTCTTTCTCTAGAAAAGTGTACATGTTCTCAAAATTTTATATGTTTCCAGGAGTCCAGGGGCCCACAAAAAGATCATGTGCCTTAGAATTTTATAAAATTGTAAATGCATACACATTGGAGATTGTACAGACAACACAGTGATCCCAGGCAGAACAAGGATGTTTAAAGTTGCTTTTTGAAGACATCTTTAATAGTGAAGTACTTTCTTATGATTTGTTTCCTTTCCTCTAAAAGGGGAGTGTAAAAACAACTCTGCTTAATTTAGTTTTGGTTAAAGGTTAAGTATGTTTCCTTTTAGGATAATTGCACTACCAGAGTTTGAGCTTCAAAACAAAATAGTACTGTTTTCAAATCATTCCACATTCTAGACGTGGCAACAATTTTCTTACACTTTTTTAACTCTTAGAGGAGGCAGTGTCAGAGAGAAAGCTATTTAACGTTCACCTTTACTTCTAAAAATTATCAGATAATTGCACATACATAAACATTCCCTGTAGTGAGGTTTTATTCTAAGTACTTTATGTGTATTTACTTATTTACACCTCACAAAAACTCTAGGTGGTGGGTACCTAGATACCAGATGTCATTTTCCACATTTTATTGACATTTAAACTAAGGCATAGAGAGATTATGTGATTCACCAAAGATCGCCTCTGTACTGAATGGCAGAACCAGGATGCATTCACAGTCTGGCTACTCAGTCTGCACTTCTGCAAACAATATTACGTTTCCAGTGTCATGAGCTGATGGGTTTTCTTGCGTGGTTGTGTATTTAACACAATATAGTCTTCACTACCATGCAAGACACATTCATACTGGTTTTCCCAGACATAAACATTTGAGGAGTTGTTCCTCGATTGCTGACAAAACTGGCACCACCTGTGTGCAGCTGGCAATTATATACTGCTGTTCACTTAAATGCCCAGATGGAAAAAAATAAAGTGTCACTATGTCAGTAAATGTGGAATCCTACAATAAAATCTGACCCTTCATTTCCTTTTTCGAAAAAGTTCCAGTGAGATACAAAATTCAATGATTGTACAGTCTAAAGGCCAACCAAGACAACAGGATGAATGGCCCATAGTGTCATAATCACAGTTCCCAAAGATGAGGGCCTACGAGATGCTCCAGTGGCTAAGTTAGCTGCAACAACATGAACATTTCCTTGGCATATCCTTCTCACTGATGGATTGAGAGCTCCCAGAGATAGCGACATACTTCTCTCATCTGCTTTCAGTGCACCAACCTTAATATTTCGTGTAGTCCCATAAAAAGCAAAGGCTGGTAAGAAAGGAATAAAGGAAGAGAGAAAGAGAGGAAGAAAGGGAGAGAGCGAGAGAGGGGGGAGGGAAGGAAAGAAAGAAGAAAAGAAAGACACAAAGAAAAAAATTCCATTTTTATAGTTTGTACAGAAGAGTTTTCAGTTAAAAATTTGTTCCATTTAATTTTTATTCAATTACTCTTTACACATAAATGCAATTAAGCAGGTACCAGTGAGATACAAATATAAAAGGGCAAAATAAGGCAGAATGTTCAGAGCCCTAAAAATGGTTAAAGATCAGATAAACAGGAAAAAAAGCACAGCACAAGGCTAACAGGAATATAGATGCAAGAATGCAGAACAAGAAAGAACCTTGGTAACTGAGGCAGCTTCTCTTCATTAGACCCAGGGATTTTTATGAAGTAATTGATTCCAAAGCAGCCAAGTCAGGCTGGGAATGAAAACCTGGTCAAAATAAAATAACATCTTCAGCAACTTTTGTCTCTAACTCATCCTATATGCCATAATAAAACAAATATTAAGAAATCATCCAGCCATTACCTTATTTCCTGTAATGACTCCCAATCACGTAGACTATCAATGTGTTTGGTTTATAAAGTCTTCCATAATCTGGTTGCGTTGTGTATTCTGTCTTCCAAATAATAAAGAAATTTTACCCTCCAATCCAATCAGATAAGATTTTAAACCAGTATACATTGATTTGGCAAACATTTATTGAGGCCTATAATATGTTAAGGAGTGTTCATGTAACTGAAATCTACATGGTCTGGGAGCCAAACAACGAATGCTAATCTCCAATTTCTCCAAAACTCTATCTCAATGCTTTCTCTCTTTTCTTATTCTTATCCAGACATCTCTCCATGGTCTTCCCTTGGACTCAACAAAAAATTGATTCCAATACGATCAGTTCAATCACTCTCATTTTAGCTCAGACACATTTCAGTTTTGAAAATCTCATCATAAAGACATATATACAGAAGGCTATCCTTATGCGCTGTTCCCACTAACACTCTCACACAGACACAAACATGGATCTCAAATTAACATGACACACATAAACTCTTACTAGGATCCAGACACACTTGTCTTCTATCTATGCTTTTATCAAGCCACACTTGTTTGGGGCTTTGGAACTTGGTCTTCTAAGGCTCTTCCCCCAGATCATTTCATGGTGGCTTCCCCTTCTCATCATTCAGTCTCAGCTCAAATGGCACCTCATTATTCTTTATCCCATTATCCATATTTTCTGACCCAAGTCACTCTTTCCTTCACCATCCAGTTTTATTTTCTTCATAGGTTATCACTCTCTGCAATCATTTTGTTTATTTAAAAACTCATTCACTGTGTGTCTTCCTACATTAGGGATCCTACCAATTTAGCTACATGTAACTCACTGCCAAATCACTTTCCCCTGGCATTATGCCTGGCATACAGTAAGCACTCAAATATCTGAAGAATGAATAAATATATACAAAAATAATTATGGAGTTAATATTCAATCTGTAAATATTTTTACCTACAGTGAACAATATGATTTTTTTAAGTTAAATCCCAGACTGAGGAATGCTCTGCCCCTAACATAATTACATTTAGGAGAAAGATCCAAGATACATTTGATGACACTTGAGAGTTTTAACAAAAGAGAGTATCAAAGAATTAGACCTAACTTGTCTTGATACTTAAGACTAACATCATTGCTCTTCTTAACCACAGTTCCCTCTGTATTCCCCCATTAAACCTACTGATATATCATCATCAACATTTATAATGTCAAGAACAGTTGAATTTAACTGAATGAAGGCAGTGACAGTGTCACATATCTCATTTTGGATGTTTATTGCTAAAATTATTGAGTCAGTACCCATGAAAGACGGAAGATGCAGGGTACGACTAGACCCTAAGTATAACATGTACAGATTCACTGCCTCCCTCATTCAGTGTACAAATATTCTACCTATGCCCATATTTGACAAAAATTCTAAATACTTCTAAAGATTAAAAAAAAATCATTCATTTAAACCAGGGATCAGCAAACTTTCTGTAAAAGGCCAAATGATAAACGTTTTTGGCTTTGTAGGTAATACAGTTTCTGTCTCAGTTACTCAGCTCTGCCATCATCTCATGAAAGCAGCCACAGGAGGAGAGCCTGGGTGGCTCAGTGGGTTAAGCGTCCGACTTCAGCTCAGGTCACGATCTCGCGGTCCGTGAGTTCGAGCCCCACATCGGGCTCTGGGCTGATGGCTCAGAGCCTGGAGCCTGCTTCCGATTCTGTGTCTCCCTCTCTCTCTGCCCCTCCCCCGTTCATGCTCTGTCTCTCTCTGTCCCAAAAATAAATAAAAAAGTTGAAAATAAATAAATAAATAAATAAAACGTTAAAAAAAAATAAAAAAAGAAAGAAAGAAAGCAGCCACAGGCAATAAATACATAAACAAATGACATGCCTGTATCAATAAAGCTTTACTTACAAAAACTGTGGGATCATCAGGGAAATGCAAATGAAAACCAAATCACCTCACACCTGTTAGAATGGCTATTTTCAAGAAGATAAGAAACAAGAAGGGTTAGTGAGGATGTGGAGAAAAAGAAACCTTTGTGCACTGTTGATGCGAATGTAAATTGGTACAGCCAGTATGGAAAACAGTATGGAGGTTTCTCAAAAATTTAAAAATAGAACTCCCCTATGATCCAGCATTTCCACTTGTGAGTATATCATGAAGGAAACAAAATTACTCTCTCAAAAAGATATCTGCACCCTAATGTTCAGTGTAGTACTATTTACAATAGCTAAGACTATTAGTTGATAGATGGATGAATGGATTTAAAAAAAAAAAGTGGCATGTATATACAATGAATGGAACATTGTTCAGCCATAAAAAAAAAAGGAACTCTTGCTATTTGAGGGCATTATAAGATAAGTGAAATAAGTCAGTAGAGAAAGACAAATATCATATGATCTTATTTATATCTAATGGAATTTTATATATGTGGAATTTAAGAAATGAAACAGATAAACATAGGGGGAAAAAAGAGAAAGGCAAACAAACCATAAAACAGACTCTTAGCTACAGAGAACAAACTGAGGGTTTCTGGTGGGGAGGTAGGTGAGGGGATGTGTTAAATGGGTGATGGGTATTAAGAAGGGCACCTGTGATGAGCACTGGGTGTTATATGTTAGTGATGAATCACTAAATTCTACTCCTGAAACTAATATTACCCTATATGTTAACTAACTGGAATTTAAAAAAAACCTAAAAAGTAAATAAAATAAATACCCCCCCCCCAAAAAAAAAAAAACAAACAAAAAAACTAAACTCATAGAGACAAAGAATAGATTGGTAGTTGCCAGGGTGTGAAGGAGGGGCAGGGTGGGGCTGGGTGGGTGGGTTGGTTTGTATGTGAAATGAGTGAAGGTGGTCTAAAGGTGCAAACTTCCAGTTATAAAATGAATAAGTCCTGGGGATGTAATGTGTATTATGGTGAAAATATTATACTGCACATCTGGAAGTTGCTAAGAGATTAGATCTTAAAAGTTCTCATCACACATACAAAGGTGTTAACTACGTGTGGTGATGGGTGTTAACTAGACTTCTTGAGGTGATCATTTTGCAATATATACATCTATCATATCATGTTATATACCTGAAACTAATATACTGTTATATATCAATTATACCTCAATAATAAAAATAAACAGTAGGACAGATTTGTTGACCACTGATCTAAATTCACCAGTAAAGCCTACTGAATTTCTACATAGGGGAGATTTAACAACACAATTTAATTGGAAGGGGTACTATGAGGACTTGTGTCAGAAGCTGTTTTTGTGAGATATGCATGTTGATTTTACATGAATTATAATACTATCTGGGAGGAATGATGCGAATGTCAAGGGACCTAAACCCCTCAGGTCACCCTTGTCACTGCCATCTGATCCTACAATCAATTTGGGGGTATTTTTGGCATTACATTTTGGCCTTATATATGATTCATTGTCTTTCCATAAATATCCAATACATCAGATTATTTGTATCCTAACATTAAAATTATTTTTGAAAAGCCACAGTAAATACTTGGTTGAAGTTTAAAAAATATATTCCCTTTATCCATGCTAATTTTGCAATTCTATTTTAAACAACTATTAATTTTGTCAGACATGATTTGTTTGTAATAAACTCATTTTGTTCATTGCTCATGATTCCTTTGTCTTCAAGATGTTTACTGATTTCTCTGCCAGTGTTTTATTGAAAATGTCAGGCTATTTCAAGTTACATTTTCATTACATCTATCATAAGAATTGTTTCTCCTTCAAATTCCTTTAGGTCATCTAAATTTCTCCATTAGAACATACCTTCATATATCCAAAGGACTAAATATCCCTTTACTTGATTCTTATTGATAACTATTTTTAAAAGACATTTTAAATCCATTTTATGCTTCTCAAAATTGTATCCCAACACCAAAATAGCTACACAATTAAACTAAAATTTGGTGCATAAAGATTCTAAATGATCCACATTGATCCACATTGTCATGAGATAAACTATTAATCAGTAACACTATCATTTTCTATTCTCCACTTTACATTTGCTATAATAAATTCTAGTGCCAATCAGCTTTCATTAACCTATCAGCCCTTCTATCTGTGATAACCAATAATCCACCTTTCTGACATCCAATTCTGCTTTATCTCTTCTGGCTACATAAATCTCTAGAGCCTATGGTGTCAAAATATTTTTTTGGCTTCAACCAGACTACTGTAAAAACACTACAGCTATGACGTTTAAATGTAAAGTTTGCCATTATGTTACATCCGCACATCATACAGCCATGAATTTTAAAATAAAATAAGAAAATATAAGATTTTTAGATAATATTATAAAAACTGCTTCAATTGTATTCAGTATTCAATAAGTGAAAACACTTGAGAATTCTAGCAAAAGTAAACCTTGAGATGGTTGAAATATCCATTCTAAATAATGGGAACATTTAGGTAATTGTCTGTACAAAACAAGGATCCGACTTTTTGAGGTCATAAAAAGCTTGACCTTCCCAGGTAAGATGAATGTGGAAAGCTTACCACTAAATTACACAATAGGGATAAGATTATTGAATCTGTCTGCAAAATAACATTCTCAAAATCTTCATAGAGTAACTGATTCATTAAAGAAATAACTGAAGATTCTTTCTCTTTTGAAAGATATGAAAGAGAATCACAAAACATTGCAATATTTGCAAAAGAGGATGGAGTGCTCATGTCTCACTTGTGAAACATGAATACCTCCTTTATTACCTATGTTCTTGCTATGTATTGAAAATACTGAAGAAAAGCAGTTCCAAAAGAACACAGGTTTGCTGATCCTGGGTTCCTGTTAATATCACATGATAGAGTAGAAGCCTTCACATACAATCAAGATGACAGTTACTTTGTACTCTGAGGGACCGATTTTTCTCTGTAGACATGAGCACAGCACAAATCACAAAGTACCAAAAATTGAGCGTAAGTGCAAACCTCTCAACTTCACTCAGGTAACAGCAAAAGGACAAGTTTAGCTACATATGAAAAGAAATCGGGTCCAAGAAGTTGAAGGGGAGAGCAGACTGGCATTAGGATCATTTATCTGACTCTATAAGTTCATCTGCCTCACTGAAAAGAATTAAAGCAGCTTTGCCAAATATTTGTCTTGTTTAGCTACAAGCTGTCTTACTGCAATCTCACCCACACCTCATCCTCGCCCTAGCTCCCGTCCTCTCCTCAGCTATCACTTCCTTCATAATGGTCTCTCTTCCCACCTAAACTCTAACCTCTCTCTCCCTCTCCCTCCCATCATGTACACACACACACACATACACACACACACACACAAAGAAATACACACTGCGTGATGTTAACTGTTAAAGGATATTTTCTTTGAAAAAAATCACGTATGATTATTGATATGACAATACAGAAGTATGTCAGCCACTGAAGAATTACCATGCTATAAACAAACATGACAAAGATTCACATAAAGTGCCTAATGGACCTATAAGAAGTAGTCAGGCTAGTATGAAATGCTATTAATTGCAATAAATATGTCATATTCTACTAGTGATTATATCTCTCCACTTCAAATACACAGATATTTAGGATAATTTTGATAATTAAAAAACTGAGCCAAGTTAGAATGAAAGATAGAAAAGGAAATCTCTGATTGTCAGAAAAGAACAGAGAACTCAAAGGTAGAGCCAAGGGTGGGGCTGAAGCCTTGTTGGACCCTAGAGCATCATATTCACATATACCCAGATATTTATGACGTTATATGGAATATCAACACCAAAGCATGGGCAACAGACAAGACCTAAATCCAAAGAGAGGCAAGGAGGAACAATTGAAACATGCTTATTAATGGATTCCCCCTCCATAAGGTGTAGAAAAAACTAGACTAGCATGGAGAAGCAGTAAAGATGCCTGAATTCTTCTTAGGGCTCTGGGTGGTATAAAGTCACATGAAAGATATTTGAAACCCAGATATGTTCCATAAGCACCTTAGGAGTCAGCATTTACACTATTCTTTTAGAACATAAAATCCAAGTTTAAACATTAACACAAAAACAATCTGGATTTCTTTAGACTCTTATGGGCATAGATCTAGGGTCATGGGATAAAAGAGAATGCCAAAACACTTTGGAAGGAGCCACAGAACTCTCACATAACAAACTCCTTCAACTGAAAAGGAGCTCACCGTAATATCAGAAATAGCTATTCTTTTGTTCATTCAGTCAACAAATATATATTAAATGCCTGTTGGAGGCAAGTATGATTTTAGACCCAGAAGGTAACAATAGTGAATAAAACATTGTTCCTGTCTTCAGCAAGTGTATTTTCCAGTAAGGGAGACAATGAACATAAAATATAAAATACAATGTCCCATACTAACAAATGCCATAAAGAAAAAGCAGGATGAGGGAAAAGAGAGAGAAGTTCTGAAGAGGCAGGTGTTTTTTTCCAGTTTTTATTTAAATCCAAGTTATAACATACAGTGTAATAATGATTTCAGGAGAATTTAATGATTCATCACTTACATATAACATCCAGTGTTCATCCCAAGTGTCCTTAATGCCTATCACCCATTTAGCCCACCTCCCTCCAGCAACCCTGAGTTTGTTCTCTATAGTTAAGAGTCTTATGGCTTATGGTTTGCTTCCTTCTCTCTCTGCGTGTTTGTGTGTGTGTGTGTGTGTGTGTGTGTGTGTGTGTGTGTGTCTTTTTGTGAAGAAGCAGGTATTTTAGATAGAATGCTGATAAAAAGGCATTCTAAGGTGAAATTCCGAAAGAACTCTGAACAAAGTGAAAGACTGAATCCCGAGGCAGAAGATACCTCAAGAGATGAGCCAAAAAAAAAATCAGTAAAGATATAGAAGATTTAAACAATATAATTAATAATTTTGAACTAGCTGGTGTGTAGAAACTTTTCCCCTCGAGGATTGTATGTTCTTGCCAAACTTATGTGTAGTATGTATAAAATTCAACAATAACTGATCCATAAAAGAAGTCTCAACAAACTCAAGGAATTCATACCCTACAAAGCATGTTATCTGGCCACAATACAATAATATCAGGAATCAAGGCAAAAAGACAATTTAAAAATCCTTATATATTTGGAAACTAAAAAACACATTTATAAATATTCCATGAGTCAAAAAATCATAATGGAAATATTAAATATTTAAAACTAAACAACAATGAAGACACTACATATCAAAACCTGTGGGATGCAGCTAAAGTGGTACTTAGTAGAAAATTTATGACTTTAAGTGCATATATTACATGTTAAAAATTTCTAAAATTAATTAGTTAAGGATCTAACAGCAAGTTAAAAAATAATAGCAGAATAAAGCCGAATAAAGAAGGAAATAAATAATAAAGAATATAACAAGAATTAATGACATAGAACTTATGTACAGTAGAGTACAGTAAAGCTAAAATAGGTCCTTTAAAAAGCCGAAACTGGTTCCTTGAAAAGACAATAAAGTATTGTTTTAAACCATATGAAATTGTCAAAATTCAACCTAATAATAAAATCTATACTGATCAAAATATTATTAATCATTAAATATTAAGCAGGAAGAGGCACTGATTAGAAACTCTAGGAATGAAGAGAATATATCTCTAAAGATAGAGGAAACATTAAAATATTATGAGAGAATATACTAAACAACTGAAGGACAATCAACTTACAAACTGAAATGAAATGGGCAATTTCCCAGAAAAGTGCAACATAACAAAATCAATACAATAAGAAATAGAAAACCTGAGTAACTTTATGATCAATAATTGATAGTAAAAAAGAGAACACAAGAAAGGAAAAGTATAGTCAATCTCACTTAAGAACTTAGGTGCAAAAATTCTAAATGAAATAACAAACCAAATAAAGCAAAATGAATGTGCATTTTTATACATATACACATAAATACATAATAATTATAGGAAATTTATCCCAGGAATGTAAGAATTATTCAACATCAGAAAATACAAATACAAAAACACTAATTCAAAAAAATATATGCACTCCCATGTTCACTGCACCATTATATACAATAGCCAAGATATGGACACTACTTAAGTGTCTATCAGTGGATAAATGGATAAAGAAGGTGTGGTATATATACACAATGGAATACTACCCAGCCATCAAAAAGAAGGAAATCTTGCCATTTATGACAACACAGATAGGCCTGGAGGGTATTATACTAAGTAAAATAAGTCAGATGGAGAAAGTCAAATACGATATGATTTCACTTATATTCAGAATCTAAAAAACAAAACAAAACAAAAATTCATAAATACAGAGAATAGACTGGTGGTGACCAGAGGGGAAGGGGTTGGGCAAAATGGGTGAAAGGGTTCAATTTTATGGTGATTGGTAGTAACTAGTTTATCATGGTGATCACTTTGGAGTATATACAAATACCAAGTTATAATGTTGTACACCTTAAACTTATATAATCTTATATACCAATTTTACCTCAATAAAAACAGAAAATATATTAAGTGATACACACCACATTACCATATTCAGAGATTAACTGAGAAAAAAAAATCGTTTCTCAAATATAAACTAACAAAAAAACTCCAAACATTATAAAGATAAATAAAAGACATGCAATAGACTAAGAGAAGTTATTTGCAACATATATAACCAATAAAGCATTCCTATCCAAATATATAACAAGCATCAACAAATCATGAAAAACAAAACAAAACAAAAGCATTATAATTTTTAAAACTGCTGAAGAGAATACAAATGGAGAAATCAGAGAAAGCAAAACATGTTTGGCCAATAAGAATATGAAGAGAAGCTCAACTTTATAAAACGATTAAATTAAAGTAACAAATGGATACACTACCCTATCTTCTTATCAAAAGTTTAAAAGTCTATCAATATCGCTAATTGGAAAAGGTATGAAGAAAGGAGAACTCAGAAAATCTGGAGACCAATTTCTCACACCCTTACCTTTACCTTGTAAAGTTAAAAAATGTATATTCTCTAAACCAGCAATTCAAATACAGAAGTTATCTCACATTTATACAAGGAGATATTTACAAGGATATTTACTGTGACAATGACTGTAACATAAAAAAGAAGAAAGAAAAAAAAGGAAGGAAAGAAGAAAGGAAGAAAGAAGGAAGGAAGGAAATAAAGAAATGAGTGAAGGTGAGGGAATGAAGGGAGGGAAGGGAAGGGAAGAGAAGAAACTTTTAAATGTGTTTCAGTAGGAAATGGATAAATTGTGGCTCAGTCACACAATGGAATAACGCACAGGACTATATACAGCGGCTAAAATGCCTTGGGTCTATAAGTACCAACATAGATAATCATAAAGATAATGTTAAGTGAAACCAAAATATGCTGTAGAATGACTCAATATTTCTCAGTTCACAAGAACCTTCAATGTCTCATTCTTATTTTTTAACAGAGTCCTTAGTGTCTTAGTAATGTTTTCACAGCAAACTTAGCCTAAAAATATACCTAACAGAACCATTTATTTTGTAGTTTAGTTCTAAGCAACTCAATAAGTATTTATGTCCCAGCCACTTAGTGGTCATACAAAAAATAATAAACACAGATTAAAAGAAAAATATTATGTTAATTCAGCGCTTACATAACCATCCTTAGTTATTATTGGGATGTGTGTACCTGTTGAGCATTGCACAACTTCTCAAGCCTTGGAATCAGAATGGATGTGGCCACCTTGTCTCCCTGTTCTATATCAATTTTCACACAGTTCCTGCTTTCTATGACAGCACTTGACAAAAAAAACCAGCTTCTCAAACACATGACACCATCGAGATTAAATTAAATTTATTTTATTAATAATTAAAATATTATTAAATCAAATGCTGAAATTAAAATGTTGAAATTGTGAACTACTTCAAGTTGGTGACTGACCTAATGTTTGAAAAATGTGGAATATTGCCACGTTTCTCTTGAAAACTGAAAATACCCCACAACACACGTGTAGGTTCACTGTGGCACTCTGGGAGCACCTTGGTACCTACATTGGAAACCACAGCATTATAGTAAGGTATGATGTATGTATAACTTTTGTTAACATTCAAAACGACACCAATTTCATGGGGACACACAGGAAAATTTAAAATATAAAATAGTAAAATTATGAACTGAAAGCATATATATTAACCTCAGGAGAATAGTTGTCTCTGGGTAAAAAGATGGGGAAATGTAAACAGGAGGGGAAAAGATAGGGAAGGTAAGGAAAAGATAAAAATGAAAGGAAGGAGGCACAGCAAGAGGAAGACACAGACAAGACTACTAAGAAAAACATACAGGGCACACACACAGAAGGATGAAACAAATAAATAAATTTAAAAAAAAAAGTAAAATTTTCATTTTTTTAAAACACATAAACCCTGCTCTACAACTGAGCAAGTTACTTCTCCCTAGAATGTCTTTTCTTCCATCCTCACCCATCAAGGTTTCCATCTGTGTCCTTCTATGTTCAGTTTAACCATCATGCCCCAGTTAAAACAAATCCCTCTCTCTCCTGTATTTATGTAGTGCTTTGTAACTCCAAGAGAACACTGTCTTGCAGTAGAGTTGTTGAAAAGTATTCCCCTCTCTATTTATTCTCTGCATTTTGCCTCAGCGCCTACTACAGTGTTTTGCATAATATATATGCTCAGTACATATTTACTGCACTGTACTGAAGTTACATATCAGATATCCAAAAATCAAAGACTTAAACATCCTCTATTGCAGTGGAGGTAATATCTTTATTCCATAATTCTACCATTTTCAAAGCACTGTAAGTTATATCTCTTTTGAAATTGCCTTTAGAGACTGCACAAAGCCACACAAGATAAATGGTTTTGTCAGTTCTGTATTAAAAAAAAAAAAAATGCCCTCATTGATCATGCAAAACAGACAGGCCGTACCCCTAGAATTCTAGGGTAGTGTGAATGGAGTGAATGGGACAAAGGGCATGCAACCGTGTTGCAGAGTTGGAGGTGAGGAAATGATAAGGGATTTTAGAGAACTGCACCAGTCAGAACAGGCCAGGTTTTGCTATGGCAATAGACTTGTTTCTATTCAGTAAACATGGCTCTAAATTACTCTTGACTATTTCTAAAAATCAAACCAAATTAAAAGTAGTGGTCAGTGAAAATATTCAAAAGGTTATGTTGTTACCTCTAAAGGCAATTCAGGGGCACCTGGGTAGCTCAGTCAGTTAAGAACCTGACTCTTGGTTTGGGCTCAGGTCATGATCTCACAGTTCGTGAGTTTGAGTTCCACATCAGGTGCGATGACAGCACAGAGCCTGCCTGGGATTCTCTCTCTCCCTCTCTCTCTCTGCCCCTCCTTTGTTCTCTCTGTCTCTCAACATAAATAAACTTAAAAAAAATAAAAAATAAAAATAAAGGCAATTCAAACACATTAGGATGTTTAGAGCAATGGCTCTACTACTTAAATGATGAAATATCTCTCAAGGTGACTACTTTACAAAGAATAATACTCATTTAGATGCAGAAAGTTGCATTACCTAATAGATGGTTGCATTTGTTTAAAAAATATGAGTTTTAGAATATAGAGTTCTTTTTTATGTTATATAAGTGCAAATCAAATTTTATAAAGAAATTATACTTTTAAAATATTTTGCAAGCCATAATTCCATATAACAAGCCACTGTTCCTTAATTTATCTGTTTTTGCAAATCTTACCTTTCCATAAATTAGGTTTTTAAAAAAGGAGATCACCTGAATTATTATGTGGAAATATTCTAACCTCCAGGATAAATTTCTCTTACTTTTTATTCAAACTATTTTGAATACTGTGTCTTAAAGGCCAAAATACTGCCACTGTTCAGAAAAAAAAGGTTCAAACTACAATCAATTCCTAAATCCTTAGACTGATGTGTAAATTGCATATTTACGTTGATCTGAAAGTCTAGCCATGTTTAAGATGCCTCTTCTCAGTTTTTTGTTTGTTTTTTTAAATGAGGACAAGGACAACATTCTCCATAGAAATGTGTGAAATATTTTAACATAATACTTAGTTTAACAATGATACAACCATTCTAATTGTAAGAATATACTTTTTTAAAGGATGGTGATTTTGGGGGTATGGAGGAGAGGAAACTAAATAGTAAAAGTAGAACTTCGTGTTGACACTGCAACAGAATGATGGTATTGTCCTTCTTTCAGACCTCCTCAGTGTGTATAGCAGGACACAGGCAAATATGGTTATTTTTGAAAGGATTCATGTTTGCATTCATTATATGAAAATTTTAAAAACTTTTCACAATATAGGATATCATTGAAAAGAGCAGCTTCATTACACAGAAACTTCATTTGGTAATATTTGTAGTGTGACATAAATACAGATTTTAATAAACTGTGTGTGCATATATGATATACATAAAAATATATACTGCCCCCATCTTTACAGTAAGATGTTAGACATTATTATGTTACAACATAATAATGCTTTTTCAGTAAGGTTGCTTTTGTTGTTGCTGCTAGACTTCATAGGTTTAAGCCTGACTTCAATGAGAAATCGGAATTATACCAAAAGTTCAAACATGAAGTTCTTTTTACTCATGCAAGTTATTATCCAGGAAAAGAACAGTTAAAGATTTCTTCTAAAAATACCATAAATTAAAAATGGTATTCCAAATATATGAAGGAAGAATCAAATAGCACACAAAATGTAAAGCTGACTTTTGTCACAAGATAAAAATCGTCTGCTAAAGTACGAGTTATAGAAATAACTAAGAGATAAAAAACCTGTTGTCCATGACTGCTTCTTGTCCTTTACTCAATCTAACAGCCTGCCAAAAATTTAAATTAGCTTAGAGTTCTACAACCTATAGGACATCCAACCACACAAAGTTAAACTATAACAATAATGTTCTGCCTCATTATGGTATTAAAAGAAGGTAACATTTAATAGAAGGAAAGCCTTCATTTGTAATAGAACTATTTGATGTAAAATCAATCCACCCCAAACAAATATTTCAGCAAATGTTCTAAAAGATTTACTATATAAGCATAAATAGAAGATTATGAAATATATTTCCGTATAGAAAAAGTACATATGTGCAATATATGTTCATTTAAAGAAAGAGATGAATAAATGTAAGGGAGCAAACTAGATTTATGTGTTAGGCAGGAGAGAGAATATAATGAGTACAGTACAATGAAGTCTCTACATTTCATCTTTTCTCTATTACTCTCAAAAAAAGACAATTAACTGTTTTTAAAAGAAAAAGGAGAAAAAGAAAATATTTCTTCGTTGAGCTGCTTTTAAGATTCTTTTACTCAAAGTTAAAGACTGTGGCTGCCATCATCTAGGCGGGTCATTAATTTATCTAAATCTGTCTAGACCTCACTATAGTGTTTCTCATTATGTGTCTTCGAATTCATTATCATTCGTAAAGATCTGAAACCTCTGCCACCAAAACCACTTTCATGGGATTTAACAAAACACTTTGAAGGATTTTTAAAACACTGAGGCTAAATTGACTATGTTGATTGACTCTGATTGGTATTATTTTTGGTACTCCATAGATGCAGCATGACCATGCTCACACGCATACCAATTTGAAAATGTCATTTGTCTTTCTGGTATACACCATAAACCACGACAGGCAGTATATTACCTAAGACCCTGGGTGCTTCAGGTGGCTGAAGACATGTGGCTTTCAGGACTTTACTTCCAAGTACATTTGCAAACGAGCAACTAATCCTAATGTGGTGTAGTGTTGCCCAGTAATGCCTCGCCTGTCAACTCTTACAGGAAAAATCGAATACTTCATTTCCAAACATCTCTGCTTCTTGAACACACAATTTTAAAATCCTTTTTTCTCAGCTGGACTGCTCTGCATTGACATCTCCGGAATTTTTGTTGTTCTTATTTTTGTTGAGGCATTTTATTTCTTCTCTAATTATTTCTAGCTCCTCCCTGCATTTTTCTTTTATTTACTCAGTTTTTCCTTCTACTGCTTCAGTGCCACCTCTTCAGAGCTTTCTGTCCGACCAGAATTTTTTTTGCAGTTTTCTATAACCACAGGGACTCTCCTGTCGCTTTTGGAAGCCTGGACCGAAGTAGGAAGAGACTACACTTTGTTTCATAAATGTTCCTCAAACATCTTCCACCTGCATTCAGTATATAACCAGACTTTATTTCACATTCCTTCAAATTCCCTTTCCGCCCTCAGTCCATTAATTTTTCAATATAACTTTTATATGAAACAAATGTTCCTAGGCACACTGAAGACTAAAAGAACGAATAAGGTACTCAGATATCGTCTAATTTTCCATGGGTCTAATGTTAACATTGAGACCATTTCAATTTCTATTAAGTCTGTAACTTGTTTTTATTGTATGTACATCATGAATATTTGCTGCTTAAAAACTAAAAAACAGATTGGACATTCATTAAGTGCCTCAGGGCACCCCATATTAGAGAATTCTGCACAGTAAATCCCAGACAATTCTCAGCCTTCATTTTGTTTAAAATACAGTAATTTCTTTTGGTGAATCATACGTCTCTTTTTATTTCTAATACAACCCTTGAATATGATCATTAGTGATTCATCAACAAACTATCTAGGTTCAAAATTAATCCATCTCAAATTGTTTTCTCTGTCAAGAAGAAGGACAGATTTAAACTGCTATCTAAAAGACAGATAGGTAACTAAAGCATTGGGAAAAAATTAGATTTTTCTTTTTTTGTGGCAGTACTTACAAAGTATTTAGTCGTAAGTGAGTAAACAGCTAAGGTTCAAACTATAATTTGACCTGAGCTCAAAGGACAAAAATCACACAATCTAGAAGGGAGAAAAGTTAACACTGTACTAAAATTGTCAAGCAACTTCTAAACTAGATCAATTGCCTTCATAATATTCTCAGAACAAAATGTTCTCTAAGAGCAGATCTGATATGAAGAGCCAAAAAATGGAAAACATTCACTACCAATTTACTGCAGTCACCCATAAACTATTACAAGAACATTATGTATTGGGGTTCAAGCCAGCAAGCTATTAAAGTGGACTGCCCTGGTGTCTTTTAATTTTACTTTAATGCTACCAAAGCATTAATAAGTCCTCGGGGAACTGTACTTATGTTGAAACAGTCTTATCATGTAATCAATTTTTCAAATATTCCAAGACTTTTAAAATCTGCTTTATTTCTTTTGTTTCTTGTTGGACAATGTCATTCCACCTTCACAAATGCCATCATCATTTTTTGTCTGCTCCAAGTCATACTTTCACTTTGGAAATATATCAATCTAAATGGTGCTAATTGCCATAACTAATGAGTGCCAAGACATCTAGCACCCTTGGCCCCATTGCCACTCTATGTGCTTCTGCTCATGTAGAGATCAAAGAACAAAGGATGGAAAGAACCATCTTCAAAAAATAAAAAGATGTCACATACACACCTTTTTAGATTTGTTTGTATGTTTGGTTTGGTTTTAAACTTTGATTGAAATAACCCTGCTGAAATTACTTTCCTTTATATAGTCGCTGGTTAATTTTAACTTGTTAAAATTTTTCTAACTTAATTTTTTTTCTTATTTAAAGGATATTAATGCTACTCTGGCAGAACATAATTAACCCAATTATTTCATGCTTTAACTCACTCTTCACTGTTTTCCCTTGGTGGCATAAATTCCAGGCAACTGAGGCATCTTCCAGTAATAATGGAAAATATTAGTGCATAAAAACATCCCACAAAATAAGAAGTCTCTGTAACCTTCATGGATCAAAGCAATGATTCAATTTATAACTGAAATATAAGAGGAAAAAGAACCTTTAGGCACACAAAAAAGCTTTAGGCATAAAGCACAAACTTCAAGCATTTTTTTTTTTTTTTTTTTTTTGGAAAAAGTCATTGAAATACGAATCCCAATGATCTAGGTATTTCTTGCTATTACAAAACTAACCACAACTTAGTAGCATTATGTAAAGTAAATATTAAAATATTTTTTGATTATTTAACATTTATACGTGTATGGGTGTACATGTATGTAAATAAACATATCTATCTCAATTATGTTGTGAGATACAGGAGCCATGCTTCATTTTATCACATTGTATCTCATATTGCAGCACAGTGCCTGTAACAGCATTTACTCAACATATATTTGTTGAAGCATTATAAGTACGTAATAATACAAATGCAATAGTACACAATTCAAACTTTTTAAATCTTTAATATAAAAGAAATCCTGGGGAAACAGTGAGAACATACTTCTTCAATAGGTAGTTCAATTCATACCTCTCCATGCCAGCTTATTATTGCTTTTTTTCTTGGCCTACTACAATGAAGATTGCCATCTTAAACCATTAATTAATTAATTTATTTTTTCAATAAATGAAATTTATTGTCAAATTGGTTTCCATACAACACCCAGTGCTCATCCCAAAAGGTGCCCTCCTCAATACCCATCACCCACCCTCCCCTCCCTCCACCCCCCATCAACCCTCAGTTTGTTCTCAGTTTTTAACAGTCTCTTATGCTTTGGCTCTCTCCCACTCTAACCTCTGTTTTTTTTTTTCCTTCCCCTCCCCCATGGGTTTCTGTTAAGTTTCTCAGGATCCACATAAGAGTGAAACCATATGGTATCTGTCTTTCTCTGTATGGCTTATTTCACTTAGCATCACACTCTCCAGTTCCATCCACGTTGCTACAAAGGGCCATATTTCGTTCTTTCTCATTGCCACGTAGTACTCCGTTGTGTATATAAACCACAATTTCTTTATCCATTCATCAGTTGATGGACATTTAGGCTCTTTCCATAATTTGGCTATGGTTGAGAGTGCTGCTATAAACATTGGGGTACAAGTGCCCCTATGCATCAGTACTCCTGTATCCCTTTTAAACCATTAATTTATACCACAAACTATCCTTGAAGATATTTATTGGCAATTCGGTCCAAAATAACTTTATCAACCTATCATACAGCAATGAAACAGTATGTTTCTTTTATCTGTGCACACACCATACCTTCTTTTTACCTCATACTGCTTATCTTAATTAGCAGATCTAGAAAAGCTGTTTTATGTTTCTTGTATAACTCTCTCATGTAATTAGTCACATTCCAATCAAACTTACATTAAAATAATAAGCAATGATTTCTACCTGCAAGAGCATATAGGGCATCTGAGACTCATCACACAGCAAGTAAATAAACATAGCTCTAGCTAAACTTCTCTGTTCCCCTTGCATGTTTGGCCCTTCATAAAAGAGCTACAAGATGTGATGTCATTAGAACAGCCAGGAAGGTTTTCATCAGAGTTGTTTCCACAGGCTTTTAGAAGCAACTGCAACTTTATAAAGTGACAAGTGATGCCAGACAATGAAGAGCTGGTTTGTTTTGTCCTGTCCTGTTGGGTTTGGTTTCACCAGACTCCTTGACAAGCTGCTTACACCAATGTTTTAATGAGAAATGTTTTAAACCTCAAATAAAGAAAACCAAAAATTAAACAGAAACAAACAAAAAGACACAGAAACATTCTTTGATCAACAGACACTTTGAATTTAGAGTCACCTCTCAGAATTAAACACTAGACTATAACCTCCGTGAGAGCACTATTTTCGTTCACCGTAATAACTGCAGTACCTAGGAAGCCCCATGATTCACAATAAAACCTCTACAAATATTTACTAAAATGAATTGATTCATATACATACTTTAATGACAAAATACAAAAGACCAGTCTAAAGGAGGCAAGCAATTTGAAACTAAAAATGCCCTCTCTTCTTCTACTTTCTGTGTTTTCTGATTAGACAAATTCGTAAAATAGGCTGTAGATGAATTGGGGTGGTAATCTAATTTAAACAAAGCCAACAAAAAGAATTTCTCTAGAAACTTCTTTTTAGGACCAAGAAAAAACTTTAAAAACTATATCTGAAATACCAACTTTTTTGTTTATTGTTATTTATTTATTTATTTATTTATTGAGAGAGAGAGAGAGAGAGAGAGAGAGAGAACAAGCAGGGGAGGGGCAGAAAGAGAGGGAGACAGAATCCCAAGCAGGCTCCACACTGTCAGCACAGAGCCCTATGCAGGGCTTGAACTCATGAACTAGGAGATCATGACCTGAGCTGAAATCAAGTTGGACACTTAACGGACTGAGTCACTCTGATGCCTCTGAAATACTAACATTTTTATGAATGAAATTTTATGACATCTGGATTTGCTTCAAAATAACTGGGGGTGGATATGGTTTATCAGCCTCTTATTAATAATTATTGAAGCTATGAGATGTACACATAAGGATTTATTATATATGTGTAAATCTGAGATTTTTCATAATAAATCTTTTTTTAGAAATGAGAACACACATACATACATTGTGTATTTTAGTATTTTCAAAATAAATAAAATTAATTTGGAGGCTTCTGACAGAACTTTTCTCAGTCCCCCCAAAGAAAATAATTGCCAGCAATAATTAATAAAATGATGGAACACAACTTCCTTCCATAACTATAGAAAAGTTGCGGCCAAAGAAAGATAGGCAACTAACATACCTCCTAATTTGCAACATTCTGTTACATCAGAAATAGTTTTTAAAAACTGAGTGGACAAAATCCTAAACAGAACTTTACTGATAGTCCCCAGTTTGGAGAACATTTAAGAGAAGTGTGAAAATCTTTAGGTGGGAGTACAGGAATTAAAAAGAGAGGGAGAGAGAGAAAGAACACTAGAAAACCCTTCAAACTTCCTTTGGTGGGAAAGGTAAATGGTCAAGGGTTACCATTATGTTTTTTCTTTACTGGGAAAAAAAATAGGAAAAGGAAGACAAAACCATAATAATTTCCCAAAGCTAACTACCTTTACTAATAAATAGGCACTTAGTAGAATGTAAAACAAAAGAGAAAAATAAATAATACAGAGTGGTCTGAGGAAAGAGGTGGCTGGAGGGAAAAGCCACATGAACAGGCACAAACAGAGTCCCCATTTGCCAGTTCTAGTCTTTTATGGACTGTGTGAGTCTCCTCCAAGTATATATGCTGAAATACTAACCCTCAGTATGATGGTATTAGAAGGTGGGGCCTTTGGAAGGTCATTAGGTCATGAGAGTGAAGCCCTCATGAATGGGATCATTGCTATTTTAAGTTGAGGCCAGAGAGCTAACTTGTTCTTCCCACATGTGAGGGTGCAATGAAATGTCAGCTGCTTGCAACCCAGAAGAGGGTTCTCACAGAACCTGACCACGCTGGCACTATGATCTCAGACTTTCAGCTTCCAGAACCATCAGAAGTAAATTTATGTTAATAAGCCAACCTGTGTATGGTATCACAAGCTAAGACAAGTATAACTGTAATATCAAAACCCAATAATTTTCACCTGATTTGTCCTCATACTCTAAAAAAGGATGAGAAGGGATGGTCCTTAAACAAAAGCTCAGAAGATAAATCAACATGTTTGGATTCACAGGGGGTGGGAAGAGCATCAAAGGGTGTATACCCACACTATTTTTAAACATATATAATGAGGACTATATAGTGGTCTGTATATTGCATATTAAATGAAACAAATGTGTATGAATAGTACAGAGAAAGAATATGTAGCATGAAAAAATATATCTGAAGAGTATGTTCCAGAAGAAAACCTAACCCAAGAAACATAAGGAAACTGAAGAAGAAAAAAGTGGTCAAAGGATATTAAAACATGGTTCATAGAAAAAAAATATATAAATGTCCAAGAAACATATGAAAGTATGTTCAATCTTATATACACACAGACCAGACCATTTTCCTTTATCAGATTGACAAACTTCTTAAAACTGGATAACATTCAGGGGCACCTGGGTGGCTCAGTTGGTTGAGCATCCTGCTTTGGCTCAGGTCACGATCTCACCGTTTGTGAGTTTGAGCCCCGCATTGGGCTCTGTGCTGGCAGCTTAAAGCCTGGAGCCTGCTGCAGATTCTGTGTCCCCCTCTCTCTGTGTCCCCCTCTCTCTCTGCCCCACCCCTGCTTGTGCTCTGTCTCCCTCTGTCTTTCAAAAATGAATATACATAAATTTTTTTTTTAACTAGATAACATTCAAGGTTGGTGAGCACATAGGAAACAGATATACATGGTTGGTGAGTAAGTAAACAGTGTAAAAATTTTGGAGAGCAATTTAGAAAAACTCTCAAATTTTTTAATGTACAGTAAAATTCCACTAACAGAAATTTACATCGTGTGTATATACATATATTTGTGTATATATACATAGATATATGAATGTATATACTTTGTTTAGACTCTGCATCCTATATTATTATGCCCTGATTTATCCCCTACCAAAAAGAAATGTTTGTCATCACACAGATTGGGGGCATGGAGGCATTACTTATTTCTCATATTAAAGAAATACAAAAATTACAGAAGTAAACCTAGATTTTAATCTTTGTTCTTTCATTAACTTGTCTTTATCTTAAATATGCATCTCCTCTCTCTAAGACTGTTTCTCCATATATGATTGCTGTGTGGGATTTTTTTTTTTAAATGTTTATTTATTTTTGAGACAGAGAGAGACAGAGTGCAAGTGGGGGAGGGGCAGAGAGAGAGTGAGACACAGAATCTGAAACAGGCTCCAGGCTCTGAGCAGTCAGCACATAGCCCGACGCGGGGCTCGAACCCACGGACTGTGAGATCATGACCTGAGCCGAAGTCGGACGCTCAACCAACTGAGCCACCCAGGCGCCCCTGTGTGGGATTTTTAGAATGTTCAAGGACCCTTCCACCTCTTAAACATTCAATGTTATTTACTAAGAACTGTCCTTTGCATTTAACCTACTCATTACCAGGAGCATTTTCATGGTTATTTTTCCAAAATTGGTTGGGGTATTGATGACAGAGACATTTCCTCTAACAGAGACATACATTCTCCCCTCACTCTGCCTTCAATCCCAGCATACAGATCTATAAGGCAACTGTAGGGGAATAAAGGAAAGAGCAAACTCAAGGTTCTTCCAGACCACGCTGGTGGATGACAATGCCATTCAAAGAGATGGAAAGAACAGAAGAAATATGACATTTTAGAGTGAAGATGATATCTGCAGTTTTGACCCATGTTAAGTTTGAAGTGTGTATGGAATGAACATTCAGCTGAAAATATCCAGTGGCCAGGTATATGTGGAAGTCTGGAGGGGGATAATAGAGCTGACATATGTGTTGGAGCTACAGATCTGAAAGTCATCGCAATAAAGATGATGGTTGAAACAAAAGATGTGAATATAATCACCCAAGAAGAGTTATGATGTGAGAGCAAGAGAGGGAAGGAGGAGGAGGAGAAAGAGAAAGAAGAAAAATGAAAGAAAAAAGAGAAGGAAGAAGAGGAGGAGGAGGAAGAAACGTAAGGGCAGGAAGAAGACCCTGAAAAGGAATTTAAGAGAGGCCAGGAAGAGGAAAAAAACCAAAAAGTATCATGAAACCAATGGGAGGACAGAGTTTCAAAATAAAGGAGTTGTCAAAGTGTTAAAAACATCTGAGAAATAAAGTAAGGTCAAGACTGAATATATTCTATTGGATTTCACAATTTTCTTGTGTGTAATCTTGGTCACAATACTTTAAATTCTACTTCAAGGACAGGAAGTCAGATTTTAGTGGTCTATAGAGATAGTGAGAGATGAAGAAGTAAAAATTCTTTCCTGAAGCTTTGAATAGAAATGAAAGAGAAGAAAGTGGAAACAAAGCAAATCTTAAAAAAAAAAAAAAAAAAAGAATTTTCCTTCTTTTTTTGTTGTTTGTTTGTTTTCTGGTGTGTGTGTGTGTGTGTGTGTGTGTGTGTGTATTTGATGGGAAAGCATTTTGTATATTTTGATGGGAAAGCACAAGTTTATATGCTAAGAAGAAAGAACTAGTAAGGAAGAAAAGGTTCAGTATAGAGTCGATAAGAAGTGATAAATAGTATAAAAATAGCAAGTGTTGTATAAGTATTTACTGTACAGCTAATTTTGAATTAGCAGAGTTCTGGGGATGAAAGTGTGACAGCATTCAGAACACACATAGCACACTTTATTTAAAATATTCTTTAATTATCTCTTCTTTCCTTCTCTTTCTTTTCCTTTTCTCTTTTTCTTCAATTTAAGAAAATGGTATCCCTCCTTTATTCAAATTTAGTAGATATCATTTGGTAAATTAAATGATGAAGTACATATAGGAAACAATATCTCAAGAAGCTGAAGTCATAAATGATATTTCACTTGATTTTATCAATAAAACAGACATGTTTTTCCGAAGAACCAAGAAGAAAATACAATAAATGTATTTCAGAAATTTACTTAAAACATTAAACAGGGGTATCTGGGTGGCTCAGTAGGTTAAGCATCTGACTCTTGGTTTCAGCTCAGGTCACGGTCTTAGGGCTCGTGGGTTCAAGCCCCATGTCGGGCTCTGTGCTGACAGTGCAGAACCTGCTTGTGAATCTCTCTCTCTCTCTCTCTCTCTCTCTCTCTCTCTCTCTGCTTCTCTTTCTGCTCCTTCCCCCCCCCCAACCAAAATAAATAAATAAGCATTAAAAAACATTAAACAGATTCTGGTGTGAATTCAATGACTTGAAAGAACAGAATTGGCACAATGAGAAATGGAAACAAATATAAATGAAAATATTTTGCAGAGAAATTCCAAATACTCCTACTCTCATCATTAAGTTTACTAACAATCGAAAAGACTGAACCAAAAAGAAATTTTCTGATATTGCTACGTTAATTCAGGGGAAAAGTCACCTTAATTGAATTTCTAAATAAAAAGAAACAACAAAATTAGGTTAAACTGAAAAGATTTCAAATGAATCTAAGGGCATAACTAGTAAAAATTCAACAGACAGGAGAAACCTGGAATGATTAAACACCTACAACTCTAAACATAAATGTCAGACTACTGAAACACATTTGGAATTAGACGGGTTTCCTTGGAAGGTGTTTAGACCCTTGAGCCTAGTGATGTCCAAGCACAGTCCCCACGAGCACGTGGTGGAGGATTTGTAGAGGAGGCTCAGGCCGCAGGGGGATGATGGGAATAGATGGGGTTTAAGGGGCTCTTCAGCTCCATGGCACTATGATTTTATGACTCTTTGAGGTATTTTTCTGAAACATAAAGCCACAATATGTTTTGGGTTGGCCAAGCAGGAAAATTGTATGTTCTGAGCAAGGAATAATATTCAAAGGAAATAAAAGAAGTGCCATAATTTCACATATGCCAAACTTTACTAAAGGACAACAAAAATACACAAAGTGGTAAAGAATAAAATATACATTGCCAATTGGGTAAATTTTATGACTATAAATCTAATTAATATGAAAACTGATTGATTGATTGATTGATTGATTTGGTCAGTCATTTATTCATCCAGTAAATATTTACTGAGTGCCTATAGTGCTGAACATTGCATAAGGATAACAAATAGAATATCCCTGTCCTCATAGAAATGTCAGTGTACTGTGGGGAAAAGGGAAGGATAGATGGTAAACCAATAAAATAAAGGATTACAAATTAAGAAGGTCCTCTGACAATAACTAACAAAGATCCAAGCAAGGCGGAGAGGGTATCTCTTTTAACTGTGGTATTTTAGTTGAAACTCCAAGAATGAGAAGAGTCTGATGGTGCAGAAAGCCAGAGAAGAGAACAGCATGTACAAATGCTCCAAAGAAGAAAAGCACTTGACATTGTCTAGGAACAAAAAGGACATCAATGTGGCTAGAATGTCCTGAGCCTAAAGGAGAGAGGATTTGAGATGAGGTTAAAGAAAAGTGGGAAGAGACCATAAAGAATATTACTCTAAGTGACATGGGAAGCCACTGGAATTCATGGACATAATCCAAGAATACATCTCCTTTTCATGTAGAATGGTTGGAGGCAGCAAGACAATGAAGAAACAGTTAGAAAGACTAATCCAATGGTCTCGAATAGTAATCACAGTAACTTCCACTACTGCAGCAGCGGAGATGGAGAAGTAGACAAGAGATTGCCAGGTCCTGAATCACCTTAGTTGTTACCTACTCTCTCTGAGCCTCAATTTCATCTTCTATAAATAGGAGTTAATTATACCAAAGCAACGTGATGTTCAGAGCATTGTGTGAGACAAGACGTAATACGTACATGGAATGAGGTAGGTTGCAATGAATCTTAGTTCTTGATGAATACCTATTTAAAAACAATGTTCACTCCAAGTTTAAAATAGTGATAACAACTAAATATCTGGTCCTATATGAATTTCTTGGCTTTAAAAAGAGGTATATCATTTCTGAGATAACAAAGGAAAATGTTTAGAATTAGATTCATGAAATATTTGGAATCATTCAAAAGTTAAACAGACATTAACTCAATGCCCTATTGGCTACAACAAAAAAATTAACCCAAAAGGTGGAAATTTCTATTTAAATTAGTTTTCAACATCAGTGTAGCAAACCTTTAAAAAACATATTAAAAATAGAGAATTAAAAATAAATTCTTCTGAAAAAAATTCTTCTTCCTAGAAATGTGCCTAATGGTTCAAATGCAATGACTGCCCACTTTCCCTCTGTCTCTGTTTCTCCTCCAACAAAACACACACACACAACACACACACACACACACACACACACACACACACACACACACTGAGCTTTTAGCAACCTTGTTTAACTTTTGGAAAGAAATAGCTGACACAATAGAGGGGGGAGAAATAAATACATGGCATCGGCTGTATATAAATGAACATTCTTCAAATTCTTTAAACAGAAATTTCAGTACCATGGAGATCCTTGAAATAGACAGATAAATGTGACCAATTATAGCCAAATATCTCTTGCCAAAAATTTAGAGAAATCTTCCATGAAAATGACAAGTAAATTAAAATCTCACTTTGTAATTATATTATAAATTGTGTTCCTCAGTTCAAGTATTATACCCTTTAAAATAGAGCAAAAGAAAAACTGGCTGTGTTCTGTGTGAGAAGAAGCCTCATCTCTGAACAAAGAATGAAATGGAACCGAAGAAAGGGGACTGTGGCAAATGGAAGACCCTCTTCTTCTTTTTCTTCTTGTCTTTCCTTTATTAATGTATAAAACTGAAAAAAGAACAAAGGTACAAACTCCAGGGCTTATTACACTACACAGAAACTTGTTTTCTAAGAGTTAGTGCTAGATCTTGCCATTTAAGTCCCCAATAGCTATCTTCTAATGAAAGATAAATACCCTGCTTCCTAGAAAAAGGAGGTGGGGAGAAGGAAGGAAAGAAGGAAGGAAGGGAGGGAGGGAGGGAGGGAGGGAGGAAGAAAGGAAGGAGAAAGGGAGGAAGGAAGGGAGGGAGGAAGATAGTAATGTAGAAAAGAAGGAAAAAACACCTTTTATCTGATGTTTGAGAATACTTCTCATAGACAAACTCAAATTTGGGTAAACTTTTACAATATGGAGTTTTCAACTACTCCTCTTTGTACTTCTTTCTTTCCTTTTTTCTTCTCTCTCACTTCATTTCTTTGTACTATCTCCAAATTTTACACTTTTTTTTCTGCCTACATTTTCTTTCTCTCCTAATTTACATGACAATGCTGATGTCCACAGAGAGGGGAAAAAAGATAATAAAGGCAAATATTATTTTCAATCAGGACATTACTAACAGTATTTCCAAGCATTGTCAGTTCAATCATGCAGGTTCAGCTAGAATTTTAAAAGAGGATTCGAAGTGATATCTCCCTTCTGAATTAAATATTAAATGACTAGTAGTTTGGAGATAAACTTATTAAACGATTTTTAGAGAAACCAAGTCTTTTATATTTGATATGTACATTCTACTTCCCAACTATGCTGCCCTAATTTATAGTGCACAGAAAGTTTCTTTAGCTCTCCACTACTTGCAGGATGAAATCAGAGGACTACTACTACCAGAAGGCAACATTGGTCAAGGCAAAAAAATGGACCTGATGGTGTTTATCAGACCCTCCATAAACCTGATCTCCTAAAGCCCCTATTTTCTTTTATTCATTCGATAAATTTTTGCTGAACCCTAACTATTTGCCAGGAACTATGATAGGTGCTATTGATAAAGAGATGGATTAGGCTTTCTCTGACATGGAAAAGTTTACACCTAGGTGGAGAGGCAGGAACGGACCTAATCATTTGATAAGGTCCTTAATGAAAGCAAGAACAGATTGCTATCCTCATTATGCATCTGGCTACTCAGAGTCCTCTATTTTATTCCTTAGGTTTTCCCTGTACTTGCAACCCACCTATCTCTTCTCATTAAACTTACCTGTTGGTTAAGCCCATTTTTCCATAAGGTACACCTCTTGGACAGGTGTCTTGGGAAAACAATCTCACAAATCAACTCACACTGGATATTAAATGAGTAAAGCATGCACATCACATCTCACATTATAACAAATCACTCCACTGGAAGAGAACTGGTTGCTAAATAGTGGGGATTACAAGAACTATATAGTAAGTTCTTAGGAGAAAAAACTTAGGAAGAACTTCTCATACACATCAATCACACCAGCAAGGGGTTAATTCTTCTACATGAAATTTCCATTTATATGCCTTGACATTATTATTTTTAAAAATTTTTTAATGTTTATTTATTTTTGAGAGAGAGAGAGAGAGAGACAGAGACAGAGCATGAGCAGAGGCAGGGGGTGCAGAGAGAGAGGGAGACACAGAATCCAAAGTAGGCTCCAGGCTCTGAGCTGTCAGCACAGAGCCCAACACAGAGCTTGAATCCATGAACTGTGAGATCATGACCTGAGCTGAAGTCGGATGCTTAGCCTACTGAACCACCCAGGTGCCCCTTGACATTATTATTTTTAAAAAAATGTTTTAATGTTTGTTTATTTTTGAGAGAGAGAGAGAGCATGAGCAGAGGAGGGGCAGAGGGAGAGGGAGACACAGAATCTGAAGCAATTAAGTTTCTCAGGATCCACATAAGAGTGAAAACATATGGTATCTGTCTTTCTCTGTATGGCTTATTTCACTTAGCATCACACTCTCCAGTTCCATCCACGTTGCTACAAAGGGCCATATTTCATTCTTATTGCCACGTAGTACTCCATTGTGTATATAAACCACAATTTCTTTATCCATTCATCAGTTGATGGGCATTTAGGCTCTTTCCACAATTTGGCTATTGTTGAGAGTGGAAGGAAAAAAAAAAAAAGAGGGTAGAGTGGGAGAGAGCCAAAGCATAAGAGACTCTTAAAAACTGAGAACAAACTGAGGGTTGATGGGGGGTGGGAGGGAGGAGAGGGTAGGTGATGGGTATTGAAGAGGGCATCTTTTGGGATGAGCACTGGGTGTTGTATGGAAACCAATTTGACAAAAAATTTCATATATTAAAAAAAATAAAAATAAAATAAAAACAACCGTATAATGCAAAAAAAAAAAAAAAAGAATCTGAAGCAATTATTATTTTTTAAACAACATACTTCTTCACTTAAGAAATACAATTGAATCTGGGTGCCTGGAAGTCTCAGTTGGTTAAGCGTCTGACTTTGGCTCAGGTCATGATCTTGGAGTTTCTGAGTTCAAGCCCCTCGCTGGGCTCTGTGCTGACAGCTCAGAGCCTGGAGCTTCCTTCAGATTCTGGGTCTCTATCTCTCTCTTCACCTCCCCTACTCATGCTCCCTCTCTTTCTCTCTCTCTCTCTCTCTCTCTCTCTCTCTCTAAAAAATAAATATTAAAAAATTTTTAAAAATTTAAAAAGAAATACAACTGAATCTGATTACTACTGTTAGTAGTAGTAGTTTCTATTAGAAACTGCTGTTACTAAAATAGGGATTATAATTATAAAAGTTTCCCTTATTCTTTGATGTTATTATGAAGGTTTACATTAGATACATAAAAATAACCTAGGATTGTCTTCTAATTAGAAATACATGATTGTGCAATAATAGAAATAAAACAAAATTAGACATATTTAAGTATATCAAGAAAAATGATTTATGTAATCACAAAATCAAAATTGTACCTATCAAGGAAAACAAGGATTATTTAAGATACTATCTATAGGAAAAAATTATTTAATATCTGTGGTTCTAGGTATCCTCCCCCGGAAAATGAAGGGCTTAAATCAGAATAAACTGTTTGTTCCCATGCTTGATATATGTGTAAATATTTTGCATAAATATATCCCAATATTTCTATGACATGACATTTTATAGATTCTGCAATATCATAACTGAAGAGTCTGCATGAATAATAGGAACCTCTTACATTTGTGTCCACAATACTAATAAAATGCCTAACCCAAAGTAAGTGGCTTAATAAACTTTAGCTGGATAGATTGAAAATTATATGAATAGAAAAACACATTAATGTAAATGAATGTTGCAAATTACTCCTGGTAGTTTGAAATCATTTCACCTGTAACATGCAAATGCCCCACATACCTCACTGCACAAATCTCAGATCTCATCTCACCAAAGTTTCCTGAAAATTAATGGTTCTTCACCTAACATCTAAAACTAAATTCCCCCACCTGTAGAACAACAACACCTATATTACAGAGCTATTGTGATAATCCACTCAATGGATATCCACTCAATGGATATCATAATTTCGTTTATTTATCTTCCAACCCATTATCATTATCCTTCTCCTTGAGGCCACACCCTCCACTTGCATACTTGATTTTTATAATCTCCTAAAATCTCTAGGACTTTGCTGTATCAATTATCACTTCTTTCACCTTATCTTCAATGTCTTCTATACTGGCTCTTTACTTTAAGAACATATAAATCACCTTCACCCTAATACAGATCTCCCTTAACCCCTTGCCTCTCTTTAGCAACACCTCTCCCTTCTGTTCTCACCTCGGTTTATTGATTAAAAAAATAAACAAATTTAAAGGATTTACCTTTTGATATGAAAAACATATGTGGGCTTTTTTTTAAGTTTATTTGTTTATTTTGAGCAAGAGAGAGAGAGCATGTGAGTGGAAGAGGGGCAGAGAGAGAGAATCCCAAGCAGGCTCTGCACTGACAGTGGGGCTTGAATCCACTAATTGTGAGATCATGACCTGAGCGGAAATCAAGAGTTGAACGCTTAATCAACTGGGCCACCCAGATGCCCCATGTGAGCTATAAAAAAAAAAAGGAAACAACAAACACCTGTTGTCAAATGCAGGAGTTTCTTCCTATGTAATAAATAGTTACATATAAGTTAACTGGACCTATCATCTACAGTTTTGAATCCCAATATTTCCACCTAACAAACTTATATGCCAATTCTCCCCAAAACAATTCATAAATTTAATGCAACCCCTATCAGAAGTCCAGTGAAATTGAAGATTGGGCAGGATAGGGTAGAGGGAGCTTGATTAAATTATTCTGAAGTTCATATGGAAGATTAACCACATAAGAATAATCAGTAATATTTTAAAATGAAAAATAATAAAAGGAAACTCTCATTAATAGATTTAAACTGGTGTTGTATGGAAACCAATTTGACAGTAAATTTCATATATTAAAAAATAAAATAAAAAAAAAAATAGATTTAAACTGTATGGTAAGAGCTACAGCAATTAAAATAGCATGGTCCAAATAAAGAATACAGAAACTAATAGAACTGAAGAGAAAAAAATAGAAAGGCTAGAAATCGAATAGAAAGGCATGAAACAAATCCATTTGTAAATTAAGTATTTAGCATATGATAAATAATGCATATCAAATCAACGAGGAAAACAGAGATTTTTCAATTGATGGTGCTGGGACAACTGGTTAAATATTTAGAACAGAGTAAATTTAGAGCCTATCTCACACTGTATATCAAAATAAAATTCCAGATGGCTTAAAGAGTTATATGTAAACAATGAAACCATAAAAGAACTAGAAGCAAATATAGGAAAAATTTTAATCTAAGTTGGAGAAGGTCTTTCTAAGCATAAAAGCAAAGGCAGAAGCCATAAAAAAAATGTAATAGATTTTTTTAATAGTAGATTTGAACACATAAAACAAAGAAAAGGTCTACATAGCAAAAACAAATGAAATTAAAAGGCAAACAATAAATTCAGAAGAATCATTTGAAACATATGACAGAATACTATGTTAGCAATTTTTTAAATATTTTATGAAAAATAATTAAGTACCTGAAAAAAATGATCAGCAGATGCTATTAAATGAAGAAAGCATTACAAATCAATATATACATTATGATCCCAACTTTGTAAAATATATGTATGTTTGGGTATAATGGCTTCCCCCACACACTATGTTGTTTATAATCTCCATAGTTTTACTCATGCAGTTCCCTCTGACCAAAGAGATCCCTCCCTCATTGTTGAGTCCTCTCCTATTCATTTTTCAAGGATCATTTCAGACATCTCTGCAGATATCAAGAACTTCTGTCTGAATTATCGGGTCACAATAGGTACTCTTTGTTTGCTCATAGCACAATGTTGCACACCATTAAATTAATGTCCCATAATATTAATATTATCTGTTCATATATGTCACTGTATATGGTTAAAGTTCCTCAAGAGAAAAAAAAACTGTATTTTACTCTCTGTGCATCACCAGTACTTGTTACTATATCTATCATGTAGTACACATTTAAAAAATGGTTTGAATTATTGTTGAAATCTCTTCTAATCACGCATATTCCAAAACAAGAGCTAATGCCAACAGGGAGCTAAACAGCATAAGAAGGATCAAACAGTGTAAGATGGATGAAAGAAAAAAAAAAAAAAAAGACATAGCTATTTAGTGAGAATTCATTCTATGCATCTTTCCAAGACATACCAGAAACTTCCTTCAGGGTACAACTAAATGATTCACCCTAGAGTATCCCAGGTATATATTGATCTTTTCAAAAATCTTAAGATGTACTACTTACAGACTGTGCCCCACAATTTATCACCTAAAGTTTATTTTTATTTATTTATTTCTCATTTATTAATCTTTTCTTTCTCATCAAATGCTGAGCTCTGTTATAGGAAGAAGCCATGCCTTATTCTAGTGAGGTATCCTACAATATATGTGGCTAAATAGCTTATTACATTGATAAACATTCAATATATATTTATTTTATTTATAGCTCTGGATGATTATC
Source organism: Panthera onca (assembly GCF_046562875.1). Lineage (NCBI taxonomy): Eukaryota > Metazoa > Chordata > Mammalia > Carnivora > Felidae > Panthera > Panthera onca. Next base: position 61,258,982 of record NC_138347.1, read on the forward strand.
TATGTTTTTATGTACATACTTCTCTAATTCTCTAGGCTAGGGAGAGTCAATTCCAATTCCCTCCTTTACCTATTAACATTCTGAATGGTGGATGCATATGGAGTATTACAAAAATACTTGCACTTGCTGAGTAAACCTGATTTCACCTAATCAGAAGGACAGCTTCCATTATGCTTACTTCTATCTGTGCCAGGCCACAAAGCTTTCCTAATTTTCATTAATTACTGGAGATGATGTCACCTCACTTTTCTAGTGAGAGTACATGAGAATATATAAATGAGCTCATCTCTGTACAATAAAAAGAATAATTTTCACTAAAAAATATTCAATAGTAGGTCTTCGTGAGATAAATCATGAGAAGACAGACTAGTGAGGGGTTTTTTGTTAGTCAAAACATTTTTCTACATATAGCTTAGTATATACAATATCCAAAACACACAATCTTAATTTACAGCTAATGTCAGTTTACTACCACATTGTTTGATATATTCCAAAGTTTTCCAATAAGATATTTGACTTCCTATAGACTGAAAATAAAATCATTAGATTTTAATTATTTAATGCCAAGGAAGAAAGTCATCTTTTTCTCCTTCTTATGTCTTTGTTTCACAAAACTATTATCAGAGAGGCCATGCAAACAACTAAAAACAAAAAATTATATGGTGTAGTTAATTGAAAAAATGCTTTTGCTGCACACAGAAATTGACACTAAGTGCTGTATTAGCAGGAAATCAGTGATTTTCAATTGACATTGCACAGGAAATCACTTAGTGTCAATTGATATTAAATGGGCAAAATTGTACTGAATTAGTACAAAATGATTTGGTGGAAAGAAATGTGCTTCCATCAGGTGACTTGGTATTAAGTGGGCTCAAATGTAATACGTTTTAGAGGTCACTAGTCAACAAAAATTAGGGCATGCTATCCAACCCTGAGTACATCAGACTGGTTGCTTTTAACATCCTTATCAAAAGATAAGATAGTATCATATTATCAGGACAAAATTGTCTTCCTATGAGCTTTCAAGGGAAGTGGTAAAATTTAAACTGTTTAAATGAATTAAATTAACCAGTGGTAAGAATCATGACTTCTTTAGCCCATTTAGTTCTATTTCTTTAAAGAAAAAATACACACACACACACACACACACTATACTACACTACAGAATCTTTAGCATGAACTAAAAGACAAAATAATAGCATCCGCTTTATGCAATATGGTCCAGATTGACTTTTCTCTATAAAATGGCCTCAACAGTAAGCACACAATACGTTATTGGTTGGATGAGTGATATCAATGGATTTTATGAAGAAATTACTTAATGTCATTTAAAGGAACTGATGCTTTTAAATCTGAGTAATGGGGAAAAGAAAGGGTGTAGATGCAGGAGCTATGGGGAGTGGGAAGAGGTGGGAGAAGATATGTTTTACAGTTACTACAAAGAGAACAAATTACATAAAATACTTCAGATATTTTCTGAGAGTAAAAATGGGAATGTTTGAAGTATAAAAAACTATAATATCACTTGTATTAGTAATACAAAAAACAATTATGAGGTAATGGGCATACACAGAACTCTCTGCCAACCATTAAAAATATACATTCTTCTCAAGTGCACATGGAACATTTTCCAGTTTAGATCATATATTAGGCCGTAAGTTAAATCTCAATAGATTGAAAAAGATATTCATACAAAGTACTTCTCCTTGTTCATGAGGAAAAGATAGGCTTTTCAATCAATGGTGCTAGGAAAACTGGATAGCCATACTTAAAAGAATGAAGTTGGACCCTTATCTAACATCATATACAAAAATTAACTCAAAATGGATCCATGATTTAAATGTAAGCCTTAAAACTGTAAAACTCTTAGAAGAAAACATAAGGTAAAAGCTTCATAACATTGGATTTGGCAGTGATTTCTTGTATAAGACACCAAAACAACAAAAGAAAAAGTAGACAAGTCGGACATCATTCAGAATTTTAAAATTTATGCAGTGAAAGATTCTATCAACAGAGGAAAAAACTACTCACAGGATGAGAGAAAATATTTGCAAATTATGTATCTGATAAGAGATTAATATCTAAGATATATAAAGAACACTTAAACTCATCAAGGGGCACCTGGGTACCTCAAAGAGTTGAGCATCCAACTCTTCATTTAGTCTCGGGTCATGATCTCATGGTTCATGAGATGGAGCCCTGTAGCAAGAAGCCTACTTGGGATTCTTTCTCTCCCTCTCTCTCTGCCTCTACCCTGGCACTCTCTCTCTCTCTTTGTCTCTCAAAATAAATAAATAAATAACATTTTTTAAGAAGGGGGAAAAAACTCAACACAACAACAACAACAAAAACCAATCTGATTAAAAAATAGGCAAAGGGTGTGAATAGATATTTCTCAAAAGAATATATACAAACGGACAATAAACACATGAAAAAGATGTTCAACATCATTTTTTAAATTGTTTATTTATTTTTGGGAGCAGGGGGAGGGGCAGAGAGAGGGAGACAGAGGATCTGAAGCAGGTTCTGCGGTGTCAGTACAGAGCCCAATGTGGGGCTTGACCTCACAAACTGTGAGATCATGACCTGAACTGAAGTTAGACGCTTAATCAACTGAGCCACTCAAGTGCCCCTCCACATCATTAGTTATTAAGGAAATGCAAATCAAACTATAAGATACCACCTCCCACCCATTAGGATTGCTATTACAAAGAAAGAGTTGGGGGAGGGAGGGAGGAAGAAAGGAGAGTATTGACAAGGACGTGGAGAAATTAGAAAACCTGTACACTATTGGTGGGAATATAAAATGTTACAACCACTGTGGCAAACAGCAGAGCAGTTCCTAAAAAAATTTAAAATAGAATTATCATATGATCCAGCAATTCCACTTATGAATATATACTAAATTTTTCACATATGCTACAACAGGGATGAGCCTTGAGGATATTATGCTAAGTGAAATAAGTCAATCACAAAAGATAAATATTGTATGACTCCCCTTATATAAGGTACTTAGAGTAATCAAAATCATACATACAGAATATAAAATGGTGGCTTCCAGAAGCTAGAGGGAGAGGGGAATGGGGAGCTATTGCTTAATGGGTATAGAGTTTCAGTTTTTCAAGATGAAAAGAGTTCTGGAGATGAATGGCTATTACACAACAATATGACTGCCACTTAAAATTGGCTAAGATGGCAAATATGTTATGAGTATTTTACCACATTTTTTAACATGGGAAAAAAAATGGTAGCAAAGCTTTGTAACTTTTTACTTGCCCTTTCCAAAGTAAAAGAAAATTGTGGAGAACTCACCCTGCTGAGCATTGGGCTGAAGAAATAGTAATAATTTTCTTGTCCTAATTTGACTTAGACAATGAAAAAAAAAAATTCCTCTGAAAGAACTTGAAATCCTCAGAGAATTCATCATGAAGCACAAAAAATTAAACTAATAACATTGTGTAGAATTAACAGGAAGCAACCCAAAATAAAACTCAGCTTTAACCCTGAAGGAAGTATACAAGAAAACTAGAGGTGCATTCAGGATAATCTTAAAGGGATGGGAGCTAGTAAATTAAATAGATGATGCAGAGAAATATGATTGGATAGTAATATACAATTATGATAATTACTATTTATTGAGCCCTTATTAATGGCAAACACAATGCTCAGCATTCTTTGTAAAATATTACAATTTTTTCTCTTAGCAGCCTGATGAACTCTGATATTTTAGAAACAAAGATCATGAGACCAAGAAAACTGACCAAAGTCACAAGCAGAGTGGTTGTTAAAACTACATCTATCTGAATCCAAAGTCAAGGATTTTAACTAGGTAAAGAGGACTTTCAGTTGGTATTTAAAAGAAAAATCCCCTTGCAAGAGCACCTGAAGCTAAAGAATAGCTGCAGCTGACCTGCACACAAGCTAGGAGGTTTTAAGTACATGTATGAATACACTGGATGACTTCATCTGGGGTGAGGAGGGAAGCTGAAGCAGTGATTCACAGAAGATGAGTACAAAAGACACATAGCTATACCTCAACGTGGCTGTTCCTTTACATTTGCTTTGACTGTTGGGGCGCCTGGGTGGCTCAGTCGGTTAAGTGTCCAAGTCTTGACTTTGGCTCAGGTCATGATCTATCTCATGGTTCATGGGTTCGAGCCTCACCTCAGGCTCTGCACTGACGGTGTGGAGCCTGCTTGGGATTCTCTCTCTCTGATTCTCTCCCTCTCTCGCTCTCTCTCTCTCTCCCTTTCTCTTGCTCCCACCCCAGCTCTATCTCTCAAAATAAGTAAATAAACTTAAAAAAAAATCTTGCTTTGTTATTTTTTAAAATAAATACATCTACTAGGAAATATTTATTCTGTCATTTTAATACAGAATTCTAGTTTAATTTCTAAACAGCACAAATGAGTTGAAAATTACAATTAAATAATTAATTTTGTTATTCTAACTATAGAAAATTTATCTATCTTCAAGTAATGAAATTTCTCACATGTGCCACTACCACTTACATAGTCACACATTATCAGGTTATAGTCAAATGTGTATGTGTATATATATATATATACACATATATATATACACATATATATATATATACACATATATATATGTATATATATATACACACATATATATATATGTGTATATATATACACACACACACACACACACACACACACACACACATATATATATATATATATATACACATATATATTAAAAAAAGAAAAAAACAACTAAGCAGCTTTTCAGGTTTAACCTTCCAGTTTAAATCCTACGTATGATGATAAATGTCATAGGCTCACAGACCTGTAAGGAAAATTTATGTAAGCTTTAACGTTGGCTAACCAGTATGTACATCCAAGACACATTTGTTAAGAGCAAGCAAGTACTACACACCCTCACTCTGAAGGTACTCACAAACCCAGTTAACAAACTTCAGTAACAAAACTTGCCCCTTGTGTGCATATCACCAGAAAATTCTATAAGAGCAAGTATAGTACAAGCAGAAAACTGCCTTGCTTATACAGATTTTATAATAGAAAGTTTAAAAATCACAAATAAATAAATGGATACACAACCAGTCAAATGAGTAAATATACTCCACACACTTAGTAAATTATTAAGTATTTAAGAAAATAAGGAATGAAAATAACAGACATAATTGTTTAATGGGCTAAACTCATCTGATGCAGTTTCCTTAACAAATTTTTTGCTATGTAAATCATATTTTTCCTTAAATTTTTATTATAAAATCAAAGGTATATTTTACTGAAACAAGTTTATTTCTCTATATAAAGAATTCACCCAACCTTAGAGAAGTCACAAATTCCATAAAAATAGATGTTTTTGATAAACTATTAACACTGTTGTTATAGTCAAAGGAAATGCTAAAAACTGAAATTTAAATTATAATGTGGTTTTAAAATCTCTAATACTATCAACATTTGCTTAACATATTGCAATAAAAATGCAGCAAAATCTAAAAGTTTAGCATATTTTCAATAACTTCCAGCAATTTAATCATATTTATATTTAGTTCACACAATTTTCTCCCTTTTGTTTATTTTTTTTTTCATTTTTTCCATTCTCTCCCTTTACTGAAGATCACTGGCTTCTTCTCTGACATCATTGTTAGATACTATCTCAGTGACCTGTTACTGTATCCTTGGATAGGAAGAGATAGTATCTCCAGTAAGGTCAATATGACTCAACCATGTGATATGGACATTAAAAAAAATCAGATTAAATCTTAAACTGCTAGCAGAATAGCAATATCTACAATGAGGGAGATAAGAGCCCTCACTCTCGTCAGCAATGGTCAGATGACATGATGAATATCATGATACAGAATTACCCAGAATCACTAGAATATTCTAAGAAAGGAAACAAGAAAGAGTGCAAGACTAGAATCATGGAACGGTTGAAAGACTCAAGAGTATTGAATGCTACTATTTATGGGATTGGGGAAATAGAGTAGAACATTTCCAAATGTTTGAAAACTTCATATTAGATTTATTCTGCATGGAATCAAAGGATATACTAAAATAATGGGCTGGTAATACTAGATACAGATTTCAATTCAAAATAAATAAGAACTTGAACATCATAATTGATCACAGAGATATTAGTGAGTATAAGTGACTGAAGGTATTTATTCAAAAAGTGAGGATTACCCTAAGAACAATTTTTTCAATATTGATTCAGTGATTCTTCACAAAACTAAAACTAAAATGTTTAATCTTGCTAAGCTGCGGATGTTTTTCTGATGCTATCAGGAGTCTGCTGTTATCAATCTATTATTTCATTTTTATCAGCAAAATATCAAAAAGTTGTTCTTTTCCCAGTAAGTAGTTTATGCAATGGTGAATGCTTTTCAAAAGTTGTGGGGGTTTTTCTGCTTCAAGAAATATGGACTGACAAAGTGCTAAATGACTCATTGACTGATTGAATCATTCAGTTATTCATTCAACAAATATTTATCCAGAGCCTGATATGTGCCAAAGACCCCAAGGTGGCATACAAAAAGAGAAGAGATAGAGCCTCTGCTTATAATCTATTAGGGTAAGTAGACACTTACAAAAATCATTTATAAAGTATTGGATCTTATTGTAGAAGCATGTGCTCAGGGAACATACTGAAATGGCGTTTAACTTTCCCAGGAGAATCAGGGAAGACATTTAGAGGAGATGGTATTTGAGCTGGGTTTTACAAGATTATTAGAATTTCACTAGATAGTAAGGGAAGAGAATGGTATTTTAGGCAGAGGAAGCATCATGTACTCTGAGGCATGTAAATACACAGCATGTTTAGAAGAAATGGCAAAAAAAAAAGTGGTAAGGCTAAAGTGTAAGACATAGAGTGAAGAGAGAATACAAATAAAATTGACAAAGCAGCTTATGGTTAAATACCTGAGGACAATACAAGGATTTGGGTTTACCTTGAGTGCAAAGGGAAGATGTTTCTAGGCAGAAGGGTGACATGACCAGATATGCATTTTTAAAAATTTATGAGCATCAGTGTGAGAAATTCATTTTCTTCAAATACTAGTTTTTGCTTTGAAATATACTCAGGGGGAGTTGAATCCTCCAACCTTTGGCACCAGCAAGGCTAAGTTAATAAGTGCCAAATGGCAGCACAGAGCACCCAATTCTTTACAATATCAGTTATCATTTCTGAGCCTCTATTTTGACTTAAATAATTCACTTATTCAAAAATTCCATAAATGAATGAACACTATTTGGACTGATTGGTATGAAGGAGATTACCGTAAAAGGAATAATAAGCCTTTTTAGAGTTAAAGACCATGTTGATGCACAATGGAGAAAAGGCAGTTAATTCAAGAAAGATAAACATATCTGGATCGACTTAGAAATACAACCTTGCTGGGGCACCTGGGTGGCCCAGTCGGTTAAGCGGCTGACTCTTGGTTTCAGCTCAGGTCTTGATCTCACGATTTTGTTCATGGGATTGAGCACCGTGTTGGGCTCAGTGTGCACAGTGTGACATAACAGAGCCTACTTGGGATTCTCTCTCTGCCCCTCCCTCACTTGCAATAAATTAAAAAAAAAAAATTCCAACCTTGTGTTCAATGGACTCTTAAATTTTTCTTGGAGAAGTTGCCATTTATTTTGAACTTATAACAACACATATGTATGTATACCACCTAAAATTCGTGAAGTGATTTCATATTCATCATCTTTCCTCTCTGCCTTGATTCCCATATGAATATGAATATACATTACTATTCCCATTTTATCAGGAATAAAACTGAGGTTCACAAAAATTAAATTACTTGCCCAGTTTACATGTTACAGATAATAAATGATAGTGTCAAAATCAAACCTCTAATTTGTGATTATAAGTCCAATCTTCAGTTCACTTTATCATGCTTCACAACTAAAAAAACGGTTGAAAACTAGGACAGAAAACTAGGAGGTGACAGAACCAAATGATTCTATGCAATTCTGTGGAAAAGAGACAGAAAGAGAATGGAAATACTATAAATTGGATTTGCATTATTTTCTAAGAATTATTTTGGAAGAATTTTTCATGTCAAAGAAAATGATGACCAATATTTAGGACCATTAGGGAATTTACTAGAGAAGCTCTTTACTTTTTTTTTTTTTTTTTTTTGGTTGGAGGTGCTAATTATCAAAACACACAGAAATAACTAACTTAGGACCTAAAAAACTTCAAATGACTATAAATTCTTTATGGAGAAATCAGTTCTCTTTGTCCCATGTCATCATATCTTTAAAATTAGGCACAAAAACGTGGATAGTTAACAATGAAACTGTATATTTAGTAATGTGGAAGGTCACCTTCACTCTATTTCCTATGGGGAAGAAACTATAATAACTCATCCTGGATTATGAAAATAAAGAGTTCTTTCTTTTCTCAGAGAGGTTATTCTAACAGTGAGAGATAAAATTTTTTGCAAATTTGAAAATGTGCATGAGATCAACAGCAAGAAGCTAGACCTTTTCCATGCTTTCTTACTACACTCCACTTTTGCAACTAAACAAAACAGTTATGCAAAGAATAGAGACTGATACATTTGATCATAAGTGTTGTAATCCAAAGTTAAATCTAACCTTTCGGTTTTAACACAAAAAGAGAAAATAATTAAAAGAAGCCATGTCATTCGGAAATATTGCATTACCATCTATCTCCAGAAATTGTGGTTTTTCCCAATTTTTGGCTTCATGTTTCCAGAAATGTACATCCTTTTCCTTGCCTCACTCTGAAAATAGCATTTTTATCCATAAAGTCTCATGTTGACAGTGTTTCACATCTTGAGTCACAAGTTTCTATGATATCAGAATGAATCGGCACATTTTATATGTGGTATTTTAACCCCTGAAAATACATTCTCTTAAATTAAATATAAAAAGGTAACTGGACTAAGAAAAGAAGAGGTCATCAACCACATCAGAATAGGTTTGAGATACAGTTTTACTTCACATTTTCGTTGTCTCTTATCCCTCCTCCATCATTTCTACTTTCTTGAATTCATAAGCCCTACTTTCAGGATTTACTCTCTAAGAGATTGCATATCATGTAAGACAGAACTCTGGCATGTTGCTGCCAGCCAGGCTGGTTTACCCTCTTTTATTCCCCAGTGAGAAAAAAAATCACTTAATTCATAAAGCTCATTTTGATTTACAGAGGTAAACAGTCCTTTTATTTCTAAGTATCACACATACATTTCTCCAAGATTCAGACCATAAAAGAGAAGGTAAAGCCTAATGTATCTCAGTCCTATTACCTGGTTAATCTAAAAGGCAAAAATAAACAACATTTTAAAAAATTAATTAAAAAAAAAAACACCTAAGCCAAATGGCAGTGGTTTATGGACATTAATGAATAGTTATTAAATTTGCACAAAAAATGAAATTACTTTGGTCATTATCTATGTCAGTGACTTCAAATCATGGCTAAGCATAAGAATCACTTGGAACCTTTTAACACATACCAAAGCTAAGCCCCACCCTACACTGATTACATCTCAATCAGCAGGGCCAAGTTTAAAGCATACCTGGGATAGCATTTAGTTGTTGCTGCTGACTATTTAGCAGTTATTAAGAACACAGGCTGCTTTTAACCTATAAGATTGTCAGTTTCCTCAACCCCAAAATGGGCATAATGATTATGTTATGTGGATACTGTGAGAGTTAAAGGAAATAATGCTTGTAATGCTTGTAAGGAGCCTAAAACAGTGACATGCCATGCACTCAAATATTTGTTGGTGCTGTTGCTATTAGAGCTCTTGCTGTTCTGCGTGGATATGGGGCCTATCAGTGCAACAGAAGGGACATGGTGTTCCTGTGAATAAGAAGGAAGAATATTCTTCTAACATCAATCTCAGCAAGCAATGTGCTACAGGGTGAAGCAGGGGGAAAAGCAGCAAATCATATTTGGGCTTCCTCTGATAGATGTTACCTCACTGAAGTATCTTCATGCCATGCCATGACACAGAGTCACAAAAACTCTGTGGAATACAACGTTTAATTTACTGTAAGAATTTATCTAGACACCCAGGGGTGTCTGGGTGGCTCAGTCAGTTAAGTGTCCAACTCTTGGTTTCGGCTCAGGTCACGATCTCATGGTTTCTCATGAGTTCAAGCCCCATGTCGGGCTCTGCGTTGGCAGCACATGGAGACTGCTTGGGATTTTCTCTCTCCCTCTCTCTTTGCCCCTCCCCCACTCACACTGTCTCTGTCACTCTCAAAATAAAATTAAAAAAATTTTTTTTAATTTATCAATCCCATTCAGTTAGTCATCTTGAACATTCCTCCTCAATTTCTCTATATCAAATTTCAACCACAAAACATGTAGCATATGATCCTATTTATATATGCATATATAAAATAAACATATATGTTTATATATACATATATAGAAAATTTTGTTTGGCCTATATAATTTTTTTTGCAGTGGCTGAATTTTCTATAAGAAGCACACACCATTATTATGATAAATAAAACAATAGAGTTAATGCCATTTGAATTACATAAAATTTATATCCACTAAAAAAAATTAAAGAAACTATATTTTTCTAAAACTAAATTTGTAAAGAAGATATTTACAGCAAGGTTTGTATTCTAAAGAAGTTCTGCTTTCCTATCTCAACTAAAAATCATGTTGACTTTATAAGTTAAGGCCATTTAAAAACTGAAACATATAACTTAATGATGCTACTTACAATTATAGGAATAGTCTGGATAGGCATTATAAGCATTATGAAGAAATATTTCTCTCATTCCTCATTCATACTTGCCAAGGTAGCTTATGAATTGGCTTTCAAGAGAAACCGTTTTGATTCATGTATAACAAAACTTCACCTTGATATGGGCAAGATTCCCTACTCCATACTGTAACAATGACACTTCCAGTCAACATCACAGCTCAGAAAATCATTATTAAAAACAAACACAAATCTCTTTTGTAGAGTATGGGTTCTTAGTGATAAGCAGAACAAAAAGTCATCAAGCACTTCTCCCTCAGATATTCCTGGCACAAATGCCAAGAGCTGATTCAGACCTTCCAACTTGAAATTTAATTATCTGCTAGCACATACATTAGACGATATCTATGTTTCCACAATGCATTAATGTGTCGATGTTATCCCAAATCAAGCAATGTGGTTTGATAAAGGAATCTTATCAATAGTTTCTTCTCCTTTGTCTCTAAGCCTATTTGCCACTAACTTTAAGTTTGATTTGCCAGTTTTTAAAGCAACCCTGTGCATTACTTGTATCTGTTTTTGCTTTGAGGAGTACAACTCTGAATTAAGCCTTTGTAGTTTTGATCTTTTCACCCTTGGCAACAAAAGTCATCAAGTTTTGTACCAGGAAGCATTAAAAAGGAAGTTTCAGTAGCTTCCATTGATTATGTGACAAAGTTTGAGAGAGGCAACAGTAGGAACTAGGAGACGGCTGCTGGTATTCATCACTAGGCTTTTCCAATTATACTTCTCAAGTACTTGTATGAAATCATCACATCTGCATCTTCACTTTTCCCAGCATATACCAAATATACATTCAGTATCACTCCAGAATATTCACTATAATATTATTACAAATTATTTAGTTAAAAATTTTACCTATATTTTTATATTTCAGTGAGGCTTTTTTAAATACATTTTTTGTGAACTGGGAATATAACAGAAAACAACAATCTGAAAGGGTTTTTAAAATTTTTTTAATGTTTTTACTTATTTTTGAGAGAGAGAAACAGAGACAGAGTGTGAGTGGGGAGGAAGGGCAGAGAGAAAGAGACACACACAGAATCTGAAGCAGGCTCCAGGATCTGAGTTGTCAGCACAGAGCCTGACCCGGGGCTCAAACCCAGGAACAGTGAGATCATGATCTGAGCTGACATCGGATGCTTAACTGACTGAGCCACCCAGGCGCCCCAACAATTTGAAAGTTTTATAAAGACATCCTAGCTAAGACATGTCATATACTGTATCCCATTATTAATTGAGATAAACTGTCTTTGCAATATGTATATGTGAACAATTCACAATACATATATGTATACAAAAACTTGTGAAAATATAATTTATGCTGTGAAATGATTGTGAAATTAATGTGAACAAAATTATTTCATTACTTTTTTTCCCTCTAAAACTACCAAAATTCATGAGTCACTTGATAAATTGTCAGGTCCACAGGCAACAAATTAGGGAAACTGTTACAAAAGGACCAAAACTGGAAGGTCGGAGATGGGGCAGGTGAAGCAGGAAAGACAGATCTTTATTACGCATTAAAAAACTAAGTAATTGAGACACTTTCAATAGCAACCCTTTCACATCATAAACAATCCTCCTTGCCTTCATCTGTGACTGAAAAAACATGCTTCATCTAAATACTTTGTTATGAAACACTGAAAGAAAGCACCGGCCATAATCACATTCAAAGGATCTCTTGAATAATATAACATCGATGCAGTCTAGTCTGTATAAAAGTGGACTTCCTTAGTACAGCATGGCTTGGATAGTATCTGAAAAGGATCTTCTCTTGATCAATGGTTCAAATGAACAAGCAGAACAGAATGACGTATTGTAGATATGATTTCAGAAGATTTTCATTACAAATGTTAGTTTTATTTTCACAGCAAACTCATGCATGTGTATGGCACTTGAAGATACAAATCCTAATGTAAATACTCACCTACAAATAACCACACACTTCAGTCACAGTACCATGACTTCTTTAAACATATTGCAAAATGAGAGGTCAAGAGGCTATGGTAGTAGAACCAAGAACAAAGAAGATTACAGATAGGAAGTGTGGGTTCTTTCAAAACCATAGGCACTTTCCTCTCCCTTGGTATTATTTTTCATCAATTCTTTTTTTTTTTCACTTTTTTTCTACTGCAGTATTGATATAATGTCTGACTTGGTAATAAACTTGTTTCTACTCACTAAGAGAACACTGTCAGAGGTTCTGCTTTTGGGAGCACAAGACTTTTCTGTCCCAAATATGGATGGTCTATAGGCAGGTAATGAAAAAATATAACCTGGAGAAGCTACCTCCTACACTTCTGCTGAGTTTGCTTACTCTATACATACTGCAACCAAAATTTCCTTAGGAAAAAAAATGTACTCAGGAGTACAGACTATAATTTATTTCTCTACTTATTAAATTCTTAGTGTCTTCTGGCATATGGTTGGAATTATTATATTTTACAGGAAACAAAAAAACAGAGAATATAAAGCTATGTCAGAATGTTGTCACAATTTACTCAACACAAACAACTCACGCTTTAATTGATGATAAATAGCTACTCTCATGTATAAGTTTACCTCACATATGATGGAAAGGGGTGCTGACAAGTCTTGCTCCCTGTGCAGTTAACCTGGAAATGTGGCAAGTCCCTGATCCCAGAAATAGTATGATCATGATGTTGGAACAAATCAAATACTCATTAATAGCTGATACAATTTTCTATATCAAATACCAATTTTCTTTTTACTTGAAGTATATCTACACACACAAGAAAAATCTTTAATTTTTATTTCAACCCAATTAGTCTTTATTCCTGAATTGGTTTGGATAAAAGAAAAAAGTCCCCACATAAACCTGTGCATTCTGAGACCACCTCAAGACCTTTCTACTCAAGGCAATTTATTTTTTTATTTTTTAAATTATGCAACCAGATTTATTAAATGGACACAAGTCAATGAGAATTGATATAGGAAACAGTTTCCTGCCCACCTCCCCTACCCATTGCCTTCAATAATATTATGCTCTTATTCTTCATTTTTCCACCTCCTGTTTTTCCTGGGTCTTTTCTAGGATCAGTGGTAGAAGTAGGCAAGTAGAAGGAAAGGGACAAAAATCTTTTTGCTTATTTGGGTGCTGCTTATCCAGCTCTCTCTTGGTCCTTGATGATGTCGATGTGTGACATGCTTACACGTATCTTCTCCCTGTGAGCTGCTCTTCTGAGTTCTTTAGAGGACTTTGGGGACCTCTCTGCTTCATTGTTCTTTGATACCCTCTGAGCTCCTGCTCCTGGAGGTTGACCCCAAAATCTGTTACTCAGTCAGCCCTTAAATTTTAAAAATTATTTTTATAACATAAATATATAATATTATATTTTAATATATTACATTATAATACATACATAATATTATATATTATTTTTATAATAGTGTTATATTAGTTTCAGGTGTACAATATAATGATTTAATAATTCTACGCATTACTCCTATGATAAGTGTTCTCCTAATCCTCTTATGTATTTCACCCTACTTAATGTGGTTTAAATCCTATGCCAAAGTCAGGGCCTTGGGTTCATATAATTTATATTGATAACTGATAACGATAATTGTAATAATATCCCAACAGAAGTGTCTGTTGTTTCAGGTAAAATAAATAATCTTGGCTGAATTAAACCAAATGTTGAGATGATTATTACTGTGTACATTTCAAAGCAGCCATAAGCTTCACAAAATGAATCAAACTCAACAATTGTTGCTATCAGAGAGTTTATGTATTAAGAACCACTTTGAAAGGTCATTCCTCAGTCTTTGTTCACACACGTAGGAAATAAAACCAATAATCTGTCCTTTGTTTATAAAGATGTGGCTACTTTTAAATTTTTATTTACATTTTAATTGACATTTCTTAAACACTTGTCTTAAAATAGTAACTCTGGATGATCTACAAAAGAATATATATTAAAGATTTTCTATCTAAAAGGAGATTTATAGTATCCATGCACGTTCTAGTTTACCTCTACAACTTCATCTTTTACAAACTCACACACGCTCATCTACAAACTTCACTCCAGCATATTAAAGTGTCTGCACACTCATGAACCTGTCACACACTGTTTTTCTGCTTCTTTTTTCTTTTCTTTTTTTTTTTAACTTCCAAGTTTTAGACAAGCTTTTTCCTCTTCCTGCAATACCCTCAACACATCTACCCCTGGCTAATTCCTACTCACCTTTCAGTGCCATCTTGTGCATCATATCCTGTAGGAAGCCTTTCCTGGCTTGTGTTAGGTGCCCCTCCTGTATGCCTCCATACCTCTCTGTAGTAAATTGCTTCTACAGCAATTATTGTACAGTATTGAAAATGTCTGATGACCTGCTTGTCCCTCCTTCTATACCATATGTTCTTTGAAGACAGGGAGTATTTGGTGATTACATTTACACCTGTATCTAGACAAATAGGAAGCATTGACTAAATATGGTAAATTTCTGGATACAAGGCAAAATGTTTACTCAATGTTATTTTTCATAAGAGAGGTTCCATATTATGAAACACATTCTCAATTACTTTATTTTAAACAACAAAGTACTACTTGGGAAAGATGTATTAGCTACAAACGACCTCAGTCAGTACTGGTTTTAGATGGTCTTATAGGTCATTCTGATAGAATAGTTAAAAATGGAGACAAAAAATTTAATACATGTTTAGTGTTTTTTCCTGGCAATTTTATTCAGAATCGTATTAGATGTCAATGTAGATAAGGTTTTCAAAGATCATTTAGAAAAACAAAGAATTATATGACTATATCATAGAGGTCATAGTATACAATTGAGGGACAGTATTAAAAATAATTCCCTAGTGTTATGCAAATGGCATTTGTGTCTTCTGATGATATTTTAAGTGACAGCATCAAACCTGTACATAAAATGTGCTATAACCAAACTAAATTTAGGTAAAACTAAAGGTAGACTGAAGAAAACTTTAAAAGATTCTGACTTTAAAAATTTATGTGAAGAATCTGAATAAACCTCTGTAAATTAGAATTAAAAAATAATATTAGTAAGTTATAATATCATTTTATGTGACATTATTTTTAATTATACATATGTTACTAAATTACCAAGATAGGTAGGTAAACATTTATCTATTTCATCTAAAGCTCTCCTAATCTTTTTTTCCATGATAAAACAGGGAATCCTTTGACTTACAATCAGATTATGGAATTTGCCAAATGTATGATTAAATGAGTAAGTGAATGAACTAAGTTCTCTTCTATCCTCTCTTATAAATCAAAACTTGTATTACATTATCAAACACTTTATGCAAAGACAATTTACAATACATTTTACAAGTTAAGATAACTTGGGAATTGGGGCACCTGGGTGGCTCAGTCAGTCAAGCATCTGACTTCAGCTCAGGTCATGATCTTGTGGTTCGTGGGTTCAAGCCCCACTCGGGCTCTGTGCTGACAGCTCAGAGCCTGGAACCTGCTTCAGATTCTGTCTCCCTTTCTCTCTGCCCCTCCCCCACTCATTTTCTCTCTCTCTCTCTCTCTCTCTCTCTCTCTCTCTCTCTCTCAAAAATAAAACATTAAACGATTTTTTAAAACAGATAACTCGGGAATATGTGCATTTATACCATTACCATTGATCCTCTACAGCTCACAATCATTTCTTGACTTCTTTTTCACTTTCTATAATCCCTGAAATAAGTATCCAAGTACATACCATCTCACAAATATAGCCTAATTGCCATGTAAATTTAGGGATCTTTTCAACAAAATTTTTTATGTGTGGATGCTAGTTCTGATTAAAGTCTATGATCAATATGTCAACGAATATGGACATGTGGCTAGAATATTACTATGTAGTCTTATCTACAGAAAAGGGTGGCATAAAAGGATGGTACTAAAAAAAGCTACTGCAAAATTCAATTAGAACAACAGAAAGTTAAAGTCACTCCAAAGTCATAGGAAGACAAATATTTTGTTCACATTTTTATACATTGTTTATCTGTTTATTTGTTGGGTGAAAGAAGTTTTTAGATATTCTGAATACAAATAATTGGTCAGATATATGTATTGTAAATATTTTCCTAAAGTATATGGCTTACCTTTACATTTTTTAAAGAACCTATTTAATTTTACTTATTTGATGAAGTTTATTTTATCTTTTATTTTCTTTTATGGTTCATGCTTTTGGTATTCTTTTTCAGAAAGCTCTGCCTACTCCAAGGTTACACACATTTTCTCTGGTCTTCGAGAAATTTTTTAGATTTAACCGGTTGTAGTAATATTATTTGTTAGGGAGATTTTCTCTGCCTGTTGAATTATTTTTGCACTTTTGTAAAAAAAAATCTACTAGCCTTATATCTGTGGGTCTATTTCTGGGTTCTCTATTCTACATGGGGGTCTACATGTCTATCTTTATTCAAAAACTACCCATCTAGATTACTACTGCTTTAGAGTTAAGTCTTAAAATCAGGTAATATAAATCTTTTTACTTTGTTCATTTTTTAAATTATTTTGCTATTCTCAGTCATTTACATTTCCAAATAAATTTTAGAAATACTTTGTCAGTTTTTTATAAAAAGCTTACTATAATTTTAAATGAGATTGCATTGAGTCTACAGATTGCATTGGGAAGAATCAACATTGTTAACAATAGAGTTTAGGGATCCATGAACATGGTTTATCTGTCATTATATTTAGGTCATCTGTACAATTTCTTTCACTAACATTTTGTTAGTTTTCAATGTACAAGTCGTACGTATCTATGTGTATATGTCTTATGTATGTACCTATCTATGTATAGAGTTAATTGTATACCTAAATATATCCAATTTTATGCTATTATAAACATCATTTTATACTTTCTAATTATTTGTTGTTAATGTAATGCAATATAATTGATTTGTGTATATTTATGTTGTATACTATAGCTATGACATATTATCTTACAAATTTTAGTAGTTTTTATAGAATCATAAGGATCTTATATAAAATTTTGCTTTTATAAACAAGATGATGTCATTTGTGAATAAAGTTCTTTTTCCCTTCCAACATGTATGCCTTTCTTTCTCTTGCTTTATTGCACCTCCTGAATACATTAAATAAAATTGGTCAGAGTAAACATTACTTTGCCATTGATATACACAGGAAAGCATTTAGTCTTTACATCGTCATCAAGTATTAGGTTAGCTGTGTCTTGTGGAAAATTTTCCCATTTCACCTAATTGCTCAATTATTGCCATAGAGCTGTTTGCAATACTCAAATATTCTATTATTAATATAATATCTAAAATACCTGTAGTGATTTCTCTCCATTACTGATATTGGTAATTTGTACCTTATTTTTTTTAAATCAGTGTACCTAAAAGTTTATCAATTCATTCGTATTTTCAAGGTAAAAGCTGTTTTCATTTTTTCCTACTGTTTATGTATTTTCATTTATTTTATTTTCAGCTTTCTTGTTTCCTTATTCCTGCATATTTGTCATCACTTCCCAAGTTTTGTCTAGCTCCTCAAGGCAAAAGCTAAGATCAATATTGTAGATCTTTCTTAATATAAGAATATAAGAATTTAAAGCTATAAATTTTCTTCTAAGCATTACTTTAGTGGCATCTCCAATATCTAATATTTTATGTTTCATTATAATTTTTTTAAATATATTTTCAGATTTACCTGGTGTAGTGAGTTGAATGAAGGCCCCAGAAATATGTCCATGTCCTAATTCCTGGAATCTGTGGATATTACCATATATGGCAAACAAGTAAAAATTACCTTAATGACAAAAATGTGATTAAGGATCTTGAGAGGAGGAGATTTTCTGGACTACACAGGTCAGTCTCCTGCAACCACAGATTGTCCTTAGAAATGAAAGGCAGAGGGAGTTTGGACACACAGACACACAAAAAGATGTGGCCACAAGCCAAGAATACCAACAGCCACTAGGAGGTGGAAGACAAGAATATATTCTTCTGTAGAACTTTGAGGGTCTATCTCTGCCAACATTTTGATTTCAGCTCAATATAGATTATAGGTACGTCTGGTTTCTAGAACTATAAGAGAATAAATTTGTGTTGCTTTAAGCCATCCAGTTTGTCGTAATTTGTTACAGAACCCCCAGGAAAATAATACATCTGGTGATTTTGATTTTTGACCCATGGATTATTTAAAATAATATATATAATTTTAAATAATATATAAAACATAAAATTATATATATATATATATATATATATATATATATATATATATATATATAAAATATTTCCCCCATGTTCATCTGTTTTGTTTCTTAAATTCCAAATATAAGCAAAATCATATGGTATTGGTCTTTCTTTGACTGATATATTTTGCTTAGCATAATATACTCTAGCTCCATCCATGTTGTTGCAAATGGCAAGATTTCATTAATTTTTATGGCTAAGTAATATTCTATTGTGTATATATACACCACTTCTTCTTTATCCATCCATCAATCAATGGATATTTGGGCTCTTTTCATGATTTGGCTATTGTTGATAATGCTGCTATAAGCATCAGAGTGCATGTATCCCTTCAAGTCAATATTTTTGTATGATTTGGGTAAATACCTGGTAGTGGAATTCCTGGATCATAATTCTATTTTTAACTTTTTGAGGAACCTCCATGCTGTTTTCCAGAGTGGCTGCACCAGTTTGCATTCCCACCAACAGTGTAAGAAGGTTCCCCTTTCTCCGCATCCTCGCTCATATCTGTTGTTTTCTGTGTTGTTGAGACATTCTGACAGGTATGAAATGATATCTTATTGTAGTTTTGACTTGTATTTCCTTGATGAAGAGTGAAGTTGAGCATATTTTCATGTGTCTATTAGTCATATGCATGTCTTCTTTGGAAATGTCTATTATGTCTTCTGCCCAACTCTTAACTGGATTATTTGGTTTTGGGGGGTTGATTTTGAAAAGTTATAGATTTTAGAATACCAATCCTTTATCAGATATGTCATTTTCAAGTATCTTCTCCCATTACAAAGTTTGCCTTTTAGTTTTTCTTTTATTGTTTCCTTCACTGTGCAGAAGCTTTTTATCTTCATGAAATCCCAACAGTTTATTTTTTATTTTGTTTCCCTTGCCTCTAGAGATGTATCTAGTAAGAAGTTGCTACAACTGATGTCAAAGAGGTTACTGCTTATGTTCTCTAGGATGTTGATGGTTTTCTATTTCACATTTATGTCTTTCATCCACTCTGGACTTATTTTTATGTATAGTGTAAGAAAGTGGTCCAGTTTCATTCTTTTGCATGTTGCTGTCCAGTTTTCCCAACACCATTTATTGAAGAGACTGTCTTTTTTCCATTGGATATTCTTTCCTGCTCTGTCGAAGATGAATTGATTATATAGTTATGGGTCCATTTCTGGGTTTTCTATTCTGTTCCATTGATCTATGTGTCTGTTTTTGTGTCAGTACCATAATGTCTTGATTATTACAGCTTTGTAATAGAACTTGAAGTCTGGAATTGTGATGCCTCCAGCTTTGCTCTTGCTTTTCAAGATTACTTCGTTCTAGCTCTGTGAAAAATGCTGATGTTATTTTGATAGGGATTGCATTAAATGTGTAGATTGCTTTAGGTAGTATAGACATTTTAACAATATTTGTTCATCCAATCTATGAGCATGGAATGTTTTCCATTTCTTAGTGTCATCTGTAATTTCTTTTATAAGTGTTCTATGTTTTCAGAGTACAGATCTTTTACTTCTTTGGTTAGGTTTATTCCTCAGTATATTATGGTTTTGGGTGCAATTGTAAATGGGATCAATTCCTTGATTTATCTTTCTACTGCTTCATTATTGGTATACAGAAATGCAACAGATTCCTATATGTTGATTCTGTATGCTGTTACTTTACTGAATTCATGTAGTAATCTAGCAGTTTTTTGGTGGAGTCTATCAGGTTTTCTACAGAGAGTATCATGTCATATGCAAATAGTGGATGTTTGATTTCTTCCTTGCTGATTTGGATGCCTTTTATTTCTTTATGTTGTATGATTGCTGAGGCTAGGTCTTCCAGTATAATGGTTAAGTAACAGTGGTGAGAGTGGACACCTCTGTCTTGTTCTTGAACATAGAGGAAAAGCTTTCAGTTTTTCCCCAGTAAGGATGTTATTAGCTGTGAGTCTTTCATATATGGCCTTTATGATGTTAAAGTATGTTCCCTGTATCCCTACTTTGTTGAGGGTTTTTATCAAGAATGGATGCTTTACTTTGTCAAATACCTTTTCTGCATCTGTTGAGAGGATCATATGGTTCTTATCCTTTCTTTTATTAATGTGGTATATCATGTTGATTGATTTGCAAATATTGAACCACCCTTGCAATCAAGGAATAAACCTCACTTGATCATGGTGAAAGATTCTTTTAATGTACTATTGGATTCAATTTCCTAGTATTTTGTTGAGAATTTTTGCATCCATGTTCATCAGGGATATTGACCTATTATTCTATTTTTTAATGGAGTCTTTGTCTAGTTTTGGAATCAAGGTTATGCTGGTCTCATAAAACAAGTTTGGGAGTTTTCCTTCCATTTCTATTTTTTGGAACAGTTTGAGAAGAATTGGTGTTAACTCTTCTTTAATTTTTGGTAGAATTTCCCAGTGAAACAATGTGGTCCTGGACTCTTGTTTGTTGGGAGATTTTGTTTACTGATTCAATTTTTTGCTGGTTATCAGTCTGTTCAAGTTTTTCATTTCTTCCTGTTTCAGTTTTGGTAGTTTATATGTTTCTAGAAATTTATCCATTTCTTGCAGATTACCCAATGTGTTGGCATGTAATTTTTCATAATATTGTCTTATAATTGTTTGTATTTCTGTGGTATTGGTTGTGTTCTCTCTCCTCTCATTTGTGATTTTATTTGTATCTTTTTCTTTTTGATAAGTCTGGCTAGGGGTTTATCATTTTTATAAATTGGTTCAAAGAACCAGCTCCTGGTTTTATTGATCTGTTCTACTGGATTTTTTGTTGTTGTTGTTATTGTTTCTAAATCATTTATTTCTACTCTAATCTTTATTATTTCCTTTCTTCTACTGGCTTTAGGCTTCATTTATTCATCTTGTTCTAGCTCATTTAGGTATAAGGTTAGGTTTTGTATTTGAGATTTTTCTTGCATCTTGATGTAGGCCTGCGTTGCTATATACTTCCCTCTCAAGACTGCTTTTGCTGTAACTCAAAGGTTTGAACTGTCATGTTTTCATTTTCATTTGTTTCCATGTATTTTTTTTATTTCTTCTTTAATTTTCTGGTCAACCCATTCATTCATTAGTAGGATGTTCTTTAATCTCCATGTATTTGTGGCCTTTCCAATTTTTTTCTTGTGGTTGACTTCAAATTTCATAACATTGTGGTCAGAAAATATGCATGGTATGATCTCAATCTTTTTGTACTTGTTGAGGCCTGATTTGTGACCTGGTATGTGATCTATTCTGGAGAATGTCCCATGTGCACTAAAAAAAAAAAATGTGTATTCTGCTGCTTTAGGATGAAATGTTCTGAATATATCTGTTAACTCTACCTGGTCCAGTGTGTCATTCAAAGCCATTGTTTCCTTATTGATTTTTGCTTAGATAATCTGTCCACTGATGTAAGTGGAATGTTAAAGTACCCTACTATTATTATCAATGATTTCCTTTATGTTTGTTATTAATTTGTTTTATATATTTGGGTGTTCCACATAGGGGGCATAAATATTTACAACTGTTAGATCTTGTTCAATAAACCCCTTTATTATGATATAGTGCCTTTCTTCATCTCTTGTCACAGTGTTTGGTTTAAGATATAGTTTGTCTGATATAAATATTGCTATTCCAGCTTTCTTTTGATGTCCATTTGCATGATAAAGTTCTCCATCCCCTCACTTTCAATTGGCAGGTGTCTTTAAGTCTAAAATGAATCTCTTGTAGGCAGCATATAGATTTGGTTTTTTATCCATTCTGACACCCTATATCTTTATACGTAAATTTAGTCCATTTACATTCAGAGTGATTACTGACAGATATGAATTTAGTGTCATTTTATTACTTATTTTGTCATTGTTTCTAGAGATATTCTCTGTTCCTTTCTAGTCTTTGTCACTTTTGGTCTTTCTTTCCCACTCAAAGATTTCCCTTCAGTAGTTCTTGCAGTGATAGTTTAGTGGTCACAAACTCCTTAGTTTTTTTGTCTGGGAAACTCTTTATCTCTCCTTCTATTGTGAATAATAGCCTTGCTGGATAGAGTATTCTTGGCTGCATACTTTTCCCATTAAGCACATTGAATACATCACTCTTTTCTGGCCTGCCAAATTTCTATGGAGATATGTGCTGCTAACTGTCTTCCCTTGTAAGTGAGGTACTTCTTTTGTCTTGCTGCTTTTAGGATTTTTTCTTTATATCTGTATTTTGCAAATTTAACTACAATAGGTCTTGGTGTTGACTTGCTTTTATTGATTTTGATGGGAGTTCTCTGTGCCTCCTGGATTTTGATATCGGTTTCCTTACCTAGATTAGGGGAGTTTTAAGCTGTAATTTCCTCAAATAAACTGTCTACTCCCTTTTACTTCTCTTCATCTTCTAGGATTCGTATGATATGAATGTTATCATACTTTATGGAGTCACTGAGTTCCCCACATCTACATTCGTGATCTAATATTTTTCTTTCTTCTTTTCAGCTTCATTATTTTTCATAATTCTTTCTTCTGTATCATTTATCCATTCCTCTCCTTCTTCCATCCTTCTGGTCATTACATCCAGTTGGTTTCAAATCTCAGTTACTGCATTTTTCATTTCAGCCTGACTAGATTTTAGGTCTTTTATCTCCACAGTAAAAGACTGGTGTCCTTCTATGCTTTTCTCAAATCCAGCTAGTATCATCCTGATTGTTGCTTTAAATTCTGGATCGGGCATATTACTTATATCTGTTTCAATTATATCCCTGGCTGTGGCTTTTTCTTGTTTTTTATTTTGGAATGAATTCCTCTGTTTTGGCATTTTGTCTAGGTCTCTGTCTTCTTCTCTGTGTTAGGAAGGTCTGTTATACTTCCTGCCCCTGACAGTAATGGCTTTATGAAGACTGTTCAGGGCTTGGCACTTCAGGATGTGTCTCTGGTGTATGTGGTGTGCACTCTGCTGCTATATTTTGGCTGTTCTTTCCTTTAGGTCAGTTCTCTGCAGAGTTTCTTCTTGCCTGCAGTATGGAGTGTTTGGACCTTGGCCAGAGTGTGGCAAGTTTTAACTAAGTCTGTTCTGGTCTGCTTGTTAAAGAGACCTGATGCTCTTTCCAGTAGAGCTGAAGCTTTGCATAACTCTAGTCAGTAGACATGGTGTGTGCAGGGGTTGTGTGTGGCGGTCTTCTGGGGGAGGGTCCTGCTGCTCTGGTTCTCAAGTACACTTCCCTAGCAAAGCAGCACCTGCAGAATGTGGGGGGGTGGATGGTTTAGTGCAAATGGTTTAGGCCACCATTGTTGGCACTGCGCTGCTTACTGAATTTAATTTATGCTAAGGGACGGGGGAGGGAGATGGCACCCACCAGCTCTTTGTCCCTGGTGATTCAATGCCACCTCTCTCAGATGTGCTCCACGAAGAGGAAACTGTCTCTTCCAGTGTGTCTCAGAGGATCCCAGATCACAGTGTTTGCCCCCAGGCTATCTGCCCTCCTTCTCCACAGGAGAACTGCAGCACCCTCAGGGCTCCACACTGGCCACTCCACAGACCTCTACAACTTCAGTCTTTGAGCCCTGCTGGCTATAAAAACTCATGAAAATAGCTCCTCATTTTCCCAGTCAATGGCCTTGGAGAAGTGCTTTCCTTGTGTCACCACCAGGCCTCCCTTCCCTCTGCAGCACCTGCAATCCGTTTCTCCCCCAAACCACATCTCTGCACCTCCTGCTTTCCATGATGTCACCTCTTCTCTCCCTCTAGTTGTGCAGTTTGTTCTGTCAGTCCTCAGATCAATTTCTCTGGTGTTCAGAATGATTTAATATTCATCTAGCTGTGTTTGAGGGATGAGACAAGCCTAGGGCCTTCCCCTACTACTTTGCCATCTGAGCTCTTCCCAACTTTCTCTATGCTTCCTATTTCTAAATTAATCCCATTGTGTATAAACAATATATTTGTATGACTTCCATCATTTAAAATTTATTGAGACTTGCTTCAGGGCCCAGCATATAGACCATCTTGGTGAATGTTCCATGTGTACCTCAAAAGTATGTGTATTATGCTACTGCTGGATGTAAGATTCTATAAATGTCAATTACATCAAGTTGGTTGATACTGTTATTTAAGTCTTCTACATCTTTTTGGTTGTTTTGTATATTTACTCTATCAATTACTGAGAAGTATATTAAAATCTCCAAGTATAATTATCTACTTTTTCTCTCATTTTTATTAGTTTTTGTTTCACTTATTTTGAACCTGTTATTAGATGCATACATCCTTAGGACGTGTATATCGTCTTTATCTATGGCAATATTATTTGTCCTGAAGCGTACTTTTTTCTGTTAATACAGCTACTCCAGCTTTCTTACGATTAATATTTGCTTGGTATATCTTTCCCATCCTTTCATTTTTAGTATTTTAAATATTTTTCTATTTAAAATAGTAATATTATAGACAGAATATAGTTGGTTTTTATCTTTTATCTAGCCTAATAATCTCTGTCTTTTAATGGAACTGTTTAAAGCATTTAATGATATTTAATTGATATGGGTGAATCGATTAATTCACTTCAGAATTTTGCCAGAGAGAAAGTTAACTCTGTAGATTACAGAATTTGTCTTTAAATTTTTACACATTTGCTTATATCTGGTTTTTGATACCTTCCAACTCTCCAAATGTGATCATATCTAGAAGTTATGAATTTCAGTGGAAAAAGCATAGCCTTTGGAGCAAAATTCATCAAGTTTGGACTCCAGATGCTTTGATGAGTTGAAAATTTTATTTAATTTCAGTTAACATATCTGTAAGTGGAGAGCATAGTGTCTTCTTGGGTATAGTGAATAAAAAATGAGAGTAAATAAAAAGGTATGAACTAGTGCCTACTATTCAGAGTAGTAGTAGCTACTTCTCAGGATCACTATAAGCATCTAGTGAAAATACATGTTGACAATTCTTTGAAAAACACACATGATATAAATGTGCAGGGTGCTTTTTTTTTCAAAAATTATGGTTAGTACTATCATTCTAGAATAGAATTTGCCAAACTCTATGGAGTTTGGTTCTAAATTTGCAAAAAAAAGCCTCTTAGTAACAATTCAATTGTTGATTTCCATTTCCTTCTTCAAATTTGAAGAGTTTTCCTCTTAGCAAAAAAAAAAATATATATATATGTAAACAAAGTAAATGTTCATCAATTCTTCCTTCTCTGTATCACCTCCTAAAATTATGCCATATTCTTCCAAGTAATAACCCTTTCTGTTTAGTATGACGTGACTTTTCATATACTTATAAAAGTTTATGATTATAAAAGAATAGATTGGACATGTTATTGGACATAGAGATAAAAACTTAAAAAAACTGGAACAGATTTTCACAAATAGCAGAAAATATTTAATTAGGATATCCTAAAAAATCAATAATTAAGTATAATTAATGCTAAAAATCAATTATTTATTTTATGAAGGAAATATTTCAGTGTAGTTATATCTGAGTATCTACTGATTTTTTTTAGGTCATAAACATTAGTCCCTTCACCAACCACTACACAAAAACTAAATAATATGCACTCTACCCACAAAAAGACAAGTACACACACACACACACACACACACACACACACACACACGTGTGTGTGTGTGTGTATTCCTATCTCTATTAATTGACCAAAAAGTACTTTCTGACCCTGAACTTAGACTAACCATAATACAGAAGCTGTCATTAAGTGTTCAGTTCACACACATACACTCCAAACTGGTCCAACAACTTCTATTATGCCAGTTACCAGCATTGCCAGCCCCTTTGCCCTTCACTGCCTGGAGAATGTCCATCAGAAACAGGGAAGCAGAGCAAGCTGCCACAATGCACCATTGATGTGTGAGCAAGGCTGCCCAAGCAGCTGCAACAACAGGGCAACTCTTCAAAGTGTCAGCATTGAAACTTAGAATTCTCCCTCCCATACAACCATCAATGAAAACCTTTATAAGCTACAATCAATTACAAAATAAATCTTTGAGACAAATCATGTTCTTTCTTCATTTCTTCTCTCCCCCTTCTCTTCTCAACACCAAATGTCCTTGGTTCAAAAAAAATATATTCAAAGAGAAATTCCCTTTTTCTACCTCGGTCTCTGTTTCTGCCTCTCTTATGTTCTAAAAATTCTTTCAAGGAGGTTTAAGATTGTCTGCTAAACCCTTTTGTTTATAAGACATGTTCTGGGGGTTTTTTTGTTTGTTTATTGTTGGGTTTTGTTGTTGGAGTTTTTTATTTAAAAACTTCAAAGGCACTTGATATTTTGAGCACACTTGTAATGGATTTTTGGCAAAGCATTTTTTGATTATTGAAAGATAATCTAAATTCTGAACTGCATGCACTGAATCACATAACCTCCATATTTTTGTAAACCACAGCCAAAGTGGTTTTACATTAGCTATAGATGAATAGGTAATGAGTCAGTGAACAGTTAAAAGCATTCCATGAGAATGCATGAACTAGCCATGTGAAGTTTTCAAAAGGAAAAAATCTTAAGTATTTAGACTACTTGGAACGAGTGGAGGCTATTCTTTGTTTAACAAATAAACTATGTTTAATTTGTCTTATATGCCTATATCTACCAAATCAAATGGAAGTCTGTTCACGAGTTTTCCATTTCTCCTAAGCCCTCTGTCTTTTATTTGGAACACATACTTAAGGTCTGAGAATTGTGGCAACAACTTTAAGATTTCTTACCATAGTTTTCACCATGCAAACAGCACATGTACCTTATAGGGATAAGAGGAAACCTCTCCAAATAATAGTTAATCTCAAGAAACAGAATGCCCAAATGTCAGTAACGCCAGGATATAAATGATTTAGTTCCTCCAAATAACTAAAATATGTACTTAATCAAGAGCTACTCTTCTATATGAAAAAATCAAAATCCAAAATACTTCTATTCCCAGTCTTTTAAATTTTAAAATTATGATTTCTCATTGTTTCCAAAGTAGTACATCTATATAGTTTAGTAGTTAAATAGTACCACAAGGTTTAAAAACAAAAACGGCACCCTATATCCTACCCTTTCAGATACCCTGTCAAAATTATTTCTAGTGTTTATCTCTTTATCTGTAAATAATATACAAAAATGTATAATTCTTATTTTTTATTTGTATGTTGTAGAAAATCTATTACTTTCCTATCATGAAAGATAAAGACTTAGCTCTCTTATACCACTCACTTTTCTTCCTTTCATCCTCCCAATATTCATCCAGTTAGTATAATTTTAATACATTTCCTTCTTTGAGTAACAGTGTTTCCTGCCTATAGTTAATATTGCCACTTTGACCCCATTCCAAGTGTCTACAACAGAAATGTAAAACCTGTCTGAATATATTTCACACTCTTAAAATTAAGCATTCTGTTCATTCTAATTTTTCCTTCTGAACATACCCATTTCTGGAGTTTCTCATCTTCCTGCCCAACTAAAGACCAGTTACTCTTAAGGCCAATGCATAGCTGCTGTCCAGGAAATTCTCTTGACCTTTCTCACCTCATTATCATCACCTATGTCCTGAATCCTCTTTCCTCCTCAGTTTCTCCTCATTTGGATGTAGCACATACTCCAAAAGATTCCTAAGAAAGCAACAATGTAAGGTAAAGTATGAGGATCATTTGTCTAAAAATGTCTTTTTCCTAACCTCATCTCACATGTGATTAATAATAGTTTGGTTAGGTATAGAATCACAAGTTAAAAGTTATTTTCTCTCAGAATTTTAAAGCCACATATGCCAGCTTTGAATATAGCCATTAAAAAAATCAGATACTATTCTCATTCTTAAGCCAAAATATAAGGTTTATATTTTCTATCTAGAAGCTTCTATCATAAATATATTGCTGCTAGTCTAAAATTTTCCAATATGTATCTTGGTATAGATCTGCTTCATATATTTTATGAGCACCCAGCAGACTCAAACTAGAAACTAATGTCCTTTAGTTCAGAACTTTCTATAATATAATGTTATGATCATTCCTTCCATATCATTTTCGTTGCTCTCCTCTGTTTTCTGGAACTATTAATCAGATTTAGGGCTTGTTAAATTATTTGTCTGATTTTATCTTTTCTCTCCATTTTCCATTTAACTGAATTTTTGCTCTGTTTTCAGGATAATTTCAATCCTTCCATTAAAATTATTTCATCAGCTATTGTAAGAGTGCTTATTCTGATTATTCTTTTTTTATCATCCTATCATGTTTCATGGAAGTACTATCTTTCCTATCTAAATATATTAAGTATAATTTATTTTTACTTCAGCTGTTGTCTTCCAATTCTTGAGCCAGTTCTTGAGCATGAACTGACTTGTTTTCTTCTTGGCATAACACTCTCCAGGCACCTGTATTTAGATTTCTTGGTTCTACGAAATCCTCCATCCACTTTACATCTTCCAAAAACTTTGATAAGTTGCTTCCTCTTCCTTATGTTGGTGGATTCTTTTTTTTTTTTTTTTGTCTTTTATTTTTTAGTCTATCATTTATACCTTTAGTTCCTTACCAGAAGGGAACAAGGAAAAACATGTGTTCAATCACCAGGTTTAACTGGAAGTCGGTTGTTAAAGTTTCCAAAGATGGTAATCCTACAGGTGTAGTCATGCTATTCAATGGGTCATAAAATCATAGGATTTTTACTGTTAAGAATCTTTTCAGAAATTAGATGGTTCAACCCTTCTATTTTAGAGGTGAGAAAACAGAAACTCAAAAAGGTTAAGTGGCTTGTACAAGGTTATTTAACTAGAAATTTATATGGCTAAAACTTGAACTTCCCTTCATTTCCATATGGCCTCCTCATATAAAGAACACCTTAAAGCAGCTGCTCTCTGAGGACTCCCAGACACATCATAATGTTAAAATTTTTGAATATGCCAGTCTAGCTTTTGGTTCACAAAATGGAGGAAAGCTGCCATGAGGAATATCTGGCAAAAATTATTCCAAGAAAATAAATATCAGATTCTAAACTTTCTATTTTCCCTTCAAATCCCCTACTCAGTACTCTCCCATGAAACTCATTCTCATTAGCTGCTTCAGCATGGCAGACTTACCATACTTTATACTCTTTTAGATCACAGCATCACAACATAGTTTCTCAAAGCAAAGTAAATTTATGTTTAAACTCAATTGAATTATATCCTTCCTTATCTCCCACCCTCACCGTCTCCCTGACCTCACAATGGCCAGTAACCCGTTTCTTCTAAAATAATCCTTTCTTCCATGAATAGTAGTACCCAGGTCCTCAAGCAAAAATCTTGAGAGTCACCTTTTTTTCCTTAATAGCATCCAACTCCCACCTAGGCAGTCCCCAGATGCCACCTTCTAAAAATCAATTCCACCTTCCAAAAATCTCTGGAACCCATCCTTCTTGATGTTCCTCACAACATCACAGCTACTGCTTCAGTTGAGGCCCTCACTGTACTTCATCCTGATTACCATTAATTGTTTTGTCTCACAGAATGTAGTCCTTTCTCTTTACCTGAAGGGTCTTTTCTCAACAGAACTAAGTAGTCATTTCCTCACTTAAAACCCTTCAGTGGATCCCACCTCATTTCTAGCTCCTTAGCAACATACTTAATACAAGTTACTTCATGGTAGGCACTTGCATATCTCTCCATCTTCATCCCCTGTGGTTCCTAACCTTGTATTTTATTGAACTAGAAACCAGGTGGAAACCAAAAGGCTTCTACCTTGGTCACTACCAAATGTCAATTGTCCTTTACCATGTCTTCTCCCAAATAAAAAAAGGAATCAGATGAAAGGAAAGAGGGTGATATGACTAAAATCAGTATTGTATCTATGAAAAGTATTTGATAAAGTTATGATTACCATAATACTTTATATTTATATTTAAAACATTCTATGTTATCTTTAGAGATTATAATCTGCTTAAAGGTATTGACATTACATTAAATTCAGTATACAGAATACTAAAGATGCAAATTAAATATTTGATCATAAAACCAATAATTAGACCGTTAGGATGTAAAATAGATAAGAGAACAACATATTATCATAGTAAAGACCAAATCTAAGAATGTTTTATATAAAAGCCACTAAGCTACAAATTTTAGTAGGTAGGGACATTGCCTTTTTTTTTTTCAATTATTTTAAATGTTTGTTATTTTTAAGAGACAGAGACAGAACATGAGCAGGAGAGGGACAGAGAGAGAGGGAGACAGAGTCCGAAGCAGACTCCAGACTCTGAGCTGTCAGCACAGGGCTTGAACTCACAAACCATGAGATCATAACCTGAGCCAAAGTCAGATGCTTAACTGACTGAACCACCCAGTTGCCCCTGGCAGGGACCATGTGGTAATCATCCTTGCCTTACCTACCACATACAATCCCTAACATAATAGGTGTCCAGTGAAACAATGAATGAATGAATGAATGAATGATTAAATAAAATAATAGATAACATCAGGCCAACAAACTTAGGTAGCAAAAGCTTATTTGCTGTTTGATAAGCTACATAATTCAATGGAACTTAATAGCTGATCAACTTAGTCAAATGTCATGAATACATATTTTAAGTATGTGTATATATATCCAGCAGATCTTTATATGAAACATCAATCTGATCTTTTTTTGAGCATCTGTCAAATCATTCAATAGATAGCAAAAAAATTCAACATAACAAAAAAATATACTATTTGAAAAGCAAGTAAAAGATGTTCCCATTGTTAGTATTCTTATTTTAGATTGTTCTCCCTACATCTCTCCAAAACAGAGAAATGAGAACTTAGAGAAACTAGAACTGTGATCAAGTTACTACCTTTCATATTTCGTACCATTTGCAATGATACCCAAACTTCCCTTCTAAACAAAATAGAAATAGCATCATTGTATATGAACAAAGCCTAATTTTACATTCCTTCTACCATATCAACTTAATGTTTCATGATATTCTGAACATTATTATGCACTAAAGCCAACTTTCTTGCCTACATAGCAAATCACTATTAATCACTATGAACCCATCACCTGGGGTTCAGCAAAGCATCCCTAGCCAGTTACAGAAATACCTTAATCTATAAATTAAAATTTAAAATATCAAGGGGCTGGTCCCCAGGGATATGAGTCAAGAACACAGCATTCTGAAGATATCCAAACTGAGAC
Source organism: Panthera onca (assembly GCF_046562875.1). Classification (NCBI taxonomy): domain Eukaryota; kingdom Metazoa; phylum Chordata; class Mammalia; order Carnivora; family Felidae; genus Panthera; species Panthera onca. The sequence continues at coordinate 61,291,016 of NC_138347.1, forward strand.
TGACTCTTTTCTCTGCCTAGAAAGGTGCTTGGCAAAGGGTTCTGAAGATCATGTTGACTGACAGGAATTTCATATGAAGAAAGACATTCTCTTGAATTTTAACTCTTTAAAAACATCTTGCATAACCAGAGGGTGTAATGAGTAGGTCCTCATTGCATAGAAACCTGAATACCTAGCTTATTGTTCTTCAGTATAAACACTGCTATTTTCTAGGATACTGCCTAGTTTTTATAAGTTCTACTGTTGTCTTCATGTGAAATAACTCTATGGAAATGCTATAGCTAAAAAAAAGTGGGCTAAATTTAAATCAACAAATTTAGGAATAAAAGTGTAGGTTACAAAGATGGATACAAGTTAACAAATGATGATACACAGAAGAGAAATTTATATATATATATATATATATATATATATATATATATATATGGATACATACCTGAGGACAGCTGAAATTGGGAGGACAAATGATTGAAATGAAAGCACAGGAAAGACAGACTATAGGAGGAATTTGAATAACATTCATGGGTAGGAAAATGTTGTATGAGCTGAGGTAATCCCAATCTTATGATAAGCCATGAAGTAGTAAAACAATATTTCTTTTAATCAAAAATATTATGACAGGTAAGTGTAGACTACAATACGAAAAACAAATAGACCTAATTCCATAATAGCCATAGAAAGTGACCAACGGTGATACTTGTAATACTTAAAAACACAAAAGGGTACTTAACAAATTTAGATTATGCCACTTAAAGTTTTTTGAACTTTGGAAAATGTCTTATACTCTGTTTTGCTTCCTATTTGCTTTATTTTTAAAGATTATGGAAGTGCCACATAAATCATTTATAGAAGGTAAATAATATCACTTATTTGAATGATAATAATAATAATAATAAATGGTTGATAAATTATTCACTCTAATGCCACTAGAACTGAATCAATCACTAACATCCAAACCAAGGGGGAAACTATCAGCAGTGCTGGTGTTCTCTCTGACCCTGAAGCACAAGCTTCTTTCCTGTAAGGAGCACATTCTAAGGCAGGAAAACTGAATGTAAAATGGTATGAAAATGTGTGTGTCAGCATTCAGAAAGAAAGCAGGTAAATGCTTAATTCTCCTCTGAAAAGCAATTTCTAAATATGGATTCAATAATGAAAACCTGTAACATACCAATTTGCAGAAGCGTTTAGGAATTGATGGCACACAGTAGAAGGCTACTGTTCTAGGCAGTATTTGACTACCACACAACTGTTCAAGTTTAGCTAACAGGGTATTTTTGTCACTTTTTTTCCTTTTCCTTTGCTGTTTACAGTTGTGAGAGGGCAGTGATCGTGTAGCTTAGTATTCATTTAAGTGAGACATCCCTAGACTAGATCTAGGCTCCACATGGGCAGGTACTATGTACACATTCCACACCACTCCACCACAACATGCTAAACTCTCCTTTCCATAGTCTTCAACTGAGACTACACCTCGCCCTTTCACTTACATCTTACATACAGTTTCAGCTCTTAGCATCTCCTGAGAACAGGTATAGTAAAACTTCTTCCTAAAAATCCTGAAAAAAAGGGTGCAGTGAAAATTGGAAATACATAGTTTTGCTAACTGAAATAGAATTATTATGTTTTACTACTAAAATATTCCAATCACTGACAGTATTTTAATATAAGTATACATGAGCCCTATAGCAGATAATCTCAGATGATGATGATGATGATGATGATGATGATAATTAAGAAGACAACTTTTTTTTAGTACTTGTGACAGGCATTGTTCTAGGTGCTATGCATGTACTATTTCATTTAATCCTCACACACTCAAAAAAAAAAAATCCTTGTCAGTAAAATTATTTTTATCTTCATTTTACACATGACACTGAGACAAAGACAGAAGCTGGTTAAAGCAATTTTCACATATTTAGTTTATTTAAAGGTAAAACATGGGGCACCTGGGTGGCTCAGTCGATTAAGCCTCTGACTTCGGCTCAGGTCCTGATCTCGTGGTTTGTGATCAGACTCCGTGCTGACAGCTCAGAGCCTGGAGCCTGCTTCAGATTCTGTGTCTCCCTCTCTCTCTGCCCCTCTCCTGCTCACACTCTGTCTCTCTGTCTCTCTCTCGCTCAAAAATAAACATTTTTTAGAATTTTTGTTTTAAAAGTAAACCATAAAAACTTTACACCTGTGGACTAACCTTTTGATGTAGGACCAATGGGCTGTCACTGATTCTTAGTCAGCTAAGTCACATTATTCTTCCTGTTCAAACTGTACCACATTGTATCATCTATTGAAAGATGATATTGAAAGTCAGAGTTTAAAAGTTTTTGATTCCTTAAAGTCAGTGAGCGATTATAGGGACTGGCCAAGCAAATTCAGTGCGAGATCTTTCCAGAATTTTTACATTCATCCCCTACCCCCAAACCCCGATAATTTTACACAGTTATCTAGCCCACACCTATCTAGATTGTAATCTGTTTTGGTAATTCACTTTCAAAAGTCTTTCCAAAGCATTCAACTTAGATTTCATAAAATCAACAATGCTTTATACCTTTTTACTCAAATTTCATCAGTTTGCATAATTAAATTACAACTGCACATTCAACTAGCATAAACAAATCTGAAAACAAACACAAATGACCCTAGGTCAGCATACTAGCAGGTAAACAGATAACCAAATACACCATTTTTCAGAGTATCCTATTATCCTGAAGCAGGGATTGGCTAAAAGGGCTTCTATTATATTCATGTCTTCCCTAATTGCAAACAATACTCTTTAATAAGTATATGGGTAGGTATATTAGATTTACAACAGAATGGATATGCAATTGAAAAATACAATCAAATTTGATAGAGGAGTTCAAAATAACACCAAAATTCTACACTAGAAAGGTAACACATTCCGTCTTATTTTTCTTAATTAGAAATCTTAGGAGACTCCTTCACTAATAAAACTAGGGCTACAAATTGCATCCCAAACTCAATGGAAGGGATGCCCCTTCCCAAAGCATGAACATACACACTCACACAAACAAAACCTTGTAGTTAATCAATAAGGAAATTTAGGTTTTAAGAAAGAAACTTCCCCCTACTATACGAACCATCATCTTACATAGGAAAAATTCTGATTTTAAAGCTCAGATTCAGCCAGTTACTACTTACTTAATGTGGGCTAAGTTACTTCACCTCCCAGAGCTGTAGTATCTTTATCTGAAAAAGGAGACACTAATAACGTTCTCCCCACCCCACAGAACTATGGTGAGAATTATATAAAATTAAATATATGAAAACACTCTGCAGACTATTAATCATCATACACATACAAATTATTACTACTGGAAATCCTTGTTTGTATTTTGGACACAGAACTTCAGAGTCAGGGGAGGTCATTTCACAAATGATGAGGCTGAAAGCCAAAAGCCTAAATTACTTTCCTACTGACAGTGGCATGGATGACAGAGCAGAAATAGAGAATTCTTGATTAACCAGGAAAAGAATATCACAGCCATGGGAGTGGGATCATTTGGAGATTCAAGGAAACCAAAGGGCCCAGAATGAACTATTGCTGCAGCATAGACTGTGAACAGAGATGAAAATTTAAAGGCTGAGCAGTTTTATACAGTAAGTCCTAATAGTGACTTTAGTGAAGATATTAGGAAAGAGATAGAAAGGTCAATCAAAAAAAAAAAAAGTTGCACTATACCAAACATTATTGTTATTTCATCTTACACAATAAAATTTTGATGGCTTGTCAAACTAAAGAAAATAAGGAATTTAAGATAATCCTCCTATTTATGTTATTCCTTTTCACTGGTCAGAATAATTAACCATAGGTTAGGAAGTTAAGACAACAATAGGATGGACGTCAGTGAAGTTCAAGTACTTTAATTGGATTCCTTCGGGTACAGTTTGTTTCCCTTTTTCTCTGGCCATTAATCCAGCAGAGGAAAGTGATCTAACACAGCACCATGGCACGAAGGGATGGACCCTAGAGCCTGTCTCTCTATGATGACTGTTCTTGTGCATCCAGACTGCCTATTGAAACTAACAATGCCTGCTGCTGCTGCCGAGGAGGATCATCCAAACTCTGAAAATGAAACACATCACACAAAGGGATGAAAGAATTCTTATTCCGCAGGGTTTAGCTTGCAGCTGGTCATGCATGCCAGAGGGATGTGCCATGAGGATGAGAAAGAAGCTTCCAAAGAGAACGGCTGGGGCAGCCAGTTGAACATTTTGAAATACTTAGGGAACTAATTCTTTTGAAACTTAGGCAAATAACTAGACTTCTTTAGAGCTGAACTTGAGAGTCAGGGCTTTTTAATTTCTGCAATCCACCTAGGTGTGAATATTCCTGTAAGCAAAAGAAACAGAGAATTTCTAATTGCTTATACATTTTGGTGGTTCCCCACTCATAGTAAGAGATCATACTACATATTTTTCCCCCCTCTGGGCTACAGCTCAGTAATACTTTGGAGTTTAACACTGTTTGCAGGGGTAGGTTGGGTTTTTCTGCAAGTGATGCAAGTATACTGATTAATATGCTTGTTATACAAAACAGCACAGTAGTTAAGACTGAGGTCAGATCAGTTGTGAAACTGATGTGGAACTCCTTACATGGTATTGGGTCCCAGGGGCTCTAACTGTGTAGAATAGCTATGCCAAGTAACTTTTCCCACAAAAGGTATTCCTAATAGAGTTATAAGTTGTAAGAACACTTCCCTGTGGCCACCATTGCTCCTGGTCTCTCAACTGGCCTCATCAAGGTTTTCATAATGGTTTTCAGGTGCTCTGGACATCACTGTCCAATGGATTGCCAAATAGTATCTTTGCTTTGGAAAGATTTGCCACTGTGAGGAATCGGCCCTTTTATTCTCTGATAAACTCACTCTGTCAAAAACACAAACATTTCCCTCCTCTCCTGGCCCCTTTCCACTTCAGGTCCGAGAAGCTCATCTTCCTCTGTTTACTGCATAAAAATGAGCAACTCTTTTCATCGTACATAACAGTACACACATCAGACTTTGTGATCCATTTTTACCTGTTATAACACTGATTTCAAATAACTCCACTGTAACCAGATGTATAGCCTTATGAAAGTTACTTAATCTAATCTTTGATTCTTCATTGATAAAATGTAAGTAATACCTGTCTTATTGAAGGTATCTTGTTACTGAAGAATAAGATAATATTTACCTGCTAGTCCAGTTACCAACACAAAGGGCAATTCAATAAATAATAGGCATTGTGTCATTCTCTATAACAGGAGTAAGAAATAGTTCACATCAGACACTGAAATAAGAAATGAAATATAATATCAAAAATATTCCCCTACCTTGTCAGGATGCTATTGTTGACTTGAACATTGTATCATTTTTCTTTGGTTAGGTCATACTTCTCAGCATTAGTTCCTTAGAGAATTATGCCAAAGTGAATAGAACAAATTGGGAGAAATTTTCCTTCCACATATTCAATCCGTTAGTTCTAACTAATGTCCTTCAGACCACTGTAAACATGTTCTTGTTAGAAGTGTCTTAACTTTTCAAATAGCTATTATATTATATACATAAATATTGGCACTGGAGGGTTTCCATAATTGTTTTAATGTCTCTTGTTCTCCCACTTCTACCACTGTTTCCACTCTCTCATTAGCTCTTCTAATGTCTCTCGAAAGGAAAAGAAAATTTGGGTGACAGGCAGTACTACAAAATCAAAGTTAAAATATATTTGAAAAAAATTAATTCTCACTCTGGGTCATTCTACAGGTACTATCTCACTCAACTGCATAAAGTGAACTTTTAGCCCTGAGTTCATTAACAACATATTTTAAAGACTAAAAGAAGCAATCTTTCAGATAAAAATTAAAACTAACAAGGAAAGATGTATATATGCTATATATATTATCCAAAGAAAAGGGATTATAATGAGGAAAAATATAAAGAGATAATGATATTTGTAGTACAATAGAAAATTATCTCTACATAAGAAAATAAAACCCATAAGCCATTTTCCTTTAAAAATTATAAAATACCTTAAATTCTGAGTGTATTCTAGTAAAAAAACTAAAACAGAGTATAGATAAACCCTTAACATTAATTACTTCTTTACATTGTGAAATTTAGCTCTCAAATTTTTACACTAAGATCCTTCATTTAGGTGCCAAAGAAGACAAAATAACCTAATATTTCATTCTAAAGGAATTGATCAACAATGTGTGAAAACAAGTCTTCATTTTTCTCACCATTCCTTTTAAAAGTGCCCATCCAAACAACCCCCAGATCCTGCCAATGCTCTTTCTTTTCCCACTGTTATTGCTGAAAATCCTAAGTAATCTAATTATTTTCAACCCCTAACCTTTTTTATCCATCTTTATGCTTCTAGAGTTATCTTCTTTAAAAAAAAAAAAAATATATATATATATATATATACACATATGTATACATATGTACATATGTATACATATGTATATATATATATATACACATATATATATATAGGCTCAGGGAATTTCCCTCACCTCCTCAAAAATCCTGAGTGATTTGTTAGTGAATAAAATCCAAACTCTAGTGTAGTATTCAAAGTCTTTCACAGTATTGCACAAAACTACAATTTGTAGCAATTAAATTAAAAGTAAAAGATATCCATTAACTATCTGCTATGTGCCAGACTCCAAACAGTAGTGGGTTGGTAGTGGGGTAGAGATGAACCAGACACAGTCCCCATTCTCAAAGAAGCCAATGCAGTGAGGAGGCAGATAAGCTAACTAAAACTTGGAATGCAGGTAGTGAGTACAGAACAAAGTACCCAGCTACAGGGTGTAACACAATTAGATGATAGGTCCCAAACTCAATAAGGAGAAAAGTGAAAGCAATGTGTTGGTCTTTTGCTTCTGAAAATGATGGAGTAACAGAAACAGGACCTAGTCTCCTGCCTCAAACTGCTAAAAACTAGACAAAATAATGGTTTACAGATACTGGACAACAGGCATAACATGCCATGATCAGCTCTACAACTGCTGTAACTTACTGCCTAGAGCTACCAGACTGCGTCTCAGAGACAGAAACATGAACAGAGCCTGATTTGCCCAGGGCCACACAATTAATGAGTGGAGCTGGGCTTCAGAAACGAGTCTTTTTGACTGCAAGGTCCCAGAAGTTTTATTTTTAACTTCTCTACCACCTTTAAATCTTTGCTTAGACTATTCACTCAACCTAGAAATCAGTTTGCCCCTACCTTTCCATTCTTCCTTGCCCTATAGAAATCATGCTTCAAGCTTTCAGTTTAAACATTACTTCATCTAATAAAGCTCCCCTAATTCCATTCCCCAGCCACAGTGAAAATTACTTCTACCATCTTCTATAATACTGCATTACTTTGTATTGTTTTAAGGTATTAATTTTATTCTGTTCTACATAATAATAATATTAATGCTCACCAATATTTATTGAGAGCTTATGTTATTGCTCTAAATTCTGTGCCTGTACCCGATCATTGAATCCTCAGGACAATCCTATTCAGTAGGTACTGTTTTCGGCTTCATTTCGTAAGTAAAGAAACTGAAACACAGATAAGATAAATAACTCACCTAAAGTTATACAACTAGTGTTAAGGCAGGGATTCAAACCAAATAATCTGGCTCTAAAATCCTTGCACGTAACCTCGGTGTTTCCTGTCTGAACAATCTACTAGACTTCTTGAGTAGGGACAGTTCATGTAACTAATCTTGCTATTTCGTAGATCTCATACCACTCAGAACAATGTTTTGAACCTAGTATATACTCTATGTTATTTTCCATACGAATGAATGAACAAAGGAGCTCTATGAGGCTGTGGAAGAATAATTATACTGAGTGCAAAGTCAGAACTCCAGAAAACTCTAACCTATGGACAAAATGTACCTATAATTCTTTGAGAGAAATTATTCTTCATCCTTGCAGCTCCTCAGAAATTTCATCCACAAGCAATGAAAACTTTCACATCCTCCAGTGATGGGAATCTTACTTCCAACCTAGCAAATTTCAATATTGAAAAATTATATAAAGTGTTATTTATGTTGATTTTTTAATGACCAATATGAGACATGTTTCCCACATTTATTCTAAGCATAAGACAACACTCCTAGTAAGACTAGATCCAGCTGGAAAATTGTGTGTGGGGGTGGGAGTGAAGAGCCAGCAAAGGTAATAATAAAATAAAAGTAACAAAACCACTACCATATTCAAGCACTTACCATGAGCCAGGCACCTGCATTATCATATTAATGGCAATTATAATGCCAGTGCATTATCTCACTGTTATTAACACTCAAAACAACCATTCATAGGAATAAAATGAACCCCGAAATTCTGGGATTTTCATTTTTTAGCAATAGATTGTTGTCAGATGAATTAAGAATGTATCCGCAAAGTTAGTATTCATTTTACTAAATTAGAGTAGAAGTTCAAGTCATGGGACTATTACAATGAACTACATTTTTATCACTTACTGTTTTTCATCAACTTCACAAGTGTTATATAATGGGCCAGCAAACACTATTATTCTGCTTACATCAATAATATATGTTCAATATTTATTCCACAAAAGTTCATTCATGATTTAGTGCATTGTTTACTAAGAAAATGGAGTGAAGTCGTCAGATACTTGAGGTAAAACATAGTGGTTATGAGACTTTAAATTAGATGCTCACATCCACTTAGGTAGGTAATAAGTGCTAGAATCAATGTGATCCATGAATTGGTGTGAATAATCCCTCTAGGTGATCAAGAAGTTCCCTCCAATTGGTGCAGCCACTCTGGAAAACAGTGTGGAGGTTCCTCAAAAAATTAAAAATAGACCTACCCTATGACCCAGCAATAGCACTGCTAGGAATTTACCCAAGGGACACAGGAGTACTGATGCATAGGGGCACTTGTACCCCAATGTTTATAGCAGCACTCTCAACAATAGCCAAATTATGGAAAGAGCCTAAATGTCCATCAACTGATGAATGGATAAAGAAATTGTAGTTTATATACACAATGGAGTACTACATGGCAATGAGAAAGAACGAAATATGGCCCTTTGTAGCAACGTGGATGGAACTGGAGAGTGTGATGCTAAGTGAAATAAGCCATACAGAGAAAGACAGATACCATATGGTTTCACTTTTATGTGGATCCTGAGAAACTTAACAGAAACCCATGGGGGAGGGGAAGGAAAAAAAAAAAAAAAAAAAAAGAGGTTAGAGTGGAAGAGAGCCAAAGCATAAGAGACTCTTAAAAACTGAGAACAAACTGAGGGTTGATGGGGGGGGGTGGGAGGGAGGGGAGGGTGGGTGATGGGTATTGAGGAGGGCACCTTTTGGGATGAGCACTGGGTGTTGTATGGAAACCAATTTGACAATAAACTTCATATATTGGAGAAAAAAAAAAAAAAAAAGAAATTCCCTCCACTTACTCTCCAGAGCTAAGGAGTCTTGCATGCAATAATCAAAATTAAAGCAGAAGTGATGAAAATATATGTGCACAGCTGTAAAATACCCTAATCTTTAAATTAATCTTTGGTCCCCAGTGCATTAAATCACCAAGGTTCATGAGAAAGTTTAAGTTTTTTTCATTTCTTTAATTCACTCCATTCTTGTAGTAAAAACTGATATGATAAACTTTCAATAATCGAACAACACATTAACCATACTTTAATAATGATATTATTATGTTACATTACATTATGTCATATCACATTACATTATTAATGGATATCAGTAATTGAGTGCCTACTATGTGCTGGGCAAAATATTAGGTGTTTTACTATATATGATATTGTTTACCCTCCACTACTCTGGGGTTTGGTTTTCTTATCTGTGCTCTATAGATGAGTAAAATGGCTCAGAATAACTTGTCCATAGTTTCACAGACACCAAGCACTGTTCTAGAAGCAGGGCTCAAACCCACCTTAGGCAACCATAAACAATTAGAGAATTTTGCAAAGTGAGGGTTTGCAAAATTAGCATACAAAAATCCATAGCCTTTCTATACAGAAACAAAAAGCCAGTTAGAAAATATTATGGGAGAGGACTCTGTTTAGGATAGCAAGTTTGTAAAAAATATATATATATAATAAGCAGTTGAATAAACAAATGAATAGAACACCAAGGAGCAAACTTAGTAACAAATGTTTAAAACCTTTATAAGGAGAAAAGGTGCAAAACTTTTGAAAGACACAAGTTATTGAACAAATGGAAAGAAGAAGCAGGTTCTTGAATAAGGGAACTCAGACTCGTAAAGATATTAATTGTCCCTATGTTAATCCATGAATTTATCATAATTTCAATAAAAATACCATCAAGTTTTTCCCCCCTCAAGGCCTGCTTCTTGATTATAAAGTTCATTTGGAGTTACAAGAAAGCAAGAAAGTCAGGAAAACCCTGAAAAAGAAACATGCTGGTGGGGGTGGGGTGGGAGGATAACACTTCAGATATTAAAGCATATTCTAAAACCTCTATAATTAAAATAATGTGATAATGGCATATGAATAGACAGACCAATGACATAAAGTAGAAAATCTAAAAATATGTATGACTGCATAGGAAAATTTACAATAGGAAACCATGTAACTACTGGAAGAAAACATGGATGAATTCCTTTACAAACTGCAAGTGGGGAAATTTGTCCTAATTATGCCTCAATGACATAAGTCCCAACAAATTCAACTAAATATTATTAATGGCAAATGCCTCTCTTGGTCAGATAATCATCATTTTTATGGATTGTATGGAAAGCAAAATCCAACACACTCCTGGGAATCACGGAAATTGCACAATCGTTCAGTAAAATAAACTAATACCTTCTCTTTCTTCATCATCATTTTTAAACCCCAACAAAAAGATTGTATTAATATAACCAAAACCTGGGACAAAGAAGCTAAACCACATCTGTTGGATTTAGTTGGAAATAAAGTACACTACGTCATATCCCAATTCATTCAAGACTTTCTGGATTTTAGCACTATACTTACTTTTATTTTTTTAATGTTTATTTACTTTTGAGAGAGAGAGAGACAGAGCAAGAGTGGGGAGGGGCAGAGAGAAAGGGAGACACAGAATCCAAAGCAGGCTCCAGGCTCCGAGCTCTCAGCACAGAGCCCTACAGGAAGCTTAAACTCACCAACTGTGAGATCATGACCTGAGCCCAAGTCAGGCGTTTAACTGACTGAGCCATCCAGGCGCCACCATATACTTACTTTTAAAAGGGATTGCCATCCTTGAATATCTTAATCCACTGTTTATATTAGCAAATGTATAAGTAATTTCTATGTGCTACAGGGTAAGGGTGCTTAATAGATATTTAGATTTATCCTATAATTAAAAAATAATAATAATGCAAATGTATGCTAAAGCTCTGTAAACAGTATCTTTAAAAAATTTGTTGTGGAGAAGGACCCCTGGTGTCCAGCTGGATTCAAGCCAGTCTATAGTGTGGCTGTTGACTGCATAGCATTTGAGTCCATGATGAGACAGCATCTTTGTTTACTCTGAGATATTTTACTTCACATCAAAGATGTCAAACCTCTAAAATTTGTAAAGATGACGTGTAGGAAGAAATACCTTGGTTGTTTTACATTTTTCCCAATAAACATTTCAAGAAGTGTAACATAGATTCTTTGGACACCAAATACGCCATGACTGACTGCTAGGAATGCATCTCAGACACAATAGTTACAGTGTCTGATTGGAATCTCCAGAACATATAGATAACACCTACATTTATTAAAATGACTTCTATCTCCACAAGTAGCTTCTGAAAAAGGCTTTTTAAAAACAACATAAAAAATGGTGTGTTGGCAAAAGACATGATCACAGCCTTGCTGTACACTAACATTGCCTTGCAAATGAAAACGTGCACCATTCCTTATGATCAGGGTTTCACCCATTTATTTGGTTAATCATTCAAATGGCTAAACAGACCTCTAATTTGAAAATAAAAACCAATTGATGCAATCACAAACAAGTTCTAAAATTGCGGTTTATAAAAATTGAAATCTTGTTCTAAGCCAAAACACACACACAGTTACCTTTTCCTAATCAGAGCATTCATTTCTCCTCATTATGATCTCACAAGCACATTAAAATCTTATTAACATTAATTACTTCTGAGCGCCTATGCATGAGCAGTGACAGTCGTGAGCGTGCGCGTGTCTGGATCATATCTACATTTATATACCTTGCTGCACTTTGCTTATAAAACATGTGAAAATATTTCTGCTAACACCAATTAGCTAATTTCACACACACACAGATAGTAAACTGCTGTCTCACTGCACAGCCTATCAGAGACCCATAAACATATGGACAAACGGACAAGAAAGAAAACAGAAACACCTCTTGAATGTGAGAAATGAAACGCCTTATTGTTGAGCCTTAATTCCTGAGGTACAAACAAGTTGAAAGAACAAAATAACAAAAAATAAAAAACCATTAAAAATTTAAAAACCAAGCATTTTATTTCCTACCCAGATGGATTCAATGATAAAAATGATAGACACAAAGAAAAACTGGCAAGCAAAAAGCAGCTGACACAGGAGAGATGGAAAGAGACAGATAAACAAAGAGACGGAAGTGAAAGTGTTCTTCTTTACATGTGTACACATCCACACGTGTGCGCGCCCACACACACACATCTGCTCCACATAATTATACTCATACTACAATTTGAACAAAAACAATATAAACTTTACACTGACCATAAGGTAAGAATAATAGCACACCACACCTCAAAATCAAACAGGTCTATTTCCATAAGCAAATAAAATTCCTGCTCAATCCAAATGATTTATGAATTCTACTTATACCAAGAATGTTACACATAGGAGCCATTTGTCCCTACAACAGAAACTCAGAGTAAGTGCAGTAAAGGAGGCAATGATAGCCACAGAACTACATATAATCCTTATCTCTTTTCTTCACACTCTCCTTCTCTCAGCATGCAACTATTTTACCCTTCACACATACACTCTACCAAATTGTCCTTCTTTCCGTCCTTTAAAAGGAATTTCGTAGGAATTTTCATAAAGAATTAACTATTGATCATTACAGCCACATTTTCTTGCCGATCCACATGTACATCTTCTTTCATAGCCTACAATTTATACTAATCCAAAGACCTATGAAATACACTGTATCTATATCCATATATCCTATCCTGAGTCTTTCTGCCATCTTTAATTTCTTGTTTACTATTGACCACTATACCAACACTGTACCATTTTCCCAAAGAAAATATTTCAAAATTCCTAGGAAAACACCAGGCATCGGCAAAAAAAAAAAAAAAAGTTCATGCTTAGTTCCATAATGACTTTTTTTCCGGTGAGAAAAATACTTAACTTCATTCGGTCAACATACTATGTTTGTAGGAAAAGAGAAATAATATAACTTAATCTTAAAAGTATTTTAACAATTGACTACAGTCATTAAATGATTTTAGAATGTTTCACTAAGAATGAAATAGAGAGAGAATATGAGATATTCAACCATCCAGCACAATTAATGCTCAAGTTGATGTAAGTGGGTATAACTCATTCTAAAATTCCAATGTTCTACCTATTGTCTAGCAGCCTCACTGGTATATTATGGGGGCCAGTGACTTAGAGCAATACAAGTGTGCACTCTACAGGTATGCTATGTAACAGAGGTCTAAGTACATATGAGGAAAGAAATGGTGGAGAGTAGATTTTTGAAACTTTATGAAATCATATTTAAAATATATGACATTGGTATCAATATAAAATTTAAATGATAGCCAAGAATACTGAAGTTTATTTTAATTTAATGTTTTATTTAATTTATTTTAATTTAATATTATTCAACATGCTCATAACTCAAAACAAGATGTAGTGGACATTCTCTGGGAAACTCAAAACATGCCAATATAAACATCATTAGCAAATGAAGTGTTAATTTTTTTTTTTTTTAATAAACTAGAGGATAATAAAATAAGGCCAAATACAATAAAATGGTATTTACAGATGAGCAAGAGTTATTTCAAGTAATTACCAACTTATCATAACAATTTAAAATAAAGTGAAATTATCATCCCTATGAAGTTTACATAGACATTATATAAGTCAGTAGCAATTGTTAGAGTACTATATATGACTTGCAAATATTCTGATTTACCAGATTTAGCAAACAGAATCAAGTGTGGCCTTTACAAGAAAGTCTACAGAAATGACAAAACAAAAATTTGAAACTAAAAAACTAGTGGTTGCCTATCACAACACAAGAGAACTCTATGCTTTAAAAATATATTCATTTTTAATTAGTAACACCTAAATATTTGTTTATAGGTCATTAAGAGCTTAACAGATTCTGGAAACCAAAAATTAAAGTATTAGCAACCACTGCCAAAGGAAGATTAATTTGATTTTATTTTTAAATCTGTAAATTTACAGATCAGTAGAAAAATATGAGATATATAAAAAAAAAATTACATTGACATTTTCAGGGATATATTGCATTAAGATAGACCCCCAGTGATCAGAAAAGTATGGAAAAAGAGTAGGCACCAAAGAAATAATTTGGGGTAGACATCAAAAAAAAAACAAACAAAAAAAAAACAAACCTCACAATAGTACAATATTAGTCTGCATGTTGCAGATAGCTTTACAGTGATCCACTGACAAATGACCATGACAGAACTAGCAAAAAGTGTAAAAAATAGGTTGAGACTTAGAACCCACCTTCCCTCTCATAAATACCACATCACAAACTGCAGAGATTAGGTGGCCAAATTTCAGCGTCAAAGGTATACTTGGCATTTAAACCAGATCTAAGAATTATGGTCTTTGTTTTCTAGTAAAAGCTAATAAGCTGAGGTTTACTTAACTCTTTCCTGGTTTTTCTGTTTTTGTTTTTGTTTTTTGAGCTTCTCAAGGATTACTGAAAATGAAGACTACATATAAAAAAGACAGTTCATCATTTCCAAAAAAGATATTCATCCAGATTGCCCTCCAATCCGTGAAATCTGAGATGCCTAAGGAGTCTTCTTTGTGAAACCCTTACAAATATATCCAAAGATGGTGAGTCCCATATGGCTCTGATAAATGAAACCCGTTATTGTGAATTTCAAGCTCTTCTTTAAAACAAAACACTACTGGGTGAATTTGGTGCTCATGAAATAAAGCACTAATTGCGTGGCCTAACAACACTCTGAATCCTCTCCCTAGCAGACATTTTAAGTTGTGCCAAATTGGTTTTGGGATGTGAACAAATATCCTGGAGCCAGACTCTCACATGCACGCACTACTCCCTGGAAGTAAGTTGGACACTCTTGGAAACTGCATTAACTCTTTCAGGCCACCAGGGAACCTAAAAAAAAAAAAGTGCCTCTTTTAAGAGGAAGACAAGTCATTCGGTCTAAAGTTAAACCCAAGTAAATGATGAAATAGCAAAAACTGATTTGGGGCCTTTTCAACATAAAGTATCCATTGATATTAGATAGCCCCAATAGATGCTTATTCAAATGTATCCAGAAAATCTTATTCCTCTTTTCCTATGTGTGCATAATTTCCAAGACATTAATAAGACTTGTGTGCATTCAGGAGAGGAGAATTCATTTTAAGCTTAATATGCCACATTTGCCTCAGGCATAGTGATAAGAAACTTTTGTTTCTTTGGTAACCACTTTCACCTTATTAGAACAGAAAACTTCTTGACTTTGTGTCTCACCACATGAAATATAATTTCCACACTATAATTTTTTCTATGGTGTTTCCATCTTAGTTCAGAAAGATGACTACAAATCTGGAACTGCATATTTAAATGGAAATTAATCTAATCCCATCTCCCTCTCACTTGAATTTAGGAATTAATAAAAACAATTTTTTAATTAAAAGTACCTACATGTAAAAAAAAATTTATAACTACCAGATTCTTCTTTCTTTCCTTTTTCTTTTTTCTTTCTTTTTCTAGTCCTAATTTCTTCAAAAGCAAAGTAATTCTTAGTTAGAAGTTATTATATTTTTAAGGAATTTTAACCGAGCATTTTATTTACAGTATGCCACAAGCAGCACATCCCCTTGTAACTCACTGATAAATATCCTGAGTTATATTTGTACTAAAGATTACCCAAACTCCACTAACTATAATTTTACACTTTTAGGTCACTGTCATTCTGTGGCATCCATTCTCTTCTTTCATCTTAAAGGTTTAGTAAAGACATAGATAGAAGAAAAACTACTTTTTCTGTGGGTAGAAAATAATTAAATGCCTATGAAGAAGGTTTTTTAACCACTTCTAGTTTAAGCCTTCTACAATATATTTCCTAGAGAACCATATTTTATTTCCTTCCAATTGGTGTGAATTGAAGAATGTTACCAGAAGTCTATGTTCCATTTCTAAGAAAGCATTATATTCCAACAATTAGCCTGTGTACGCTACTGCCAATGACTTTATTACTGAGACATAAAACAACAACAACTTTATCAGACCCTAAAAGGAAATTTACAAGTAGACAGGACATTTAGTGAACTAAATGTGGAGCTGCTTCTGACCTCGATTAAATCAAACTACAATTCTTAGAAGAGAAACCAAGTCTGCAGATGTGTCAATATAAGAACATACACCTGACTTTCACACCTGACTCACCACAGAGGTGGTGGCACTCTGAATAACTCTTAAATATTTCCTAATAAAAATTTTGAGGATCTGTTAGTGCACAGGGGTCTGTTTGTAGCATGTCTGACATCACAGCATTACTTCTATGCTCTGTTGCATATTTGTGTAGTTAGTTGCTGATAACCAAATAAAACTCACATTCTAGTTGAGTTTATTTGGAATTTAGAGCCATACTAATGGCATTAAAAGGTAATAGGTTAATACTCAACAGGCACCTCAACATCAAAAAAACTTTTATCTATGCTTAAAGCCAATATTCATTACATCAGTGAGAAACTGACTCAATACATACCCACCACTTCAACAAAGTAATAATAGGGCCAAGAAGCAATTTTCCCATGAGGTCCAAACAGAGAGGATATTTGGGGTAGTAATAAACCCCTTATGGAAGACTAAAGTTCTGATTCATATTTCTACCATGGTCTTCTTTTTCACCCCAAATTCATATAATGACATCAATTTAGGAGAAAAGGTATCAAAATGTAGCATATGTTCATTTCAAATTCCTATGACAAACTATAATTAGGACTTATAAAAACCATGGCCTTATCAAGCACCTGGGTGGCTTAGTCGGTAAATGTCTGACTCTTGATCTCAGCTCAGGTCATAACCTCATGGTTCACAAGGTCAAGCCCCATGTCAGGCTCTGTGTTTGGGATTCTCTCTTTCCCTCTCTCTCTGTGCCTCGCCTGCCCGGGCTCATTCATTCTCATTCTCTCTCTCTCTCTCTCTCTCTCTCTCTCTCCCTCTCTCAAAATAAATAAATAGACTTATAAAAATAAAACAACCAATGACTTTTCTTTAGTAGTATGCTTGTATTTTTTATTAAGCTTTTTATTTTAATTCCAGTATAGTTAACATACAGTGTCATACTAGTTTCTGGTTTACACTATAATGATTCAACAATTCTATACATTATTAATTGCACATCATGATAAGTATACTTGTAAGCTTATATCTCTCTTTATCTTTTGTGTATTTACTGTATGTAAACCTTATGGTAACTCACAAAAGGTAAAGAGAAAGAAATATAAGTATACAACTAAAATCTAACCACAAAGAGAGCAAGGTAAGAAGAAATAGACAGGAAATACAAAAATAGTCAGAAATAATTAACAAAATGGCAATAAGCACATATCTATCAATAATTACTTTAAATGTAAATGGACTAAATTTTCCAATCAAAAGACATAGAGTAGCTGAATGGATTAAAAAAACAAGACCCATCTACAGGCTGCCTAGAAGAAATTCACTTTAGATGTAAGGATGCACACAGACTGAAAGTGAAGGGATTAAAAAAGATATTCCATGCAAATGGAAACTAAAAGAAAGCTGGAGTAGTTATACTCTTATCAGACAAAATAAACCTTAAAACAAAGACTGTCATAAGAGACAAAGAGGGGAATTACATAATGATAAAAGGGTCGATCTACCAAAAAATTATAACATTTGTAAATATGCATGTATCCAACACAGAAACATCTAACTATATAAAGCAAATGTTAACAGACCTAAAGGGAGAAACAGACAACAATACAATAACAGTAGGGGACTTTAATACCCTATTTACATCAATGGATAGATTATCCAGATAGAAAATTAATAATCAAACATTGGCCATTGAAAAAAAGAAATAACAAAGATTAGAGCAGAAATAAATGAAATAGACCCTACAAAGACAATAGAAAAGATCAATGAAATTCTGAGCTAGCTCTCTGCAAAGGTAAACAAAGTTCACAAACTTTTAGCTAGACTTAATAAGAAGGAGAAAGAGGATTCAAATAAATAAAATCAGAAATGAAACAGGAGATGTTACAACTGACACCACAGAAACACATAACATTATGAGACTCCTTTAAATAATCATATGCTAACAAACTGCACAACCTATAAGAAATGGATAAATTCCTAAAAACATACAATGTACCAACACTGAAACATGATGAAATTGAAAATCTGAATAGATCCATTACTAGCAAAGAGATAAAATCAGGAATCAAACCCAAGAAAGTCCAAGTCCAAGACTGCAATACTTCACTGGTGAATTCTACAAAACATTCAAAGATGAATTAATTCCAATCCTTCTCGAACTCTTCCAAAAAATTGAAGAGGAGAGAACTCTTCCAGACTCGTTTTACAAGAGTCTGATTTGTAATCAGAATTACCCTGATACCAAAACCAGACAAGAATGTTACAAGAAAAGAAAATTATAGGCCAATATCCCTGATGAACATAGATGCAAAATTCCTCAACGAAATATTAGCAAACCCAATTCGACAATACATTAAAATGTTCGTACACTGTGGTCAAGGGAGATTTATTCAAGGGATGCAAGGATGGTTCAACATCTGCAAATCAGTTAATGTGATATACAACAGTAACAAAAGATAAAAATCATATGATCATCTCAATAGATACAGAAAAAGCATTTGACACAATTCAACATTTATTTGATAAAAATTCCCAACAAAGTGGGTATACAGGGAACATATCTCAACATAATAAATGCTGTACAGGACAAGCCCACAGCTAACATCATAAAGCTTTTCCATTGAGATCATGAACAAGACAGGGATGGCTACTCTCACACTTTTATTCAATATAGTATTGGAAGTCCTAGCTAGAGCAATGGAAATAAAAAGAAATAAAACCATCCAAATTGGAAAGGAAGAAGTAAAATTGTCAGTTTTATGTCATTTGCAGATCACATAATATTATATATAGAAAGCCTAAAAGACTCCATCAAAAAAAAAAAAAAAAAACACATCAGAATTTTAACAAATTCAGTAAAGCTGCAGAATACAAAATTAACACACAAAAATCTATTGTGTTTCTATACACTAATAATGACCTATCAAAACGAGAATTTGGGGTGCCTGGGTGGCTCAGTCAATTAAGCATCCAACTTTGGCTCAGTTCATGATCTCATTGTTCATGAGTCCAAGCCTGCATTGGGTTTGCACTGACAGTGCAAAGCCTGCCTGGGATTCTCTCTCCATCCCTCTCTCTCTGTCCTTCCCCCACTGGTACATGCATGCATTTTCTCTCTCTTTTGCTCTCTCTCAAAATACATAAACTTTAAATTAAAAAAAGAAAACTGTAAGACATTAATGAAAGAAACTTAAGAAGACACAAATAAATTGAAAGATATTCCACGCGTATGGATTGGAAGAATTAGTATTGTTAAAATGTCTATGTCATTCAAAGGAATATACAAATTTAATATAATCCTTATCAAAATTCCAATGGTATATTTCACTGAAATAGAACAAATATCCTAAAATTTGAATAGAAACATAAAAGACTCTTAATAGTCAAAGCAATTTTGAGAAAGGGGAACAAAGCTGGAGGCATCATGCTCCCTGACTTCAAACTATATTACAAAGCTATAGTAATTAAAACAGTACTGCATTGGCATAAAAACTGATACACAGATAGATCAACATGACAGAACAGAAAGTGTCGAAACAAACCTACATATATATGATCATTTAATTTATGACAAAGAATCCAAGAATATATAATGGGGAAAACATTCAATAAATGGTGCTGGGAAAACTGGACAGTCATATACAAAAAGATGAAACTGCACCATTACCTTACACCACACACAAAATTTAACTCAAAATGGAGTAAGGACCCGAATGTAAGACCTGAAACCATAAAACTCCAAGGAGCAAACATAAGCAGTAAACTTCTTGACACTGGCCTTGGTGATGACTTTTGAATGTGACACCAAAAGCAAACAACAAAAGCAAAAATAAGCATGTGGGACCACATCAAATTAAAGAAATTCTGCACAACAAAGAAAACCATTAACAAAATGAAAAGGCAATTTAGTGAATGGGAAAAAATATTTGTAAACCATATCCCTGATAGAGGGTTAATATCCAAAATATGTAAAGAACTCAATAGCAAAAATACAAATAATCCAGTTAAAAAATCAGCAGAAAATCTGAATAAACATTTTTTCAAGAAGAAATACAGATGGTGAGTAGGTACATGGAAAGATGCTCTACATCATTAATCATCAGGAAAATGGAAATCAAAACCACAATGACATCTCACCTCACACCTGTTAGAATGACTATTATCAAAAACACTAGAAATAACAATTGTTGGCAAAATGTGGAGAAGGAACCTTGGTGCACTGTTCTTGAGAATGTGAACTGGTACATGCATTAAGAAAACCGGTATGGAAGTTCCACAAAGAAATGAAAATAGGACTATAGTAATATGATCCAGTAATCCCACTTCTGAGTATTTATTTGAGGGAAATGAAAACACTCATTCAAAAAATATATATGTACCCCCATGTTCATTGCAATGTTATTTACTGTGGGCAAGATATGAAAACATCCTAAAGGTCCATCGATGAAAATGAATAAAGATGTAGCATGTATACATAATAGAGTATTATTTGGCCATAAAAAAGAATGAAACTGTGCCATTTGAGACAACCTGAATGGACCTGTAGGGCATTAGGCTAAGTGAAATAAGTCAGACAGAGAAAGATAAATACATGATCTGTCTTATATGTGGAATCTAAAAAAAAAATTTTAATTAAAAAAAAAACCTTGGGCGCCTGGGTGTCGGTTAAGTGCATCTCACTCTTGATTTCGGCTCAGGTCATGATCTCACAGTTCCTGAGTTTGAGCCCTGCATCAGACTCTGTACTGAGAGTGCACAGCCTGCTTGGGATCCTCTCTCTCCCTCTCTCTCTGCCCCTCCTCCACTCATTCTTTCTTTCTCTCTCTCTCTCTCTCCCTCTCAATAAATAAATAAACCTAAATAAAAAAATAAATAATAAAAAAATACTTTACAAAAAAACAACCCTAAGCTTATAGATAGAACAGATTGGTGGTTGCCACAGGTGGGGGACAGGAGGTGGGAGGAATAGTTAAAATATTTTTGCTTTTTTATTGTTGTTGTCTAACTAAATTGAATAAGAATTTTTAAAAACCTAAGGAAATTTGAATAAACTCTGGATAATCGTTAATAATAATGTATCAACATCAGTTCATTAATTTTAACAAGTGGGCTGTATTAATGTAAAATGTTACTAATAGGTGAATCCATGGTGGGGAGGAAGACTAATATGTGGACTCTGTACTATCTGCTCAATTTTTTTTTTTGTGTAAATCTAAAAACAAACAAAAAAAACAATGGCATGTCTTTTATTGGGTACCCACCCCATTTTTTTCATATTTGGAAGTCTGCCAATGAGCTCAGAACTAATTTATTCAAAGCCATTTGTTTTCTGCTCCATGTTCATTACCTGTGTACACCAATAAAATAGAGGCAAAAAGCTTGACATGATACACACCGCCCTTTTAGGTCAGCTAGTTCTCAATAGTTTTAGTAGTCAAAATATACTTGTTCAAATAGCTTCTAACCCGGAAATTATAACCAGAATGATTTTTAGATGTTAAAAGAGAGCAGCAAAAAAAAAAAAAAAAAAAAAAAAAAAAAAAAAAAAAGGAGGAAAGTAAAAGGGGTAGGAATATTAGAAGGGCATCTTGATCTATAGGGAAAATGGACTGACTAATCATCTTATTGAAGCAATGAGTAACCTAGTTCCCAGGACCAACTCAAATACTGGAAACTACTGTGTAACTTTAGCCAACTTATTTAACCTCTTTTGGCGTCTGTTTCCTAATCTGTAAAACAGCGGTAAACTGCAGACACCAACTGCTTTCTTTATCCCTACAACTGGCTAGGATCTTTTAAAATTTATTCCCTGAGCCAAAACCTCACCCACATGCCATCCGTTATTTTCCCTCCTTTTTCCTGTCTCCTTTGCCTCTGCAGAGAAATAAAATTAGCAGTCAAAATTAAACAAGCCCAGTGGGCAAGACAGCCTTTGGTTTAAGGAAAGGGATGGAGTAAGTTGTGTTAAATTGCTTACTTGGCCCCAAAAGGTTCATTGTTGGGATATTACCTCCCACAACTAGCTCCACTGGAATTTTTCTCAGGAAAATGGAGAACTGTTTTAAGATAGACATGCCCTTTAAGTTGGTCTCAAATCAAAATAAATTTAGGATATTCAAAAACACCCTACAGGATTTTCCCTGTGGAGTCTAAATAAATCACTAACCAAATTTTCCAATTTATGCTCTACTGCTAAATGGGACTTTCTAAAAAATCATGTTTTAATTTCTACATATGAAAAGGGAGTATAGGTAAACTTCTTCACTATGTATTTTCACCCTCCTTTCTTCATGGTAGCATTCATTTTCTTCATAGAATTTAAAAGAATGCCATTTGGGAAAAGACTACACTTAAAGAAGAAAGTTGAAATACAACCCAAGTTTCCAATAAACTAGAAAGTCAGCTAAAGACAGCACTATATACCTTGGTTAGTGTATCTTTTAAAATATAATTATAGAGGCATTAAGAATACCTCCCAAATGTATGCATATTAAACTGTAAAATCATAATTAGTTTTACACTTAAAAAATGCATTTCAGAGCTCCTTTAAATTAATAACTCTACTGTATTTAAAATGTTATTAAATCTATAAAAATGTACATAAAATATCTAGCAATTCATATACTTAGTAAATGAGAAATTGTATTAGTTTGTACACTGCACTGTGTACAATAGGCTGTCATTGTATATGAGGCTTTTTTTTTTTTAAACAAGAACATCAAAAAATGTTCAGGAATAAGTTTTTAGATATTAGGAAGCCCTGTGGCATTTACACTATTAATACACGCATTGGATTTTATTTATTTATCATAAAAGTTTTTTTGTTTTGTTTTTTAGAAAGAGACAGAACGCGAGCAGGGGAGGGGCACAGAGAGAGGGAGACACAGAACCTGAAGGAGGTTCCAGGCTCTGAGCTGTCAGCACAGAGCCCGAAGCGGTGCTTGAACCCACAAACCATGAGATCATGACCTGAGCCAAAGTCGGATGCTTAACTGACTGGGCCGCCTAGGCGCCTCTATTTGCATTGGATTTTAAATACAAATAAATTATTTTAAGACCTACAACAATGGCTATGTTATGAAATTATTGTTTCATGGCATGTCATTCAAATAATCTCTTCCATCAAAGAGTTTAAACTCTCAAAAATAAAAATATAAACAAAAGATTATTCACTTCAATGGATAGTCCCTAAAATATTATGCATTATTAACATCAAACTTTACAATACTTAAAAAAAAAAAATACTGGACGGATTAAGTGTGGCAAAATGGTTTGTTCCCCACAAAGGAAATGAATTTAAGTCCCAAAAAGTTTAATTAGCATTTGGTGGTTTGAACTTACCAAATAGAGGAAACGGCCTGACTCTGAAGGTTAACTGTAGAGTCAGAAATTACATATACTGGTGGTTAAAAGCACCGACTGCTATCAAATTTAGATTGAAAGAGTTCAATCTCAGTTCTGCACTTACTAGATCTGAAATCTTTGGTAAGTCACTTAAACATCCCAAATCAGGCTTTTCTTCTCTGTAAACTGGGTTAAGAAACTCCTCATAGCAAAGGCATGGGAATTAAAGGAGATTCCACAGACAATGTTCTTTAACAGTTCAATAATTGTGATTATTATTACTACTTAGACCCCTTCTGATCATTCAGAAAACTTAAATTCTACCTCCGGCTAAAAGTTACTTCTCAGTGGCAGAATAAGAAAAAAAAAATATATCAATTTAGTTTACATGGGATAAGTAGTAGTTATTATACCATATCAGTAATACACTTTCTGGCCCTCAAAGCTAGACATTATCATTTAACATAATAGGATCCTGGTAAAGATTTATTGATTAGGGAAAAATACAATATGATATAGTAGAAAGAGTATAGGCTCTGAATCTGGCTTTGATGCTTAACAGCTGTGTCAAACTGGCTATCAATGAGCTTCATTATTTTTTGTTGCTTTTGTCTGTCACAGAGACAGAAAACCAGGGTATACAACAAAGTCATTGGTAAGACTAAATTAAGCAATGTCTATGAAAAGTCCTCAGTAATTTCTCTTTTCCTTAATTCTGAGGTTATAGGGCAAGAATGGTAACTGTTTTTCAAGGCCGAACTTTTCTTACTCAGCTGTATCAACTTTGTCCTTCTATGTAAAATGAGATTAGATTTCATTAGGGAATATTGTGAAGTATGAGAATTAATTCAGGTGCAATGGTAAATAATATACTCTAAAGACAATACACCCTAAAAACAACAGCAGTGATTCCCAAATCTTGCAATACTATCAGAATCTATGAGATAGTTTTTTGTAAAATATTGATACCCAAATCCATATCTAAAGACTCTGATTTAGGATATCTGGGAGTAGAACCTAGAAATGTGTTCATTTAGAAAGCCCCCAGCTGATTATGATGTACAATAGCCAAGGAAAGTAGCGTTTCTAACCCATGTGAACCAGATAGAACCCAGGATGCCTGAGTTCCATCCCAGACCTTTTAGAGATGGAGCTTAGAAATATGAATTGTCGCAAACACCCTAGGTGATTTTAAAGTACACTAAAGTTAAAGAACCACTAGAGTAGAGTCCAATACTACACTATCAAAAAGGTATATACAATTCTTCATATTTGGTTATTTTAAATTTTTTACCTTCTATTTTAATAAATTTATCACTGTCAAAAATGAACTTATGAATGATAGGTAAAAAATTTATCCAAAGAAAACACTAATTTTAGACTCAAAGGCATTATCATTGTCATTATCACAGGTTTTTAAACCAAAACATAGGAAATAGGGTAAACACAACATCCATCTCCAGAGCCTAAAACCAAGAAACACTATAACTAAGAGATGGCATCAGTTTCAGTGTTTTTAGAATCTATGTTTTTTTGCTTTGACTTAGGTTTCTATTATCTATCCCTTCTTTAATTAGAACAGTAATAATGATAAATATTAATATTGGTATAGGGCTTTACTATTTATAAAGAAATTCCATATGCATTAACCATTTTAATCCTTACAATCCTACCTTGTGAGGTAGGAAGGAAGGGTAACATCTACTACTACCTTTCCACAAATAAGCAAAACAGCTTAAGCAACTTGCCCAAAGTCATATAGTTTGCTGATGTTTATGGTAACACATGGATTGAAATCCCAGATGTAAGTTCCATGCAAACATTCTGAAATTTAAATTTTAGCACTCATTTTTAAGTGTTACTTAAAAATCTTCAAAATAGCATGAAAGAGTCTCTGAATTGCAAATAGTCTATGGTCTCATACCAAAGCATGAGTTGATCTTACTATTTAAAGTTACTGTAATTTATTTATTCTACAGTTGAAGGATAGAAGGAAAGTGGAGCTCAAGTAACCAAAAAAACAAACAAACAAAAAAATTAAACAAAAAACTGGAATCCCCATAAGTTATAATTTCCCTGCCCACTTGCAGTTCAACCCTCTCTGGAAAAAAAAAAAAACAAAACAAAAAAAACTCTCCATGCCTCAGTTTCCTCTTCTAAAACATGGTATATTAAATAATACTTTCAAAGGATAGCAACTTAATTTTCAACTATACGGTACTTCAAAAAGCGTTAAACAAAATGTACAACTAGAGTAATACTACCAAATAACCAATCCCTACAAAAACCCTGAGTCAAAAGTACCTTAAGAGCAACTAGTCCAGCCTGCTCATTTTATGCATGGGGAACAGGCCTAGAAAGGTCAAATACCTTACCCAAGATATCAGCAAATTTGTTATAAAGCTAAAACTAGAAATTAAGTATCTCTACCCCAAAGTCAACTACAATATATTACCTGTAAATAGGCAATGCAATCTCTTCTTCTCAAAAAAGTCATTTTAATGTGAGAGAAAGTCAGTCTTTAAAGGGAAATTTGGAAAGGAGGTGGTATCAGAGGTGTTTTTTCCAAAGAGAAAAGGCCCTAAAATTATTTAAACCAAAAAAAATGAAAACAAAAATAACAAATAAGAAGTTATAAACCATCTGAACATAACCACTCATTCAGATCTCAAACATCTGAGTACCTCTGGGCTGAATACCATAGAAAATTCTGGAGGCAGAAGGATGAATAAGCCACACACTCTATCCTTGAGAAGCTCATGGTTTAGTTGAAAGATATGCTTACAAACAATACAAAACAATGCAAAGAAGTATTACAAACAATATAATGTGAGAGTGGTATTAGCAGAGAATATAAAAGTTGCTCTGAGAATGTGCAGAAAGGAGTCCCTCACTGTCTAGAACGATTGGGCTAAAGCTTTCCAAGTGGTTAGAATTAGGTGAGTATCTTGGACAATCCCTGCCCTCTTCACCCCCAATTCTAAATTGAACATTTGTGCCTATTATATCTAAAATGTTTTTAATACAGAGTGGGATGAGGGAAGGGGTAAAGTGCACACATAATTTCTCCTTGGGTAGCTAGAATTGCCAAACACACTAAAGCATGTATTTTTGTGCAGCTACTGCAAAATCAGAGCTTAAAACAATCTGCCAAATTTTTGCAAATGTCCTGTTCTTTCCTTTTCACTGGCTCATGCATCAGGGACACAAGGTGGCACTGTCGTGCTGACATTCATTTCAGGGCCCTTTCTAAATGGACAATTTGGAAAGAGGCAAAAGGCCCTACTGTGATAACTAAAACCCAGAGTGGTAATACTGGCCTTCTGCTATGTCTACCAGCATTAATGGTGGCTGAGGAAAGAGTAAATCATTTTGTATTTCATGAACATCACATGATGCCTGTATATAAAAGAGAACATATTCTCTGATGGTTCCTACAAAATGCCATGTTGTGTGTTCATAGAAATGTCCAAAGGAATACAGTGCCCCTCTGCCAGTGGAAAGCCGTAAGTGAACTGTTTACCATGGGCAAGGCCGTGGACATGGACCGCCTCTCCATCTAGTGGCCAGTGGGAAAGAATGGAACCATAGTGTTCGCTTGGTTAAAAGCAGGCCTTTTATCAAACCAACCATAGGCAATTATGTCACTTTGTCTGACAAATGACAATTTGGGGTTTATTGCATTCATTGAATCATTAAACAGACCTAATAATACACTGAATTGACATTTACTTGAGCTAAAGACAACAGCAACCAATAATAATAATAATAATAATAATAATAATAATAATAAAGTACGTGGGCTCTCTCAGAGCAACTAAAATCCCTTTATTCTTCCATCATTACCAACTTAAACTTCTCTCCAGATATTTATGATTTATAGTTAGAAAATGTAAGCAATATTGTATAGCTATTTAAAATAAAATTATACATTCTTTAAGATAAAAGAAAATCTGCAAAGGAGCTTTCCCCTTCATTTTATAGGCAAGGAATCTGAGGAATAGGGAGGTTATGATTTATTCAAAGTCATTATAGTCAGGACTAGAAACCAAGCCTCCAGATTTAACCACTTTAAATCCTTTTTGGCATTAATTAATGCCTCCTGTTCTGCAGAGTAGTGCCTTTTTTTTTTTTTTTAACCACGCCATAGTGTTTCTCCCAACATGCTAGGAAAATAGTTTCTAAAACTTTTATTCACATATTTTGATGCTAGGTTGATAGGACTGAAGCTATTGTATATAAGCCCTTACACATCATCATATGCATGGGCATATTCTGAGGCTATTATAATAACATGCTTTTAAAAAAAACTAACCAATTAGTCACATTCATTCAACATTTAGAAAGCAAAGTGGGCAGGGAATAGAGTAGAATGTGCTAGTCAAACTCACTATACAGAAATGGTTTCAGAAAGCCATTTTGTAAAAAGAAACCTAAATCCATTCAGACTGACAGGAAGTTTAGAGTTGTTTTTTTGTTTTATTTTATATAAAAAGTATTTGATTTCATTTTAAGAGAGGAAACACACACACAAACTTACACTGTCGATCACTTCAACCATTTTAATTAAACTCATGATGCAGTTTTGCTACATGCCTTGGGAATGCTTTATTGGGAAGGTTTCATATCAAAACAAATGAAATCTGTCCACCAACTACGAAAATCTGGTCACAACTCCAAACCTAACACTTAAAATAAGACAAAAGGTATGAAGAAATCCTGGCAAGTGAATATAGAAGTATGAGATGTTCTGGCTTCCTCTTCTATGATCTTTTGGTGGCAACTTTGGAATCTTAGAGCGGAGGAGGAATTTAGCAGATCTACAGTAGATAGGTGTAGGAAGAAGGTAGTGCTGTTGTTGGATAGGCTAGATGGCTTTTACGGGGGGGGGGGGGGGGGGGGGGGCGGGGTTGGGAAGTCTTTTTCTTTCGCAATAAACATAGAAGCTTCAAAAGCACCCACCCCTCCACTCGCAGCTTTACTTCTATTCTTATCCCCATTTGCTTCCTAATCATCTCTATTCTTCTCCCCTCTTGAGATGAGGTGAGGCAATAAAACCACTGTTGATGTGAGGAATTCAAAAAAGTTAAGAACTATTCCAATTCTTTTAACCCAACTTACAGTGCAGGTGGTAGGGGCATAAGACCAAGAAGATGCAAACATTACTAAATATGTGCAGACCCATAGTACATTTAATGTGCCAAAGAAATTGTGTAATGTTAAGTATTTAAAAACAGAAAAACCCAACACATAAAGCCACTCTTGCAACTCTATTTGCCTTGTTCCCATTTAAACGTAAAAGAGAGGATAACATTTACACTGCTTAAATGTCTTGGTACCTAAATAAGGTGTTTTTGTTTGTTTACAATAATAGCCTTACAGTTTTCATATAAATACATACATCTACCAGATAAATTACACAGCCTAGAACATTCATAGTTTTCTGCTAGCAAGTTTTTTTACTAGGTTTTAATTTTGTACCTGAACAAACTGACAACTTTACTTTAATTTTCTCTCAGTTGCATTTCATTTACTGGAAAGAAGCTCAAACTATAACAGGAATTTGCCAACAACAAATCACAATTTGATTACAACAGTAATTCAGAGAACATTTCTGAAAGAAAGGTAAAAATAGCAAATACCCAGGTTCATTTAGTAAAAAACCCAAGGCTTCTAACCATTAGATAGAATTAAAATTTAATTAATTTAAAGTCAAACATGGATTTTTAAAAGTTTAGATTAAGAATTTTCAAAAAAATACCATTATGTATGAGATTAATAATTATTGCCATTTTTAGTTTCAATTTATTGAACATTGGTTTAATTTCCCAAACCCTAAATTCCATTTAGTAGTTTCATATGTATTGAATGCAAATCTTTACATTAGTTTTTTCATATTGAAAGTTTTCAAATACTTAACATTATAACATATGTACATTAAATTCAGGATACCTTGAGACCCACAGGTATTCAGTATCAAAATACTTCTAATATCAAGGAGGTAAACATATTATGCTATAATGACCACCCTTTCAATCAGTTTCAAAGGCTAACTATTCAGAAATTAATAATATCCCCAGTTGCCATCTAGTAACGAGATAGGTCAATGAATTCAGCCGTTGCTTCTTGTCTCAATATTCCTACTTGGAAATCAGTAGCTAACTTTCTCTGAGTTAAAGCAGTTATAAAAGGGTTGCTTTGGTTAACTGAACTGTAAAACTGCTGGCTGGAGTTTCACTTGAGTGTCAAAAGACTCCCTAAAGGTAAGTGCCATGCCCTCAAGCTGATTACTGTCAAGTGAACTGCAGAATCACCAAAGGCTAGATCCTGGAGTAGAGGAAAGGTTCTGAAACCAAAGTTAAGCAGAATTTGCACACCACTTAATTATTATCACAGTTGAACAGCTAGAGTGGCAGAAAAGCCCTTTTTTCTTATGGGCCCTTGAATGTTGTCCCCAACATCTGTTGTAGTGGTTACTACATATACTACAGTAATGATAGATGGCATTATTTCCTCCCACAACCTTAAAAGCTTGCCTATGATAAAATCAGAAGTAAAAGAGCTCAAAGAATATATTTTTGATACATTAAATGTAATTGGTATCAATGTTATTTGATGATTAAATATAAAATAACTATGTTACAGGAAAACATAAATTCAGGCATTCTCTAGAAGTTCTTGATACAGATATTGCCCTTGGGTTTTTGGTAAAGAATTAAAAGGATTTTACTAGCGATTTGACATTGGCTATAATCCCTGAGGATTCTGCGAAATGCCAGAAATTACTTAAGCAATGAAAATGCACAAAACATAAGTCTGTGAGAAAATTATATATTTCAAGTTTTGCCAAATACCTACGAATCCTATACAGAATTTGAAAGTTCAGAACAAAGAATCAAATGGCCAATGATACTCTAGTATCATTATAAATAATACCTAATGATTATACAAGGTAACCAAAATGGCTTATACAATATGAAAAAAAAAAAAAAAAAAACATTTGAAAGAGTTGATTTCTAAGTTAATACTAATGCTTGCATGTATACACTTACTCAACTGCTAGGTGTTTATTGTCCTTGTTGTAGGTGAACTATAAGTGATATTTGATTTCCATAATTTGCTTGTGATAGTTACACAGCCACAAAAACAAAACTATTTAGATTTTCTTTTCAGCGCTATGCAACTTTTCATGCTAATAAGATTCTTACTGGTTAAGGAACTTGAGATGGATATACTATTTTACTTTTTTCATAGAAGTTCAGTATATTTTCCAGTGACAACTGTAGTTTGTTAAAATGTATTTGTAAAGTGGCCTGCAAGGCAAATCAGCTCTAATATCCTTTATCAATTTTAGACCTAAGGAGGCCAACCTTGAGACTGAAGAAGACTGGAACTAGCAGCATTCAAAGAATGTCCACATCAGTCCTTCCTTTGCCAGAAAGGATCACTAATTAGCAATATCAGCAATATCGACACACCTTGCCAGACCCTGGGACAACACATTTGCTCAGAGTCTGAACTTGGTTTCCTATGTGGTAGCATGGCCAGCCCCTACTCAGACTTGGGTAAGTCCATGAACACATCCACTGATCATTTCTGTATTTGTAGAAAGCCAGGACATGTGTAGATAATCACACAATTGGATATTTATGAAGTGCCAGATTTTATGAATACGGGAATTTGTTAATTAGCACAAGGACTAATCATTAAAATTCAAAAATAGATAAATAAACAGGAATGTCATTTATTTGTTCACATTTCAGAGGAAAGTATGCAGCTGTGATCCTTTTGATGAATGTAGACTTCTGGAGAAAAATGTGAAGAAGTAAAGTATCTGCAAGTTTTAAAATCTTAATGAGTAAAATCCAGGAAATTACTATATAGTCTTTATATTAAAAATAATCATAGTAATTCTTTCCCTAAGTTAAAAAAAAAAAAGTTAAAGCCAATGTGTGCTTAGCATTTGAATTACACTGTCTTGCTATTCCACTGTTTTTGGTCCTTTCCAAGGAGCCAAAGCTAATTTTTACCACACAGAAGTTAAAAAGCACACACACGTCACTCTGTACCAAATTGTTTTAGCTGTAGGGCATGGCAAAGCATGAAATAACTGCTTTAGAGCACTTCCTCATGTGGGTGTGTTAGATAACTGTCTGCTCCAATATTAAAATGAACCCCACTGTGACCTGACCAAGACATTCGGGCTCTCAATAGTCTTCATGTGCTGATAGGAAGGGGCCACCATAACCAATAAGGCTACTTAATGACTTTTCCGGCACCCGATAGACCTGCAGTGACACACACCTTTCAGCTTTCCAAAGCCCCATCTAGCAGAATACACTGGTTTTAAGTTTACTTATGCACATTTTACGATGTTCTGCACTATACAGACTTTGACAGTCCCTCCCCAAAGAGGCCAAGATTATTTTTCATACTAAAAATATTTTATATCTACTGAAGGCCAACAATTATAATGCAAAGGAAAACATACGCACATTCTAAAAATCAAGCCAACCATAAATATGACTAAATTTTTGCTTTCTTATATTCTTTCTAGAAGGTTAAGATAAATTTTCATCTCCTAAAAGCCTCTCCATTTTTTGTTGGCTTCTCATTAACATAAATATACTTAACATGAAATTTTTAAAATGTCATATATGCAAAGAATCTGTGATTTCTTTCCCATACCTGTGTGAGAATATATACATACTTTCACATATATGCACACAGATATCTCCACACATACACATAAATAGAAAAAGAATTGTTGATCAAGAGATACATAAAAGATTTCTTAAAAAAAAAAAAAAGGTAGAATTTCAGATAGTCCTCACAATGTTAATGTAGAAAATGACAGGTGCATGAGACATGCACATTTTTGACATGACACTTTTTTGTTTTAAAACAAATTTTTGGGTCAAGAGTTTGAAATGGAGAAAAATCACATTTGAAAGAGTATATACTATGTACCATATTAACATGCACTTTCAATAGACTCCCCCAAAAAGTTTCCCTTTAAATCTTTGGGGGAAAAAAACCTCTGACAGGACCTGAATGTACTTAGTATTTGTTCTGCTCTTGGTCAAAGCTGTCCTTTCCAGTTTAAAAGACACTTTAGGCAATAGAAGCAAATTAAAAGTCTCCAAATAAATTTTTAAAAAGAAAGGGGAAAAAAAGACTTTTAGCAGTAAAAGTTCACCACCCTCTTGGAATAATGGATTTTTAATAAACATTTTACTAGGTTTGAACCTTGAGAATATGTTTGGGAATCTGCTCTAGCGTCCCAGGTGGCTTTAGAATATTGCTTTATGGACTTCTTTGTGTTATCAGAGAGGCCTAATGGAATTAAAAAAAAAAAAAAAAAAAAAAAGTCTGCCACTTCTATTAAATAAATATTTTATTACGAAAAAGGTGATTGTTATTATCAAAGATCTTTATAGATCAGCGTCCATTTTTTATCATTCCTCCTGTATATGCTCAAAAACGTTTGCGTGTCTTACTGACTTAATTTTTATCAAAGGAATGGCAGTTTTACTTTCGGAAAAATCCGAATAAAACTCCATTAAGAGTCCATTTCAAATGGACCTATTTAACTACTCCTTTGAATTTCGAAGAACACTCTTCTGGGAAAACTGTTCAACAATGTCAGCTAGTTGTGAAATGCAACTTTTCCCACCATAAAAAAGAGAAAAAAAAATAAAGGAAAAACAAAGCACCTCAGAACTATGTTTGAAATAACAAATACATTATTTATAGTTCCCGAAATGTTCAATGAATCCTTGCAGTTGTGCATAAGATGGCCTGATACACTTCATAGCTTCCACTTTATAAAAAGATAGCCAGCCCCCACCCTGTCCTCCCCAAGCATAAATACACAGTAACATACTGAAAAGAAACTGTCCTAGGATAAAAACTGTTTGTTAAGAAAGTTTGCATTCTTACTAACCACAGTGATATCCCTATAAATGCAAAAGTCCATCTGCAAAATAAAAGTTACAAAACAGAGTACCTTGTTCCTTTCAAAATACACCCCCCAGATGTAACATAGAAGAGTGTATGATGATAAAAATAATTTCTAGATTCTTACCCACCCTCAGTGACTACTCCTCACCTTATAGCCAATGCCATAAAATAAATATGCTGGCAAAAAGTATTCAACCTGCTTCAAGGATTTAAACTGTAAATATGGACTTTAAACTTCAATGTAAAACAAAGAACAAGAGTCTCACTTTAGTAATACCCGCACTGGCACTGCAGCTAAAACTCATTGGCACATAACTAACAAAACCCAGTTAGCAATAAATAAGGACAACATGATATATAGACAGACAGATGGAATTGCATAAACAGACAAGAAAAGCAAAGAGACTAACAAACATACGGAGGGGTCTGTTATAAAGAGTGAAAGATACTGATTTATCTGGTACTGTAGTGAGAAAAATAGGTTTGTTTGTAATTATTTTTAAAGTAATTAAACTGAATCACAGGGGCACACCCTTAAATAAGTAAGAGGAAAATTGGTAGAGTGTAGGCCTCCTATAAATATTCCAAATTTCAAGCTAGCAACAGCTCTGTCAAACTTAAATCTGGAAATTAAAATTCAAGGGAGAAAGAATAAAAGCATTGGGGGCTAAAGGAGATGATAGGTAGAGGGGGGATTGAGGAAGCAGGCATTTTT
This sequence comes from Panthera onca, assembly GCF_046562875.1. Lineage (NCBI taxonomy): Eukaryota > Metazoa > Chordata > Mammalia > Carnivora > Felidae > Panthera > Panthera onca. The sequence continues at coordinate 61,325,611 of NC_138347.1, forward strand.
TTTTTATGAAAGTTGTCTGCCCTACCTTCTTCCCCAGCGCTGAGTTTCTCTTCTCATAATCGGTGTCTCCCTGGAAGTACAGTGTGAGTGGTAATGACTGCCTGCCTCCCTAATGAGTCCATTTTCCTGCTCTTGATGTTGTGTATATACACACACTGCAACCTACCTTACAAACCACAGAGACGGGAAGAGAGAGAGAGAGCAAGAGAGAGGGAGGGACGGGGGGGCAGAGAGGGAGAGAGAGACAGAGACAGAACAAGCGAGTGAGAGAGAGAGAGAGAGAAGAGGAGGAGAGAGAAAGAAAAACAGAAAGAAACAGAGAGAGAAAGGCACAGACAAAGCCCTCCTACCAGACAGCAGACAGCCCTCCTTCCCCTATCCAGCAAAATGCAACTCGGTCTAATGCAGCAACAGGTTCAGTATTGCCAGACTAACAGAGTGAAAAAGGTATATTCTCTATATCATTACTGCTTGCAAATAAACAGTTTAAGAGCAGCTGGCTCCACCTTCTTTATTTATGCTCCATTATGAGGAATGTATTGTTTCAGTTCTGGCACACAGTACATGTAATTATCATAAATACATTTTTGCATATTAGCAGGAACTAGTGAAATGCATAGCTTATTTGTGCAATCTTTTAAAATTTTTTTAATGTGAGAAGAGTGTCAACAAATCTGCTCTGACAAAAGCCTAGTAATGATTTTAAAGTCAGAGGCAGTCTTAAAGGAGGCTCTGAAAGAAAGACTCCATACAATAGGAAACTGATCTCAGACAAAACTGATAACTGCAAAGAAGAAATCATTGCTCAGTAAATAAATCAAGACCATACACAAAATTGCAGACAAAAACAGAATTAAGTTTAATTAAGTACTAATAGACTAGTACTCTAGAAGACTTAGATTGGTTTCTTATTTGAAGCATCTATCTGTACAAATATCACAATGCATTGTACTCTGTGTGAACAGGTGCAATGCATATAGTACATAATGTTACAACAACAGAAATAAATCCCATTAGGAGCTTCTGTCATAAATAGGACAAGATTTCAATGAATATGGGTCTGAAACCATAGCAGAAACCCCTTGTTCTTTTATAAGGAGGGAAAAATAAAATTAATCAGTGTTTCTAAATAAGTCTTCCTTAAAAGGGAAAAACAAAACGAACCAAAACAAAACTGTTTTTCTTTGTCTGATATACGAACCATTTTTTTCATGGGCTAGAACCAAAATACTGCTGGTATTACACTCCCCACCACACTATGTGATCCTCACACCTTTTCTCTACTCCCAGGTGACTTTTCCTCCCTTAAGTGATACATTTGCAGCTATGGAATTACAAACATCAAAAAACAGAACAAGTTTCAAGCTCTTCTTCTTGTCCCCAGATTTTTTAAAACTATACTCTGCTTGTCTACCTACACATCCACCTTCCTTAAAATATTTCTATACAGTTTGGCTATGTGTCACTATGTGGGACTTAGAAACATCACAATAGAAGTTAAATATTCTAAGGAAAATTTACACAAAAATGAAAAATGTGAGTGCCTCTGACCTACTTAAACCCTGAATCTGGGCACCAATAATTAATTGCATATTAAGTATATTAATTTTAAAATCATCCTTTTTATATGGTTTTGTGTTTTACCATGCTTCAAAAATTAGAATACGTTCCTTTGCATAAGCAAAACTACTGTACCATATAAGCATCAATTCCTTCCTTTAAAAGCCAGTTTTCAGTTAATAAAATAAAGAACTTAATCACTTCAATATATAACTTATAGATCAAGTCTATCGTGAGCTGATTCACAAAAATATTTTAGAACATCAGTTATACCTTGGGTCATTACATTGGTTCAGAATGGAGATAGGCATTGTTTTAGCTATTATAAGGGTAGATAACCTATAGAACAGAAATTAGAAGATGATGTCTAGCCACACATTGTGCAAACTGTCCTGGGAAATTCTAGTAGGAAACCAAGAGCCCAGCCCTCCACTCTCACTGAAAACCACTAATTCTAATTCTCAGGTGCTGCTGCAATAGTGTTTTACCCCTCTCAAGGGTGGTTGCGTAATAAAAAGGGGACAGACACACGGGAAAGGGGACGTAATAAAATAAACAGATATGCTTTTGGTCTCACGTCTTAAGAAAAACCTTTCTAAAATACACTCAGTGTTGCCTAAGGTACTAGCACGCATCTCACCCCTTACTGCTCAGCCTGGCAGTTCTGTTTTTCTACTATTGCCCTATTGTTTCTCTGAAGCTGTATTCCAATGTTTGAAGAAAAATGCCACTTAAAAAAGCACAGAGGCCTCACAGTTTGACAGACTGATTCAAATTAGATATAACTATGTCCTGATTTTTAAAATAAGGTTCTAGGTATTTTTGTTTTGTATCGTTTTGTTTTAACCCAAGGAGAATAAGAAGACATTATTTGATTTCCACCAGCAGGAGTCAAAAGGAATGTAAAGGACCGTGAAAGCTATTCACCTTTTCTAAAAAACAACTAGCTAGTTGAATTTTAAAAAGAAAAAGAAATATTTTGGCTTAGTGCAAAATGCACAACACCTCAATGCTTTCTCCATATCTTCACACTTTACTAGATTCCAAGCACAGTAAGTGGCACATTCTTAGTATTTTCTGGAGTTCAAGATACACTCTCCCCGCTGGGATGCAAGACCCATGCACTGAATTAACCATAGCACCATGTGAAACAATAATCCTAATTGACTATCAGACTCTGGAAGTTATAGTTATTAAATTAAGTGGTTTTGTATGCTGATATGCCATGGAGCAATTTCATCTGGTAGAAAGATCCTAGAGTGGGAGTTAAAAACTGGTTTTGGTCTCAGCATGGCCACAAGTAGATTGTATGCCCTGCGCAAGCCATGTAACCATCCAAATGGAAATGAAGTTTCCATTTCTTCATATAAAAAAATAATTAAATTTAAAAGGAAGGAACTGAAGTAGATAACATAACAATGATTACGATGATAGCTAATGCTTAGGTGGTTACTATTTGCCAGGTCCTCTTCAAAGTACTTTTCATTTATTAACTCATTAAACCCTAGTGACCCTATGAAGTAGAGATTATTTTTAGTGGCACTTTCAGGTGAAGAAACAGAGAGGTTAAGTAATTTGCCTGAAATCACACAGCAGAGGAGTAATAGCATTTGAACCCAGCCTGTCTGGTTTAGAGCACAAGTTTAATCCCTGCATCCTACTCTCTCCCAGTATCTAATGGCAGCTAAGTCCCCATCTATCCACAAGATTCTGTGTTTAGGAGTCAAACTCAACACATCCTGACGATTTCTCACATCTTGCTTACTAATACAGCATAGTACAGATTTGCTCTTCTAATTTACAGAGTTCTCAACACATCTGGTTTAAGAGTCTAGCAACTCTATTTAAAAATTTACATAATCCATTCAGTTGCCTTTCTTTGTTTCCAAATGTCCATAAATACGTGCTTCCGTTTGCTTGAACTGAAAAACAACCTGTAATCAACAAGTCTATCAATGTATAAAGCCTACTTGCATTATATATAATTCCCATAGATTATTTGCTTAAGTGCCCTCTGTTTAAAAAACAAACAAAAATTAAAAAAAATCTACATAGTCCTTAAAGTTTCCTTAGTTCAGGTATCAAATATCTAATACTAATGCAAATAATTGCTTTAAAAAAAACTAAATAAATAATAAATAAAATACAATAAAAAATACCGTTTTCCAATAGCCTGAGAAAAGCGTGGAAAAAGCAAGGATTCAATTATACATGATTTGTAAGAGATGCTGAATAACCATCATTAGATTTTACACACTTGGTTTTAACTTTGAATTATTTAGAGATATATTCTCAACACTTTGATACTAATGACTCATTCTACAAGAAAGAATTTGCCCTTGCTCTGATCTTTGTGCATTAACTAAACATGGATTATATGCCCACTCTGTGCCATTCAGGGTACTTGGGGGTAAAAAGTGAAGATAAAACATATGATTTAGTTTCTGCTTTTGAAGACTTCACAGCCTGGTTGGGGGACAGACTTGCAGCAAACAATATTAGTATAAGCAAATAATCTTGCCATTACATAGCGTGATATCTCATGTAATGCAGTGCCTTAAACTTTGTGCTTCTCCCTCAGAATAAAGTCCAACAAAATAAATACCTAAATTTAATATGTGGCTTATGAAAGACGTGTACGCACGCACAAGACAGGGACTAGTACTAAGGTTAGATTGGAGACAAATGTGGAGCAGAGGGAGGTACGGGAGACAAACAGTTTATTCTCTAGCAGTGTAGTTTATAGACTCATTGAGTACACTTTATTCATTGCCCCCAAGGCGCCTAGAAAAGTGTCTTCTACAAGTACACAGTACATGAAATTCTTAAATGATTGTGGAAATCAGTGATAGATATTAACCTGGAGCATACAGTTTCATTAATTTTAGAGTTACAGAGTACTCTGGGAAATGAACACTTCCAAAAGTACATGAAGGGTGAGATTTTTTTTTTTAATCTTGAAGACAAAAAAATTCAACTAATTTCAAAAGCATTTACCACTATCCTGAACACACTTTAATCAAGTCCTTTTTCAGACATCTCTAATGTTTTTATATCATGTGAGGCTAAACAGGAAAAAAACGTTGAAACATTTTAAGATTGTTCAAAGGAACACTCCCAAAAGAAAAGAGAAGGGGGAGTAGTTAAAAAAAAAAAAAGTCATATTGCAATGAAGGACAGAACAAGTTTTAGGTACATGGTTGGAAAAGCAAAGACTGGGGTAATGGGTCAAAATGAGTAAGTGCTATACTAAGTACTGATTTTGTCATTGAGGCCACCATCATAAAGTAATTCTATTGTGGTATATATAATTAGACAATAATCCTTAATTTGAGTCATCAGTTTTAAAACTGTGTCCCAGGAGTCCCAAGAAAAACTAGAAGAGCCTGTAGATAAATCATAGTTTACTAGTAGAAGACCAGTAGTATGATCCTTAAATGGGAAGATACATTTCAATTCTAGTCAACAAATACTTAAGTTTTAAACAAAAACAAAACATTACATGAAAACTACATCACGGGGAGTATCTTTAGTATGCCCTTTGCAGTGCTACAGTCATTTTATCCTTTAATATACTTTCCATTGCCATTGGACTGAAGGACCCACCAGAACAGGGACTCTATTTATCAAGCTTTGACAGCCTAATATCTGGAAGAACACCTGGAGTACAGTTAAAGCTCAATAGAGCTTTCTTGAATGAATGAATGAATGAATGAATGAATGAGTGAATGAATGAAAAAACAAAGCAACAATATATGGAATTTATAAACCTTGGTTAATTAAATATTTTAACAAACTTGAGTTCTAAGGATGATATAAACCACCTCTAAATAGCATTTAAACTTTTTTAATTATATATAAAACATATTCTTACTTTAAGATCTTGTGAAAAATGAAAATGGGACCAAAAAAGTAATACTATTCAACTTTTCTCTATGTATGAAAAATTTTTTTAATAAAATGTTGAATAAAAAAGTATTGTCCTATATAGCTAGCAGGATTTTAATTCGAATCATCTCTGAGAAGAAAATTCAGCTTCCCTTCACATTTCACTTATCCATTATTTCTTTCACTTCTACTACATAAGTGTTCAAGTATAAGTTGAAAGTTAGCCTTAAAATTCCTCATAGGAGAGGAACAATCCCTTTTGAAGAAAACACTTTAGTAAGCTGGTTAAGGTCAGAAAGTGGGTGGGAACTGAATAATTCTTCTTGTGGTGCCAAAGTGTACTCCATAAGAAACTAATGACAATTTGAAGGCAGGGGAGCATAGAGATGAGAGAAGAGGAGGAAGAGAGGAGAATGATAAGAAAGAAAGGTGGGTAGTGAGAAATTCCCAATGTCAAGGTGGCCAAAAGATTTTTCTAAAAAGAATGATGCCTAATATTAACTTCTAAGACATTTACATTTTGCCAATCTTCTTCTCTTCAAACCTTCTGGAAAGCTTGTACGGCTTTGTTTACTAGTGTAATGAGGAGTACAAGGATGGAAAATGAAGGTACTGTGATAAATTCATCCATATACTGTAGCCCTTGCAAACATAGAAGCTTCTTAGAGAGACCAGAGTTCCAAGGAGTGACCAGTGGCACTGTGAACAGTGGTCAGTAAACGGTGAATGGTGAATAGCAAAAACTCAAAATCATGTTTAACATAGAATGACTCAGATATAGATATGAGTCAATCACCTTTTCCCACAAATATACAGGAGAAATACGGTCAGAGAGAAAAAGCATATAGATTAATGTCTGAATTACAATTTATTATAATTTAATCGTTAATACCTCCATCAATTAATCTTAAATGATATGAATATCTCCAGAAACACAGGAAGAGAGTACCTTCATGACACAATAAATTTTAAATCAAAGGGTTAAAAAGCATTAAAATGTCATTTGCAATATCTCCCTCGCTCTAGAAAAATGTATTAGACATGTATACTACATGAACTTTTCCTGCTCCCTGCTCAATCGTCTCTCTTAAACAATCTAGGACAGTGCTGGCAACTGTCTTTAAAGTTTCAACACTTACATAATAATTTATTCATATGTACAGGTTATATTCAATATGCAAGGAAAAAGAAACAGAAACTATGGCATGTGTTCTATAGGAAAAATAAAAGTCACATAGAAGATACATAACAGAGGCATCTTAATTGCTAATAGCTGTTATTTGTCCAGCAGATTGGTGAGCTCTCCACCATCTTCCTTGGTGATTCTACCCGCAAAAACTCCATCTTGTTCTTCTGATCTAAAAGGGTGCTACTGGGGCGCCTGAGAGGTTCAGTCGTTTAAACGTCCGACTTCGGCTCAGGTTCTGATCTTGTAGTTCGTGAATTCCAGACCCAGTTGGGCTCTGTGCTGACAGCTCAGAGCCTGGAACTGCTTCAGATTCTGTGTCTCCCTCTCTCTCTCTCTCTGCCCCTCCCCACTTGCACTCTGTCTCTTTCTCTCCAAAATAAACATTAAAAAAAAAAAAAATTAAAAAGCTGCTACTATTAGAAAAGATTCATTCTTAAAATAAAAATTACCACTACTACATGTGTCAAGAACTGTGCTTAATGCTACTTACACATGTCATTGAATCCTCCCTACAGCCTTGTAAGAAAGGTAATATTAATGTTCTCATTTATAGATAAGGACACTGAGGCTCCAAGTCACCTAGCTACTAAGTGGTAGAAGTCAGGCCTAAAATCAATCCAATGGAATTTATGAGGGATAGAGGGAGAGGCTTGACAAAATTACTTTAAAAATGTTCTAGAATAATAAACTGGTGATATTAGGAAGATTTTGAAAAAAGACTAATGGTGGGAAACAGGTTTGAGGGCACATGGATTTCCCAGATAATTTCAATACTTATTTCACATATGTTGAGAAAAATCATATTAATTGTCACAAAGTAAAATTTAAAGAAAGGATAATGAAGAAAAGCAGCATATAAACAATGTTCAAAAGTGATAAAAGAAAGCTACCATGAACCAGTTTGATTAAGGGGTTGGAAACATTAGTAACAATCTGTCCAGTAATATTGAAGCCAGTTATTAATAATAGAGTCAGCATGACAACAGCCTGCTAACTCCTCTGAGGCAACAGGCCACACGGATGATTCAAAATGGGTGGAAACAGTATCTCTTATTTTTGTTTAAGAAAGCCCATTTGACCCCAATAACTTACAAGTTTACAACCACAGCCTTTTAAACATATAAGGACATATCAAGTTTTTAGAAAAGAAGCTGCATAAAATCTCAATCTTTTTCATTTCTATTAATAACAAATACAGAAATATCTTATTAATCAGTGTGTGTGTGTGTGTGTGTGTGTGTGTGTAATGTATATATAATACATTCTGGTGTGTATATATATATATAAATATGTGAATGTTATAAATATTTATATATATGTAAATATATGTCTGGTACGTGTATATATATTTACATATATGTAAATGCATATACACGTATATATACATATATGTATGTATGTATACATGCATACATACATGTATATATACATACATATATGTATATATACATACATACATATATATGTATACATACATATATATATACATACATATATATATACACATATATATATTTACATATATATATACAGGTACCAGACATGTTTTGCAGGATTCTTATGAAATAGAAATTTTGAAATGAATTATATTAAGTAAAATGTTATTTTAATAGTTATATCAGGTATTTCAAAATTATCAAAAGTGTCAACATAAATTCTATTTCATGCTGAAAATCCATAAATCTAGGCTTATGTCCTACTCTGTTTCAAACTGATGACATTATACTACTTAAAATGTAATAATGGGATCTTTCAAAACACAAATAGTATGTCCAACATCTGTTAAACCTATATAGAACAGGAGTCTAAAAGAAGTGTCTCACCAATTGAGGAAATAGTTTTACTAGTAATCAGTAAGAAAGGAAAACTGCCCATAATTAAATCTGTATTAATTATGAAAAGGGCTATGAAAGAACTGAGTCGTCATTTTATGGAGTGCATTTTAGAAATTTAGTGGTCTGCTACTCCAATACACACTTCTTATGATGTCATATCTAGAAGTCTGCAATTGAAATAAACTGAAAAACACTTTAAGTTAATAATTGAATAAAATGCATGTTGTTTTTGCCTAAAACAACTAAACTTCACCTACACTCTCTCCACCAATAAGTGCATTAATTCAATGTGCCACTAAACAATTTATGCTTTAGCAGTTTAATCAGATGTTTAAAGTATATTTTATAATAAAATAATAGATATTATAAAACATAATATTAGGCATTATAAATTAAACAAATTCTGAAGTCTTCAGGTGCTGCATTTTCACTATCACTATTACTTTAAAAGTTAAATTAATAAATGTATAGAAATTAACAATAAATCAGAGGAGATTTTAGGAAGTGGTGGACGATATACAAAATATTTATGACTGATAAGGTCTGGGCATAGACCAATAATAAATGTCACTGTAACTAATCAAAACAAATACTGGCTGTAAATAAATGATACAGTGCCAGTGTTTGCTTCCTGAATAACAACGCTAGCTTTAGATAACAAACTAGAATACATTCTAAAACAAATAAATAAAATTTGAGGATGTAGTTTTACTACTGCTATACTCTAGAGCAACAGTTTCTCCAATTTTTAAAAACTATAGATCCCATCATTAAAAAATATTTTAAACTCTACAAAAATCATTTATCTGTTGGTTCCCAACTCCATTCCCACCCCTTCCATCGTCTTCTGTGTTGGAACCTGAAAACTACATTTCCCAGATTACTTTGCCAGAATGAGAAGCCCTGGCAAATGATCAAAGAGCATTTTTTTTTTCTTCTTTTGCTTTTGGCATTAGCAACCTCAACAAAGGTACTTCAGCAGCCTCTGCAGTGCAGGGCTCTTGGGATCTGGCTCTTAGGACTGCTGATGGCAGCACCAGTACTGCGGTTGCAGAACAGCACACGCTCTAACAGCCTTGGCAAGTAAAACAGCATTGGTGGAACCGTGGACTGCTGGCTCTTGCCATGTCAGTAGGAGTGCGGGTGCCTGGCTTCCTGCAAAGAGTGGCAATGATGAATCCAACAGCCACAGCAGCAGCAGTGCTCCAGCTGCCTCTGCAGCACAGTGCTTGTAAGCTCTGGGTAACAAAACTTTCCCTTGCTTTCTGCAGATATTCATTGTTACATATCATTGCCACAGTCTTTCCCTTCCATCAGACTTTCCAACACATTTGTAACCAATTCTCGGATTAAAGTCCCTCTGTCTTGAGTCATTTCTGTTTTTCTGACTGGGCACTGATCAATATAAGCGCACACCTCAATATATATAATGATTTGTAAGTTATAGACTTATACTACCATGTTATATACATTACAGAACATATGAATAAGCCCTTTAAAGGATAAGCACTTTAAAGGATAAGAAAACAAGAAATAAATGATGCTTTTAAATAAATTTTAATTTTGTTGTATTTATTAGCAATTTTAAAACATTTTTGCTCTCACTAAAACACAACACTTTAGAGTAATTTGGTTAAATATTTGCCATTCTTTATATCTTAGCTTGGTTTTACACTTTGTGACACAGTCACGTGAAGATCTGTTACTACAATCCAATTATTGTGATACCTGCTGGAATGGTCACGGTGGGAGAAAAGCCTCACAAAATAGTAGAACCAAACGGAAGAAGGGCATCATTGGTTGTGCTTATTAAATCACAATACTCAATTTTCAATCTCAACCAACAATTACGTTGAAGATTTTCTTGAAATTTGCCTAGTAAATTTTCATCTTTCCAAATGTCCATGAGTTGTTCTTATAAACTAAAAGGTATTTGTAGTATTTTTTTATTAAAAAAAAAAAAGAATTTTAACGCCTCTTTAAAGATTTCATTTGGAAGATTTTGAAACAAGTTATAAAATTCTATTCCAAATTTTAAAAAGTTCTCAGATACAGTTTTTATACAGTTTTTCAATTATGCAGAAACTAGAGTTTTACAATTACATTGGCTTTGGCAACAAAATCACATTATAATGAATATAACTACAAACATTCAATATGAAAATGTTCTCTCCATACCCTGAGTCATTACCTTCTCAACTCATTGTTAGTATCACTAATACTCAGCCACTGAATAACCAGTGAAACTCCAGTGGTGCAAATAATATTCATGTCCACTCTCCATCTTACTACGAACTATCATAAAAATTCTACGAAAATTTTAAGATTCTTCTATATTTGATGTATTTTCTACTATACTGCAAAGCATCTGTTGAAAAAAAAAATTAACCACATCAATGATATCCTACAGTACCCATGTATACTTTTGACTTTGACTGATTTGCTAAAATATGTTGCTTATAAATGATGAGTAAAAGAATTTCATGTGTAGAAGTACCTCTGTAATCTTACCTAGAAATCTTTTTTTCTGTTCCACCCAAGCCCTCAAAAGCTCCAAAACTATGTTAACACAGGTTTTTCAGTAGGCATTGTTTTACTTAAAGAGTATTTTGAGGCTTAGCAAGTATCTCCCCCAGCAAGCCTTCTAGTGTTTCATAAAAATGTAGTTCTTTGTAGTAGTGAAATTGAGCCTAACAAATACCATTTGTTGAAATATTGGAAATATCAGTACTTTCATTTAACTATATAGTAAACCTTTCACACTGTATAATTTTTTTCAAGGACTTATTTTTTTTTTAATCTTCAGCAATGTTTTCTATGCATCTTCTAACATTTGCTGACACATAAATGTGATATAGTTTGCTGCCACTTATTTTTCATGCATTATTTCAGTCACTTTGGCTCAGGGCACATCATACACTAAGGGTGAGGTTCATCCTTAATGAGAATGAATATATACATTTCAAATATGTATATTTGATCATTATTTTTGGCTGACTTGTATTCTTGTATCTTGATCATCGATGTATTCTTGATCATTATTTTTGGCTGACTTATTGTGAAATGACTAAATCGTCATTGTTTTTACTTTATAATATAGCTGACATGTGCATAATATGTATTAAAGATACTCTTGTTTAAATATGCTTGACTATTATTCTATCTTTGTTCTGTTATTTTTTTTAAGTCAGTTGTCTGTTTTGTAAGAGTTAGTTTAGTTAAAACTGGATAGCATAAACTGTGATTCCTCACAACAAGGCACAAATAAAATTCAGTACCCCCAAATCTTAAAGCAAATCCACTCCCACTCTCCCTTCAGGATACTTTGCACAATGCATACAATGCATACAATGCATATGATTGATACTTTGACATTGCCAGCACCAATCTGCATACTAAAGATTAGTAAACTTTAATCTTAGTTTTGTTAAACAAAAAATATATACATAAAAGTTTTGATTATCTTCTCAAACCCTAATATGTCATCCTGCATATTCCTTAGGGCACATGCCCACTGTTTTTGAGACTACTGTTCTACAGTATGAACCTTGAATTCAGATCTGAATAATACTTATTGACTGTATCCTTAAGCAAGTTATCTATCCCTGTCTTTGTATAGTTCATCTATAAAATGAGAATAAAAATAGCTATCTTATAGAATTGCTTTAATGATTACATTAGATTGATAATAGTAACAGATAATATTTGTTGACTACCTACTAAGTGGAAGGCATTATTCAAAGCACATTGAATGCATTAATTCTTGAGTACAGCGTCTACATATAATGAACACTTGATAAAAAAAAAAATAGTTTTCTTCCCCAGGAAAGACAGAGATTAATTGTACAAAATCAGGAATATTTATTAAGGCAAATAGAGTTGGTTGTTTGCATACTTATCCCTTCCACAAAATTTCAAGTTTCCTGGAGGCAAAGTTATGTTATAGCCATCCTTATATCTTAATAGAGTGCAAAGTACAATGCTTTGAATGTATTAAGTGCTCAATAATTAAATAAATGTTGTTGAATGAATGTACATAGGATACCACCATAACTTGCTGTTTATTGTTTGTAAAATGTCAGCCAACTCCATAACTGACAGGAATGATCAGTTAACTGCACATGCACTGCAAAACACGCTATTGTTTTATACATACTCCATTATACCTTTGCAGTAAGAACAACACTCTCCACAATTTTTGAAAATACAATAACCCTTGATTATTTGTATAAACAGATGAAAAGTAAGGTATGGATAATACAAAAGTAATTTCTATTTGGATTTTGACGTGTGTTTCTATATTTATATTAAACTACTGATATACCTAATATTCTATAAAAGAGACTGCATGTGAAACAAAATAAGCTACATTATGAAAAGCTGACTTAGAAGGAAGTTGAATGCAATTTAGTTTCTGTGATCTTTCCCTTTATTTAACTCTTCTGTGTATGTAACCCACACCACTTTGATTACTCAAACTACATGGAACTTTCTATTTCTCAAGCCCTCCCCAGAGGATAAGAAATGTTTAAATGTTGCTTTTCATGGGGATATTTTCTGTGTAAAGTAGGCAATTCTCATCAGTGAATCTGAAATCATGACTGCCTATGTATTATAAAAAATCAGTTAAAAGACATTATGAAATACACTATTTGCTTCACTTAAATTAAGAATTTTCATTTTTTATAAAATATTTTATTCATTTGTGAAATGCATTATAAATGTTCTTCATGACTTTTTTTTTCAGGTAAGTGACCTGAGGTAGAGAAAAACCAGTTGGTGATATACTTAATCACATGTGAAATCTCACAAAGTTTTCTATCCAACTCATAATGCTGTTATAAAGGGAAAAAAAGCAAATTATTTTCAAATATTTAGAGAAAGTAAAGGAAGGAATAATAAATGCAAGGCATCACTGTACCTTAATGAGAAACTAAAAGATTAGCTTTTCATCTTTCTCTTAATTATTCATGAATAGTACACCCCATCTCTAGGTGTACAGAAGGTAGAGTGTTTAGGTAGAAAGAACATGGGCTTTAGAGTCAAACAAAGCTGAGTTTGAATCAAGCTCCCATATTTACTAGTCGTGACCTGAAATAAGTTATTCATTTTCCCTGAATTTCAGTTTCCTCATTAGGGAAAATTGAGCAAAAATATTCAATGAAAACAGATACAAAGTGTTTGACTTATAGTGAAAATTCATTAAATGATAATCCATTTCCTCCTTTTATTCCTAAACCAGAAGTTCTCAATTTCTTTTTTGTACTATGGATCTCTTCTAACTAGCAATGATTCACATCAAAAATTTATATTTATTTGTCTATCACATAACAGCTTAAAACATTTCTTCATATCAACCACTGAATTTGATCTTCACTGTCACCCTGTGAAGTTGTTTGACATTATCCTAATTATTCACAGTAATAAATTGAACTTCAAAGAGAGTAAAGAATTTGTACAAGATCTTGCAAGTAGTAAGTTACAAATTGAACTTTCACCTACCATTCCATCAAGCCTGGTTACCCAATTACTCAAAGGAAAAAAAAAAAAAATCCTAGCCAGAACTAATAAACAGAATGCTTTATACTAAGAAAATTAAATATAATTAATACATATTATTAAACTATTTACCTGGGCCCAAAGTGAAGTAAGGACATATTCACATTATTATCACTAGTGGTTCTAGGACCTGAGAATTGGTTGGTGCAGCCAAATATTTTAGTAACACTTTCCTAGAAGATAGCTTTTTATGAAAAAACAGTGAATTAACAAAGATATGAAAACTTATAATAGCTAATCTGGTTGTTCATTGTAGAAAATGACTTTAAAATAAGATTTAGAGTGTAACTTTATATTTTTCAGTAATACACTAAATGTCCCCCATAATCAATATATTTCTTCCCAAATGACAGCATAAGATGAATAAGTTCTGGGTAGCAAACATACAGAATAGTGATGATAGTTAATAATACTGTATTGTATATTTGTAATTTGCTAAGAAAGTAAATCTTAAGTGTTCTCACCACAAAGGAATAAAAAAGGTAACTATGTGCCGTGATAGATGTGTTAATTACCTTGATTGTGGTTATCATTTCACAATGTATACGTATATTAAATCATCACATTGTACATCTTTTAAAAATTCATTTTGTACAACCTAAATATACATAATTTTTATTGTCAGTCATACCTTATTGAAGCTAGAAAAAAAATTAAAATAATAAAAAATAACAGATAATCTTAAAAAAAAAAAGCAGTTGTCTCTGAGTACTGAAATCATGTACTTTTTTTCCATAAACTTTTCTGTATTTTCAATACTTCCTATGTAGTACATATACTATTTTTATAGTTATAAAATATCTTAATAAAATAATTACCTCTTCATCAAAAACAAACAAAAAAAACCACAAAATACTGAAAAAATAGGTGTGTCTAAAATATTGGGTGGGCCATTCAAACAAGATAACCATTTCATCCAACCAACTCTGAAGGAACAGCTAATTAATCACTTAGATGATCAAAGACTCTCAACGGTACACTTAAAGAATCATTTATTTGAGCCCTTATCTTTCCTTGTATCTGTTTCTTACTTATTAGGAGGAAATAAGAGCATAAAAATTAAAGGTATGTGGGTTCTGGATTCTGACTGCTGAAATTCAAATCTTGGCCCTACTACTTTAGACAAATCCTTTCAATATCATTAAACCTTTTGTCCTCTTCTTTAAAATGGGGGAGGGGCAGCTAGGTGGCTCAGTAGGTTAAGCTACAGACTCTGGGTTTCCTCTCAGGTCATGATCTCAGGGTTCCTGCAATTGGGCTCAGCACTCACAGTGTGGAGCCTGCTTGGGATTCTCTGTCCTTCTCTCTCCGCCCTTTCCGTGTTCACTCTCTCTCAAAATAAATAAATAAACTTTAAATTAATTAGTTAATTTTTATTGATTTTATTAATTCATTAATAAAATGGGGGAAATAACAGTACCTATAGAACAGGTTTTCATGATGATTAAGTGTGACAATCTAAATATTGGTAATAAGTAGCATTTATCAAGCACTTTATCAAATAGTGAATACCATGTTAAACATTTTATATATATTATCTTATTTAATAATCATAAAATCCTGTAAGTACTATTATTATCCCATTTACAGATGAAAAAAGTGAGGCCCAAGTCCCACAACCAATAATAACACTAAACCAGGATTTACATTCAGCAGACTAATTCTAAGTACAAATGCTTAGAGGCTAAATTCAATAAGCTTAATGCCAGGCACATAGTAAGCATTTAATAAATCTTATTTTGTGCTCTGTGTTTGTTTCTACTTCACCTAAGTGTCAATTTCTTATTTAACAGTTCTAAATTGAATGAAGTAGTTCTCAAAGACTACTATTTCAGGATTCCTTGGACTTACCCTACTGAACACCACCATTCTAAAAAGGGATTTTTAGGGTGGTGAAAATACTCTTCATGATATTATGATAAGGAATATATGACACTGTACATTTGTCCAAACCCACAGAATAACACCAGTGGTAAACCCAAAGTTAAAAAAAAAAAAAAATGGACTTTGGGTGATTATGATGTGTCAATGTAGGTTCATGCTTGGTAAGAAAAAAAAAAGTACTATTTTGATGAGTGATGATAATGGAGGAGGCCATGAATGTGTGGGAGAGGGGTATACAGGAAATCTCTGTACCTTTCTTTCAACTTTATCATAAACCTAAAACTGTTTTAAAAATATAAAGACTTTAAATGTAACATGGTATCCTGGACAGGATCCTGAACCAAAAAATTATATTAAATAAAAAAAAAGAAATCTGAATAAACCAGAGACTTTAGTTAATAATAATATGTTAACACTGGTTCATTAATTGGAGCAAATTACCATACTAATACAAAATATTAATAATAAGAAAAACTGGGTATGGGATGTATGAGAACTCTGTACCATGCTCTCATTTTTTCTGTAAATCTAAAACTGTTCTAATAAATAATATTTATTTGAAAAAAGATCAATTAAAAAAGTCAATAGAAGGGGCACCTGGGTGGCTCAGTTGGTTAAGCATCCAACTCTTGGTTTCAGTTCAGGTGGTGATCTCATGGTTCATGGGTTCAAGCTCCATGTTGGGTTCCATGCTAACATTGTGCAGAGCCTGCTTGGGATTATCTCTCTCTCCTGCTCTCTCTGCCCCATCCCTGACTCACACTTTCTCTCTCTTTCTCAAAATAAATAAATAAACAGTTTTTTAAAAAGTCAATAGGACTTGTTTTGGGAATGCAAACATATGAAGTGAAGACTTGAGTGGGATGTGACCACAAGGATGAATTTAAGTCAATGACTTGAGTCATTTAAGTCTGTCATTTAAGACAGAGTGTCATAGTACCTTAATCTAGGAAAGGAATTTTTTTTAAAAAGTAGCTTTGAATGGTTAAAAGTCCCAAAATGACAAATTAAAGACAATTTCAGATTAGAAGATTTTATGGAGTGAAATAATTACACAGAATCATTAAGCTAGTTCGTGGAAAGCTGCGACTGAAAACTCTTCACTCCCAATCCAGTGCTCTTTCTACTACAACAGATTGGTGCATTAGCACATGTTTGACTCAAGGCAGTAATTAAGTAAACTGAAGGGGGGAAGAAAGTGACAAAATGGAAAACCTTTGAATCAGACTCAAGTACTCTAGTTAGTATGGCAAGGAACAGCCACAATTTCAAAATGGCTTTAACCAGAAAAGAAACAAAATAGACTAGACATTTGATAAGGGAGGAAACATTGGAATTGAAAGAAAATGATGGCAGGCTCCCTGTTTGGTGGTTTCAGATCCAAGCTTTTGCCTTGAAGGTAATAATTCAAAGTGCTTTAAAGCCTGGACTGACCATACTAAATAACATAGAATTATAACCTGTTGAGATAAGATCATTTTATAGTCTGTACTCTGAAATTCCCAAATTCATATTATTTCTAACTGGGCAACAAACCGATTGTTGGTTGGGCTAATTTATCTTATTTTTCTGACTGCATTAAAAAAAAATTATCAAAATTTTCAACCATACAAAATTAGCATATAATAAAGGATTTCTCTTGTACCCATTATCCAGTTTCAATAATTCGCAACACTTTGCCTATTGCCACCACCACCTTTCCCCCAACCCCAAAGGGACTGAACTCAATATGAAGAACAGAACCATCTTTGGGAAAAGGAAAAAGGATGGAGGCAATGTTTTCAGTCTGTCATCCATTGAGACTTAAACCAGAAAGATTCCAGACTTTGAGGCAAATAAATATAAGCCAGGGATAATAAAGTGAAAGTTTGCTAGCAGGGTAGTCTAAATATGTTATTCAAGAATCAATGGAACTGTTGTCTTTGTGGAAGGAGGATATTTTAAAGAATTATTTTCCAACTTTTTAGTTTGACACAAACAGGTGGGGCAAGAATGATTATAAAGCTTCATTGAGATTATAGTTTCTAAAGATGATTTTAGTTTTGAGGAACACAAAGTTTAATTTCATCATCATGTTTACATTCACACAATCACAGACCTACCATATTCCAATAAGCACCTAAACAAAGAACAGTTGGCACTATTTACCAAATTTCAATATCACCAAGACTCAGTTTATTTTGAGAGCTCAGTTTATTTTTATAGTAAAATATTTTCCCATGAAGTCTCTTTGTGTGCTTGAGAATGTTTTCCCATTTTTAGATTTAAATTATTTTAAAATTAGAATATATAGTGACTTTGTCAAATTCAATGGTCTTTTTGTAATCTTAATGAAACTATATATTTCTGGACCTTGGAGGATTCTTCCACACATTTGGAATTTCACTTCAGTTTCCTGTCTAAATGTTGAAGGCAGAGACTATTAGAAGCTGGCTATGCAGCAAATATAAGTACATCTAAAACATCTTCATTGAAAAGAAAACATGAACGTTATGCTGAACTATTTCAATTTTCATCATGAAACAAAAGACAAAAATTAGCAGGTAGAGATAGGAGATGATGGGGAAAGGGGAATTAAAATGAAATAAGTAGCAAGGCTCAACTGAAGTTTTAAAGCAGGTATCTAAATACAGGTGGGTACTTTGATAGGAAATGTGAGGCAGGCTGGACAATGAGAATATCCACTATCTGAGCCAATAAAGTTACACTGGTTTTGAAAAATACACACATACATACATACATACATACATACATATCAAGATACACATTCTCCTTCTCAAATCTGAACCTCCCAATTGGCTTTAGATTGCAAATGGCAATGAACAGAATTTAGTTCTTTCCTCCATCTTCATTAGCAAAATGTTAACATGTAGCTGTTTCTTGCTTTCCATTCTTTCTTAAATTATAAAATTTTTCTCAATCAAAAAATTCCTTCCTATGTTTCATATAAACTAAGCTGTATCTCTGACAGTCCTACATCTCTCAGGATATCCTTAGTTCTCCATAGATTTTAATTCATTCAATAGTATCACAGCCCCATAATGCCTTTATATGTCCTGGTTCTCCAAAAAGTCCAAGCTCAGACTTCTCCAAAAAACATTTGTTTATAAAGATCATCCACACATTGATCCTATTCTTCATTCTTTCTGACCACACACTCCTACAATTGCTATACATTCTGACTAATATATTTCTACCCCTCAGGTTATATCCCATTTTAAGAACCCGCAGCGTCCATCCCCTACTGGCAATCACCTTTCCACTCACATAGCTAGATCACTCTCTAAATACTGCTTACCCCTCTAAAGTCTGCCTTCCTTATATACTAATTTCTAATACCAAACACCCACTCTTGAGGCAAAAATATATCAGCTAAAGGTCAGGGCCTATTAATTTATCTCAAAATTCCAATCATCATGGAAAACATGCACGATTTTCCATAAAGTTCTAACTCTTGCTACTTTCTAAATGATCTGTCTTGGGTAGTTTTGGGTACTGTGCTATCCTACATCTCTCTTTATTGTATCCACTACAGTTCAGTGAAGGTTCTTTCCTCTGCTTTCTTAAATCTACATCCGCCTAAGATATCTGGTCAGCACACAGGAAAAATATTAAAACTCTCATATATCAGCTCTTTGTCACCATCTCTTGATATTTTTGCGAGCACCTATTCTCACTCCATCACACAGAAACTTCTTTCTCCTTAACGTTTGCCTTTCACATAATTTAACAAATAATACCTAGAATAGATTAAACTTGAAGATATTTTCATATATGAATTATTAATAAAACATGATCATTTACCTATCTGGTTGTATATTTTTATTTCAAAAATCAAAATAGACACAGAATAGGAAACAAAAGAAATAAACATTTTAGAAACATAAAGGATTAAGAATGGAGACAGATTAAACTGTCAAGTGTGTCTTTAATAGAAACAGTAAATAGAATACTTGTCAATCCTCTGACAAATATACCACTGTACAAGCTCTGGACATCTGAGACGGGAAAAAAGGAAGCGAGTAAGAGAGGTTCCCCCAGCCAAAGCTAAGAATGACCTGAGCCCTGAAGCTATGTCATGTATACAATCAACCTACTACTCAAAACCAGTAATTATATATCCAATCCCCCAATTCCAAAGCAATTTTAAATATTTCTTCAAGGTTATGTACTTTATATTTTATGTTCCCTCTCAAGATTGGCTTTGATATCAATTTTTAACTTGATTCTCCTGAATAAAAATATTTGTCTTTGAGGCAGAACTGAGGCTGGTATCTAACTATCACAAAATTAGTTTTGCTGAAAGATAGCCCAGTGACGTTTTCATAGAAAAACATTTCATAGCACCATCTGTACTTACCATCTGAACCCCTACCTAATAAGTAAGCTACCAGTCTAGTTAATCTCTCTCAATTTTTTTCCTTCATCTATAAAATGGGGATAATAATATTAACTACCTCATAAAGTTGTAAGGAACAAAGGAGTTAAAAAATGTTAAGTAATTAAATATTGTCTGACATTTAGTGATATTAAAGAGCTGAAAATTATAATAACCCCTGAATGGTTGTGATTCCATAGGTTATATAATTTATCTTTAGCTTTATTTTAAAAAACTGCTAAAAGCAATGTAAGTGTACAGTATATGTTTTTTGTTTTGCTAAATTAAAAAATTATGATAACCTGAAATCCTAAAAATAAATAATTAAATTTAGAGTGGTATTCAAATTGAATTAGCTTAAATACTTTAAGATTGGCTTTAAATTTTGTTGTTGTTGTTTTTGGTTTTAAATTTCACTGGCTGGCATCATCAACAAACTGGAAGCCAAAATAGTAGTTACTAGAAGAAGTGTTTTGGATAAACTTGAAGATACTTACAAAAAAAAAAAAAAAACCATATGTATATATATATATATATATATATATATATATATATATATCAATAACTAGGTTGTATACACAAAGAATGAAGCAAAGCACATAGTTTCTAATTAAAATTTAGCTGAGGCTGGAAAAGGCTGACATTTAAGGAAATGGTAGAACTAAAAAGATGAATTCTGGGGGCCTCTCCCTATCACACATAAGAACTTATTAGAAAACTCTAATAATTAAGAAAATGTATTGTTGTCATAGGGATAGTCAAATCAACCAAGATCACAAAAAAGGGTCTACAATCAGACCATTGCCTTTATGAACCCTTGCCATATGAGAGGTGGCAGGGCAGATCACTGAGGAAAGATAATAACATACATTAAATATAGCCGGAAAACTGTGTCTCTCTTAAGAAAACAACTTAAAGTTTAATCTTTACATAATATACAAAATCAATGCCAGGATAAGCTGCATTAAAAGATACAAAAAGCATTAACTATAAAAAATAATGATGAGTATGGCCGCATAAAAATTAAGTTTTTTCTGTTCATTAGGATACACTAAAGGAAGTGAAAAGACAACCTATGAATCAGAAGAAATTAGTATCTAGAATATATAAAGAACTCATGCAAATCAATAAAAAGGCCCACAGAAATTTAAATGAAGAAAATGGGAAAGCCATGAGCAGCTATTTTACAGAAGAGAAACACATATACATGTTCACAACTTCATGGTAAACTAGAAAATGCAAATCAAGACCACCGTGAGATATTTGTTACCTATTCAAGTAGCAAGAATTAATAAATCTGACAAAATACCATTTGTAAAAGAGAATATGGATCAACAGAGATATCTTATACATCATTGGTGAGGGTATAAATGGGTAATACAATTTTGAAAAAATAATCTAACAGTCTTTTGTAAAGTTGAGCAATTATATATCCTATGATCCAGCAATTCTAAGCTCAGTATACACCCAAGAGAATGTCTTGCAAACATCACCAAGAAACATACACAAGAATGTTTATAACCACTCTTCATATTAGCAAAAAAACAAAAAACAACCCAAATGTCCATTAAGGAGAAATGATAAATGGCATTGTCATAAATATTATATAAAAGCAAAAATTAACCATATGAATTTCAGTTACCTACAAAAACATGGGTGTATAATCTTAATAACTTAATTTTGAGATAAATACAGCATGATATTAATATATTAATGCATATTACTATATTATATTATGTTAATTATATTATATTATATTATATTATATTATATTATATTATATTATATTATATATATTATGTATTTACATATTATTTAGTCACAACTTTATACTTTATACAACTTTATACGCGGCACAGCTATATATATTATTTGCGGGAAAAAAACTATGGAAAATAAACACAAAATTCAGAATGGTGGCTACTTTTTTAAGTTTATTTATTTTGAGAGAGAGAGACAGAGAGAGAGGACATAAGTGGAAAAGTGGCAGAGAGAGAGAAAATCTCAAGGAGGCTCCAGCGCTGTGAGTGCAGAGACTGATAGGGGTTCCATCTCACAAACTGTGAGATCATCTCACAAACTTGAGCTGAAATCAAGAGTTGGGCACTTAACCAACTGGGCTGCCCAGCCTCCAAAGAATGTGGTTACTTCTGTTTGGAGAGAATTGATGTGAATAGGGGAAGAGCACATAGATAAGTGTAAATTATTGTTAAGTTTCTCTTTGGTTGGGTCTTGGATTCACAGATATTTATTTTGATTAAAAATAATGAATGAATGAATGAATGAATGAGTGTAATACAAGAGGATAATAAATGAACAATGACTCTGAACCATATTATAACTAACCAATTCTGTGCACCTTAAGTCCAATTAAAAATGACAACATTTTAGTATTACTTTTCAAATTTTAATATACATATGAATAACTTGAGATAGCTTTAAAAATGAAGATGATGATTAATAGGACTGGGATGGAATTTGAGGTTCTGTATTCTAAGCTCTCATATGTGGATGCAGCTAGTTTCACAGACCATAATCTATCAATACTATCCACTGATTTCCAGATAAGAAGTACAATGGGTGCTAAAAAGATTGATACACTCAAGGCAACAATAAATGTAAAGCTTGCCATCTAAGGGTTTAAGCAAGTAAGCATTTTTACTTGGTCAAGATAAAATCCACTTAAAAAAAAAAAAAGAAAAAATTTAAATAACCTTGGTTTTAAGATTGAGCATCAGTGACTCAATAAATTCAGAGGCTTGAAAGGATAAACTAAATAAACTGACCTGACCACTGAATGGGATGATAGGCACCATATTTTGGAAAGTTGATTATGCCTTTAAGAAATAATGATTTGGTTTCACCTCATTCCAAAGTGGCACAGAAGATATTGATAAAAGATACTGAGATTCAGAGTTTACTCTGAAGTGAAAGAAACTTCTTTCCTGAGTTTTAAGAAACTGAAGGAATATTAAGAATTAATGAAAGATCACTTTGGTTTCTTTAGGATGAGAATAAACAGATTAACTTAAAGATTTCCTCACTCTTCTCTATCACACCACAACTTACATTTGGGGAATAATCACTGGTGATTAGAAATTTTCTTGGAAGGAGGCAGAAAAACAATTAAAAGATGACTGTAATGGCACATACATCCAAGAATGCATGCAGCATATTCTAACAAGTACTTCTACTGCTTTAGCAACACTAGTATTGCTAAGCAAGAGTAGAGAGACATGTTTAAAAAAGGTATCTATAATTTCTGTTAATTTCATGTTGAATAAAGATAATCAATACATAAACAGAAAGTAGAATATGCCTGATTTTAGAATGACTTCATTAAGTGAAATCCATGGTATCAAAAAGAATCAATTCAGGTAGTTTTTACTACTAGTGTCAGATAAGGTCTATTTAAAGAAATGCAAAGGCAGATTGCTATCTCTTTTAAGATTCTCTTTTAAGATCTACCTTTTCAGCTTCCTAATAACACTGTCTCCATTACTGGAATAGTAAAAAACAGAAGGAAATTAGACCAAGGAAATAGCAAGAATATTTCTAGAAAAAGTGAGAGCTGAATTATTGGGCCAAGAAAATTTTAAAATAAGGATGTATTCTTGGAAAGAGTCAGGTATAATAATATTCGAGTTAAGAAAACACGTTTATACATTCCATTTTCTCCTAACCAAAATCTAGATGGCTTTAATAGTATTCTACAGCACAGATTCTAGAGAATTAAGATTATATTTATGTTTCTATAATAAAAGAATGTAAATGTGTTTTTTGTAGTGTTGTGTCTAATAAATTACAACATAGGTATTTCCTGGTAGTTAGTTGCCTATCCCCCCAAAATTAGCCAATGGCAAATCTGGTGTCTGGCAACTAAAAGATAATAAAGATTTTACTATTTAAAGTATTCATGCTATAGTCACTAGTAATTGTAGCTATAAATTACAAGGAGAGAATCTGTAATGAAATATAACAACAGATTACACAGCTGTGCTTAGCTGTTCAAGGCCATTTATTAAGTCAAAACACAATGCAACATTATCATTATGTCCAGATGTGATGAAGGCCCAGACATCCCACAAAACATTAATATCTCTATATTAGAAGAAGAGGTCATCAGGAGATATACCTGAATAAACAATTTCCCACAATCACCAGAAAAATAAACACAGAAATTCTGGAGACTCATCTTGGACTTTAAGCAATTAAATGTATTCACACCTTCCATGAATCCCACTGTTTTGTCTGTTTGAGGCTTTGAAGCTTTATCAGTAATATGTTCTATTATTGAAATGTCAAGAGGCTTAACATCAAACATATGACCTGAAATAGATATATGTCATATAAATGTATCATATAAATATATGTCTATTAAATGTAAAATATGACTGCCCTCAGATTTTCATTATCATCATTTTTTTGCACAATGCATGGTTTTTCAAAGCACTTAAACATTTATTACTTCCCTTCACAAAAAGATTATGTGAAATAAGTGAGGAAAATATTCTATTCTAAATACTAAGATTCTGAGACACAGAAGTCATTTGCCTAAAAATCATACATATGCTGACTTTTAGTTTCATTTAAAAATACCCTTAAATGCTTTTATTTCCACATTTGTTACCTTGTTAAAATCATTACTGTACCTAAAATTATGTCAAGTCAGCAGGTATTTAATAAGCAACTTCTATGTGCAAGTCTTCCAATCATGCATAATTGTTGTTATAATTACTTTGTAACATTGACAGGGGTGATATTAAAAACACTTAACAATTAACAACAGAAGGTACCAACCAAAGAAAATGAACACGTGAACAAACTGAAATATATCACCTACATTTTACCAAAGGATATCAGCTGCATGTCAGTGCTGACATAGATATGACTCAGAGTTTGATTTGATCTTAAAATACCAATCATTTGTAGATAAGCTTATTTGGTCTGAAATGCTAGATTAGCTAAAGATTTGTTAGAATATGTAGAAAATTCTAATAGTATGTGGCACAAAATTAAAGAAATCGCAAATGTAAAAGAAAAAAATATTTCCCAGGTGAGAATCTTTGAAAATATGGAGTCATTACCACCAAAAGTGGTCATACTTATAAATATTTTTATTTAATTTCTTCAAACATATATGTTCAAATTTAATTACTTTTATTAAAAAGCATAAGTGGGATGGGATTCTGAACATGCTTTTACTGCAATTTTTCTTTTCCTTCCATTGCTTTACTCTCTATTCTCCCGCTGCATTTCCTCCCATCCAAAGTAATCCATTTTAACAACTTAGTGAGCACCCTTCCACGTTCTTCTCCCTTTGCAAATAACTCTGCTATACAGCAGATATATACATATACATATCTTACATATAAAACACTTTTCTATACCTTGCTCTTCCTGCTCATCAATGACTCCTGGAAATTCTTCCAGATCACCTGAAACAGCTGTAATTCACATCTTTTAATGACTGCATTATAATCCATGTTGTAAATTTCCATTACCTATTAGCATTACCTTATTAATAGAATTATTTTTTCCTCCAATTTTACCACTATAAGCAAGCTGTAACAACTTTGAAACCAAAAAAATACATATGTCCTTAAACATTGATACTTAACTTCTATGGGATATATCCCCAAGGAGGGCATTGTTAAATCAAATATTATGAATTGCAATTTTTAATAGGTGTTACCAGATTGCATTTCAAAACAGTTAACATACACATTTCTACCAGTAAAAAAATAAGCATCTCCTTCCCTTTATCTCCACTAGCAGTAGTTTTAAACCCACTAGACTAACAAACTTTTTAAATACTAAGACACATTGCCTATTACTTAAATGTGAATTTCCCTAATTTCCTAGTGAAATTGAACATCTTCTCATATGTCAACCAATAGAATTTGCTTTTCTATGAATTGTCTTTTCCTTTTATATTGGGTTGTTTTATAATTTTTTCTTAGCAATATCAAAGAGATCTTGGTTATTAACCTTTCATGTTAACACATATTACAAACATTTTTCCAAAACTGTATTTCCCTAAATGATTTCAATAGTTTGTTTTTTTTTACTGGTATTGTTAACTCTTAAACTTTCTGTTTGCACTCTTGTTAAAAAGGTTTTATAAGTAGTCTTCTAGGTTTTTTGGCAAGTTTTTTGTTTTGTTTTCATTTAAGCCTTTCATCTTAAATTATTTTTGTATGGGGACACCTGGGTGGCTCAGTCAGTTAGTTGTCCAACTTCAGCTCCAGTATTTTCTCATGGTTCATGAGTTTGAGTCCTGCATCCAGCTCTGCATTGAGAGTGAGGAGCTTGCCTGGGATTCTCTCTTTCCCCTTTTCTCTGACCCTACCCCTCTTTCTCAAAATAAATAAACTTAAAAAAATTATCTTTGTATGATGTGCAAAATGAGAATATACTTTCACTCTTCCACAAAGATAACCTGTTATGATAATCCCACTAATTAAATGATCCATTATTTTCCAACTGAATTGTCATCTGTTTTAGGATTCTCTAACCTGTTCAATGTATCTACTTGTCTATTTCTATGCTATTACCATATTGTTCTGGTTAGCTGGCTTGGTAATATGTTCTAGCATGTATAATGTAAATCCCTCCTCACTGTTCTTGTTTAAATTTTCTTGCTTTTTGTTAACACTTAATCTTCCATGTAATTTTGAAAAAATATTTTTAATTAAAAAACGTCCTCATTGAGAATCTAATTGTAATTGCATTAAATAAATATATTTAATGTATAAACATAAAATATAACTGGAAAAATTAACATTTTGCTATTGTTGTCCCATACAAAAACATAATCTGCCCTTCCTTTAATCAGATATTGTTTGTCTTTAAATAAGATGTTACCCCTTCTTCATACAGATCCTATATCACTTTTAATAATTTTATTAATAAGCATTTTATAAATTGTGTTTCAATGGGAAATGAAATAATTTTTTCCTACTGGGAGAAAATGTTTCTTAGATACCAATCACTTCCAGAGAAAATCTATTGATTTTCATTCAATTATCTTCCATCTTAACTACCTTTTAGTTTACCTTACTAATTTTTCTAGAGTCTTAAATTAGAGTTCTATAATTTTTTTAAGGTCACATATCAGCCAAAAAGACACTGTAAGGTCTTCTGTACAAATGTTAGTGTCATCTATATCATTTGCCTACTATAGCTGCTAAGCCTTCCTCTTTAGTATTAAATAATTATAATAATGATTACTTATCTCATTTCTGATGTTAATTGAAATATTTTTAGGATTTAACAATTTTGGATTATATTTTCTGTTGGGTATGAATGAAAATACCTTATTATATTCAAGCTATTCTATTGAAGATGTATGTATTTCTCTTTGTTGATACAATGAACAATGTTGATACATTTCCTGTTGTTGAATCATGCTTGAATTCCTATTTAACAACAACAAAAAAACCTCCTATATCCTGATATATTATTCTTTCAGTCAATTGCTGATATATTTCCTAGCATTTTATACAGAAATTTTGCATTTATTTCATAAGTGGGATTGGACTAATTTATTTCATACAACCTTTATCAGTTAGATTTTAAATAAATTAGGAGAGGCTTCAATATTTGTTAATGACTTAGAATGACTTCAATTACATCCAATTATTTATTCCTTTAAGTGACCATGTTTGGTCAACTTTCCAATCTCTTCTATGCTAACTACTAGGTATGTTTTCTACTTCTTCTTAGGTCAATTTTATAATTCACATTTGAATAAAGATGTTCCATTTCTCATAGGTTTCAAATTTATTGCCAGCCAGTTGCATTTAGATTTCTTTTAAAATTCTTTCCATCTTCCAGTTTTATCTACTTTCTCATTCCCAATTACTGTCTATATTTGCTCATTCTCTTTTCCATAAACTTTATTATTAAGATAAAAATTATATAACAAACTTCACCATTTTAATCACATTAGTGTATAATTTGATTGCTTTTAGTACATTCACAAGGTTGTATAAACATCACCAACTACCTGGTTCCAGAACATTTCATCGCCACGAAAGGAAATCCTATACCCATTAAGCTGTCCTTGCCCATCTTGTCTTCGTCCAGGCCCTGGCAACCACTGATCTACTTTCTGTTGCTAAATATTTGCCTATTCTGAATATTTCACATAAGTGGAATCATGTAATATGTGGCTTTTTATTCTGGATTCTTCCACTTAGCATAATGTTTTCAAAGTTCATCCATGTTTGTAGCATGTATCAATACCTCATTCCTTTTTATGACTGAATAATACTCTATTGTCTGGACACACTACATTTTTATTTATTCATACATTAGTTGATGGACATTTGAGTTGCTTCTACTTTTTGGCTACTATGAATAATGCTTTTATGAACACTTGTTTTATGTGAACACAAGTTTTATGTGAATATATGCTTTCAATTATCTCCCACTTCACAAAATTGCTGGGCTGGTTTTCTTTTTTGCTTTTTCATCTTCATAAGGAGTTTATGTATTTTATTTGTCTTTCCAAAAAGCCAGCTTTTAGATTGATTTTTATTATATTTTGTTTTCCATTTTATAAATTTCAACTTTAAAAAATTAATTCCTCGGGTGCCTGGGTAGCTCAGTTTGTTAAGCATCGGACTCTCGATTTCAGGTCAGGTCATCACCTCACGGTGTGGGATTGAGCCCCACATTGGGTTTTGCACTGACAGCACAGAGCCTGCTTGCGATTCTCTCTTACTCTCTTTCTCTCCCCCTCCCCACTCACATGTGTGCACTCACACTCTCTCTCTCAAAAATAAACTTAAAAAAATTTAATTCCCTCTTCTTCTACCTTAAATTATTCTTTATTCTGATTTCTTAAAGTTAGTAAATTGCCCTTTTTTCCTTCTTAACAATGAAGGCATAGAAGGCTATCAACTTTCCTCTGACAATTCCATTAGGTATTCTCCATAGGTTTTTACATAAAATAATCTCCTTTTCATGGTTTTTCAAGTGACATCCTCTTTACCCAAGAGTTATCTATGAGTATTTAATTTCTAAGTGTTAATAATTTTTGTTACCTTTTAAATTCTACTTACACTAGCTTATAATCAGAAAATGTGCCTGTAAAATCTTTCTAAAATTTAGTTTTCTTTGTACCTAAACAGAGATGTTCAAAAAATTTTTTAAAGAATATCAGATTTTACATATATATTAGATTATTTTCATGAATTACATTCCATTACTCTCAGTCATTATTTGTATGGTTTAACAGAACTGTCTGGACCTTTCCCATAGTTTTTGCTTTATGTACTTATTTGCTACAAATAAACCTGCTGTATATACGGATTTATGCGGTAATTTTCTTCATTAACTCTGCCTTTTATCAGGACAGTATCCCTATCAATGCTGTCACTCTTTTTTTTTTTTTTTCTATTTTCATTTTGTTTGCATTGGCCTAATGTCTTTTATGTCCACCATTTTAAAACCTGTCTCTTTAACTCTGTTATAGGTGTTATTCCTGTAATATAATTTGAGTGGTTTATGTTTTTAAACTCAATCTACAGGTCTTTTAATTAGAGAATTTTGGGGGCGCCTGGGTGGCTCAGTCAGTTAAGCGTCCGACTTCAGCTCAGGTCACAATCTCAGGATCCGTGAGTTCGAGCCCTGCGTCGGGCTCTGGGCTGATGGCTCAGAGCCTGGAGCCTGTTTCCGGTTCTGTGTCTCCCTCTCTCTCTGCCCCTCCCCCGTTCATGCTCTGTCTCTCTCTGTCTCAAAAATAAATATACGTTAAAAAAAAAATAAAAAAAAAATAGAGAATTTTGTGCATCTACATTAAACATAATAATTGATGTGTTTGTTTATATCTCTTCCAATTACTTACATTGTCTTATTTTACATTATTGTTTTCTTGTTACCTTTTTAATATTTTTTATTTGATCAAGTAGCTCTGCGTTCTATTTTCTCCTTGCTAGTATGGTAGTCCTACATGGTGCTCTATTGTATTCCTTTCTCTACCTCCCTCTTCTACTCCAATTAACAGACACTTTCCCCCCTACCAAGAGATTCTATCCCCTTTTCCTTTTCTCCTAAATAGATGAGATCTTCAGGATACATTCACTTTCCTCCCTCTTCTCATCCTTCTTTCTTCTCATCTCCACAACTCATTTTCCTCCTCTTTTACATTCTTCCAGCCCATCCCCTCCATCAACTAAGTTTCCATGAGACAGTTTAGTACTTAAAACGTTTCTTTACAGAAATATGATCTTTTTATTTCAAAAGTCTAAAATTGTGTTTTATTACATATTTGCAAGTCATCTATCTTTATCTTTTTTAAAAGTTTTATTTATTTTTTATTTTTCTTATCTTTATTTATTATTTTATTCAGTGTAGTATTTTTCTATGCCCAATGTGGGGGTCAAACTCACAACCCTGAGATCAGGAGCCACATGCACTACTGACTGACCCAGTCAGGAGCCCCAATCTTTATCTCTTAAATGAAATTATAACACACACACAATCATATTAAAATGCTTATTATTCACCACTATATTCCTTTCATCTTCTTCAACTTGAAGTCTTTGTTCCAATTCATTTGTGATTGATTGTAATCTATTCTCAGGCATTTTCTCAGATGGGGTATAGTAATTATATGTTCTGAGTTCTTATCTCTTAATGTATTTCTTTCACCTTGACGAGCAAATGGCAACTTCGGGGGTGTTGATTCTTGGACTGTAGTCATTTTCCTTTTGCAGTCTATAGATGTCACTTCACTATCTTCTACCTTGCTAAGTTGCAGATAAGAAGCTGTATGATATTTTGATATTTTTCCCCTTTATAGAAACTTGTTCTTTCTATAAGATAGTTCAATGTATTTTTAGAGTTCAGAACTTTGATCAGGATATGCCTATGTAGGTCTTTTCTTTCAATCGAAACCATAAACACTTTCAATCCACAGACTCTTATCTTTCTTAATCTCAGATTTTCTTGTTAATTTCCTCTCTTCCATCTATTCTTAATTTTCCCCTCTAAAATTCCTATTATTCACATTTTGACTTCTAATCTGACCTCAAAGACTCATCCTTTCTTTCAAGATTTTCATCAGATTTACCTATGTTCTATGTGCTTTGATATAATTTTTGCACTTGGTATCTAAGTTCACTGATTCATGTTTCAACAGTGATCATGTTCTCCGTCATGAGAAATTGTTCAATTGAGATATGTTTTTTATTAGTATCTGGAATTCCTTTTGTTCTGTATTTTAATTTCCTTAAATGCTCTTAATTTTTGTTTTTTTTCAAATTCAGGCTGCACTTATTTTTGCCAATAGCACTAGTTGCCTAGGGTATGTGCTTTGATTTTCCTACCCAATCTTCTATCTCATTCACTACTGGGTCCCCTTAAATGGGCTGTTATTTTCCACAAATAGCTCACTAGAGCTCAGATCTGGTTGTGTAGTATCCTCCATGGAAGCATCACAATTAGTAAAATGCAAAGGTAAACAACCTGTCAGATCCTGCCAAGGCACAAGAGGAAGATTTTTGTTGTCCTATCTCTTTTTAGCCTCAGGGGCAGAGGAAATCCAGCCAGCACATTTAGTAACTTTGGCTTCTTAGTCAGTTGGGGAGACCTGGATACTTAAATGAGAAATACTGATACTTTCCCATAGTGGTTCACACATCTCTGAAGCCCAGGCCCTTCTCAATGTCTGCAGTTTTCCGATAGTTATCTGTGAACTCCAGTTTGTCCAAGTGAAAGTAGAAGTTTCAAAGCAGCATCTCTGCCTGACATGTCATGGCAACTGTATTCAAAACGGCAGTCAGAAATTGGAAGTGGAGGGGAAGACAGTCATACACAGGTCACTTTGTTTTCAGAACCCTTATTAAGTTTTTTCCTTATTATCATTTTATTTTGAGAGAGAGAGAGAGAGAGAGAGAGAGAGAGAGAGAGAGAGAGAGAAGGCAGGGTAAGGGACAGAGAGAGAGAGAATCCCAAGCAGTGTGGAGCCCGATGTGGGGCTTGAACTCATGACAGTGAGATCATGACCTGAGCCAAAGTAGGGTGCTTAACCGACTGAGCCACCCAGGTACACCCAAAATCGTTGATTTTAAAAATGTTATAGGAGGGAGGTATATGGGTCTGAGATGTGTCTGGGACCTCATTATAATGATTCCCAAGAATCAACACTTCCCTCAGAAAGCATATTCCTAAATATATAAAAATGACAATGTGTTCTCTTTATGCTTTGGGATACAGATCCCAAAATATACTACAGCTATTAATCACTTGAAGTAAGCTTTAATACAATCCCAGTTTTAATTATTTCAGGACATAATTACCTTTTTTTTTTAGAAATAACTTCAAATCAATGTGCTGTAGTTGGTAGAAAGACAAATTATGACTTTGCCCAATCACATAAGTCTCCCAAAGTCCAACAGCAAGTCTTATAAATATGAAAAAGCAGGGCACCTGGGTGGCAGGGTTGGTTAAGCATCCGACTTGAGCTCAGGTTATGATCTCACCACTCATGAGTTCGAGTTCCATGTTGGGCTCTGTGCTTACAGCTCAGAGCCTGGAGCCTGCTTCAGAGTCTGTCTCCCTCTCTCTGCCCCTCCCCTGCTTATGCACTTGTTGTCTCTCTCAAAAATAAATAAACATTAATAAAATACAAAAAAGCATTGTCAGTATTATATAGGAATTAAACATGCATCCTGAACAGTGGTTTACATGACATTACCCTCCATATTGTTCATAGCCCAATAACCCTTTTTGCTTTCTCGAAAAGCTAATGATATCACCTAACATTAAAATGTTTCTCTGGACTAGACTTCTAAGCAACTTAGATAATATGCTAAAACTCTTGTTTTTTAATTGTATGAACTTTTATGAACTTTTTTTTTAAGAATTAGGAAGCTCATATAAAATGTTCAAAATCTCAATTGCAATCTAGTAAGAGCAAAAAATACTGTGGGTTATTTGTCCTACTATCCTGATAGGAATCATATAGGATATGAAATTTGGGTTTCATCCTTGAATCACAGGTAATGTAATTCTGTGTACTCTATTCAACACAATATCCTGAATTGATTGTAGATTTGCTTTACCATTGATGGGTGATATCTGATATATTTCTTTTCTGAATCACAGTACATATAATTTTATATTGAAACTTCTGCCATGACAGAATTTCATTAAGTATCGAAAAGAATAAAAGATCATGAGCATGTGTAAAATGTTTGGGTCTTAGAAAAGTACAGAGAAGGCCTATAATAGGTAACAACAACTGTAACAAAGCTAAATTTGAACCAGTCAACAGAAAATAAAGGAATGGATAGACTGGTAAGGAAGAATCCAAGTAATCTTCCTAGGACAGCTACAAAAGAGCCTGATCAACAATGAATTCCTCCAAGTGTGCCAGGTAATATCTTCGACACTAGGACTTTAAAGATTAATAAAACATGGTACTTGCCCTTAAAGAAGTGCAGTTCAGTGTAGTATAATTCTAAATGCTACCTTTCTTGAGTGATGAATGTCAAGGAATTTGAGTTATGAG
This sequence comes from Panthera onca, assembly GCF_046562875.1. Classification (NCBI taxonomy): domain Eukaryota; kingdom Metazoa; phylum Chordata; class Mammalia; order Carnivora; family Felidae; genus Panthera; species Panthera onca. The sequence goes on from NC_138347.1 coordinate 61,359,429, forward strand.
TTAAACTGCATCTAAAACATGAAACTGAAATTTACTTTATACTGGATGTACCCATTTTTGCATAATAAAACTCATAATTACACAAATAATAGAAACAGAGGTATTATGCACAACATGAAATTACAGAAAAGCAACAATCATTTATTTTTGGCTTTTATACACTTCATGAATTTACTTTATAACAAATATTGAGAACATAATGTAGAATATCTGAATCAGAAGTGCCTGGAATCCTGCTCACATTTTTCCATACTGTTTTTCAGCTCAAGTCACCCATTTCAGTATAGTATTGCCTTGTTCTCAACCCTTTACTAGAATGAGGGCTTTACTGAGAGCATGAGTTTCTCTAAGGGTCAGATAGATATATAAAGGAAGGTTAGATGCAAACAATATAGCTGTTAAAAAGACTGAGTACCAAAAGATGCCAATCCTGAATACTCATTTACCTTTCTACCTTCACAGAATATTTTTCTTAGTGATGTATTCATTTAAAACATACAAAATGAATATTGTACTGTATTTCCTAGTACACTAAATTAAGAGTCTGAAGAAAAGATCAGAGATATTGTCCTAAGGAACAGTGAAGGCATAGAAGTAGTGGTATAGTACTCTCACTATTCTTTGACCCCATTCAGATGATCCGACTCATATAATATGGCTTAACAATGAATATTAGCTCTTGAAAACTTTTGAAGTCTCTAGTACCTTGTAGACAAAAGTATGAGTATGTATGTATACATGGCATATATAGCTGTTTGTAATTGGTTTGATGTCTTTAAAATTATTTGAATAACAAAACCTCACTTGGCAAGTTTCTATAATTCCCCTTTCCTTAACTCATGCTGACTAACCTAAATATAATCCAAACTCATATATGCTGACTTTGCCTGGGCTGATCATTTGAGCCTATTACTCTGACAGAAATGCATTTATCCTATCAAATAGAATTAAACGTTTCTTTCAATATAGTGACAAATTAAGGAAAAGCTACAGTTACATAAGAGAAGTCTAGACTCTATTCTACCTTAAGCCCTGTGGAGCCTGATTTAAAACTCCTGTGGAAAGGAGGAGATCAAAAGCTGTTACATAATGAAATAAAATAAAAGTATAACTTACTTCATCATTTAAATCCTTAGAAAAGCTAACAGGTGTTTTCTTGTATTTGAAAACTGGACAGCAGACAGCAACTTATAAATGCCCCTAAAAACAGTGATTTATGAATTGAGTGGCACATAGTAGATAATAAATGACAGCTATTCTCAGGTTTACCACATAGGTTTCTGTGCTAAACTGCATCTCTCTGTAATGCATCTAAACTTAGTGCCTAATTCTAAGTTATTATTGATGAGCATGTTTTTGTGCGTGTGTGCCAAAACCATAGCAATCTTTCTATCCCAAACACTGGGTGGCCCCTATTTAAGCCAGCTGTTCATTTCTGACACAAATGTAAGGGAACAAACAATAAATTTAAGAGCCTTCCAAAGCCCTAGAATCTGTCCCAGTTTTATATATATTGTTTCTATTCTGCTTCATCCTTTTTTTTTCCCCTGTATGATCCCTAGTTCTTGGTTACTCAATATCTGCTTAGATTTAGTTCTCCTTTTTGACCTCTACCTTCCCAGGATCCTCAGTATCTAATGCTTCCTTTGACCTGCTCCTACTTAGGATTTTTTTGGCCTTCTTTAACATGTTACCCAGCTCCACGGTTGTCCACTGAACCAAATCAGGCAGCAGCTACCCAGTCCATCCACTGTGAAACCTTTAGACAAATTCCCTCTCAGCATTTGTAATTCTAGACTGTAGAGTTACATTTTAAAAACAGACTCTACCATAGCAACCATTCCTCCCACTTACAGCTCTTTCACCTTGTGCCCTTCTCTGAAGCCTTCTCCAAATCCACTATGCCTTTCTTGAAATAAAATTATCAGTACTAATCTGGGCAAGCACTGAGTGAAAATGATCCCAGAATAGAGGCATGTGGGGTGGTGTTTTAGAATTTAGGTGCTCTAGAGTTGGACTTGAGTTTGAACTCCCAGCAGTGTGACTTTGAACAAGTTACTAAACTTTTATGAGCCTCAGCTTGCTTATCTTTAAAAATGCCATAATAAAAATACATGCCTCATAGGATTATGGAATTAATGGAGAAAATGCAGATATAACTAATGCCTGGTGCAGAGTATGCTCTCAATAAATGTTGGCTACTGTTGTTGTTATTGTTATTATTGGTTTATTTCAGATTTATTTTCACTATGCTTTCCACCAGTAATTTTCCTAGTCTTTTTGGCACAATGCCTTTGGAATAGTCTTTTTGGCTAGTCTTTTTTTCCTAGTCTTTTTGGCACAATGCCTTTGGAATAGAGTTTACATTGAGGCACCTAGGTGCCTCAGTCAGTTAAAGGTCTGATGCCTGATTTCAGTTCAGGTCTTGATCTCATGGTTGTGAGTTCAAGCCCTGCATTGGGCTCCATGCCCACTTAAAAAAAAAAAAAAAGAAGAAAGTTTACATTAATTCTTCAGTATGTGTACTGGGTTTCGGTTAACTAATCGTCTAAAATCAGTTTCCCTTCTAAATATCCCTTAGAATATTTTTCCCTTATTTGCACGCATTAAAGCAATCATATCACCTTTTGTGTCCTATGTTGGATCTGTTTTCTTGACATTTCTCCCTATTGGTAGGCCCGAATAGCTGGGTATTACCTACTACATTGGACAGTGTGCATATTTGGCCTAGGAGGAGATGTATAAAATGTTTATAATCAATACCAGAACATCTACAGCTATGGGTGGGTGTAGGGAAGAGGGAGGATCCAGGGATTGTATAGCTTTTTCCAGACTGCTGTTTCCATTTGTGAATAGGTAAGGACGTGATGTTTTTGAGCCTCTCGCTATCATTCATACCAGCAAAAGAAATGTGAGTCAATTAAAAAGAAACTGAGAGTGAAATTTTAAGTGAAAACTTCAAGGTTACCCCTAAATAAATACCTACAAGTAGGCATACAAGAATTGTGTATAGCTGTTTGTTTCTATATATGACAGAACATTATTTGCAAAGCCTTCTCTTAACACAGATTCTTTCCGCTTTTCTTCACCAAATAAGAGTTCATTTCTTTGTCTTCCTTGCATCCTTTCTATGTAAATCTATCAATGGATAAGTATAACGAAGGATCAAAAATCAAATGCAATAGTTAATAATTATATGGAGATGGCCCAATTACCCAGAGTATATTTATTTTTTGCTTACAGAAGCACAAAAACCAAGTTTACCTTTTTTCTTTGAAGAAATATATCTATTTTTCTATATATTTTATAGAATTAGAAAATGACTCTGAGTTACTTCATGCTGTCATTACCTGCTTTCTCCAGTTAAGCAACTTTATGTGGAATAAAATGCAAGAAATTCTGTTAGCAACATATCTTCATAAGCGAAAGTGAGTTGGTGAAATTTATGTAAAAATAGTAAGCTTATCATAGTTACTAACTACAAAAGATTGTTAAATACTTAATTTTTATATGTATGTATACTTTTATAGACATGCTATATTTGCAAGCAAGTATCACTAAAATGAAACTTGTATCAAGGACTAAAAGTAAAAAGCAAAGTCAAATATTTTACATAGGCTTTTTCCCAGTGCCCTACATATCACTTCCAGTCATGTTACCTAAAGCTAAAACAGGGACCCAAGTGTCAAAAGAAACATACTCATATTATGAGAGCTGAAAGAGACCCTGAAGATGAAAAGCTAAGGCAGAGATTCAGATTACGTGACATGCCCAAGAGGGTACAACTGGTGGCACCACTAGACCCAGAACAACCTCTCCTAATTCTACATCTGAGATTTCTGACAATGTGCAATGAAAAAGTTAAATCTAATGCATGAGAAATTGATTAAAAAATTAGATGTCCCCTCAAGTTGAAAACCTTTGGATTTCATAACCTCTACTTACATGATTTTGTATTAATAGGAAAATAAATTTTAAACAACATAAAATTGTAAAAACTGACTAGAAGAAATGAAAACTACAAAGAAAATTTATACTTTTCCTTAAATCAGAACCATGGAAACAGGTGTTTTTTTTAAGTCTAAAAAAAGCCAGAGATTTATTTATTGTGTATGCATGTGTGGTAGTAGTGGGTTTGGTTTGTCTTGTATTGTTTTATTTTGTTTTGTAAATTGTTAGAGGATCTTCCAGTTTCCTGTGCAATGGTAATCTGTGTTCCAAAAACGGGGGTACATATAAAATTAATTTCTGATAATTCATAAAATACTTAACCATGAACAACTAAGTCTCTAGAAATTTTAATGACAGAAAGAAAAAAGTACCAAGAATTTCAAGATGAAAAATCTCTATCTTTTTAATGTTGTGCAAATTGGAAATAAAGAACATCTTTTAAAAAGTCAAAAATAATTGAAAAAGAGATTAAATCAGTAAACCAATTGTGTATATTTTTCCTGAAGTGCATATTCATGAGCTGACAGTAGAAAGAGGCTTGCTGCTTTGTTTGACTATAGTTCTGTTTACCTCATACTGTCAAGAATGGATTTTGACACTCACAGTATTAATATTGCTATTTTTATTGATATAATTAGCACTGCTATAAATAATTCCTCAGTCGGCTATATCTAAGTATATCATTACAATCAGCAATATTAGAGCTTCTTTTTCTTATATAATGCTTTGGAAATAGACTGCTAGCCCAAAGAACCACAGTGACCTCATGATGTGGAAGTTACTAAAAAAACACTGCCCTGTCAATAGAGACTACTGTTTTGTGTATAACTTCACTAAACAAACTAGTTTATATTTGTTTGAAACTAAAGTTTCTCACCAATCTGCTGTTTCAATTTCACATCACACCATATTGTACCTAAAACAGGCAATCTGGATTCCTGTTGCTACTCCCCCCCCCCCCAACCCCACCCCCACACAGCGCAGGAACAGTTTGAAATACAAGGCTTGCATATATAAAGCAAAAGAAACTAAAACACCCAAAATTCAGAATGGGTGGGTGAAAATACGTGTGCTTGAAGTCATTTGTATAACTGCTAGTGGGTGGCCCACTTGTGAGTTTTTGATCATCACATGAAAGCAAAATCAAAACATATTTTATCATGCCTCTGGATCACATCAGCTGCGATGATAACCTTATCTAGACCTTGAATAGTTTGTTCATAAAACAAAGTGGGGTGACCAACCCAGTGCATATTCAACACAGAGAATGAAGGCCAAAACAAAATGACAATACAATTCAAAACAAGTTTGTAGAAATTTTAGGCTAGTATATTAAACCTTTCTTTGTCTCTATCACTTGACAGATGGTTAGCCTTCACACAGCCTAGTATCTCTGGCAAAGAAATGACTGTATCTAGCCAATAACACCCCAAATTTTTATTTAAAATGCAGTGTACACATACTTACACTTACCTTAAAAATATGAATATTAATAGATTAGTCATTTTATTCTATTTCTTGTTTTATCACTATAAAAACTTGTCAGATATCAAGATTTGCCTTTTGCCCTATGAATACCTCTTTCAAACTCAACTTTCTTATGTGGATCCAGGGTTCTAAGAACTCTTCACTTTCGATTTTGTTCATTTAGGGGCTACTGGCTAATTATGCTTTAAAAAAAACAAAAAACTTCCAGTAACTTTTAATCTGAAATTATTACAAAAGTTACAAAGATTTAATTAGCTTATGTTTCTATGTAGCTTGGAGCAAAGTTTTGGTAGTAACAATGAGTTAAACAAAATCACCTGGGAACATGTCAAGGACCACAAGGCAGGACTGGAATTATTTATCCAATACTGAAATATGTCTTTATTCAAAAACTGCTCATATAAAAATGTATACTCACACACACATAAACACACACTAACCAACCATTAGAATTAGCAAACACTCTTAGTTTTTAACATTCTATCAACCATTCTTCCCCTTTCTCTTTAAAAAAAGATTTCATCTAAGACAATATATTCCATTAGCAATATTCTCTGCTTTTCTTCCTAAATCTTCCTATTTATAGCTTTCCAATGCTGGCAGGTCAGTATACAAATAGCCAGAGGCAACCTCAACGTTTTCTAAAGTGCATTAATATGTACCCTTTCTGGAAGAGGTGATTATGCTACAAATTAGCATAAATAGAGATCTAATGTAGGTATAGAAATTCAAGCCCTTCACAGCAGGGGATAGGAGAGCTGGCAGTGGGAGGATTGTGTGTAAAAAAAAAAAAAAAAAAAAGTTATCCTACTTACTAACTGAACACTGATTTGGCTAACAAAACAAGACTCACTGTGGCAGAGAAAAATAGCGAAAATCAGAACTTGTTATTTGAGAACTATGAACTAAGTTTTGGAAAGGTGAGACACCCACTACTTAAAGCAACAAACTCAACGTTAAATCATATACTCTGTTAACTGAGCACCAAGTTTCCTTCTGTTAGAAACCTAGGATTTTACACCTACAGACTAAATGATTAAAGTAATGCTAAAATCTTCTGTAATGTTCCTCTTGCATTACAAATGGTCTATTAAATCAGAGAAGTGCCAATCAAATGCCTTTGTAGTTTGAAAGAAAGGTTTAAATAACAAAGCATTTTTTGCAGGCCTCTCTCTTTTTCTCTCTTTAATGTCACCTATAAATTAATTACAACAAATTTCCATCTTCTCTTCATAAAACCACAACTGAAAAAGATTTAGGCACTTAATTTTTCAGACATACTCCTAAAACAAATTCTTACTAAAAAATTAAGATATTCTAGCTTATGTTTCACCACAGTTTTCTAACAAGACAAAAAGCTCCATCGGAATTTTACAGTAAATTCCAAGACACAGATTTTTTTTTAAATATAAAGTAACATTTTATTTATTTCAAAGGCATGCTTAAAATTATGAAAAAAAGAAGACCCCTATCTGTTAAAAAGACCTACTAAAATGTATGGAGAAAGTTTCATGACAATAACGAAGGGTACAAATAAAGTTAGCTCTTCCTTTCTTGCCATTGGCAATTAGTAAACAGCTCCATGTCCCTCAAACTTCCATACATTCTTTCAAATTGTACTCTCCAAAATGAGAAAACAGCTAGGTTTTAAAATTTCATACAAAAATCTCTTCTCCTAGCAATCTTAAGTACGCAAGGATATGTGACATTAGAATGTAAACTCCACAAAGGCAGGTTATTCTGTCTTGTTCACTGTTACATCTCAAGTGTCTAGAACAATTTTGTGAATGTAAACATCCATTTCAGAAAAGCATGATTATTTCAAAGAATAAAGCAGAGCTCATCAATCTCCACTTCTATATTCCAAATGTTTTAAAGAAGTCTTTGTCACTCATTCTAAAATATTTGAAATAATTTGTAATTCACTTATAAATTTTAGATCTTTTGGGGTAACTTAGTTGTATCTAAACTGACCTAATTATTCAGTCAAGTCCAATTTGGTAAGAAAGCCTTCTTTAGACTCTCGCTACTGAGATAAAAATAATTCATTTAACCTGGATTTTTCCCTAGATTTTATTCCTATGCCAAGTAGTCAAATTCATATTAATTTGACAGCAAAATTAGTTGGGTATTTGTGGGTCACAAAAACTTTCTGAACAAACTACATAGTAAACTGCCATCTCAACTAGTAGTTCTAAACACACACACCCAAAATTGTAACTCTCACTAGCCACACAGACATAGAAGTTTTTTCTTTCCTCTAAACTCATGTTGTCTTTCAGTAGCCAGTGAGTGTACACATGAACTATATCTGATTTTCTTGCTGTAGTAGTAAGCTTAAAATACTGGCATCTTAATTGAGCTAGACAGATAAGCATAAAGACTTCTTCCCAAAAATGGATAAAATTTAACAATTTTTTAATCTTAAACTTTTTTCTTTAGTCTGTTAAAATTGGGACCTCACCATGAAAGGGCGTATTGCTTTGGAGGCTGGTAGACAGTTAACTTGTCACCTGATCTTCATATGCAAAAGGCCTGTATTCCACTGGTCTGTGAGATCTGAAATCACAAAACCAAAAATACCCAACTGCTGGACTCACTGAGCAGCTAATATATTTCTAGAAAATTCACTTTTCTTCTTCCTCTCACCTGTTTCCTTGAGCACCATGGATTCTTAAGCCTAAAGCCCTCCAAAATTGAACTCAATGGAAATCACAACCACAATCTTAAGAATTAAACCTTGAGCCCTGAACAAAGAGTAACATCAGCAATTCTTCAAGGGCAATTCCAAAAGCTTTTTTGAGAGAAGCCCATTCCCAAGAGGGCACAGTGATATTACCATGCACAATTTGTACACCAACTTTGATACATTCTGATTAAGAATGAGAAGAGTGAACAAAGGCATGTAAAATCAATGTAAATTGTCTTTTTTGTTTTTGTTGTTGTTGTTGTTTTCCTAGAAATCTAGAAGTACCTAGTTGTAAAGCTGAAATGCAGAAAGTAGCCAAATCTGGCCTGGTCAAACTTACGTGAGGGACAGAGGAGAGTATATCTGAACTATTCCCATGTGATAGCAAATGGTATTTGAGATTAGGAGCAACAGGTAAGAAAGTAAACCATTTATGAACTGAATTTGCTAATACAAATGCTTATCATTTAAATTTAGTCTTTACAGCTAAAGAATTTATTTACAAAATGGTCGCTACAATTTGTTTTCAAACTTTCACTAGCAACAAGTTAAGGATAGCTAACTTTGGAATAGAACTCGCTTGAAAACATGGGGAACGAGGGGCCTCTGTTAATTCTATTAGCTGAAACTTATACACGACCACGCAGTGAGAAACTCTCCACTTTAGCATCATCTTGGCATACTTGTTAGCATCATTTACCATACTTTACCATTAATGGTTAAGTGGTGAAGACAATCTCCACAGGTCTAGAAAGTTTACGTGTGCCAGTGCTGATTCTGAGGACATTATTTAGCCCACAGACTTCCAAATTACTTCCTATTTCTTCCAGATTTTTATTTGAGAACTGTCATCCTGCCACTGACCCCATTCAACTGAGTTCAGTGTTAAGAGATCAGCGGATTACCGTGCTAGGTAGTGTAGCTGTACGCCATATTGTGTTTTTCGCTAATGTTTATAGTTTATGTGTGTGCCTAGCATATGTTTGTGCAAGTGTGTTTATCAATAGAACTTTTAGAAAATCCCTGCCTCCTGCCTCTTCAGCATCCTTAAAAAGGGTAACAGCTGCGGAGAGGGGGGTGGGTGGCGGGGGGCGTGAGGTGGGTGGTGGAAGAGGACCAGAAGCCACACAGTAATGCATTTAACAACGTAGGAGAGTGCATTTCTTTTCAACTTTCAAAAAGCTTCCAACCGTTCTATCTCAACTATCGAAAAGCGTAAACATTGTTTAATGTTTCCAAAGGGGCCCAAAGGACAGAAAGAAGGAAAGGCGTATCTTCCCTTCCCAAGCCCCCTCCTCTATAGTCGTAGCAGCGAAGCAGGCGGGGGCCGGTAGCTTTGGTGTCTGGAGGGGCGTCCAGCGGCTCTGGGGCCAGGACACCTCCCGCCCCCCCCAGTTCTCTGAAGACGCTCCAGAGACCGCGAGAGCCACGGTAAGCGGGGGGAGGGCGAGGAGGGAGGGGGCGGAAGACAAGCCGGCGCCTCTAGCAGCTCCTGAGCCCCGGCTAGTCCCCCTCAGCTCTTCTTCTTGGAAGCGGCAACTCCAGGCGCAGGGAGTAGAGAAAAGAAGGCAAAAGACACGTTTCCAGCTGCGGGACTGCCCGCCCGCCCGCTCCTGGGACCCGGGACCCTCCCGCGCTCCCTCCCTTCCCGCTGGGTCGCGCGAGGCCGCAGCCACCGCCCCGCGCGAGGAGGGGCGCCCGGGGGGGAGGGGGCGCCGGCGGGGCGGGGCGCGGGGGCGCGCGCCCTCGGCCGGCCGACGGCCCGCGGGATTGTCTCTGTAACTCGCTCCCCCAACCCCACCCCAGTCCCTTCCTTTCCCGTCCCGTCGCCCCCCACTCCAAGTGTCTCGCGGACGCCTCGTCCCCCTCGCACGCACACTCCCCTCCCTCCAGCCCGCCCCACAACAAATTAGAGTTTTGGGGGTTACCTCCTCGCGCTCTTTAATCTTCTTTCCTCAACTCCTAAACTTCCCCCCGCCCCTACTTCTTCGGCAGAAGGCCCACATTGGGTACCTCACGCCGCGAACCCTCTATCTTTTTCCGCTATTGGATTGTTCTTATGCCACTCTTAGCTTCAGTGAGCCAATCAGAATGGGGCGCCCCTCGTGAGGTTGCCGCCCATAAACAAAATGCACTCTTCCTCCTCCTCTCCCCTGTCCCCGCCTTCATATGCTTCTTTCCTCATCTCTACCACCTTCGATTGGGCTAGAAGAGGCCCAATCCGCTATCTCAAACATCCATTGGGGCACGGAAACTTCGCTCAGAGAATCCTTAATAGGCGATTGGTCGACATTCTTCCCACTCCCCCTACCTCTGCCGCACCTTCGCCCACTCTGGAGAGGTCAGTCGTATCTCGTTGTTCAGTGATCCGAGAGGTGGAAAACTATTGGTTCAGAGAGCCCGTCAGACCGGATTGGAGTGAGCCATGATTGGTCAGCACCGACACGATCAGGTTTGGTTGTCTGCTCCTCCGCTCCTCCTCCCCTTTTCCTCCACCTCCGCCCCCTCCCCCCCACTGCTTTTACTTTCTACGCATTTCTATTTCCTCCTTTATTTATTTATTTGTGATAAACTTAAATGACCCGGCGACGGAGGCGGGACTCGCGGCGAGGCGGAGGATGACGAGGGACGGCCCGGGGCCAATTGCCGAGGGGGCTGCAGGGTGAGGGGCAGCTTCGGTGGCCAGTGAGAGGCAGGTGTCTGGAACGCGCTAGGCCTGTGGAGCCGGGATGCCCCAGCGGAGGCGGCGGTTACCCGCTGTCTGGCGCGGCGAGCTGGCGGGGAGGGGTGGCCGCTGAGGGGAGGAGGGGGTGTCGCTGTCGCAGACAGCTGAGGCAGCAGGATGGAAGCTGGAGCTAGGGCCGTGGGAGGAAAGCTGGAGGGAGGGTCTGGCGAGGAGGCGGCTCGCAAGGCCACACTGGGTCACGCTTGATTCCTGAGGGGTGGGCTGCAGGTTGCCAAGCCAGGAGGTCAGCAGAGGCCACTGAAGCAATGCCAGGGCGCAAAGAGAAAATTTGTCCGTTCAGGAGGTTTAGAAAAATACTATGTAAAACAGTTCGTAGTAAGCCGCCCTTAATAAAAATGAGGATTTTATCCTAACGGGAAAAGCAGATTATGTTTCTTATTACTAAACGCCTGAAGTACCAACGACCCAACCGGAGCCCACAAAATTCAATATCCTGAGGGCTAGAAGGAACAAATAAAGCAACATGGAAAATTAAATGCGGTTCAGATGCTTCAATAAAACCTTCCTCCTCATCCATTTGTCACTCAACATAGCATTCCCCAGAGCCAAATTCTTACCAAGTTTTGGTCCAGTACTCAGGCATTGGGAGAAAAAAAAAAAAAAAAAATGAGGCTCAAGGCCAGCAAGATGTTCAGGAAGGATTCCTAAAAAGGGGTAAGATAGAAAAAAGTGTATATATTCCCTTTCACTATACAAAGAAAAAAGTAAATCTCTGCCAAAATAAAAAGTTGCGTTTTTTAGGGAACTTATATAACAATAATTTATCACAAATTAAGGGACTTTATGAAAAATAAAGAATTTACACTCTGCATACAGAATTTACACTCTGCAGTTTGAAAACAGAATTTTTTATGGAACATGCATTTGGTGTAGAGTTTCTGATAGACTGTGTTAAGTTCTCTGAATTTTATCCTAGACTTCCTTGGGATATGCAGCATGCATTAAAGAAAAAAATATTCCTGACTTGTTAGAGATGGTAAAAACAGACTTTATTCAGGATCATTGAGATAGGTATAGATACGACCACTGTGATAAAATTTTTGCAGTGGAAGGAGATTGGGCTGAACTCCAAGTATATCATGGGCAAGTGGGAATTTTAGCCAGGGAGCAAGGTGGAGCGGTTGAAAAATTACGAAGAGGCAACATTAGGCGTAAGTGGGAATTTTGGCTAAACCAACCTAAAACGATTCTTGCTGAAGACAGGCCAGGGTGATCAGGGGGATGGTGGAGGAAAAGGACCCTGGTCATCTATGAAGAGTGATCAGATTGGGGGTAGGGGGAAGGTGCTTGCTAAACTGGCTTTGAGGAGTTCTTGCTGAAACTGGATTTCACAAGAAAGTGCACAGATGCCTGGCTTTGATTAGGGGTCTTTGGCAGAACCTAAGCAAAAGAAATTGGCCCTGGTGGGAAAAAAAAAAAAAAAAAACAAAAACAAAAACGTAGAAGCCTTGACCTCATAAATACAATTAGCTATCTTTTGAGGAGTATATGAGGGTTTCAGAATGTATAAAATGATTGCATCAGGTGTCAAGTTTTGAAGTCCAATAAAGTGTACAAATTGTTATTGAATCTGGAAGCTAAAATATTTCAGAACTTACGTATAAATCTTAGAAGTGATGTAGTGACTGTAACATGTTCCATACAGAATAGTCAGCTTTACATGAGAAAATTCAGTAAAATTTAACAAAGATGTTTAAACAGTTAATCTCTTAACTTTTCCAAGGGGCAGTGGCCACTCCCTTTATGTACTACTTAAAACTCATCCTTTTCATCAAGGTTGGTGTTTGTTTGTGTTTATGTTTACTTATTTATTTGGAGAGAGAGAGTTCCAACAGGGGAGGCACAGAGAGAATCCCAAGCAGGCTCCACTCTGTGAGTGCAGAGCCCAATGCAGGGCTTCATCTCAAGAACCAAGAGATCATGACCTGAACTGAAATCAAGAGTCCAGCACTTAACCAGCTGAGTCACCCAAGTGCCTCTTTTCAACAAGTTTTTAAAGCTATGATTCAGTGTTATTGGTGTGAGACTTGTTAGGATTGTAATGATAAAGAATTAGGAAAGCAATGTAAGGTGCTCCAGTGGTGCAGTCGGTTAATGCATGGTGCTTATACAGGAAAGCAGTGTAAAATAATACTCTAATTTATAAATATTTGTAAAATATTCTCATTTATATCCAGTTTTCCTGATGTCAGATTCTGGGGTTAGAATGATGTGTCTATAAAGAATATGTCAGTCTTTATATTTACATTACCCACGCACAGACTTCAATCACCAACCTACCCACACACAGATATACAAAAGTCCCGAAAGATGCAGCAAGAATTCCACACTTGTATCAAGGGGCAAAGAGATGTTTCTTTGGTGTAGCAATTAGCAGAATTGAGAAAAGGGATACAATAAGAAGGATGTGGTAACAAAGAATGAGAGGGTGATGAAGAAGGCATGATTGATAGAAAATGAAAAAAGTGAGGATTGCTTAGCTAAGGAAGAATTTTATAAGGAATTTCTCTCAGGACCTTAACCTGTTTCCTTCACAGATCTTAAATAGTATACAAGCCCTAAAATTTTAAAGGTGATTAAAAGAAGCCATACTAGTAGTAAGTGAATTCTTCGTATGTTACAAATGAAGATAGACTTTCAATGCTTTATCTGCATCACAAGTGGCAGAGCTTGTTTTCAAACTCATCTGTTTTCCTTTTTCACTATGCCATTTACTCATTCATTCATTCAAGAAATACTAAGTGCATTTCCTCATAACAGATATATTTATGAGCCGTTAAAATCCCTGGGAATTTAAAAACCAAAGATACACAAGACTTGGTATTTTTCTCCAAAGAGTTTACTGCGTATTGGGAGAGAAGTAAAGGAATCAATTACTATGCTATGTACATATGTGATATATATAACATGGAAATACAGAAGAGAGAATGCCTAACTCCTTAGAATTGGGGAATATTTGTAATACACTGAAATCACTATACTGAATACAAAATTAGATCATGCTCCCAAGTGGCTTAGATTCTAATAAGGGCACTAATTAGACATATACAGTAAAAAAAAAAAAAAAAAACAAAAAAAACAAAAAAAACAAACCTATATTACTAGCCAAAACAAGAAGAGTTTTTAAAGAAGAGTCTTAATGATAGAATAAATAGTGTTATGGGAGGTCAGAAAAATACTGTTTATAGCTTGAGGGATGCAGGGGTAGGAAATCAGGAAAGTTTTAATGGCAGAAGTAACTTTTGAGATGGTCTTTGAAGGATGTGTTAAGAGAAATTACCACCTTTCCACACAAAAAACCATATATGAAATACACTTGATAGTTTTGCCATTTACTCAAAGACAGGTACCACTTTTCTGTATATGTGCTCACCATTAATCTAAGCAAATAATAGCCAATAAAAATGTTAAAAGAAATGAATCTTTTATAGTGAAATAAAGTTGAGTTAAACATCAAAATGTGTTAGGACAACATGCCAATAATAAAGTTTAGACAATTCCATCTGAATCTCTCTAAAGAGAGATTTCTATAAATCCAGTTAACCCAGATGTGATATAAGGTATTCTAGCCCTAGGTACTTATTTAAAATTTGCCGTGACCCCCCAATATGGTAGAAGCATGAAGCCCTTTATAATATTTCACTGGATTTGCAGGGGCTTGTGTTTTCTTAAGTTCCTATACCCAGATACTCATTTCCTTTTATGTTTTCTCTTTTGCCCCAAGCCATTGATTTCAATGGGAAAGTCACAGCAGAGCCATGAGTTTCCACCAAAACCTCATTCACATAACGAAAATATAATGGACTTGGCTAAAGATTGCGATATTGGGATAGGAAAGTAGAGAGAGTAGAAAAGAAGAACTCTGCTAACTGGTGAGCGGCTGGCCCAGGATAGGCAAACTGAACAAGGGAATAGAAGAGAATCCAGAAATAGACTCATGCTCATGCATAAATGACAATTTGATAGTATTATATATCATCAACACAAATTACTGGGAGAATAGAGACTATTCAATAAATGGTGTTAGGAAGATAGGGAATAAATGATATTGAATCTCTAGTTTACATAAGATATAAAAAAAATCTGGGGCGCCTGGGTGGCTCAATCTGTTAAACATCCAACTTCAGCCTAGGTCATGATCTCACCATTCAGACCAAGCCCCGTGTTGGGCTCTGCGCTGACAGCTCAGAGCCTGGAGCCTGTTTCAGATTCAGTGTCTCCCTCCCTCTCTGCCCTTCCCCCACTTGCGCGCGCTCTCTCTCTCAAAAGTAAATAAACATTAAAAAAAATTTTAAGCATAAAAAAATCAATTTCATTCTCAGTCCTAATAGGACTAGATTATGTGTTCGACCTGCAAATGGGAGGTGGGCACTATAATTGATGGTTCTGTCTGAATTACATGACTGGATTCTGGGAGGAACAGTCCCCAACAGGAGCACAGGATAAACAACAACCATACAGCATAGCACAAAGCTCAGAGATCTCCTGAAGTCCTTAGACCCTGTTGTGCCTGAGACCAACTATATCCTTGTCATTCTTAATTATCACAAGTAAATGATTTTCTTTTAATTGGTTAAGGTGGTTTGAATTGGGTTTGTGTCAATTGCAATTTTACATTTGTAAGTCTTAAAGTCCATTGGTAATTTTACAGTTTATTTACATAGATCACACAAAGTTTCATCATTGCCACCGAAAATGTTTTATAGTTGTTGCCCACAATTGTACACAGGGACGTTTTTTAATTACTTATATGTAGGAAAACTACTTGTGTTTATATATTGACTTTATACTCAAGACATCTTAGCAAAAACTTTACTTAACGCTCATCAGTTGATTTCTCTTGATTTTATGTTAAAATTCATATCATCTCCTAACAGTGGTGATTCTTCTCTCTTTTCAGTGTTTGTGATGTATGGTTTCTTTTTCTTGTTTTGTTGTCCAGACTGATGGCAAAATGTTGAACAATAGTCATGGTACAGTGCATCTTTGTCTTTCTGAATATTTGATGTTGCACCTTTAAATATGTTTCTTGCTGAAAGTTCTGTTAAAGCAGTTGCCATATATTCATAGTTTGCAAAGTGTTGTATCTTGAAAATCATGAATAAGTATTGAATTTTATCAAATATCTTTTCTAAGTGTACAAAATAATCATTATTATTTTCCCTTTATTCTGTCAATGCATTGAATTACAATGACAGGTTTACTGATATCGACCCATTCTTCCATTCCCAAATTATTTTTTTAATTTTATTACTATTTAAAGAATAATGTATTTAATTTATTGATATTTTTATCTGGGAATTTGAAAAATTCAGAGATTGATATTTATAAGTAGGATGAACCTTGTTCAGCCTTTATCTAATTGTGAGATTTTTATTGGGATACTCTCTTAGAATTAGTAGGGAAAATTATGTCTTTTACCATGCTTATGGTTTTTATTCTTTTTTTTTTAAGTATAGATTTTTGTTTTTGTTTTTGTCTTAAATTTATTTATTTTGAGAGAGAGCGAGCAGGAAAGGGGCAAAGAGAGCAGGAGAGAGAATCTTAAGCAGGTTCCACACTGTTAGTACAGAACCTGACACAGGGCTTGAACCCACAAACTGTGAGATCATGACCTGAGCTGAAGTCAAGAGCCAGAGGCTTAGCAGACTGAGCCACCAAGGCACCCCTAAAAGGGTAGACCCCATCTATCTTCTCAGTTCTATAGTTGTGGACACTATACCTATCTACCTCCTCCTGATTCATTTTGATAATTTAAATTTTCTTAGAAAGGTATTCCTTTCTCAAATTTAGGTGTTTTTTATTCAAATTTCCATATTTACTTTTTAATTTACATAGTGTTATTTTATTTTTTAATCACTTGTCTTTTTTAAGTGGCCATAACTGGTGTCTTTGACAGCACCACATTTATTTCTTTGTGAGCAGATGATATTATTTATGTATTTATTTATTTATGTAATTGTGTTTGCGGTTTAATTTTTTTAGCAGGCATCTGAATCATCTTCCTACATCTGAGGAATTTTAGAATTTTGGACCTTATCTATCACTGTGTGACGAACTATTCCAAAACTAAGTGGCTCAAAACAACCACTGTTTTCTTTGCTCCCTATTATATGAGTTAGCAATTTGGGCTAGGTTCAGTTGAGTGGCCCTTCTACTGGACTTCCTATTGTTTGGGACTTCACTCCAGATCACAGAAATGTCAAAAGCCCCACTTGTTCCCCTTTACATTACTAGAGTCACCCTGTGTATGGCAGGCCTTACTCTCCGTACATGCACAGACGCAACAGATACTTCAAGTAGCTGGCAAATTCAGTTTACCCAAAAGAAACTCTTCTCCCTCTGGTATTTTGGTTTCTCAATTCTTCTTTGTATCCACAGGTCTCTGGTTTTCTTAAAAATACAGTTTGGTAATGTATGTAATTTTTTTTTTTTTTTTTCTAGTTCAAGTGGGAGTTATGGCCTGTTACTATCTTCTGCATCTTGCCTGGAGGCAGACATTTAATATTTAAGTTTTAATTTCAGATATTTTTCAGTTGTAGAATTTCCACTTGATTCCTTTTGATGAAGTCATATCTATGCTGAAATTCTCCAGCTTTTCCTCTTATTCCAACATATTAAACTTATTTAGAACATACTTATTTAAGTAAAACTCCCACACCTGTAGGCTTGTTTCTGTTGTCTTTCTCTTGGTTTGAGTCATTCATTCGTGTTTTTTTAGTATGTCATATAATTATTTACTGAATGCTGTTATTGTGATGAACAATTATGAAGATTAAGTTTTCTTCTGGAAGGCAGAAGAGTGTAGGCAGATCACTTTGATCCTGATGCAGGCTGGTGTTAGTGTTTATTTAGGAATGTCCCTTTGAGACAGGTTTATTTCCATAGGCAGAGCCTTTCTAGGGTCTCAAATGAAAGCCTTGGTATTTACCGGTTCTATTTTAGCAGTCTCTGAACTCCATCCTCTGTCCTGAAGCAAGAAATTTCTGCTCAGCTGTAGCCTTACAGCTGCTGTTTTCTGGTGGATTTCTTGAAGTTACTCTCTGCATATATAGCTTAAAGTCCACAAGCTTCTCAAGATAAATCACCTGCATAATTTTGGCCTTACTTGGGTCAATCCTTCCTCTCTGAAATTTGCCCTTCAAGTTTCAACCACTTTGGCAGAGTCAGACCCTGTCCCATCATGCCTGTAGGTCTCTACTCAGACTCTATTCCCCACTTTGTGAACTAGCAAATGGCTCGGGGAAAAGGCCAGACTGACTTTCAAGTTCACCTTGTTGTGCTTCTCTTTTCTCAGGAATCATAGCCCTTCAAACCCTGTCTGCATCGATTGTCTTCAAGTATTTTATATATTTATAATTTATTCAGCTTTTATAGTTGTTTCTGGCACAGAATTAGTCTACTAAAAGTTACTCTATCATAACTGGAACCCCTATGAATAATATATATCACTTTACCATGTTGAACATATAAAACCAGTTTACCTGTCCTTTAATATTCAAATTAAATATTTGTAATCATCCTCTAATAGAGTAAAGATGTCCTTCATTCCAATTCAGGATATCCCAGTGATAAGTCTAAAATTCTCAGAGATGCTTACTAAGTTATGACAGTCATTCATGCTTTCGTATCATGACCAAAACATCTGATTTACTCACTAGGAAAGGTTTCCATTGATTCTGTTGCTTCCATCCAATGTTGCTTTCAAAACTGACAGATCTCTCTCTGAGATAGAGTGCCTAACACATATGTCACTAGAGCTGGTCCCACTTTGGTTTCTTAAGGGTCAGGCATGGTGTGGAAACCTCTTTCCCTATGTTAGTATCATTTATGGACCCATGAGCCTAGACTTCAAACCTTATAGTGATTTTGTTATAGAGATCTCCCAAAAAAAAAAAAAAATTAGAGATAGTTTACTCTTGGCATCCATGCAGTGGATGGGTGGTGGCATCAGAAAGATTTCCTGCCTCATCCACATGCTGGGCCAGAACAAGCCCTTTCCTCCAAACTTTGTGTTCTAATCCTCAGGTAAGGATGGAATTATTTCCTTCATTGTCCTAAGACTTGCTGTAATTTCTGTCACTAGATAAATCAATAAATCACATTTTTGGCTAGGGAAAGGTTTACAATAATGTCAAAAAATAATCTCTTAAATATTATTTACCCAGGAAAGTTCTCCCTCTCTAAGGTTCCATTGTTCAGTGAATGCCTCAATGTTGACGTGTGGACCATTTCAGTGTTAAAGAATGTCCATAGATCTGGTATACATTAGAAAGCTACTAGAGATATGTTAGTTTCCTTTTGCTGTTGTAACAAATTATCATAAGCCTAGTGACTTAAAAAACATAAATTTATTATCTTACACTTCTGGACATCAGAAGTCCAAAATCAATCTCAGTGTGTCAAAATCAAGGTTGTCACAGGCCTTGATCCTTCTGGAGGTTCTAGGAGGAAACCCATTTCCTTGTCTTTTCTAGTTTCTGTAGGCCACCTGCATCCATGGAACCATGAAGCCCCATCCTCCATCTTCAAATCCAGCAGCATAGCATTCCAATCTCTCTCTGCTTCTAATATCTTCTTGTTTTAACTCTGACCCTCTTGCCTTCCTCCTATGAGGATCCTGGTGACTGTATTTGGCTACCTGAATAATACAGAATACTCTCCCCATCTCTGAGATTCTTAATCACATCTGTAAGGTCTCCTTTGTTCTGTGACATATTCTAAGGTTCTGAGGATTAGATTATGGACATCTCTGGGAGAAGGATAAATATTCATCCTATCAGAGAAGGCCTCTTAAGCACTATGATCTATATACTCTCAAAAAACCCAAGGAATATAGGGCTCTTGTTTTAGAAATGGAACCTAATAGTCTAAACATAACTTCTTAAGTCTTAACAACAATCCTTGAGTATATGTATTTTTACATAGCAATTCTATAACCCAAAGACTGAAACACTCAATTTCTATAGCCCAAGGATTTCTGGACTATTTCCTAATGTATAGACATTAGAGTGGATGAGGTGGAGATGGCAAGTAGGATTTCTCCATTGCTAAATGTTTTTTAAAGAACAGTCCTAAAAGCTATTCTTTTAAGATCTTTCAAAATCATGCAACAGTCTAGAAATAGCTCAGTTTATCAAAGATTAATTACACTCTCTCTCACAGGCTGATGGAAAATGCATTGGAGTCTAATCCAGAATCACAGCCAGAAATCTAGAGTCACAAGAATTCACAAGTCCATGAATTTCACCAAGATCCTTTTTTATGCCCCTCCTCAAATTCAGTAAGTGCACTCTCTAAGCTATTTTATTTATTTATGTATTTATTTATGTATGTATGTAGGTATGTATGTATTTATTTATTTATTTATTTATTTATTTATTTATTGTCTATCTGTAATTGGCAGAAAGGAATAAAAAGACCTTTGGTGACTTATTTTTTTCTTGAAAAATATGACTTTAAGACAGAAGTCAGGGGGCGCCTGGGTGGCGCAGTCGGTTAAGCGTCCGACTTCAGCCAGGTCACGATCTCACGGTCCGTGAGTTCGAGCCCCGCGTCAGGCTCTGGGCTGATGGCTCAGAGCCTGGAGCCTGTTTCCGATTCTGTGTCTCCCTCTCTCTCTGTCCCTCCCCCGTTCATGCTCTGTCTCTCTCTGTCCCAAAAAATAAAATAAACGTTGAAAAAAAAAAAAATTAAAAAAAAAAAAAAAAAAAAGACAGAAGTCAGTATCTTTGTGAACCCTACAGAAAAAATGGATCATGCCTCTACATAAGGAAATACTAAAGTCATCACCTAGTAGAGAAAAGCATAAAGGAAATTAGAGATTTTTTTTTTCAAATTGTGTATCCCTAAACTATTTGTGCAGAAAACTAATCTGCTCTGTATTAAATCTCCAGAGAAGATTGGTTTAAAAGTAACTCCATTGTTTCTTCAACATCTTAGTTAGAATTTTCATGTTTCCAAGTTTATGAAATGCACCTAAATGAATGATATTCTAAATGCCAAGGACATTTTGAGTTTCAAAACAGGATGCCTTCCTGAGAATCAGATTTAAGCAGCTATCCTCATAAAAATCTTTGGCAAGTACAGAAGCCACAGGGGGAAATGACAATAAACTTTTAAGTTTGAAGACTGGATATATGAAAATATGATGCCTATTTTCAGCACCTTTTATAGATATACAGTAAACTTGGTTGTTTAAGAATATGCAAGTATATTATGTTTAACTTGATTTTCTTGGCCTATTTAGAGATCATAAACTCCCCCACAAGGTAAGATTTTTTCCTACTTTTTAAACAAGTCATCATGAAAAATGTTTTCCTCACCTTCTAATTTTACCATTTCCTTCAAGCCTTCATGGGCTATACACTTTGCAAATAATGTCCAAAATTGGAGACTGAGAGAGTGTCATTTTAAATGAAAAATTTTCAATGGATCCATACACATCTTTCATTATGGCTGGTAGTGACTCTGGGAGGGGGAAGGCTTGTTTGAGAGCAGAAAGATTTAAACTTGTTGAAGGATTTCATTGAAAGACTGGTATTGTTCAAAGCACATAAGAACTAAACACTTGCAATAAGTGGTTATATTCTCAGGAAATTTGGATGATTTAGATTTGGGGGACAAGCAAATGAGTGGTTCCCTGTAAATAAAAGGTCCAGGAGCATAGACTCACAACCCTTGCTAGCTCTTCTGCTTCCTGTATATCCTCAGATATTTTAGTGCTTCCCATATCAGTAGTGTAGGAGAAGTAGTACATATGCCTGAGGTAAACTTGAGTTTCTTCATAGAGGACCAGAGACCAAGGGAAAGAAAAGGAAAGACGTTTAGACCTGTTTTCTGATTCTCATTGGGAACACTCTGATTTACTTTAATCTGTACACACTGGATCGTGCTTGCGTTCTTTGCATTCTCTACTACCTACCCTTCAAATTCAGAGATGATACAACATTTGAATTTAGAAGGAATGCAAAGCACAAATCTTGAAAATCAGCACATTATTACATTGTTATTTGAATTTATATGTGATGATTTAAATATGATTTAAATATGAAAGTCTTTTTCCTGTTTTCTTTCATGGCCAAAGTTTAAACTCTAAAATTCAATTGAGAACTTCCTAATTTTGCAAAATATTGTATGCATAAATACACATTACCATTATGCATCAGACAATCTCCTGAAAGAAGCATGTTAATTCTGTTGCAGTCTAATAAGGGCCATGGTGGAGGTATGTCCTAAACCTAACATTTATTGAATGTTTATTGCATGCTTAAGGACTATATATACAGTTAATTTTTCCATAGCTTTATGAGCTAAGTACAATTATTATCTCCACTGAAATACAGGAAGAATTGAGGCTTAGCATGTTTAAAAACATAGTGAATTTTTGGGGAATGTCAAATAGTTTACAGTGACTGACATCTAGGTTTCTGTTGAGATATCCTTTATTGTGGGATAGAATTGATTCATTAGGTTTGTTTTTCTTTTTCTTTTTTTTTTTAAGTTTACTTATTTATTTTGAGAGAGAAAGAGAGACAGAGAAACAGAGAAAGAGAGAGAATCCCAAGCAGGCTGCATGCTCAGCATGGAACCTGACTCGCGGCTCAGTCTCATGACTGTGAGATCATGATCTGAGCTGAAATCAAGAGTCAGACGCTTAACAGACTGAGCCACCCAGGCATGCTTCATGAAATATTTTTTTGATAGGCTGGTTGAAGTATCATCTCATACAGCTTCTCTCTCATCCAATCTGTATTTTAACCATTGAGCTTATGGCCTTCTAGTCTGACTCCTCTGATGTTCGTTCTGTCCATTTGTGAGAGGTGAAGGGTGCTGGGAGTAGAAAAACTCTTGGAAAGAAGGGTCCAAAATTCATGTGACAATGATAGATGCATGAGAGAATAGTCTAGAATAGGATCCTTCCCCATAAAGATAGCATCCAAAGAGGAGATTTCAAAAATAATAACTGCAGAAAGAAGAATAAAGCCATAGCAATGTCAAACCTCTTGTTTTGTATTAGAAGTTTTATCCCTTAGCACTGGAGACCAGCAGAACCTTTGACCTTGAGCCATGCAATCTTTCTTTATTCATGGTTGTTTGGAGAGAGAGAGGAAGCTTTGAGTGTCCTTTGGAGCCTGGAGTATAAAATAGATAATAATCATCCAATGGGAGCATATAGAACGAGCCCCAATCAGTATTGAAAGGATGATGTAATTTATCTAAGCCATTTTTGAACTTTTTCTGTAATTTTTAGTTAGTACTATCTCTTAAAGTAGCAAATTGGTAATTTTGCCTGAATGACAACTTAAATTAAGATGTTCTGACCAATGGTTATATTATATTATATTCAGAACCTAGTTCTGAAAGATTATAGTATTTGTTTTATCTCTGTTTTGTTTTCACATCTAGTTCTTATGATGGCCTTTACGATGGAATAATAATTCAGTATTGGAACCAATAAGAAACACTACTGAATTTGTCAGGAGTCCACATTTGCAAGTAGAATAAACCCAGCTCAAATCAATTTCAATAAGAAGGGATACTATATTAATTTACATATTAAGGAGGAGCCTCATTGCTGTTACCAGCACTCAGTCTCTCCAGCTCTTTTTCCTGGCTCTTCTTTTCTTCACTTTGGCTTTATTCTTGGGTGGGCCATCTCCATGTAATGGCAGATGTGGTAATGAAAACTTCAGGCATACATGATCTTAAGTGCAAACTGGTTTAAATAATAAATGTACTGGATCACATGACAGATAGAAGTCCAGATGTAGTGCAGTTTTAGATGGATTCAATCAAGCTCTCTGGGATTTTCTTAGACCTTCATAGCTTTCTAGGCCTCACAGATCTATAGCTCATCAATCAGAGTAAGAGAACAAATCTTTCTCCTCAATTATTGGATAGAAATCCTGCATTTCATTCTGTGAGAACTAAGCTTAGGTCATACCCCCATCCTGGAACCAATATCTAGGGCTACAGGGATAGGAATTCTTCTGATTGGCTTATACTACTCAAGACCCACCTCTGGACAGTGGGTAACAGTCCTACTCAAGACAAATGCCTTCTGTGTAACAGGTGACAAGTGAGATTGATACTGGGGAGGGCAATACCCACAGGACAGAATGAATAGTTCTTCATTATTCCAGCAAAAGTGTTGAAGGAGTTTCCCATTGGAGAGTTCCATTGGCTCAGGCTCATCTAGGCCCCACTTGACTGAAGAGAGTGAATGGGTCTTCATAGGCAGAAAAGAATTTTGAGAGCAGTCCAAACAATAGCTGTGTACTATAAAATACTTCCAAATCACATCTCCACTTGCTCCATTTTAACTTCTAAATGGAAGTTAGTCTTGTCTACTGCCATAGACACACAGACTAGAAAAATAACATTTTAAAATTCTTGAGTACTAACAGCTGAATTTTTATTTAGAGTATGAAAAGATTAGGTAATATTTTCCAGTGGGAGGGGGAAATTGAGATTTATAGCAATAGCATTTCTTGCACAGAAAGAAACAATGTCTGTTTTTCTGGAAACAAAAGCTGGAAAAGAATAAATCATGTTTTAGGAAAAATTGGTAGAAAATGACAGTTTCTCCCAATCCTTTCATAAAATGCTAGAACTAGCACGGTTTTCAAAGGGCAGAAATGCAATGGTGGCTGATATAGGGACTTAATTCTAATGAAACAACACAGAGAATAGTCCCTGCTTTTAGGAAGAACATTTGTGTTTTTTTTTCTTTTTCTTTTTTAATTACAAAAACATAGTACACGCAATTTGATCCTGAATATATTTTAAAAATACATGATTTCTTTCCTTGCATCTTTGTTGAGTATATTAAAAGGTAAAGCTTTAAAATTTTGTGAAAGTTTCAGATTCAAGTATAGACTTCCAGGGAAGGATCAAAGTTATGAGATGTAATTTAAGAATATTGCTAAATAAAATCCTTCCAAGGTAACCTGCCTTTGATTTATCTTTTCTATTAAAGATTAATAGTTTGAAATGTCATAACATCACAGACTTGAGGAAAACTAAAGCCTGGTAGAGTTACTGTGTAAACTTATATATAATGAGCCTCTGGTGTGCTGTCAGAATGCAGTGTGGAGATGGAGGCTGAGAGATAATACCCCACCCCCTACTTCTATTCCCCAAGGTGGGTGTGGCTAACTGTGGGGAGTGCAAACAACTGGCAATATAGTTACCTGGTACTTTTCTGGCTTGCCATCATTTCTCATTCTTCTTCTTCGTAGTATTTTTTTCACCTCCAGATATGGTTTTTATTTATGCAAGGAACCAAGGGGTGAAAAGTTTTGCCAGCAGATCATTTGGTGCTATGAATACACACTAGTGGTTTAAGGAAGTTGATGGCTGTTTCTCTGTCTCTAGTGTAAGTAAATTAAATGCAGAAGAAAATAATAGATTCTATATACTGTTCTGTTCTTTCTGCTGTCTGGGAAGAAGTCTTATAGGACATACTACATATGAAAGAAAGAATTCAGCGTCATTATTGAAAATAGCATGTAACAGATACATTTAGAATAATTTTTAAGTTGGCTTTAGGAAGAATATTGGGATTGGATGTCACTCGAATTTAATATGTTCTTCCTGGGGGTTTCAGTGTGTCTGAAGACTGGGCTAGCTCCTTTGGGAAGATACATAATGTCTCCACCTTCAAAGAACTGATAGTCTCTATAAATGTAAAGACAGGCATGCAGTTTGCAACAAAAGACACAAGAGAGCAAATAATAAATGGCTAGTGTTTTAGTTAGTTTCATTTCCAATCATAGGGACTCACTGGGGGTGGGGGTGGGGGTGCGGGTGTCATTAGAATTCATCTAATAAGAGAGATGGGATCTCATGGAGCTGTAGGGTAAAGATCCATGCCACAGAGTCATAGAAATACAAGAGCTGGACGCTTGTCCTGGATTCAAGGCAGCTGATAGGACCCCAGCACCAATGCTCTACCATTAATGGGATATGACTACTGTCTGGGTCTATTCTTCTCTGTTTTTCTCTCTGCCCCACTCTCTTGTAGAGTTTGGGTTCAGATTCCTGAGAGAGAATCTCTTTGACTTAGCTAATTGTTAGAACCTCACTTAGCCTGAGCTAGTATTTTCCAGTGGGAGAGGGTAATTCTCACCCAGCCATTGGCAAAAGGATAGGTGAGCCAGCTGTTTGTTGGAGTTGAGGGGAGGAGTGATTTGTGAAGGACACAGGGCTGCCTCTTCCACAAGGCATTGTGAGTGTGTGGCAGAGGGCAGCAAAACAACATGAAAGACAGCAGTTAAGCATAGTACTAATAAATGCAGTGTGAGAACAAAGAAGGGAGTACTTAATATGGAATTCTTAGCCTAGTGAGACTTTATGGCAAATAGGGATTTGAACTGTGTCCTGAATGGTGAACAAGAATCTAGTTTGTAGAGAGTAGGGAGGAAGGGATTCTAATATAAAAGTATTGCACTGCCTGAATAATAGCTACAAAACAGCCTTTATCTTTACCCATAGTAACTGGGACACATTTTTAATATAACTTTAAAAATTTGACTGTGAGCCCAAAAACACTTATAGCATTTAATTAGTCTGATTAAGGACTAATTTTCTAGTTGTGGAGGTGAAGCCAGGAGCAGTTTTTTTTTTCCCCCTACTAATTGAGTGGGTCTTTATACAGAGATGTGATCTCCAAGTGGAGATAAGCATACACTAGCTATATTGTCATCCTCACATGAACTAGAAGGGAGGAAAGGGGAGAATCCCCAGCAAATAGAAAGAATTAGGGAGTGCAGTTTCTTCCCACTCCAGGAGAAGTACCGAGAAATTTCCTTTGCCTCCCCATCCACTGGCAGAAACTATGTTTTCCAACAAATATGTATTTGCCTATTATGGTTAGTCCAAGCACCTAGATGTGAAATATTCTGTTTATATCCCTGATGCAAAATTTTTAGGACAAGAACCCATTTGCCCAACTAGGACCAAATGTCCACCCCAGAACAAGTCAACTGTACCTGGAATATGGATCTCATTTTAGAAATGGAGCATCTCTCTCTTTGCAAATTTATGGTTGCAGGGTTTGATGGAGGCAATACTCAGAAAAGGAGTGCTGTGTAGACGCCACAACAATTGTTCATTTTAGTGTCCCTTTCATACCAAGGAAAGTATCAAGCCTCTCTTCCCATATGGGGCTTTTTTTTGACTTTCCTTCCTTCAAAACCTGAGCTGCTGATATCCTTAGCTGAAATTCTCTAGAATTTAACACTGAAGAAAGTTTGTGAGGGAGTCTAAACTAGTTTTGGTTGCTCCTCCACATTTGTCAGAATTGTAGGATCCCCTAGGCACCATAAAGAATACAGTATACATGGGGCGCCTGGGTGGCTCAGTCGGTTGAGCGCTGACTTCGGCTCAGGTCACGATCTCGGGGTCCGTGAGTTTGAGCCCCGCGTCGGGCTCTGGGCTGATGGCTCAGAGCCTGGAGCCTGCTTCCGATTCTGTGTCTCCCTCTCTTTCTGCCCCTCCCCCGTTCACGCTCTGTCTCTCTCTGTCTCAAAAATAAATAAAACGTTAAAGGAAAAAAAAAAAAGAATACAGTATACTTGTCCTTTCAAGAGATCTTTCAGGGGCCTCTGGTATATATTGGAAACTGGGCAAGATTATGTACCTTTCCTGGGCAGTTCTTCAACAGCAGCAAGACTTCTAATAGGAGGTAAAGGAACTGTTACCTGTATAGATTTCCATTTTCTTCATTGGTCTTTGTAAGTTGCTAGAGAGAACCATCATCTTCCTTTATGGAGGAAAGCAACTAAACCAAACATTAAAGTCCCATAGGAATCTTCTGTTCATCAGTTTAGAGTCTACTTCCTCATACCTGCTGTGACATAAGAGTAATTATAAAAATTGCCAAAAATTATTTAGTACTTATTATGTGTCATGCACCTTCTAAGTCAGTACTCTACAAACTATTATAGATTGGCCCAGTTCAAATCGAGCCTGCTACCTATTTTAGTAAATAAGTTTTTATTGGAACACAGCCACTCCCATTTGTTTACATATTGCCTATGGTTGCTTTTGCCCCCCAACAACCAAGCTGAGAAGTTGCAACGGAGACCCTATGGTCTACAAAGCTGAAATATTTACCATCTGGCCCTTTTCGGAAAAAGTGGCTGACCCCTGACTTAAGCACATAATGTTTATCTCTTTGAATTCTCACAATAATCCCATAAAGTAGATACTTTTTTTTTCATTGTTATTTTACAGATGGCAAAAATGAGACACAGAAAGGTTTAAAAACTTCCTCAAGTTCACACAACTAGTAATTGTTAGAGAACTAGACTTATTCCTTTCAGAATTTTGAAACATTGGTCAGATCTAATGTGCGTTTAGACCCCAATGATAATAGTTACCATTAGTAAAGTACATATATATGAGGGCTATATAGCTGCTGTTAGATTCAATGCTAATTCATAACTCAGCGATGCAAAGGTAGTGTAATCCTGGGCCTTGTAGCAAGGTAATTTGTGGGTAAAGAAAACCTTGTGGCAGTGTGATAAATTGCATTAATGACCCTAGTTCTTTACCCTTCCCTGTATCTGTGCTATTTGCCATAAGACTTCACATTCTTCCTGCTAAAGAGGTACAATGTATTTTCTCATTCTTTGATTTTGGGTGTGGCCACATGGCTTATTTTGGCCAATGGGATGAGGCAGAAATGGTAGTATGCCAGCACTAAACCTGAGTCAAGAGGGACCTGCATTTTTCTTATCTTTGTGTGCTTCTGTCATTGCCACAGAAAGAGCAGATGTGAGCCAGACTGCTGGACCCAGGAAAAGAAAGAGGGACATGCAGAGCGTAAGTTCCCTAACTGGCTCACTTCCCTTGGTCCATTCCCGATCAGTCAACCTCTGGTCAACCCACCCACTGATACATGAGCTAAATGTTGCTGAGATTTAGAGGTTCTTTGTCATACAGCAAGAGCTAACTGACACAGGCAGATTTCTTCAACATAAGTCTGTGGATATGGTAGCTTTAACCAGAATGGTTATGAGAATGGCAGGCAGTCAAAGTGCCACAGACTTCCCTTATTTCTTCAAAATATGTCTGAGGATGTGGAAGCTTTAACCAGAGTGCAGTTGTGGGAATGGCTCCAGGTGTCCCAGATTTTCCTCCAGAGGTGGTTCCCTTAAAGCCCAAGACAAAGATATTGCAAACAACTCAAAAGACTGATTAAACAACAACAACAACAACAACAACAACAACAACAACAAAAATCTCCAATAAGGAAGAATGTGTCTTCTTGTGTGAGTACATACAATATATAGGGACCTCAATCCTTGGTACTCTAGGCTTTAAAAAGTATGGCCAATAAATCTAATGTAGTGGTTATAAAACCAGGCAGTAGAACCACAAGGGAAGGAGTGCCAGGCATCTACTGGAATGGCAAATATATTGGTAGCCAAGACTTTCTCATACCTTTCCATAATGTTAAGCAATGCTCATGGAGAGCTGTAGAAAATGCAGGACAACACAGATATTTGATGAGATCAGGAAGTATAAATGGAGTTCAGGTGTGACTTGGGCAAAAATCCAGGACTCAAGAATGGGATTTCCTCTGGTGAAAGATCTTGGCTTTCTGAGGCTGGCTGGGAATTTCAACATAACTGAAGGTTGAGACTACACAGAGACTTTTCCTATCTACCACTTTATATGGCACATGGCAAGAATGACCACAATTAGTACGTTTGAGGCATTTGTAAGCATGATAGCCACTACTGTGATTTTCCCCTCACACGCTATTTAATACCTTTAATTGCTTTTATTTAAATAACACTTTGTTTAATAACACTTTTTGGTACTCAGTGGTTGGTGTGCCTTCAAGAGAAAGAGAAGAGTACATGTTAAGTTTCCCGACATAGAATGAAATTTTTTCAGGCACAAAGTATGGCTGAACCCTACAGAAGTATGTGATGCTTAGAGCTATAAAGAGCAATGTACAACATTTTCTCTGTCTTCTATGTATTTACTCTGTTGTTGAAGAGACAAAATTCTTATGTAAAAATAATTATTAACTATGGAAAAATGCTAGCTGGCTGAGGAAATTCCTAGCAAAGTCTTTTCTATAAAATCTTTTTCGATAATATTTGGCATAATAGAAGTAAGGTTGTTACCACAGAACTTTTTTTTCTTTAAACTGGTAAATATGTTAGAAACTGTAAACTGTGTTATAGTCTAGGACAAACTGTACTATTAATTCCTTAAAAGCTTTTTAATTTATGAGTAGGCTATGGCAATCTGGTCAAATAAATGAAGACTCATGCAGACATGAGTCAGACAATCAAACATTATCATTCTTAATCTGTTATGCTTTTATGACCATACACATAATTTTATTTTAAAATGTTAAGCTTACAATGGTGCAGAAAGGATTTCATCTTTAAGATGTTGATTTGAAAAGTTTAGACTTTAAGAAACAATTCTGGCATTTATGAAATGGATAAGTTTTCTTGGTTCTCTTTCTATTGTTAATATATGTAGTAAAGTATACCACCACAGAAGTGTCTCTTCTTCAGACGTATAAATAACAACAAATACTACTATAATAACCACCTTGAAGTGAATTTTTAATTGGTTTGATGACGATAGTAGCAATTCCCAAAATATGCTAGCTCTGTTTACTCTCAATTTTATTCAGCATATGGACATAGGAAAGCATTAGCATTTTCCAATTCCAAGGACGAATGTGTTTAATGTTAAAATAACTCAGAACAGTTCTATGTTTTGCATCATAAAGTTCAAGCAAAAAATATAAATACAAAAATTCAGTTCTGCTGCTGTTATTCTCTATAAATTTGGTCAGGCTGTCAGGGATATGACCTTGTGGATCAATTATCGGGGCTTCCTTTAGCCATCAACTCAGTTGAACACAATATTGTTTCCACAATATTCTGAATATCCTTTCCATGGAGGCTAGAGCCACAGTGATTGGTGGAATACCTGGTAGTAAAGTATCAAACCATAGGAGTTTGGGTTTGAGTCTCAGTCCACACAGCCAGCTTGCAAGAAATATAACTTTCATCTCTTATTTCTCACCTGAACTTAATTTCAACTTTCAAACTGCATTCTGCTGAGTGGTGGAAACTTAATCACTTTGGAATTACACCCCTGGTTTCCCAGTGTTGAGTCCAAAGTCCATGGGATGGGAGTAGAGGAAGAATCAAACATAGTTTGTCTTCTATCAGTCCTGGAATCTTCAGGGACAGCTTCTTTCTCACCTGACCTTCAGTTATCTATCAGCACAGAACATTTCTGTGTTTTCATTTTTTCCTGGCAACGAGATTCTTTCATGGTTTCTCCATAAGCTTGTCAAAAACAAATTTCAAAGCCAAGCAAGCAGAAATTTATAAAATTTGACCATTCTCTATTCGATCTTCAGGGAGAAATTTTCTTGGGTGAGGGCTGCTATAGCCATGGAAGTACATTTGCGGCTTCTTGTGGAAGCTAAACCACCCTTTCCCTCTGCTAATTTGCTTCAACCCAGCAACCATGGCTTGACTTCACCTGTGCTATGTGCTGGGAGAAGAGGCTGCCATGACACTGGAGAGCTCTGTCCCTAGACCATTCTTTGGAGTACCACACTGTGGTGTAGTTTTGCCTGTGAGCCGAGATCAAGAGTCAGAGGCTTAACCGACTGAGCCACCCAGGCGCCCCAGGATGTATTTTGTATAGCATCATTCTCAAGTACAAAATACCTCAGCACTATAATTGATGGTGAGGACTGAGCCAGAAGTCACAATACAGTCTTACTTCCCACCCACGCAACCTTTTTTTCCCCTAACAAATGATGTCTTTAGGAAATCTTATAGTGTTCATGTTAAGAAAGAGTCTATTTTTAAAATGTTCCAAAAACAAGGCAGCAGAAATTATAAAATATTGCCCAGAGTAGGGGCTCCTGAGTAAAGCGTATTTCTGCGACCAGCAGCATCAGCATCACTGGGAAACTTGCTAGAAATACAGTTCCTTGAGCCCTTCCAGAGACCTGCCTCATCAGAAACTGGAGATGAGGCCTAGAAATCTGTGCTTTAACAAGCCCCTTAGGTGATTCTGATGCATGCACAAGTGTGAGAGCCACTGGCCTGAGGCAAGGGTGGGCAAACTATAGCCCAGAGACTAAATCTGCCCACCTATTATGTAAGAGTGTTATTGGAACACAGCTTTGCTCCTTGTTTATGGCTGCCTGCGCTGAGCTGCAACAGCAGACTGGAGTAGTTTTGATACCTTAAGCCCCACAAAGACTAAAATATTTACTTTCTTATCCTTTACAAAAAGTTTGCCAACTGCTGGTCTAGAAAAAGGAAGCCTCTTCAATTTTAGCTTGTACATATTTTTTCTCCATTTGAAGTACAGAATCTATCCTAAGCATTTACCCCAAGTATTCTATGACAAAGTGGCCCTGAACTTAGAACTTTAATTGAATATGCTGATGTGGATTCTATTCGTGTAGACTTTTTTGGAATGTGGAATGACCATTCTTGCCTCCTATAATTTACTTCTCTTCTAGAAATAAATATTAAGTGTAAGAAAACAGTAATTCTTAAAAATGAAAGCCCCAAGACAGATATTGCTGTTTAAAGTAAGAGATAAAATAAATCTAAAGGGTTCCACCTGCTGGTGGAAATAAAAAATGACTACAAATTAATGTAAAAATTACCTAGTCAGTCAAAAGTGATAGTCACAGAAGTTTAGACTGAAAGGATAATCATCTAGTTTCTTTATTTTAAAAAATGAATTAATATTAATATGAAAATAAAATTAGAATCCATTCCTAATAGGTTATACAAAGCATACAGACAATACAGTTTTTTAGACTATAAGCTTTGTGAAGGTAGGGGCGGGGTCAACTTTGTTTATTAGGATATTCCCATCCCTAAGTAAGGTTCTTTGCAAATATGTATAAATAATTTTGTCCTATGATTTAGAGTTGCATGAAACACTAACCGTTGCAGAAAGTTATGTATTTTTAATTTAAAGAATCATAAAATTATGTTATGAAACTACAAAAAACACATTTTGTAACAATTTTACTCCTTAAATGAAAAATTTTCATGGAAGAATCTAACATAAATATGTCATAATACATTTTATTTCTTAGAAAACTAAATGTGCCAATTGGGATAGGCTCTATTATGCCTAAATCTTGGTGGCTTACAATGACAAAAGTTGTTTTCTGTTCACATCCATCATGGTTTGCCTATAGCTCTGTTCCACGTATGTCTTCATTTTGCAACCCAGGCTGTTGAAACAGCATTTGTCTGGAACATAAATGGTCGTCTTGATACACAGAAGAGAGACTTAAATCACACACACAGACTTTTTTTTTACTTTTTAAAAAGAGCTTTATTGAGGTATAATTTCCATACCCATTCTAAGTAAACAACTTAATGATTTTTAATAAATTAACAGAGTTGTGCAACTGATCATGGCAATCCAGTTTTAAAACATTTCATTTTTAGCACTCCCAAGAAATCTCCTGTCCCCATTTGCAGTGAACCCACATTCTTACCCCCAGATGTAGGCAACAATTAATCTGCTTTCTGTCTGAAAATTTGCCTTTTAGGGACATTCTTTATTAACGAGGGAATACAATATATATTTTCCGTGTCTGACTTCTTTCACTTACCATGTTTTTAAGGTTCACCTGTGCTGTAGGGTGTATTGGTAGTTTGTTTCCTTTTTTATAAAGGAATAATTTTTTGTTGTATGGATGTATCACATTTTTAATCTATTCACCAGTTGATGGACAT
Organism: Panthera onca; assembly: GCF_046562875.1. Taxonomy (NCBI): domain Eukaryota; kingdom Metazoa; phylum Chordata; class Mammalia; order Carnivora; family Felidae; genus Panthera; species Panthera onca. The sequence continues at coordinate 61,393,084 of NC_138347.1, forward strand.
TTGTGTTGCTTCAGGTGTTCAGTTATTGCACATAAAGCTGCTGTGTACATCCATAGCACAAGATTTGTGTGGACATGTGTTTTTGTCTTGGGTAGATACCTAGAAGTAGATTTGCTGGGTTGTAACATAAATTCATGTGTAACTTTTCAAGAAACTGCCCAACTTTTACAAAGTGACTACCCATTTTACATTCCCACCAGCAACACGAGGGTTCCACTTTCTCCATCTCTTCACCAACAGTTGTTATTGTCTTTTTTATTATAGCCATCCCAATGGATATGGAAAGGTATTTCACTGCAGTTCTAATTTACATTTTCTAGTTCAAATGACTAATGTGATTAAGCATCTTTTCATGTGTGTATTAACCATATCTTTGGTGAGATATTTATTCAAATCTTTCACCAGTTTTTTTTTCAGTTGTCTTATTATTGAATTTTAAGGGTTATTCATATATTATGAATAATATCTTTTATCAAATATATGATGGGAAGATTTTCCCAGTCCGTAGCTTGTTTTTTCATTGTCTTAGTGTCTTTTGAAGCACACAAAAAAAGTTAAGGTTTACAAAATCCAATTTATGAACTTTTTTTTCTTCTATAAAGTATGCTTTTGGTGTCACATCTAAGAACTCTGTGCCTAACCTAAGGTCATGAAGATTTTCTATTATATTTTCCTCTAGAAGTTTTATAGATCTAGTTCTTATATTTAGGTCTGTGATTCATTTTGAGTTAATCTGTGGTTTAGTATGAAGAAAGTTGTATCATCCTTAAATCTCCCCATTATATTTCTGACAAGTCTGGCAGTCTGTTGCTTGCCCTAATCTTAATCACAATTTAAGACTACCTGCAATATTGTCCCTCCCAATTGTCATCAAGTTTTTGACAGTGCCCTGGGCATGGAGATTTTCCATTCTGTTCCAAATCAAGTCAGTCCACTCTGGCAGTGAAGATGATAGTGTTCGTGGCCTGCTTGCCCTGAGGGTGGTGGTGGAGCCTCCCTTGGCTAAAATGCCATAAACCCCACTGTTCTTACCCAAGGTTTGGTAGTTTTTCTTGAACAGATGTTTCTTAGTTAATTGTATGCCTTTGGTTAATTTTCATAGTTGGGAATATATATTTTTAATGTCCAGCAATGTTGTTGCTTTTGGGGAAAAGGATTTGCCAAGCTACTCACTCCACCATTCTAGAAGTTCCAGCCTCTCTGAGGTAGTTTTCATAACATAAGGTTTTAAATGCTTGAAACATTATAAAGTGTCTTATTTCTGCCTAGATTACATGAACCAAAGCAAGTCACATAGTTCAACAAGATAGGGCTGCATAATCCTCATGTAGCAGAACATCACAGAGATGATTTGGCAGGCAACTTCTGAAATGGTTCCTAATGGTCTTGTCTTCTGGAACTCACACCCTGTGTCATCCCTTCCCGTGGAGTGTGGCCTGGACTTAGTTACTGGCTCCTAATAAATGGAATTCAGCAGAACTTTTGGGATATGATTTCCATAATCAAGTTATGTAACAAGACTGTTACTTCCATCTTGCTAGTACTCTCTTTCTTGCTGGCACTTTCTCATTCTTTCTCTTGCCTGCTTGGGTTGTTCACATTGACAAAGCAAGATGCCATGTTGGAGAAGCTCGTGTGACTAGGAACTAAGAGTGACCTCCGGCCACAGCCAACACAAAACTGAGAGCCTCCTACTAAGTGCAATAGCCAACAAGGAACTGGACCCTGCCAACAATCACTGATGAGCTTGAAAGCAGATTCGCCTTCAGTTGAATCTTGAGATGACTTCAGCTCTGACAACTTGATTGCAGCCCAGTGTGAGACCCTGAAGCAGAAGACCCAGTTAAGCTTCCACATTCCTGATCTGCAGAAACTGAGATATTAAATGCTTATTGTTTTAAGCCACTAAGTTGTTGGGGTAATTTCTTATGTGGCAATAGTTAACTGATACAGAGAGGAACTGAAATATTTGGTGAAGAGTCATATAATCTACCACAATAAGCACGTTAGGCATGGAGCTGGATAGATTGCTTTTTGTCATATACAGGATCAATGCTTCTAAATGAATCAAATTTTATTCAAAATGGATTTCCATGGGACTTATAACCTGGCATTTGCCATGAATTTTTATTCTTATTTTATAAAATCATAAAATATTGGAATCACAATTTTAGTATTTCCAGAAATTATAGAAATACTGCTTACCACAGCAAAATAAAGTATGGTTTTGTAAAATGGGATTAAAAAATTATATTTTCTTGGTCATTCTCATTGATATTTTATAATTGCTAAATGTTTTGATAACTGTTTAATCTTTATAATATATTTTAAAAGTCTATAAATGCTAAAATCAATAACCTTCACTTATATAAAAATATTCAGTTAAAAATATAAAGGGAGATTATTCCAAAGAGTAGATTGTGGAGAAGAAGACCAAAAATGGTAACTTGACAGCAGAAGAACCTGACTAACATGACCTCAAGCCAGGTGACCAAGGTTAACATCAACAGTGATAAATCGTATTGGCAATATGTGCCTTTGATATGACATGATGAGAATGCCACTTTAGCTCTGTGGATTCCTTCTCCAAAACACATTACCCTAGTCTAATCATGAGAAAAATATCAGATAAATACCAACTGAGAGACATTCTACAAAGTACTTTACCAGAATCCTCAAAACTGTCAAGGTCATGAAACCCAAGGAAAGTTTGAGAAACCATCACAACCAAGAAGAGTTGTAGGAGATATGACTGCTGATAATAATGTGGTATCCTGAAACAGAAAAAAGACATTACGTAAAAGCGAAGGAAACCTGAATAAAACATGGGCTTTAGTTAATGATAATGAACCAGTATCAGTTCATTAATTGTGACAAATGTACCATACTAATGTAAGATGTTAATAGCAGAGGAAACTGGGTGTGGAGTAAAGAAGAACTCTCTTTATTACTTTCACAATAAATTATTTAAATGTAAAACTTCACTCAAATAAAATTGTTTATTATAATACAAGAAAGATCTCCTTCTTAATAACAACAAACCCATAAAATATCTCAAAATTTTAAAAAATTCAAGATCTATATGAACAATTTTTCTAAATAAGGAGATAAAAGATTTGAATAAGATTTAAATAAGTATGTTGTGCTCCTGGATCAGAGGGCCAAACATCAAGTTTTTTCTGCCCACATGTATTTATTATTTCAAAGTAATTCTAAATATACCAATAATATTCCTTCTTGAACTGGGAAAAATGTCTTATCTGTTAAAATAAATGGACAAGGGTACTCAAACTACTTTTTAAAAATAAATTTGAGGGGCGCCTGGGTGGCGCAGTCGGTTAAGCGTCCGACTTCAGCCAGGTCACGATCTCGCGGTCCGTGAGTTCGAGCCCCGCGGCAGGCTCTGGGCTGATGGCTCGGAGCCTGGAGCCTGTTTCCGATTCTGTGTCTCCCTCTCTCTCTGCCCCTCCCCCGTTCATGCTCTGTCTCTCTCTGTCCCAAAAATAAATAAAAAACGTTGAAAAAAAAAAAAAATTTTAAAAAAAAAAATAAATAAAAAAAAAATAAATTTGATGATATATCCAACCAGATAGTAAAATATATTATAAAGCTATAGTGAAGTCTTTAAAATAGTGTAGCACTGGTAAAATAATACACTCTCATTTTTTTCTTTTAATACATACTACTCATCACTTTGGTAGGCACTAAGAATAGTGTGGAGGAGGTCAGACATTAATCCCTGTCCTCGTGGAGCTTACAGTCTATTGGAGAATGTAGCTATTGTTTACAACAATTACAACACAATGTACTGAGTGAGTTGGGGAAGATTTACTGGAGGAAATGGTATTTCAGTGAAGCCCTCAAGGATTTTAGTTAGTTAGGTACAGGAGGGAAAAGAGTTAAAAAGACCATAGTGGACAAAGTAAACACTCCATGTGAATGAAGGAAAGATATTAAGCCAGCTGGAGATAGAAACCAATGGGGAGAATGTGAGATAGGCAGTTAGAGTTAGGCAAGTACCATAGTGCATATATTCTCATGAAGGGTCTTAGTTTTTACCCTGAGAACAATGGAAAGTCACTGGGGATTTTTAAACTGGAGAAAGACCCAGTAAGATTAACATCCATAAAATGATTGGTATGATTTCCCTCAGAAAAATAAATTAGAATGGAGCTAGAAAAGTATGCTGGGAGATAGGAAACTACTGTAATCGATGAGATTATAAAGATTTAAATATAAAGGCAAAAATAGAAAGATGGTGGAGATTTGAGTGTGGTTAAAGAGAAATGGACAAATAAGAATGTTATTTAGGAAATTTAGTCTGTATTGTAGTGGAAGAAAAACTTTCAAAAAATAATAGCAATGAAAAAAATCAAATAATTAATTTGCCTACGTTAAAATTTATTTTTATTTTGTATATAAAAAAATTCAGGTACATGGTGCACAGTTCAGAGAAAGAGAATAATATTTGTAATAAAATCAGAATAAGATAAATACTCTCATGAAAAATGGACAAAGAATATTAACAAGAATTTTATAAAACAAGATTTACAAACACTTGAGAAATATATAAAAACATTAAAACTCAGCAATGATAATTCCTATTATAATCAATAACCAAGGAAATGCAAATTTCAAAATAATACAGTCCCAATTTTAATTTCTGGAATAGGGCAATTTAAAAGCAGTGATAATTTCCAGTGTGGGCAAGGATTTGGAGAAAACAGTCATTTCACAAATGAAATGTGAGTTCTTTTTTTTTTTAATTAAAAAAAATTTTTTTAATCTTTATTTTTGAGAGAGAAGGAGACACAGAGTGTGAGTGGGGGAGGGGCACAGAGAGAAGGAGACACAGAATCCGAAGTAGTCTCCAGGCTCTGAGCTGTCACCACAGAGCCCGACGCGGGGCTGGAACTCAGGAACCGTGAGATCATGACCTGAGCTGAATTTGGATGCCCAACCAACTGAGCCACCCAGGCGCCCCAAAATGTGAGTTCTGATGAAAAGTTTAAATCAGAACTCTTTTGGGGACGCCTGGGTGGCTCAGTCGGTTAAACGTCCAACTTCGGCTCAGGTCATGATCTCGTGTTTCATGAGTTCAAGCCCCGCTCGGGCTCTGTGCTGACAGGTAGAGCCTGGAGCCTGCTTCGGATTCTATGTCTCCCCCTCCCCTGCTTGTGCTCTCTTTCTGTCTCTCAAAAAATGAATAAATGTTAAAAAAAATTTTTTTTAAATCAAAACTCTTTTTACAGAAAACATTTTCACCATCTACATGTATAAAGAGATTTTAAAAACATTCATACCTTTTAACTCAAAATAATTCTAGGAAATTAACCTGAGGAATTAATCTGTGATGTGAATAAATATTTATATAATAAAATATTTTCACTACAATATTGGTTATAATAGCAAAACCAATTTTAACAATATAAATAGGAAAATGTTTAATGGCAAGTGAGAAATTACTTAAGTCATTGAAAATGATATATTTGAAAAGCTTTAATAACATGGGGAATTATTTATGACCTAATTTTAAAAGAATAAGGTTATTATACAATGTTATGCAATAATACCCCAAATATATAATGACTAGTTTATATCAGAAAGAATGCAAGAAGTTGGATAAGTGAATAAGAGAGTTTGAAACACTCCAATATTCAAATGAAGACCTTGAGCATAAACACAGAATTTGAAAAGTATGGAATGCACTTTGAAGACCACCCCATGAGAACATACCTCTGGCTGGATTGCAAAATCCATATTTTGAGGAGTAAAAGAAAACATGGTAAGTCCTAGAAGCTGAGTTCTAACTCCTCGTGGCTACCAAAACCCTGAAGGAATAGAGGTCCAAGGAGCTTCAGTTTACTACAGGGATGTGGGGCATTGCTTAGGAGGATTAATTTTATAGCAGCAAGCAAAATAAGAGATGGAAAACAGAAGAGGAAGTAATACTGGTAGGGAAGCCGATATTCAGTTGATGATTGGTGGTTGAACTGAGATAGTGTTGGTGAGAATAAAGAGGAATGTGTGTTACAGATATTGAGGAAGTAAAATCAATAGGATTTAGCAATTGGATGTATAGACACTGGGAGCTAGAGGGGTTTCTAAAAGGTGATTAGAAGGGTGATGCCTCAGTCTGCTCTAGCTGCTGTAACAAAATACATAGACTGGTTGCTAATAGACAACAGAAATTTATTTCTCACAGTTCTGTAGGCTGGAAGCCTACTACTAAAGTGTTAGAAGATTTGGTGTCTGGCGAGAGCCCTTTTCCTTGTGCTGTCTTCTCACTGTGTCTTCACGTAGGAAGGACACAAGGCAGCTCTCTGGGGTCTCTTTTGTAAGGGCATTCATCCCATTCTTGAGGGCTTAGTTCTCCTGACCCTAATCATGTTGAAAGTCCCTACCTCCAAATAGCATCACATGGGGGATCAGGTTTCAATATGGATTTTAGGGAGATACAAACATTCAGACTATAGTTGATGGTATCGCCATCCTTGGAAATGGAGGAGATTCAGCTTATTGTGCGGGAAGTTGATGAATACGTTTAGACGTTTTGAGTTAGATCTACTAATGGAGAACACCAATTGGAGATCTCTTCCATACAGTTGGAAATGTAGGGTTTAGGCTGTGAGACAAATGGGGCCAGAAATAAAGGTACTCTTTCTCTCTCTCCAACCCACCATGAAGCCTGGAAGAAGTTGGAGTTAGCAAAGGAGTCAACATGGGAGAAAAAAGGTAATACCAGAACCTATGAAATTGACTACATTTAAGGGGAGGAGGGAAAAGAGAAGCAGAAAGGAGACCAGAAAACTGAAGTGCAAAGTGAAGTGCGGAGAAAACTATCTGAACCTGAGCCTCTGTATACAACGTTTAGAATTTGGGCCTGGTTAGATCAGGAATTAAGGGAGAAAATTGAAAAAAAATGAATAGGATTTTATGTATTTTAAGACTTATTATGATGGTGACTATGACATAGGATGAAAGCAAAGAGTGGACAGCAGGCATTCTAAAAATTACTATAAAGAAATGCACCAATAAATAAGCTTTTATATTTTCCTACAATTCCTAGTTTCTCTTTATCATGCAGGTTATTTTCTCAATAACTATTGGTAATAGTATATAAAATAAATATTTTGGGGGGAGGCAAATGTGATATAAGGGACAAGGAACAGCCCTATCAAGCTAGTATAATTCATCTGTAAAATGGGGATAATAATACTTATCATCAGCTGATCTCGGAGAACTGTTATGTGAGCTAATTGAAAAGAACTATGCAGCATTGCCCGCATGTAAAAGCTACAGTAATGTACCACAGAATTAATATTTAGAGAATTTTTTTGCTTCTGATTTTATGCTGGTAAAATTGTCATTACTTTAAATAAGCCATAAATATCTATTTTTTGCTCTATGTTCAGTAAACAAATGTTCTATTTCTTACACTTATAAATTTACTGTGATTTTGCCTTCTGTGAGATGTTTGCATTTATCTTATTTTTGCCCGCTTCTGCTCTGGCAAATACGTGCCAAATAAAATGTTAGTATCAGCAAACAAACATTTTTGTTGGGTGTGTCCTCACTGTCCAAATGTTTGTTTTTAGCCAGAGCTATTTGTTTCTGAAGCTTTCATGAAGCACGCATTTGTTTTTGAACCCTCCCAACAGCTCGGATATTCCTGACTACATTTCCTTAGGTCACCTTTTACTCAGCACTTCTTTCTTATGAATTCTCCTGTTGGCCAGAATTTTTTCTGAGGCTTCAGTACTTGCCTGGTAGGAATGCTTATAAAAACATTTGTGGATAGCCCAAACATTTTCAATAACATTTGCTTGGAAAAATTTTACTGGCAGTCAGGACACATTATTTAAACATATTTCAAAATATTTATGAGTCCCTGCAATACTTTGGCGGTGTCTGTATAGCAAGGCTGAATTGATGGTTTTCTAGTTAAGTCTTTTTGTTTGTTTGTTTTTGGTCATTCATAACAGTTGATTGATGAGTGCTTGATAGACTTTCCATGCAGTTGATTTGATTAACTCAATAGTAGGGTAGCTATAATAACCAGTGAGCGGTGTTTGAACTTTCTTCCTTCTCCGAGAAGGGAGCTTTATAAACAATTTAGATTAACCTTACTGTAATCTCTTCAGATGCTTGATTCCCAGTTGTTATTTTAGCTCTTTCTCTTCATCTCCTTCCCAGCAGTAATTCAGAAAATGGTAGATTTGTTAGGATCATGTGGGGATTAGGATTTAGTAAAAGAAGCAGCTGAGACCTATGTTTCTCTATATAGGATTCACATCATTTTTTTTTTTTTTTTAATTTATTTTTGGGACAGAGAGAGACAGAGCATGAACGGGGGAGGGGCAGAGAGAGAGGGAGACACAGAATCGGAAACAGGCTCCAGGCTCCGAGCCATCAGCCCAGAGCCTGACGCGGGGCTCGAACTCACGGACCGCGAGATCGTGACCTGGCTGAAGTCGGACACTTAACCGACTGCGCCACCCAGGCGCCCCGGATTCACATCATTTTTAAAAGTCATTTTTCATGTTTCATGACTATGTCTAAATGAAGAAAGAAAATGAATGAATTATTTATATATTTAGGTGGAACAGCTAAAATAAGAATTTGTTTTATTTTGTATATGTGTTATTAGTAGAGTACTTCTTTGTGTTTTTTCAAAATAAAGAGGGAAATCTAAGTCTGTGATTATATCCAATCCTTGATTTTAGATCATCTGACCTGCAGGAGAAAAAGCAGGACATATTAACTTTGGCTACCAGGGATGATAAGGCCACATAAATTTAAAAGGCCTTAGTAAGTGTATCTTTAAAAACCATATTAGAGAGTTTTAATTCATGAAAGCCTCCTTTCTGACTTTGCCTGTCCCCATGTTGCTAAGTCTACTTTCTGCATATCTTATCTTGCATCTCTCTGTTCTGTACTTTTGTGTGTAGATTTTTTCCACATGTGCTTGTGCTGTATTTTTTTTTTATGTTATTTCACTCTATATACCACTGTGTATATACATCTGACTGTCATTTTCTTTGCCTCTGCATGTATGCCTAGCCTACATTTTCTTTAGGTGTCTCCATTTACTTTTAATCTCTGTCTATGCCTTCATCAGTGCACCTCTCCATATATCTATGTTTGTGTGTATATAGATGTGTAAAAGGTTTGTGTCCTCTATTTCTATGCCCATTTTGATGTATCCCTCTGCTTCTATGACTTATTCTCTCTCATTGTCTTTCTCTCTGTGTTTCATTTTATGTGGCTTTCTCAACTTTTATTTGATTTCAGTTTGTTATAAATATCTTCCTTCTTTTATGATTTATGTGGTATTATATTTACTAACTAGAATTTAAAATTTCCTGTTCCATTCCACTAGAAAAGTGAACAGGCCATTCATAAAAGAAATAAGTGGGGTAATACATTTATAAAATGGATATTTTCTCATTAGTAATTAGGTACATACAATTAAAATAATGAGATTATATTTATTGACTATCAGGTTGACAAAGATATCCATCATAAAAGAATAGTCAGTTATAAATTATAATGGCATTGAATCAACATTTTAGGAAAACAACATGTGTTGAAGTTTTAAATATATATGAATTTTGATTCAGCAATTCCACTTTAGGAATTTGTCTCCTCAAAAACTGGACAATTGTACAACTGTTTATTTCAGAATTGCCTTTAGCAGTATAAAATTGAAAGTAAATGATCCTTAGTAGGAGCTTGGTTAAATGAATTATTATACTCAAATACAATAGAATATTAGATTTCTATTGCTACAGAAAAATTCTGTGGTATATTGATAGCTGGAAAATAATCAGTTTCAAAAAAGTGTGTAAAAATGTACATATTGTATATGCCATTTATTTATTTAAAAAAAAATAGGGTGTGTGGTGGCTCAGTCGGTTAAGTGATTGGCTCTCTATGGGGATTCTCTCTTTCTCTCTCTCTGCCCCTCCCCTACTCACTCTGTCTCTGTCTCTCTTTAATAAATAAACCAAAAAAACCCACCAAATTTATAAATATATATATATATATATATATATTAGATATATGTAATATATATTATAAAATAATAAAACATAAAATATATATTATACAAAAATATACAAATATATATATAAGTCTATATGTATATAGTGTGTGTACTTTCTATGTGCTAAGCACAATAAAGACACGATAGAATCATTCATATTATTTTATATGGGGTGTAAGATAATGAAAGAACTTCCACCTTCGCTTTACTATGGATTTAACAAGCGCATAATGTAAAAAAAAAAAAAAAATAAAGTTGCAGCAATTTTTACAAGAGTTTTCTTAAATTTTTAAACAGACAAATGCTTTTCTACTTTAAAATATTAAATTAAGTTGATCTCTTCTTTTGTGGTTTTTCTTTCCTTTTTCTTCTCCCTCCCCCACACTGTGGAACAGTGATCCTCTATATAAAGTGATCCCCAATCCTGGCCAAGAAAGTATTCTTAGGTGTTCTGGAAATGCTATGCCTTAGTACATATGCCTTAGTATAATTCTTAGTTGTCAAGAAGAAACATTTATTTAAGGCTTTTGGAAAAATAAAAAAATTTAAGCCATGTACTTGTCAAAATGTCATTCCAATGTGAAGCATGGAGAGTCTGAGCAAATGTAATATGAAACAATAAAGGTGAACTCTTGGCTCAGTCATTGGAAATTGACACTAATGTCAATGGAAAACCAAACTTGAAAATCTAATGTTTACTACAATAATTTTCAAATTTTTAAATGCAGATTCTTAGACCCCACCTTCAGAGATTCTGATTTGATAGATCTGGAGTAAATCATAGATTCTGTAGTTTAATAAGCTTCGAGGGGATTCTAAGTTTAAGGGCCACATTTCAACAAACAGTGCTGATAAGCTAATCTACAATAGCTAATCTACTTTAAAAAGTTGACAGATTTACCTTCAATCATATCTACTAGATATATTTCTCAGAGAATTTTTTGTACATGATTACTTAAGGGATCATGGAAGTTATTTAAAGAGATTGTGAGGTCATAAGCAGGTTATATTCCAATTCAAGACCCATTGGCTTTCTGGACCACAATTCTGAGCCAAAATTTTAATGAGCTGCCAATGTTTACTTCCATCAAATAAAAATTGTCATGCTTTTTCTTCAAAAAATAGCATCAATATTAATAGGTTTCATTTCATTGCTATTATTTTATAATAGGTAGATAGTGTGAGTTTTCAATAATAATGTCATAAAAGTATGACAAAAATGTATAAATAATAGAAGACTACAAATGCAGAATTCTGATCAATAAAAGCAGCTATGTAGTATAAATAGAAGACTACTTCAGAGCATTTGGACACAGTCAAAATAGCAGATCTATGAGTTTTAAAAGATTGAATGATATGCAATAAATATGTTGATAGAACAAATTTATATGTCTAAAGTACAAGTTTGCCTGAAAAGTAACTCTGAACTTCCTGCACAGAAGAGTCATGAGATGTACAGCAAGTTTATCATGTTTCTATAAGTTATAACCTTCCTGTGTATATATAATTAAGGTGTACACTAAACACACAATTTAAATATTTTGTGGTCATTTAACACAAATCTATTTGTAATTCTATTTTAAATAAAATTTATATGGGTGGGAGGGGTATCTGGGTGGTTTGGTTGAGCATCCCATCCTTGATTTCAGCCCAGGTCATGATCCCAGGGTTGTAGGATTGAGCCCTGTGTCAGGTTCTGTGCTGAGTGTGGAGCCTGCTTCAGATTCTCATATTCTCTCTCTCTCTCTCTCTCTCTCTCTCTCTCTCTCTCCACGTCTGCCCTTTTCCCCCACTCACGTTCTCTCTCGTGCTTTGAAAAAAAAAAGAAGAAAAAAAAAACAATTATATGGGTCAGGATCCAAAAAACCTCACACAATGTAGCTGATAAATGAAACACCTGACCAGTTCAGAGAGCTTTATAGCTGTGGAACCATTTAGTTCTGTGTTTCTCAAGCTTTACTGTGCCTATGAATCCACTTGGGAATCTTGTTTAAATGAAAATTCTGATAGTCTAGAGTATGTGACCTGAGAGTCACATTCCAAATAAGCTGTTGGTACAAGGACCACCCTTTTCATTGCAAAGATTTATTTCAACCCTTTTGTTTAATAGATGAAAGAATTGAATGTGGGAAGACATGGCTTTGTAAGGCATTACTAGGACCTTGGCGGACTTAAAGTCATGGAACTGAATTGTATTAATGGTATCAAACTCTTATCACTAAGGTAAGGCTTTTTTGTTGCCCTTCCTGAGTTGAGATTTCAGCTTTCTCTTTCATTCTGTGAGAGAACCAAAAGACTCCTTTCAATAAATTTCCCCTTTTTCTTTAAGCTTCCAGAAACAGTTTCTGATGCCTGCAATCAAAAGAATATATTATAGGCTCTGTGTTGGGACTTGTGTTGCAAAGAAATATACTATATTTATATCACAAGGAAATAAATTATTCTACCCCTGGAACATAGTTACATATATATTTCCTTAAAAAATTTATACAAGTCTGCTGGTGGCTCTCAAACATCTCTCTCCAGCATGACTCTCCCCTCAGTTGCTGAGGTTAAAACCTAGGAATCATTCTCCGTTTCTATTTTTCCCTTCCCACATTCAATCCATTAACAAGTTCTATCAGTTCTGCCTTTAAAATCCAGCCAGAAATCAACCACTTTTCATCTTAACCACTTTTCATCGCATTCTAGTCTAAACCATCACCATCTTCACCCTGGACATCAGCAACAGTTTCCTAATCCTTCTTTTTGTTTCCACTCTAGCTTTTCCACACAGTAGCCAGTGCGATTCTTTTAAAATGTCATCAAGGGGCATCTGGGTGGCTCAGTTGGTTGTGTCTGACTCTTGATCTCAGCTCAGGTCATGAGCTCACAGTTTGTGGGATCAAGCCCTGCGTAGGGTTCTCCACTGTCAGTGTGGAACCTTCTTGGGATTCTCTCCCTCCCTCTCTCTCTGTCCCTCCTCCACACTCTCTCTCTCTTTCTCTCTCTCAAAATAAATAAATAAACTTAAAAAATATATATAAAATAAAATGTCAACCAGATCATGTTACATTCATGCTCAGAAATGCTCAGTAGCTTCCCATACCATGGAGAATAAAATCCAAACTCCCCACCATGATTTACGTGGACTTATGTGATATGACCCTTTACTAAACCTCTCTTACTTCATCTTGTTTCACCTTCCTCCATGTACATACTGCATCACCTATACTACTCTCCCTGATAACTCTTTAATTGGAATGTAAGTCCCAAAGACAAGGATTCTGTTTACTCACTCTTGTATCCCTAGTACCTAGGATGATGTTTGGCATAGACTAGGTTTCAGTTACTAGTTCTTGAATGAATGAGTGAATGAATGAATGAAGAAATATATAATCAATGAAATCAATTAGGCACAGTAAACAAGATACACCCAGTTACTAGAACTCTGGTAGAAGTAAGCGGTTGGTTGTGGAAGTGAGACAGCAAGATCTTAGTTATTACTACTAACTTTTTATTACTACTTATACTACTAATTATCTATACATTAAAATCACCTTCAATTTTGAAGTTCAAGGCCCTTCCCAAAGAACTTAGGGCAAGACTAGCAGTAAGGTAGGTTGGCTGACACCTGAGCCTCTTGATTTGTCCCAGCCAGAGGAATACACACCTTGGTGGCCTTGAGGTGGCCTTAGAGTGTAGAAGAGAGATGTCAAGACAAGCAGCCAGACAGATGATTATGTTGTTGTTGTGGACTAAATGTTAGTGTCCTCCAAAATTTATATTTTGAAATCCTAACCCTCAATAAATGGTATGAGCATGTGAGGCCTTTGGAAAGTAATTACATCTTGAAGATCAAATCCTCATGAATGAGATTACTGCCCTTATAAAAGAAGCAATATAAGAGGTTGCTTTCTGTTTCTGATGTCCAGTATAGGAGGATATAAAGAGAAGACAACCATCTGCAAACCAGTAAGTGGCTCTCACCAGAGCTAAATCTACATACACCCTGATCTTGAACTTTCCAGTCTCTAGACTGTGGGAAATAAAAATTATTATTTATGCTAACCAGACTATGGTGATTTGTTTTGGAGTGTGAGCTAAGATAGTTGCTGTGACTATAGAGAGTTACTATGGTAACTTTGATAAGGAAACAAAGTGGATACTTGCAATGCATCAATTAACCAAATGAATTGCTTATCATTCATTTTTAAGCCTGTTCTCAGGAGGAGAATAGAGGCACAAAACATTCATAAAAACTTTATATAAGGGAGTTGTCACTGAGAAATCTTTTAATTAAAAGTGGTGGGAGTGTTCACAAGGACAAAGGAATAAACAATGAACAGAGATTTTCTTTTTAATCACTCAACACACCTCTGCCATGGAAAGTTGGCATTCTAGTTTCTGTGAAGTAGTGTACATGAGCATTGCTGTTCTATAGGCATTTAAGTATCTTTTAGTCCTTTTGCCTTCATTTGCTCAGGGATATATATCGCTTTCTCAGTCTTGTCCAGATGCAGGCTCTAATGACCTTTCTCCAATAGGCTCAATGCTGCAACTACCTGAACCAGTGGAAACCAGATTTTAATCGCTCAAATTAACAAGTGAATAGGGTCTGGAAATAATCTGTGGCCTTTAGTCTGAATTTTAGTATCCTGGGCAAAGCTCATTGCCACCTGCTTTTACAGTGAGGGGCAATCTGCCCAGTAGTGTTCAACATATGTAACTAGTCCATGTGCCAGGCTTTCTGCTTCCTTTTTGGTGTGCAATCCAGCTTCCTGCTGGGACGGTAGCCTTGGCTTAACCTCTACGTCATTTACCTGGTGCTTTGATCCTCTTTCTTTTTTTCTGCTGATCTGCTTTTCTGGGGGTGACCCTTACTTTCAGGATGTCTCTCTACCTAGCTTAACCTAACTGCAACCAAAATATTTGCCCAAGAATTCAGAGACTCTTCGTATAGTACCCTGTCTTCTTAGGAATCCCTTAAACATATCAGCATAAGCCAGGACTAGGTTCAAATTTATACTCCTCTTTGTGACCTGCCCTACTGCCACGTTAATTCCCTTAGCCCAATTCTCTGCTCTGGCTAACTCTTTTTTTTTCTATTTACAGCATAGCATGCCTGAGCACAAAGTCTATGTGCGTTGGGACACATCCCTAAAGGTCTGAGAAAGAATGAAATAATTAAGATGCTTGTGAATGCTGCTGTGTTATGGATTTGAACCTGTTGCACAATTCTGTGCTCTGGGGAAGGAGATAGATCACTAATGGAAATGAAAATTTCATATGGCTCTGTGAGGACTTCTAAAAGTCCAAGGTTTTACCTGTTGGTTTACTACAAGTTAGACAGTCATAACAGAGATAGGATCTCTACTCTCAATCATGTAAAATAATAATGCTGATTTATGGAAAGGTTAGGAATGTCCTAGTTGGGATGAAACCATTCTTTTTTCTCTCTAAGTGAGACTTTTCTCATTTAGAGATTACAGGATTGGGATCCTGTTCTAGCAAGCCCATTCTCACTAATTTATTACCAACATTAACAAAAATGAAATGATAGTAAGAGAGGGCAGGGATAGACATTTGTCATAGAAGGAAAAACTGCTAATTGAGTTGCTATGTAGACAATTCCAGGATGCATATGAGACCTGCGTGGATTAGGATATTAGCAAAAGGTAAACTTAATAACTTAAATAGGAATAATTGGTTGATAAAACAGTATAGTATTCCTCAGTCAGCTTGGTCAAAGGACATGTGCTTTTCCAATTTTGATAGAACTATTAAAATGTTCTCAGTAGAGGAAAATAAACTTTTAATGCTGGATTTTAAGAAATTACTGTTAGGGGTGCCTTGGTGGCTCAGTCGATTCGGTGTCCAACTTTGGCTCAGGTCATGATACCACAGCTTGTGAGTTTGAACCCCACGTTGGGCTCTGCACTGAGAGCTCAGGGCCTGGAGGCTGTTTTGGATTCTGTGTCTCCCTCTCTCTCTGCCCCTTCCCCACTTGTGTTCTGTTTCCCTCTCTCTCTCTCAAAAATAAACATTAAAAAAGTTTTAAAAAGATGTCAAAAAAAGAAACTACTGTTCTTAGAGAATATCTATCACTGCTAATCAAATTAAGAACAGTTTGGAAGGCTAGGTCTACTCTCTGGAATAATGACAAGTGGGAGATGGCTATCAGATAATAGCCTAGAGAAGTTCTTCCAAAATAGTGCCTAAGGATTTCATCAGGTGACAATGACCACCATTTTGATATAAGCCAGAAAAAGTGGAAATATGTAATCTGGTTATGAACAAGATAAGCATGTATCTCTGGGATGTCATAGTTATATAGATTGTATACATTTTATGGGATGTAGGTCAAAAGGGATTCTGTACTGTGATTAAGATTTTATTTCTTCTTTACCAGAAGGTGGAGTGAGCACAAAAAAGAACTATACTCCGTAAGGCTACGTGACCCTAGTTATTCCAAAAATGTTTCAAGAAATTTGTTCATTCATTTATTCATTCAACATGTATGGATAGGGTACTTACTAGTAGGAACTGTATAAGTCACTATATACAAAGGGAGACAAAATAGTCACGGTTCCTGACAGCTTCACTGATTATAATCCAGTGGGACCTTTAACGTGCAATAAAATATTAATAATTATAATTGTGAATAGTGCTAAGAGGTCAAGACAACAGTGTCTATTAGAAAAGCAACATGGTCTCATAACTTTGATTTTGTTGGTGAGGGGAGGGGCAAGGAAAACCTCTTTGAGAAAGGGACATGTAAGCTAAGAGCTAAAAGATGTAGAAGTTGATTAGAGTGGAGGCAGGAGGAATTCAGGCAGAAAAGATCAGCATGAAGGAAAGCTCTGAGGCTGGGGAAAGGGTTTAGTGTGTTCCAGGAAATGAAGGCTCAGTGAGGTTAGGACAGAGAGAGTGATAATGGTTCCAGATATGTTTGGAGAAGCAAGCAGGGACCTGATCCTTGCAGAGCTTTGTGACTGTGATAAGTTTATATTTTAAACACAGTCGGAAGCTAATAAAAAACAGACTGATCTGTGGATGGGAAGTCACACAGACATTATCACATGTGGTACCCACCCCATCTCCCAAAAGGCAGATTTATTTAGAATGGAATGAATGTATTGAATTATGAACTACAGATTTAAGTAGAGCAATGCTTTATAATGTGTATCCTGCTTTTTCCTGGTTTCCTTCTAGAGAACCCATTATTTTTGACATCAAACCTACATAGTATTTACTTCCAAATAAATAAATAAATAAATATAAATATATAAATTTATAAATTTATATATATTTATATAAATGTATAATATATTTATAAATACAAATTTATAAATATGTATTTATAAATATAAATTTGTAAATATAAATAGATATTTATGGATATAATTATAAATAATAAATATGTAAAATATATAATAAATATATAAATATATATGAAATAATATATATAAATAAATATATAAAATTTATTTACATATATATATATATATATATATGTCTGGTTCCTCTAAGACACAAAGGACAAGAAGGGATTAATTAGGGGCACCTGGGTGGCTCAGTCAGTTAAGCTTCCAACTTCAGCTCAGGTCATGATCTCACAGTTTCTGGGTTCAAGCCCCACATTGGGCTCTGTGCTGACAGCACAGAGCCTGGAGCCTACTTGGAGTTCTGTGTCTCCCTCTCTCTCTGCCCCTCCCCCACTCATGTTCTGTTTCTCTTTTTCTCTCTCTCTCTCTCAAAAATAAATAAACATTGAAACATTTTATAAAATAAAAGAAGGGATTACTTAAATGTATTTAATTAGGGAAATTGCTGGTGTGATAAAATGGTGAGGGATCTATCACATGAGATGGATGGAAGTCTGATTCTGAGTGAAGGACAAAAGGAAGGAACTTTGATGAAAGCATCCTAGAGTGCAGACCAGTCTAAGCAAGGCCCACTGGAGAGTTCTAGGGCCAGAGCTGGTTTTCAGATACAGGAATAGACCTGTTAGTATCCCTGCCCACTCAGTCTGGCTGGAAGGAGCCATTGGGAAGCACGGCCTCAGGGCAACCACAGAGATGGATTTCAGAACACAGCAGCTGGACCCTTGCTGGTTACATGACCAATAATTGGAGGCCTGTGAGGCACATCTGAAGGCCATCACAGACAGAGAATACTTTTTGTAAAAACTACAATTTTTTGCTTTTGAGGCTTTTACAATTTGAGGAGATGCTCCAAGAATTTAAAGAGGGTCTATATAGTAATGTAATGTGCAAAGTGGGCTAGATCTCTGAGAGAGTAACAGTGATAGGTGAGTCAAAGTGGTCCTGTCTGTCTAAATTCATTTTTTTTTAACGTTTATTTATTTTTGAGACAGAGAGAGACAGAGCATGAACAGGGGAGGGGCAGAGAGAGAGAGGGAGACACAGAATCTGAAGCAGGCTCCAGGCTCTGAGCTGTCAGCACAGAGCCTGATGCGGGGCTCGAACTCACGGACCGTGAGATCATGACCTGAGCCGAAGTCGGACACTTAACCGACTGAGCCACCCAGGCGCCCCTAAATTCATTTTTTAATTGAGGAAGAGGAGAAGAAAAAGATTGCAAAACAAAAGAGTTCCAAACACTTGCAAAACAAGTATCAATAATTGAACACTCACGTTTTTGAAGAGTAAATAGTGATGTTACTAAAAAAGTGCTGACCTTTAAGGGTTTATTTTTAGTCTTCAAATAATTGGACAATTGATATTGTGTAATACAAAACACACAATACAAAAATGCCCTGCTGAACATGTAGAGAAAGTGAAAATGTTAAGAAAATCTATACATGGACTAAAATAAAATATTAAGACTATTTATTTTATTTTATTTTTTTGACTTAACTTTATTTTTTATTTTTTAAAATTTACATTAAAATTAGTTAGTATATAGTGATGCAATGATTTCAGTAGATTCCTTAATGCCCCTTACCCATTTAGCCCATCCCCACTCCCAGAACCCCTCTAGCAACCCTCAGTTTGTTCTCCATATTTATGAGTCTCTTTTGTTTTGTCCCCCTCCCTGTTTTTATATTATTTTTGTTTCCCTTCCCTTATGTTCATCTGTTTTGTCTCTTAAAGTCCTCATATGAGTGAAATCATATGATATTTGTCTTTCTCTGACTGACTAATTTCATTTAGCATAATACCCTCCAGTTCTATCCACGTGGTTGCAAATGGCAAGATTTCATTCTTTTTGATTGCTGAGTAATGCCCCATTGTATATATACACCACATCTTCTTTATCCATTCATCCATTGATGGACATTTGGGCTCTTTCTATACTTTGGCTATTGTTGATGGTGCTGGTATAAACATGGGGTTGCATGTGTCCCTTCGAAACAGCACACCTGTATCCCGTGGATAAATGCCTAGTAGTGCAATTGCTGGGTCGTAGGGTAGTTCTATTTTTAGTTTTTTTGAGGAACCTCCATACTGTTTTCCAGAGTGGCTGCACCAACTTGCATTGCCACCAACAATGCAAAAGAGATCCTCTTTCTCTGCATCCTCGCCAACATCTGTTGTTGCCTGAGTTGTTAATGTTAGCCATTCTGACAGGTGTAAGGTGGTATCTCATTGTGGTTTTGATTTATATTTCCCTGATGAGTGATGTTGAGCATTTTTTCCTGTGTTGGTTTGCCATCTGGATGTCTTCTTTAGAGAAGTGTGTATTCATGTCTTTTACCCATTTCTTCACTGGATTATTTGGTTTTTGGATGTTGAGTTTGATAAGTTCTTTATAGATTTTGGATACTAACCTTTTATCTGATATGTCATTTGCAAATATCTTCTCCCATTCTGTCAGTTGCCTTGTAGTTTTGCTGATTGTTTCCTTCACTGTGCAGAAGTTTTTTATTTTGATGAGGTCCCAGTAGTTCATTTTCGCTTTTGTTTCCCTTGCCTCCGGAGGGAGACGTGTTGACTAAGAAATTGCTGCGGGCAAGATCAAAGAGGTTTTTGTCTGCTTTCTCCTTGAGGATTTTGATGGCTTCCTGTCTTACACTGAGGTCTTTCAAATAAACTTTGAGTTTATTTTTGTGTATGGTGTAAGAAAGTGGTCCAGGTTCATTCTTCTGCATGTCGCTGTCTAGTTTTCCCAGCACCACTTGCTGAAGACACTGTCTTTATTCCATTGGATATTCTTTCCTGCTTTGTCAAAGATTAGTTGCCCATATGTTTATGGGTCCATTTCTAGGTTCTCTATTCTATTCCATTGATCTAAGTGTCTGTTCTTATGCCAGTACCATACTGTCCTGATGATTATAGCTTTTTAGTACAGCTTGAAGTCTGGGATTGTGATGCTTCCTGCTCTGGTTTTCTTTTTCAAGATTGCTTTGGCTATTCGGGGTCTTTTCTGGTTCGATACAAATTTTAGGATTATTTGTTCTAGCTCTGTGAAGAACGCCGGTGTTACTTTGATAGGCATCGCATTGAACATGGAGATTGCTTTGGGTAGTATTGACATTTTCACAATATTTGTTCTTCCTATCCAGGAGCATGGAATCTTTTTCCAATTTTTTGTGTCTTCTTCAATTTCTTTCATCAGCTTTGTATAGTTTTCAGTGTACAGATGCTTCACATCTTTGGTTAGATTTATTCTAAGGTATTTTATGGTTTTTGGTGCAACTGTAAACGGGATCGATTCCTTGATTTCTCTTTCTGTCACTTCATTGTTGGTGTATAGGAATGCAACTGATTTCTGTGCACTGATTTTATGTCCTGCACCTTTGCTGAATTCATGAATCAGTTCTAGCAGTTTTTTGGTGGAATCTTTTGGGTTTTCCATATAGAGTATCATGTCATCTGCGAAGAGTGAAAGTTTGACTTCCTCCTGGCCAATTTGGATGCCTTTTATTTCTTTGTGTTGTGTGACTGCAGAGGCTAAGACCTCCAATACTATGTTGAATAACAGTGGCGAGAGTGGACATCCCTGTCTTGTTCCTGACCTTAGGGGGAAAGCTCTCAGTTTTTCCCCATTGAGGATGATATTAGCATTGGTCGCTCATATATGGCTTTTATCATCTCGAGGTATGCTCCTTCTATCCCTACTTTCTTGAGGCTTTTTATCGAGAAAGGATGCTGTATTTTGTCAAATGCTTTCTCTGCATCTATTGAGAGGATCATATGGTTCTTGTCCTTTTATTGATGTGATGAATCACATTAATTGTTTTGTGGACATTGAACCAGTCCTGCATCCCAGGTATAAATCCCACTTGGTCGTGGTGAATAATTTTTTTAATGTATTGTTGGATCTGGTTGGCTAATATCTTGTTGAGGATTTTTGCACCCTTTGTTCATCAAGGAGATTGGTCTATAGTTCTCCTTTTTAGTGGGGTCTCTGTCTGGTTTTGGAATCAGGGTAATGCTGGCTTCATAGAAAGAGTTTGGAAGTTTTCCTTCCATTTCTATTTCTTGGAACAGTTTCAAGAGAATAGGTGTTAACTCTTCCTTAAACGTTTGGTGGAATTCCCCTGGAAAGCCATCTGACCCTGGACTCTTGTTTTTTGGCAGATTTTTGATTACTAGTTCGATTTCCTTACTTGTTATGGATCTGTTCAAATTTTCTGTTTCTTCCTGTTTCAGTTTTGGTAGTGTATATGTTTCTAGGAATTTGTCCATTTCTTCCAGATTGCCCATTTTGTTGGCATATAATTGCTCATAATATTCTCTTATTATTGTTTTTATTTCTGTTGTGTTGGTTGTAATTTCTCCTCTTTCATTCTTGATTTTACTTATTTGGGTCCTTTCCTTTTTCTTCTTGATCAAACTGGCTAGTGGTTTATCAATTTTGTTAATTCTTTCAAAGAACCAGCTTCTGGTTTCATTGATCTGTCATTTTGGTTTCGATAGCAATTGATTTCTGCTCTAATCTTTATTATTTCCTGTCTTCTGCTGGTTTTGGGTTTTATTTGCTGTTCTTTTTCCAGCTCCTTAAGGTGTAAGGTTAGGTTGTGTATCTGAGATCTTTCTTCCTTCTTTAGGAAGGCCTGGATTGCTAAATACTTACCTTTTTGCTATGTCCCAGAGGTTTTGGGTTGTGGTGCTATCATTTTCATTGACTTCCATATACTTTTTAATTTCTTGTTTAACTGTTTGGTTAGCCCATTGATTCTTTAGTAGGATGTTCTTCAGTCTCCAAGTATTTGTTACCTTTCCAAATTTTTTCTTGTGGTTGATTTCGAGTTTCATAGCATTGTGGTCTGAAAATATGCATGGTATGATCTCGATCTTTTTGTACTTACTTAGGGCTGATTTGTGTCCCAGTATATGGTCTATTCTGGAGAACGTTCTATGTGCACTGGAGAAGAATGTATATTCTGCTACTTTAGTATGAAATGTTCTGAATATATCTGTTAAGTCCATCTGGTCCAATGTGTCATTCAAAGCCATTGTTTCCTTGTTGATTTTTTGATTAGATGATCTGTCCATTGCTGTGAGTGGGGTGTTGAAGTCTCCTACTATTATGGTATTACTATCGATGAGTTTCTTGATGTTTGTGATTAATTGATTTATATATTTGGGCGCTTTCACATTAGGCTCATAAATGTTTACAATTGTTAGGTCTTCTTGGTCTATAGACCCTTTGATTATGATATAATGCCCTTCTGCATCTCTTGATACAGTCTTTATTTTAAAGTCTAGATTGTCTGATGTAAGTATGGCTAGTCCGGCTTTCTTTTGTTGACCATTAGCATGATAGATGGTTCTCCATCCCCTTATTTTCAATCTGTAGGTGTCTTTAGGTCTAAAGTGGGTCTCTTGTAAACAGCATATAGATGGGTCTTGTTTTCTTATCCATTCTGTTACCCTGTGTCTTTTGATTGGATCATTGAGTCCATTGACGTTTAGAGTGAGCACTGAAAGATATGAATTTATTGCCATTATGATGCTTGTAGAGTTGGAGTTTCTGGTAGTGTTCTCTGGTCCTTTTTAATCTTTTGTTGCATTTGGTATTTATTTATTTATATACATATATATTTTTTATCTTTTGTCCCCTCAGAGAATCCCCCTTAATATCTCTTGCAGGGCTGGTTTAGTGGTCACAAACTCCTTTAATTTTTGTCTGGGAAATTTTTTATCTCTCCTTCTATTTTGAATGACAGCCTTGCTGGATAAAGAATTCTTGGCTTCATATTTTTCTGATTCAGCACACTGAATATATTCCACCACTCCTTTCTGGCCTGCCAGGTTTCTGTGGATAGGTCTGCTGCAAACCTGATCTGTCTTCCCTTGTAGGTTAGGGACTTTTTTTTCCCTTGCTGCTTTCATGATTCTCTCCTTGCCTGAGTATTTTGTGAATTTGACTATGATGTGCCTTGTTGATGGTCGGTTTTTGTTGAATCTAATGGGAGTCCTCTGTGCTTCCTGGATTTTGATGTCTGTGTCTATCCCCAGGTTAGGAAAGTTTTCCACTATGACTTACTCACATAACCCTTCTACCCCTATTTCTCTCTCTTCCTCCTCTGGGACCCCTATGATTCTGATGTTGTTCCTTTTTAATGAGTCACTGATTTCTCTAATTCTTAAATCCTGCTCTTTTGCCTTAATCTCCCTCTTTTTCTCTGCTTCGTTATTCTCTATAAGTTTG
The DNA here is from genome assembly GCF_046562875.1 of Panthera onca. Lineage (NCBI taxonomy): Eukaryota > Metazoa > Chordata > Mammalia > Carnivora > Felidae > Panthera > Panthera onca. Next base: position 61,416,737 of record NC_138347.1, read on the forward strand.
TCCTCTATATCGCTGATTCTCTGTTCTGCCTCATCCATCCTTGCTGCCGCTGCATCCATCCATGATTGCAGCTCAGTTATAGCATTTTTAATTTCCTTCTGGCTATTTTTTACTTCTTTTATCTCTGCAGAAAGGGATTCTAATCTATTTTAGACTCCAGCTAGTATTCTTATTATCGTGATTCTAAATTCTGGTTCAGACATCTTGCTTGTGTCTGTGTTGGTTAAATCCCTGGCTGTCATTTCTTTGCGCTCTTTCTCTTGGGGTGAATTCCTTCATTTTGTCATTTTGAAGGGAGAAAAGGAATTAATGAGGTAGAAAAATTGAAATTAAAAACATTAAAATTAAAAATTAAAAACACACCCACACAAAAATCGAATAGATGATGCTAGATCCTAGGTGTGTTTTGGTCTGGGTGTGGAAAGTGGTTTGACAGATTAGAGAAACAAACAAAAAAAAAGGGGGGAGAGAGAAAAAAAAGGAAATCATTTGAGAATTTGAAAAATGAATACACTAAAGTAGACTAAAATACACAAAAGTAGAGAATATAGTAGGAAAAAATTATAGAAAAATATTTTTAATAAAAACTAAAAAGAAATATGAATTTTTTCATTTTCTGTATTTAATAAAAAAGAAAAGAAATGAAAAAGAGAAAAAAGATAAAAAAAGAAAAAAGGAAAAGACAAAAAAAAGAAATCGTTTGAAAATTTGAAAAAGTGAATACACTGTAGTAGACTGAAATAAAATGATGGGAGTAAGATAGAATTTGAAAAAAATTTACATAAAAGCAAAACATAGTAATAAAAATTAAATAAAAATATTTTTAAAAGAAATTGAAAGTAAAAATGAAGTTTTTCTCTTTCTGCATTCAAGAAAAAGAAAAGAAATGAAAAAAGAGAAAAAAGAAAAAGAAATTAAAAAAAGGCAATTGTTTGAAAATTTGAAAAGGTGAGTACACTGAAGTAGACTAAAATAAAATGATGGAAGTAAAGTAGAATTTGAAAAACTTTACACAAAAGTAAAAAATATAGTAATAAAAATTAAAGACAGATAATTTTTAATATAAATTGAAAATAAAAATGAGTTTTTTCTCTTTCGGCATTCAAGAAAAAAGAATTGTAAAAGAGAAAAAGGAAAAAGAGAGAAAAAAAAATTGAATAGATAAACCTGCTGACAGAATGAAGTAGGACTGAAATTGTTTCGTTTTCCCCTAGAGGTCAGTCCATGTAGCTCTTTATAGTCCATAGATTAAGCCGGTAGTGAGGTTTGTGTTCTTGAAGAGCGAAGTTGGCCCAGTTGGGTGGGGCTCGGTGTAACAGTTCTGCTATCCCCTAGATGGCGCTGCTAGCCTACTGGGGTGGATTGTTGCGGTGCTTGTCAGTGCGCATGCGCATGCACGGGAGCGGTAAAAAATGGCACCACCCAGCCATCCAGTCTGTTCTCCTGGATCAACAGTTGTGCACCGGTCCTCTGCCTTCAGCTCTCGTCCACTCCCCACTTTTTCACTCTCCATGACCAGGCCCCAGGCAGTACCTCTCTCCCAAGTTTTGTCTCAGATACGGCTGTTTTCCCCGGCCCCTTACTTCTGAAGGACTGCGACTTTGACCTGCTCTGCCCCTTTGCGGGAGGATCTCACTGAGCAATGGCTGAAAGAGCAATGGCCGAATGTCGGTTGCACCCAGGAACGCCCACTGGATCCTGCTGTTGCCGGTGCCCCAAGACTGCAGCCAGGTGCCAGCCCGCCCCCCAAAAAAATCTTGAGAGAGTGTAGCCTCAGCATTTCAGGGACCATGGAAAATCACAACACGCATCTGACACCAAGCTTCACCCTCAACAACCTTGCCCCAGCACCAGCAAATGTGGCTGCCTTCCGGGATCTGCTGGGACCAGGTGGCTTCAACAGTCTCTACCAAATATCCTTCCAGCAGTGGAACCACTTTTCCCTGTGTGGTCTGAGAACCTCCTGGACCCCACTCTGTTCCTGGGGATTCACCTTTCCCACCAGAGCACCACCAGGCATGGAGCTGCGGAGTTGCAGCCTTTGCACTCCCCTTGTTTATAGTCTTAATGGAATTTAAACCCTCTCCTTTCTCCTTTCTCCCTTTTTAGTTTAGTCCCTGTGGCTGTTTCCAATTTTCCACTTTCTCTCCAGCTGCTTTTGGGGAGGGGTGCTTTTCCCGTATGCTCCCCCCATCCCCAGTCTCCGTCCTCTCCCTGCCCGCAAAAGGGGTTCCCTACCTTTCGGGGCTTCTTGCTCCCCAGGTTCAGCTCTTCATGTCACATACCTGCTGAATTCTGTGGTTCAGGTTGTGCAGATTATTGTGTTAATCTTCCGATCGTTTTTCTAAGTGTGTAGGACAGTTTAGTGTTGGTCTGGCTGTATTTCATGGACGTGAGACACACCAAATATTAAGACTATTTAGACACACAAAAATTACATTTTGGTTTACAAAAACAAAGTAATGCAAAAAAAAAAAAAAAAAAAAAGAACTAGAAAAAGAAAGAAAGAGAAAAAAGAAAGAAAAAGAGAAAAGAAATTTTGACCTCAAGATAATTGGGAATACTGGAGGAAGAAAACCAATTCTAACACATAGAAACTATTACAGAATCACCAAATGATATTTTTATTGAAATAAAAGATATCTCCAGGATTTGACTTCCAATCAGAAAATATTCTCAAAGAAAGACTTCCTACACATTCAATTCTTATATTTTTTAATATTTAAAAGATTTATTTCAATCTGCTACGTAGAGAAAACTATACAAATACAAAGATTACAATGATTTCAAATCTCTTTTTTAGAGTTAAGGGGGAAAATACTTGAAGCTTTATTTTTCTTAGGTAATTTTAACTAAACTTTTTTTTTTCTGAAGGCAGAAAAATATTTTATTCCAGAGAGATATGAAATAATTTTGCAAGAGGCAAGAGCCAAAAAGATCAGAATGAGGAAAAATAGAAACTTCAGAGCAAATCAGAGTTATTTGTAAAGTGATTAGAATATGAACATTAATTTTTCAATTGAATGCTTTATCATGAGAATTTTAAGAAATTTTTTGAAAATTTGGCAACTTCCAGAATATAACAAGGAAGAGAGAATGTGAAAAGAAATGATAAACTCTGTGTTTTTAAAAAATGTTTAATGTTTATTTATTTTTGAGAGACAGAGCATGAGTGGGGGAGGGGCAGAGAGAGAGGAAGACACAGAATCTGAAATAGGCTCGAGGCTCTGAGCTGTCAGCACAGAGCCTCACTTGGGGCCCAAACTCATGAGCTGCGAGATCATGACCTGAGCTAAAGTTGGATGCTTAACCAACTGAGCCACCCAGGCGCTCCAATAAACTCTGTGTTTTAAAGTAAATAAAAAGTTACTAAATTCATAATAAGTTTGAATATATAAATTGTTTAGTTATTATTATAGTAACTGTGTTAACCCTTGAGAAAAGTTGAGAAATTAATCATTTTAAAATATAGTAAATGGTCACATAATTCTTATTCCGTGCCCAAGTCTTATTCTAAATTCTTTACAAATGTTAACTAATCTGCAAACAGTTCCATGAGGTGGGTTGTAATATTATCCCAGGTGTACAGGTGACCTCAGGTCACTTGGTTCATAAGTGGCAAAGCTAGCATCTGGACCAGGCAGTCTGTCTTGGTCTTTACTCTGCTGGACTGCCTTCCCAATTCGGTGGTAATGTTTCTGTAGGGTTAAGCTAAATTGGTCTCACTGTTTTTGTTTTTGTTTTCTTTTTTAATTAAAAAAAAACAAAACACTTTATTTTTTTTAAAAAAAATGGCCACATTTTTAATGTGCTTACAGGGGTACCTGGATGGCCCAGTCAGTTAAGCTTCCAACTTCGGCTCAGGTCATGATCTCACAATTCACGAGTTCAGGCCCCACATGGGGCTCTCTACTGTCAGCATAGAGCCTGCTTTGGATCCTCAGTTCTCCTCTCTCCCTGCTCTACCTCCGCTAGTGCTATGTCTCTCTCTCTCTCAAAAAGAAGTAAAATCATTAAAAATCATATTAAAAAAAATAAAGTGCTTACTCTAAGTGCTTTACCATTATCTCATTTACTCTTCAGAACCACCCCTTTTAAAAAGTTACCATTGTTATCCTATTTTGCAGATGAAAAAAGTAAGGCCCAGAAAAATGAGTAACTTGTCTGAGATCACAAAGAAATAACTTTGGAATCTGTACTCAAGCAGTCAGGTTCTAGGACTAGCTTCTTAAACAATGTGCTATACTGCCTCTTTGATTATAAAATTAACATGCTCATTGTATAAAAACAATGTTAACTGAAGAGTATAATAATTGTTCTTAGCCTCTTGGAGGATATATGAGTTTCTGAAAATTAAACCTGAAACAAATAAACAAACCTATAGTATTTGTGGATAGTGGATGTTTTCTTCAAATAACATTTGGCTCAATTGAGAGCTCTGCGTAAGGTTAAGCTCTGGTAAGAATCTTTTAGTCCTGTAGTCTGGGTGGGCAAGCAATCCATATACCAGTTGGTGAATTTGTGTTAGATTATATTGAATTTGAAGGCATTACAGGTATCTATATTGAGTTGTTCTAGATTGTTTTTGGGAAAAACACATACACAGAATTTAAAATCAAGACTATTGTTCAGGGGTGCCTGGGTAGTTCAGTTGGTTAAGCATCTGACTCTTGATTTACGCTCAGGTGATGATCTCTTGGTTCTTGAGATCAAGCCCTGTGTGGGCTCAGTGCTGATAGCACAGAACCTGCTTGGGATTCTCTTTCTCCCTCTCTCTCTGCCCTCCCCCACTTGCACTCTCTGTCTCTCTCTCAAAATAAATACATAAATAAACATTAAAAAAGAAAAAAAAAAGAATACTGTTCATAAGCCTGGCATTACTCAAGAGAAAAAGGAGTGTTCACAGTCAAAGACTGGAAACTGTCATACCCTGGTTCCTTAAAACATCCAGATTACATGCTTTATTTTATACAAAACTATATCCTCAGACTTCTCTGAGAATTGCTTTGTGTTGGGGGTGGAGGGAGTTCTTCTGAAACATTCAAGTGGGAAATATGGAACCAAGTGGCTACTTGGCAGCAAAGGAGGAAAGAACTTTGTTATGGGTGAGCAAACTTCAAATGTCTTTTTGGAGAGGGTACTGACAGCATACATTCAAAAGTATGTTAGGTTGTAAGGCCACATATAAATAAAAATATTGTTTTTATAAAGAAGTTATAGCAGTTTCCTAGGAGACTAAAGATATTGAAGATAATTTTCATTGAAGATCAGCTATGATTTAAACTTTTAGGGGCACCTGGTTGGCTTGCTTGGTTAAGTATCTGATGCTTGATTTCACCCCATGGCATGATCTTGTGGTTCATGAGTTCGAGCCCTACATTGAGTTCTGCACTGATAGTGTGGAGCCTGCTTGGGATTCTCTGTCTCTCCGTCTCTCTCTGCCCCTCCTTCGCTCATTTTCTCTCTCAAAAATAAATAAATAAACATTTAAAAATAAAATTTTTGAACATGTGACAAGAGGACCGGTCTGATGATCATAGAGGGGCTGATTTTCTCACTAGTTAGTGTTCTGAAGATTTGGGTCTAGAATTCAAGAGGGGTCAGAGATGAAGGTGCCAACCGGAGAATGATTATCATAGAGGTGACAATTAAAAGCACATCAACTGATAAACTGACCCAGGAAAGAGTGATGATCAGTGATTCATACTTTGGGCTGCAATTAGGATCATCTGGAGAGCTTTTAGAAATGGCGGTGGTAGGCCCCACTCCCATAGATTCTACCTTAGTTGGTTTTAGGGATTGGGCACCAGGTTTCTATAACGTTCTCCAGGTGATCATAATATGCACTCAGTTGAAAACCTCAGTAGAGGTAGAAATGAACTAACAATAAGTGGCAGTTATGTAGGGTGTGTTAGGCAGAATTTTGGCCGCCAGGATGAATTTCACCCACTGGGGCTACTTGTAAATTTTTTACCTTAGGTAGCAAAAAAGGATTTTGAAGAGGTAATTTAGGCTCTTAATCAGCTGGTCTTAATATAGGAGCTTCTCCTGATATCCAGGTGGACCTAATCTGTAGATAGGTGCCCTTAAAAACAGAGAGCATGCTCTTTCTGGTAGAAGGAGGAAATCTTATGCTCCTAGCCTAAGAAGGATTAGAAATGCCTGTGTGGGTATGAAGATGAAGGGGCTTGTGTGTCAAGAAAATAGGGAACTGAGTTCTGTCAACAACCAGAATAAGTTTGGAAGTGGAATCTTCCACAGGTAAGAGTTGAGCCTGACTACTTGATTTCTGCCTTGTGAGGCTCTGAGCAGAGAATCCTTATGAGTTCTCTGTGCCCAGTCTTCTGACCCACTCATTGTGAAGTAATAAACGGGTGTTGTTATAGGTGGCTAAGTTTGTGACAATTTGTTGTGACAGCAATGGAAAATTAATACAGAGGAAGAGAGCTGGTGGAGTCTAGTATCACAAAAGCCAATGTAGAAAGAAAAGATGTTGTATTTGTCCATTTAGAAGTTGTTGATTTTTGAGAAAGTAGTTCCTTCCCCTTAACGAATAAGGTGTGCTTATGACCAGGGCTAGTTTTGGTAATTACCATGGCTCATACATCTGGATTTTAAGTATACCCAGTAGACAGCCTGATACATGAATTATTTCTTATACATAGCATTTTATTTTTTCTAATGCACTTAAATCACTTCAGTTGGGTCCTGGCTCTTTTTTTTTTTTTTCTTTAAGTTTATTTACTTACTTTCAGAGAGAGAGAGAAAGTGAAGACAGGGCAGAGAGAGAGGGAGAGAGAATCCAGAGGCAAGGCTGAAACTCATGAAACTGTGAGATCACGACCTGTGCTGAAATCAAGGGTCAGATGCTTAACGGACTGAGCCACCCAGGCACCCCTCTGGGTCTTTTCACAATTAAAGTGGCCTCAGCTGTAGCAATACCAGTCCTTACTACGGCATTTTGCTATGCAGCTGGGGTCTAGAGGTAGGAGTTGGGGACTGAATTTGGTGATAGAGGGCAGGAAAACAAGGTAAGGATAGAAGCAAATATTTGGGAGAGAGGATGGGACACAAAAGTAGACAGTCGATCTAAAATTGTCAGGAGGCGATAAGTAAGCAAATGCATTTATTTGGATCAGAAAATTGCAATTCAGTGTACACAGATCTGGGCAGCAACCCAAATAATAATCCCTTAGGGAACAAAAGTCAGGGGTTTTAAAGACAAAATGGGAATGCTTGTATATGTTATTCACAAAGAATTTTGGTTGGTATTGGCCACAGAAAATGAACCCTAGCTAAACCTCATTGGTTGATAGGCTGTCACTAAGCAGAAGTCTGTTACTGTAGCAAGTTGCAGGCATTTGTGCAGACTCCTTGGAATGTTTTCAGTTTGGTCTAGTTCAAAAGTTTGTGGTTCCACCTGGTGAGGACATGCATAATGCACACCTCTTTATTGGCTTCTGTGCTTCATTTTAAAACCCCTGACATAAGTGACTATTTAATTTCCTCTTTTACAAGAGTGGGAGCAGAGTCTTGTGACAGAACAGTGGGCAAAAGCCTCCATGTGGTAGGAGGCACTTCTACCCAGTTGAAGCAGATACGTGTGTTCTGGAGTGTGATACTGGGATTTATAATGAGAAATATATATTTGGTCTTTGTCCTGTTTCAAGCACAGAGCTCCTAAAGCCCTCCCAATTTCCTAAAGAGCTTACAAAGGTATTGTTATGTTAATGAGCCCACTTTTGGATACACCTAAGGAAGGGGGCTGGTTGACAGAAGAACCAACTGTATGGATGGAGAGTGGAAACTTTCAGTCCCACCCCCTGACCTTTGGCCTGGAGGTTGAATCAATCACCAGCAGCCAATGATTTAATCAAGTGTGCTTCTGTTATGAAGCCTATGTTATGTCCTTATAAACCCAAAAGGACAAGGTTTGGAGAGCTCCAGGTTAGTGAACTGGAGGTACAGGGGGAGTGGCCCTGGGGAGGGCACAGAAGTTTCCCTTACCACATACCTTGTCTTCTACATCTTTGCCATCTGCATGTTCATCTGTGTCCTTTATCATTCTTTTACAAAAAATGGGCAAGCCTGAGTAAATGGTTTTCCTAAGTTCTATGAGCTCCTGTAACAAGTTAATTGAACCTGAGGAGGAGCTCATGGGAACCTGTAATCAGTAGCCACTTGGTCAGAAACATAAGTAACAACCTGGGCTTGTGACTGACCTCCAAAGTGGGTGTGGGGTATTGGGAGTTTGGCGGATGGGGGACATGGGCACATGTGCAAGCAGTAGCAGTCTTGTGGGACTGAACCCTTAACCTCTGGGATATGATACAATCTCTGGGTAGATCATGTCAGAATTGAGTTGAATGGTGGGACACCCAGCTGGTGTTGGAGAATTGCTTATTGTTGTGGGAACCCCCCCCCCGCCCCCCCCCCCCCAAACACACCGCATCTTAGAATTGGTTCCAGGATCCCAAAAGATGGCATCTCAGAGGAGTGGTGGGAAAGCCAGCAATGATGTAAAGTGACTGGGAGAGGGTTGACCGTTGGGAGAGTAACTGGGATGCCAGTGGGGGAACTGCAGTTCCTGGCCCCCATGTTTTCTGTAAGCTGTTTATTGTTCTTTCCCTACCTTGTCAGTCAGGTCTCTGCCTCTGTGCTGCAAACACCATATTTATGCTTGGTTACAGTGCCTCATCATCCCAACAAATAGAAACAGTGAAAGTTCTCTTCAAATAGATAGTGAACTTCTGGAAGGTTGGACCCTTGAACAACATGAGGCTTAGGGGTATGGACCCCGGTGCAGTCAAAACTCCATGTATAATTTTTGACTCCCCAAAACCCATGTTGTTCAAGGGCCAACTGTATATCTAGTTATCTTTGTTTACTAAAAGAAGCATTCAATGTGTAGCTGGAATTCATGGTGATTTGTTATATGTCTCATACTTTAAAAAAATTTTTTTTTAATGTTTATTTATTTTGAGAGAGAGAGAGAGAGAGAGACAGATAGTAAGTGGGGGAGGAACAAAGAGAAAGGGAGACACAGAATCTGAAATAGGCTTCAGGCTCTGAGCGGTGAGCACAGAGCCTGATGCTGGGTTTGAACTCACAAACTGTGAGATCATGACCTGAGCCGAAGTCATATGCTTAACCAACTGAGCCAGGCACCCCAATGTTTCCCCCTTTAAAATGTGCACATTTGGGGCACCTGGCTGGCTCAGTCAGTAGAGCATGCAACCCTTGATCCTAGGGTAATGAGTTGTAACCCTATGTTGTGAGTGGACATTATATAAAAAATTAAAAATAAAATCTTAAAACAAAAGCATGTTTACTTTGATACTAAAGGTGTGGCCCATATACCATTATCCAGGTATGGGCATCACCCAGGAGCATTCTGAGAAAAGTTGAATCTCGGGATGCCTGGATAGCTCAGTCGGTTGAGCGTCCAACTTCGACTCAGGTCATGATCTTGTGGTTCATGAGTTCAAGCCCCACCTTGGGCTCGCTGCTGTCACATTGTTAACACAGAGCCCACTCAGATCCTCTGTCCCCCTCTCTCTGCCCCTCCCCTGCTTGCACTCTCCCAAAAATAAATATTCAAAGAAATGCCGAATCTCTGGGGTGCTTGGGTAGCTCAGTCAGTTAAGTGTCTGGCTTTGGCTCAGGTCATGATCTGCAGTTTGTGAGTTGAGCCATGTCAGGCTCTTTGCTGACAGCTCAGAGCCTGAAGCCTCCTTTGGATTGTGTGTCTCCCTCTCTCTCTGCCCCCCCCACCCCCCGCTTGCACTGCTTGCTTGCTCTTGGTCTACCTTTCTCTCAAAAATAAATAAACACTAAAAAAAAAATGCTGAATCTCAGGCCCAAGACTTGGTGAATCAGGGTCTGTATTTTAACAAGAACCCCACATAGTTCATATTTACAGTATAATTTGAGAAGCACTGGTGTAGGATATAGTTCACCTAATAGAGAGTTCTTTTGCATTCATGACATACAAAGCCCTTGCTAGTGTTTTCCACATATATTCTGATGGAGTATAGCTTCTTAGGAGTTGATAAGCTTATCCCACCATCCAGAAAAAGCTTGCCTTGCATAACAAAGTCCATTACTCTGAAGAAATCATTTATTAAAGGAATTTATGCTCCTGAATCTAGGTAGTTTTCAAATGGTGTATTCTGTAAAGTAAGCTGAAAGCAGCTATCCTCCAACTGCGAGGTGGCCTCACTCATCAAAGCCCTGACCTTTCTCATGGACAGTTCTGGCATTTGCTTTGGCCTCTCAGCCAGTGAAAATATCTGCTTTTTTGTTTGTTTGTTTTTTTGTTTGTTTGCCTGTAGAAAAGAAACAGATAACAAACATACTTATCTTGCATTGCTTCTGTTACTCTTATGTCTTTGAAAGCTTACTCTAATTTCCCATTTTCTTATGTTCTCTGAAATTCTATTCATCCATCACACTGTCCTTAATATAGTCTAATCTTTTACTCAACTCTTGTCTCAAGAATATTAATGAGATAAATATGAAAGGCTGCATATCAACAATTCCATAGTCCTTTATTTATTCTTTAGTTATATTCAGTTATTCCAGAGTTTTGAATAGAGCACAGCATCTTTATATATATTACCCCTTTATATCTTTCCATATCCTAGCATTATTATTAAATATTTACATGTGGGCATCAATATATATATATATATATATATATTTTTTTTTTTTTTTTATGGAGTTGTGCTCATCTACCTTGAGCAGTGTTCCTCTTTGCTTTGAGGACTTGATTCGTCTCCGAAAGCAGACTTCTACTTGAGGTCTAAGCTCCTGTTTTTCAAGCTGACCTTTCTTATGCTTAAAATACTCCAGATTTTTCTTGAATAGCATCATCTCCAGTTTATTTTTTATAGCAATTAGTTTGTATTGTTTCACTTTGCTTCTGCAAATTTAATAACATCCTTCTTTTTAAAATATCCTTATACCTTTCAACACAGGCCAAACCATTTTTGTTGGCTCTTCCATAATTTTCCTCCAGTGTGTCAGAGGACACGTCCTGTTAGCAGAGGTAACCAGCCTTTAACAAAGGGCTTAAAGTCTCCTCAGAGTCCTTTCCTTTAAAACTTTACGGTCCAACAACACAATGTGGTTAAGCAAGGTGAAAGGAAAGCAGGGGAGAAAACAGGAAATTATACTATCACAGGAAATTGTAGTAATAAAGTGAAAAGCCAAGAAAGCAACTGGCCAGCAAATCATAAAATTCTAATCATGCAGCAGGGATAAATTGAACCTCTGCTCACTGGCTAGCAGAGTTTTGTGTTGTTCTTTTAGTCTTTATTCACATCTGTTTACATTTGTGACTTAAAGCCTATCTGGTCATTGTACAGTTGAAGTAATTAAGAGACTTAGAATGATGTGACTTCACCACTATAGCTGGCAGAACCAGGTCTGGGATTTGGGTCCTCAGACTCCGAGAGCAGGACCTTTTCCCTAGTTCAGGATGTTTCTTAAATTTATTAGAGTCAACAAGTTGCTAGGTCCTGTCCTCTGTGCATTTTAATGCAGCAAATCTTTCCTACAAAACCATGAAGTCTACTTCCCATTTTACAGATGAGAAATCTGAGGCTGTGGGAGGCAAACTTGACGACGTTCTTTGCTGTGAAAATGTTCTCTTTTGCTCCTGAAGGTAGACTTACATGCATGAAATGACTTTACCAAGTCAGCAATAGTATCTTAGGGACCTGAGAGGGGCAGAAAGAAGAATCAACCTTTCCTAAGGATAGGTGCCCTCTAGTTGCTATAACATCTGGAAGCTGATGCAAAGGCTTTTCTGCTAGAGATTTTTTTTGTATGGAAGGGATTGTCCTATCTGACCAGTAGCTGAAAGAGTTTGATTAGCCTTCTTAATTAAAGCAGAGGTATCCCAAATGGGGGACATGGACCCTAGGAAATACGCAAGTCAGTCTCTTGAAGTTTGAGAAAGTATTGTTTAAAAATATTTCCTAATGAGGTATAATATATACATAAGTACACATTTCATAAGGGTATAACTTAATGAATTTTTCAAACTAAACACATTTGCCTAGCCAGCATCAAGATCAAGAAATAAAACCATAGTAGTATCCTCAAAGTCACCCCTGTTCTTCCCTCTAGTTAGTATCCTCCCCCCCACCACCACCACACACAGGTAATCACTGACTCCTAAATCTATGCGTTAGTTTTGTCTGTTTTTCAGTTTTAAGTCAATGGAATCCTACAAAAATGTATTCTTCTGTGTCTAATTTATTTCACTTCATGTTATGCCTTGTGTAGTAGGACTAAGTTTTTCATCATCTTTCTGTGTATATATTTGAATGTATATAATATAACCGTTCAGTAGTAGATCCATATAATGGATAATGGATAATGTATATTGTATAACGTATACATTATATAATGTATATATATGCACATATAATGTATATATATACACATATAATGTATATATATACACATATAATGTATATATATACACATATAATGTATATATATACACATATAATGTATATATATGTACATATATATACACACACATATATAATGTATAATGTCTAAATAAGTATAACATTTGTTGGGAATGCATTCTCAAAATTTAGAGTTCCTGGCTTAAATTATGATGCCGCTTATATGCATATGCTGACTTTAAGGCACAAATGGACTCATTCTCTTTGCTTAGAATCATTCATAACTAGACTATGATCTTGACCTCAGCTAGACGTTTGCTTTCAATAAACCTATTTTTTGAGCACCCACTATGCACAAGTCTTTGTAGGTACTCTGATACTTAGGCAAAAACCGAAATGGCCCAGGCTCACAAGGAGCCTATGACCAGTGGGAGAAACTGAGTAGTAAACTCAAATAATTACTACAGGCAGAACTGAGTCTATAAAATAGGCACAACTAAAATGAGGTAGGAGGCTGGATTAAGGAAGCTTCCAGGAAGCTAGGAAAGTCACATTAAAAGTCTTAGTATATGAACTTTGAGCCCTTTCAGCTTTCCAATTTCTAAGATGTAATCAGATTTCTCATGACAGAAACAGGATTTTTATTCCCACAGTCTATCATTGCATTATGTTTCAGGTTTAAGGCTGTATGGTATATATAGCTCTTAACAGTCAAAAGGGGGCAGCATTCACCCTTTTTCTGAAAATCAGAATCCTTTGGCCACATCCCTTTCTTTCTAGGAAAAGAATACTTTGATCAGATAGCATTTTAGAACATATATTTTAAGCCCCCCTGTTTTAATTGTTCATTTGCAGAGATAGCAACTGATTTGCACCTTCATGTCATTGAGACCAATATATCACACATCTATAAATAAAGTCGGGCTGTCTCTGTGCCCAGAGTTCCCCTATTTCTGCCTTTGTCCCATGACTGGGCGTGGCAGTCTTGCTCAGACTCAGATTGCTAAAGGGCGGTGGCTGGAATGAACAAAAGGAATCAGACCTCTACTTTTACCCTGAGAAAGATTGCCAGGGGAAGCCTGGGGAGAAAGGAATGCTCTGCGCCTCCATTATTGTTTGAATTACCAAATGCTTTTTTTTTGCTCTTCTGAATTTTTTACTCTTTAAAAATCTTTTTTTATGAGCATAAAGATTGTATTAAAGGTAAATGAGATATGTGCGCTATGGGGATATAGGACTACCCTCAATCTTCAGGGCATTCTTTATTAGCCAAGTAACCTTTAGAGTTTAAGTAATGCAGTTCTTTTCTTGCTGATGCAGTAGCAGAGGGTGTAGTGGTGGAAAATGAGAGGTTTAATGCTCAAGCTGTCAGACTTGAGTATCTCTATGACCTCTAAACACCAGACCATCAGATGACTGATTCTGTTTTGTTAGTCAAAACACCGATTTTAATGACTGACTTCTATTGCCTCTGTTCTCCTTGATTGGTTTTCAGAAAATCGATGTTAATAGCCAAAATACAAAATTAACTATCTCTTTCTAGATTTCCTCATACCATGTCCAGCTCTAAACAGTACCCTGACTCTTTTTTTAAAGACTAGACCTTAACCAAATGTCCCTGAATGATAAAGGACACTTGCCCGCCCTATAATTAGCTTTTGTAAATATCGAGTCAAAGGTCAGAGCAAAGGTCATCTGATTTCTCTTTTGTGAAGAAAACAAGGGTTTTAGTCACTATGACTGATTTCAGAATAGTAGCTAAGGATGAGGTCATTGCTTCCTTTCTGAGCAGAGACTAGGATTGCACTTGGAAGAGTCACAGAAACATATTACTGTTAATATTAGAGAACAATGATAATTTTTGTAGCAGTTACAAATACCTATGACCCTTAGTTTTAGATTTAGTGAAGTGCTTTGCCCTGTCAGATAAATGATGCTGAGAGAGCAGCTCTTGAGATGATTGTTGATTATATCATGTCACTGTGCTTTCCCACTTCTAGAAGATGCCATGCCACACAAGAATTTCACAAGGCAAAATAAAATCTCAACCTTTGACTGTGTTAGCACTCATTTGACTAAATTAACAAACATTGAACAATCTAAAAAGACTAAAGCCCATGTGAGAAAGAAGACAAAAATGTTTGCATTTCTGTTGAAATTAAACTTCATGAAGTTGAGATTGTTGTCATTTAAACCAAACAGTAAATTGAAATGTGTGTATCCAGGCACTTGGGTGGCTCAGTCATTTAAGCGTGGGACTCTTGCTTTCAGCTTGGGCTATGATCTCACAGTTTGTGAGTTTGAGCCCTGCATCTAGCTCTGTGGTGATGGTGCAGAGCCTGCATGGGATTCTCTCTCTTTCTCCCTTGCTCTCTGCCTCTCCCCTGCTCATGCTCTCTCTCTCTCTCAAAAAAAAGAAGAAAAGAAAAGAAAGAAAAAGAGAAACTTAATAAAAAAATTACTTTAAATGTGTGTATCAAGTGAAGAGTCAGGGCTTCCTCACAGACCAGCAGAGAAAGTTAGGTGACCACCTCTCTTAGGCTGCCAGGGATTGAGGGGATCTCTAGGATGTGAGGCTTTCAACTTTAAAATCAGGGCCACTTGAGGCAAACTGGGAAAAGTTGGTTAGCATAGCTGGAGGACCTCTTTGAGGCCATCTAGTCCCATTACCTTGTTTTACAGTTGAGAAAACCAAGGCCTATAGAAATTTTCTTCAAATCTAAAGATCTCTACAGAATCCTTTTTCTCCCTCATTCTTGTCAATGTCTTGTCTTTTCCTAGTTTCTCAGGTCACATATTACATTTAGACCATAGGATCATACAATGGAAATAAATGGCCCTTCTCATCATGTGGGCCTAGAATGGGGCTGAGCATGGGATTGAGTAGCTCCATTCTTTGATTTGAAGGTCACTTGGCTGGCTGTGGGAATGCCTAGCTACTCTTCGGGGGGGGGGGGGGGGGGTGTGGGTGGGTGGAGAACAACCTTATCAATAGCTTGTACACTATTCTGCACTTTTCTGAGGGACACGGCAAAGTACCAAAGATCTACATTCACAGTCACAGAGAAGGGGGAACCAGGTCCTGAGTCTTGGGCTACATCAGGAGTTTAAAACCTTTCCAAAGTAAGGGAGAGGTTGCTGACATCTGTTCATTAGGGTCCTAAGGAAAGCACAGGGGTAGAGGCTTAATTCACTCCTGGGAGGATCTGCCTTTCCAAATGAGGACTATAAAGGGTAATCATTACTTAAATGAATGTATAGGCTGAGTGGGAGGCATAATATAGCTGTGTGTATTGATGAGTTAGATAAAGACTGCTTTCAGTATTTTCTTCAAGTCCTTTTATAGAGAGGAGTGCTTTTATCAGAAAGAAAAAGAGAACTAACAATATTTCATTTCTATTCATCACGAAGAGTAATTATAGAACTGAGAGAACAAACATTGTAAAAACATGGTACAAATAAAACATATTCAGAAACGATGGGTCCCTGGATAGTCAAAGCCATTCAGAGCCCTGGTACAACCCTGGTTACCTTCCACTGAAATAGAGACCTGGCTCTTCCATCCCTATTTCCTTTCACCTGCCAAATACATTTCCCCATCTCCTTTTACTGGATTCACCTGTATGCATTCTTAGTTCTCAGCCTGAATATTACCCCTCAGGAAAGTTTCCTCCCTCACCCTCTAATTCTACTTTAGGTCCCCGTGTTAAATGCCATTATAGCATTTCTGTAACTTTTTTTTTTTTTTTAACCATGATTTGACATAAAATGAAACAACATGAATTAAACTAAATTTATACTTATAATAATGTCTGTATCCCTTTTAGACTTGAATTCCATACAGGCAGAGACTGTATCTTTTTTGGTCATTGTTGATTGAGGCTCCAGGCACATAAATACTCACTAATTTTTTGCTGAGTTAATAAACTAACCATTTGGGATGAGTTCAGGGTTTCATATTTTGTGTAGGCTTCCTATTGTATAGATTTATAATATCTGGAAAAATCAATAAAATGTATTATATAAAAAAGCATTTCCAATGTATATATATAGTATTGCTGTTCAGAATTGTCTCTATAGAGGACAACTGGATCCAAATGTTGGCTCTTACCTCTAGAAAGTGGTTCTGGAAAGGCTTTGTTTCCCTCATTTGCAAGATAAGGATAATTGTGTCTACTTCACAAGTTTCCTCTGAGGATTAAATGAGATAATACAGGGCAAACATGAAGCATAGTGTCTGGAACACAGGTTTTCCATAATTAGGTTATTAATTTGAGTAAAAATATAGAAACAGGTAAATGGTCAGTTTTTCAAGACGGTGGAAAATGTAAATGGCTATGTGATTAGAAACAAGGATTTAGTTCTAGTTTTTCCATGGAGTCATCATATGACATTAGGCAAATTACAAATATCTCTGGGCTTAAGATTCTGCAAAATGAGATTTAAAGTGTTCTTTTAGGGTACATGGTGAGAATCAGTGTTGTGAAAGTCCTAAATTTATATAAAGTTGAATGTTATTCTAAGCAGAGTTAGATCTTTTATTAGATTCTTAAAGAGATTGTATTGCAGGTCTCGTTCTTGGAAAGCAGACAGAGATGGAGGTTAGTGTGCAGGAAGTATACCAAGTCGTATTCTTAGCATTGACACCTGTTGGGGAAAGGAAGGAAGTAGGGTTGGGCAGAGGGAGAAGCAAGCAGTCAAATCAAAGGCCTTGGCCAAGCCTTCCTTGATGAACATTTTGCCAGATTCTTTAGGATGAACATGACCAATATGACCAGTATCATGAATTCAGCATTTTTTATTTTGAAGTTTGTGGTAGATATTTTGCTACTATCTTCCCAGCATCCACCCCCCCATGACCTCTTCCTTGTCTCATTCCAACCATGGAATTTATAAGGTAGAGGCCATATTCTTACAGACTCTGCTCCAGGGTTGAGTGCCTACCTTAAACCATGGGCAATTTGAGTCAGTTTTGAGAAAGAGTCATTCTTTGGCAATGGGGGACAAAACGTGAAATTCAGTCTGGCATTGCTCATGACCTCTGAGGAAATCATGATGGATTTCAAAACCTACTCCTGCATGTGACATAATAATAAAGAATTTAGTCTCCAAGAAGTCGTAACAATCCTAAATATACAAGCACCTAACACATTTCAATTTATATGAAGCAAAAGTTGTTAGAACTGAAAGCAAATATAGATACACTTACAATTATAGCTGGAGAATTCAACACTCTCAGTAATTGAGAGAAGACCAAATCAGTAAGGATATAGAAGACATGAACACTCCAAACCAATTTGAACTAGTTGACATTTATAGAACTCTCTACCCAATAGCAGAAGAATATACATACTGTTTAAATGCATATGAAACATTGATCAAGGTAGACTATATTCTGGGCTATTAAACCAAAAGAAATTTAAAAGATTGAAATTATAGAGTACATTCTCTTACCATAATGGAACTAACTTAGAAATCCATAACAGCAAGATATCTGGAAAATCCACTAATATTTTAGAAAATAAACACCCTGCTAAATAATCCTTGGGTTAAAGATAAAGTCAGAAAGGAAATTAGAAGATATTTTGGATTAAACGAAAGTAAGAATGCCACACATTAAAATGTGTGGGATGCATCTAGAGCAATGTTATATGTGCAATTCATAGAATTAAATGCTTATGTTAGAAAAGAAGAAAGGTCTTAAATCCATGATCTAAGCCTTAAGAATCTAGAAAAAGAAAAATTAAACCTCAAAGCAAACAGAATAAAGGGGAAAAATAAAGAGTAGAAGTCAAAGAGAGAATCCATGAAATGAAAAGCTGGTACTTTGAAAAGATCAATATAATTGATAAACCCAAACTGAGTCAAGGGGAGGGGAAAAGAGAAGACCAAAAAAAAAAAAAAAAAAAAAAAAAAGACTAATATCCACAATGAAAAAGGAAACATCACTATTCTATAGACATTAAAAGGATAAGGGATTATTACAAACAGCTCTATGTCCGTATAGTCAATAACTGGATGACATAGTCTTTGTCTCGAAAGTCTAGCAAAACTCCTGCAAGAATAGATAACCCCAATAATGTATCTCCTAAAATGTGGTACTTACTAAACTTCTAGGAAAGAAAGAATACCAAATCTACACACACTGTTCCAGAAAATAGAGGTGAATGCTTGTTAACTCATTTTACTATAATGCCAAAACGAGAAAAAATATTACAAATAAACTAAAAATATTCCTAATGAACAGATGCTAAAATCCTCAAAATATTAGAAAATTGAATCCACTGTATAAGAAAGGATAATACATTACGACTAATTGGAGTTTATCTTGTAAATGCAAGGCTGGTTCAGCATTTGAAAATGAATCTGTATAATTCATCATATCAGCAGACTAATGAAAAAAACTACATATTTACAATCTACAAAAGTGTAAAATTTAAAACATATTCATGACTTATAAAAGAACAAAAATTCTCAGCAAACTAGGAATAGGAGACTTAATCCACCTGTGATGGGCATGTACCAAAAAATGTACAACTAACGTCATATTTAATAATTAATGCTCTTCCCCTAAGATTGGGGGGAAAAAAAACCAATCACGTCTACTCCTACCACTCCTGTTCGACATTACACTGGAGGTCCTAGTTAATAAGGCAAGATCAAGAAACTATTGATACATGCAACAGCATGAATAAATATCAAAGACCATTATGCTCAGTGAATGAAGTCAGACTTAAAAGACTGCAGACTGTATGGTTTCATAGGACATTCTAGAAAAGGCAAAACTGTGAGGACAGAAAACCCAGTCAGTGTTTGCCTGGGGATGAGGTTGCAGGGAGAGTTTGATTGCAATGGCTTGAGGAAGGTTTTGGAGAGTGAGAAAACTATTTATTATTTTGTTTATAATGGTGGTTATAGGGCTGTATGTGTTTGTCACAACTCCTGGAACTGTATAATAAAAAGGGTATATTTTGTCATACGTAAATTTTACCTCCATATACTTCACAAAGAAAAGGAGGTCCCACCCACAGAGAAAAAAACATGATGCAGATTTGTCTTTGGAACAAAAGTCTAGTGGTGTTTTTTTGTCTATAGTTGCATTTTTTTTTTCCCCCCAGAAGCCTAGATATATCTCTGGTCTTTTTGAGGTTTGATTGTTCATGTATTCTATGAATTATGTGAGTGACTCAGGATATTTCCAATTTACTCTCCATATTTTTACCCAAGCAAGTTCAAATTAGGTTCCTATCCCCTATAACAGCCAGTCCTGAGTAACGCATGGAAATACACTTGCACAAGTAATTGTTATATGAGGATGTGTGAGGAGTGCTATAACAGAGGTAAAAAGTATATGAGAGCAGAGAGGGGAAAGTGATTAAGTTTGACTGGAGAATCTTAAGGATAGACAGTAGATGAGTTGGCCTTGAAGACTTTTTGCAATTGGAGTCAGGGGAAGCATATCTCATTTTGAGCATGATGATATGATTAAACAGACAGATGGATGATTATGTATGGTGTCTTTAGGGGTAAGAGGTGCAGTAGGGCTGAAACGTAGAGACCATGGAACCAGGAAAATGGTGGAAGATAAACTTGGAAAGGTAGACTCTTACCAGACAGAGAGCTGCCTGCGTGCAAGTGTTTGAACTTTATTCTACAGAGAGTAGGCAAGTGGCATACTCAGAAAAGCATTTTTGAAAGGCAATATAGATGCAGTTTGAGGAATTAGCAGACACAGTTATGGATAGGTCAGTGAGGAGGCAGTTGCACTAGATTAGAAGCCTAAAGATGACATACTCTGAATAGATATAAAGGGTGCGATACTGTTGATGTTATGATAGCAGTTACCACTTATTCACCACTTGCTGTGAGCGAGGTATTGTGCTGAAATGCTTTAAATACACTCTCTCACTTCATCCTGATGATCATATAAGGTACTTGGTATTATGCCAAGATAGTAACCAATGATTTTTCACTGGGGCCATATGGGTGAAGCTGACCTATTGCCTTTTCCAGCTTCCCAGAGGTGGGAACATTAAGGATAGGCATGTGTTTTAGGCCATCTAAGAAGCATCCTTTTTTTCCCCCCTCTCACTACAGCAAATGGTGAGGGACAGATATATAACTCACCATATTTATCTAGGTAATTCCTACCAAATTTATAGGACTAATTAGTAAAGGATTAATTTCATCTGCATTTGATAAAAAAATGGAAAAGTTACTTGGAATCATTTATTAGTTGATTCTTTATCCCTGTGTTTACCAATGGTTTTCTTTAAACATTAGTCTTAAGAAATATTCTGTGAAAACGTTTTCTATTTTGCACATTACCTGGGAAAACCTTGCATAGAATATCCCCCTCAGAACATATTAAGGCTCTAGAAATCCAGTAGAGAAATCTATTTAACTATGTTTAATTCACCTTTCTCAAAGTTATGCAATGAAGGTGCCCTTTTCACACATCTATTGGTTACAGTCTACCACATTTTGGGAAATACAACAGTAGGAATTTATCTTCCAAACTATAGTTAAACCATTCAAGATTTTAATAGCTGGATAAAGGCACTGCTCACCTTATCTCCCATATCTCTTGAGGCAGCATTTCTCAAGCCTTTTTCCTCTAACACTTTCAAAGGTGCAGATCATGATCTGAAAACAAATTGTAAAATGTAAGTGCCAGGGGCATGTTTTGGTCAATTTGGACTTAAGCAACCCATATAACACCATTACACAGCCTTCAGGATACTCCAGAATTCATTACTTGACAACTGTGGACAAAACGGTGTCAAAGTTGGCTTATAATTTGGCTGAGACTCCCAGACATAATACCTAAACAGATTTCTTAAGCAAATGAAGGGTTATTGAATGATGTGAGGTAGAAGTTTACATGCTCTGCAGCACAATTACCTGAGAGTCTCACTTTAAAATTTGGAATGTGAAAACAGGCTTAAGGAGTAATTGAGAAAATGCCCAGCATGCCTGGCATAGTACTGGGTGTGGTAAATATGGCAGTAGAAAGATCCAACATTGTTTTCATGGAGCATTCTTGTTGTAACTTCAAGTGTGATATCTCTGATAAACCTCCCATCAATTTATAATTTACCTCAAATTTCTTTCCTTATAAATTTTGATGAAGTGATACATAAAATGCAATGAAAATGAGAAAGAGCAACGTCATTCCTAAAAGAGAAGCATTTTATAAGATCTAAAAGCAGGTTCATACAGAAGGCCATCAGTGGGGCACCTGTGACTACCATAGGATCTGAAATAACAATTATAATTACAAATATTTCTTAGTCATTTCAAATGCAAAGGAACTCTTCTCTCCTCAGGAAACTTCACAGCGTTTTGCTGATGACAAACTGGTGTAATAAAAATAAAGACACACTAAAATGGAATTTTTACAATTGTGATTCTTAAACATTTAGCACTGCTATGGAAAAAAATACAATACACTTTTACATACCCAAGCTATCTTATTTAAGCACTGTTTTGCAAACAATTGAAAAGTCTTAACAATCAATCCATGCTAAAATTAGCTCAAAACATGTGCTCTCTGAATGAATTACATTGAACATGTTCAGGGAATCCAAGATGATTTTAGTTTTTCATTTAGGAAAAACCCACAACTAGTGTTTCTCATTATCTTGTTTAGTAGCTTTTTTTGCTTACCAGAAGGGTTGAGAATTATAGAAACTTCTAGAAGGTATACATGTCTTAGAGATGATGATTTTGAAGCTGAAACAATATGGGGGACAGAAAAGATCATGGGCAATGTTTGAAGGGCAGTATAATCTCTGTTCTGAAAGAGCTTACAATTTATTCAGTGGGAAACCATCATGTATACAACTGATTACAATTAGGGGCATCATGGAGTGAGCATGGAAACTATCCACAAAGCTTACTTTTACAATGACCTGACTTTACTCTTTGCTCTTGTCATCAATATAACATTATTTCTATATAAGGGAAGAAACTTTTTTTCCCTCTGCCCTACTAGGTTTTCCAGCTGGGGCTCTGCAAATTAGACCAACAGGAGAGAACAAAAATTTGTTTTATATGTGTATTCCACTTATAAATGGGAGCACTCAGATGAGTAACTCAAAAGGGTTGTTAGAACTTGGGCTTAGGTAGCATCTTAACAAAAGAACCATGAATTTTTAGAGAAGTGACAACACAAAGGTCCTTAAGGTTCTAGGGGAAGTAAATTGTAGGAAGGTAAATATATGAGAAAACTAATGAAAGACAAGGGCTAGTTAAGTTATGTAGATTCCTCTGGTGCCATCTCTGCACTATGAATCTAGGGTTGTCTTTGATGATGAACTTCCTGTCCTTCCTGTTAGAGAGTGGAGAATAATACAAATTATATATAAATTTTAGACAAATAGGGGTGGGAAAGAGGTGTTTTTTTTTTTTTTTTAATCTGCTTTTCCATTGCCTTGAGAGTTCAAAATAATCCTCATGCCAAAGTGACATGTTTTGTGGTAGTGCTTTCTACTCTTCATCAGGATGTTCTTGTCCTGGACGACAAAAGTTACATATAACTTCATTGTTCATTCCAGGAACTTCCTGAAAGGCCCATTGACTCTTTAGTAGAAAATATCAAAGACCATTTATACCCCAAGACCTCAGAACTTCTTACTTCAAAATACTTGTGTCTACCAACATCCTAAACCACCATATGATGGTTCTTATCCATTTCTAACCAAGTGTCTTCATTGAAGGAACTGCTTTATTTATTTATTTTTTATTTATATTTTTATATGCAATTTATTGTCAAATTGGCTTCCATACAACACACAGTGCTCATCCCAACAGGTGTCCTCCTCAATGCCCATCACCCACTTTCCCCTCTCCCCCACCCCCCATCAGTTTGTTCTCAGTATTTAAGAGTCTCTTATGGTTTGCCTCCTTCCCTGTCTATAACTTTTTTTTCCCCCTTCCCTTCCCCCCTGGTCTTCTGTTGAGTTTCTCAGGATCCATATATGAGTGAAAATATACGGTGTCTGTCTTTCTCTGCCTGACTTATTTCACTTAGCATAACACTCTCCAGTTCCATCCATATTGCTACAGATGGCCAGATTTCATTCTTTCTCATTGCCAAGTAGTATTCCATTGTATATGTAAACCACATCTTCTTTATCCATTCATCAGTTGATGGACATTTAGGCTCTTTCCATAATATGGCTATTATTAAAAGTGCTGCTATAAACATTGGTGTACAGGTGCTCCTATGCATCAGCACTCCTGTATCCCACTAGCAGTGCTATTGCTGGGTCATAGGGTAGATCTATTTTTAATTTTTTGAGGAACCTCCACACTGTTTTCCAGAGTGGCTGCATCAGTTTGCATTCCCACCAACAGTTCAAGAGGGTTCCCATTTCTCCACATCCTCTCCAGCATCTCCTGCTTTGTTGTCTCCTGCTTTGTTGAAGGAACTGCTTTAAGCCAGACTAAAATCTCAATGAATATCCCAGCTTTCTCTCTTTCCCCTCTGAAATGCTGCTAAGACTACCAAGGCAGTTTTCTCACTTACCGCAGTGAGATTTGTTTTGTTAACAGGTTGTCTTGCTAATCTTTAGTATATTTGGGGGAATCAGCATTCAAAAATCTTGGGGGCTCCAGGAAATCCAATTGAAATGAGAGCACCTTAACACTCTGTTTTGACCTGAACACAGTTTTTCCCTTTGGCCTTTCAAGCCTTTTCTTACCTTACCTTCAGGGGAGTCTCTGAACGGATCACACTTTGGTTTCTTTTCACTGAGCAACTCAAATGTTAGGTTTATTTTTAATTTTAAAAGTAAGAAACCCCTTTCAGGAATCTTTGATTATCTGATCATATTTTAAAAAACTGTTATCTATGGTGGAAATCTGCCTTATTACCAGTAATGCTGCTATTTGTCTCTATGGTTTACATTTTGCTCTTTCCTTTCTCCTGAGATAGAGGCCATTATTACCAGCTCCTTTACTGCAGAGGCCCAGATTGCTAGAGTTGGTGTCCACAAGGGAATGTGAGGGCAGAACAAAAGCCTCATGGAGCAAGGAGTTGATGAAAATACCTATGGAATAATGAGCTTCATCATTCACTCCTTTGCCCTGCCCCATCCCCTGGGAGATTGTTTCTTTCCCATGCTATCCTACACATGGAAAGGTGAAAGTTTGAAACTCTTTCATAAAAACATAAGAGCAAACAGTGAACAAAAGTTGCTGCATGTGGTGGTGGGGAATAGTTATTTCTTGGTCTGCTCAGGCCATAACAAATATCATAGATTGGGTAACTAAAATTTCTTAACAGTTTCAGTGGCTGGGAATTCTGAGATTAGGGTGCCAGCATTGTTGGGTTCTGGTGAGAACTCTCTTCTGGCCTTGTAGATGGCCGCCTTCTTGCTGTATCCTCAACATGGCAGGGAGGGTGAGGTAGGGTGAGGTAGGGTGGGAGAGGAGCAGGCACTCTGGTCTCTTCTTCTAAGGACCTGAATCTCATCAGGGGGACTTCACCCTCATGACTTCATCTAAACCTAATTATCTCCCAAAAAGCCTATCTCTCTAAATACCATCACCTTGGGAGTTAGGGTTTCTACATATGAATTGGGGGTTGGGGGATAAAAGTTCAGCCCATAGCAGGCTGTAATCAAGAATAATTGTGTTCTTCTGGTTTCTCCTTCACTAATTCATCCCTGTACACTCCTTCATATCCCTAGTAGCTTCCAGCACAGTGATCTCACTGATGCAGTGATGAAGTCTTATTAAGTAGTAGGTAGGTGTTAGCTACATAGCTTGGGGCTTTGATAGCCACAAGCACTGTGATCTCTAGGATAGATTTTAAGAGGGAGTGGTGGTAGTAGTAAGATCACTTAGCTAAAAGGTAAATCAAGAAGGATAAGACCTAGTTTCAGATGCTTGGAAAGGCACAGATAGTTTTCAGCCCTGCAAATGGGGTAAGGAAAGTTAAAGAATAAGTGCAAGATTTGTGAAAGCTTCAGGGAGTCAGAACTATTCAGAAATAAGTCCTTTTAGGTAACAGGTTTACCAACTTAAAGTTTTATTTAAAATTTAAGGCACTTATTAAAGATATATTTCTAAAATGGATTGTACATTTTGCTGCCTTAATTAAAGAAGGTTGAACATTATTTAACCTTTTCTTGATGACTCAAAGTCCTCATTGTGCACATCAATGATTATTCTGCAGAGCAGTGATGCCCTCCAGGGCCATCAGGGTATACCAGGCACTCATTTCTACATTACTCTTTCTAGATTGCTATGATATTTGAGTTTGTATCCACTTTTAATTGTCTTTCATGTTGTGGGCACTATGCACATACCTTTTCCCTCCACTATCAGTGCACTATGTGATCAAGAAGGTCTTCTCACTAATAAAAACATGTTGCTTATAGTACACTGTGGTCTTGTAAATGACAGACAAACTTGTTAGAATTATACACAAAGTACAATTGAGAGTGATTAGTTTCTGATTGGAATGGTAGAATGAAAGAGTGCTCTGGCTCATAGAATTTAGTGACAATGACTTTGGCCATTTCGTTTCCTCCTGTATATACCTACCCTACTCCAGGTAGGGTAAAAAAAGAAAAAAAAATAGCTGATGTGCTCCTGATAGGTGAGGTTCTCTTGAAATAGTGTACCACTATGATTATCCATTCTTCAGTGACATCATGGCCATCCTGAAAGGTGAACGCTTAGCTGCTGCTCTGTGCAGGATTTCTGGCACAAATGTGAGTAAGAGCCCAGTATCCCTTTACTTGGAATGTTAGCCATTTTGGAAGTTTCCATTTTAGTCTCTGATTTAAAAATCAAACAAAATAGGGGCACCTTGGTGGCTCAGTTGGTTAAGCATCTGACCTCTGTTTAGGTCATGATCTTGCAGTTCATGAGTTGGAGCCCCACATCGAGCTCTGTGCTGTCAGTGCACAGATCCGGTCTCCCTCTCTTGCTTTGGATCCCATCTCCCCCTCTCTCTGCCCCTTTCCCATTCTTTTTAGTCCTCTCCCAAAAATAAACATTAAAAAAAAATCAAGGTAAAAATGATAGCAAATGTATTAATTTGGCACCATTATTAGCATTTCAATGGCAGTTCTTTCTTTTTTTTAATCCCTCACAGTTTCCAGATATGTTGTATGATTTCCTTGATTTTTACCACTACCTTCTGTGGCAGAACTGCTCACAACCTGGCACTCACTCAGGGCCGTTCATTTCCCAACAGACAGGCTGTACGGATTCTCTCTTAAGCTCGATGTCTCTGAGATCCTTCCTGAATGTCAATGAGGAACCATCACAAGCAGTTGTAGCAATTGTCTCCCTCAGAGGTAACAGATACACTCATTAAAAAATTGCTGAGGACAAGGGCGCGAACCTTGAAAGCCTCCATCAAAAATAAATACATAAAATTATTGTGCGTACTTGTTTAGAAGCCTCTGGGGAATTCTCAACAAATGAATGACTGTCTCACAGCACCCTAGCTGCTTTCTTCAGTAATATTTTAAATAATCTTCAGCATAAAGGTCATAAAAAGCAAGGGACATTTATTTCCAAGAAGGAAAGCCACTTTTACTCTTTTACTTTTTCAGTTCAACCTCTCAACCTGCACTTCTGCAATGCAGCACATTTGTTGAGCTTATGATTGCCTTCTCTCCTGTGAAGGACTTTTTCCCCTCATCTTAAGTCAGTATGTGAGAACACAAGATGAGCCTTGGATCTTGCACTAAGCTTGCTGTGTTCAAAATCTTACTCATCTGAAGTAGCTTCTATCCAGTCAACACATTTCTTGAGCTCCTAATGATAGTCCAGGCATTGTTCTAGGTGATGGAGCTTCAGCAGCAAACAACAGATGAGTGCTGGAGGCTGGAAAAGACTAACAGATTCTCCTGACCTGCACTGAATGGGTTACTGTATAGACCCCTTCACACATGGGGGTGGTACTGACAGGCAAGAACACCAAGCATCACAACCCATCACTGCTTTTTTGCCCCCAGTTTCACATTAGTGTCAGAGAGCTTGGGGGGGATGGAAGAGTTTAAGATTTTATTTACTTTAGTAGGCATTAGGACTTGTTTCTTGCTCCTTCCTGGATTTGCACTAATGAAGTTTTAAATGTGTACTTTTAATATGGTGCTAGTTGTGGTAGAAAAGTCATTAGAGTCAGCACACCAGGGTGAAGCCCCAGATTTGGAAGAGTACATGATTTAGGGCAAAGAGTGCAGGCTTTGGGGTCAGATTTTATTTGCATCCAGGCTCTCTGACTTCTTAGCTGGGTGAACCAAAAAACACTCTGAATTTTGGTATCCTCTTCTGCAAAATGAGCATTTTAATACTTAGTAGAATTAGGAGTATTAAATGAGGTTTATATACATGAGTGTCATTCTAGCTAATATTTCTCTTACTAACTAGCTGGTGTGTGTGTGTGTGTGTGTGTGTGTGTGTGTGTGTGTGTACTTTGAAATTATTTTCCTACCTCTGGGGATTGAGATGGTATCTAGATATTCGTTATAGTCTATCATGTGCATAGACAAGTCATCTCTTGCAGAAGCCAAATCGTTTAGGTGCCATCTCAGAATTGATTCACACCATGGAAATCCATGTAAATTTATACTATTTAGGTTGAGTAAAAGTTGGCCAAAAATTATAGGAAGTGCAGTATATACTGTTTGGTGAATTTGCTTTAGTGATGATAAAGTGCTGTGCTAGACTACTCTGTTGGGTCTGTTTCTTCTACCTAAAATGCATGATGTTGTTCTGGGGGAAAGTGGTGGAAATAAATCTAGTCTTCTCAACTGGGATATGAAAATACACATTATGGTTTCTCATTGTTAAAGTGAAGTCACAGGATTTAGAATATGGAAAAGACAAATGTAAGTAACAGCATGGATTGGATTATTTAAAAGTTTTAATTGTTAATAAATAACGAGTGCATATGTTGTACTTAAGCTTAAGCCAAGAGGGTGCTACTCTGTAATTTAAGACCTCAATACCCTAACACTGTTCACTAGGAATAAAAATGTTTCTCTCCTTCTCTGGCTTTAAAATACATGAAGACTTAAACTGTTACTTTACGACGGATGGAAACACTTATTACATTCTGTACGTATGTGAATAGCTATTTCAAAGCAAACACAGGGTTCAAGAAGCCTGGGAGCAAATCAGGATTTCCTTCAAAGGGCGCTCCTGAATCAAGGATTCAGAGTCGCATGAAGGAAGAGTGGCAGATGGAGGGCAGTAATTTGCCTCTCTCTTTCCCTGGCTGGTTGTGCCTGATTGAAAAAGAACTGGGTATGTTCACAGTAATGAGTAAGGAATAGAGGAGATGTATCAGATCAGGTTAGAGCGGTGGATCTCAACTTCTGTATTAGGTGGCTGACAAAGGGGAAGCTATTGCAGAGGTGTTTTGGAGCTGGCTTATTTCAGTTCATGAGAGTAGACTGTTAAATTTTTAGGAATCCTGTGAATCAACCATTATAAAAATTAAGTTATACTAACATACACTTAAATACATAAAGTTAGGAAAACAAAGGCAATACATACTCAGTCATCACTTCTTAATTGTTCTACTGCATTTTACTTTATGCTGTTTACATTTACTGTATCAGTATGCTGGAAATGTCATCTAAATAGCGTGCTCCTGTGCATCTTTTCCCAACTCTGAATTCAATGATATCATATTGGCACTTGGAATTGGCCATGGTAGTATTTACACTATGAAAATTGGCAAATGCTGCAAACC
Source organism: Panthera onca (assembly GCF_046562875.1). Taxonomy (NCBI): domain Eukaryota; kingdom Metazoa; phylum Chordata; class Mammalia; order Carnivora; family Felidae; genus Panthera; species Panthera onca. The sequence goes on from NC_138347.1 coordinate 61,445,891, forward strand.
AGGGCTTTTCTCTTTTTTTCCCCCTAGAGCTGGTTTGCAAACGTTTACTAGCATACCGCTGGATGTGAGAATGAAGTTTTAGATAGGATTGGACTGAATTTAGAAAAAAAAACTACTTTAGGAAAAATTTCAAATATACATGAAAGTGGAATACTATTAAGAATACTCATATGCCTATTTTCCAACTTCAGTAATCACCAACATATTGTCTGAAGTATTATAAATCAAATCCCAAGTACCTCATAGGTTTTATTTAAAAACATTGCTGCATATATCTCTAATGCTTAGGAACTTAAAGATATAATCACAATTTTATTATACTAAGTATTAACAATAATTTCATGATATTCTTTAATACTAGTCCATATTCAAATTCTTTGACTATTTCAAAGATGTGTTTTTAGAATTGGTTTATTTGAATCAGGAACCAAACAAGTGAACTGGTCTTTTTAATAACTGGAAGAGAGCAGAAAGCTATGAAGTCTGTCTGAGATGTCATTAAAGAGCAGGAAAGGAAGATTTGACAGAACATAGTTCAAAGTAAGGATTAGAGAAAAATAAAACTGTTTCATGTTTATGCCCTGCTGAGATCAGACTCTTCAATAAACTGGTTATACAAAAAAAGCACACAATATATTTGGTGCCCTTAAAAAGTTCATGTTTTAGGGCGGTAGTGGATGTTTAACTTTTTTTTAGGTCATAGGCACCTTTTGAGAGCTAACGAAAGTTACCTGCATGTGTGGACCCACATTTGCACACAGTTATGCATGCTATTTGAAGGTGCATGGAACTCTCCAAAACTCATCCTGGAGCCAGTGGAACCAGAGCTAAGACCTGGGATTTGGAGGGTAGGAGGAAGACATGTTCATGAATAATTAGAATCTATAGTAGTAATGTTAGAGCCTAACACATTCCAAGTGCTTTTGGGACACAGAGGAAAAGAGTTGCTAATTCCTTTTAAGGCACAAGAAAATTGACATTGGAAGTGGAGTTTGACATTTGGAGTAAGAGTTTCTCAATCAGAGATGGTAATTAAGGCTGGCATACTGAAGTTGGAGGTGACAAGAGATAATACTAAACAGACAGCTTAGCTAAGAGGTCAAGAACCACAAAGAGCTGTATAAAGGAATTTGAGTTTCAGTTGGTTTGTCATTGCAGGATTCTAAACTAGGGAGTGACATGATCAGATTTGCATAAGGGCAAGTTCAGTGCAGCAGCAGTTTAGGGGGTGGGAATTTCAGGTGGAGACTGAACACAGTGAGGCCTGGTAGCAACTGTAACTATTATAATAGTTGAAATTAAAGATGACAGGGTCTGGACTATGGCACAATCAATGAGGTCAGAAAAGAAGGAAGGACTTTAGGAGGTATTTAGGAGATAGTAGATGAAGTAGTGTGGGTGCATGTGCTAAGATTCTTAGCTTTAAGGCTCTGATAGAAAAGGTAATGCTATTTACTGAAATAAAGAATATAGGATGCATAGCTGTGGTCTAGAAGAGAGAGGGGACAGAAGAAGGCCATTGGTTTGGAGCACTTTGAATTTGAAGTATCTATGGAACAAATAGGAAGGGATTCCCATAAGGAGCTAGAAAGAAAAGATCAGCTCTGGGAGCTGGCCCAATGCTTTAGGTGCAGAATGAGTATGAGGAGGCTTAGTCTAGTTTGGGGTCATTTCTGGTTTGAAGTTGTTTATGGTCAGAGATGGACCATGATTAGTTATGGGACCCAGTGAACCTTCAGGGCTTCTCCATGGCAAAATTTTATCCTCCAAAAATTTACCCAAGAAGCATTTCTACTGAGAAAAACAAACGAACAAAACAAAAAAAACCCTGTTAATCTCACAGTATTCTTTTTTTCTTCAATCCGATTTCATCTCCAAATGGCAGAATTTTACAAATATAAATCTGGTCATATCTCCTGCCCACTTAAAACCTTTAAATAGTTCTCCATTGCCTAGGACAAAGCTCAAACTCTTCCTTACCCTCTCCTAATTTTAATGACAATGATTGTTTTTTTCATGTGGATAGTAATTCTTCAGGGAACCCTTTCTAACCCTTCAGGGCCAGGTCTCAGTGATGTTGAAAGTATTGTAGATAAGTTAAAAGTTGATTACATTTCCCTCTACTAAGCAACTTTTTTCAGCAAACTGGTATCACTGATTTAGAAGATACTACTATGGAGTAGAATTGAAGTCCTGCTATGTGCTGGGTAGTTTGAAAGCAGTTGTTTGAAACTACAGTGATGAAGAAATTGAAGTATAAGCTCCAAATTGCCTTGTCTCAATTATATATTGTGTTGTCAAGAGATTAAAATACTAAACTTAGTGTTTAGGCATAGGATAATCATGTTCCTGGTCATTTTTCCTGGGTTGATCATAGAATTTTTTGTGGCTGTACAACTGGATGCCAGTTTCTACCCTCTGCTGACTCCCAGCCAGATTATTCTTTAATCTGTCCTCAATTTGATTTTCTTATCCAAAAATAAAAAATGGGACTCTAAGAGTCTAAAATGAAGGTGAGAAAGAAGGCATAGAGGCTGAGTGAGAGAGAAACAATGTGTAATTTTTACTTGGAGAGACAGCAAGGGAAATGAGCAAAAGAATAGGCTCTTGGAGTCATGTTAAATTCTGTGCTGTGCTATGTAAACACATCATGAGAAAAGTGTTAATCTAATGCTAGGCACCCTTTGAAAATCTGTCATTCCAAAACTATGTTCCATTTTCAAGGGACTAGAGCTTTGCATTTCTTGGAAGCATTGATCAGTGTAAGTGCAGGTCGATCAAGGCTTTTGTGTTTGCATTTAAATGTTAATCAATCACATTTTATTAAAAATTTAAGGCAAGAGTGAGAATGGAAAATTGTATGGGTCTGTGCTTATGACAAAGAAGTCAAGTTGAGATCCATTTTGAAATGACTGGAGAATTTCATAATGTGTACAGTATTAGGGACCCATCTGGACAACAGATACTGGTGGTTGTAATGATGGGCATGGGTTGGGGTTGGGACTAATGAACATTTATTGACAATCTCTACTTTCCAAGATGAGAAAGTGCCTTCCGTGATGTCTGGACAAATGAACAGTGCATCCGGGCATCCCATTAATCATTCCATACATAGTTATAGTAGTAGTTATCATTTTAAGTGTTCTGAATATACCATTTAAAAAGCTTATTGTGATAACACATATATAACCTAAAATTTACCATTTTATCTATATGAAGTGTATAGTTCTATGACTTTAAGCACATTCACGTTGTTCTGCAACCACCACCACCATCCATCTCTAGAATTCTTACAACTTTCCGAACAAACTCCATACTCATTATATAATCACTCTTTATTACCCCTTCTCCTGAACCCCTGGCAGCTACCTTTTCTTTTTTTCTATCTCTGTAAATTTGAGTACTCCAGATAGATCGTATAAGTGGAATTATACAATATTTGTCCTTTTGTGACTAGCTTATTTTACTTAGAATGCCCTCAAGTTTCATCCATGTTGTAGCATGTATCAGAATTTCCTTTTTAAGGTTGTGTAATATTTCATTGTATGTACCATATTTTGCTAATTCATTCATTAATAGATCATTCAAGTTTCCATCTTTTGGCTATGGTGAATAATGCTATGAACATACATATACAAACATCTGTTCAGTCCTTCCAGTTCTTTGGGGTTTATACCCAGAAGTGGAATTACTGGATTACATGGCAATTCTGTGTTTAATTACTTGAGAAACCAGCATACTGTTCTCTACAGTGGCTGCATCATATATTCCAACCAGTAATGTGCAAGTGTTCTAAAGAAACATAAAAATATGTTTTTCTATAACTGAAAGTTAATAGGAAAAGTGCTGTAAAATGTTAAGAAGGAAAGCTGGGGTACAAAAAGTCAAGTGGAAGAAGGGTAATTTGTTCTTCCTTTTGAACTCTCTAAACCAGAAGAGATTCCCAACTGATGAGCTTCAAATATGCTGCTCTGATGTCGATCCCCTAAACTCTTAGGTGGGGTAGACTGTGGAGGATGAGGTCCTGGGACAATAGGCAGGGCCTGGGGCTAACAGCTGGGAGAGTCTGGAGCAGCCTCCCCTATTTACTACAATGTGCCTAACAAACCTAATCATTTTCTCTGTAGGCTAGTATTTGAAAAAGGTTGGGAAACACTGTTCTGAAGTATAGGGGTAAAGCCAGTATTCAAATCAGGAAGAGATGTAGAAGCATGAAACAAAATAGTTCAACGACCATATTTATGGAGTACCTTCTATGTTACAGGGCCTAGGTCAGACTGGGGCGGGGGGGGGGGGGGGGGGAGGATACCTAGTGGATACTATGGGGTAAATGAGGTAGAATCATTATACTTTCAAAGAGCTCAGTCTCTTGAAGCTGAGAGATAGGTAAAGGAACAATGGCAATGACTTCTAAAGTAATCTGCTGAGGGATGAGGGAACTACAAGGTGCCCAGCCCCTGCCTATTCAGGCCTTGAGATTTGAAAAGAGAGTTAGAGAGTTCTCTGAACTCTTTTCATTTTCCCTCCCATGGGAGGCCAAATGTAATCCCTGCTTCTCATTTTGTGGGATGTGGATGCTCAAGGTAACTTGGCCATGTCAGGAAGCAAATGAACTGTCTGAACTGAATGGAGCTGTTTGTTAAAAAGCTTGGAAGTAGTGTTTGGATAAGGTGTCAGGACTTAGGAAAATCATTTGCAATACAACAGAATTTTGAAAACTCAAGGAAGCCCTCCCTGAAGGCTTTTCCTCATATCTGGGCTCTGGGCTCAGTTGGGCTCTGGTTATCCCTATTCTCTGCACCCTGGGTTTATTTCTTATGAAGGCACATAAGTACTGTGGTTGTCTGGTTATTTACCTAAGTCTCCCATTTGTCCCCAAGTGTCATGGAGACAGAGATCCTACCCAGAAACATTTGTTGGATGAGTAAGTAAGTGAGCAGAGAGAGAGCTACAAAGTAATCGGGTCCATTGACATGAAGTAGTAAAGGCACTCACAATCACTTAGATTGCTTTTGGAAAGTAGATATTCAATCTCTGTTGTTAGAAATTCTGACAGCTACAGAATGGTGACATGGTGCTATCATAGTTCTTGCACTGTAGCTCAATACTTTCCAAAATGTTCTATTAGGTCTCTATCCCAAAGTCTTCCCTATATCATCCCCCAGGTAATCAATATATGACTGAATATCTCTATAGGTTGCAATTGTCTGAGTTCATTATGTTGTTGTATTTTTTTTGCTAAATGTTTGTAATACTGCATGTGAGACACAAAAATACTGCCACACTTTATGTAGAATAATTTTAAGAGACTATTGATATAATTAGCCCAATCATTTCTATTTTCCATCCAATTTGATTATATTATACCTACCTTTGATTCTAGGTAGGAGGATGATAAGACCGTTTCATTTTAGCTTTCCCATTTTTAACTGGAAGTAATATGATTCCTAAAATATCAATGAACGATATCCCAGAAGAATTGAGGAAATAATGGGATGAGGACTACGGTAAAAAGTGCTTTGGTGACCAGCATTTGTACCTGAAGTGTTGTAAAAGTATACACATCCTGCTGGGAAGAGGATCAGTAATCTCTTTCTAACTCAGAGCAGCAGTATTCCAATCTGGCTGAAATTCTGGGAAGTGCTGGAAATCCCCGAAGCAAAGTGCCAGATGTCATTTTTGGATCCTGGCTATGTGGGCTTGGTTGCTAAGAAGATGATGACTTCCTTCTCCCCTTTGCCACACTCATCTGACGCCCGAGCGACAGGGAGTTGATGTAAGCAGAGCAGGGATCTAACAATGTCAACTGTGCTGACATCATTCTAGCTGTGTGGGGCTGATGGGAATTTAGAATATCAAACATCATATCAAGGGCAGTGACCAGGTGTGAGTCATTTCCCTGGAGAAGCAGGAGAGAGGAAGAGAGGGCAGGATTATCTCACGCTGACACATACAGCATTTCAGGCTGAGCTATTTGACTGGCTTATTTAAAAGCAGAAAAACCTTGTGTTTTCTCTCTCTCTCTCTCTCTTTTTTTTCTACCGGAAATACTTTGTATTCTGGTTCTGTGTGTGTCAGTATAGATTCAAGTGTTTCAACATCGTAATATATTAAAATACACATTCTTTAGGATCATTAATTTCTATATTATGTAAGAAATATGAAAACTCAAAGAATTTTGTTTTTCTCTATTTTTCCTTCAGGTATCACCTAGTGAATTGTTCAGCTATCACTGAATTGAAAAGGAGCCGAACAAAAGAGCATGCTCCAGGGCTGATGACACTGTTTTGGGATTGCTAAATGAGTACAGCACTTCAGTATTCTAGCAGAGTATATGGCTTGGTGCAGGGAAAGGGGATGTGCAGTGAATATTTCTTGGATAAACAATATAAAAATCCTGTGAGTTTGTGAGTGTGGATGTCAATATATAGGCTCTCACCTACTTTATGGAGTTATTTATCAGTTGCTTTTAAGGGATAATACACATCGAGCCTGGGTACGGTAACCATTTTGGTGTTAATGAAGATACTGGTTTCACAAAGCCTTTGCCCATTTCATTAGAATGATTGTGCTAGGGCAGTTAAGTCAGAAAGGAGTAAACATCAAAGCATCCAAAAAGCCTTCTGCTTCCAAAGATTCAGTGTTTAATAGTAATGCAAGAGGTATATTGACATATGGTTGTATGGTCTCCAAAATAATCCCAATTGTGTCTTGTCACTCTGTGGAGTACTAATTTATCTGTCTTATGTCAGCCATAATGCAAGGAACTGAAGAACAGTTGTTGTTATCCTGTACTCAATGTTAAAAAAAAAAAAAAACAGCATTTATTATTCCATTCAATGTGAATGTTTAGTAAAATGGCATATGCATGACAGATTGTGCAACATATTGGAATTGATGTGTATCAATTGTGATTGGTGTGGATTGGACAGTGCAAACAGAATGGTGTGGTTCAGATCAATCTATCGGGCAGTACTTGTATAATACAGATGGTGTTGGAGGCAATGGGAGGGGAGAATGTGAAAAGGGAGGGATGGCTTCTTTAGAATGATATGTAGAATGACATAAAGAACTCCAGGTTGTTGTTACAGGATAATAAGTAAGTTGATAAGAGAGATGAAAGGGTGTTAGCATGTTCCTAGAAGGCATCTTAAATGTCTGAAGCAGATGTTAAGAAATGTAGAACAAATTTACATTTCATTTCCTTTCCTTTGAAAGTTACTTGGTAAGGGATTTCTCTGTCTCAATCACAATTTCTAATATAGGGAGATTGAGATTCAAACAATGGTTGATAGTAACGTTTGATGATGGTCTGTGCACCCTAAACAAGTGGTTCTCAAACTGGCTCTTAGGATCCTTAAAAAAAGGAAAAAAAAAAAATCCCAGGGGAACATTTCCACATGCCTGAAAATTGACATCACAGTATTTCTTGGCTCATAACTGCTATAAAAGTCTGCTCTGGTTTTCTCCTTCCACTTCCAGAAGGACCTACCTAAAAGTTCCATGTTCCTTTTAGGATGACATGGTGCTATTATGGGGCCCTCTAAGAAGGAAGTGGAAAGGGTAAAAAAGATGTGAAATAATTATTGAGACAGATTATTACTTCAGATGAGAGAATTTGGTTAACACTATTTTATAAACAATGGGAACTATAGCAAATCATCTTGTGTATCCCACAGAGAGAAAATAGCAGCAGCCCTTATCACCAATGGATGGAAAAATACTGCAGAATGTCTGCCTTGTGTGTCCACCTTAATATTCAGACTGAGATGTAAAGGAACAATTTAGAAGCTATATAAGGACAATTTTCATAAGAGCTCAACAAATTCCTCTTCTCGAGTTAGGTTGAGGGGATGTGTGATTGGTGGTCATGTCTCAATTTCTTTTAAAGAGAGGCATAGTTGTTTCACTCTTCAGATAACCACATCTAGTAAAGAAAACTATATGGTTCTGCACAATAGGATACTGAATTGGACCAGTTGTAAAGAAAGAATGTGGGATGCTTGAAAACTTCTTTAGCAACATGCAGAATAGAACTCACAACAGTTATAAACAATGTGATCTGTTTCTTTGTTGACTAGAGGATTATAAAACTACTAGCCCCCTTCAAGGTCCTTTATGCTAGAATTGCATAATCAAGGATTATTGTTATAGTTGGGCTTATTTGTCTTGGAAAACTGTACTACTTAGGCGATTTGGAGAGTGACTATAAACATACATGGGAGGGAAATTTGCTATTTACAGATTAAAATTTCAATCACAAATGGAGCTCAAAATACTGTAGTTTAAATAAGAGTTTATTTCTCTCTCATGTAATCCAGATCTGTAAAATAGTGCTGCCAATCTCAGCCTCAGGCTTTCATCTCTGGGTTTAGGAGAAAAGTTCCCTTTCTTTCTGTCTCTTAGGCAGTCAGTGGGAAGTAGAAAGGAATCAGGGGAGTATATGTCCAATTGTTTTTAGAAACAAGACCTGGAAGGGACACAACACTTCTCACATCCAAGTGGTCTGAATTAGTAACATTGGACTCTTTCACCTTCACCTACAATGAAGACTAAAAAAGATCCTTAATTAGGTAGTCATGTACTCAGGTAAAACTATTGCTGTGGAAGAAATGGAGAGCAGATATTAGGGACAACTAACAAGGTCTTATGGCTAAGCCCATAGGAGATCTGGGTTTGGAGTGTACTGAGAGATAACAAGAGACTCTACTATAGTGCCCTTCAAGGGATCTTTATAGCCTAGAAGAATCATTCTAACCTAAAGGAGAGTAGAAGGTTTATGCCTATTACAGGATCAGAGAAGGAACGCCTATATAGGGATGTGCTAATATGTGATGCCAGGAGGAATTGTTTTACCTGGTGACAACTGAGAGAATGATTGCAAAACATCACCCCCAAACTCCTTCAGAAGGCTTAGAAGGTATATACATGTTCTCAATGGAGGCTAACAAAGCCTAAGCTTTAGCCATAGAATAACAGGAATAGCCAATAGACTTGGAAGCTGAGTAATGAGGAGAAGGGAGATTTGGGGAATGTTAACGTGAGTGGCTGATGGACAGAAATGTGTAATGTGGAAGATAAAAGGCTTGGGGACATTGATCTGTACTCTATGGAACCTGGCCCGTTTCTAATTGAACCTTGCATGGTGTTTGGTCTCATGGCCTTAGCCAAAACAGTGCCCGAAGCAGTCTACATGCTCTGCAAAAGTTTCAGAGAAGTGGTTCTCTATCCAAGTAGAAACTACTTACCATGGACCTACTAGTTTCATTGCTAAGATAATAGAATACTCAACCTACAACTTCTAGGGGATTTGTAAGTACTTAAATTTGACATTATGGTTTGTATTTCTTGTAGCAACAGAGTCATGTCAAAATAGGATGCAAGTTACCTATGCTTGTATGCTGTTTAAATGGTGTAATGGTATTTGGCTAAAAGACTTAGAGTCTGCACATCCAAATCTTTCCTGGCCATTCTCACCTAGGAAGACTCTAGGAAATATTTTCACAGAGGAGGCCAAAGCAAGAAAAAAATAATATATGACCATTAGCTGGAGCTTTGGATCCCAACTCCAATGTAGAACTCTGGTGCAGAGAAGTCTTTTTCTAAGCAATGTATATTGAATGGCCTAAAACCAAAGAGGCCGAGAGGCTTACTTGCATCATTTTCACCTTCCAGCTAAAACCCAGGCTTGGATATTACAGTTCAGGCCTTACATACACCCTTGAGAAGCAGAGGAAAATGCAAAGTTGAGAGATCTAAATAAGGTGGATAAGAGTATGCATACTTGGATCATATCTTAAATCTCCAAATTCTTGGGACAATAAGTGTACAAAAAGGAACCTGAGGGGTGTTATTAATTGATTGTTGAAATTTTCAACATTTGAAAGGCCCAGTGTGTGTCCTCTTATTTGAACAATTTGGATCAGCCAATCTGGAGGAAGGTGGGCAATGAAGACGATACAGACAGGGAGGTACTATCCATATGTATCCATCAATCAAGCTCTTTGAAGAGGCCAATAGTGACCTCGTTCTCTCCAGAAACTGTGTGTGTGTGTGTGTGTGTGTGTGTGTGTGTGTGTGTGTGTTGTCTTTGTTTTGTTTTGCAACACAGTGTAAACCTGAGTAATAGGCTGTATTTGTTGGCTATTCCCTATTGAGAACTATGCTATTAAATGTTTATGCTTCTGGCTTTACCTGGGCTCATTATAGCATAGCTTCACTGGATGAATATTGAGAAGGGGTATATGGAAAATACGTGGGACTCCACCGACAGACATGGTCTGCCTCAAATCATCACAGTAATCTCAATGGAACAATGTGAAATAGAACCCAGAGCTTTTACTGTTAGGGTCATCGCCCTGACCAGATCAAGCTTTTTTCCTTCCTTTGAAGAAATGCTGCCTGTGGTGAGTTCTGCACATATGTTTTAAATAGCTCATTATTTTCTCACAGGATCCCTTGCTAATGTTAAGTTATTTAGATATTATTCCCCTGATATATATTTCAATCTCTTCTTTCTTACTTTACAATATTAATTTTGTTTTAAATCCCGTATCTCCTAAAGCTCACCCTTTTCTTGCCTGGGGATATAGTTTTCATTTTGGCACTTCCATTTTGATTGAGGGATTGAACAATAAAGGTTCATCTTTGTACAAAGGACAATTTATTATTTATGTGAGTCAGACAAATGTGCAGTTTTTTGCAGTATGTGGGTAATGCAGGGAGTGAATATCCAACCCATCCGATTGATATTTCTATTAAAGATTGTAGTCAGTTAAATAAGTCCTTTGGATTGATATAAGAGCCTTATATTTTCATTGTAATATTATTTTGGTAAATATTTGTTATTTATACTTTATTACTAGTCCTGATATATTCTTTAACTACTGTACACCAAAGGATCACAATAGGAATATTGTTAGTTTTTGAGTCTGTTTTGAAAAATATTATTTAACAAAACTAATATTTTGAAAACTATGGGCTTCCTAAAACTAAATATTGACATTTGAGGTCCTAGGTTATTGCATTGATCTTTCTCTAGTGACTCTGGAAAAAAAAATCCCTTCAGGCAATATTATTTAACATAATTGGTTTCTTGGCATTCTGAGAGATAAGGAACAATATAGTCTAGTGTTCCAATTTGGAATTGGAAAAATCATACAGACCAAGGCCAAGCTATAGTTTTTCTCTAGTGCAGGGACTGGTACATTTTTCTAGGTTGAAGCTTTCTTCTTTATTTATATTTCTTTTGAATACCAATCCATTGTTGGTTATTAGAGGATATTTCTAAAAGAAAAGAAAACTCTCCACACACGTTGTGAAGGTAGAGGCTGAAAATTTTTTAAATGTCACCAGGTTGTTTTTAACTTTTCATTTGGTTACAAATATTTTAGAAGTTGAAAAGAGTCAGTGTGAGTAATATTCTGAAGTAGTAACACTATTTGTCTGTATGAATTGGCCATAGTGTCTCAACTGTCTAGATATTAAAATTAAGCCTTTTAATTCACTATCAACATTTATACTGTTTTAGAATTCCTGAGGCTCCAAACCATACTGAAATAATAATTGCCTTTACCAAACTAAAACTACTTTGTAACATCCTCTTGTTTAGAAATGAAATGGGCCATTGGCTGTATCTCTTTTTTTTTAATTTTTAATTTTTAAATGTTTATTTTGAGAGAGCACAAGTGGAGGAGGGGCAGAGAGAGAACCCCAAGAAGGCTCCATGCTCCTTGCTGAGCCTGAAGCAGGGCTTGACCTCATGACCATGAGATCATGACCTGAGCTGAAATCAAGTCAGACGCTTAACCAACTGAGTCACCCAGGCACCCCTGGAGGTATCTTTTAAAATGATTATATGATGGGGTGGTTTTCACACTGTCCAGTCTTCTCCAAATACAAGTGCTGAGGACTTCACAATGCACACTGCTACCAACTAACTTTTGGGTATTGAGGTATACACCATCTGTTTCAGGGGCTTACAAGTGTCCTGAGAGTTCAGTGAATTCTCATTTTATGGTTGGATGTGAGCACAATTCAAGATGTCCTGCAGGACCTCACTTATAGGAGGAATAGAATATCCAACTTGGACCTCAGTATATGTATTGTGCTCAGTTAAATGGTGACAGATGGCCTGCAATTGTAGGTTTGGTTCCCATGTGGATTCCCTTTAAGGGGGATCCCAGGTCTTTCCCCTTAGTTCCATATTAACTAAGCTATTGAATTAGAAGATATAGGGCTGGCAAGGATATAGTATAGATTTCTTTGGCACGTGACAAAATGAAGTACTGTAATCTAGCTATGAAAAATAATCTAGAAATTTCTATTACAATCTGAAAATAGATATTCAATACCCAGTGACCTCCCCACCCCCATAGAGCTTCATCTTAGAAATAAAAGCTGTATGTAAGCCATATGCACAGGAATGTTTAACTGTGGTGCTATTTGTAGTGACAAAAGTATCTAGAGAAGAGTTGAATGGCCATCAAGAAAAAAATGGTGGAATAAACTAATATATAGTTTGGGGCCATTATGCAGCTTTTATCAGAAATGAGTTAATTCTTTTATCTATTGACTTGATGGAATATCTATAATATACTATGAGGAACAACGTTCCCTGAAAGTTTATAGTTTTTGAGATCTCATTTTTACTTATTTTTTTAAATGTTTATTTCTTCATTTTCAGGGAGCATGGAGGGGCAGAGCAAAGGGAGAGAGAATCTCAAGCATGCTGCACACTGTCAGCACAAAGCTCCATGCAGGGCTCGATCCCACAAACAGTGAGAACATGACTTGAGTTGAAATCAAGATGCTTAACCGACTGAGCCATGTAGGTGCCCCAAGATGCCATTTTTATAAAACCATTACAGCCACCACAAAACACTGTGTATACTTCTGCTTGAAAATCTTTGTGTAGGTGTGTGGTAAGTTATTGGTAAGAGACATAAACTGGTTAGCTTGAGAGACTAGAAATGGAGGAAGGGTGAGGGAAGAGACTTTTTTTTTTTATATGTATCTGTCTTTTTTCACTACTTCTAATAAGTATGTATTTATATATAGTATTTTAAAATAATACATTTTGAAAATACTTATCATACACAAAGATTTTCAAGCAGAAGTTTACACAGAGTGTTTTGTGGTGGCTGTAATTGTTTTATAAAAATGGCATCTTGGGGCACCTACATGGCTCAGTCGGTTAAGCATCTTGATTTCAACTCAAGTCATGTTCTCACTGTTTGTGGGATCGAGCCCTGCATGGAGCTTTGTGCTGACAGTGTGCAGCATGCTTGAGATTCTCTCTCCCTTTGCTCTGCCCCTTCCTGCTCCCTGAAAATGAAGAAATAAACATGTAAGTTTGCATTGAGAATATTGCAAAGGGATCTGTTTTGAATCTCTACGACCCATTCTGTGGAAGATTTTGTTGGATAATTACAATGTAAAAAAAAATCTATTGGGTTCTTACAATATAATTTATTTTTACTGATGTTGAGAAGCTATTATAATGAATCTATAACTCTTAGATTATAAACTCCTTGAGGGTAGGGTCTTACAGATTTTCTTATCTTTCTCAGGAGTTTGAACAGCATTTGTTGAAAATAGGTCAAATAAAAATATCTCCCAAATTGTACTTTTTTCTTTATCATATTCCTTCCAGACTTCAACAAAAGAATAATATGAATTGAATTTTATTTGGAAAATCAACAATTGCAGTCTGGATCCAAACATCACTGTTTGATGCACCCAACCTGAATCAAAGGATCTTTCAAATCCCACTAGGCTGGAGATAAATAAACTCAAGGCTTTGAGAGGAGTCTCTTAAGGGAGTTGAGAATGAGACAGCCTCTCAGCTTTATTTCACAATTTTAACTATCAAAAGAAATAAAGTAAAACCATCTTGTAACCAATTAAAGATTGCCAGGCCAATCTAGGAGTTAATCTTAGCCACCAATTTTAAATAAACTTAATTTTAATACTTTAAATGATTTCTGTAAAATGCTGTATTTATTGTCAAGTGCTAAAAGAAGCATGATGTTTCACAGAGCATAGTGATTCAGAGTATGGGCTGTAAATCCAGACTGTCTAGATGCTCAAGATTTCAGACCTGGCAGAGCTGGTTTCACAAGTTAATCTGTGTGCCTCAGTGGCCTTTTCTGTAAAATGGGGATAATGAGAGTACCTATGTCCTGGGGTTGTTGGAAAGATATTAGAACACTTTTTGGCATACAAGCAAATGATAGTCCCCAATATTATATGCTTGATAATTAGTATTACAAACTACTCAGAGATGTGGCTCATAGATCAGAAACCTGTGCAGAGATCTGGATGCTGAAAACTTTCATTCATGGTCTCTAGCAATAGAAAAATCTGCATGCACAACTCAGATATTCATTATTTCCAATATTTCTCCTCAAACCCAGTGGAAGTTTTTTGGTCTTTCTTGTTCTTGTGCTTATCACAACCATGATGGATTAATGTATTAGTTATATATTGCTTTGTAAGAAATTATCATTAAATTTAGGTCTCAAGGCCATAGACCTGTTATCTCACAGTTTCTGTGGGTCAGGATTTCTGAAGCAGGAGAGTTGGGTGATTCTGTCTCAGAGTACAGTCAAGATATTAGCTGGGGCTGTAGTCATCTGAAGATTTGGATTGGGGAATCCACTGTCAAGATGGCTCACTCATGTACTAAACACGTTGGTGCTGGCTGTTGGCAGAAGAGCTCAGTTCCCCACCATATGACCAACCCATAGGACTACCTGAGTGTCCGTATGACGTGGTTGTTCCCTTTCCCAAGAACACGTATGGAAGAGAACATAAAGTGGAAACCACGGTATCTTTTGTTAAAAAAAAAAGACAACTTTTTAGAGGAGGTTTAGTTTCATAGCACAATTAAGGGAAAAATACAGAGATTTTCCATATAACCCCTGTCTTCACAAATGCTAGCCTTGTCCATTATCAACTTACCCCACTAGAGTAATACCTTTGTTACAATTAATGAACCTACCTTGACACATCATAATCACCCAAAGTCCATAGTTGATGTTATGGCCACTCTCATGTTCATAATATCTTTTAATGACATTATGTCTGAAATCCCATTCTGTCATTTCTGCAATATCTTATTGGTTATTCAGCGTGGGAGGAGGTTACACAAGGGCTAAATACCAGGAGGCAAGAATCCTTAGAGACTATCTCAGATGTTGACTACCCTAGTGTTTTACCCATTTCATAAATTTCATTTATTCAGTTAGCATATATGTACAATATCTCTTATAGCCAAGGCACTAGGCCAGATGCTGTATTGGTGCATAGACATGTATAAGTTTTCACTTCTCTTAAAAGTATAATACTGGTGGAAAGGATGAAATTTGCATTGTTGTAGTACAAGGCAATGTGGAATAAATACCAAGGAAGTAATGATATCTAAGCTCCCTAGGTGTTCAGAGGAAGAATAATTTTTGGTTGGAGTTTCAGAAGAGAGGGAAAATAATCTCCGTCATTAAGGATGAAATAGAATCTCTGTGGGTGGAAGCAAGAGAAAGTGGGTCTTATGCAGAGTAAACAATATGAACAAGATCATAGGGCTGAAAAAACAAGGTGAGTTTTAAAGTCCAGAAACCAGAATAGAAGTTTATGTGGGGTGAGAGGTAAAGGGAGGGAGAAGTAGACAGAGGCCAGTTTATGGAAATCCTTAGAAGCTATGTTAAAACTTTTAAAAAGTCATTCGGCAAACAATGGGAGAATATGAAGTTTTTTGTGTGTCTTTTTTAAAGTTTATTTAGAGAGAAAGAGAGTGCACATGTGTATGCATGCCAGGGAGAGGCAGAGAGAGAGGGAAAGAGAGAATCCAAGCAGGTTCAGGGCTGTCAGCACAGAGCCTGCTTCAGGATTCAGTCTCACGAACCGAGATCTCAGTCTCACAGAGATCATGATCTGAGCCGAAATCAAGAGTGGGATGGGTAACTGACTGAGCTGCCCAGGCACCCCCTCCTTTTTTTTCTTTTTTAAACTGGCAGGTAATGTGATGTAAAGGGTATTTTAGGTTATACTTCAGTTGGAGTCGAGAAGGGAGAGATCAGAAATGGATACTGCATAGGAAGAACTTGTAATAATACTAAGGAGAGAAGGTAGTACAACAAAGGTAGTAGTAGGATTAGAAAGTAACAGGAGTAATTTTGAAGAGGGAATTTGCAGCATTTAGCATCTCATTAAATGATCCTTCATTTGAGTAAGCTGTCCCAATAACTTGAGATTTGGTGCTTGCTTTAGAAGAGGAATTGATTTAAAGAGGAAGAGGAGTTTGTAATAGGACAGTGGGTTACAAAGGACTAGATGTGTTATTTCCTTTATCCCACACGGAGGCTGAGTCTCCCTGAGTAGTTGCTCTCTGAGATGGATTAAATCTCCAAAGTTTGGGGGTGTCTGGTTGTCTCGGTTGAGTGTCCGACTCTTGATTTCCCCTTAGGTTATAATCCCAGGGTCATGGGATTGAGCCCTAAATGGGCTCTGTGCTGAGCATGAAGCCTGCTTGGGATCTTCACCCTCTCTCTCTCTCTCTCTCTCTCTCTCTCTCTCTCTCTCTCTCCCCCCCACCCCTCTCTCCCTAAACAACAACAACAACAACAACAACAACAACAAAATCAAAAAACAAGCCAAAAAAAAAAAACCTACTTCAAAGTTTGGGAAGCTGGGGAATCCTACCTAGCATCGAGGTGAGGAAAGAGTGGCGTGTGGGGCAGAACCTCAAGAAATTGAATTAGTTGGCTCAAGATTCTGTTGGACTCCACTGGAAATCATGATGGTGAGCAAAAGATGAGAAGATGAGACTATTATGGGCTGAGAATAATATAGTTAAGGTACTAGGCTTGGGATCATATAGACATAGTTTCAAATCCAGCTCTCCATTTCTAGCTGACTTTTGATTACGGTATTTAATTTTTAAGAACCTCAGCTTTCTAATTTTTAATAGGATTTATAATAGGGTCTTGTGAAGTTTCAATGAAATGTTTGGCATGTAAAACTCTTGAAATGGTGGCTAGAAAATTTATTACATCCTGTAATAAATTAAGTAGCTTTATAGAGATGGTAAACTTTATGCTACTGAAATATGAAAATTGATATTGTCCCAGGATCTTTTAGACCAAGTGAACAGAACTGTCAATCTCTTGGAATTCAGTAAGTCCCATATTACACACAGCTGGGGGAGAGGAGACCCCACATGTGCTTATATTATGATCTGTTTATATTAGGAGATATCAAGTAGAAGGCGTCGACAAAACCATCAGCAAATGTGCCCATTAATAAACACATCCTAATATTCATTCTCCTTCCCTAGGAACTTACATTCTTGTTCATTGGTTTTAAGTTTAGTGTTACCTTTATCCAAATTAACAAATGAGAGTTGGTCTGTACTTGTGGATTCCTTCCTGATGGGAAGGCATAATTAAAACAAATTACATACTTATACAGCTATACATAAAAATCATAAATGTGATTTCTTAATGATTATCTTTTCTATCAGTTAAGGGTACTAGAAGGAAAGTTGATATCCTTTGGGATAATTCATCAAATATACAAATAGGTTTGTTAGTATTCTTTGAATTGCAACTGACAATAAATCCAATTCAAGCTGGGTATGGAAAAAAAAAATTCTCTTTTTTAAAGTTTATTTCTTTTTAGTAAGCTTTACTCCCAACATGGGGCTTGAACTCATGACCCCTAGGTCAAGAGTTGCACACTTCCAACTGAGCCAGCCAGGTGCCCTAAAAAATTCTCTTAAGTAACTGAAAATTCCAAAGGGGATTGTCTCTGGAGGGGTTGTTCCTAAGGGCTGCAACAGTGGCTTTAGGGTTCTTTCTTTTGGCGCTTGTCTCTGGATTAGTTCTCTTCTGCCTCTTTTAATGGCAATATGGTTGCCAGCAGCTTCAGATCCTTAATCTATGCTCTCATAAACTTCCCCAGAAATAAGGTATCTCTTGGTGACTCTGGAAAATAGTCTCAGATTTCTCTGATACTATCATGTGCTCTCTCCTGAACCAATCAATCACTGTAGTTAGGGTAATGTCATGTGCTGGTCACCTTAGCTTACATCACATTTCTTCCCCTGTTACAGGTGATGGAATCGGTTTTAACAAATGTCATGGGTTGAAACTAGGAAGGGGATTTTCCCAAGGCAAATCATTATCCTATTACCAAGGGTGGGGCGGGGGGAAATGGATACTCTGAAGGCAAAAGCTTCCCACAAAAATTTCCTATAATTCATGAGTTAAGTTGTGAGTCAAGATTCAGGTATAAAAGAGCACCAAGTACAATAGGTGAGAGAGCTTTAATCACTCTCCTCTCTGTAGGTTTTTTACTTTTTAGCTTGCTAACCCTGTGATAGCACATTGTAGGCAGTCAATCAATACTTGTTGAATTGAGTTGAACCTGATTCAGACTCCTGCATTCTCTCAGGGTTGAATGATTCAGGTTTTCTCCCACCAGTCATTCTATTTAGTTTACACAACCATTTTTACGGATATGTGATCCAGAGCTGGAAACCAGGGGTTCTAAAAACAAAATGAATCTTTACTTTTTTCTTTCCCCAGATTGACCCCATTCTCCCATCCTCCTGCCCTTCAAACTTCTCAAAACTTTTTCAGAGAAGGAAAAGTGGATGTTTCTGAATGACCCATTAGTTTTTAAGAGGAAGCTCTGGTGGAAAGCTGGAAAAACTATACCAGATGTAGAAAATTAATAGATGGAAAAACTTAAGCTGCTCTGGATGACAGAGAAGAAGGCATCTCTTTCTAAGTGCTCTGGAGGGGTAACTCAAAGCACTTTAATCTTTGATGAATGTGATTGAACTCTTTCCGCTACTCAAGGAAAGACAGAAGTGCTCACAAGGGCTCATTCTGTGCTGGCTCCCTGCCACTATCAACCCTGCCTTCTGCATAATTATCAGGCCTTTAACTTTTCTGTTCCTACTATTTTAAAATTCCTCTCTCAGACAAGAAAATATGAGATATGTGTAGCAAATGGAAGCCAGGTATTGCAGTAAGAGTGTTAGAATGGGAGCCAGGAACTTAGACTGGGTGCTGCATTAGTGGACTCCATGTAGCTGTTAAGTCTCCAGTGTCTGTTCTCTTTCATCTACCATGGCCTCCACTCTGAGTTCCTTTTAGCAATATTGTCTAGGAATCATGGAAGAGGTACACATACAAAGATGCTATGGCATTACAAATCTAGTCATGTTAGGATTAAACCAAGGAGTAAAACATATCCTCTGAGTCAGTATGTAAGACTTTTACTAGTTAACTAAAATATCTTTTCATTTGATGGTAAAATACTTATGAGTACACAGGAAAGGTACACAGCTCAACCACACTCCAAGGCCGACAAACACCATGATGCTTCTCCCTGGGAATACTGTGTACTACCTATGCCATAGATGGAACTGGATTGAGAAAAACACACAAATCAACAAACCAACAAAATAATGATGGATCCAGACTAGAGAAGACTGAGGAAACATACTGGCCAATCACCAGGATCTGTGCCCACCACAAATCCAAGCTATTCTTCTGCCCCTGTGGGATTCTGCTTTTTGCATTGTCTTTATTTTGATGCTACAATTTTCTACAATCCTTTTATAAGCATTCAGAAATAATTGAACGTCAGAATAAGGAGTATTTGCGTGTGTGTAGACTAATGTGGCACATTCCATCCTGGAAGGTGTACTTCTCAAAGGAATGTCAAAAGGATCTGGGTAGTAGTATATGCCCAGAGTTTCCATGTCCCATGGACTTTGTGGATTCAGAGAATCAGAAAACGAGATATGAATGTGACAGATTCTGCAAACTTAGTAGAGGGGAGTTGCCCCAGGTGACTGCACAGAAATGAGAAAGGAGACTTTTTAGCCCTAATATAAAGCTGTGCATCTGAGAAAAGACTTTGTCTGTGTTTGCATTTCTTTATTTTCCAAATTTTCCCAAATCAAGAAAATATAGAGAATCAACTTCCGTTCATTTTGCACTTTGTAGTTTTAAAGCATATTTTATATTCATCTCTTTTTTTAATGTTTATTTTTGAAAGAGATAGAGAGGGACACAGGATTCGAAGTGGGTTTTGCTCTGACAGCACAGAGCCCCAGGGGGACTTGAACTCATGAACCATGAGATCAAGACCTGGGCTGAAGTCAGACACTCAACCGACTGAGCCACCCAGGCACCCCTATATTCATCTCTTTTGATTCCTGAAATAATCCTGTAAGTTGGGCATGGTAGATGTTATGCTACAAATGGTGCTGCTAAGGCCCAGGGAGATTTAATGTCTTGCTTAGCTTGTGAAAAGGGAATGGAAGTCAAATGCTATTACAGAAGACTAGTTAGCTTTCTATGAAGTTTCAGACAAACCACCAACAAGGACAAAGGGTTAAATCAAGATGTACCAGAGATATTTGGAGCCCAAAATAGAGTGAAATGGTGACAAATGGCTATCTTATAATTATGGTCTGTATATCCAGGTAAAACAGTGCTGTGGAGAGAAGGAATTTGGGGCTCGAAGCAAGGGTGAAATGAAAAAGTTAGGAAAGCTAATGTGGTGGAATAATTTTTGTTGTCCTTGGTAGTGCCACTCTGTTTTTAACTTTCCAAACTGTATGTATGACAGAATACTTATTCTTGAATTTATGACACTTTTGAAACAACTGTTTGTCTCTCACTTTCCCCTGTGGCTTAAATAATTAAGTTTTCTTTGCTGCCAAGTCACCTCTGCAACCATAATCCAGAACTACCAAACTTCCCTGTTGGTTTTGTGGAAACACCTGTAATTATCTCCTAGCAATATCTGCCTGATTTGTGTACCCAAGAGGCAAGCGCTGGGAATAATTATCCATTCTGTAACCTACCTTGAACAGACTTGCAAAATACCAAGCCTTGCTTTGCCCCCTTTATCCTTCCTGACTTTATACTCTAGCCCCAGGTCATTACATAACACTGTGCACCTCACTGGAAGCAGGGCTACAAGCCAAACAGGTAAGCATGGAGCTTTGTGTATGAAGGACATGCAGGTTTACTCTCTCTGCTTCAACTCCTTAGTGTTTGATGTCTTTATTCCTCACAGCTCTGCAAACCTATGTCTGAATGTGTGCTCCCCTAAAACCCAGAAGCAGATGAAACTCATTAGGTCACACCAGTGCTGTTACTGATCTTTATCCCAAACCTCAGGAAACAAAGCCAAGCATGATATCCTCAGCTTTTATCTTCTTCTTTTTTTTTTTGGGGGGGGGGAGTGGGGGGAGTCTAGGCCTGGAAAGCTGTAGATAGGATACATCTAAAATCAGAGTTTGGGAGGAACACTTTTTCAAAGGGTTTTTATTGGGCAGGAAATGCCACATCTTAAAGTGTATCTGTGTGTTTCTATAGCTAATGCAGACATCTGAAGTTTTTGAAAACCAGCAGGAAAGATAAGCAAATTTTGGCCTATAAACTCATAGAATAGAAGAAAGAGTTGGCAATTATTTGGATTGTGTATTCACTGTAAAGACCCAACTAAAATATAGATAATTCAGGATCTTTTGGATTTAGTTTGTTGGCTAACCAGCAGCATAAATGAATCACAAAAACCATTATTTCTATTACTTTGAATGTGTTAAGTGAAGCGATGACTTCTGAAACATTGAATGAAAAACTGAGGACCTAAGGCTGGGTCAGTACAGAGTAAGCCTTTGCAATTGGCACCCCCATGGTTCCGGCTGCTTTTTCTGGCACAGCACTAAAATGGCACGTACAACTTTCATCAGCACTAGCGTGTTGCTCATTTAGCATTTAGGAAACACAGTGAATAGCAATTATCAGCCAAATAGCTGGGAAGTGAAAATGACCTAGTAATCAGAGTAAATATACATTATGCTGTCATATTATAATGTGTAAATATTGGAGAGAAATTGCAGAACATGGACATGCAGTATCTTTCTTTTGAAGCCTTGTACGAATGCAAGTCCTGTCTTTGCTCTCCAGCTTGTTTTCTGGGTGACTGGTACTAAACATGCCAATTTGGTGAATAGTAGGTCATCCTCATTATTTGCTTGCTTACAGGTATCATGACCAGGAAAGGCATTGCCCTGATTTTTGTCAATTCTAAGCTTGGCTCCCAATGACCAGGAGACATATGGAGAGATGATAGCAGCTTGGTGGGAGTTTAGACATCATAAACCTTGCACAGCCAGTTGCTTTAGTTGCTTATTCCCATCCAAATGCATGTTAATATTACAGAAACCTCCTTCCTTTGTTAAACTTGGAAAATATGAAAAGCTGCCACTGTCATTTTGGTTATCATCATCTTTGAAGCAAGGCAGGTGGGGATAGTAGCAGTGTTGCAAAATGTTACTGAACGGAGCACCTGGATTACATGCTGTGATCCAGAGGGGCATAAGAGTAAGAAGAATATAGTACTAGGGAAATTGTGTTAGCTGATGGCTCAAGTTCATTAGCAAGGTTCTAAACAGCAGGCACATATAATTTCCCCACTTTGTCTGTTAAGGGCTAACAGAATAGATCTAATGGTACATCTATGGCAGAAGAGAAAGTGGGATGTTGTTTGTAGTGGATGTTTGTTGTTTTGGAGGCAAACAATATCCTTTTTCCCATTGCTTAAAACTTCTTGATATTTGGGGAGTGGATGTAGTAGGGGGCAAATTCTCTCCCTACATGGGGTGCAATCTTAGTGGATTGGTGAATTCTGGAGCCCATCCTGTTTCTATGGAATCATGGCCTTCCTTGGAGGTTTCTTCTCCTAGATTCTCTCTCCGGGACAGCCAAGCACTGAACATGTGCCCTAACCTTAGCTAATAACATTCTCTTGGCCAAAACAAAACCCCAAAGCTTGCTCACTGGAAGCATCTGCTGAGATAATGCTGAGACCTTTGGGAGCTACCTGGTTCTTAACTGTTTTAAGTTGGGTTCTTCAGGCTTCTGTTTGATCATGTGCATTGCCCAGTCACTTTCCAGTATTACAGCCCTTGTTCAAAGTAACCAGAGCTGTCTCTATTGCTAGCAACCAAAGAACCCTAATTAAGTTTTGTTTGTTTGTTTGTTTGTTTGTTTTAACTGAAATGTTGGGACTGCCTACTTAACAGAAGGTCAAAGGGACTGTCAAGTCCGGGGTGGATCTCTGGTAGTAACAGTCAATTTGAATATGATATTATAACATTTGGAATGTCTAAACCGCAAAGACCATCTGAATACTTCAAAATGGTAGGTCCTACTCATGTTTCTAGATATTTCGCTACTTCACACTTGATTAATTAAGGTGGAGTTGAACCATTTCTGCCCTTGGCCTTAAGATGCATATGCATAAGGCAATATTACTAGAGAGATCTTTAAAAACATTTTTTTACATTTATTTATTTTTTTGAGAGAGAGAGAGAGAGAGAGAGAGAGACAGAGCACAAGTGGGGGAGGGGCAGAGAGAGAAGGAGACACAGAATCCGAAGCAGGCTCCAGGCTCTGAGCTGTCAGCACAGAGCCCGACCGGGGGCTTGAAAGCACAAACTGAGATCATGACCTGAGCTGAAATCAGATGCTTAACTGACTGAGACACCCAGGCACCCCAGAGAGATCTTGATTCAATATATATACCTCAAACACTATCTGATTTCAGTAGGCGAGGTTGCAAAGGAAGCTGCAACCAGTGTCCCCAGATGGAATCATTTCCCTTGTCCATATATCAGCAGCAGTCAGCAAGTATTTTAATTTTTTGTCTTTACAGAACTCTAAAATCAAAGCCTTTATTAACAAGGACATACAAGTTATTTGTCTTAGCTGCTGTAAGGAAAACAAACATAACATAGAGTTTCTGCCCAAAGAGAACATGTAACCTTTTGTTTTTTTTTAATGTTTCTTTATTTTTGAGAGACAGAATGAGCAGGACAGGAAAGGGGCAGAGAGAGAGGGAGATACAGAATCTGAAGCAGGCTCCATGCTCTGAGCTGTCAGCACAGAGCCTGACGCGGGGCTTGAACTCACAAAG
This sequence comes from Panthera onca, assembly GCF_046562875.1. NCBI lineage: Eukaryota > Metazoa > Chordata > Mammalia > Carnivora > Felidae > Panthera > Panthera onca. Next base: position 61,469,900 of record NC_138347.1, read on the forward strand.
TGTGAAATCATGACCTGAGCCGAAGTCAGATGCTTAACCAACTGAGCTACCCAGGTACCCCATAACCTTTTTTCAAAAGTTTGCCAGATAAGCAGATTTGAAGGTTTTATAAGAAAGAATCTTCAAGCTGGAGAGACTAGGAAAGACTTGGTGGAGTAAAGTAGAATTCTGTCATTGAGAATTACTGCTGACTTTCAGCAACCTGCTGATTTTACAGGACTTCCTGGTCCAGGGTGGACCTGGACAGTTCACTGCTATATCAGGCCACTCTTGCAGTTGATTTTACCTAGGATGGCCCCTACCAAAAAGGCCTTGGGATAGTGATAATTAAAGATTTTGCTTTAGGGTGTGTGTGTGTGTGTGTGTGTGTGTGTGTGTGTGTGCGCGCGCGTGTGTATAAGATAAAACTCCTCTGCTGTCTTCCATGAGCTTTCTTGAAAGAAGTAGAAGTAGAGTATATCTCAAAGCAATTTATTTCCTAATTTTGTGAATTGCTGTGAGAAGGAAATTAGTGAAAAATCTGTTGCACTGCACAAATAACAAAACAAAATGTTTGAATTGGAGCTCAGAAGATGGGTGCCCCTCTCTCTACGTACTTGCTCTTTTATTGTGGGTGAACAGGACTGAATTCTCTTAGAAGGTTCAGTCTCTGAACCTGGAAGGTCTGTTTGCACATGGCTAAATTGGGCTGGATTGATTATATTCACTTGCTCTTATTTTGTAGCATAAGAAACAAACAGAACCGGTACATTCCAGTTTCTGTTCTGAGACAGCATGTGAAAGAATTAGGATTCATGATAACATTGAACACTTTTATTCCCCTTCATTATAATAAAATATAGGGGGCAGAAACTATTCTCCACTTTTTTCAAATGGGGAAAACACTGAGGAACTTTCCAAATATAACTCAGTGGCAGAGTCGGAATCAAAACTCCCATTTTCGGACTTCAAAACAGCTTGATTCACTAGGGCATGTTGCTTCCCTTTGAGCATAAAATAAAAATAGCCCAACTTAATCAAACTATGTTTGCCAAGTTCTAGTCTATAGGGAACTTTTATTTTTATAGCCAAGAGTAACACACGCTTTATACTAGGCGATTTTAATGGCAGCATTGGGACAAACCACACTATAGCTTCACAAATGGAGTACAAAAGCCCGTGGGTATTTTTACCTATTAGAAGTTATGTTTGAGAAGGAGAGCAGTCCACAAATATTAATGCAGGACTACTTCACCTACCTGGGAAAAATCCCTTGTTTATTTCCAAAACTGGAATCTTGTTTGCAATGCTTCTCCTCCCATACTACTCTTTTCAACATTAGCAAATTATAATTCCTACAAGGCAAGACCTACATCTTGTCTCTGCCTTTCAGAGATAAACATTTGTTGAATAGATGAAGAATGAATATAGTTAATGAACATTTTGTTTTTTAAAGTGTATGTGTGTTAATGGGGGGGTGGTGGTGAGGGAGAATCTTAAACAGGCTCCATGCCCAACATAGAGCCTGATGCAGGGCTTGATCTCATGACCTTGGGATTATGACCTGAGCAGAAATCAAGAGTCTGATGCTTAACTGACTGAGCCGCCCAGGTGCCCCTGAACAATTTTTAAAGCAAAAAACCAATTTATATCTGTATGAGTAGGAAGCAATGAGTATATAGACAAACTGAATCCAACTATAATGTAATAGTGTTTGAGTACCAGTAGTATTTACTATCACTCAGAGGTGGGTTCATTATATAACGCAACCTTTTTCTTTCTTTCTTTTTTTTTTTTTTTCTGTTCTAGGTGTTTTGTGTATTGATTAATTCATTTAATCGTTGGAACAGTTCTGTGAACTACATATTCTTAGCTCCATCTCAAAGATGAGGAAAAAATGTGGGTGTGATCAAGTCACTTACTTACCACAGTTTCACAGCTAGTAAAGAAAGGAATAAGGGATTTGGCTCCAAATCTGGTACTTATACCATTTACTTACAGTTTGGTGTACAAATAGCATGGCAAATGCCCATCAGTAGGCGTCTCCCAGATGAAGTCCTTTACACTGACTACTACTATGTAGCCAAACCCTTAATTTGACTGTTTGCGCTCAGTCACAAAAACCACTGCTTTCTTTTCCAGAGGGGCTTTGGCTTGATTTCATTTAGAACATGGGAAAAAGTTACAGAAAAATTAAGTAGTCTGTAGACAAATTGTAGAATTTCAGAGGAAATTGTAAATGTGAATATTCCAGTATCACATTTTCTGGAGAAGGTTCAAGTGTGTATTTTCTTGGGTATTCAGGGCCAGGGGAGTCATGTGAGAGCCTCATTCAGAGGTGGGTTCATTACAAAATGCAACATTTTTCTTCTTTCTGAATGATTGTGTACCCTGGCTACAGGATAGCCCTCAGCTTTCAGCCTGATGTCACCCTGACCTTGGAGTCCTTCTAACTTCTCAATAGCAGGCTGGAGAGTCTTTCCTCAAGGACTTCCTATCACATTGGCTTACTGCGACACCAATTTGCCTGCCTCTCCCCTCCTCCAAATTTTATTCTAAACAAATCCTACATAAGAAGAGTCAATAACGTAGGATTCTCAGTGAAAAGAAGGGTCACCTCCATTTCCCTTCTCTTATCACTGGTACAGTGGTGGTCTCTGCATTCAAGCTTCCTAGTTCTAGAGCCTGACTTCATTCTCCAAGGTGTGAGAGCTCTGAGGGAAAAAAAGGGCATATCAGAACATAGAATCTCTGTTTTCACTAAACAAGATACTTAGAAAAGAAAAAAAGTCAAATTGGAATTTAATGTAATTTGGCTTTTGGTTTTGGAAAATTCGTGCATGTTTTTTTTTTTTTTTTGGTCCATACATGTGAAAACCTGTTCTGAAATCTACTGGCCAAACTTATCTGGCCTTAGCAACTCTGAACCAGGTTGCAAATCCCAAGAAAATGTCATTGTGTGACATGACATGGCATGGTGAGAGCCCTGGGATCAGGAGGTACAGAGGTGTTCTGGGACATATAGGGAAGCAAGGCGACATGAGTGTAGAGATGGTCCAGGAGTTTTCAGACTGGAGCTGCAGTGTATTGATTTTGCTCCAGTGTCCAACTACTTGGGGAGGCCACACTCTGTATGAAAATCTGGACACTCCCCTCTCTTGCGATTTTACCATCTTGTGCATGATGAAGGGACCAACGTGGCCCCACAGCCCCATGACTACTTCTCCTAGAGTATCACACACTCCATTATTTGTGCAATTCCAGAAATATGTGTGATCCTTTCTGCTGTTTCTAACTTGACAAGTGTGATCCGCAAATCTCTAAAGAATTTTGCTCTGCTAAATATTCAAGAGGGTGTTTGACAGAGTGAAGGAAGGGAAATTAGCAGAGACAAAAAGGAGCTGGGCAAGAGAAAACAGTTATGAGAATGTAAAAAATAGGAACTTTTTACATACCAAAGATTCTACCGAATCCTGGTGGGAAAAGTGAATCCGCCATATTAACATATTAACCATTTCCATTAAACTATAATATTTCAGAAAAGAGGATAATCAGCTTATGGTGGCATGATTCCTTTATAATTTTATTTCATTTAAAACGTCTTTTGGATAAGTTATTTGGAGAAAGTATCCTGTTTCCTAGTGAGAGGAAAACTCCACCCCTTTTTACATGGTGCGATGATTCTAGTCCAAACGCAATGAGTTTCTGGAAATGGCAAGTGAGACACTTGTTGCCATGGTGATTGTTAATAGTTCTGACTCAGATGTAGTGTTGCTATAGCAACTGCATGGAAGCCCTTGGGAGGTAGTGCAGTCTTTTTTTTTTTTTTTTTTTTTTTTTTATTCAGCAAAAAAGAGTCTGGAAGAACCATTTTAGTAGCTTCTTGCTGCATTGCAGTGACGAAGCTTTCAAGGCTATTTCATCCAGATGAAAGATCGTCCTGTTCCTGCACTGATGAAGAAGATATGTTACACTGCAGGATAAATATAGTCCCATATATCATAGTAGCAAGCACATTATCTGTCTGCTAATGAATTCTAATTTTCTGACTAATGGTTTCTAATAACACAGGCAATATCTTGAAAAATCCTAATGTTACTGGCAATAAAAGAAAGCCAAAGGTTGAAGGCTGAACGGGTCCAAATCATTGAGATGTAGACTGTTTCAGTTTAGATGCATCCCTGTAAGGGTGAGACACATAGCTAATAAAGCATTTAGAAAATCTGTTTTGGATGGTTTGGTTTGGTCCCCCAGATTGTATGCTTGTATAGCATCTTATATGTATCCAGTGATTGGCACGTAGAAGGTCCTCAAGAAGTCGCGAGGTGAGTGAATGAATCAACTTGTCAGGCAGTGAACAGTAGTGTTTACTTTTCCCTAAGACTGCTCACATAATTCCGCACCATTGCAAGGCCTTTGCTACATTCTGTGGTGCTTAGAAATGAATGCGTGAAGTAGGTCTGTGTTCTAAAAAACTGATAAGTGGGTGCAATTCTCAATGTTAGGACTTATTCCTGGCTTTCAAGTGTTAATTATCCAGATTAGACCTTCCTTGAGCTCTCAAGCTTTGATAGAGATGTGGGGGCAGCTGGAATGGAAGTGAATGGCCTCTTCTCCAGTCAGTAGATCAAAGCAAGGCACTAAGACTGTCCTCATTGCTGAACCAGGATTTGAAAGGGATGAAAGAATCCCTGGCTCTACCCTGAGACCACCTTCTCCCAATTTAGTTCACTATCAACAGCCCCCTTCTGTTTTCTCCGGTAGACTCTTGCGCTAAGGTGAGTTTTCCCTCCTCAAGTTCCTTTGAGGACTAGGATGGTTCTTTGTTCATCTGTGCATATTTCCTAGCACGTACATGATGGTTTCATTTGGTAGGATCTGAGTAAAACCAACTTAAATAAACATAAAAGAAAACTAAATGTCCCCTAATATGACTTGCCTTTTGAGTGCATTCCTTCTTCCTGCCTCTGAAGGTAGCAACTAGTTAATATGAGAAAAGCATAGGTGTTAACTGATAGGTTTGGTGTTAATGGGAACATTACCTTTTGGGTGGAAAGGAAGTTAAAAAGGTGGCTGGTGAGCAATCAGAAGCAGTGAAATTCTCCATTATAACACACCATGGAAGGTAACTGCCGATTCTGATCGTTTAAGAAGTAAACCTGATTCTGTATCTATATAATAAATACTTGTGGAATAAGTGATTATCTTTTTCCATAAGATTTATACATGAACTGATGATTCCAGAGAGCAGTGGACTTAGTATATTCTCTTAGTTCCCTGCACAGCTAGAATGTTGGCTATGTGCTAATGAACAATCTACCCCTCATTAGGCCAATATTGAAGACAGTTATTCCCTTAAGCTGGTTGAAAAAGAATTTTATTTACCAGGATGGCTCTTTGTAATGTCTTCTTCTTGTCCCATGTTATTAGACCATGCTTTAAATGTTTGAAAATGCCTGGAACCTCTCATTTCCCATCTTGATAGTTCATAGTTTCTTCTACCCCCATTCTAATCAGTTTCTAAAATTTTCAGGGACTCAGTATCAGGCTGCTTTTTTTCTTAGTTGAAAAATTTTAAATATGAATGGAAAGTTGATTTGAAATATTTTAATGAGCTTTCCCTTTTTTAATGTTTATTTGATTTTGAGAAAGAGAGACCTCATGAGCAGAGGAGGAGCAGAGAGAAAAGGAGGCAGAGAATCTTAAGCAGGCTCCACCCTGTCAACACCAAGCTGTTGAGGGACTGGAACCCAAGAACTGTGAGATCATGACCTGAGCAGAAATCAAGAGTCCAATGCTTAACTGACTGACCCACCCAGGTGGCTTTAAATGAGCTTTCTTTTAAAATGAGCTGAGAGCCAAAGCATAAGAGACTCTTAAAAACTGAGAACAAACTGAGTGTTGATGGGGGGTGGGAGGGAGGGAAAGGTGGGTGATGGGTATTGAGGAGGGCACCTTTTGGGATGAGCACTGGGTGTTGTATGGAAACCAATTTGACAATAAATTTCATATATTGAAAAAATAAATAAATAAATAAATAAAATGAGCTGTTTCTGTAAAACAGCAGCTTGATAGTGGCTCCTAATAAAAATTGTCTCTTCCTTACACATGTACCTACAAAGGTGAGAAAAAGGTGAAAATTTGCAGTTGACAGTGACCTTCAACTTAGTGCTGGAATCCAGGGGAATTTCCATCAGCTACAATGTCTTTGGGTCTATAAGGAAAGACAATTAGTGGTTTACTTTTGTTATGCTCAACTGAAAGTAGTTAAGAAGACCTTCCCCCCTCCATCCTCACCCCCAGGGTCTGTGTCTCCTTTCACAAAAGCTAGTTTGTGTTCAAATAAAAATCTGGGCAGTAACCCTCTGCCACTTATCTGCTGCCTTTTGAGGGTAGCCATAAGGCTGGCTGTCTTCTATCCTTTTCCTTTTTCTTAAACCTAATCAAGAGCTAACTCTCTCCTTTTTTTTTTTTTTTTTTTGAATTATGGTAAAAAAAAAACAAATAGCAAATTTATCATCTTTACTTTTTTTTTTTTTTTTTTTTGTATACAGTTCAGTAGTCTTAAGTATATTCACATGGTTTAGAAGACCTCTCTTTTTATACCCAGTTAGAACCTGTAACACCACAAAAAAAAAGGGAGGGGAGGAAGTAACATGGAGGTTGGGGAGGTGAAGCATTGCATCACGGGAAGTGGAATCTCCACAGGTAAAATATACTAGTTGAGAAAAAGAGGTCAGGAGAGTGATGGCTAGTATACAGGTTTCCCCCACTATCCAAAAGTGGAGTGTTTCTATGAAATCTTTTGTAAACAGAAATGGGATAAAGCATAGCAATTACCATTAGTTTATATGAAAAAAGATTTGGAGCTTTCCTAGGCCCCCAAAATAACCTCTCAGGTTTTTCTGGTACTTCAGGACTCATCTTGCTACTGGGTGCACAAAATAAGATAAAGCAGAGATGCTCACAGACACAGTTCAAAGCTACAGCAGCTAGATGTTGAGATGCCGAGTGTAGCACTGGGAAAGAAGCCTTGGTGATGCCTTCTACCTTTATGCTGGCCTGCTGCAAAACCAATGCTGAATGCCATTTTTACTTTCCACCTATTTTCATAAAAACAAAAATTCCCTTCGATTTTGGTGGGGGTGGTTAATGAAAACAAGTACTTAGGTAGATCTTTTGTAAAAGTGAAGTTGTATGACACAAATTATCAAAAAGTGGGAGGCCCTGTTTAGAGTGTCAGCAAGCCAGGAAGTGGGCTGGCCCAGAAGAAGTTTATAGAAATACAAGTTGTAGACGTCAACCCAGACCAGTTGTGTATCTGAAAAGAGGATTCGTCTGGTGCTTAACTGTGCAGAGAGGCAGTATGAGCCAATATGGTGAGTATGAAGAAATACTGCAAAAAAAGGGGAAATATAATTATGAATGTGTAAGAGAAAGAGATACTGTTGAAAAGGATTTTCTAAGATCTAGAAGAAAATTTTAGGAAATTGGCCTTTCCTAGACAATACAATAACACATAAAGTCTAGGAAATAGAAGCAGAAATCTGAAAGCATTATAGGATACAGGCAGATGGTTGGCATAACATATAATGTGTAACACAGTGTCTAGCCCCATGGACTGCTATAAATCATTTGAACCTAAGACGTGCTTGAATATTAACATGAAAGAATGCCTAGAAATCAAGACAACATGCAAAGCCCTATTAATTAAGGGCCCAAGTAAATGATCTAGATCTTCTGTGCACTGGGAGATCAGGAAGAGGCAAGATCAATGTTGGCTGGAATTATCAGAGAGCTGAAAAAATTTGGCTCAGTAGGAGGGAAGGGAGAATAGAATTCCAGGGGCAGTGGCATGATCAGAAGCTTTTATTTGTTTTGAACAAATGCCATCTTCTTCAAACTCTCCTCAGATAGTCTTACTTCTATAATTTTTTTTCATTAATTTGTTTAACATATCAAAATCTGACCCTACTTTCTGGACCAATATTCTCTTACCTGGAATTCTTCTGAACCTTTAACGTAAGGTTTAGTTCACCTGTCTCCAACTCATGGACTTCGCTCAGGCAAGGTTCTCAAACATCTAATGTCTTAATAATATGCTAATTTTTCTAACTTCAGTCAGATCAGACATTTTTCAGGCAATTTCATAATAATTTTGTGTGGTAGTGATGATAAATATTCCATTTTATAGGTGAGAATATTAAAAAAAGCTAAAGGGTTTTCCTAGACTTTTTTTTCTATGGAGTAAGAAGGTTGTTAAAAGGTTTTAAAAAGTCCAAAATTTTGATTCCCAGCCTCGTGCTGTTTATAACAAGGGCAGTAAGTGACTGAGTTGTAAGAGTAAGGGAAAAGAAAGGTGGTGGATATGCACAAATGAAGATGTTTTATTTATTTGTGTCAGGTAGAAGTAGGGCTATGAATGCTTGAAAACACTGGGAAGGAACCTGACTTCCCTCCCCCAAAACAGGTATCTACCCCAATTATTTATTCAGCTAGGGGATAAAGGATGTTAAGATCCAAGTATTCTTCTTGAGAAATAAAGGTTAGGGCATATAAGATAATGGGCCTCATGACAAGGAGCGTCTATTTGGACAGGGGCTGGGACCATTGACCACATTCTGGAGAAGTGACAGTATGGAATATAAAATTCACTTGATTTAGCAAGTCAATGCAACTGAGTAAAGGGAGAAAAAGCAAAATACAAGAAGATCAGACAAAGGAGAAAAGCAAAGAGGGATAATGACCCAGGGAAGAGCATAATGTCCGTAGGGCACATCCTAGAATAGAAAAATCATATAACCAGAACTGTGATGCAAGCTTGGTAACAATCATTTGACAACTGACAGTGAGAAAATCATACATTCTTTTTCAAGGCAAGAGAGTGTATCTGTTATCACTGCTTTCCACAGTGCTACTGACCTTGGTCTACGTAAGGGAATGGGAGTCACGCCTTGTTGATGGAACAGAACTGTTAGGGGAAAGCAAGATTCTGGGATGACTGGAAGAATGGTTTGTGGTATGAAGTTTTCACATGATAAATGTTACACAGTACCTCAGTATAGTCAAACTAGTCCAGTAATCTGATGCGACATTTGCCAAATTATTTTATGCAATTGTATATGTGATTGTTGTTATATTTTCTTGATGCATATACTTTTGATGGTTGAATACGTTTCTCATTGCTCAAACTTAGTCTTTCTCTCCTGTGTTTAACATTTTCTAGCTTTAGGAATCATTATGTTCTTTGTCCTCGTGTACTCATATACACATTGGATTTGTTTAAGCTACAATTTTGATAATGCCAGTAGCCACTTCTCCCTGTTTGAAAGATGTGTCAGGACTCCTATGTAGGGATATCATGGCCAGAAGTCCTATAAGTGAGAACAATGTAACTCTTTATTCATTACCCTTGCAAACTTACAGAGCTCACCTTAGTCACATTTTCAAAGAGAATAGTTAAAAGTTAGCATTTTAATTTTGTTCTGTTTTACCCAGAAAATTACCATTCAAGCTGCAGGCACTCAGGTTCTCAGCAGTATTTTAGGCTTAGGGAGAACCAGACTGCTGGACGGGTCTGACTTATCAGGCTTATCATGTCCTCCACCTTGCCTGACCTGTTTGCTGCCAGGAATGGAATTCTGAACCCTAGAAGCACTTGGTAACCCTCTCATTATTTTGATGCATTTTGGATACACATAATAAAATGTCTGCTTTTCCTCCTTTTTCATTGAATGAACACTAATTGGCAGTCTCTGTCCAGCTGTTGGTTCCCTGTCTGCCCCGTTCCTAATTCTCTCCAATTTCTAGATGTACAGCAGAGAGAGCCGTCTCTTTGGACAAACAGACATGGACCCATCTTCTTGAGGACCACTGCAACTGCCTCGGAAGCTGTTGGTAGGGCTGCCATAATAAAGTACCACAAATTGAGTGTTTTAAAAAGAAATTGTTTCCCTGTTCTGAAGGCTAGGAGTCTAAAATATATGCTTTAGCAGGGCTGGTTCCTTCAAAGAGTTGTGAGGCAGAAATCTGTTTCATGCCTCTCTCCTAGTTTCTGGTGGTTTGCTGGTAATCTTTGGTGTTCCTTGGGTGGTAGAAACATTGCTCCAATTTCTGCCATTATCTTCACACAGTGTTATACTTGTGTGCATGTCTATTTTCAATTTCCCCTTTTTATAAAAATACCAATTTTACTGGCTTGGAACCCACCCTAACAACCTCATTTGAACGTTATTTCTGTAAAGACCCTATCTCCAAATAAAGTCAGGTTGTGAGGTACTGGGGATTAGGATTTCAACATATTAATTGAGGTGGGGGGTGGGGGTGGGGGTGGGGGGAGCATATGGCGTAGCTCACAGCTCAACCCATAACAGGAGTATAGACTTTCTACATCGGAAAACAACAAAATAAAGACCCTGGAATCTGGTGGGTTTGTTTGTTGTTTGTTTGTTTACTGGTTTGGTCTCTTCCTGTGGTCTTTATCTTTTTCTGTTTGTCTCCTTTAATCCTTTCTTGTCTAGGACCCTCCCTTAGAAATTTGTTTTCTTTCAGTTTTAATTGTCTCCTTCAAAGTTTGTTTTTCCTTAAATTGTGTTTCTTGATAATTTCCACTTTTTTTTTTTTTTTTTTTTTTTGGTGGATATTTCCTTCTGCTCCTTTTATTCAAAAGAAGGGTTAACATCTCTGGGTGTTTGGGTGGCTCTTTCCCTTAAGCATCTAACTCTTGATTTAGGCTCAGGTCATGATCTCAGGGCTCCTTGAGATGGAGCCTTGCCCTGGGCTCTGTGCTGACAGTACAAACTGCTTGGGATTCTCTCTCTCTGCCCCTTTTCTGCTCAGGAGCCATCTCTCTGAACCGGTGATTATCTGCCATGGAGGTGAAGTAACCTAGTGAGTCCCAGGGTTGGGAAATAGTTCAGATAATTTATTCCTTACCATTGGTAAAATATCCAATTCTACCAAATGATTTGCCTTTTAAATATGTATTTCAGAACAAACCCTTAATAGTCACCCATTCATTTACATTTTGATATGCTGTCTTGATGCAGGAAGAAAGGGAAGTTCTAGCCAGTGTGTGGGAATTTGTATGTAATGGATAGATTATCATAACTGTTCCCACAGAGTTTGTAACACATGTGACTTATCCATCATGTGTGTTGAGGCAGAAAACAAAAGGGTGAGAGTCCTTCCTTTAGACCCAAAGAGTTCTTGTGGACCGGGGACCTCCCTTGAGGAGGTAAAGAATAATTTTTCAGTCCCAACATGTCCTTTTAAAGTTTAAATCAAATAATATATACATATTCTCGGATAAGACAAAGCAGATTTTGTTTATATGTGACAAATTTAATTGACTTTACCTTTATACTTTGATATTCAAAAGTGTTTGTGTATTAATAAGTTTAAATTTTCTCATCAACTTTAAAATATCAATGATCAGTATCTCACAGAGGTGTTGACAGTGGGCAGGAGTTGTGAAATCTGAGTTTATCATAGGACAGACACTGACAATTTACTGTCACTTCAGCAGGTCACTTAGATTCAGTAGGCTAAAACTTCTTTGTGAATTACGATGTTTATATCAGTAGCTGCCAATTGTTTACAAGTTTTAAAAGATAATTTTAAAAAACATATGAATCTCCTACTAATATAAATGAGCACCTGTCAAAGACTTTGATTTAACTCATTAATTAATGAGGGAGCCAGTAAAATGTGACAACTAGTTCCCAAAATAATTCAAAGACATACATACTATGTAGGTAATAAATAAGTTTACAAATAGATGCAAAGCCAATACCCACAAGGCAATATTTCACCCAAAAAAAAATAATTTGCCTTCCTATGAACAAGAATCACTTGCATTACTGTGTTTTATAACTTATAGAGTTGTAAAATACCTCAAAGACAACAGAAGGTCCAGGCTTCTCCAAGTGAAATAACCCAGAAGGACTTAACAGGATTCCCAGTAATCTATTTTTGTCCATTTAGAAATCCTTTACAATTTTTGCGGTAATTATTGGAGTCCTTCATCCTTTCAGATGTTCTATGAAATCAATCTCCATAACACACATGAAAAGCAAAATCACTTTGGTTGAAATGAGTATGGGGGCTTCCGGCTAAACTTCCTTTTTATTCTTAGATCATTCACTGAGATCTCAACTCAGAGTTTTCAAGATCTATGTAAATCACAGTTTGAAAACCATCAGATGTGGGGTGCCTGGGTGGCTCAGTCGGTTAAGTGTCCGACTTCGGCTCAGGTCATGATCTTGCAGTTTTTGAGTTCCAGCCCCGCATTGGGCTCTGTGCTGACAGCTCAGAGCCTGGAGCCTACTAACGATTCTGTGTCTCCCTCTCTCTCTGCCCCTCCCCTGTTCATGCTCTGTCTCTCAATAATAAATAAACGTTAAAAATTAAAAAAAAAAAAAAATCAGGTGATTTCTTTAATTACTGAAATCATATTCAGTGCCTTATATTCAGTCCCTCAACTTTTTTTTGGTAGTTCCCATGCCCACACATTGTACCCATGCCTCTACCTGCCCGCTACTGAACACACAGACAGAAACACAAACCCATACTGCTATATCAGGCAATAAAGTTATCCCTTTCAAGGTCCTTATATATCCTTACAAATCTGAAATTCTAAGACTGTCCATGACTAGAATTTTTCATCTCTGAATTTCATGGAATAATTGCAAGTTACTTAAAAGAGTACTTCCCACTTGACTAAATAACCTGTACCCTAAGAGCCTTAGAGTATTTTTGAAAATGATTTATAAATAGATCAGTTGGGTGTTTACTGTGATGGCATCTTTATCATTAATGTATTCTCTTTATTTTGAAAAACAAGGCCATATTTTTTAAATGCCTCTGGGCACATGTACTAAAATATATCTATAAATTCTGCAATCGTGTTTTCCTGTTCTTTATTTCTATTTTAAGTCCTATGGATTGTGAAAGTCTGTTGTCATGGGAAAAATAGTGAAGGACTTCTTCACAAACAGGACATAGTTTACTTGCTACCCATTCTGGTCTAAACACTTTTCCCCTCTATCCTGTCTGTAGATTTGGCCATAGTCTTACCTCTGTCTTAGTCTTGGGCATGGCATATGTGAAATTCTTGCCTTAGTGGCAATGGTAGACCCAGACTCACTGTTAGGAATTCCCATCTTACGACCCAATGTCTACTGAACCAGATCCTCACAGTGAGACTTAGATGGTCAATTTTCTGATTCTTGCTGCTTGTTCTTAGAACTGTACCCTCCATCCCCTTGACCTATACCAACTATATTAAGCTGATCTCCTTAGACTTGACCTTTTGCCTGCCTGAGCCCAAGATGCCTTCCCATTTTCTTTTTCCTGCCTTATCTAAGAATACCTCTATACCCTCCAGTCCTGTGTCATTTTGGCTAGTCTTTCCTGGTCCTCTCTGTCCTTTAGCTGCCCAAATGCTGCACTGACCTTCTTTCCACTGTGTCATCTCAGAGTTGTGAGAGACCAAAATACTTAAAGTAAGCTTCAGTATTGCTTAGCAATATCCAAAAAGTAGCTTTTCTTGTCCTAAAACTATTATTCCCTCTCCCTGTCCCAACATTCATTCACAGTGATAATAGAGACCACTGTTTTCTTAAAGCAGCATTAAATGAAATCACTCTTCTTGTTCTACAAGGGTCACTGTCTGGAAACTTTTTTGCTTTTCCCTCCTTTCTAAACTTTGTCTCTTGACTAGGACAGAAACATAGACAAAGAGAAAAGGATAGATAATTTTATTTAGTAAGGACTACCTACTAGGTAAATGTTTAAAAATGTTTAAATGTTTTAAACATGCTAAATGTTTAAAAATCGTATTTGTTCTGGACGAATAATAATGTAATAAATAAGCTTTTCTAACTCCAAGCTCACTAAATTCTACATCCTCCCAGGATAACAGACTAACATTACAGTTTTTTGTAACGAGATAACTGTGATTGTGGCAACCTTGACTGATTGTCATGTCAAAACATGTACATTCACTTGTGGTAGAAATTTTTAGAGACAAATCATTAACCTAAAGGAAATCTCAGAAAAAGAGAAGCCTCAGAAAGTAGAGGTGAAGATACAGGTCACTAGACCCAGGTTCTAGTCTGAGCTCATGGGCAAGAAGCTCTCAGGATTTCTATTCTCTCCTATGTAAAATCAGACTTTCACACTAAGTCATCTCTAAGGTTTCTTCCAAAAATGTAGCTGCTTCCTGAGTGGCCTTAGAAAAAAAATCATACACAGTATAATCAATTTCTACAATTGAAAGAAAGTTTTGGCAGCACTGTGCGTGGGTTAGGCTCGTGTGGTGAGGTTAATTATGCAAGTCAGTCCAACTCACCTGTTGGCCTTGTCCTCTCTTGCTCTGTATCAGGGCAACTGCTGAATGAATCCACTGACAACCAGGCAAATTTGGGCAGCAAAGTTACTTCTTAAGACTGCTGTCACCAGGGGCGCCTGGGTGGCTCAGTCGGTTAAGCATCTGACTTCGGCTCAGGTCATGATCTCACAGTTCCTGAGTTTGAGCCCCGCGTCGGGCTCTGTGCTGACAGCTCAGAGCCTGGAACCTGCTTCACATTCTGTGTCTCCCTCTCTCTCTGCCCCTTCCCTGCTCATGCTGTGTCTCTGTCTGTCTCAAAAAATAAACATTAAAAAAATTTTAAAAAAAAAGACTGCCGTCACCAGAATGGCAGGTCATATCACCAACAGGAAGGTGTGGGATGCATTCTGCCCTAAAGCCAGTCTCTCAGCATGGAGGAACCATCTAACCCACAGCCACTAGGTTGGGCTTATGTGGAAAAAGGGGGAATGTTAAGAGATGTATCCATAGCAGATGATGTATTGCAAGTGAGAGTCTAAAACTACAAGATGGAAATTCTAAAACATGCCGTACAGATTCCTTGGAACACAGCTTGCAGGAGGGAGGCCTGTGTATTGTTGAACAACAAGAGCAGCAGACAGATCCCATATATGCAGTAATCAAGAATGAGGGTGTTGGAACATCTGTTATTTTGTCTGCCTGGCTCCCCTTTCTTTGGAAACTGCTTCTCTACTACACCAAGCAATTCTGATGTGCCCTTCTTTCCTGCCACAGGGGTGGGCAAATGACTCAAGGTGGCCACTCAGAGTATCTCATTCCTCCGGGACCCAGATATTCATTGACTAGGGATGGCTGTGAGATCTAGGTAGGAACAATCAGTGTCCTGCTGGGGGGAATTGCTATTGTTACAGGAAGAGAGAGAGGATCTTGTTCTGTGCTCATGACCTGTAAAGATCATGGTAAGGTGTGGGACGCCTGGGTGGCTCTGTCGGTTAAGCATCCGACTTCGGCTCAAGTCACGATCTCGTGGTTTGTGGGTTCGAGCCCCACGTCAGGCTCTGTGCTGACAGCTCAGAGCCTGGAGCCTGCTTCAGATTCTGTGTCTCCCTCTCTCTCTGCCCCTCCCCTGCTCACACTCTGTCTCTCTCTGTCTTTGAATGATAAACATTAAAAAAAATGAAAAAAAAAAAAAAAGATCCTGGTAAGGTGTGAGTGACAGGTGGGCCATTGGAAAGAGTAAGTCAACATGGAGGAAGGGAGGGTGGGAGACATAGGGCTAAGGACCTTGCTTAAGTACTCAGCCCCAATATGTCTGAAAATAGAAAACACCCAGCCTTCTTACATTTATGAGCCAATAAATACCTCTCCCCCTGTTAGAACATGTCTATTTGGGTATAATTTACATGCAGTAAAATTCATCCTGTTCAGATAAATAGTTACATGAAATTTGATCAGTGTTTAAAGTGTGTAATTACTACCACAATCAAGATATAGAATATTTCTATCACCCCAGAAAGTTCTATCCTGCTTCTGTGTAGTCTGTCTTCTTCCACCCTTCCTTCTGGCAACCACTGATTTATTATCCCGTCCCTACAGTTTTGCCTTTTCCAGAATGTTAAGTAAATGGAATCCTTAAGTGTATAGCCTTTGTGTATTGCTTCTTTCACTTGATTGAATGCATTTGAGATCCATCCACATTGTTGCAAGTATTAATAGTTTGTTCCTTTTTATTGCTAAATAGTATTTCATTATATGGATATATCACAGGTTATATATTCACCAGCTCATGGGTATGTGGACTGTTTCCAGCTTTTGGTGATTATGTGGAAAGCCACAATAAATAATTGCATACAGATTTTTGTATGAGCATATGTTTTCATTTCTCTTGGGTAAATACCTAAGCGTAGGATTGCTGAGCTATATGTTAAACATTTATTTAATGTTACAAGAAACTTCCAAACTGTATTCCAAAGTGGCTATACCATTTTGCTTTAGTACCAGCAATGAGCATTCCCATTGCTCTGCTTTCTCACCAGCATTTGATATATATATTTTTTAATTTGAACAATTCTAATATGTGTGCAGTGGCATCTTATTGTAATTTCAATGAAAAATAATGTTAAGCATCTTTCCACATGCTTATTTGTCATTGATACATCTTTAGTGAAGTGTCTGATAAAATCTTTTGCTTTTTTAATTTTTATTATTATAATGTGAGAATATATATTCTGGATACAAGTCCTTTATCACATTTATGTTTTGCAAATATTTACTTCCAGTCTGTTACTTGTCTTTTTATTTTTTTAGAGGTGTTTTTCAAAGAAGCAAAGCTTTGAATTTTGAGCAAGTTCAATTTATCAATTGTTTTATTTTATGGTTTATGTTTTTTGTTTCCTCTTTAAAACTTTGCTGAACCAAGGCCATGGAAAATTTCCCTTTTTTTTTTTTTTTTTTTTTTTTTTTAGAGTTTATATATGGAACTGGGGTTGATTCTTGCCTGCAGTGCTCCCCTCTCTTAAAGATGACTTAGTTGGAGTTTGTTTCTGGCAACCAAAAAGTTTTGACTAATGTAGATGGGATTGTTCACAAATGTTAAATCATTTCTTAAAATGTTTGTCATTTATCTTTGGAGTTCTATTTCAAGGCAACATGTCAATTCTTTCCAAAATTAATTTCAGTGAAAATCCCATCAAGATTTATTTATTTGAACTTGACAAAATGAATTTTTAACCGGGAAGAATAAGTGGGTGAAAAGAGCAATGAGAATTTTAAAAATGAAATAGACTTCGGCTATAAGGTATTAAAACCTACAATAAACCGTGATAATTGAACCAGTGTGGGGCTGGGTGGGAATCAATGGGCAAAGCAATGGAACAACATAACGGGTGTAGATACAGGCCTAGCATGTATGTTTTATATTAGAATAGAAAATAATTCTCTAATCATTGGTACCGGTAAAATTAGTTTAAAAAATATATCTTTAACTGTCATCAAAATGCCATATGAATTAGAACAAAATATGGAAAACTGAAAGATTCAGAGTCTGAAATTGCAATCCTGAGCGGGCTGGCACCTTCTTGGTCTTTTTCTCAAATCAGATTTGCTCTTTTTATGTGATTTAACCAGATTTCATGATTGCGCATACAGTCTGCATTCCATTACAACACACCCAGGTCATGCAGCAATATAGGTTGTATTGGTCTTCTTTGTTGAAAGCAGAAGTACTCTGTTTTGATGCACAAATTTATTTATTTTAGTCTACTACTCATCAGAAGCATTTGTATTCAGGCAAGATTTGTGAAATAGTTTCCCCGCCAAATTAAATGTGGCTTCTAATATATTTCCAGAGGGAGCATTTTATATATATTCTTGAGAGTGTGGGGTCTAGGGAACAAAGTAGAGGGCCTGGATTGACTGTAGTGTTTCCTGTGAGGTGAAGCCACATTTTTCTTCTCTTCATAGATGCTCCAGCCTGGGGGATTAATGTTTACCTTGATTTAATGTCTCATCAGAAGCATGACATCCACAGCAGTCTGGCTGCAGCAGGATTAAATGAAGCATGGCCGTTTCTTCAAGACAGACTTAAACCTCAAGCCTTCAGCCCTAGAGGGGCGGGGTGGGAGATGAAGAGAGAACAAAAATCTATTGAACTCCCAGTAGTAGAGGGAGAAAGAAAAATTTAAACCCCTTCACCACGGGCACAATTTAGGGGCTGAGATGAGGTTTATATTTTAAAAAAAATTCTAGGAGTTAAATCCAAGTTTAGGAGGGTTTTGGCTCATAGGTACACCACTCTGGGGGTCAAGGACGATGTGCAGCTGGCCCTGGACCACTTCTACCCCACACCCCATCAAAGTGACCTTCAGACAAGGAGACAAACTCAGTCTTTAAGGCAGAAAGAAAGGGAGATTATTTTCAGTGTTTGGAAATTGAATCTAAAGCCCTGTCAGGACAAATTGTGCCAGAGCAGCATATTCTTCCTCCAAGAAGCAGGTCAATGAATATAGGAAATGCTAAACTAGGGCAGGGTGAGGTCCATCCTGCCCAGAATTCTGCCTCTGACTGAGGATGGGTGGAGGGCTGTGGGAACTGAGCTTTATGGGTTTCTCTTTCCACCCCCAAATTTTCTGGGTTCCTTCACCAGAATCATTAAAGTATCTGGCAGTCATGAAATTTTCTTACAACCCTTGTATTTTTAGCCAGTATTATTTCAATGGGATAATGAGTACTTTAGTTCACTCAATGCTATATAAAGTGGTACTTATTTGTCCTAGAATCAACCACTTCCAGTTTCAGGGGTAGATCTAAATTCTTACATAGCAGAGTTTGGGGTTCTCATATTCATTCCTTCCATCTTCTGTATGACTTCATAGGCTCCATCCAGCCTTTCCTCTTATGACCACTCTTCCCTCCTCCTCACATGGAGTTCATTGATTATCCCCTCCCCCTTTTTTCGTTCCTTTCTGGCACATTCTTTCTCTCCATCTCTCTCTCTCCTTCTCTTTCTTTCCTAGTTGTGCTAAAGAGACTTATACATGGTAGGCCTTTGGGCCATGCCTGTTCTTCTGTCACATTGTACTCCTCTTCCAGTCAGTGCCTAGCCCTGAAAGGGCAGTGAGTAGGCAGAGAGAAAGAACATTGGGCTAAAGAGACAGACCAAGTTTAAAAATCTTTCAGAATCACTTAATACCTGTATGACCTTGAGTAACTCAGCTTCAGGTTTGTTTTTTTATTTGCTTTTTTGTTTTGTTTTTCAAATGAGAAAACTTCACACATCTTTATAAATGATTTGAAAAGCCTTGGGTATGTAGTTCAACAGTCTGATAAAACTAGTCTATGTTTTGAACAAATCAATGCAGGTCTCAATACAGGGTCTGATTTGTTATCATTTCACTCCCATACTATAAGTAACACAGCTGAAAAGTCTAGTGGGTCCAGGTAATTAGCGACATCCACCTTCTTTGTCTAATTGGCAAGAACATGGCAACCAGTGGCCAGCAAGTAGAGACTTATATCATCACTTCCCCATCATACCTTGTAGTAGCAGTCTTTTTTTCCCCCTTAAGTCTATTTATCTATTTCTGAGAGAGAGAGAGAGAGAGAACAAGCAGAGGAGGGGCAGAGAGAGAGGGGGCAGGGACAGAGGATCTGAAGCGGGCTCTGAGCTGACTACAGAAAGCCTGATGTGGGACTCGAACTCATGAACCATGAGATCATGACCTGAGCTGAAGACAGCTGCTTAACCGACTGTGCCACCCAGGTACCCCTCTTGTAGTAGCAGTCTTAAGGGAACATAATGATGAGAATCCTCATCGAATGAACCTAAAAGCTGGACACATAGGGGCTAATGTTTGCCATCACATTCTACAACTTCAAAGAAACTATCTCCAATACAACTATTCTCACAACTTATTTAAAAGCCTTGGGAAAATCCATTAGGGAGCTCTTGAGCAAGAATTGCCCATCAGCAATGTCACCTTTTGGGCTGAAATTGCTGGGACCTCATATTCCCATCTCATTCAGTCATTGGGCAGTCCCAGAAAAGGCATGACCTTCGGGAGGCATTTCTCAGCAGTTGAGATAAACTCTGAAGGAGATGATAGTTGGAGGCTCTCTGCTAGCTGCGTGCCCCACCCCTGGACAGCAAGTCCTTTCTTGAAGGGGGATCTGGACAGCAAATATTCTTGTCTACCATAATAAGTTATTGTTTTTAAATATACTCTAGTGCTATGTTTTCATTCCTATGTCTTTAATATAACATTGCAACATGCATTACTTATTGCTGCATAACACTCCAAAATTTTATTAGCTTAAGTGACAGTGATTTAGTATTTTTCAAAGTTTTGTGTTGGTTGGGATCACCTGGGTGATTTTTCTGCTGGTCTTCTCTGAGGTCACTCATGTAGCTGTAGTCATACTCTCTTTCAGTCATAGGTAGAAGGTCTGAGATGGTCTTACTCACACATCTAGGGCCTTGATGTTGGCTGTTGGCAAGCTATGTCTCTTTCTCCATGTAATCAGTCTCTCATTTGGTAGCTTAGTCTATTTTTTTTTTTTTTAATGGAAGTGGATTGTTCCAAAGGTAAATATTGAAGCTGAAGCCCAGACACCAGAATTGGTTAAATCCTATTGATCAAAGCAAGTCATAAGATAACCCATATCTAAAAAGTAAGAGTAGACTCTACTTGATGGTAAGAGCTGTAACATATTGTGACTCCATTTTTCATCTACCACAGTCTATTCGTTAGCCTTCAAATACAGAACGTGCTTACTCCCCTCAAAGTTATTCCCATTACAGCATCATTATCAAGCTTGGAGACCACAGTCTCCATGTAATTTGGAACAAAACTGGATCATTTTGAAAGCCATAGATATGGTTGTGCTAAAAATAGCTGCATCTAAGAATTGCCATTCCTAAAAGAAAAACTCTTGATATCCTTAGTGACACAGATTATTGCCTAATCTTTGCTTTGAGGTTGGCTGGTTTTCCTGGGTGACTTATGGAAAGATCTTTAGATTTGTCATAAAGAATGCAGACATAACTCACATCCTACATTATTAAACACCAGGGCTTCTCATTGTAGAAAATCAGTCTTGTTAATGTCAAATCAAATTCTGAACTTGATCAGTTTGTATGGTAAATAGGTATTTCAGTTGGTTCATTCCATAAGTAAGTCTTATTTCAGCCAAAAAGTGGAAAAGGATTGTTTCTCAAATATTACCTTGAAAACTGTTGCTCTTCAAGAAAAAGTTGAGGATGAGGGTTTATTTTTTTTTTTTATCTCAAAGCATTCTGAGCCATCTAAAACTTAACCACATCTATTGTGGAAAAGTATGCTTGTGAGAGTGGTATCTCAAAATTTTTCTTGGCTCCATCTAGCTTTTGGGAGTCATGAACTCATTAAAAATCTAATGACAACCATTAGAAATTATCATATGCTCAGGATTTGGGGTTAATGGATCCCTTGGTATCTTTCATGATAATGTTAACAGTTCTTAAAATTTAAGAGGCCTATGAATCAGCTCAGGTGCTTGTCAACAAAGGTAGAATCCCAGCAGGCTCCAGCATTTGTAATTGGTGTAGCCTGGATAGGACCAGGAATGCCCACCCCACCCCCCCTCCTTCTTTTTTCTTTTAACAAAAACAGCAAATGAATCTGATGCAGGTTAATTTTGGCTGCATTTGAGAAACTTAGGGTTCATAAACCCTCCAATTAAAACCTTTGATGTTTCTGGATACACACACACGAGTGCATGCACACATATAAAAGACTAAAAATAGCAGATGAATTACTTTTTTTCCTTTCCTCCAGTCCCAGTTACTGCACAAGAATTTGAGGGGTGCCTGAGTGGCTCAGTCTGTTAAAGTGCCTGATGTTTGATTATGGCTCAGGTCATGATCCCACAGTTTGTGGGATAAAACCCTATGTTGGGCCCTGTGCTGACAGCACGGAGCCTACTTGGGATTTTCTTTCTTCATCTCATCTCTCTCTACATCACCTCCCACTCCCACCCCATGCTTAGGTACTCTCTCTCAAAATAAATAAATAAACTTAAAAAAGAAAAAAAAAGAATTTCAGTGATTCAGCTATTACATCTGCATCAATCTAATGATTACACTGGAGTGGACTTAAACTGTATAAATTTGTCTCATTGTATATGTAGAAATATATGGACTTCTTGGTTACTTAGTTGCAGTTTTAAAATCTTGACTCCTCGAGGGGCGCCTTGGTGGGTCAGTCGGTTCAATGTCTGACTTCTCAGGTCATGATCTCATTGTTCTTGGGTTTCACCCCACTTCAGGCTCTGTGCTGACAGCTCAGAGCCTGGAGCCTGCTTCAGATTCTGTGTCTCCCCCTCTCTCTCTCTGCCCCTCCCCTGCTCATGCTGTCTGTCTATCTGTCTGTCTCTCTCTCTCTCAAAAAGAAACATAAAAAAAAAATCTTGACTCCTTGAAATTGCTATTGAAGACTAAACACCAACTATATATTCTCCAAATGATGTAATTGCTGTTAATTTATATGTATTTATTTTCACAAAGTTGGAATCAGTGTGGTTATCTGCTGCTTATAACATTTTCCCTACGCAGGGATGCCGTTATTTCCATATATCAACATCATCCATATACTTGCTATTTTATAAAGCCATAATACTCCATTGGGAAAATATGCCAGAATTTATTTCTCATTGGCAGGTTTTGTGTGTGTGTGTGTGTGTGTGTGTGCGCGCAGTTTCTATTTAACATCAGCTGTATGCTGTGGCACCTCTTTTTTAAAATGATTATTGTGACCAGAAATTATCAAGTGAAAGCAAGATGGAAACATCCTAAAAGATACTTGGGTCTTAAATTGGTACATAATTAGGCCCCCAAATACGTAATAAATTTAACCCATTATATTGTCAAGAAGTGAAACACAACTTTCGGCATTAAGAAGTTCGATGTTTTTAGATTCTTGACAGGAATGTAGCAACTAGGAATAGGTAGAGAGAAGCTCCTCCTGTGGGAAATATCAACTGTATGCAAATTTATGAAGTTTAGTTCATAAGCAGGGTAAAGGGCAGTTGGATGATACAGAAAGAGAACTAAATTGAAATGATAATGGGTGTTGTTTCACAGACTTCCTCAACAGACAAAATAAGCTTCTACAATGGCAGATTCTAAAGATAGATATTGGTGTTTCAGGAGACATCAGCTCTCTTGAAATCTGTTGGAAGTCTAATTTGGCTAAACGGAGGGCGTCTGAAAAATTTTTGACTATGAGACCATTACTGAGAAAGTAAAAGATTTAATATAGGCAAATATCATCCTAGACTTGAACCAAAGAAGGAAAAACTGATTTATTAATGTAATAGTAAATGCCTCATGCCAAAGAAAAGGAACACTGGGCTTAGTTATTCATGTGCCATAGACTTTAAAAGCCAATTGTTAAAATGCGTCCTTGACATTCTGAAAGGGAAAATAGATGATGAAGGGTGGAAAGCTCTCTAAATGTAATTTGGACTGTACAAAAGTTTTGGAAGGTTCAAAGAGAAAGGCAAAAGGAAAGACATCTAAGGAAAATAATGTGGTTGCATAGGTATTCCATTCTACATCCAAGTGAATAAAAGACTTTTGCAAAAGATATAAATAGACATATAATGAAAGATAAATATAAAAGAATGACAGGAATGTAAGAAAAGCACTAAGAAGCCTAAAACACAGGAGAAGTGAATGGGGTTTAGAGAGAGACAAAAAGAGGAACAAACGTTTATTCTAACTATGTAGAATAAAAAGTTATAGGTCCATGGAATCAATGAGGGGTACAAGAAACCTGAGATTTGCACATGCTATTTCACTTTTTTTTTTTCTTAAAGTAGGCTCCATGCCTAGCTTGGAGTCCAGTGCAGGGCTTGAATTCATGACCCTGAGGTTAAGACCTGAGCTAAGATCAAGAGTTGGACCCTTAATTGAGCCACCCAGGTGCCCCACTATTTCACTTTTTATTTTTATTATTTATTTTTTTAATGTTTTTATTTTTATTTTTGAGAAAGAGAGCATGAGAGGGGGAGGGGCATGGAGGAGGGCAGAGGATCTGAAGAGGGCTTTGTGCTGACAGCAGCGAGCCTGATGTAGGGCTCAAACGCACAAACCTTGAGATCATGACCTTAGACACTCAACCACCTGAGTCACACAGGCACCGTATTTTACTTTTTAAAGGGAGACACGTTAATGCAAGGAAGTATGACCTAAACAACTGAATTTTAATTTTTATCAGCATTTGGAATTAAATTTTAAGTAGAAGGCTTGTGAACTTTTAAAGAAGAATCTGATGATCACCAGGAACCTATAAGCATTCACCAGGTATGAGGGAAGCATATTGATTTCATATCATTTTAAAGTAGTGATTTTGACTGCTAATTCAGGAAAATATCATTGGCTTAGGGTTTGATTTAAGTGTAGAATTTGATCCTTTTTCCTTCTTGTTATTTAGGATAAGATGGTTAAAACGCTTTGTAGATTATTAAAAGAATTAATAACTTGTCTAATAGCTATTGTTTAATATTTAAGGAGAGTCTTCGTCTTTTTGTCTAGAATATGGCTCTGTCCTGGAAGTTCAAAATTTACACCAGGGACTTGAGAAAAGGAATATATTCAAACATGAGTTTTAGATAAAAAGAAATCTCACTATGACAATTTTATGTGGGATGTTGCTTACTCAGATTTGACTCTTGGACACCACAAGTGAATCCAAGCCAGCCGCAATGGACTATAAGGATGACAAGAAGGATTTGTTGACTTTTTCTAACTATCCCCCAGTCTGTGAAAAGAACTGAGAGTTCACTCCACTGTGGTAGGCTGAATAATGGCCCTGAAAGACATCTAAGTCTTAATCCTTGGAGACTGTGAATATGTTACCTTTGTGGTAAAAAGCACTTTGCACATGTGATTAAGGATCTTGAAATTGGAAGTTTCTCCTACTTTGTCTAAGTGAGTCCAATGTGCTCATAAGTATTAGGAGAGGGAATAGGAGGGTCAGAATCACACAAGAAGATGTGAAGATAGAAGCAAAGGTTGGAGTACATGGGCAGCTTCTAGAGCTCTCCCCTAGAGTTTCCAGATGGAATGCAGCTCCTGACTTCTGACTTCCAGAACTGTTAGATATAATAAATTTATGGTGTTTTGAGCCATCAAGTTTGTGATAATGTGTTACAACAATGAAAACTAACACACCTACCATGAGAAAACTAAGGGTTGTATGATGAGATCTGATATAAATTTCTAGTTTTTCCTCAGGGAGGAAGAGATGATAACTGTTTATTAGTGGGACTAAAAGACTCATCCTTATCTAGACCCACTTGTATATATCTTATGTTGTTTTTGTTCCATTTTGTTTGACTATAGTATAACTGCTTACTCAATGCCTTTGTTACTTGGCATCTTGCCAAATTTTAGTTGGTGGAAACAGCCTTTTTTTTTTTTTCTTTAGACTGTAATTCTAGCCTTTATTAATAATTTTATCTAAGGGATGTTTCAAACATTTTGTGAAAAATTTCAAACCTACCTTTGGACACTGTTAAGGAGTTAGCTAATCACTTATGTTCTTTTCCTCCAGCTTTATTGAGATGTAATTGATATGACATTTTTTAAGTTACAATGTGATGATTTGAGACATATGTATATTATGAATATTTACCACAGCAAGGTTAGTTAACACATCCTTTGCCTTTCATAATTACCATTTGTTGTTATGATGGTGAGAACATTAAGGCTCTACTTTCAAGTATACAGTACAATATTGTTAACTATAGAAACCATGCTACACATTAGATGCCTGGAACTTATGCATCTTATAACTCAAAGTTTGTACTCTGACCAACATCTCTCCTGTTCAAGCCAACCTTCAGCCCCTGGAAACCACCATTCTACTGTTGGAATACATTCTACCTATGTATTTAGCTTTTTTTTTTTCTTTTTCAAGATTCCACATATAAGTGATACCATGCAGTATTTGTCTTTCTCTATCTGGCTTATTTTACCTAGTACAGGTCCATCATATTGCCCAAATGGCAAGATGTTCTTTCTTTTTGTGGCTGAATAGTATTCCTGTGTGTGTATCTGTATCACATTTCCTTTATCCATTGATGGACCCTTAGGTTATTTCCATATTTTGACTATTGGGAATAATGCATCAATGAACATGGGCGCACAGATATCTCTTAAAGGTAGTAATTTTATCTTCTTTGGATATATATCCAGAAGTGAGATTGCTGGGTCATATGTTCTATTCTATTTTTAATTGTTTGAGGAACCTCCATACTGTTGGCTATAGTGGCTGCACCAATTTATATTCCTAGCTATAGTGTACGGGGGTTGCCTTTTCTCCACATCTTCACCAGCATTTGCTATCTCTTGTCTTTTTGAAAATAGCTATTCTAACAGGTATGAGGTAATCTCTCCTTGTGGTTTTGATTTGCATTTCTTTGGTAGTTAGTGATGTTAAGTACCTTTTCATGTACTTGTTCATTTACATGTTTTCTTTGGAAAAATATTCAAGTTCTCTGCCCAATTTTTTAATCAGATTGTTTATTTTTTTTGCTATTGAGTTGTAGGAGTTCTTTATGTAATTTGGATATTAACCTTTTATCAGATATATGGTTTGGAAATATTTTCTCCCATTCTTTAGGTTGTCCTTTAATTTTGTTGATTGTTTCTTTTGCTATGCAGAAGCATTTCATTGGATGTTGTCACACTTGTTTATTTTTGATTTTGTTGCCTGTGCTGTAAGTGACGTATCCCAAAAATCATTGCCAAGATGTCAAGGGGCTTTTGCCCTGTGTCTTCTTCAAGAGTTTTAGTCTCAAGATTTACATTTAAGTCCTTAATCCATTTCAAGTTAACTTTTTTGAGTGGTATAAGATAGGGTCCAATTTCATTCTTTTGCATGTGTTTATCCAGTTTTCTCAACACCATTTGTTGAAGGGACTATCCTTCCTCGTTTAGTAGTCTAAGCTCCTTTGTCAAATGTTAGTTGACAATAAATGTGCATTTGTTTCTGAGATCTTGATTCTGCTCTACTGGTCTATGTCTTTTTTTTTTTTAATTGAAATATAGTTGACGTACAATACTCTATTAGTTTCAGGTATACATCATAGTGATTTGATATTTTCATAGATTATGAAATGATCCCCATAAGTCTATTACCATCTATCATCACACAAAGTTATTGCAGTATTATCGATTATATTCCCTATGCTGTATATTATATCCCCACGACTTTTAGAACTAGAAGTTCGTACCTCGTAATCCACTTTACCTATTTCATCCTACCCTTCCTAATTCCTCGTACCTCTGATAACCAAATTTGTTTACTCTATGTGAGTCTGTTTGTTCATTTGTTTTGTTTTTTAGATTCTGCATGTATGAATGAAATCATATGGTTTCAAACCCTGATTTCAAATTATGTGTCTATTTTTATGCCAGTGCCATACATACTATTTTGATTATTATAGCTTTATAATATAGTTTGAAATCAGGAAGTGTGATGCTTTTAGCTTCTTTCTCAAGATTGCTTTCTCAAGATTTGCTTCAGGATCTTTTGTAGGTGCATACAAATTTCAGGATTGTTTTTTCTATTTCTATGAAAAATGCATTAAAATTTTAATATGGATTATGCTGAATCCACAGATAGCTTTGGGTGGTATGGACGTTTTAGCAATATTAACTCTTCTAATTCATGAATGTAGGTATCTTTCCATTTGTTTGTGTTGTCTGCAGTTTGGTTCCTCAATGTTTGATTTTTATGGTATATGGATCTTTCGGTTTCTTGATTAAATATATTCCTACTTATTGTTTTTTGTTTGTTTGTTTGTTTGTTTGTTTGTTTGTTTTAAGTATGCTCCATGCTGGGTGTGGGCTGGGCTATATGCAGGGTTTGAACTCATGACCCTGAGATTAAGACCTGAGCTGATATCGATACCAACTGAGCTCCCAGGTGGCCCTATTTTATTTTTTTGATGCTATCATATAAGATTTTATTTTCTTGACTTCTTTTATAGATAATTCATTGAGAGTATATAGGAATGCAACTGATGTTTGCTTTTTTGTTTTTTTATCCTGAAACTTTATTGAATTTGTTGATTAGTTCTAATAGGTTTTTTGTAATCTTTAGAATTGTCTCCATTTAAGATCGTGTCATCAGCAGAGACAATTTTACTTCTTTCCGATTTGGATGCCTTTTCTTTTTCCAATTTGGATGCTTGATTGCTTTGGCTAAGCTTTTCAGTACTATGTTGAATATAATGTTGAATATTAGTGGTGAGAGTGGGCATCTTTTTGTGTTTCTGATCTTATAAGGATGGTTTTCTTTTCTTTTTTTCTTTTTTTTTTTTTCTTTTGAGAGAGTGAGAGAAAGAGTGAGAGCGAGCGAGAGAGAGAGGGGAGGGGAGGGGCTGAGGGAGACGGAGAGAATCTTAAGCAGGCTCCATACCCAGCATGGAGCCCTACGTGGGCTTGATCTCACAACAATGAGCTCATGACCTGAGCTGAAGTCAAGAGTTGGATACTTAACAGTCTGAGCCACCCAGGTGCCCTGGGATAGTTTTCAACCTTTTACCATTGAGTACAATGTTAGCTGTGGGTTTGCCATATATGGACTTTATTATGTTGAGTATACTTCCGTATTCAGTTTGTTAACAGTTTTTATCATAAATGAATATTGAATTGCATCGAATGCTTTTTCTGTATCTATTGACATGATCATAAGATTCTTTTGTTTTTCCTTCTATTAGTATATCACACTAATTGTTTTTCCATGTTGAACAAACTGTGGCTGCATAGTCTTCCCATGAGAGTGTGCACTGCAGTGGATGCCAGTGATATGGGTTGGGCCAGGGTGTGCAGTTGGACAGCTGGAGGGTGATTTTGGCTAGTTGCAGGTGAGCCGACTGGTGCAGTCCAATGGTAGGAGACAGGCCCAAAAGAGGCTATTGGGGCCTTGGCTATTAGAGTATTTCCATACCTACAAGATCTTGCCATGGGTGTGCACATGGCAATGGGCGTCAGCTACCTGAGTGTAAGCTGTTACCTTGCACTCAGGCATCTGCAGAGGCCTGGGCTGGCTACTTGTGTGGGTCCTAGGCTCCAGTGGTGGGGGTGGGGGGAATGAGAGAGGAATTTAAGTGTCTGGCATCAGTAAACATGAATATCTTTGGGGAAAAAAACCAGTGAAATATGCAGGGGGGTCCACAACAGCTGTTCTGGCTATGGCTTTGTTTCTTCAGTGGTGAAAGCTACTAGGATTGTCTCCAGAGCTGGTCACTGGGAAATGCAGTCACTTCTGCTATATGGATGATATTGGTAGCTTCTGCTTTTCTTCCCTCTTCCTCCCAGCTATTTCATCTTAGTTTTGCCTGTCTCTGGGGTGAAAATGAAGTGCGTTCTTTGTGCAGTATCCAAAAAGGCTGGGAAACCTGATGGCTCACCTTATTCTCCCTTTCCCTGTGAAGGGAACTATTTCTCGTTGGGAAGTTCTCTTTTGTTGTTGAGCCATGCCAGCTTGGGGAATGTGATGACAGAAGCAAAACGAAGCTGGTACTTCTTTTGTCATGAAGTTATTCTCAACCTTCCCCCACTGTGTTGCTAAAGTTTAAGTGGATTCCAAAGCTCTCACAGTGCAGTTTTGTTCCTGGATAGCTATCTAATTGATCTTGTGAGGGGACAGAAGCTGGAATCTCCTAATTTGCCATCTTGATGACATCACTATGGAAACATAACTTTTCAGTGCTAGCTCTTCATCAGATTATTTTCACTAAAGATTTTGTTTCCTCCAAATGCCTGCACTGTCTGTAGAGTATTGTAGCTCTCTGTCCAATCCAAATGTCCTGCATTGGTGTTCTTTTTTGTGATAAGTGCTCTCTGCTCTGGCACCATAGTTTTTGGTGAATTGTGTCAATAAGGGGAGCTTTAAATTCCAGAATGTACTCAGTTGAAAAAGAAACCTAATCATAGTGATTCAGAGGATGTCTGGATGAAACAAATTATATCAGTAAAATGCGGAGGTGTCAATTCAATTGATAATAAAGGAAAGGTACTGGAAAGAGCATCAAGAACCAGTTCCCATCATAAACACACAACCAAGACCATTCTTAACACTTCAAATGAAGGGATGACAGTCATCTCCACAGAGAGGTAATGGGGAAGAGGATCTTTCTTAAAACCATCCGCTTTACTGAATAGTTTATGGGGTTAGTGATTTATTTCAAGTCTCAGTGCCAACCTTAACTAGCTTAATCTGGCCCTTCAAGTTTAAATCAAAGGATGACACTTTTACAAAAGCCAGAGTCATAACAAAGGCGTGTTTTACATTCAGTCAGCAAACCAATGGATAATTACTATCCATGTTCCCATAAAAAAACCGAGATAATTTTCTCTTTGTGAAGAAGGGAATAAAGCTGTTAGATTTGTACCGACACCACACTCTTGATAATCCTTAGCAGTGACATAAACAGGCCATGAAAGGACATTGGAACCAAGTTAGAATCCAGACATAATGCAAGATAAACTTTGATCACATAGAACTTCATCACTCTACAGATAGTTTTACAATATGTAGCTTTTGCAACATGAGAGATATGTGAGGTCTAAGGTGAAGAATCATAAAATGAGTAAAATGTGTAAAAAAATATGATTGGGGCAATTACACAAAAATAACATTATTCCCAAATAGCCCAATTAGTGGTAGAACCAAGGATACAAGGTCGATTAGCATTCTTCCAAGTAATACAGTGTGAATTGGCTAAATTGGAAATGAAAAATACTTGATCGGTGAATATCAGAATTGCTCTAGTTCCTACCACTACCCAAACCTACAGCTCAATCTATTTACTTTCCTTCAGTATTCTTAGCTCTGCTCCCATTTAGTTTGTTTTGTTTTTGTTTTTGTTTTTTAAGTAGGCTTCTCACCCAATGTGGAGCCCAACACAGGGCTTGAACTCAAGACGCTGAGATCAAGACCTGAGTTGAGATCAAGAGTCAAACACTTATCTACACTTAACCGGCTGAGCCACTCAGATGCCCCCATTCAGCTTCTGTTATTATTCAAGGGAATTATAAGAAACTATTGATCAGTAACTTAGAAGTGTGTTTCAAGACAAATGTCAAAGACCATTCTGTAGTGAAAAATCTGCCTCAAAAAGGCCTTTCTGACCTAACTGAGATCATTCTGACTCTAGTCCTTCAATTAGAACATAAAGAGGGAATTTAATTAGCATGTCAAATCACGAGGTATTAAATACTGATAAAAATAATTTTAAACTGAGACTGCTAACTACTTTATTATTGGGGAGGATGGAAAGGAGAACCTCTCCCCAAATTCGTAGTGTGTGTTAATTTGACTGCCCTGTAATTGCATAGTCCTGTGCCATAAGTTCTTACCTGCAGCTGCCCAAATGAGCACATGAACCACTTATCCTGACAGTTACCTGCCACAATGCCTGTCTGACCTCTCCCTCACCAATCCTGTTAATCTTTCAAGACCCAGCTTGGACATTATCACCTTTGAGAAGATAAGACATCCTGGCCTAGGCTGAATGTTCCCCCCTTAGGAGCTCCTATATGATACTGCACTCTTTCTTTCTCTTTTTGTAGTAGCATTGACAGTTTATTATTTCACTCACTAGATTAAACCACTTAAGGAAAGGGACTGGTATTTTTATGAATGCATCCAAAGCAAATTCTGACACATTGTAGATGCCCAGTGATCTGTTGAATGAATAAAAAAGGAATGCATATATTATTCCCCATAAACCAGAATAGAACAGACTTCTAAAAGGGCAGTTTCTTAGCAAAAGTCTCTAAAGGGTGGGACATTAGAACTTAATGGTCTTTATTAGAATGTAAGTGCCATGAAGGCAATGACTTGGTTGACTTTACTGTTGTGTCCCTAGTACCAAGAATAATTTCTAATATACAGTGGACACTCATTGAGTGTTAAATGAATGATTAAGTGCAAATTAATCAATAGAGGATCATTTGAAAAAAAAATCCGGTTTCAAAGACTTCTATGGGAAGAGTCTCAAAGGTAACCACAATTATAATTTGAATGATATTTTATAGTTCATAAGACATACTTATTTAATTCTCTTAACAACATTGCTCAGTATATTTTATTACGACCACGTCCATTATGAAAATGAGGAAACCTGAGCTGAGAAAATGGCAAGCAGAACTGAAAACCTGGTTCTATGACCACAGATTTTGGGACCTTTGCACTACACTGAACTTTCTCAACCCATGACATTAAACTTAATGGTTAGTTGGGAAAAAAGGAGCCCTATTTCATGGGTAGCATAACTTTATTTAAAAAATAGACATTTGAAATATCTGACCATCAAGTGACTAGACATAAAAATAAATAACTATGGGTCCCTAAATAACATAAAAGAAAGGTGATATAGGATACCATGTCTAGGGTATAATTCTCCTTTCTAAAAATAAAAGAAAATTAACAAAAAAGATGCTCTGTGAGACCTTCTGTTGATAAAGAAGACAGATTTGATTTTTAACTCACTGAGAGAAACTGTCAGTACGCTTGCCTTAAGTGACAAGCAACTGACAAGTCTTGGAATAAACCAGAAAGAATAAATTATTTGTAGTAATTAATATAAACACTTATTTACCATTTATTTATTTACGATTGTGCTATAGGTAATGATAAATATGACAGATTGAGAAAAAATTAAAAGGATTATACTCAGCTGTATCTAGGGAAGATTATATCAATTCATCTTATGGATATGCAAAGAGATGATGGAGTGGATTTTGGAATCCAGCCCTAGATCTCTTCACCTAATCAGTGATATGTTTAAAGTCATTGCTTTAGGCTGAAGAATGCCCTCTCCCAAGAGATAATCCATGTCCTAATCTCTAGAACAGGGCAATTTTACATTATACAGAAAAAAGGAGGGTGGTTTTACCGATGTGATTATATTAAAAATTTTGAGATGAGGAAATTATTTTGGATTATCCAAGTGGGCCCTAAGTGCAATCACATGTGTCTTTATAAAAGGGCATAGAGAAATCTCCTCACCTAAAGGGAGATTTGACATAGTCAGCAGAAGGGAAGGCAATGTGACCAGAGAGGCAAAGGTTGGAGTTGACGTATCCACAAACTAAAGAATGCTGGCAGTCATGAGGATCTGGAAGATGCAGGGAATAGATTCTTCCCTAGAGCATCTAGAGGGAGGATGGCTGTGCTGACACCTTGAGTTTGGCCCAGTAAAACTGAGTTTAGACTCCTGGCCTCTAGAATTATGAAAGAATAAACTTTTGTTTTTTAAGCCACCAAGATTGGGGTAATTTGTTATAGCTGTCATAGGAAACAAATACACCCACCACACATATAGCATTAGCAGGTAGTTTTGGAAAGTGCTGCTTTGATTTAGATGAGGGGGCCTGATAGAATCAATGGGGGACAAGTATCCTGTTTGAACTTGACTCTGGTCCTGAAAACAGGAAACATTCTGCTTGATACTAGAAAAGCACATTGTTTTTTCTCTTCCTTAAAGAATTCAAATTGGATTAGAACATTTTGGGGGCAGGGGAGCTAACACATGGAAGCAACCAAGTGGATAGCATGACGGAGATAATAGTCTTATGTTTAATGATCTCCCCTGGAAAATTGAGGAATAACTCTTAGGTTTTTAGCTTGGGCAAGTAGAAGCCATGGAGGAGACTACTAGAAGAACCAATTGGGCTAGTGTGGGCAGAGGTATAAATTGAGAATTTCATTCTCGATGTGTTAAATTTAGGCTCTCTGTTAGGTACCTAAGTACATAGGTCAAGTAGTCAAATGAACATAGGGATTTGAAGCCCAGGAGAGAGGTTAAGGCAGAAGACAAACATTTGAAAGAGTTAAAGAGAAAGTAAATGTTAGAAATCTAACTTAATATTTTATTCTATCTAATATACTGATGCATATTTTATTGATCATGTATTTTAAAATAGTATTTCTATTCCTTGCCATTTTTGCAGCTCTGTTAGTTAAGATTATATAAAATATCATTGAATCCCTCATTGCATTTATTATTTAGAAAGCATAATGCTCAATGAAGTCATTTCTCTGTACACAAGTAAAATGTGATAAAATCTATATCTATACTAGGTAGCTTTCTCTCATTAAGCATGAGAGATATCTGAACACTGTTTTTAGCAACTTTTTTTTTTTTATCAGAAGTGAGTAGAGACCAACCCCTTGCTAAAGTAATCATAGAAATCAGAAAAAATATCATTATACACATCATAGGACTGCATGTAATTATATATTTTTTAACTTTTTTTAATGTTTGCTGTGAGAGACAGTGAGCACGAGCGGGGGAGTGACAGAGAGAGAGGGAAATAAAGAATCCCAAGTAGGCCATGTGTTATTGGTGCAGATCCTAGTGCAAGGCTTGATCTCACGAACTGTGAGGTCATGACCTGAGCCGAAATCAAGAATTGGACACTCCACCAATTAAGCCACCCAGGCACCCCCTTAGAAACTTAAATATTTTTCAGACCTAACTCTTGTAAGGATAACTTCCCTATTATGTACTACTAGGGACATTATGGAATTTTTTTAATATAAATTGAATGTCTTTTTTAATTACATGTAAGTACCGTAAAGAAACTTATGACAATCCCACTAAAATACTTAAGTCTGTAGGTGATACGAAGTGTGCTATAGTTGTAGTTCACAAATATAGTCATATTATATTTTGGATTAACCTCTTGAGCCTCCACCTTTGCTTTTATCAGGAAATCAAAATCTTATGAAGTGTCCAAAAATCATTAGGATTTACTGTTATACTCTACCTGCACAATCCCAAAGAGGAGCTGACACATTGCTGTCATGGAAGAGACTTGGGGTCTGATTAGTCCACTATCATGTAAGTGTTGTTTCTTACCACCAAATGATCCTACAGATGAAGACTGACCTTACACAGCCTGTTTGACTATACTTATCCAGTGCTTATAGAAGGATGCCCCATGCTTGGGGTTCTGAAGCTTCAGCCTTAGCACTCAGGTTAATGTCACTTTTCAGGGATTAGCTCATGCTGAGATTCCTTGTCTGGTATTTATCTTTTGTATCAGAATGCTTTTTTCCTAAACCTTTCAAACAAAATGGTCTTACTACTCATTTTTTATCAAACAGTGGGGTTATTTAATCACCCTCTTAGGAGAGGCTATTCTTAATGACTCCAGGGTTCATAAAACTACCTTTCTTTTTCTTTTAATTAAAAAAAATTTTTTTAATGTTTATTTTTGAGAGAGAGAGAGAGAGAGAGAGAGAGAGAGAGAGAGAGAGAGTATGGCTAGGAGAGGGGAAGAGAGAGAGGGAGACACAGAATCTGAAGCAGGCTCCAGGCTTCAAGCTGTCAGTGCAGAGCCTGACACAGTGCTCAAACTCATGAACTACAAGATCATGACCTGAGCTAAAGTCTGATGCTTAACCAACTGAGCCACCCAGGTGCCCCACACAACTATTTTTCTAAAGATGGCTATTGTCAGAGTCAAAAGTGTTTGTCCTAAGGAAGATTTTTCAAGTGATTTTGTAGGCATTTGGTTCCTTGTCCACTATAAGAAAAAAAATCATAGTTTAATCCCTTTTTGCACATTCCATTTCATAAAGAATGAAGAATTCCAAATAAATTATCACTTAAATAAAAATGCAAAACACAAATCATTCCTTGAAGGGATTTGCATGATTTTCTAAATATGGCAAAAATTTCAGTGTGCCTGAGTATCATCTGGAAGAGAATGATCTTTAATTAGGAAGTTCCATCTCAGCATAGTAACAAACTGTCACAGGTTTATACTGCATTACTCTATAAACATTTAAAACATGATAGCAAGTTGAAAGGACTTCTGTCTTGGCCATGCCAGAGTAACGTGTTCCAACTTGCCCTCTTACTGTAATCCAGCAGATAACTGGAAATTAGTACAGGACTGTGGTTCCTACAGAAGGGAAACAAATGAGGCGAGCCCTATGATAACCCTGGCTTGGACTCTTGAGGTACTTTCCATAGATCATATCGTAGGAAGAGAAAATCAAAGTAAAGCCAGACAGACGTGCTTACTGAATCAAGGAGACAGAGATCAGAGGTTGGAGAGAAGACAATACCCAGAATTTGTGGAGCAGAGAACTGCATAGAGGGAAACTATGCATAAAAGGAGCTTCAGAAATGTACACTGGGTCATTTATGTATGTTGCTAATTATGAAGCTGTGCATAATTTAAGCACAACTCCACGTGGCCAGGCAAGTATTATTGGGAGATCTAAGCTGAACAATTCCAGGAGATATCACAGAACTGGGCCACATTCAAATTCTAATCAGCTGGAGCCTAGACTCTTTGCTGAATACCTGAGGTATTCATATGAATTGCACCTAAAGAGTTTGCATCTTAGCATCAAGGGTAAAAGAGCCCTAGAATAAAGGGTATTTTATTTTATTTTTTAACGTCTTATTTATTTTTGAGACAGAGAGAGACAGAGCATGAACGGGGGAGGGGCAGAGAGAGAGGGAGACACAGAATCAGAAGCAGGCTCCAGGCTCTGAGCCATCAGCCCAGAACCCGACGCGGGGCTCGAACTCACGGACGGCGAGGTCGTGACCTGAGCTGAAGTCGGACGCCTAACTGACTGAGCCACCCAGGCGCCGAATAAAGGGTATTTTAAACCTCCT
Source organism: Panthera onca (assembly GCF_046562875.1). Lineage (NCBI taxonomy): Eukaryota > Metazoa > Chordata > Mammalia > Carnivora > Felidae > Panthera > Panthera onca. Next base: position 61,506,411 of record NC_138347.1, read on the forward strand.
CATCATTGAAAAGATCAAAAACAGCTCTAAAAAGGATCCACAAGTAAGTTCAATGCTTGAAAGGACAAAATTCAACACTCTTAAAGAAAGGTGATTAAATCCAGGCACTAAACAATGTAAAACGCAGTGTCTAGCATCCAACAAAAATTTGGAAGATATGATAATAAACAGAAAAACTGACCCACTGCCAGGAGAAAAATTAATAGAAACAGAATAGATACATAAAGATAGAATTTGCAGACAAAAACTTTAAAATAGTTATAAACATGCTCATTGATTAAATAAAAACAATAAAAAAAAGACAATGTAATAAATACATAGGTGTATATATCCAGAAAGTTTTCCCTTCTGTGTAAGCTATAGAAAACTGCAAGAAAATGTCACTTCCACCCTATAGGAGGTTGAATAATATCTCCCTAAAGATGTCCAAGACTCAGTATTGATAAAATGCCAGCTGTCCCCAAATTTATCTATAGATTTAATGGGATCTCAATAAAAATTTCCGCAGACATTTAAAAGAAATTCACACCCTAATTATAATTTCTACATGGAAATGCAAAGTTTTGGGAACAGCCAAAACATCCAAAAACAGCTTTTTGGAAAGCCCAAGTTTTTACGTAACAATGTAGTATTTCTTAATTTTAATACTTGCTTACCATCAAGCTATATTAATCAACATTGTGTGGTGTTGTGTGGGGATGAATATATAGATCAGAAGACTAGAAATAGACCCATATACATCTATTCATTAGACTTTCCACGAAGATACCTAGGCAATTCAATGAGGGAAAGTATACTCCTATAAACAAATGGTACTAGGAAAACCAGATGCTTATTTGGAAATAGAACTGACTTTCACCTCACAAAAAAGTTTTTAAGTCTAAATTTATCATAGACCTAAGCATAACCAAATCTATAACACTAATGAAAACAAAACCTTCACAACTTGTTACTATACAAAAACTTCTTAGCATACAACCACATGAACTAGGAAAAAAAAAAAAACCAAAAAACTGATAATTGGACACCAGTAAAATTAAAGCTTCATTCTCTTTATAATAAAATGGAAAGACAAGCCACAGACTGGGAGGAAATAGCTACAATAAATATGCTATATGTACATGGTATATATTTAAAATGAGTAGCAGGTAGTTTTCACAAAAGAGGATATTTGGGTGGCCAATAAATATGTGAAACTGTTTAATATTACTTACCATCATTGATATGCAAATTAACACTACCACCTACACACCAGAATGGCTAAAATTTTAAAAGAGTGACAGTACCAAGGGTTGTGGAAAAAACAGCAATTGGAGCTCTCATACATGTTGGTGAGAAGGTAAAAATGCTACAACCACTTTGTATAAAGAGTTTATTCATTTCTTATAAAGTTATGGATAATACTTATGATGCAGTCTATCAATTCTATTCCCAGATAATTACCCAAGAGAACTAAAATGTAGTCATCACAAAGATTCATGCACAAATATTCATTGCAGCTTTATTTGTAATAGCACAAAGTTAGAAACAACCCAACCATCTATCAGCATGTCAATGGACAAATTTTGGTCTATATTTGTGACATTTATATGACAAATACAGGAATACTGTACAGTAATGGGCAGAGATACATATGCAGTGACATGGGTGTATCTCAAAAACATTCTGTGTGAAAGAAGCCAGACACAAAAAAGTAAATATTATCCCAGTGGTGGGATAATGGAGAACAGGTAAATGTAATTTATAGTGAGATAAAGCAGACCAGTGGTTACCTGGTACCATGAGTATGGTGATTAATGCAAAGGGACACGAGGGAGTTTTTAGGATGAGAGAAATGTTCTATTTCTTGATTGTGATGTGGTTACACAGATGTATACATTTAGCAACATTCATTAAACTGTACATTTAAAATAGATGCATTTTATTATATGTGAATTATATTTTAATGAAGTTGACTTCAAAAAAGGCAGTAGGTCTAGAGAAGGGATGCTAAATTAATAAAAAGGATTTGGAGAAATGATAAATCTTAGACTCTAGCTTGGAAAGATCAAGTCTGAGGGAAAATAAGACTAAAGCTTTAAAATTTTGAAGTAGGCTGAACATAACTTTTCAAAAAAATTAAGTATTTTAAGAGGAAGTGTCCTTTATAAGCCAAATGTTTGTGGTCTCCCAAAATTCCTATGTGGAAGCCCCAACCTCCAGTGTGGCTGTATTATGAGATGGGGACTCTAAGGAAGTAATTATAGTTTTTAAGGAGGTCATAAGGGTGTGTCCCTGATCTGATAGGTTTAGTGTCCTTATTAGAGGGACACACTAGAGCTCACGTACACCATGGAAAGCCAAGTGAAGACAAAGTGCGAAGGTGGCTGTCTGTAATCCAGGAAGGAGGCTTTCACTAGAAATTAAATTTACCAGCACCTTCATTATGAATGTGTAGTCTCCAGAGTATGAGAAAATGAACTTCTATTATTTAAGCCATTAAATCAAAGTATTTTGTTAGACAATTAAGACATATTTTTTCTTTGTATTTTTTTTTAAGTAGGCTTCATGCCCAACATGGAGCTTGAACTCATGACCCTGGGATCAAGAGTCAAACACTTTACTGACTGAGCCAGCTAGGCGCCCCCAGACTAACACTATTTTTTAAACTTAAAATGGCAAGTTTAAGAATATAAAGGTTTGTAACACTTTACAGAAGAGGTAGTGATCTTATAAAGCTCAATAGTCCAAGAAGAGAGAGTTGAGCCTGAAAAAAAGTAGGTTCAATAGTAGATCATGGAAAATAATGGTAGGCAGGACATCAGTGTATTTCAAGGTTTACTGTTGTTTTTATAATGTTGGGTCAAGAATGGAAATCTCCATCCACAAAGAACTTGGTTCTAAGGTACTATTCTTTTCTCTGTCTTGCAGAGAGAAAGTCTTCCAGTGTATATCCCTTGGCTTATCTTTTATTTCTTAATTACCCTTTCAATATTCTATATATGTTAATATCACTTGTCAGTGGGTACATGGCTTCCATTATAACACATATCAAGGTGCATGAGGAAACATAAGAGCATATTATCACATCTTATTATCTTATTATCACTGTTTTCATAGCACCTGTCACAGAGCCTGACAAGTCATAGGGACTATATACCTTGTACCTGAATATAATTCCCAGGTGGTATTCTCCAACCCTAATGTGCTCAGCACATTTTCCATCCCTTTCGTTTCGCATAGCGCTGCAGCTTAACAATGGAGAGATGGCAAGAGCTCCAGAGAAGGAGTCAGTAACCTTGGGTTCTGGTTTTGTGGATGACTTTTTGACCTTGTAAAATTTATGCAACCTCCTTGGCTTTAGCTTTTCACATATAGAATGGGGCTAAAACACAACTTCATTACTTTACAACTACATTACTGATATCAGAGGATATTATGAGAATGAAATAAGACAAGGTATGTGAAAGTGACTTCTAAACTTGTCAGTTCAATTTAGGTGTCAATTATCACTGTGTTTACCTTGCTATTATCAGATACTGTAGATTGAGCCTAATATCCAGTATTTACAATGTTTCCTGTCATGGCTTGGTTGTACTCCCACTGCCCATGATGACTTTTGGAAAAGAGGGGGAATTGAAATCTTTTTTATATCTATTTTTTTAAATAGTGTATCAATGAATTAGTGGATTCCTGTTTTTAAGACACACCAAGAAAAAATTAGTGTTGTGATTATTCTTTATCTTGATTGCTTCTGGAAAACTAATTGATACTTTATTTTCAGACTACCTAGCTACAAAGAATTGTATTTATATCTTAGAAGACTTTAATGTGAGTCAGTTGTATTAATGGACATATTAAAATTAATATAAGTAAAATGTATTAATATAAATTATCTCATCATTTACCTGAATTTCAAAAACAAAATTATATAAAAATATAAAAATGTGACACAAATACAATGAGTACACTTTATGTGCTGTCATACTAAAAACTCAGGCTTTATGGTGTACATCCTTTTCCTGCAAGATGCAACAAGCATAATGCAGCACTAAAAAAGTATATTACATATCTGTTTACCAGGAAATACCCATTTATTTGAAGGTAAAGTTACAAGGAAATCACATAGGAACAGGATTTGTTGGCACAGCATCTGCAGACACCAAATGAAACCAACCTTTTGAAAATATGTCATTTGCCATTTTTTTGTATTGTAGCTTTCAACGTTCTTGCAGTTCATACACAGTTATTTCTGCTCTGTAGCATGTGCATTATACTCTGTGAGGTTTATGACATTTTCGTAACATGAAGTAGTCTCTGACAAATTTATTTCCAGTCTCTCCACTGAAGTCCGTGCTGCCTGTTGTTCTTGTATACGTAAGGCATCATGGCATCAAGTGGTCATTTGTAGTACACTGTCCACAAAGACCAAACACCATGGAATTTCATTGAATTATGGGCAGGTCATGATTTTCAAATGTTTAGCTTAAAAAAAAAATCTTTTTGAACAATCCCATTGTTTGTGTGACCATAGAATAAAGATTTTCTGACATCCTTAGAAAACACTTATTTAAAAACATTTTTTTTAAAGTTTATTCCTTTTTTGAAAGAGAGTATGAGTGGGATTAGGACAGAGAGAAAGAGAGAGACACAGAATCCAAAGCAGGCTCCAGGCTCTGAGCTGTCAGCACAGAGCCTGATGTGGGGCTTGAACCCATGAACCATGAGATGGTGACCTGAGCTGAAGTTGGACGCTTACCCAACTGAGCCACCCAAGTGCCCCAAACATTTTCTAGTTAAATAAACTGAATGAATAAATAGAATCAAAGCTAGTCATGAAACACTGTTTCAAGTCCCTCTGTCAAATGTTCTGTCAGAATTTCTGTTTATCACACAATAGGTTTGTATGGACTTACTTTCTGTTACTTAGGATTCTCCTGCATGGTCAGATAAGGAAGGTTCAGTGTTACAGTGAACCTGCAGAAATCACAAATTGAATCCTAGTCCTTTAATAATTGAGAATTAAGTGTATATGCCATTCTTTTGAAGATCAAATATAATAGCTCTAAATTTCAAATTGGCTTTTTCCCCTCTGTTCTTTTGCAGTAGTTTGTTAGGGCTTAAAAATATGTACAGTGGGGGTGCACAATGAAGTCCATAACATCTTTGTTATTAAAATTCAGTCATGTGTCATTAATTTAAAATTATACATCTGAGGTGCTTAGGTGGCTCAGTTGGTTGAGTGGCCAACTTCTGCTCAGGTCAACATGGGGCTCAAACTCAGGAACTGTGATATCATGACCTAAGCTGAAATCGGACGCTTAACTGACTGAGCCACCCAGGTGCCCCAGAAAACACTTAGATGTTCAGAAATAAATAAAATTTACAGCATGGGCACAAGTGAAAAAGTAATCAAGTCTGCTGATGGGGGCAGGGGGAACTAAAGAGAAAGTGACCCTAGAACTGGGTATGAAGGAATGTGTATGAATTTCCAGGAAAGATGACAATGTCTACTCTTAAGAGAAAATAGAGGAGTATATTGAAATGATGAGAGAGAAAGTTAGGTAAGCAAAGGCTAGAGGGCCAAATCAAGACCTTGGACTTAAATCTTAAATGCTAAAGAATTTTTTTAATTAACAGTATTGTTGAGATGTAATTCACATACCATAAAATCTACCTTTTCGTATACAAATCAGCACCATTTAGTGTTTTCTCAGAGTTGTACAATGATCACTATAATCTAATTTCTGAATACTTCCATTACCCCAAAAGATACTCTATACCCATTAGTAGTCATGTATCATTCATTTTTCTCCCTAGCCCCTACCAGCCACTAATCTACCTCTGTCTCTATAGATATTCCTATCCTGTAAATCTTATGTAAATGGAACTACATAATATGTGTTTTTTTTGAGACTGGCTTCTTTTACTGAGCATAATGTTTACAAGGTTCATCCTTGTTGTAGCATGTAGCAGTGCACCCTTACTTTTTATGGTTGAATAATATTCCATTCTATAAATATACTACATTTGGCTTATCCATTTATCAGTTGATGGCCATTTGGATTTCCCCCTTTTCCCTGCTCTGAATATTTGGGTACAGATATTGTGAATGTTGTCACTTCTCTGAGATATATACATAAGAGTAGAATTGCTGGGTCATATAGTAACTTTCTGTTTAATTTTTTTTGAGGAACTGCTACAATGATTTCCAAAGCATCTGCACCATTTTACATCCTAACAGCAATATTTGAGGGTTTCAATTTCTTCCCTTGGCAACGCTTGTTTTGTTTTTTTAATTTTAGCCATCCTAGTGAGTGTTAAGCACTATCATTGTGGTTTTGATTTGCATTTTCCTAATGACTACAGATCTTGAGCTTCATGTACTTATTGGCCATTTCTGTGTGTTTATTTACATCCTTTCCCCATTTGTTATCAGTCTGCTTTGGCTACTTTAACAAGATATCACAAACTTGACAATTTAAATAGCAGAAATTTATCTTCTCACATTTCTGGAGGCTGAAAGCCCAAAAAGATATTAGAGGTTTGGTTTTTCTTGAGGCCTCTCCCCTTAGCTTGTAGGTAACCATCTTATCACTGTGTCTACAAATGACCTTTATTCTGTGCACACACCTCAAAACTCTTCTTATAAGGATACCAGACATAATGAATTAAGCTCCCACCCTTAATACTCACTTAACTTTAATTACTTCTATAAAGCCCCCCTCTCCAAACACAGATTGAGAGTTAAATCTTCAACGTATAAATTCTGGGGTGGGGGATGGACACAGTTCAGTCCATTATACCATTTTTAAATTGAGACATAAGTCTTTTAGTTGTTGAGTTGTAGGAGTTCCTTATGTATTCTGAATTTAAATCTCTTATCAGACATTGGGATTTATGAATATTTTCTCCCCTTTAATGGGTTATTTTTTTTTACTTTCTTGATGGTATCCTTTGTAACAAAAAGACTTACAATTTCAGTGAAGTCTAATTAATCTATTTCTGTCTTCTGTCATTTGTACTTTATTTTTTAATTTTTTTTAAATTTTTATTTATTTTGAGACACAGAGACATTATGTGAGTGGGAGAAAGGCAGAGAGAGAGAGGGAGACACAGAATGCAAAGCAGGTTCCAGGTTCTGAGCTGTCAGCACAGAGCCCAATGCGGGGCTCAAACCCATGAACCATGAGATCGTGACCTGAGCCAAAGTTGGACACTTACCTGACTGAGCCACCCAGGCACCCATGTCATTTGTACTTTAGATGCCGTATCTAAAAAATTATTGCCTAATCCAGGGTCATAAAGATTTGCTTCTATGTTTTCTTCCAGGAATTTTATAGTTTTAGATTTTATATTATTTTCTATATATTTGAGTTAATTTTTATATATGGAATAAGGTAGGGTTCCAACACTGTTCTTTTGCATGTAGATATTCAGTTTTCCCAGTACCAGTTGTTGAAAAATCTTCTTTCCCTATTGAATTATCTTGGCACCCTTGTTGAAGATAAGTTGACTATAATGTAAGGATTTATTTTTGGAATCTGAGTTCTAATTCATTATATATCTCAACTTACACCAATACCACTTTGTCCTGATTATAATAGCTTTATAGAAAGTTTTGAAATTGGAACATTTAAGTCCTGTACCTTTTTTCCTTGCATTTCCATATAAACATTATGACCATGTTATCAATTTCTGCATCAAAGACAGCTGAATTTTTGTATTTTGTTGAATTTGTAGATCAGCTTGTGATGTATTGCTTTCATAACAATATCACATCTTCCAACCCATAAACTTGGGATACCTGTACATTTATTTAATTCTTTTTAAATTTCTTTCAACAGTGTTCTATAGCTTCCAGTATTCAAATATTGCACTTCTTATGTCAAATTTTTTCCTAGGTATTTTATTCTTTTTGGTACTATCATTAAAAATGGCTTCCTTGGGGCGCCTGGGTGGCGCAGTCGGTTGAGCGTCCGACTTCAGCCAGGTCACGATCTCGCGGTCCGTGAGTTCGAGCCCCGCGTCAGGCTCTGGGCTGATGGCTCGGAGCCTGGAGCCTGTTTCCGATTCTGTGTCTCCCTCTCTCTCTGCCCCTCCCCCGTTCATGCTCTGTCTCTCTCTGTCCCAAAAATAAATAAAAAACGTTGAAAAAAAAAAAAAAATGGCTTCCTTAATTTTACTTTGAGATTGCTGATTGCTAGTATCTAGAAACACAATTGACTTTTATATATTGATATTTTACTAGTTAAAAGATCATTTTAACATTGCTGAAATAATTTATTAGTTCTCATAGTTTTTTTGGTGGATTTTCTGTATGTTAGATCATGTCACCTACATATGGAGAGAGTTTTACTACTTTTCCCATCTAAAAGTATATAACTTTGGTTCCTCATATTAGGCTGAAAACATTCAGTCTTTCACCATTAAGTATAATATTAATTGCGGATTTTTAATAGAAGTCTTTTATCAGATTGAGGAAGTTCCCTTGTATTCCTACTATGTGTTTTTAATCATAAAAGGTTGTTGGATTTATCAAATGGTTTTGTTGTGTGTCTACTGAGGTGATCATGTGTTTTTTGTTCTTTGTTCTATTAATGTGTGGTATATTGATTTATTTTCATATGTTGTAGCAACCTTGCATTTCTGCCATGATATACCTTGTTCATGGTATACAATCCTATTTATGTTATTGGATTCTGTTTGCTAGTGTTTTAAGGACTTCTGCATCTATATTTATTTGGAATATTGATTTGTATTTTTCTTTCCTAGTGACACCTCTGGTTTTAGTGTTATGGCAATACTTGCCTCATAGAAGATGTTGAAGGATTTTAAGCAAGACATGGTGCTAAAGCTTAACCTGGTCCTGAATAAAAAATTTTTTTCAGAGAGGTCACTACAGAGCATGGTGTGAATGGATTAGAAGATGTGAGGATGGGAAGGATGAGACTTGGAGTCTGGGAGACCAGAGAGGAGATAATGGAATGATGCAAATTGGACACATTGTGGTGCTGAATAGAAGTTATGGTCATAAGGATTGAGAGAAAGTGCTAAATACAAATCACATTGAGGAGCTATGTGAGAAATCACATTTCTGTATTCTCTAACAAGTCTTTTCTTGGTGTTCAGAGGATAGGTATTCAGGCCTTGGGGTTCTTTTCGTTCTGCTGACACTGCTGCTCTCTTTTTCTTCATGTCACTGGGAAAACTATTCTCTGCCTTTATAACAGCTGAGATCAGATGAATTTTAGGAAAAGAACTTTGCTAAAGGACCTAGGGAAAAAATAAAAGGGAAACAAGATCAAGTATTCAAACATACAAAATGTGCCTCAAAACACCATCATACAAACATTGTAGAGATTTCTGACCATCTAGTAGCTAATTCTTAGCAAGTAAGCAAGCCCAGTTCTAATCTGCACCCTGTATGATGACCTAGCCTAAAGAATCCTCTTTTTCTTCCTGCTCATAACCCCTCTACAGGAGCCCATGTTGAAATAGAACAGATTATCTATAAAAATGAATGAGTGTTACAGGTGCTTGAGTCATCCTTGGTAAAACAATCACACTTTCTGTAAGAGTCCATCATCAGAGAAATAAATTGTTTAGGGGGAGAGATTCACATTTTTTGCCTCCCTCAAATGATGAGGTCACTGAGGAAGTTTTTTCTTTCCTCTGTGGTAGAGTTCACCCTAGAAATTCAGCATCTTGGTAGAGATATCAGCTCTCCTTTGTGTCTCCCAAAGGGCATAGAAGGGCATTTACTCATCCATTCACTAAACTAACTTTTTCTGACAGCTCACTATGCATCTATCAGTAACTTGCCAGGCCCTGGGTTCACAGTAATAAAAAGGCTCATCCGTTATCCCCAAAAGGCAGGAGTTGAGGCAAGCAGGGCAAACACCTCAAGATCCATTGTGGAACAGTGGGTGAGAACACTGATGAAAATTAGCAGAGCACAAAGAGGCAACATCTCAGTTGAAGATGTTGTAAGGGAAGGGTATCTGGGAAGGCTTTTTGGAAGTACTAGTAATTTGTGCTTGAACAATAAGTACTGGTTACCCAGAGGAAGAAAGTGGGGGATATTGGGGAAATAATGGGGGACAAAGGGAGAAAATTGGGGATATGCCTGTCACGGAGAAGCATCAAAATTAAGAAATGAAAAACTACCTGGATTTTTGCATGTATTTGCTTTCAGGATACGTTAAAATTCTTCCAGAAGTTCCCAAAATAGTAAACCAACTAGTCCTCTGATAGACTACTGGAATGAGGCTCACAGATTGCTTGGCAAATAAATTGGCACAAGTTGATTTCTCTCTCTAAACCTTCATTATTTTAACCTTTAAAAGAAAGGAGCTGGACTGTACGAGCTTTACTGTCTTTACATTGTATACTCTTCCTGAGAGAAATATATATATATATATATATATATATATATATATATATATACACTATATTTATATACATACTATATATAATATTATATTTATATATACAATATATATATAATATTATATTTATATATATTGTATATATAAATATATATAATATATATTTTTCCCCCTATGGAAAGGTAGCTAAGATATCCAGAAAGGAAGTTGCAGAGTGTAACTGGAATTCTGGGATGGCTGGAGAGTCTTTTGGTGTAGGGGAACAGAGTGGACTGGAATAGTAGGTAGATTGGAAAGCAGCACTGTGGCTTCAGCACCACTTCATTGGGAGTGGGTCAGAGGAGGGAGAAAAAGTAAAGATGTGTGTAGTGCACTGGGGTTGCAGGAGATTCAGAAATGAATTTGAAAATCTCAGTTATGAAAGATGCTTATTCTGGAATTTCGAAACTGTGGTTCTTAGTTAGCAGCGGTGTGCTGTGCGTATCTACTCAAGGCACTCATGTCCTTATGTCCCGGACATTTTTCTCTTATTCATTCATTTGTTCATTTGTTTTTTTCATTTGTTTATTCATAAGGAATTCTTCATCTTGTCTCTCCTAATAGTTTTTTCAGAAAGAAAATGCAGAAAGCTCTAACTGCAGAGATGTCATTATTGAGGAGATCCCTTTATGAAAGTGTACTAAATACCAGAAACACAAACCACTGTCCTTTGGACTGAATGCTGCACGTTTGGTCCATAAAACGTATAAAGAACATGAACCATAATTCAAAACCAAGAATTCAAATCTGAATGGTTACCTTATCAAATCAGATTTGACAGCATAAGATCACTAATCTTAATGGCAACAATTAGGTGGACTTGAGTACTATATACCCCCTTCGTAGAGGTGTATGTACTTGGGTCTCAAATGCTTTGTGTTTCAGTTTTTCTGAGTTTATTTTTTATTTTATTTTATTAAAAATTTTTTTTTAATGTTTTATTTATTTTTGAGAGAGATAGCGTGTGAGCCAGGGAGGGGCAGAGAGAGAGGGAGACACAGAATCTGAAGCAGGCTCCAGGCTCTGACCTGTCAGCACAGAGTCCGATGCAGGGCTCAAACTCACCAATTGTGAGATCATGACCTGAGCTGAAGTTGGATGCCTAACCAACTGAGCCACCCAGAACCCCGTTTTTCTGCCTTTAAATTGGCAGATGATATGGAGACCTAACTCATAGGATGGTCCTAAGGGTTAAATAAATTAATACACTAATACCCTTCATCCCGTGCCTAGTACAAAGTAAGTGCTATGTCAGTGTTTGCTATGATTATTATTATTATTCCTCCCCAGTTAAGCTTAATCTTTACTGCTTGCTATTGTCTTACATCCATCTGGAGTTACTCATTTTTGTTTCCTGCATGGCTCCTAGAAACATTTGTGTTTTGATCCCTGCTGTAGGCTCTTAACATTTGTGGATTTGACATTTGTGATTTTACCCACTCTGTGATTTTAAAGCCACCCAAATATCCATGACTCATTCAGATTGTGATTTTATTGAAGCAAAAATTAGAATCACTCATCTTGAAAGCCTGGTCAGCAGAAGCAAACCACTCAGCCAGTGAGTGGGCCCAGCTCAGCCTCCACGTCTCATGTGGTGCTGTTGTTCTGTTCTATACAGTAACTGTCTCAGGGTCTGCCTAGAAGGGAACATCTATTATAGTATTCATTTCATTTGGCTATCAACGCATGCCCTCTATGCACCTCAGGATCTGTGGGCTTTTTGCTGTGACACAGTGTTATCCTTGCTTCCATAGTAAACACTCTTAACAAAATATTCTGTAGCTCAAAGGATTGGAACACTTGAAAAATACAATTCTGAATACAACTGTGAATAATTTCTGTAAGAAGGAAAAGAGAGGTTCTACAGATTTTGTGCAGCCTCAGCGTTTTTAATGGACATACACCCAGCATAGCAAGAAGAGCATAAAAAATGAATACAAAAAAGAAGATCTGGCACCTGGAAAAATAGTTGAAGGAAGCAAAAGTCCAGTGGGAGCTCACTTTTGGGGGAAGAAAAAAACAACCAAAACTGAGGAGATAGGGGTGGGGTTGAAGGAAGAAAAGTAAGTACAGGCAAGGCCTGCTGCTGCAGGATAAATGTGATAATAAGAGATAGTAAGGAGAAGGCAGAACTTTTTGGCTCAGGTCCTGTGTAACCCGAGGTGTCTAAAAATGGAATAGGTAGCCTGACCAAGTTCTAATTTTTAGACATTGAAAAGTGTTTAAGCAATGGCTGGGAAATCAAAGGTCCACCTGGCCCTTGTTCCTAACTACCTCTTTGCTCAGGGGGGTTAGAGGCATGAGTTCTATACCCCAAGGCCCTGGTACCCTTAGGATGGACGCCATTCTCTTGGATCTATTGTTTCCTATCTTGTTTCTGCTGCTTTCCCCAGCTCCTTTGGATTGAGGTTTTATTTGCTTGGTTCTTAGACTTAATGTCACCATGGGATGTGATATTTCAGAAGTCTCTTAGGCATATTTTTACCCACCTGGAGTCCAGCCCAGTCTCCTGCCCCTTTCCTGCATCTTGGAACTGCTCGTCTGGAAGGAGAATTTGGAAATATGTTATCATAAATCTAGTTACCAGATGAAGGAATTCACTTTTTTATTCATTTGTATGGCCTATTTTTCTTTTTTATTTGATGATACTGTAAGTAAATAGGGTATTCAGCTAAATTACCTTTGCAGATAGGTTCATGTCATTGGAAGACTATGATTTTCCAGTGTTTGGAGAAAACAGACATATTTTCCTAATAAGTTCTATGGAGAGGAGAAGATGACTATAGAAATTGCAGACAGAAGGAAAATTATTTTTCTGTTGTCCCTGTCTCCTACTGGAGTTAAGTTTTCTTCCTGTTAGTAAGAAGCTATGCTGCTCTATCTCCACTCCCCTGTGGCAGGTCTTCAAAGGCCAAAAGGACTCTTGCATCTGGCAACAGCATTATGCTGTAGGTGCATTGAAGAGTCCTGATGGTGCTGCTGTTACATTCTTCTTTGGCTTTACAGGCTGAACTGGAGTGCATAGTGGAAATTGGCTCTTAGCTAAATACAGCTGAAGATACTGCTTGACCAGTTCTTGGCTATCCTAATAGCGGTTGCTTGATCACAGGAGTATAATTAATGTGCCTCTCCACCCAGATGACAGAGTTACCTTTAAAGAATTGGCTAAATATTTCCGTAAATATTGCAAGTTCCAATTCCTCCATCAAAAAGTCATGAAATTCATTAAAATTATTGGAGTGGTCATAATAGGTTACTTGTTATATGTGTGCTTTCAAGATCAGAGAAATATTTCTGAAATCTCACAATGGGGAGTAGGGGAGGCAGAATAGATGGAGGGGGAGAAAAAGCAGAGAAAAGTTCATGTCCTGAAAAAAGTGGAAAATATTTCTAGGGCATGGTGCTCCATTGAACATGCTGAACAGACAGTCTTATGAAACTCAGAGGCCAACAGTGGAGTTGTGCCCCACCAAATTGACATTGTGGAAAATCTCTATCTCTCTGTTTTTGAACCTCTGCTGCCATGTACTTCTTGGACTCTATTTCTCTTTCTCTTTCTTCTTCTGTATCCTATAACTTAACATCTGTACATCTGTGCTTCAGTTCATCTCTCTTCTACTATTTCCATATTAGGCCTTCTGCCTCTGTCTTTTCTGTGTGTGTATGGCCACCCCCACCTGTCCTCAGGCATTGACAGGATGGTGTTGACATCCTTTCCCACACACCTCTGCCCACACACTTCCTGCATTTCATGGCTTCCACTGTGCCTTTGTTGGTGTCCTCCTTTGCCAGCACTGACTCAGTGGGGCTTCCTCTGCAATTCAGTGTTGGTGTCTGTTTGTATCAGTGTCATCCTAGTCTGATATGCAAAAAAGCACCACTTAGAGTTGTCCCTACAGAGCAGAAAGCATGGAAAATGGTCTAAGGAAAGAGAAGCAATGCCATCTGACTCTAAATGCAGTAATCAGACTCTTCACCCTCACTGTTCTTAATAAGTACTTGACACATGCAGTCTTCTTAATGAACTCTGGGTTTTCCCCCACATTAAATGTTTCAGTTCAGGAATTTTTAATTTGGGGTTTTTTTGGGGGGAGGGGTTGGTATTATTTGTAAAAATATCCAAATTTTTGATATTTAATTTTAATTGTTTATTCATTTGCTTTTTATTTATGTTTTTAAATGCTTGTTTATTCATTTTTGAGAGAAACAGAGAGAGTAAGTATGCACACTCAGGAAGAGCAGAGACAGAGGGAAACCAGGAATCCCAAGCAGGCTCCACACTGTCAGCACAGAGCCCAACGCAAGGGCTCAAACTCACAAACTGTGAGATCATGACCTGACATGAAACCAAGAGTCAAATACATAACCAACTGAGCCACCCAGGTGCCCCTATTCATTTACTTTTTTAAAAAAGACTTTGGAAAGCTGTTTTAGGTTCAAAGAAAAATTGAGAGGAAGATCCAGATATTTCTCAAGTATTCCTCACCCCCCACAAATGCATAGCTTCCTCTATGATCAGTATCCCCCACCAAATGTCTAACTTCTTAAACTTCTTTTGTATGATTTTTCCTATTTGTTTTGGCAGTTATCTTCTAACCTAAAACCTTCTCTGGGATGGGAGGGGTTAGTCCCCTTTGTCTGTTCCACCATAGCAATTTGTTCATATTTCCATTTGTGTCACTTCTCATTTTGTATTATAGGTTTACATGCACCACTTTTTCCTGAAGACAAATTTTTATTTTGGTCAGCTTTGAAAAGATTGTACAGTAACTAAAGAACTGACCCCTCTAAATGTATAGCACAATATAGTCATGCCTATCATCAGAAAGCATCTAATTTGACAGAAATAGAAAATGCCTAGGTCACACAATGCAGAGTTGGGTGAGAGTTGCATAATCTGAGGCAGAGGTTCAGAAATAGAGGGATTACATAAGCAAGAATTTCAGTACCCAAACACTTACAGTAAGTCCGTATAATGCTGCTTGTTAAGGAGCATAACTCTCCCTACCTGGAGCTGTGGTTGTTTCTGAGCACCTTCATGTTTCTTGGTGCCATTCCCACAGGAAGCAGATAAAATCTCGAGAGACTCTTTTCCAGATACTCTGATCTGACTTTTCCTTTCCTCATGCTGACTGCAACAACACTGCTCTGGACACCCACCCCCAAGAAACAGGAAGGGTTCCCAGGGAACTTTGTTCACTGTGATGTATACAACCTTTTGTCTCTGTTGCTCATTCCATTTTGATGTTTGAGAAAGTTTGGGCATAGAACTGGTCATTATCCATGAGTTTTATTTCTTCAGTTCCTCAAACCTAATCCTTATCTTTTTAGACCTGGATTTAAGACAGAATTTAATGAATAGATTTGTCTATTCATTATAATTTGATGTTTTAATTCCCATTATATTCACAGCTCCTGCCCACACCAAGTAAAGAAGATTATATAGGGAGTGTACACCAGTGGGTAGAAATTCTTCCTCATCAAAGTTTTTAGTTTTTACTCTGAGACTAAAGTTGACAATGATATTATGTGTTGCCTATCAACCAATAAAGACTTAACTGATCTGTATTCAAGGTTATACTGGTGAGCAAAATATGATTCCTTCCTTTAAGGAATTATCTGTAACCATGTTAGGAAAAGAGAACAGTAGATGGGGGGAGGAGATTAAGGTAATCTATGTGATCTGTACAATGTATACAAATACTGTAAAAGGTAATATGTGAGAAGAGTCAGTGCAGGCTAGACCAGTGTAGAACATTTCCTGGGAAAAGTTGTTGTAAATGATGAACAGAAGCAAACATTAACCTGTGTACTGGTCTTATACTTCCATTGGTTTTCTAATTGTAGGTCGTGAGGACAAATAGCATGAAACAGAAAGAATGACAGCGCAACATAATTCATATGCTTGAGGGAACTATATAACTAGATGGTCAAGATGAAGAGCACAGGCTTAGAGGAAGAGATTGGCCAGCAGCACATGGGCTGCTGTCCAATGTTCTGAACCATAGTTGGTTTTTGTTTTGTTTTGTTTGTTTTTTCTCCTAACCCTGGCTGATTGGTCTAACTGTCAGGAATGCTGAACCAAGTGTGGACGAGGTATTGATGGGAGAGATGGAAGAAGGGGAAAGAGAGGGAGCATAAAATAAGAGATTTTTTTTCAGTGGTATTGCCATTGAGAACTATGACAGTTTTCAAACAATTTCAGTTATAGGAAAAGAAACCACAAGTATACTCAGACAAAATAATGGATAACTGTATTCGTTTTCTATTGCTGTACAACAAATTCCCACAAAGTTAGTGGCTTATAAGCAACACACAGTTATTATCTCACAGTTTTTGTGGGTCAGAATTCTGGGCCTTGGTTAGCTAGGTCTTTTCTCAGGGTCTCATGAGGCAGAAATCAAGGTGTTGACTGGGTTATATTCTTTTCTGGAGCTTGGAGTCTTCATGCTTATGTATCTTTTGGAAGAATATAAACTTGTGCTTTTTTTTGCGGTTTGTAGGACTGAGACCCCTGCATTCCTGCAGGCTCTTACCCAAAGGCCACTCTCAGATTCTAGAAGCCACTCACACTTCCCTGTCAAATAGCCTCCTCCACAGGTCCTTCAAATCTCTATAACTTTGAAAAGGACCTAGTGTCCTTTAAAAGCTTATCTTATTGGGTCAGGCACATTCAAGTAATTTTTTGATTAAAGTCCACTGATAAGTAACTTAATCATAGGGATGATATCCCATCATATTCACAGGTTCTACCTTCACTCAAGGGGAGAGAATTATACAGGGAGTGCATACAAGGGTGGAGGAATCTTCAGTGGTCATTTTAGAATTCTGCCAACTACAATAAGCAAAGGAAGAATGAACTTGCACAACAATTTCTATATGAGGATTCTTTAATTTTTTTTTAACATTTATTTATTTTTGAGAGAGAGAGAGAGAGAGTGCAAGCAGGAGAGAGGCAGACACAGAATCTGAAGCAGGCTCCAGGCTCCGAGCTGTCAGCACAGAGCCCGACGTGGGGCTCGAACCCACAAGCCGTGAGATCATGACCTGAGCCAAAGTCAGACGCTTAACCAACTGAGCTACCCAGGCGCCCCTATATTAGGATTCTTTAGATTGTAAGTAACTATGTTAAATTTAAATGATTTAAAGTAAAGAGGAATTCATTGGCCATATATTAGACTATTTTGCAGATTTCAAGCAAAAATTGGATAAGTAGCTATTGGGAGGAGTGGGTTCTAGGGAAGCTCTAGAGACCTTAGTTAATGGACCACTTCTTCAAAGCACCAATACCTGCCCAAGGTAATTCTGCCTCTTCAGCTGAAAAGTATGAATGCTTGCTAGGTAATTTAGGGATAGATGTTTGCTAGATTAATCAAATACAACTGGATATCGGATCTCAGAGTATAGATATAGTTTATAGAAACTACTTCTGTATATTGGATATGGTTATCAAAGAAATAGTAATCAATGTCAACTGTGAAGCTACCCCAAAGGGAGTGTTTGCCAGAAGTGAGGCAAAATGATGCAGTGTTGACATATTGACAATTAATGTGTAGATAGCACAAAAAATGTCAGCCAGGTAGAAGTGGTGTGATCAAAGTATTGTTGGTTAAGTTATATTAAAATACTCAAAATTTTTCAGTGTTATAAATTTTTCTGTTTTGATTAAACTGTTGCATTTTGGGGAGGACCTAGGTTGCTCAGTCAGTTAAGCATCTGACTCTTGATATTCACTCAGGTCATGAACTCACAGTTTGTGAGTTCAAACCCCTTGTCGGGCTCTGTGCTGGCAGCGTGGAGCCTGCTTGGGATTCTCTGTCTGCCTCTCTCTCTGCCCCTCCCCTGCTTGCTCATGCTCTCTCTCTGTCTCTGTCTTTGTCTCTCTCTCTCTCACAAAAGTAAATAAATAAAACTTTAGGGAAAAAAACCTGTTGCCTTCTTAAATGATGCAATTTAAAGAATATTTAGCCACAGTCTATATAGTTTTATTCATTTTCAATAGTTTAAACATGTTTCTAATAATTAGAAAGCATTTCCACCTTGGAAATTTGAAAGTGAGTGAGAAATACTTCTTTTTCCTCAGGATACTTTCACACTATGTCACACTTGTGAGATAGGCTGAAAGGGTTAGACTGGTGGAAGTAATATGAGAGAAGTTTTGGCATTGTGTGCTAATTACAGTTGTCTTTGGAAACACCTCCTCTGCCACCATACTTCAGCTTTTGATATGAGTGGGTTTGATGTTGCAGTTTTTGATGTTCAGAAGCACTACTGGAAAATGACATACATTGTACTTTTGCTGAGATAGGAGTTGGAGATGCATACTGGGAGATTGAGGTGGAATTGTGAGGTGCTTTGTTAGTGAGTGAGCAGAGCTGACTATATAGATCCTGAAAGTCTTATTTATTTTGTTTCTACTGCTATTATACATTTTTTTTTAAGATGGGGGAATTATTTGCAATGGTGGTACTCATCTTAGTTTCATTAAAGTTATAGGGTGTGTTTGTTTTTTAATATAATGATTTTATGTGCAGTTTAATGTTTATATAATATTGAACAGATAAGAAAGCATTTTTCTATATAGGATCTCTCTTGATTCTCACCATAACCCTTTGAGGCAGCCAGGTAGACCCTATTCAGAGGGAAGAACTCAGAAGGGGTTCAAACAGAATATACCAAATTCTGGAGCAGAATCCCTGGTCTTTTGACTTCTATCCCAATACCTTTTTCCTCAATAAAAAGATGCCTTTGTTTCTGTCTGAAGTTGTGACTGCCAGCAAAAATAAAACCCCAGCATTAGCATACCTGTGAGCTCTCGATAAATATTCACTGTGATGTTTTGACCATTTTTTCTCAATTGGGAGTCCACAGATCTTAGTTAAATGTAGAATCATCCTAGTAATGTTCTTCCTCCATGGGCTTTATTTCTAGAAGCTCTTTGAAGCACAAACAAAATAGACTCATCCATTATAATTATTTTTTAATTTCTTTCCAATATGGGCATCAGGGAGAAAAGACACTGAGCAGTAGAAAAGAAGTGATACAAAGCTAGTGACAGGTTGAGCCTTGGGGAATCCCTGGGAGTCCAACAATGCAAGACACCAGTCTTAATTAACAGAGAAGTGAATTGTACACAGCTATACACAGTTTAGTTGTGTCTTCTATTCCTTTGTTAAAATAAAAAATACTAGACATGAGTGTATGTGTGTGGGGGAGTAATAGTGTTGACAAGTTGGTCTGGAAGGGGCAATGATAGATGATGTTTCTCATATATATATATATATATATATATATATATATATATATATATATTAACCTCAACTGCCTTCTGGGCTCATAGTTAGTCTTTTGATTCACAGCTGTGTTCTGCTAGTTGGTTGATGTGCCAGGTGTCTTTTTTATAATTGAAAAACAATGAAATATCAATGCAGCATCTCCTGTTTGTACTATTTAAAGATGCAGTGATGACTATTTAAATATAATGTTGCTCAAGGGCTCTGAGTGGTCCTGAAAGTCTGTTGTGTTCAGGATGTGTATAAATCCTGAAGGTGATATTTCACAGAGAAAAGATTTTTGCCTGGGCAATAAACATATGCTTTAGTGTCCTTTGCATCATCAGATCCTTTGTATTACTGTCCTTCCCCTCATATCCTCTCTTTACCACATTTGGTGTATATTTCGAAAAAAGGACTCTCCTTTTGAGGTGATTTTTGTGATTTAGAGAAACTGTATCTTTGATACTTTTTTTAATCTCTCTTTTTAATATTCTTTTAATTTTTGAGTCTTCTTTTTTCTACCAAAATAGCCATTTCCCCCAGATCTATTGAAGAGAAAGATTATCTTGCAAACTAAATCACAATAAAGGGGTAGTAATTTCAGATAAATTTGCATTTAAAAGGGAAGGTTTAAACAACCAAGTTTTCTTGATCACTAGGTTATCCTTTCACAGATGATGAAATGGTTGCAGGAGAGGTCAGGAACTTACACAATTGATAGAGGATGCAGATGAGATTTGTCTTCCTCCAAAATCTGATCTAATTTCATTGCCTAGAAACGCTTGCCATAAAGGGAAGAATTTCTTATAGAGGGAATTATGGAATTTTAATACATAGGGTTGTGAAATCTTGTGAAGAACTCTCAAACCTCTTTGTGTTTTCTTATCCTGCTCAAGGAAAACTCTACTGCCCAGAAAAAAAATCTTTGGTTAAAAAAGCAAATCTTGCTTCCCTCTCTTCATTAGGGAGGGCTCATTGAGGGGGAAAAAGACATAGCCTTGAATAGCATCTGTTCTGTGCTGTCCTAGGGTCCTCAGTTTTCTCCTTGCACACATGTCCTCTGGTCCTAAATTTACTGCAGCCTGGAGAGAGTGGCCGTACCTAGCATGGGGGAGTATAAAATAATCTACCACTTACCTTTCTTAGGGAAGCAGAATCACTCTTTACCTGCCCATGAATAGGATTAGGGCTCACTAGGGAGGAATGGTGGGGGATGAAGCTTTGTGCACAGTGCTTCAGAGTGTGGCATCTCCTATCAGCCAGACCCAGGTTTGAGCCCTGACTTTGCCATTTATTAGCTATGGGACTTCAGGCAAATTAATTACTGTTTTCACTTATAAGATGAGATAATATCAGAGCCTACCTCATAGGCTTGTTGGGTGGATTAAATGAGATAATGAATATAGTGTGCCTAACACAGCAGAAGTGTTTAATAAATGTTAGCAAATCTAACAATGCTGATTTAAATAACTTCTGTGTTAGTTCCATGTAATTGTTGCTTTCAGCCATATCACTAATGGTGTGGCCTGCTTCTGAATGGCATGCTCTTATGGGAGAGAAAGAAATGAAAAAGGGATGTGTGTGGAAAGGAGAGGGGTATATCTGGCTAGAAAGCACATAGATGCTAATATAACTGGTGGCCTCAGAAAAGCCTGGATATCCTTCTCTTGAACAAAAACCTCTTAAAGAAATTCTGCTCAGCTGTGCTCTGGGAAGGTGAACACGCTATTTCCTGCAGCCCTGGCTGCTCGCTTCATGTTGTAGGGTTAGCTCAGCCCCACTTTGCCTGTCTCTGCAGGGCTGTCATTGTGTGATTCATAACTCAATATTAACCGCAGACGAGGGAGGAATGGATAGGGGAATTTTCTTTCATGTGACACAAAGTAACTGGGATCAGGGCTTTTCTATAGAAGCATTAATTACCCTTGTCAGTCTAACCAAGAACAAATTTTACTTCAACCAAGGATCATGGTATTTCAATGATATCCAGTGAATGTATGATGAAGGTTTTGCCATTTATCCATGAGTATAATAATATAATAAATGCAGAGTCTCTTGTGATTTATGTTTTCCCCCTTTCTGTTTAAACCAGTATGGTATCTATTAATAATAAATACACAATTCTGGAATGTGAGACAGGAGGAAGGTTATTATTGACAAGACTAGATTATCAGTGTGTAAGTTTTTTTGAGATTTCTCAGATCATTGCTTCTCTTACTCTTTTTTCTTCTCATTTCCCTTCATTGATTGTGGGAACTAATTGAAGATAAGAACTGGAAAGAGCCTGAGAGATTATCTAACCTATCCTAAGAACAAGTTGTGAAAGACTAAACTTTGGTGGGTGCCTTTATTAGTTCTTGTCTTTGATAAGGATATTTTACAACTTTGCCAAGATAAAAGTTAACTTCTAAAAAGACTGATAGAATGCAAATAATTCCTGACCATAGAAATGTATCTGATAAAGTGCAACTGATTACTACTCTATGGCTATAGATAAGTTGTACTAGTTTTGCATTTATAAATTCATTTATATATAAATTGCATTTATAAATTCAGCATCTGACTCTGGTTATGTGGCACTTGAGGTCCCTTTTGAATTAGTTGTAATATCTTACTGGTTCCCTCATTAAAATCTGGGACACATGTTTATCTTGTAACTGTATGAGTAACATGATTTTACCTTTTAAAAAATAATGCTTTAATACTATAGATGACAAAACAAACAAAACATGAATTATACAAATATTTTTTCATAGCTGGCCTCAAATCCATGTCTTCTGACCCCAACTCTAGGAACTATAATTTATTCTCTGGATTCTTCCCCAGTCTACTTGCCTCCATTCTACACTTACTCAAATTTTCTTGGTCCTTCAATATCTGACCATGTCTCCATTGTACAATTACTTGATGGCTTCCATATCCACTTGCAACATAGCATGTTTCCCCCAATCACATGTGTAGCAATCACTTGGTTTAAGGTGGTGAGGGTGACTATGGTGTATGCTCTGAGGAGTTCTTGAGATCCTGCTGCCTCATCCTCCCACGCTCCTTCCCCAGACTACTCAAAATACATTTCTTCATCTGACTCTCACTGACACTTGGTGAGTACCAATGAGCATCATTTACTTGGCCAGAAGGTACTTACCCTAAATAAAATATAAATACTCTTGGAAAGAGGAAGTATAGTACTGTATACAGATTAGTTCATTGAATTATTTCCTATTTAAACTCTAGATGAAGAAAGGTTGATACAAGAGAAGACTGGCTGAACGGATGTAGGCATTTGATGTTTGGAGAGAGGCTTGTTTTGTTACACTCATGATCTTTTGATATCTATTCTGTAGTTGTGGTATTGGAGAGAACTGGATTCTACTCTCATGTCTCTTGATCCCTTAATCTTGGTGCCTCTATGTGTATTTCTTCTTTCACACAGCTATACTTAATGGTGAGAGGTTTCCTAAGACTGAAGGTTATGATTGTTGGACTCTCTCAGATTTGTATCTGGGAATTTCAATTCAATTTGCAAAGTCATAGTTGCTTTTTTAAATTTTTTTTGTTTTTGTTTTTTTACCAGTTCTCAGGGGTTATAATATTTAGACCTTTCTCTCTTCTAACCCATTCAGCATTAACACTTTCTTATATTCATCTGTTTAACTTTGGTAACTAACCCTCTCCTATAACCTTTCTTAATGGATCTAGCAATGGTATATTATTACTTCCCTAGATTCCAGGTTTATGTCTAGTCATTGAAACAGGTATCTGTCAGGTTATTTAAAATCAGTTATAATCAACCCTAGTCATACATAGACAAATATTGGTGAAGCTTCACATATGGTATTCTACCACACATTTTGGAGGGCCTTAATTTGTACACACTCTGGCTTTCTGAATATGCTTATACTCTAGTGAATACTTACCTTTCTGTTTTCCAGAGGAATCCTTAAATTTTTTAACTAACTTTCTTCCTTCCCTTTTCTTTATGTTCTTTTTTCTTCTCTCCCTCCTTCCTTCCTTCCCTCATTGACTAACTATTTGCTAAGTTCCTAATGTGCAGCATTTTGCTGGAGACCATGGAGTATGCTGTAATACCTAAATTAAACATTTTTCAGTCCAAGATTTAGAGATTACATATACTTAATGTGTACAAAAAGCTCAATTTTGCCTGGAGATGGTTTTTGTTTTGTTTTTGTTTGTTTGTTTGTTTGTTTGTTTGTTTGTTTTGTAGGGAAATGTGGAGAACATGGTTTGATATGCCTATCATTTAGACAATTTAAACTTTTAATTATTTACTTTTTAAAATATTTATTCTTTTTGAGAGGGAAAGAGAGGGAGAAAGAGGGAGGGAGAGAGAGAGTGCATGAGCGCGAGGGGCAGAGAGAGAGGCAGACAGAAAATCCAAGCAGGCTCTGTGCTGCAGGGCTCAAACTCATGAACTGTGAGATCATGACCTGAGAAGAAATCAAGAGTCAGATGCTTAACCAGTTGAGCCATCCAGGTGCCCCTATCATTTAGAAAATTTAGATAGAAAGGCTATCTTTAGGTTGGATCATGACAAAATGTAACCTTTGAACATGGTTAATGATCACTAGTTTTGGTATTTTTTTTTTAAAAATACTAATGGCTATGATAATGATAATTATATACATTTGGAGGAAGAACCTCTGATATTGATATTTACATATTATGCTCTCCAGAGCAGAACTCAAATTGAGCTATATCAGCTACACTGAACTCTTCCTTTGTAATTGTGGAGAAATTCACAAGCACTACAAGTAAACCTTTGGTAAGTCTTTTCTGTATTTGTGTGTGTGTGTGTGTGTGTGTGTGTGAAACTACCCCTTATTAAACTGTTTCATGTGGTAAGTTATAAGAATGGGTCTTGCTGGATGTGGAGAAATTGGAACCCTAATACATTGCTGGTCAGAATGTAAAATAGTACATTTGGAAAACCAGTTTGGCAGTTCCTCAAAATGCTAAACATAGATTTACCATATGACTCAACAATTTCACTCCTAGCTCTATACCTAAGAGAAATGAAAACATATGTTCACACAAAACTTGAACACAAATGTCCATAGCAGCATTACTTATAGTAGCCAAAAAGTGGAAACAACCCAAATATCCATCAATTGATGAATGGATAAATAAAATGGAGTATGCCCATACAATGGACTATTTATTGTCTGACAATAAAAAGAAATCAATTATTGATATGTGCTACGACATGAATGAACCTTGATAACATTATGCTCAGTGAAAGAAGCAATATACAAGTGACGGCATATTGTAGGATTCCATTTATATGCGAAGTCCAGAATAGGTAAACCCATAGAAAGAGGAAATAGATTAGTGGTTGCTTGTGGCTATGGGTGGGAGGAAATGAAATGACTGCTAATGGATAAATTTATTTTTGGGGTAATGTTCTGGAATTAGATTGTGATGATGGTTGCACAATTCTGTGAATATACTAGAAACCACAGAATTGTGTACTTTAAATGGTAGATTTTCTGGTAGATGAATTATATCTCAAGAATTCTGTTTAAAAAAAAAGCTTTCAGATTTACAGGAAAGATGGTGGACTAGGAGAACCCTAAGCTCACTTTTTCCCATGAATACAACTAGATAACATTCACATCAGTGTAAATAACCCAGAAAATGACTCAAAGACTGGCAAAACAGAGTTTCCACCACTAAATGTAGAGAGGAGGCCACAGTGAAGAGGGTAGGAAGGGAAGAGATGTGGTCTGGAGCTAAATGGACTCATGGGACTGTCCACTGGAAGGAGGGATGCTGTGTATGTGAAGAGAAGAAACAGACCCCAGGCACTTCAGGCAGAGGAAGGACAAAACCCTCATCCTCTAATATTTGGCTTTGAAAACCAGAGGGACCAAATTTTATAATTTCTTCAGTGGGGCTTAACACCTGGAACTGCAAAAATCACTGGGCTCAGCTCTGGGAGAACTGGGAGGTCAGAGTCTCTGCCTTTAATGGGACAGCACAACAAATAGCTCCACTGAGATACAGCATAGAAGCAGCAGTTTGAAAACTGCCTGGGGTATACAGAAGGGAGATTTGTTTACTAATCTCAAGAGCATGTACCGGAGGAACAAGCATCATTAGGATACTTCTCCAGGAACAAAAGAGCTGACAGGTGCCATTTCACTCCCCACCCTTCCCACTCCCTCCAGCCTACATACACAGATACCTGCAGAAACCAGCACAGCACCAACACTCTCCGCCAAACTTTCTAACACTGTGCACTCCAACCTCTTGTCCTCCTAAAGACCTGCCCCCTCCAGTATATAAACTTGGCAAGAGCCCATCTAAAGCAGTGCCACAAATCTGGCAGTGTGCAAGCAGCCCCAACAGGGGCTAGCAGGACTCCAACGTGACTCCTGCCCAGGTGAGAGGGGGAAACAACCACACATATGAGTCCAATTGAACACCAACAGTGGGCTGGTTCTGAAACCAGCAAGTTTCTCAGGGTACAGTACAGGGAAAGTACCCTGCAGTTTGATGCTACTGCATCTATGGCAAATTCCTGGTCTGATTCAACTCAAACCAAAGGTTGCCCTAGACATGTCCAGTAACAATACAGGAACTTCATCCTACCCACAACAGGCAAAAGAGCCATTGAAGACAACTACACGGAAGACAAAAGTGGCTCAACCACAATAGTAGGGCAAACATAATACACATAGGAGACTTCAGATCCCTGAAGTGGGATCTGGTGAACATGACATTGTTCTGTAGAGCACTATAGGATGTCTTCTTCATAAGACCATTACTTTCAAGAGCAGGAAACATAGCTGACATAGAAAGAGATGCAAAAAGTTAGATGAAATGAGAAGACTATGTCCCAAAGGCACAGAGAATTCAATAAGTGAGGACACTATGTCCCAAATGAAAGAACAGAACAAAATCATAGCAAGATAGCAAAATGAAAAAAATCATATGCCTGATAGAGAATTTAAAGTAATGATCATAGGGGCACCTGTGTGGTTCAGTCAGTTAAGTGTCTGACTTTGGCTCAAGTCACAATCTCCTGGGTCATGAGTTCAAGCACTGTGCAGAGCCTACCTGGGATTCACTCTCTCTCCCTCTGCCCCTCCCCAACTTGTGCTCTATATCAAAATAAATTAAACTTAAAAAAATAAAAAATAATCATAAATATACTCACAGGACTTGAGAAATGAGTGGAGGACCTCAGTGAGACCCTAAACAAAGAGAAAGAAAACATAAAGAACCGATCAGAATGATGAACTCAATAATTAACAATACACCAGATGGAATAAAGAGTACACTAGAGGAAGCAGAAGAACAGATCAGTGACCTGGAGGACAGAGTAATGTAAAGCAATCAAACTGAATAGGAGAAAATAATAACAAAAAATGAAGGGAAGATGGCAGCATAGGAGGGCACTGGGCTCACCTCGTCCTGCTGATCACTTAGATTCCACCCACACCTGCCTAAATAACCCAGAAAACCTCCAGAAGACTAGCAGAATGGACTCTCCAGAGCCAAGCGTAGATAAGAGGCCCATGGAAGAGGGTAGGAAGGGAAGAGAGGCAGTGCACGCTACATAGACTGGTGGGAGGGAGCCGGGGCAGTGGAGGGGCAGCCCGCCTGGCAAGGCAGAGCCCCAGAGTCTGGCTTGCAAAAGCGGAGGGGCCAGACTGTGTGAGTTCTGACAGCCAGCGGGACTTAATATCTGGAATGTTAAAAGTCAACAGCTCTGCTCAGAGAGTGGGAGGGCGAGAGGACACTGGGAGGGAGAGGTGTCGAGCCCCGGAAGATGGAGCTCAGATTGGCAGGGAAGCAAGGTGCTGGCCAGCGCCATCTCCCTCTCCCATCCCCCAGCTGTAATCCCAAAGGGAACCAGTTCCCATCACCAAATTTGCTTGTACCACACAAACAGCCAACGCTGTGCTTCTGTGAATCCATCCCTCCAATGGCTCTGCCTCCCTCCCGGTGCTGCAGGGCCCCTCCCGCAGGGGACCACCGACTGCAAAGTGAGCTAAGCCTGTCTCTACCACCCCTGTGCATCTTTGTGGATCCACCCTGGCTAATATGCCAGATCCTGTCAAAGCAGCACCACAAGCCTGGCAGTGTGCAAGTAGCCCAGACAGGGGCCACAGCACTCCACAGTGAGTCCTGCCCCTAGGAGAGGAGATGATAAGGTACACACCAGTCTGACTGTGGCCCCAGCGGTGGGCTGGGGGCAGACATCGGGTCTGACTGCAGCCCCGCCCACCAACAAAAGTTACTCCAGACAGCACAGGGGAAGTGCCCTGCAGTTCCACGCCACTCCAGGGACTATCCAAAATGACAAAACAGAAGAATTCTCCTCAAAAGAAACTCCAGGAAGTAGCAACAGCTAACAAATTGATCAAAAATGATTTAAGCAATATAATGGAACATGAATTTAAAATAATAGTCATAAAATTAATTGCTGGGCTTGAAAAAAGTATACAGGACAGCAGAGAATCTATTGCTACAGAGATCAAGGGACTAAGAAATAGTCATGAGGAGCTAAAAAATGCTATAAATGGGTGCAAAATAAAATGAAGGCGACCACAGCTCAGATTGAAAAGGCAGAGGAGAGAATAGGTGAATTTGAAGATAAAATTATGGAAAAAGAGGAAGCTGAGAAAAAGATAAAAAAATTCAGGAGTATGAGGGGGAGAATTAGAGAACTAAGTGATACAATCCAATGGAACAATATCCACATAATAAGAATTCCAGAAGAGGAAGAGAGAGAGAAAGGGGCTGAAGGTGTACTTGGACAAATCATAGTTGAGAACTTTCCTGATCTGGGGAAGGAAAAAGGCATTGAATCCAATAGACACAGAGAACTCCCTTCAGACATAATTTGAATCGATCTTCTGCATGACATATCATAGTGAAACTGGCAAAATACAAGGATAAAGAGAAAATTCTGAAAGCAGCTAGGGATAAACACGCTCTAACTTATAAAGGGAGACCCATAAAACTAGTGGCAGATCTATCTACTGAAACTTGGCAGGCCAGAAAGGAATGGCAGGAAATCTTCAATGTGATGAACAGAAAAAAATATGCAGCTGAGAATCCTTTATCCAGCAAGTCTGTCATTCAGAATAGAAGGAGAGATAAAGGTCTTTCCCAAACAAACAAAAACTGAAGGAATTCATCACCACTAACCCAGCCCTACAAGAGATCCTAAGGGGGATCCTGTGAGACAAAGTACCAGAGACATCTCTACAAGCATGAAACCTACAGACATCACAATGACTCTAAACCCATATCTTTCTATAATAACACTGAATGTAAATGGACTATATGCTCCAACCAAAAGACATAGGGTATCAGAATAGATAAAAAACC
This sequence comes from Panthera onca, assembly GCF_046562875.1. Taxonomy (NCBI): domain Eukaryota; kingdom Metazoa; phylum Chordata; class Mammalia; order Carnivora; family Felidae; genus Panthera; species Panthera onca. The sequence goes on from NC_138347.1 coordinate 61,535,458, forward strand.
AAGACCCGTCTATTTGCTGTCTACAAGAGACTCATTTTAGACCTGAGGACACCTTCAGATTGAAAGTGAGGGGATGGAGAACTATCTATCATGCTACTAGAAATCAAAAGAAAGCTGGAGTAGCCATACTTATACCAGACAAACTAGACTTTAAAGGCTGTAACGAGAGATGAAGAAGGGCATTATATAATAATTACAGGGTCTATCCATCAGGAAGAGCTAACAATTATAAATGTCTGTGCGCCAAATATGGGAGCCCCCAAATATATAAAACAATCACAAACACAAGCAACCTTATTGATAAGAATGTGGTAATTGCAGGGGACTTTAATACTCTATTTACAGTAATGGATAGATCATCTAGACACAGGATCAATAAAGAAACAAGGGCCCTGAATGATACATTGGATCAGATGGACTTGACAGATATATTTAGAACTCTGCATCCCAAAGCAACAGAATATACTTTCTTCTCAAGTGCACATGGAATATTCTCCAAGATAGATCACATACTGGGTCACAAAACAGCCCTTCATAAGTATAAAAGAATTGAGATCATACCATGCATACTTTCAGACCACAATGCTATGAAGCTTGAAATCAACCACAGGAAAAAGTCTGAAAAACCTCCAAAAGCATGGAGGTTAAAGAACACCCTACTAACGAATGAATGGGTCAGCCAGGCAATCAGAGAGGAAATTTAAAAAATATATGGAAACAAATGAAGATGAAAATACAACAATCCAAACGCTTTGGGATGCAGCAAAGGCAGTCCTGAGAGGAAACTACATTGCAATCCAGGCCTATCTCAAGAAACAAGAAAAATCCCAAATACAAAATCTAACAGCACACCTAAAGGAAATAGAAGCAGAACAGCAAAGACACCCCAAACCCAGCAGAAGAAGAGAAATAATAAAGATCAGAGCAGAAATAAACAATATAGAATCTAAAAAAAAACTGTAGACCAGATCAATGAAACCAAGAGTTGGTTTTTTGAAAAAAATAAACAAAATCAATAAACTTCTAGCCAGGCTTCTCAAAAAGAAAAGGGAGATGACCCAAATAGATAAAATCATGAATTAAAATGGAATTATTACAACCAATCCTTCAGAAATACAAGCAATTGTCAGGGAATACTATGAAAGATTATATGCAACAAACTGGACAACCTGGAAGAAATGGACAAATTCCTAAGCACCCACACACTTCCAAAACTCAAACAGGAAGAAATCGAAAACTTGAACAGACCCATAACCAGCGAAGAAATTGAATCAGTTATCAAAAATCTCCCAACAAATAAGAGTCCAGGACCAGATGGCCTCCCAGGGGAATTCTACCAGACTTTTAAAGCAGAGATAATACCTATCCTTCTTAAGCTCTTCAAAAAAATAGAAAGGGAAGGAAAACTTCCAGACTCATTCTATGAAGCCAGCATTACTTTGATTCCTAAACCAGAGACCCAGTAAAAAAAGAGAACTACAGACCAATATCCCTGATGAATATGGTTGCAAAAATTCTCAATAAAATACTAGCAAATCAAATTCAACAGCATATAAAAAGAATTATTCACAATGATCAAGTGGGAGTCATTCCTGGGCTGCAGGGCTTGTTCAACATTCTAAAATCAAACAATGCGATACATCAAATTAATAAAAGAAAAGATAAGAACCATATGATCCTGTCAATTGATGCAGGAAAAAGCATTTGAAAAAATTCAACATCCTTTCTTAATAAAAACCCTTGAGAATGTCAGGATAGAAGGGACATACTTACACATCATAAAAGCCATTTATGAAAAGCCCACAGCTAATATCATCCTCAATGGGGAAAAACTGAGAGCTTTCTCCCTGAGATCAGGAACACAACAGAGATGTCCACTCTCACCGCTGTTGTTTAACATAGTGTTGGAAGTGCTATTATCAGCAATCAGACAACAAAAGGAAATCAAAGGCATCAAAATTGGCAAAGATGAAGTCAAGCTTTCACTTTTTGCAGATGACATGATATTATACATGGAAAATCCGATAGACTCCCCCAAAAGTCTGCTAGAACTGATACATGAATTCAGCAAAGTCGCAGGATACAAAATCAATGTACAGAAATCAGTTGCATTGTTATACACTAACAATGACGCAACAGAAAAACAAATAACGAAACTGATCCCATTCACAATTGCACCAAGAATCCTAAAATACCTAGAAATAAACCTAACCAAAGATGTAAAATATCTGTATGCTGAAAACAATGAAAGCTTATGAAGGAAATTGAAGACGATATAAAGAAATGGAAAAACATTCCATGCTCATGGATTGGAAGAATAAATATTCTTAATATAAATATAAATATATTTATATTTATATTATATATTTAACAATATAAATATTGTTAAAATGTCAATACCACCCAAAGCTATCTACACATTCAATGCAATCCTAATCAAAATTGCACCAGCATTCTTCTTGAAACTAGAACAAACAATTCTAAAATTCATATGGAACCACAAAAGGCCCCGAATAGCCAAAGTAATTTTGAAGAAGAAGACCAAAGCAGGAGGCATCACAATCCTAGACTTTAGTCTCTACTACAAAGCTGTAATCACGAAGACAGCATGGTATTGGCACAAAAACAGACACATACACCAATGGAATATAATAGAAACCCCATAATTAGACCCACAAAAGTATGGCCAAGTAATCTTTGACAAAGCAGGAAAGAATATCCAATGGAAAACAGTTTCTTTAACAAATGGTGCTGGGAGAACTGGACAGCAACATGCAGAAGAATGTAACTAGACCACTTTCTTACACCATTCACAAAAATGAACTCAAAATGGATAAAGGACCTGAATGTGAGACAGGAAACCATCAAAACTCTAGAGGAGAAAGCAGGAAGAAACCTCTCTGACCTCAGCCGCAGCAATTTCTTTTTTTTTTAACTTTATTTTTTTTAATTTACATTGAAATTAGTTAGCATAGAGTGAAGCAATGATTTCAGTAGTAGATTCCTTAATGCCTCTTACCCATTTAGCCCATCCCTCCTCCCACCACCCCTCCAGCGACCCTCAGTTTGTTCTCCATTTTTATGAATTTCTTCTGTTTTGTCCCCCTCCCTGTTTTTATGTTATTTTTACTTTCCTTGCTTTATGTTCATCTGTTTTGTCTCTTAAAGTTCTCATATGAGTGAAGTCATATGATTTTTTTCTTTCTCTCACTGACTAATTTCACTTAGCATAATACCCTCCAGTTCCATCCACATAGTTGCAAATGGCAAGATTTCATTCTTTTTGATTGCCGAGTAATACTCCATTGTATATATATACCACATCTTCTTTATCCGTTCATCCATCGATGGACATTTGGGCTCTTTCCATACTTTGGCTATTGTTGATAGTGCTGCTATAAACATGGGGGTGCATGTGTCCCTTCGAAACAGCACACCTGTATCCCGTGGATAAATGCCTAGTAGTGCAATTGCTGGGTCGTAGGGTAGTTCTATTTTTAGTTTTTGAGGAGCCTCCATACTGTTTTCCAGAGTGGCTGCACCAGCTTGCATTGCCACCAACAATGCAAAAGAGATCCTCTTTCTCTGCATCCTCACCAACATCTGTTGTTGCCTGAGTTGTTAATGTTAGCCATTCTGACAGGTGTAAGGTGGTATCTCATGGTGGTTTTGATTTGTATTTCCCTGATGATGAGTGATGTTGAGCATTTTTTCCTGTGTTGGTTGGCCATCTGGATGTCTTCTTTGGAGAAGTGTGTATTCATGTCTTTTACCCACTTCTTCACTGGATTATTTGGTTTTTGGATGTTGAGTTTGATAAGTTCTTTGTAGAGTTTGGATACTAACCCTTTATCTGATACATCATTTGCAAATATCTTCTCCCATTCTGTCGGTTGCCTTTTAGTTTTTCAGCTGCAGCAATTTCTCACTTGACACATCCCCAAAGGCAAGGTAATTAAAAGCAAAAATGAACTATTGGGACCTCATGAAGATAAAAAGCTTCTGCACTGCAAAGGAAACAATCAACAAAACTAAAAGGCAAACAATGGAATGGGAAAAGATATTTAAAAATGACATATCGGACAATGGGCTAGTATCCAAAATCTATAAAGAACTCACCAAACTCCACACCTGAAAAACAAATAATCCGGTGAAGAAATGGGCAGAAAACATGAATAGACACTTCTCTAAAGAAGACATCCAGATGGCCAACAGGCACATGAAAAGATGCTCAATGTCGCTCCTCATCAGGGAAATACAAATCAAAACCACACTCAAATACCACCTCACACCAGTCAGAGTGGCTAAAATGAACAAGTCAGGAGATGATAGATGCTGGCGAGGATGTGGAGAAATGGAAACCCTCTTACACTGTTAGTGGGAATGCAAACTGGTGCAGCCACTCAGGAAAACAGTGTGGAGGTTCCTCAAAAAATTAAAAATAGATCTACCTTATGACCCAGGAATAGCACTGCTAGGAATTTACCCAAGGGATACAGGAGTGCTGATGCATAGGGGCACTTGTGCCCCAATGTTTATAGCAGCACTCTCAACAATAGCCAAATTATGGAAAGAGCCTAAATGTCCATCAACTGATGAATGGATAAAGAAATTGTGGTTTATATACACAATGGAATACTACTTGGCAATGAGAAAGACTGAAATATGGCCTTTTGTAGCAACGTGGATGGAACTGGAGAGTGTTATGCTAAGTGAAATAAGTCATACAGAGAATGACAGATACCATATGTTTTCACTCTTAGGTGGATACTGAGAAACTTAACAGAAACCCATGGGGGACAGGAAGGAAAAAAAAAAAAACTTAGGGAGGGAGCCAAACCATAAACTGAGTGTTGATAGGGGGTGGGAGGGAAGGGAAAGTGGGTGATGGGCATTGAGGGCACCTGTTTGGGATGAGCACTGGGTGTTGTATGGAAACCAATTTGACAATAAAATTCATATTAAAAAAATGAAAAGAAACTTAAGGAACTTAGTGACACCATCAAGCATAATAACATTCACATTATAGTGATCCCAGAAGGAGAAGAGAGAAAAGGGGGCAGAAAACTGTTTTGAAGAAATAATAGCTGTAAACTTTCTGTATCTGAGGAAGGAAACAGAAATCTAGATCCAGTAGGCACAGAGAGCTCCCAACAATATTAACCCAATGAGGTCCACACTAAGACACATAGCAATTAAAATGGAAAAAAGTAGTGATGAGATGATAATTTCAAAAAGAGCAAGAGAAAACAGTTACATACAAGGGAAATCCCTTAAGTCTATCAGCTGATTTTTCAGCAGAACCTTTGCAAGCCAGAAAGTGGCATGATATATTCAAAGTGCTGAAAGGAAGAAAACCAGCAGCCAAGAATACTCTATCCAGAAAAGCTATCATTCAGAACAGAAGAAGAAAGAATTTCTCAGACAAATAAAAGTTAAAGGAATTCATGACCACTAAACCAGCCCTACAAGAAATGTTAAGGAGACTCTTTAAGTGGAAAGGATAGACCATAAGGAGGAGTAAGAAAAGTAGGAAGCACAAAAGCAGTAAAATTAAGTATATCTATAAAAACTAGTGAAGAGATTCACAAATAAAAGGATATAAACTATGACACCATATACCTAAAACATGGAGGGGAGAAGAGTAAGGAATAGTTTCAAACTTAAGGAACCATCAACTTTAAGTATAGATTGCTATGTGCATAAGATGTTATATGTAGATGTAATGGTAGCCACAAATCAAAAATGAGTAATGGATACATGAAAAATGAAGAGAAAGGAATCCAAGTATATCCTTAAGGAAATCAGCAAACTGTGAGAGAAGAGAGCAAGAGAAGAAAGTAACAGAGAACTCCAAAAGTGACCATAAAATAACAAAATGGCAGTACGTACATACCCATCAATAATTACTTTGATTATAAATTGACTAAATGCTTTAATCAAAAGACATAGGGTGACAGAATGAATAAAAAAGCAGGAGCCATCTATATGCTGCCTACTAGAGACTCATTTCAGACCTAAAGACATGTGCAGATTAAAAGTGAAAGGATAGAACAGCATTTATCATGCAAATGAAGTGAAAGGAAAGCTGGGTAGCAATATTTATATTAGACAAAATAGACTTTAAAATAAGACTGTAACAAGAGACAAATAAGTACACTGTATAGTCATAAAGGGAACAAACCAACAAGAAGATATAACAATTGTAAATGTTTATGCACCAACATAAACACCCAAATGCATAAAGCAGCTAATAACAAGCATAAAGAAAGTAATCAATAGTAATACAGTAATAATATGGGACTTTAACACCCGACTTATAACAATGGATAGATCATGCAAACAGAAAATCAACAAGGAAACAATAGCTTTGAATGACACATTTGGGCCAGATGGACCTAACAGATATATTCAGAACATTCCATCCTAAAACAACAGAATGCACATTCTCTTTAAGTGTGCATGGACCACTGTCCAGAGTAGATCACATATTAGGCCACAAAATAAATCTCAACAAATTTAAAAATAATTAGAGTCATACCATGCATCTTTTCTGACCACAATGCTATGAAATTAAAAATCAACCACAAGAAAAGATACCATGCATCTTTTCTGACCACAATGCAATGAAATTAAAAATCAACCACAAGAAAAAATATCTAGAAAGAACATACATACATGGAGGTTAAATAACATGCTACTAAACAATGAATAGGTCAACCAAGAAATCAGAGTAAATAAAAAAATACATGTAGACAAATGAAAATGAAAACACAATGGTCCAAAATTTTGAGGATGCAGCAAAATCTGTCTTAAGAGGGAAGTGTATAGCAATACAGGCCTACTTCATGAAGCAAGAAAAATCTCAAACAACCTAATGTTACACATAAAGGAGCTAGAAAAAGAAGAACAAACAAATCCCCAGTGGCAGGGGAGGGGGAAATTAAAAAAAGATTAGACTAACAGAAATAAATGAAATAGAAACTAAAAAAACAATAGAACATATTGATGAAACCAGGAGCTGGTTCTTTGAAACAATCAACAAAATTGATAAACCTTTAGCTAGACTCATCAAAAAAAAAAAAAAAGTCAAAATCAGAAATAAAGAGGAGAAATAACAAACACCACAGAGATACAAAAGATTATAAGAGAAGATTATGAAAAATTATATGCCACCAAATTGGACAACATAGAAAAATGGATAAATTCCTAGAAACATAAACCTCCCAAAACTGAATCGGAAGAAATAAAAAATTTGAACAGCCTGATTACCAGCAATGAAATAGAATCAATAATCAAAAATCTCCCTACAATCAAAAATTCAGGACCACACAGCTTCACAGATGAATTCTACCAAACATTTAAAGAAGAATTAATATCAATTCTTCTGACACCATTCCAAAAAATAGAAGAGGAAGTAAAGCTTCCAAATTCATTCTATGAGGCCAGCATTACCCTAACACCAAAACCAGATAAAGACACTACAGAAAAAGAGAACTACAAGCCACTCTCTCTGATGAACATAGATGTAAAAATCTTCAACAAATAGCAAACCAAGACCAACAATATATTACAAAAATCATTCACCACAATGCGAAAAAGCTCAATGAAGTAGAACATCCATTCATGATTAAAAAACCCTTAACAAAGTAGACTTAGAGGGAATATACCTCAATAAAGGCCATACATGAAAAACCCACAGCTAATAAAAGCAATGGTGAAAAACTTGAGAGCTTTTCACTTAAGATCAAAAACAATACAAGAATGTCCACTCTCTCCACTTTTATTCAATATAGTACTCAAAATCATAGCCACAGCAATCAGACAAGAAAAAGAAGTAAAAGGCAAGGAAGAAACAGAACTTCCATATTGGCAAGGAAGAAGTAAAACTTTCACTATTTGAAGATGACATGATACTCTATATAGGAAACCAGTAAGATGACCAAAAAACTACTAGAGATAATAAATGAATTCAGTAAGGTCACAGGATACAAAATCAATATGCAGAAATTCATTGCATCTTGATACACTAATAATAAACCAACAGAAAGAGAAATTAAAACAATCCCATTTACAAAGATAATAAAATACCTAAGAATAAACTTAGCCAAGGAAATGGAAGAGCTATACTCTGAGAGCTATAAAACTTTGATGGGAGTGCCTGGGTAGCTCAGTTGGTTGTGCATCTGGCTCTTGATTTCAGCCCAGATCATGATCCCAGGATCATGGGATTGAGCCCAGTGTCAGGCTTGCTGAGCATGGAGCCTGCTTAAGATTCTCTCTCTGTCTCCCTCTGCCTCTCTCCTTAGTGTGGGCTCTCTCTTTCTTTCTCTCTGTCTCTAAAATATAACAAACAAACAAACAAACACTAATGAAAAATTGAAGATAACAAACAAATGGAAAGATATTCCATGCTCATGGTTTGGAAGAACAAATATTGTTAAAATGTCCATTCTTCCCAAAGCAATTTACAGATTTAATGCAATTTATATCAAAATACCAAGAGCATTTTTCACATAGCTATAGTAAACAATCCTAAAATTTGTATGGAAGCAAAAAAGACCCCAAATAGCCAAAGCAACCTTGAAAAAGAAGAACAAAATTAGAGATATGACAATCCCAAATTTCAAGATATACTGCAAAGCTATAATAATCAAAACAGTATGGCCACTGGCACAAAAATAGACACATAAATCAATAAAACAGAATAAAGAGCCCAGGAATAAACCCATGATCATATGATCAATTAATTTTTGACCAAGGAGGTAAGAATAGGCAATGGGAAAAAGATAGTCTCTTCAACAAATGGTGTTGGGAAAACGGGACAGCAACATGCAGAAGAATGAAACTGATGACTTTCTTACCTCATACACAAAAATAAACTCAGAGTGGATTAAAGACCTAAATGTGAGGTTTGAAACCATAAAAATCCTAAAAGAGAACACACGCAGTAATTTCTCTGACATCAGCTGTAGCAGCATTTTTCTAGATTTATCTCCTCAGGCAAGGGAAACAAAAGCAAAAATGAACTATTGGTACTTCATCAAGATAAAAATAGCTTTACAGCAAAGGAAACAATCAACAAAACTAAAAGACAACCTACTGAAGATATTTGCAGATAACATCTGATGAAGGGTTAGTATCCAAAATATGTAAAGCACTTACACAACTCAACACCAATCCCCTCTAAATAATCCAACTTAAAAAGGGCAGAACATGAACAGACATTTTTCTAAGGAAGACATATAGATGGCCAACAGACACATGAAATGATGCTCAACATCACTCATCATTACAGAAATGCAATCAAAGCCATAATGAGATATCACGTCACACCTTTCAGAATGGCTAAAATAAAAAACACAAGAAACAAGTAGTGTTGGTGAGCATTATTTACAATTTACAATGGAAGCAACTCAAGTGTTTATCAGTAGATGGATGGATAAAGACGTGGTGTATTTATACAATGGAGTATTTTATCAATTACAGCTATTAAAAAATGTATGAAATTTTGCCATTTGCAACAACATGGATTGATCTAGAGGGTATCATTCTAAGTTAAATAAACCAGCCGCAGAAAGACAAATGCCATTCCACTCATTTTTGGAATTTAAGAAACAAAAGAAAAAGACGCAAACCAAAAAATAGACTCTTAACTATAAGGAACAAACTGATGGTTCCCAGAGGGGAAGTGGTTTGAGGAATGGGTGAAATAGGTGAAGAGAATTAGTACACTAAGATGAGCACTGAGTAATGTATTGAATTGTTGGATCACTGTATTGTACACCTGAAACTACTATAACACTGTATGTTAACTACACTGGAATTAAAATTTTACAAAATGGTTAAGGTGATAAAAAAAAAAAAAGCTTTCAGGAAAATATGCTTAAATGTAAAAAATAAATCTATAATATATGGATTTCTTTATGTACTAGGACTGAGAATAGTACCATATATATAGTATATAGTATATAAAGTATGGTAAATAAATAGTGTATAGTGTGTGTGTGTGTGTGTGTGTGTGTGTGTGTGTATTAGGAAACCAAATAAATATTGGTCTGACTGGCTGGAAATTTGAATTTGAGGTCCTAAGGAATTCTGGGTGGTTTTTTTTTTTAAAGAATTTGAAAAATTCGGTAAGGATTGTGGAGTTAACATCATCAGTTTACTTTTCCTGCTGGGGTGCTTGGGTGGCTCAGTTGGGTGTCTGACTCTTGATTTTGGCTCAGGTCATGATATCATGGTTTGTGACTTCCAAGCTCTGTATCTGGTCTGTGCTGATAGTGCAGAGCCTGCTTGGGATTCAATCTCTCTCCTCTCTCTGCTTCTCCCACACTCTCTCTCAAAATAAATAAATAAGCTCAAAAAAGGAAGTAAGAAAGGAGTTTACTTTTACTGCTATCAGTTACTAGCTGTGACTCCTGGCTTTTGTTTTCATTTTTCTAGAAATAACTGTAATGATATCTTACAGTTGGGTGTGTGGGGTGGGGGGAAAGAGAGAATGAGCCTGATATGTAGCAGGTATATTATTATTTTATTACTAGGGTTGTTATTTATGTAGGAGAGCACAGCTTTATTGCCAGGTGTAACATTTAGGATTTGTGTTTAGGGTAAAAAATATATTTAAAAAGCCATGGAGACACTTGGCTTGTAGCTCTGCTGTGTCTAAAAAAAATTCCCTTCTTTGTCTAGGCAAATCATGTCTTTAGTGAAGTCAATTTTTTAATTTTTGCATTTGCAAAGTATGCATTTTTTGCACTACAATACTTTGCTTTGAAAAGACTTTTTAGGAACACTAAAAAAAACATCGAGAGCTACTGAGATGAAATACACAATTGAATGTTAACTAACTTGAATTTAAAATCTTGGAAGAAAAATACAAAACAGAGTTATATGATTAAAAAGCAACTGAATTTAGTTATTTTTTGAAAGAAAGAATTATCAGTTTAAAATTAAAGAACAAAGTTCTAATTAAATAATAATCAATAGTAATAATAGCAAAAATATCCCTCTGAGATGGAGAGAATTTAGGGACTAGGTGAGGGAACAAGGTGCAAAAAAAAAGCAAGAAAGAGGATTTCAAAGGGATAGAGAGAAAGAGAACAATACTAATGCTTCCAAAGATTCTGATTTCTGAAAACCTAGAACATTTAATAATGTTACTAATCAGTTCAAAGCTTAAAAAGCACAAGTCTTTGAAGCATACATGGTTTCAAAGTCTGTACTGTTTTTCAAACATGAATAAAGATCTTTATTCAAGAATGTAGTAGCTGTTGCCACTCATCTCTGGACAGAACTATAGACACAAGTAGAATTATGTTTTCTACATCAGAAGCCTGAATAATTTTCTATTTTAAAATCCAAGGTTATACATATTTTCATATGCATATGATGGAGAGATTTGATGTCTAGGTTGATTAGTTGAGGTCACTAATAAGGCAGGGTTTTGACACCAACCTAGGGTATTAATTTCATGTAGACTTTTCTTTTCAATAGTCATAGAGATGTTCTTAAGCTTAGCTAGAAGCATCACAAACAGGTGTTTACAGACTCAGAATGGATGAGAAAGTATGAAAGAATCATTCATGCATTCAGCAAATACTTACTGAACACCTACTATGTTTTTAGTACTATATTCACACATGCTGCAAAACACTGTCCTTGACCTGAAGAAACCCTATCAGAACAGATAGAATTAAGTAAGGCTATTCTGGGCTAATACCAGAGGTAGGTTCTGTGAGAACACCGTGAAAGGACCCTACTTTATTTTTTTAATTGTTCTATGTGCCAGGAAGGTGGGTTACTTGGTGGCGGAGGAGAAGTTGCATGCATACTTCTCTTTTATCCCCCACAGAAGTCTAGCATAATCCTAAATTCATAATAGATGGTCAGCATATCAACTGAATAATTTTTGTAAGTATCAATCACTTATTTAGATTTTGGTGGTTTTTTCTTAAAGTAGCTATCTTTTTTTAAAAAAAGATTTAAAAAAAAAATCAAAAGAGAACATGGTCAGGGTGACTCCTGGAAGCTGAGGGTGGTTGTGTGAGCAGAAATTAAGCCAAACATAATAATCTTAAATTTTAATGTATGTTAAATTTAATCCTTATTTTAATATCCACCTCATGACCTTATAGAATCCATCTACAAAGGTTCATTTTCTTTCTGCTAATTTTATGATGAACCATAGATAATAGGGAATCAAGTCTGAACACTACCTATCAGGTTGGAAGCAGTCCAGACTTCATAATGCTGGGACCCTGATAAGAAAAAAACAAAACAACAGCAACAACAACAACAACAAAAACAAAGATACAATGTAGATTAAGGTAGATTAAGGCAGTTGTAGTGAACTGTAGGGTGGGTATCAACTCTCCCGAACACATTTAGGGATTGAACAATTCCAAACTACCATTTCATTCTCACAGTTGCCACTAGATGGATTGTCCAGTTCCTCCTACTCTGTATTAAACAACATATCTAATAAATATTCAACACTTAGCACATGCAAAATACACTTGTTGAGCCTCCCTAACAGCCGCTAATGAGGACATTAGCTTTCAATTAACTATATAAAGCTTTGGGTTTGGACAAGAACATTCACTCAGCACAGGCATCAATTTGTAGATCATTATAGGACATTAGTTGGTTGCTAGACAACCACATGTCCTAGCAGATTTTAGGCTGAGCTCCAGTGATAGGCAGGGATCCGATATTTCATCTCTTAAATTATATCTTATCTTTTTCACCTCAACTATTCCAGCAACTCTGCAAGTCTCTTAGTCAGTCCCCCAGTCATTTGGGGGAAGCAGTTACTAAATTCAAATGATGAGGTAAAATATGAAAGATTAGAATATCTACCTTGAATGTAGAAGTAGAAATGTTAGTGTAGCTTGAGGCTGGTGACAAGCTCAGCCAAACTGCCAAGAAGACTGTCACATGAGGCAGATGAATCTGCTTACCATCAAGTATGATTATACAGCTTAATGTTAGTGTCTTCTTTGGATTTACTAGAGTTTCTTGGTTAATATTTTTAAATAAACATATTATATGAGAAATGTGATTTATATTTTCAGTAGCTGATATTTTGTTTCATTATATATGAGTGTTTTCTATAAATATGCCTGTGATATCACACGGGAACTAATATGACAAATAGATATAATATGAATATTTAATAAAGCAAATTGTTCCACTTCAATGACCTATTTAGTTAAGGGCATCTACAAGTAAAACTTAATAAATAGATCTCTCAGATTGATAAAATGGCCACAACAGAGAGTTAGCAAGTTGGAAAGAAGCAAATGACTTGTTCTGTATCACATATACATCTGAGTTGGGTTTGAAAATTTTGAGAGGCTTATCTGTGGAGTTCCAGTAATTGTTACGGTCTCTGGAATTGTTCTATAGCCTATTATATTCATTGCTTGAAGCAGATTATGAGCCTTGTCTTCCTTGTTGTTATGGCTTGAATCACATCCCCCCCCAAAAAAGTTCATATATTGAAGTTTTGATCCTAAGTACCTCAAAACATGACCTCTTTGGGAAATAAGGTTGTGTAGATGTAATTAGTTAAGATGAGATCATATGGGAGAAGGGCAGATCGCTAATACAGTATGACTGGTGTCCTTATAAAATGGGGACATTTGGACACAGAGCTAACAGGGAGAACACCATGTGAAGATGAAAGCAGAAATCAGGGTGATACTTCTATAAGCTAAGGAACACCAGAGTTTCCTAGCAAATACCAGAAGAGATTTGGAGGCATAGAACATATTCTTTCTCACAGCTCTAGAAAGAAAGCAGACCTACCAACACCTTGGTCTTGGTTTAGCCTCCAGGACTGTGAGACAATCAATTTCTGTTGTTTAAATAACTCAGCTTATGGTACTTCCATGTGGCACCCCAAGAGAACTAATACACCTCTAGTAGTAAAGTGAGCAGATGCCCATTCACTTCTGGGATAGCCAGTTCTGCCAAATCTTCTGCACAGAGATAAGGCCTCAAGCTACTGGCCATATAATATCTTCAAAATGTAGAGGAGATCTAATCAATAGGCTTAAATGCTGCTATGAATTCATTTGTGTCATCCATCAATAATACAGCCCTTGTGGCTGACCCATAGCAAATTCATTCCAGCAAGTGATTTTCAATGATATCAAAAGAAACCACCCCTTCTATTCATTTTCAGAAGCATGTGCCAGCACTCCCTAAAACCTGTACTGATCTCATTCCAATAGCTGCCTTTTCTTTGAGGGAGCAGAGAAGGACCTGATAAAAGCCCAATTAAAGAGGTTTGCCATTGACTGGGGCACTTTTCCAGATAGAACTAAAAGCACCTGATACATCTTCAGTCCATTAGGGTAAGCCACACCTGCCAGAGGCTCATCAGCAATTAAAAGTTACAAGACACTAAATGTCCCCAGTGGGTCCTGTATAGGTGAGAGACAAACACATACTGACCTGGAGAAATGCAGTGCATTATGATGCTCTTTACGTTTGATACCAGGCCCTGGTTGAGCTCCATGGTTATTTATTGCCAGTATTCTTTCTATGTGGTACTGGTCCCCATTCATCATATATAGTAAATGCTTAATAACATGTGTTAATGGAGTCAGTGGATGGATAAATAAATAGAACCAAGTCCCTAGAAGTGGGTTCTGGCTTCACTCCTAAGCTTACCTTTATCTGTTTTGAAGAGCCCATGATTGGGCATTAGCACTATGTCACTGATCCCACTGTCTTACTCACAAAATAAAGTTCCTATATATTCTGGTAAACATACTATTTCTCCTCGCCACAGGCTTGACTTAATGCTAAATTCTTATCTCTTGCTTGGCATCAAGTTGTACCTCATTCCTCAAAATGTGTCAAAATCCATCTTGCTCAGTGGTCCATTTGACAGATATCAGGGACTAGTATGTTTTACTCAATTGTAAACGTAAGTTTTATACATTGGTCAAAATTTGATGGACGCATAACCTGTAGCACAGGATCACTAATTTGTTGGGATTCAGATTCATTTGTCTCCCCTAAAGCTGCCTTAGAATGCTTTTAGTTCATGTTATCAATTAACCACTCTAATCCTTGCCATATGTGTATTCAGATATAAGCATAAACACTCACACTCAGCATCATTCTCTACACTAAAGCAGCAGTTATGGAGACTGGAGTTCAGACTGGATTCACAACTGTGATCCTCAAAGGGCAGAAGTGAACTAGCAGATGTATAATTCCAGCAACTTTTTCTGGTATTCTAAGTAGGATATAATTAGTTAAATTGTATTTAGCTATTTCCTCTCCTGATCTAAAGACCTAGAATTCTTATAATTCCCTCCTTAGTCATGATTAGTGATAGTGCCCTTTATTTGAAGGACAAAGAGTGACATATATGAGAAAACAGAGGTCAGGTTGTGTCAGCCTTTGAACACAACAGAGATGACCCATCATCAGTGTAGGGGTTTACCTTGTCTGTCCAGTGGTCAGGATGGGTTTCTACTCATCTAGTTTACACATTCTCATTTGGTATCTTTTAAAATCATACTTTGTATCTATAAGGCTTTAGCCTGAAGTTGGAGAATGGAAGGGGGGTGGGCTATGGCCTGGACTAAAGCCAACGCAAAGTGATGACCCACCTCATGGCTTTGGCCTTATCAGCATGCTGCTCTCATCTGAGACAAGCATGAAAAGTAGAAAAACCACGGGTCTTAGAGTCATGCACACCTGGACTAGAATCCCATTTCTGCTACTCACAAGGTATGCTTCACTGAAAAAACCTATTCAAACTTTGAGTGATTCATGTTTTCTTTTTTTTAATTTATGTTGAGTCAAGTAACAGTACCTCCCTCCCACATTTGTGTGGGTGTATGTATGTAGATCAGGAGACAGCATATATTAAATAGGGTAATATATTGGAAAATGCCGGCCATGGTGCCTGGCACCAAGCAGGTGCTCAATTGTTAAGCCATTTTTCTTCTTTCTTTGTAACTGAACCAGGGTGCTGGAAATATTCTGACTCATACAATCATGCTTGCAAAACACTGTCCCTTTAAATCAGAAACACGCAAACAAATAAAAATCTAATTTGGACAAATCTGTATATTCTTTTTAAATCAGTAAAAATAAACTTCACCTTTAAAGGACCCCTAACTGCTCAACAATGACCCCATTGTTTTTAGCCACTGCATAATTGTTACAGTGTGATATGGAAGCAAGGTGGGTATTTTGCTAAAATACAAATGTTATAAATGCTTTGAGTATGTGAATAATACATATCCAGTTACTACCTGTTGGTTACAAAAATGTCATTTTTAAAACCAGGATTTGGAGAATAATCAGAAGACATAGATATACATTAATAGTGAATAAACCTCTTCCCAATTTGATGTATATGATGTATGTCCCCTTGTATTTGAATTGTGCATTTCCTTTTTTAACAAAATAGAGATAATTTCTTAGGTTATAAAACATTGACACAGGTGTTTGTTGAGAGGGAGGACTTGCTTATGTCTCTTTTGTCTATATTTAGGTAGAAAGTTCTCAAGCATCTTGTGCTTTTTTGTGATTTTTCCTCTTACCTAACATAGTGCTGGCCACATAGGAAGTAAATCCACTGATGAGAATTGAATGAGTCAGAACACAGAATTATGACCAAGAATAAAAGAGCAGAATGAGTCATAGAGGAGGCAGGTTTTGAATGGAGAAGTAGGAAGAGAGAGGAAAAAGTAATGTGTGGAGAGATAAGAACTGCTCTAGACGAGACAATCACTTGGAGATGCAGGTGTCCTAAAATCCAACAATCCATATCTGAAACATTAGCCAGAAAACATCCTATTTTAAGCTGTCCTGTGAAAGTAGAGGGAGGGACCTAATTCTATTTGGATACTCAAATTAGCCTCCTTGTCTCCTTCTGGTCATTGCTCAGTTTATGAATAAAGTCTTCTCTGACAACTCTGCTTAAAATCCACCACCACTACCACCCCAATCCTTCCTTGCATTCCCTATACTTTTTATTATTTTAATTCTCCTCCATAGAACTTATCCTCATCCAACATACTCCATGTTATATATTCCTCCTTTATAATGTTGGCTCTGTAATTACAGGATTTTTTTCACTATTATTCGTCTTGCACACAAAACATCACATGGTACCTACTAGATGCTCAACATGTGTTGAGTAGTGAAAGATGAACTAATGAATGGATAGATGAATTCAATGTCCACTATATCCTTGGTACTATGCTAAGTAGGTATTGGCAATAGACAATTAGGGAGGCTCCCTGATTTCAAAGTACTTATAAAGACAGACAAGTAAAATGATAGCCTTCAAAAATTATGATTAGTATCCTGGGCATTATGGTAGAGGGAAGTGAGTGTTTCTGTGGGAACATTGATGTGAGATCTCTAACCTTGTAGGATATGGGAGGCTCAGGGAAGTCTTCCTCAAATTAGTGAAGTCTGAACTGAAGGCCTGGAGAATGGGTAGAAGTTAGATGCTAAAGAAGGAAAAGCCCCTAACTCACCCAATAAATGTTTTGGGTATGAGCAGCCAATTAACCTAAAGTGTAAGTCCAACTGTTTTATGCAAAACTCTGACCCCACAAGCTTTAATGTGCAAGGAGAGACTGGCCATCAGAACTGTGGTAGAATAAAAATTTCTGAAGCTGACAATTAAAAATAAGCCCTAAAATACAAATCAAAACCACACTGAGATATCACCTCATGCCAGTCAGAGTGGCTAAAATGAACAAATCAGGAGACGATGGATGCTGGTGAGGATGTGGAGAAACAGGAACCCTCTTGCACTGTTAGTGGGAATGCAAACTGGTGCAACCACTCTGGAAAACAGTGTGGAGGTTCCTCAAAAAATTTAAAATAGATCTACCCTATTGCTACCCAGCAATAACACTACTAGGAATTTGGAGGAATCTGCTAGGAATTTGCAATAGCACTGCTGGCACCAAGGGATACAGGAGTGCTGATGCATAGGGGCACTTGTACCCCAGTGTTTATAGCAGCACTTTCAACAATAGCCAAATTATGGAAAGAGCCTAAATGTCCATTAACTGATGAATGGATAAATAAATTCTTGTTTATATACACAATGGAAGACTACTTGGCAATGAGAAGGCCTTTTGTAGGAACGTAGATGGAGCTGGAGAGTATTATGCTAAGTGAACTAAGTCATACAGAGAAAGACAGATACCATGTGTTTTCACTCTTATGTGGATCCTGAGAAACTTAACAGAAGACCATGGGGGAGGGGAAGAAAAAAAAACTTAGGGAGGGAGCCAAACCACAAACTGAGGGTTGATGGGGGGTGGGAGGGAGGGGAAAGTGGGTGATGGGCATTGAGGGCATCTGTTGGAATGAGCCCTGGGTGTTGTATAGAAACCAATTTGACAATAAATTTCATATTAAAAAATTTTAAAAAATGAAGCCCTAGACTAGGCACTCAAAAATCTAGTCGATGCCCAATGGCAATGGGAAGGAATCAAAGGTAATAGGAACTCCATTTCCTTTCTTGAAGAATACATTAAGAATTTTTAAACTTAAATGAAGAGATTATATAGTGTAAAAAAGGAAACCTTACAATTTTTGATGTCCAAGACTGTAAAGATACCAGCTATGTAAAAAAAAAAAAAAAAAAAAAAAAATCATCTACTTGCAACCTGTGGTATGCTGGAGTTGGCTGTTGTGACTCTTAAGAGCTAATTTTTAATTTTCAGAAATCTTGTGAGCTGGGTGTTAAACATCAATTATTAACATAAGTTATATAAATTTTCAATTAAATAAATTATTTTAAAACAAAAATAAGTACTCCAAGCTTATCAGTTCCTAGTTGCTATACTGTACTTCACTATTAGCTCTGCTCTTGAGGATATTTATATCTATTATATCTGTGTGGAAGTACTTTGGACTGGAGTGCTCCTGCACATCTCTTCCCCAGACCCTGAATTCAGTGATGGCATGTAGGTAGAAGTCAGCCATTTGGGGAGTATTTACAACATGGAAACTGGCAAATGCTAGAAAGCAGGTGTCCCCTAGCCCAGAAAGCTAGCCATTAAATGTTTTGTTTCACAGTACTGCTTTGAACCCAGAGACCTAATAGTTTAAAGGTCTGAGAGCTTAGTTTGTCAAACTCAGCCCACAGAATAGATCCGTGTCATAACTGTGGTTGCTCAATACCTCTTAAGTGTTTTTCTTACATTTTGGTCATTTCCTGTATTTAAAGTCCTAAATGCCTTTCCTCCTCTCTTTTGACACCTGGTATAAACTATGACCTAAGAAGGGAGTGCTACTTAGAATTTCTGTTGCTGGCAGACTTGGTGGAGAGTGGTGGAGGGCCATGGAGTCAGGGGCATAGTGGAGCTGTGGTGGCCTTCTGGGTTTCCTGGGGTGTGAGAATTGTGCTGTCTGCCTTGCCCTGCGATGGACAGATCACACCTTCAGGGAACTGATGGAGTAATCTGGCTCTAATTCAGGGCTAATCAACCTCATAGCTGAGCCTTAGCCTAATTTTTCTGGCTGCAAGCTTCTGGAGAGCCTGTGATCTTCCTCTTGCATCAATTTATCTTCTGCTTGAAATAACTTGATGGGCTCTGAGGTTTGAAACAAAGAACCTGGATTAATGCAGCAGCTTGCTTCTATTTTAACACACCATAAATGAAACTATAATTGTTTAAACTTTGACATTATAGAACAAAAATACAATTACATTGCACATATTAAAATCTTTACTACCAATTTATATTTTTATAAAAAAGTTGGAAAATATAGGGGTCTTTATTACCCCTGACTCATCACTGCTAACACTTAATGTTTCTTCCTTTCTCTTTTTGTATGCAGTATATATTTTAATAAGAGCAAGTTCACACTGTTTATATTGCAGTGCATTGTTTTACATTGGTGGCATTCATTATATATAATATATATGTTTATTTTTTTATTTTGAGAGAGAGAGAGAGCGTGCGCACGCATGCATAGAAGGGGCAGAGAAAGAGAATTCCAAGCAGGCTCCACACTATCAGCACACAGCCCGATGCAGGACTTGAACCCACAAACCATGAAACCATGAGCTGAAGTCAAACGCTCAACTGATTGAGCCACCCAGGTGCACCCATTATATATATATATATATATATATATATATATATATATATATATATATTTAATAAACATTACCTGCATTTGTCTTTCTAAATCAAAATTGTATTCATTTCTGAATTTAGATGTAGTTTATATGAGGGCTTTCTTTTGAATCTATTTCTTCTGAAGCTTTGTTAAGTTTTTGATTTTTGGAGAGACAGTGTGAACATGGTTGTCTGGAACAAACATGGCCTTTAGAATTCATTTATTCATTAATTCATTTATTTAATAAATGATTAAGTATCTGTCAGGTGCAAGGCACTGTTGTTAATTGGTGGAGTGAGTACATAAACAAAAATCCTTGTCCTCTAGGGGTCTATATCTTGATGGTGGAGATGGGCAGCATAGCTAATGAGTAAGTAAATTATAGAGCATGGAGAAAAATAAAGTTGGGCAAAGAAGATGGGAAGCACTGGGGGTGGGGAATGTGCTTTCAATTTTAAATAGGGTGGTGGGGTAGAACTCCCAGATAATGCAACAACTGAGCCAAGACTCCAAGACGAAGGAGCTTGCCGGAGAAGGTCTTCCAGGCACAGAGCTGAGCTAGGAAAGTTCTGAGGCAGGATCTTGTCTGTAGTATTTGAGGAACACTGAGGAGACTAGTGTGGCTGAAGGTGAATGAGCAGTGGGGGAGACTAGTAGTATATGGTGAAAAAGGAAGTGTTGTGGAGAGAGGGGGAGTTGGATCATTTAGGCTTGTCGGCCATTGCAAGGAGTATGGCTTTTACACTGAGTGAAATGGGAGGCATTGGATTACTCTGAGCACAGGAGAAACATGATTTTATTTGTGTTAAAGGTATTTCTGTGACTTCTTACATTCAAAATGTTGTCTGTGAACCAGGAATATTAGCATTTCCTGGAGCGTGTTGGAAATGGTCACTCGCAGGCCCCACCCCAGATCTGCTAAATCAATCTGTCTTTAACAAGATCCCCAGGTGATTTGTATGCACAATACAGTTTGAGAAACAGGAATAGAGACTGAGGAGGAGGTTAAGAGAAACCACCAGGGAAGAGTTAATAGGCCTCAGCTATACTCCTGGTAGGAGATAATAGCATGGGTCAGGGTTGTATCCATCAGTAGAGAGAAGGAACTGGATGCAGGGTATAAGAGAAAGGAAAAAACTAAGAATGACTTTACAGTTTTTGGCCCAGGCAAATGGAAGAATGGGTTTCCTGATTAACTAATTAGGGAAAGAAACAGGCAGAACAGATTTGGTCAAATTATATTTGAGATGTGTGATGGTTAATTTTATGTATCAACTTGAGGAGAGTATTTTGAGATGAGATTGACATTTAAATCAATGAACTTTGGGTGAAGCAGATTGCCCTCCATAATGTGAGTGGGCTTCATCCAATCAGTTGAAGGCCTGAACAGAGAGAAAAGACCAGCTTCCCCAGCAAGAGGGAATTCTCCAGCAGACTGCCTTTAGACTTCATCTTCATCTGTACCATTAGCTTTCTTGGGTCTCTGCCTACCAGCCCACACTGCAGATTTGGATTTCCAGTCCCCATAATCATGTGAGCCAATTACTTACAATAAATTATTGGTTCTGTTTCTCTGGAGAAGTCTAATACAAGAGTTAAATAGTTTTTTATGTAAGTCTACAGTTAGGGAGAGACCCAGTCTCTGGACATAAAAAATTGAGACTCACCGGCATATAATCTAAATTTAAAATCATTGGATTAAGTAAAACCACTAAAGAAGTGAGGTAGACAGAAAAGTGAGGAAGATAAAAGGACTAAGCCCTGGGATCCTCCAACGTTGAGGTCAGAGACAAAAGAAGAAACCAGCAAAGGCTTAAAAGGAGCATCCAGGGAAGAGGAGAAAAACCAAATGAATGTGACACCTTGAAGTCAACAGAAGAAGTGTTTCAATAAGGAAATTATGATTACTGTATCTAACGCTAGTACTAAATTAGGTACACTGAGGACTGAGAATTAGATATATCAATATGGAGGTCTTGGGTGACTATGATTAGGTCACTGTGAGTGGAGAGATGGGACCATGGAAAATCTGATTGGGGTGAGTTTAGAGGATAATGCTTGGACAATTAAATATGTGTGAATCTTTTGTTGTTTCTATTATTTTTTAAATAAATGACTTTAATAGCAGTTTTAGGTTTACAAAATTGAGCAGAAAGTATGGATAGTCCTGTACACTTATTACTTCCCACACAGTTTCTATTATTAACGCCTTGAATTAATGTGGTACATGTATTAAAACTGATTATAATATCTATACATTATTATCAACTGAAGTCCATAGCTTACATTAGGGTCTGCCCTTTTTATGTATGTTCTATGGGTTTTGATAAATCTGTAATGTCACGTATCCGCCATTACAGTTAAAGTTTTGAATCACAGATCAACCGTTTACTAGCTGTGTGACCTTAAGCAAATTACTTCAAGCTGAATTTTTATCAAATAAGATATGTGAAAATGCCTAGCATAATTACCTACATCTATTAAATATTAATTCTCTTTTACTGTCTTTTGGATAAAAACCAGGAGCTATAGTCAATACTTAGTTTTAGTAAAATGCAACATTGAAATTTTTTGATAACTTGGATGTTTCCAGCTTAATAGGAAGTTTTTCAGGACATAAGTCTACCCCAAAGGTTCATAGTGATAAAGAGGCCAAGTCATCAGTTGATCTCTATGTGGGTCAGCTAGTTCTCCAATAAGAAAAATGGTTACATTGCCACAGATAACACACCTCACCAACCCTGGCCATCCATCTCTCAGGCTGAAAGAAAACCCAGCCTAAGTGTGCAGATATCCCAGGCAATCTCATCATTTCTCGAAAAACAAGAAATGTTATCAGGCTTTCAATGGTAGAGCATATCTTTAGGTGAAAGCCATTTCCATACATAATTTTTGGTAGAAATTTAAATGTTGCATGAGAAGTTATTTAGATAGCCTTAAAGACTCTTTTGACCTGACCCCTTCACAAAATTTAAGAGCTGGTAAAATAAGTGTGAGATTACAGGGCCAGAGAACTGTATTCTTAAGGGAAAAAAAAAAAAAAAAAAAAAAAAAACTGTTGAAAGGAATTCTGTTTGAAAACTTGAAGGAGTTTTGATGGACTTTATAAAGCAGGTGAATATTTCTCCAGGCTCTACTAGAAGGAAATTTTTGTTTGGTATGGTTCTGGAAGCTGTAATGATCTTTTATTTCATGGAATCAAAATCTTTTTGATAAGATAGCATTTGGGGAAAATATCTAGTTTGTGGAATGATGCAGTTAATGACTAGACTAAACTGGTTTGGTTCAATAAGAATATAGAATATAGAAATGTTTTTTCCCTGCTTTTCTGAAAAATTTAGTAATTATAACCTGTCCTCTTAAATTTCCAGTGGAAGTTCAATAGTACTTGTTAGGTCTCAGATCGACAGTAAATTCTGGCATGAGGTGAAGTTAAAATGAGTGAAGATGCTAGTACAGGTGTTTAGAAGAACTCAAAATGGGGCACAATCCATCTACCAGGTATAATAAATCAAGTCAGCAGCAGTTTTGGTAGCAGCCCAGGATTGGAAAAGGGAGGATTAGAATGGGCACAGGTTGGGGGTGCCTGGGTGGCTTAGTTGGTTAAGCATCTGACTTTGGCTCAGGTCACGATCTCACAGTTTGTGCGTCTGTGCACAATTTGTGCGCAGGATTCCAGTCCTGCGTCTGTCTGTGGAGCCTGCTTGGGATTCTGTCTCCCTCTTTCTCTGCCCATCCCCTGCTAATGCTCGCTCTCTCAAAAAAATGAACATGTGAAGGAAAAAAAAAAAAAAAAAAGAATGGGCACAGGTTTCACAACAATACAGAGCTTCAGATAAAGACCAGGCAATATTTAGGGTCAAATTAACCAGATGAAGGCACTGGGAATCGAATGAGAACTCAAAGGTGAGACAAGATCTTCTGGCTGAGCCAGTTTGTTTCATTTCGATTGGTTATCCAGGTTTCCGTGCTGGAGCCATCTACCAGGTAACTCTTTGTGGCCCTCACATGATTAAATTTCCATTTGCTCAATAATTCATGTAACATCTTCATGAGTTTTTATCACTAGGTTTTGTTTGTTTTGTTTTTTACATTCATTTATTTATTTTAAGAAAGAGAGAGTGGGACAGGGCAGAGAGAGAGGGAGACAGAATCCCAAGCAGGCTCCATGCTGTCAGTGCAGAGCCCAACACAGGGCTGGAACACATGAACTGTGAGATCATGACCTGAGCTGAAGTTGGACATTTAACTGACTGAGCCACCCAGGTGCCCCCACTAGTTTTGTTTTTTGTTTTGTTTTGTTTTTTTACTGTTTACTTAGTTATTTTGAGAGAGAGAATGAGAGCACACACAAGCAGGGGAGGGGCAGTGAGAGAGGCAGACAGAAAATCCCAAGCAGGCACCATGCTGTCAGCACAGAACCCCACATGGGGCTCAATCTCAGGAACCTTGAGATTATACATAATCTGAACCGAATCAAGAGTCCACTGCTTAACTGACTGAGCCACTCAGGCGCCCCTTATCCCTAGTTTAAATGGAAACATTTTACTAGAAAAATAAAGTGACTAGTAATATAAATATAATGGAAACAAAGCAATGCTAATAAAATTGTAACTATTCTATTGATACCCACTTCTTAATGAAATGGGAAGTTACCTTAGTGTTGGATCCCTGATTAACTAGTACCAAATCAAGTCTCCCTCCCCAATCAGAAGAGCTGACAGAAGACAGAAAAAGACAGAATAAGTTTATTCACTATGTGATTCAATGTTATGTTTTCGCCCAGGTGATATAAAGTGTAACGTGAAAGCTTATATGCCACTCCAATTATTAAATTATCCGGCATCTATTAAATGTTAATTCTCTTCCAGTCAAAATCATTTTAAATGTCATATTTGGGGAAATACTACTCTGGAATTAAATTTCCAAAATCTGAGGGGCGCCTGGGTGGCTCAGTCAGTTGAGTGTCTAACTTCAGCTGGGCTCATGATCTCATATTTCTTGAGTCCGAGCCCCGCATTGGGCTCACTGCTGTCAGTTCAGGGCCTGCTTTAGATCCTCTGTCTCCCCACCCCCACCCCCACCACCTCTCCCCTGCTTGCACTCTCTCTCTCAAAAATAAATAAACATTAAAAAAAAAATCCAAAATCTGAGGGAAATTTTGCAAACCTCTACAGATTTCTGCAGCTCTCTAAAAGCATTGTTGTTGGTCCATACTTAACTAAAAAATAAGGTAAATATGTGAATTTTTCTTAATGTTAAGTTCATTCAACTTATGGTTATTATGGGATTATATCTTATTTTTTAATGTCAAAATGTTTTTCTCATGAAATCATAATGGAGGATGAATTTTTTCCAACTTTATATTTAAAACACATAAAAGCTTGTCCTCCCCTATTTTGTAAATTTTTTTAATGATTGGCCAACATTACAGTTTTGGAACCCAGATATCTAAACTTTTTTTTTAATGTTTATTTATTTTTGAGAGAGAGAGAGAGCAGGGGGTGAGCGGAAAGAGAGGGAGACACAGAATCCAAAGCAATTCCAGGCTCCAAGCTGTCAGCACAGAGCCCCACATGGGGCTCAAACTCATGGACTGCGAGATCATGACCTGAGCCAAAGTTGGATGCTTAACCAACTGAACCACCCAGGCAACCCCTGATATCTTAACTTTTGACCTTGAAAAAATGTAGATTCTGGGGCATCTGGCTGGCTTAGGTGGAGCATACGATTCTTGATCTCAGGATCCTGAGTTCCAGCCCCACATTGGGTGTACAGAATAAATAAAAATAGAACTTTAAAAAAAAAAAAAAGAAAAAGAAATACTGCAGATTCTCTACTTATGCTTTTATCCCTTTTGCTTTGCCATTCTAGATTGTGATTTCTATCTTCTGGTTTAATATGGCTGCTATAGCTCAGCCATAATATTAAAGTTTCAGGTCAAAGAATGAAAATATAAAAATATAAAAACTGGTGCCCCTGCCTGCTGATTCATGTCATTTTAGGCAGCCATTCTAGTTGTTTAACCCACTTTGCTTGGATCTCATTGGTCAGAACCTAATCACATGGCTACAACTAAGTATATAGTATTCTGGTAAATGTCTCTTGATTTGGTTTCCACAAATAGATTTATATTCCTAAGTACAAAGAGGGAAATGGATAGTAAGTGTCCTTGCCACACCATATTTCAATTGTCGCTCAAATCCTATGGTTCTTTTCCTGAACTACACAATCTCTTATAGATTCCATCTCACCTACAATAACCTTATTGATCTTGATCACGTTCCACTTTGCTTGCTTTCTTGTCTTTTCTATCCAACTATACAATAACTCCTTTATTTTTATACTAATTTAGATCTATATATAGTGTCTACCACAACATTTTGCATATAGTTGATGCTTAATAAACTTTTGTCAATTATTAGTGTATCAAGAATTAGTAAAGATGTATAATGGAGAACTAGTAGGATATCAAGGTAAACTTCAACTCTTCCTGCACCACCGTACCAGTTTGTTTTTTCCAAAGTTTTTCTAGGGTTGATCCAATTTGTACTTCTCAAATCATCTGATAGTCCATCTTTTCTATTTATACCATTGGTAGCTTTTAGTAGTACTACTTTCCCTCATGCGAACTTCCTTTCAAATTTCATTTTGTGTGCTTCATGACAAAGAGAAAACTTCTCAGGAGTATAGATGGTTCTCTGTGTATCAGGAGTTGGTAGCTATCCAGCTTCCCTGGGCAGAAATCCACGCTACAAAGTGTGACTGTCCAAATTGGCAAGAATTCTCTGGATTCAGCAGAAAGGACACTACCTGGATGGACAACAGAATCTGAGGTTCAAATTGCCTTTTTTGGCTTGAGTAACTCCCTAAAACTTTGTTGACAGTCTGGATTAGCTCTGTGTGCCTCTCTAACGCTAGACACTTAATAGCCTGGGTCTCCATTCTAAGAAGAATTAGCCTGGATCCTTCTCCCAGGGCTGTATTTTGAAAAGACTTAATTCCAAGATTAAGAAGAGGGCTTTTGTTTCTCAGTTACCTACAAGTATATCATTATAGCGTAAGAGAAAAATATGGTTGAGATTATTTTTAATAGCTATATCATTGATTTCTGACACCAACATATTTTCTTCAAAAATTTTAACAGTCTATTAGAAGTTCTGGAAAAGGTGTTACTGAGTTATCCTAGATGCTTTATTCCATTACTTTATTTCTGGACCTTCACAGATAAGACAAACTTCACAGATAAGACAAACTTTTTAGCTGTTAATTCCAAGTACCAAAGGTTAACCAGGTTAAAGCATTTAGAGGTAAAGATGCACTCAAAGACAAGAATTTATAATAAATTTTATATACTAATTTTTACACACACACACACACACACACAGTCTCACTGTTTAGTCTTACATTAATCTTTAGTATATGTAAATCTATGATGATAATACAGGAAAGTGGCAGCTTGGAAATGTAGCCATTGTGATGTGAGCAGAGAAATCACGTGAGAGATTTTGTAAACTGTGCTGCCTAACCGTCTGAACTAAGATTAGGGCATTTGAAATGCAAGGAGATAATTTCACCAATCTGGACTGTAGAGCAAGGGGATGCAAAGTAATTTTCAAGTAAAAATCTTCTTAACATCTTTAGGCTTTGGTTTATTCACCTTTAAAATGAGAGAACTGGTATAAAGAACTTATCAAACTCAACACCCAAAAAACAAATAATCCAGTGAAGAAATGGGCAAAAGACATGAATAGATACTTCTCCAAAGAAGACATCCAGATGGCAAACCGACACATGAAAAAATGCTCAACATCACTCAGCATCAGGGAAATACAAATCAAAACCACAGTAAGATACCACCTCACACCTGTCAGAATGGCTAACATTAACAACTCAGGCAACAACAGGTGTTGGTGAGGATGCAGAGAAAGAGGCTCTTTTTTGCACTGCTGGTGGGAATGCAAACTGGTGGAGCTACTCTGGAGAACGGTATGGAGGTTTCTCAAAAAATTAAAAATAGAACTACCCTATGACCCAGCAATTGCACTATTAGGTATTTCACCAAGGGATACAGGTGTGCTGTTTCGAAGGGGCACATGCACCCCAATGTTTATAGCAGCACTATCAACAATAGCCAAAGTATGGAAAGAGCCCAAATGTCCATCAATGGATGAATGGATAAAGAAGATGTGGTGTATATATATACAATGGAGTCTCACTCAGCAATCAAAAAGAATGAAATCTTGCCATTTGCAACTACGTGGATGGAACTGGAGGGTATTAAGCTCCAGTGAAATTAGTGAAATTAGAGAAAGACAAATATCATATGACTTCACTCCTATAAGGATTTCAAGACACAGAACAGATGAACATAAGGGAAGGGAAACAAAAATAATATAAAAACAGGGAGAGGAACAAAACATAAAAGACTCTTAAATATAGAGAATAAACAGAGGGTTGCTGGAGGGGTTGTGGGAGGGGAGATGGTCTAAGTGGGTAAGGGGTTTAAGGAATCTACTCCTGAAATCATTGTTGCACCATATGCCAACTAACTTGTATGTAAATTAAACAATAAATAAATTAAAATAAACAAAATAAAATAATTAAATAAATTAAAGTAAATAAATATATACATACATAAAATGAGAGAATTGGACTAGGATATCTCAGAGGCTTGTTTCAGCTCCATGTTATATGGTTCTGCAGAATCAGCTGATGAGAATGAAGATAGCAAATCTACTTCATGCCAAGTTTGATGAAATTTCTGACACATTTACCAAGACTTTCCTATCTGAACCAACACAATCACATTGAACACTGATTATATTACGCTTCCTACCCCTCCCTATTTCTTCATAAATATGGGTTGTTGCAAACAATTTTCCTAAGGTTTAGACTGTGGTTTGGTTGAATTCTTACTGACTCATTTAGATGCTGTATCATTATCTAATTTTGTTCATTGCTCACTTAATCAGGTGCTTCTATCGAATGGCAGTCTCTAGAATGCAAAAAGCAAATTGTTAGGGCAAGAAGTGGAAAACAGGTGCACTGTGCTCAGCACTGCTAACTTAATATAGCAAAAAACTATAATCAGGTTTCTGGGGGGCACCCAGCCCTACCTATCATAACCTGGGTAAAGTTATTGCTTCTCCCTCATAACTTAATCACTTGCCTTCATTCTCAATATATATGAAACAATAACAACATCAATACCATCTCCCTTCAGGCTATTACAACACCCATAGCTTGCATTTTCTGATTGCTTCAGACTTCTGTAAAAATAGGGCACAAATTACTTTCTTAATGCCTCTCCTTCTCTCTTCCACCTCTTTCACAAGAAAGTTGTGACTTTCTTTTTAATTAAAATAGATAAGTGATCTTAAATGGCTTCACTTCCTTCATCTATTTTTTGCTTGTTTTTCCCACTGATCTCAAAGTATACCTGAAAGTAGTATATTTCCTTTTAAACAGTGAATATATGTTCACGATGTCATCTCATAGACATCTTTCTAACTATCCAAAAATTCAATGAAAAATATTTATTAAGTACCTACCATGTGCTAAATATCAGGGAAGCTAAAATAAGGCATGTTCTCATAAAGAGCTCAATGTCTAGGGGGATTGGTAGACACGTAAACTGACAAATACAAATGGTGTGTGCTATCTTAGAGGTAAGTACAAATGTAGGGAGCAAGTAGGAGAGAAGCACCTAAGTCAGGTAGGCCAGTAGTACAGGGTCAAAGCAAGTTTCTCAGAGGAGAAAGCACC
Source organism: Panthera onca (assembly GCF_046562875.1). Taxonomy (NCBI): domain Eukaryota; kingdom Metazoa; phylum Chordata; class Mammalia; order Carnivora; family Felidae; genus Panthera; species Panthera onca. Next base: position 61,565,359 of record NC_138347.1, read on the forward strand.
AGCAGTATGTTTTGAAGGACAAGTGTGAGTTAAGCATTGAAGTGGAGGAAATGAGCATTTGGGACAGAGAGAGAAGCTAGAACCCATGCCAGGAGGTGAGCATGGAGCAGTGGAGGAATTGAAAATGGCTGAATATCACTGGAAAATAAAATGGGAATGGGATTAAGGGACAATGACAGGAAATGACAATGACAAGGTAGACTGAGGTCATGACATGGAGACCCCAGTAAGCTATACTATGGAGCTTGGGTTTTTTTCTAAGCACCTTAGACAGTGGAAAATCAAAGAATTTGAAACAAAATAATCACATTACCAAATTCACATTTTAGTAGTATCACACTGCATGCAAGGTAAAGTCCAGAAGGAAGAGAAGAGCTAGGCACATAGTAGGCCCCTAGAAGTTTTTGATGAGTGAAGAATAGTATCCGGATGAGAATGGATCAAACACAGACAAGTCTGGGCAGGGAGTCCCATTGAGGGAAAATTGCAATAATGATTTAAAGTAATAATGCTGAGGATGGGGAGAAGAGAATGTATTTGAAAACAATTAAGGAAGTATAATTGGAAAGAACTTGGTTTTTCTTTTATATAGGTGGGCAAAAGGCAAATAAGGAATGCAAAATGACTACCAAGTTAATGAATTAAAGAACTGGATAGAGGACCCTGTGACATTCACTTAGGTAGAAAACACAGAAGGAAGAACAAATGATGGAAGAGAGGGTGAACATGAATCATCCAAATTTGAACAAATTGAATTTGAGATATAGAAAGACAAGTTGAAATATTCTGTTGGATGTTTCAATCAGGAACTCAGAAGATAAATATAAATGGAAGGATATAGATTTGAGAGTTATCTGTGAATAAGTGGTAATTAAAGATCAGTCATGGAGCCTAAGTAGAATAACATGAGGGCTGTAAATAAAGTTGGGCCAAAGATGGAGACATGTGAATGCCAACCACATTGATAGACTTTGTTACTTCCCCATTAGTTGTGAATTAGTTGTGCTTTAGTTGTGCTCTCCCATCCACTGAGCTATCTAAAACATATTAATTATGGAAAGAGCCTAAATGTCCATCAACTGATGAATGGATAAAGACATTGTGGTTTGGAGCGCCTGGGTGGCGCAGTCGGTTAAGCGTCCGACTTCAGCCAGGTCACGATCTCGCGGTCCGTGAGTTCGAGCCCCGCGTCAGGCTCTGGGCTGATGGCTCGGAGCCTGGAGCCTGTTTCCGATTCTGTGTCTCCCTCTCTCTCTGCCCCTCCCCCGTTCATGCTCTGTCTCTCTCTGTCCCAAAAATAAATAAAAAACATTGAAAAAAAAATTAAAAAAAAAAAAAAGAAATTGTGGTTTATATACACAATGGAATACTACGTGGCAATGAGAAAGAATGAAATATGGCCTTTTGTAGCAACGTGGATGGAACTGGAGAGTGTGATGCTAAGTGAAATAAGCCATACAGAGAAAGACAGATACCATATGGTTTCACTCTTATGTGGATCCTGAGAAACTTAACAGAAACCCATGGGGGAGGGGAAGGAAAAAAAAAAAAGAGGCTAGAGTGGAAGAGAGCCAAAGCATAAGAGACTGTTAAAAACTGAGAACAAACTGAGGGTTGATGGGGGGTGGGAGGGAGGGTAGGGTGGGTGATGGGTATTGAGGAGGGCACCTTTTGGGATGAGTACTGGGTGTTGTATGGAAACTAATTTGACAATAAATTTCATATATTAAAAAATAAATAAATAAATAAATAAATAAATAAATAAAAATAAAACATATTGATGAAAATTTGGGCTTCTACATTTTTTTTAAGATCTAAAATCTTAGCTCCTTTAGGACTTCATACTGGTACTCATTCCACTACTCTGGAACCATCTTTGTTTCTGTCATCTTGAATTTCTTCAAAGGCCCTGTATCACATTTCACCTGTGGCACCAAAATTTGAATAGGTCTTCCAAATACTGGAATATTGACATTTAAAAGTAGACATTATTAAAAGTAAAAAGGAGAATCCAATCCAATCCAATCCAATCCAATCCAATCCAATATACTATGCTTCAGTCTTCTAAAGCCTAGTATTTTTCTTTACAGCATTCCATTGCTGAATCATATTTAGCCTGTGCTGAAGATAGCATTTTGATCTAGTCAGGCTTGGGAAATAAAACCTTGTTTTCCATGGCACCTAAGCCAACCTATTTGATACCATATTTGTGCTAATAATATGAAAAATAAGGAAATTAGAAGATCAAGATCTTAAAATTTAAAGAATAAAATTATTTGACTTTTTTTAGATAAAAGCTCATAATTGGGAAATTTAAAAAAATGAGTGTGAAGGGGGATAGGGAAGCTTGAAGATGTTGAGAAGCTGTAGACATGGAATGAGGTAGCATCATTCAATCCACTAGCTGAAGATTGTCAAGAGAGCTATTTTAAACAGCCGTAGTCCATTCTCTTCTATCCCCAGTTCTTCCTCAAGGTCCCTGTTCAAAGCTTCAATTCCCATTCTCTTCCTTCACCATTCTCCTTTCCCTTTCTTTCTCCCCTCCATCTCTCACCTCTCCACCTTTATCTTTCCTCTTCCTTTTCTTCTTTCTCTTCTCCCTCATTACTGAGGTCTGCAACAGGGAATTCAGAAAACTTGCCAGTCTACACACAAGTATAAGGTATAAATAAAGGCAAGAGTAAATATGGAATAGAATGACTGGGAAGCATGCCAAATAAATTCCACTATTCAATACAGTTTAATTCACTTCATTAATAATTTATAAAGCACCTCCTACATGCAAAGCATCATAGTAAGCACTGAGGACAAAAAGATGGAATTTAATATGTCATTGTATTGAAGGATATTCCAGTGTATTTACTTCAGAAATTCATTGACTACTTTCTTTTTGCTGAAGACAATTGTTATCTTTTTCATTTTTCATCTACTGTTTACTAAAGAGTTTATGTAGCAGCATTTGAAGACTAAATAAGATCTGGCAATGATGATTGTTGGCTGTTTTGTTGCCTGGGACAGTAAGTGTTTATCAGAGGAGTTCTTTATGTGCCTTGATATTTAAGACTCTAGCATTATACCATAATTTAATTTCATCCACATGGAATCAAAAACAAAAAGATAAAACTAAGTCAGCCCAAGACTTCCCTTCTTGTCTTTATTATAACAAAAATATTGTATAGCAAAGTCCCTAAACTGAAAGCTCCAGGCTGGTTTTGCTGTGCATGGATACCTTTCCACTACATCAAAAGAGTGAGGTGGTGATTCTGGTACTTTTCTCCCCCAGTCCTCCATTCTTTCCTTCCATCTTTCCATTTCTTTCTTAAGCATCTTTGACTCTCTACTACAAGCTAAGCACTATAGTGTATTCTCTTTCTAAGGCTATTTTAAGGGCTACCAATGGTTTTTGAAGGTATAAAGTATGTGAATTATATAAGTTACACAGTGTCTGTTAGTTCCCACATACAATTTTTAAATTTAATTTCTTTAATCAAAGTTAAACATGAACTTTAAGGAGTCAAAGACTATAAGATGTGAAAAATTACATTATTCTGCATTCCCATTTTCTTCTCTGAAGAGGCAAATTCTTTCAGCACTTTTAACTGTTTCTTTTGTAATATACTCTATTTTTTTAACGTTGTTTGTTTGTTTGCTTGTTTTTGAGACAGACACAGAGCATGAGCAGGGAAGGGGGCAGAGAGAGAGGAAGACATAGAATCCAAAGCAGGCTCCAGGTTCTGAGCTGTTAGCACAGAGCCCAATGTGGGTCTTGAACCGATGAACTGTGAGATCATGACCTGAGCTAAAGTCAGATGCTTAACTGACAAAGCCACTCAGGCACCCCAATACCCCTCTATATTTTGAATATGCCTAAGTTGCTGCTACTTTTTTTTTTTTTTTTTTTTTTTTTTTTTTTTTTTTTTTTTTTTTTAGTTTCAGGCATTATCTATTGATGGAACACTCTGGAAGCTAAGTCTGCAGCTCTCTTTGTCACTGTTCTCTACCCTCCTTTGTAGTTTTGGGATTGGCCATGGTGTGATCCTTACCAGTGGAGACTGAGAAAAAGTCCACTGGGAGGTGTGCCAGACCTCATAGGTCCTGCCTCACATTCTCTCAGCCCACCTCTTTGCCCTGGCCATTGCTATAACGAGCAGATATGCATCCAAGTGTAGTTCCTAGCACTTTGTCTCTTGCTTTCTGCCTTGGACTATCTCTGTACTTCCCTATGGGACACTTTGGGAATATGCTCAGCCATATTCATATGTTCATAGAGCTGGAAGTGCAATAGAGTTCAACCTTTGTCTAACAGGGTACAGGAGCTGCTAGACAGATGTTCCCTTCTGTCTTGGAGTGAAAACCCTGAAGGGCCATCTACATGGTTCTTCAGAGGACTTCAGTGGGACCAACCCACAACTGCTTATGGTGGTAGCCAGCTTAATCACCCTTGTGTTGGCTTGTCTTCTCCCTTGTTCCACTTATCCCAGTCCCTCTCCCCAAAATAACTGCATCCATGCAGGCTCTTACTCCAGACTCTATTTGTTTGTTTGTTTTAGGGGGAAACTCAGACTCTACAAAGGCTTTGGGAAGGAGATTTCTCCCTCAGTAAATAGATGCATAAAGAGAAAGGTCTGTCTTTTCTTTTCACTTTTGGACATTGTGTTGAGGATATGATGCATCTAGCTATGAAAAGAGAAGTCAGAGAATCACAAAAGAGGGAATTCATAAAGAATCGTAAAGGAGGAGGCTTGATATTGTTACGTTGCCTCATTAACCAATTCTAGAACTGCTTTTTTTGGATTTCTTGTTATGTAAAGTAATAGTCCTTTAAAAATATTGCTATCTAGGTGATCCTGGGTGGCTTAATTGGTTAAGCATCTGACTTCAGCTGAGGTCATGATCCCACAGTTTGTGAGTTAGAGCCCTGCATCAGACTCGCTACTGTCATCACAGAGCCTGCTTCAGATTCTCTGTCCCCCTCTCTCTGCCCCTCCCTCACTCATGCTCTCTCTCTCTCTCTCTCTCAAAAAATAAATAAACATTAAAAAGTTAAATATTGCTATCTAGGGGTATGTGGGTGACTCACTTGGTTAAGTTTCTGACTCTTGATCTCAGCTGCTTAGGTCATGATCTGCCAGTTTGTGAGATCAAGCCCCACATTGGGCTCTGTGCTGACAGCTGGATGTCTGCTTGGGATTTTCTCTCTCCCTCGCTCTCTGCCCCTACCCCTACTCATGTTCTCTCTCTCTCTCAAAATAAATAAACTTTAAAAAAATAATTTAAAAAATACTGCTGTCTGGGAATCTCTTAATTGTAGCTAAAACCACTGACACACATTGTGATCTGTCTTGGCTTCATGCCCTGGTGGGAACTGAAAACAACTTCTCATATCCTAATTTTTGCACATACTGTTCCTGCTACCTGGAATGGCTTCCTGTTTCTTTCCTACTTATTCTTCTCTTTTCAGAGAACTCTCATTCTTCCTTCAAACTGCATCTCGAGCTCCACATTTAGTTTGGAATAAATGCTCCTCCTCCATTAGTTTGCCTAATGCTCTGTGCATACATCTGTCAGAATAGCTAAAACACTCATAATCTGCTACTTGTCTTTCCATTTCCTCCATAGATTGTAGTACTCCTGAAGACAGGAACTCCATTTTCAGGGCTTAGCACACTGCCTAATGTTTAGTTACATATTTATTGAATGATTGGGTGTGGTTGGTGGGAGGAATGTTGGCAGAGTGGTGAGATGGACAAACCACATTTTGGTCATTTGTTCTGGTACTCCTGTTTCATAGAAGAACAAAACAGGTTGCATATAGATAGTAAATAATCCCTCCTCTATCAAATTATTAAAATATTGTATAAAGCAAGTAGACAAGATTAGATGATTTTTGATTCCTTCCCAAACAACATAACATTTATTTATTTATTTTCTTAGGTTTTTTTTTTTTTTTTTTTTTTTTAATATCATCCTGGCAGAGCAGGTTCTAGTCAAGGTTTCTTGACTTTTATTTAGTCTTTTAAAAAAATTTTTTTTCTTTTTTCACTTTTTTTCAGTGGGTACCTAAAAACACCATTATCGAAGCTGGGTCCAAGACAATAGTGAGCAGAATTATGGGCAAATAACAGAGTATTACAAACAAAATAGTGTGCTGGCTATTAAGCTGTTATTTTTCAGATTCAAATGTACTGTTCTATACTCTGCTCTTTGATGATGTGGCTGGGACCCCACACACCATGTTGCTGCTTTGCAAGCTGGCTCCCATGAGGCTCTGCCAATAGAGAACACTAGAGGGAGACCAGAAAGCAGGAGGAGGGAAAGGAAAGGGTTGGGCTTCTTCCTGTCAGCTTCCTGTTCATCTCACTGTCACATCAGCATGGTTCTTTGCCCCAGCAATAATGCCTAGCTCCAGTAGCAGTTTGTTCCATACTCCCGTATCCAACCTTCTTCTTCACACAATGTCTATACCAGCTGAGTCCCAGCTCCACAGGGACCCTTCTGAACACCTGAGTCATCAGCCCCAGCTGAGCAGTGTCTTTCCCACAGAATGCTGGTCTCAGCTATGTGGGCCATCCTCCAAACTTCTTTGTTCCTTTTTTCAAAAATGTTTATTTATTTTGAGAGATAAAAGAGAGTGTGTGTGTGAGTACACACAAGTGGGAGGGGGCAGAGAGAGAGGGAGAGAATCCCAAGCAGGCTCTACACTGTCAGTACAGAGCCCAATGTAGGGCACAATCTCACAAACTGTGAGATCACAATCTGAGCCAAAATCAAGAGCTGGATGCTTAACCAAGTGAGCCACCCAGTCAACCCCAAACTTCTTTGTTCTAATAACCTGTTTCCCTTTTGTTACCCCAGCCCTAAGGGTGGTAGCTGCCTTCTGCAGTCACTACTTCTATGTTATCTCAGTGTTCTCTTTTGCCTTTTTCTAGTCTTCCAAAGCCTGTTTAGGCAAATCCCTGTATTAAATTCTGTCTGTTAAAATCACAGGCATGGTTTCTAGTTTACTAACCAGACCCATGGTATGAGACATAAATGAATTTACTATAAAACATATATATGTCTAATTCTATAATAGAAAATAAATGTCTTAACATCTGTAAACATTTTTTTATGTTCAGTCATTAGGAGCTCTTATCAGCTCCTTGAAAATAATGATGATCTTATTAATTTGTGTATTTCCTGAGCTAGTGCAGTGCCTGAGCCATAATAGATAGGTTGTCAAATGGCTGAATTAATGAATGAGAATCTCTGGTTAAAATGCTGCCAGTACAAAAGAAGGACTGACACCTGAAGCCATGAGTAACTCAGCAGGAATTTAGCCTTACCTGTTGAAAGCAGAGGATCATCTCTGAGGGAAAGGACCTGTGGCATTGTCTGACATAACTCTTTGAATTTTATATTAACTTGGAAAACAGGTTTATTTATGATCTAAAAAAGCTAAACTTGTAGATAAATGTGTGGCCCCAGGGAGCTGGAATGTGCCAAGATCATAAAAGTCATAACCATTCACTATGTCTCTACATATGCCTACAGGGCGCTAACCATTTTTCATATATTATTTGCATATATTCCGCCACTAAATATTATTGGTTAGTAATATACTATTCATTTTATTTATGTTTTTTTTCTTTATTTAAGTAATCTCTACACCCAAAGTGGGGCTTGAACTCACAACTCCAAGAGCACATGTTTGGAGTCATGTAGAACAAGAGTCACATGTTCATCTGATGGAGCCAGCCAGGTGCCCCTTAAATTGCTTATTTTATAAATTAAGAAATAGACTCTTGTGGTCTAGGTAAATTGCCCAGGATTACATGGCTTATTAATAGTTAAGCTATGAATTAAACCAGGTTTTTTACTCTAAAGACCATTTTCTTTTGCCTTGTCTTCTCCGTACCTAAGATTTGGGCTTGTTAAATTGAGATAGAGACAGACATGCCATTTAGTATCTTCATATCAAAGGCAATGTGCTCTAATAAGCTCTTGAACTTACTGTTGGCCAGGATGAGAGATAACAGTTTTAAAACAACTTGAAGTTTGCAGTTTTTTTCTGTGGGAATAAAAGCCAATGGAAGAAAATAATACTTTTCTTACACTCTCCTAATGATTGTTAGGCTTAGCTGAATCTACTCCTGACCCAGTGATAGGCTTTGCACAGATTGTTCCCTTGAATCTGAATCTAATTTCCTATTGAAATTTGAGATTTAGCTTTGATTGTTTTGGTGTCAAAGATCATTGGGGCTATTTCTTTTAGGGTTTTACCTTCTCTGTTTCTCTAATGACGATGAACTCTTTGCAGCATGAGAGCATTGCTTCTATTGGCCATTAGTCTTTTTGTTCAGTCACCGATCTTGGTTTTTTATTTTTCTAGTTTTGTCCAAAGGCCAGTTCCCTTTGTGAGATGAATCAGGCACAACTGCTGATTTTGTCTGGACTAAATCCCCGATCTGGCCAACACTAGGGGTATTTCCCAGTATGTATTTCTGCTGAATTCATTTCTTATCCCTTCTCACCCTTTAACAGAGCAGAACAACAGTCTCTTTTTACCAGAACATGTATAAATTGATTCCCAAATAATGGAAGGGCCATTAACCTACCAGATTGTTACTACCAACAGCTGTTTTCACATTTGCACTGTTTCACATCAAGGGCCCTTCATGTCTTACACAGAATATTTTGAACAAGAAAATTAAACAATTTTTGAAATAAGATTTCCACAGACAGGAGAGAAGTAATGCAGGTAGGGAAATACATGTTGAGCACGGACCAAGAACTGGTTTGAGTGAATTGACATTAAAAGGATTCTAGGAAGCCAAAGGAAACTGCAACCCCTCACTCAGGAATTCCTTGGGGGTAGGTATTGGGAAGGGAAATGTGGTTGGAGCTCAAGTCAAATTTTATTTGCCTCTCAATTTTTCTTAGGACTAGTCCTGTCAGTAATCAGTTTTTCCTAGAACAGCACTAAGCATATAAAGGTTTATTGGTGGGTGCTTGGGTGGCTCAGTCAGTTAAGTGTACAACTCTTGATTTCAGCTCAGGTCATGATCTCATAGTTTGTGGGATCGAGCCCCACATTGGACTCTGCACTGACAGCAAGAGCCTGCTTGGGATTCTCTTTCTCTCTCTCTCCCTGACTTTCCCCTGCTCTTTCTGTCTCTCAAAATAAATTAATAAACATTAAAAAAATAAAGGTTTACTTGTTTTAAAAATACAGATAAAAAGCTACATGGGACCCACACATGTAGTCTTTCTTAGAGTTTGGGTAGAAAAAGGAGTACTATTGGTTTGTAGAGAAATTGCAAAGTGAGAAAAAAGGTTAAAGATAGGAATTGCTACAAAGATTAAAAGAACCCTACTTGAAGAAGATCCCATGATCCAGTAGCCAGTTACTTTGATTTGGTGCCTATTCCCTTCTTAATTGCTATAGCTATTTTTTAACCAGATCACTCTCCTAGAGATGTGGGAGTATAACACCATTTTTATAGTTTAGCTCAAAGCTAACTGAATTTGCCTTAGAGACATGTTTATGAATGCCTACCCAGAAACTAAAGAATACATTTAAGAAATTGTGTTGAAGGGATATGGGGAATGAGGCAGGAAAGTCACATGTAGAGCATGTATTATGTATCAGACATTGCACTAGTTGAAAATAAAAGCTTCAGGTTTGAGGTAATTATAGATTCACCTGCAGCTCTAAGAAAAAATGCAGAGAGAACCCATGTATCTTTTACCCAGTTTCTTCCACCACTGCACCCCACCCCAGCCCGCATTGGTAACATCTTGTAAAGCTACAATATAATAGGGAAAGCATGTTTACTCTAGGAATCCAACTCTATCATTTGAAATAGTAAAATTTGGAGAGAACTTGAAATAATACTGACTTTAATCTGGAAAAATAAATCAAAGGTAAAATTGAATTAGTTTCAGATTCACATTTTCACTAGTCACCCAAAAGCAAAAGTTATCTGTGGAAAAGAATGTAAATCAATAATGTTGGTAATAAATATGAGTGACTAGCCAGAGAGATCCTAAAGAAAGAATTTAAGAAGAGTTTAAAAACTATGTCACCAGCTAGACCCCAAGACCTGACCTTTACTGCCCACCTGCTCCTACTCACTGATCTTTGTCCCATATTCTTCCTTAAGCTCTTCTTTCCAGTTTATCTCTTAACTCCAGTGAATGGAAAGTGAAACTGTCCTCGAGCAATAGCGACTGCTCTGACAAGACCTCCAGCCTGCCCAGACCATTCAGACCAGTTTGAATGTAACCTGTGACTCTTGCCTATGCAGATGGACCAGGGAGTGACCTCTAGAATGAGGACAACTACCTATACCTCATTATAATACTAAACTGTCCACCCAAGGAGGAGCATAAGCCTCATTTACATAATATAGAATGTGTGTATGCATGTTTCCTTAAGGTTCACTTGTGACCTTATGCCTGCCTCTACATGTGATGACAAGGTGTCCCTATCTAAATATTCATCCTAACCCTAAATGAAAAGAATCCATTCACTCTTGCTGGGAAGTCATGGCTTTGAAAGCCATTTCCCACGATCACCTTATTTGCTGCAAATAGTTTTCTTTGCATGACAATTCCACCTGGTACAGTTTCTGACTCACCAAGGAGCAAGCTCACATTGCTTTAGGTACAGTTAGAGGGTTTAGTTCCTATTAGCTATTAAAAGATTATAAATCAATAATAATAAACAGTTTTGGGGATGTCTGCATGGCTCAGTCAGTTAAGTGTCCAACTCTTGATTTTAGCTCAGGTCATGATCTTATGGTTGGTGGGATTGAGCCCTGCATCAGGCTCCATGCTGACAGTACCAAGCCTGCTTGGGATTCCCTCTTCTTCTCTCTCTGCTCCCCCACCCCAGCTCGTGCATGTGCATTCTTCCTCTCTCTCAAAATAAATAAATAGACTTAAGAAAAAAAACCACAACAGTTTTGGTGTCAGTGAAGAATACAAAAATAGGTCAGTAGATTAGAATATAAAGGCCAGAAATAAAGCCAAATAAACATATGTGGTTTTAGTTTATTATAAAAGAGGAACCTAGAATTAGTGTAGAAGAGATGGAATATTCAGAAATGATGAGGATAATTTCATGAGGAAAAAAAAGCTGAAATCCTACCTCATTACTTATGTCAAAATAAATTGTAGACAAAACCCAAATTTTAAATGGGAAAAAAGACTAAAAATATTAGATAAGGACCTATTCTGAAAATATTATTACAGCTGAGAAGAACTTTATAATCATGACACAAAACCCAGAAGCTATATTGGAAAAAAAGATGTTAGACTACACGCAAATTAAAACTATTGAATAGGGGGAAAATGTCATCAAAAATTTAAAAATCAAACAACAAACAGGGACAAATATTTGCAACATTTGTGGAAACGAGTTCACTTCTTTTACAAAACACTCCAACAAATCAGTAAGAAAAAGATCAACAACTTGGTAGAAAAAGGGCAAAGAACACAAAGAGAATGGTGAGTTGATGATATAAAATAATTCTGACCTACTACTCATAATTAGGAAATTGCAAATTAAAATGTTAGTGAAGTGCCATTTTTCTTTTATCTGATTGACAGGGATTAAAAATTAGAAATTGAACAGTAATAGAGGGTAGAGAAAACCAGGCACTCACTCATGCTTGAAGATACATGTTTAAAGATGCTAATTGCTGCATTGTTTTTAATAACAAAACAAAGCAGAGCAAAAACAGAAGTATTTTAAATGTGCCTTATTAGAGAAGTCTCACTTGGGTAGAAGTGGCTTGGCTTTTTTCCCCCATAGTCTGGCTCAGTCAGTGGCAGGACCACTACTGGCTCATTAGCTGAAGCAGACCTTAAAAGCTGGAGGCGATCAGCTTATCAAGTCTCTTGCAACTGGGCTAGGAGTTCTTTCTTGAAGGGGGATCTGAGTGCTTCTAAGCTATGGAGTTAAGAGTAAGCTAAGGAGATTCTATTTGCATATAAAGGCCATTCATATACATGAATTTATATAGTAGTCCACCCTTATTTTGGGGGGATACAGCCCCCATCCCAGCAGATGATTAAAACCTGCAGATAATGCTGAATCCTATATATACTGTCTTTTCCTATACATACACACCTATGATACAGTTTAATTTATGAGTAGGCACAAACACAGATTAACAACAATAAATAATAATAGAATAATGATAATGATATACTGTAATAAAAGTTATGTGAATCTCTCCCTCTTTCTCAAAATATTTCACTGTACTATAGTCACTCTTGTTGTGATGTGAGAGGATAAAATGCCTACATGATGGATGAGGCCTTGTGATATAGTGTTAGGCTACTACTATTTATTCACCTTCTGATGATGCGTCAGGAGGAGGATCATCTGCTTCTGGACCAGGTTGGACCTTGGGTAACTGAAACCTTGGAAAGCAAAACCATGGTGGGGGGAGGAGGGGTTGGAAGGACACTCCTGTATATACATAGATAGAAAATATTTATAAAAATACACAAGAGGGGCGCCTGGGTGGCGCAGTCGGTTAAGCGTCCGACTTCAGCCAGGTCACGATCTCACGGTCCGTGAGTCCGAGCCCCGCGTCAGGCTCTGGGCTGACAGCTCGGAGCCTGGAGCCTCTTTCCGATTCTGTGTCTCCCTCTCTCTCTGCCCCTCCCCCGTTCATGCTCTGTCTCTCTCTGTCCAAAAAATTAAAAAAAAAAAAAAAAAATACACAAGAAAATAGTTACTAGTATTGCATTGAGTAGTAGGGTTTGGAGAGAATATTCCTTATTTATATTCTTCTATGCTGTAGAAATGTTTTAGCAAGTGCACATTTTGCTTTTATAACTATTATTGAAAGTTCTTGATGAATTTAGAAATAATGTCAAGTTTTTCTGAGCCCCTCCTTAGAGGCCATGTCCAACATGCTCAGAATTCCTTAATCTTTCATCTGCTCATAGGCCTTCCCAGATACTTGTAAGGTACTTTCTCTTACATAGCTCAATCATTTTCTGTCCAATTATCCTGTTTTATTTTTCTTTAGGTTTCCTGGTTCCAATTCTAATGTAGCAGGGTGGGTTTCCCCCACTACCAACAAACAGTACTCCCAAGCTATCTTAATACTTTAAGCTCAGTATCTTAAAATTCAACAGAATTCTGACACTATCTACCTGGACATAGCATCAGATCCCACAGGTTAAAGGTTCAGTCCCACAAGACTGCCCCCACCTCCACATCAGATGCCACTTGCAAGCCCATGTTGTCACCCAGGCTCTGGCCAACTGGCTACAGATTGGAGGTTCCCATGACCACCTCCTTGAGTTCCATTAATTTACTAGAGTGGCTCATAGAACTCAGAAAAACATTTTATTTGCTAGTTCACTGGTTTATTATAAAAAGATATAACTCAGGAATAGCCAGATGGAAGAGATGTGTAGGGCAAGGCAGGGGAAAGGGCATAGAGCTTCTGTTCTCTCTCAGAGTATACTACTTTCCCTAAATCTCCATGTGTTCACTAACCTGGAATCTCTTCAAATCCCATCCTTTTGAGTTTTTATGGAGACCTCATTATATAAGCAGGATTGATTAAATCATTGGCCATTAGTGATTGATTCAACCTTCAGCCCCTCTCCCTGCTGCCCAGAGGTCAGGGAGTAGGGACTAAAAGTTCCAACTTTCTAATCACATGGTTGGCTCCAATGGGAACCAGTTCCCATCCTTAGATACTTTTCCTAAAGCCACCTCATTAACATAATGAAAGACACCTTTATCATTCAACACTTAAGAAATTGATCCAGGAACCTTGGAGGAAGACAAAATATATATATGAGAAACATATTTTGATCATGTGAATGACCAAATCCATATTTTTTCTTATAAGTCACAATATCATGATCTTATTCATAACAATTTACATTTGAAATTCCTATTTGTTTGCAGGTAATCAACTCCAAGAGGGCAGGAATTAATACCTATATTGTTTACCTCTGTAGCCTCAATTTTTCTAGTAAAGTGCCTGGTACATAGTAAGTGCTCAATAAATATTTGTTGCATGATTGAATGAATTACAAGCAATGTTTAAAAGAATTAGGTAGGTCTACATGTTGACTCATTTCACCTGGAATATAAATTGGGTTTCTCAGGGTGCCTGGGTGGCTCAGTCAGTTAAGCGTTCAACTCTTGATCTCAGCTCAGGTCTTGATCTCAGGGTCATGAGTTTGTGAGTTATTCTTCCTTTAATATGGCATACAGTTAATACCTACTATGTAGAAGAGCTTTGAGCTGTGAAGGATAACAAAATAATGTCTGTCTTGTCCTCATGAAACTTAAAATTGGTGGACAGAAACACAGGTCATTTCTAGTCAGCTAATCATCCACTGAGGGGTTCCTGAACCAGGAGAAACCACACAGGGGTGAGGCCAAGAGAAGCAGTTCTTGTCTCATTAGCGAGTGGGGTACAGAGGAGTTCCTGCTCCCCCACACTGGAAGACAAGTGTTCTGGAAACCACCATCATATCACATCTCCTGGGATTTACCCCCATGTGGAGACAGTTCTGATATGCTATCCCTCTTCTGCCAGTGTTTCTCACACATATGGTTTCTATGGTTCCTCTGAATCTCTGATGCCTGGGAGGGACCCCTGCCATCTATGCCAGCTGGCTTGTGGGCCCTGTTTTCTCACCTCTTTTCTGCCAACTCTTTCAGATTGCTGTGCCTGGTTCCCATTTTATCCAGCCTTATCTCAGAGTATTTCCTGAACACAATCATCCTCAGAATGGGGAAAAAAAATGTAATCAGGATACAACAGCTTTCCAATACTCATTGGATTCTCTGCCTGGAAATTTCCACTATTAGAGACTCATTTTTTAGAGTTAATACATTAGCCTCTTCTGGAATTCAAATGCCTTTGGGAATAAAGAGGGGAACATCAAAATATTAAAACACTAAAGAGGAAGAAAACAAAACTATTAAAACCTTAGAGTGAAAATGTGAATCCGAATTTGGCATTTGGATTATCGGCTAACAGAAGTGAAAGGGAAAATTATTATTTTTAAAATTTTTACCCATCGTTCTTGTTTTTATGGAATGAAGACACTGAACCCAAGGAAAGCATAGTGGCTTGGCTAAGAGTACAACACAGTTTCCTAAATCGTTGCCTCCTTGGAATTTGAGGGGTAGATCTGGTCAAGTGTTAACTAGAGATCTTCACACAGGCAGTCAACAGGCTGAGACACTGAGCACCTAGGTTAGTATCCTAAAAATTTATGTTTCTGAAGGCCCTTTTCAGTTGTGTGGCAGTGCAGGGCTTGGTTCTGGTTATAGCAACATAGATATAGCTCTTGCTTCACTATGTGAATTGGGCAAGTAAGAACATCTTTAATTTGCAGTTTATTCACCTGGAAGAGACAGATGGTGGTAGTATCTGCCTCATGGAACTGTTATAAAGACTAAATGAGCTAAAGTAGATAAAACACATAGCGAAGCTCTTGGCTCATAGTAGGTACTTGATAAACACTGGCTATTAAGACTGAGTTATTTAAGACCTGATTTACTACTTGACGATGTTGCGAAGGGCTCTCCCCATGACAGGAAGTTGCTCCAGCCAGTCATCCTCTCATCTCTACTGTCTCTCTGCCTCTCAATTTTTCACAGCTTCAAAATGAAATAGATGATTCATTTCCCCTACCTTCCCCCAAAGAATTTCTCATATCTTTTATAAAACAGCTAATTTTAGATGGGACAGTGTGTCCTTATTGTATCTTCAAATCATACTATTTTTGGATAATATGAAAGGAGTAGGGAAGGTGGGAGAAGCAATGGAAGTGATAGGGTTTTGTGATACTTAAAGCTATTTACCCACTTGTTTCTCCCTGTTTCCATTGGCTGAAATGTAGCAGAGACGGGGACCTGGACATTTGGAAGGTCACTGTGTTCCCTGGAAATTCTACCCTGAGACTTTGTAGGTGAGAGAAAGGAGCAATGTGGCTCCAGTATGCTCCATCTAGCTGCCTAGTGTCTCAAAGATCCAAGAGGGATACAGTCTTTGTCTGCTGTCCCCCTGGCTGACCCCCACAGAGGACATGAGCTCAGAGCTTACTCCAAAAGAAACCTAACTTCTCATTTAAATAATAAATAAATTAATAAATAAATTTTAAAAAATCCATGTTCTTAGAGGAAAAACAGCCTTAAACACTCAAGTGAAAAGGCTTTGTCATGATATAAGTCATATTTGTGGCTTTCCCTGTCACTTATTCCACTCATAACAGCCTATGTTTTTCTGAAGATCCATGGAATTATCCAGGAGTTTTAAAATTCAGATTCCTGAGCTTTACCCTGTGGAGAGTTTGATTTAGTAGGGCCTTGGAATAAGAATTTTTAATGAGAACCCTTACCTAATACCTCAGGGGGTAATTTTATACACACTTAGAATTATCTTAAGTTATCATATATACATGAACATAAAATTGTTTCAGTTAGAAAGTTAACACAGACTCACTCTCTTTCATATTCATACTTCCTTTTTGCAGGAACCACTCATTTTACCTAGAGCTGAGATATGATTTAATTGCCCAAGACGTTGAAGAGAACAGAATCAGAGGATTTCGAAAAGCAGCATTAATTTTAAAATATATTGAGTGAAAAAAAGCAAGGCAGAAAATAGTATGCTACCATTTTTGTAAGAAAGAAACGGAAATAAGAATATACATACATATATACAAATATCTTGAAAAGGAAAGAGAGAAGCTAGAGAAATTGGTTGGCTATTGGAGATGGGTGGAAATAAAGTGGAAACAATAATAAAGGAAATGATACCTGTCTAAATTTACCTTTCAATCTAGTTTTGACTTTTAACCCACATTAATTCATCAATTATATAGTAAAATCCTAAAACTTAATATAAATAGAAACACATGAATTAAACTATATACCAAACTGATACGAACATAAAAAAGTAAAGCCAGAATTAATTCCGGTAAAATTTGAACACTATACTCTGACTACATACCACCTTCAATGTTTTGTTTTGTTTTGTTTTGTTTTTCTATAGATAAACTGTCATTGGTAGTTTGAAACTATTTTGTGTATATTGTAGAACTGAGTAAATGAACAAATGCTTTCATGTTTTGGGGGGAACAGAGTTCTCATAGTAGGAGAGTAGAGAAAAAAATGTGGAAAGGGGGAAGGACATCTCTGTGTTGGATTAGAATTGGAGGTATCAGTATAGACTCATGACTTTAGCAGCATACATATTTTCTTTCTGGTTCAAAGAAAGGGCTTAGAAGTAATTATACCTCAGGAGCAGTGAATGTACCTATCATCCTGATATTGGCTTCCCTACCATTTCCCATGCAAAGAAATCAAGACTCCCTGGAAAACTGCGTGATACTGAGACAGTGGAGTGCAAGGTGAGCCTGTAGCACTGAGTTGCACTAAAAAGTGAGGAAGTACTCAATCAATGCTTACTGATAGTAAGATGTCGAAGCATATGAAAGTCAGATTGATCAAATTTGAGACAACTAGAATATGAAAATAAATAATGGCAGGAATGGATTACAATAGATTTACTTATAAAACATCATGAGGCCATAATGGTATCTAAAAAATGGGAATGGGTAGAGAGAAAAAGGAAGTTTATTTCTAGAGAAGAATAGCAATTCATAAATGTAGGAAGAATATAAAATGATTGATGATTTTTCTTTCACCATTGTAATAATTGATTCAAGCAAAACTCATCAAAGCATGCTAAAATATTGTGTAAAATGTTGGCCTTCATGATCATCCAGTTTCAGAACTGTTTATTAATTATGGAGGGAACATGGTATATTTACATTGGAGAAATCCGACAGCATCACCTGAAACAAATGATCAAACTTATAATCGCCAAGTTTGACAAACTGACAACCTATTTCTCTTGGAAGAACATTCCTGCCAAACATGTTTAACCTTATTCTAATCGTGAGGAAGCAATAAAAAAAAAAAAATCTAAATCAAGAAACAGTTTGCAAAACAAGTGGTCTGGACTCTTCAAAACCATCAGTATCTTAAAAGTTAAAAAAGGGGGATCAGGCATGGTTCTAGAATACAAATTACTAAGGAGATATGACTAAACAATGTATAATTCTGGATTTTTAAAGAAGTTATAGAAAACATTGGGACAGGGCTGCCTGGGTGGCTCCGTCGGTTTAAGTGTCTGACTTCAGCTCAGGTCATGATCTCACTGTTTCCGAGTTCGAGCCCCGCATTGGGCTCTGTGCTGACAACTCAGAGCCTGGAGCCTGTTTCAGATTCTGTGTCTCTCTCTTTCTGTCTCCTCCCCTCCCCCACTCGTGCTCTATCTCTCAAAAATAAATAAACATTAAAGAAAAGTTTTAAAAAGACATTGAGACAATGTGGGGATTTTGGACATAGATTCTATATTATATATTTCATATCAAGAGTAAATTTTTTTGAAAATGGTAAATTCCATTATGGAGATGTAGAATGACCTTGCTCTCAGGAGATACATAGTATAGCATTTAGGGGTTAAACATTTTTGATGTCTGCCACTTAATAATTCACCAAAAAGAGGGAAGGAAAATGAAAGAGAAAGCAAGCACAGCAAAATATTAACAATTGGTGAATCTTATAGTAGTATCAGGTGCTCATTACTGGTACAATTTTTCTGTAGGTTTGAAGTTTTTCAAAATAAAAATATGGAAGGGAAGGAGGTGACAAAAATAAAAAAGGAGGCAGTATTGGTTGCAACCAGAATTGGTTGCCAGAAAGGAGTGAAACGTACCCCCACTTATCACTAACTGGGCAGGACATGCATCTGCTAATAGCCACATTCATTTATTCATTTCTTTCTGCATTCTGGCTTTCTTCATTCCTCTTACCCTCACCAGGATGTGCTTAAGTACAATAGTGAGACGAGGAGGAGAAGTATGGAGAATGTTCTCTGTATTACCATCTCAGAAGGATATTCCCACTTCAAGCACCTCTCCAGAGGGCTAATGGCCTTCAGAGCCTTATTACCATCCTGGGATAAGTTAAAAAAAAATTTTTTTTTTTTTACAATAGTAATTTGTTACACCAGTTTGCCACTTGCCTGCTGCTTCCTTGTTAATCCAATAATCTATATGAGAAAAGCAATTTGATGTACCTCCATTCCATCTGCCAGCCATCATCCAATCTATATCTTAACTACCAGTGATTTATTAACGGTGCCTGCAGTAAGCACATCTCCGCCCCATTGGCGCCCTCCTCCTCAGCCTTCTTGGATACATTCTCTGGGTGTATTAGAAGACAAACTCAGCATGGAGATTAAAAGCCACAAAGCCTCATTTCTAGGGGTTGCTTCTTTCAAACATTAGCATTTATGCACGTTCATGCTGTATGCAGATTGATTTCAGAGCTAGTCTTAAAAAAATGTGAGAAACCAGGATGTTTCTTATGCTTTTTACTTAGTCCCCAACCTTGATTTTATAGCTGGTTAAAGTTAGTTATTGGAAACAGCAAATAGACAGTGATGGCATTACCCTGTGCCTCAGATGAAAGTTGCATTCCTCATCCCCAACCTTTGGGATGTCCATTCACTTGAACTAAGGGCATGTGTGAACTCTAGACCTGAACTGTTTCCTACAGAGACCAAAGGGGTAAGTCACTACTGGCGGGATATACTGAAGCCGCTCTGAAGAAGAGACTTTGTTCTTGAAGATGTGAGCTGGGTCTGTGTGCATCAGGGCATTATTTGTGATTGTTAAGATTTATTTTTCTCAAGTCACTCTGGCCTACCCAGAAGAAGGCTCTAGGATGACAATCCCAGAGGAGGGAAATGATGGAATTAGGTGAGCAGAGAATGATGGCACTTAGCAATGTCTGCCATCTCCTGTGGACTAAACATGCCATTTACTTAGACTCTGTGCTCCTCTGTGCCTATAGAAGCTTGACACACGTGGCCCAACCTATGGTAAGAGAAGAAACATGGGCACAGAATGAAAATCTCAGGAATCCATTGCTACCAATATCTACTTGCAGTGGGAGTCCATATGGCCATAGTTGTTGGTTCATTGGCTATTAAGTGAATTCTGATTCTGCAACTTCCTGCCTCTCTGCTTATGAACCTGTTCAAGTCTCTCTTCTATAAAATGGGACTCCTTTCACTGCTTTATAAGGTGATGATCGAGAATAATTTGATTAATCAGTAAATTGCTTTTATTCTCCATTTCTCATGAAATGTGATCTGATTCTGTAATGACTCTCCCTTTTTTTATTGACATTTTTTTTTCCTAGTAGGTGCTCCAGGAGCCCTCGTTGCATTTACCTTGCTTTCCTAGATTTTGTTTGCTTTGGAGTGACTTTTACTTGGCTTGCTTTGCCTAATGTTCTTACTATTACCATTCTAGACACTAGCTTTGAACTCTCTTGGGCAAATGACCTATAGCTTGTGGTGTGAATCAACTGCCAATAAAGAGAAGGGCATTTTTTTTCTGAGCTGATTTGTTTTAAGCAAAGGACATTGAAAAAAGATGACCTGACTACAGTCTACATTTAACATTCCTTTCAGAGTCAAGGGTAGCATCTTAAGTTGTCATCCTTTTGGGCTCACCCAGAAGCGTGCCTTATAAGGCAAAAGTTCTGAACAGCTAGTATGTTCCATTTCACAAGTGACTGAAACTCATGATTTTGCATAGTAGTTGTTGGTTACAAATATTTTATCCCGGCAATTAAGTGCCAATTGTTAAAAGGTTGGAATGGTCTGATGTCTTTTCTCCACAAAGAACTCAGCATGGTGCATTGTACTTAGTAGGTACTTAATGAATGCCTGAGGAAAAAGTGACTATTGTTTCAACATCATGAGCAGAATGACAAGTGCATTTTACTGTGACTTCTTTTCCTGTGAGTCTTCTCTCGAAACTGTGTTACTAAACTTTTTCTTCTGTTTAAGAGTTGCCTTTCTTTCTGAACACCCCCCTCCATCTTTTCTTAATTAACAGCCTTTTTCAGTATACTTTTTTCTTTCTCTGTGACAGTTTCCCACTATTGTCGGTTTGCAGCTGTTACGCAGTTGAGAAGCTGAGTAGACATGCTAATGAGTGCCTGGTGTGTGGGAAGAGCACCCCTAAATTCTCCTGGACTGGCCAGGCAGCCTGTTCCTACTTACTCTTGCTAAAATAAGCCTCTAGTTGGCAGCCAGGGGATGGGTTATTTGCAGTTTCTGTGGAGGAAGTTCTTGCTTGGACTAGCTATCTATGTTTCTATTTAAGCACAAATAAACATTTGGTGCTCCCTAACTCCTTAGGTGTATACCACACTTCAAACTGCCTGATCTAGCCAAGCTCACAAATTCATCCAAATGACTGAAAATCAGCTGTGGTTTGTGCTTTAATTAGTTAATTTAGAAAATGATCTTGCTTTTTTTTTTTTCTTTTCTTTTCCCCGTATCCAGTCTCTTCCCACATTGATCTTAGATGTATTCTCTAGGAAATTAAGAGACATTGTGTCACTGAATGAATTTTGATCCCTATAATTGTCTTTAGAGCTTTTGTGGCTGAAACTGAACATTTCCATCAGGGAATTTTGAGCACTTTCATTGTTTATTCTTCCCAGGGGCTTTGAGAAAATGATATTGATAACATGTTTTCCAAGAGAGGTTACACAGGTGTCTGAATTTCCTAGCATCTGAGATGATGATCTGTAGCACTAATCTGAGATTCTTATTCTGAGTCATGTATTTCAGCCAGTGGGCTGGAATCAAGCTAGTTAATCCCCCTTCAGTATGTTTTACAGCTGTTAGGATTCCATGACCTTTACACAAAGACACAGAGAATCTCACTGATCAGAGAGCAAGCTGGCAGGGGCGGGGGCAGGTTGGAGGCCTGGAGAGATAGCAGGCTTTGAACAAGGCACAGGGTGGTTGCCGGTCACCTTGTTAATGCAGGCATGTTCTCAGTGATAAAAATATTTTTAGCTTTCCAAACTATCCGAAGACTACTCTTTTCCCACGGAGCTTCTAAGCTGGCTTTTTTGGAAGAAAATAAAAGCCTGAAGTGGTCATGCCTAGAGAAGTGGCCCTTTTTAAAGACTTAAGACATCAGGTTAAGTTTTTTCTATCTGGGGGCCTCTTTGGAGCATAACCACTTTGTCCATTAAAAACCAGGAAACCACGTACAAGAATCTGGAACTGCTTTGACAGATCTTCAACCCTACTGTCCACTCTGAGCATAGAAGGGAACTATGGAAAATGCTTCATCTGTATCACTGTCTTTCCCTGAGGAGGTAGAAATAAGGGATAGACGATATCAATTTATATATATGCTTGTGAAGGGGGCTGGTCTTATTCATCTTTGTATCCTACTTCTTTGCCAGCTTGTTCTTCTCATTCTCCTCCTCCAGGACATACACAAATAAATCTAATAACATTTGACATTTTCCCAGAGTAATCCTCTCAGTATATCGTGTAATAATAATGAGATTCAATTTGAAATTAGTACCACTTTCATTTACATGTGCCAGGAACTGTGGACTTCTTCAGAGCTTTAGAATACAGCACAGCAATTCATTTCCTGAATTCTATCCCATGGCTCAGTTGTACCACTCTGCTACTCTCAAGTATTCAGGTTAAATTGCTGGTGGGTGTTTATCACTTTACTCATCATTTGTTTCTGCTTGGGGAGCTCTTTATTGAAAGAGTCAATATAAAAAGTAACTCACAGCTGGAGAAGTTGAAAATATGTGATGAGATAATTAGACTAATTGGCCAGGTCTGGTAATCAGTAGGTAACCCAATAATTTTGACACGGAAAACAAACAAGAGATTGAGTGGAGTACATTTTGTTTTTGTTTTTGTTTTTGTTTTTCTCCCTAACTAAGAAGAAAACATCCCTTTATGATAGGGAGACTATCTTGGCTAGGGAGACTAGGATATTTTAATTTCTTTGTATTACATATTGATTTTACTTACAGACTGTGAAACTAGGTGCAGATGGTTGGCTGAATAAGAATTGCAGTATGTCTGCGATTCAGGCTAATGTGGAGAAAATAGAGAAAACTTGAGAATATGTATCAAACCAGCCTATGGTGGACATTTGTGTTTCATATAATGGGAGTGTGAATATATTGGCACTGCTATCCCCAACAATAAAATGAAGGCAAAAATTTCAACAAACTCCCTGCCGTCCCACTTTCTAAGCCTACTGAATCAGACACTCTGGGGGGGGGGGGGGGTGTCAAGGAATCTCTTACAGCAAGTCTACAGGTGATCTTGATGCACAGGGTGTTTGAGAGCCACTGGTCCATAACCTTACTACTCCAAGTGTGGTTTGCTGACCAGCAGTCTGGGAATCATCAAAAACTTGTAAGACATGGAGACTCTGGAACCCCTCCTCACTGTTTACATTTTTAACCAAATCCCCAGGTGAGTAGGATGCACAGTAAAGTTTGTGAAGCTCTGGTCATCATCCATACTTCCTGAAGTCTGACTTATACTTCATCTAGTTCTACTCCTTCCACCACCATGAAATTGCTCTCATTAGTGTTATCGATGACTTCTAATTGTGGCATTCAATGGCTTGTTGTTGTTGTTGTTTTTTAAGTTTGTTTATTCTGAAAGAGAGAGAGAGAGCAGGTGTGTGTTGGGGGAGGGGCAGAGAGTGAGAGCAAGAGAATCCCAAGCAGGCTCCGTGCTGTTAGAGCAGAGCCACTAGCCATGAGATCATGACCTGACCCTAAATCGAGAATCGAAGGCTTAATTGACTGAGCCACCCAGGTGCCTCTCCAGCTTATAATGCCCAGACATAAATTTCTTTTGTTTTATTAAATGATTGATATTTTTTAATTTTATTTTTTATTTTTTAAAATTTACATCCAAATTAGCATATAGTGCAACAATGATTTCAGGAGTAGATTCCTTAGTGCCCCTTACCCATTAGCCCATCCCCCCTCCCACAACCCCTCCAGTAACCCTCAGTTTGTTCTCCATATTTATACGTCTCTTCTGTTTTGTCCCCCTCCCTGTTTTTATATTATTTTTGTTTCCCTTCCCTTATGTTCATCTGTTTTGTCTCTTAAAGTCCTCATATGAGTGAAGTCATATGATTTTCCAGACATAAATTTCTTACAGTTCTCAGAAGAACTTTTGATTTTTCATAGATCTATGCTGTTACTTTCATTCTGGAATGCCCTGTCTCACTTCTGATTAGAAGGCACATTTTTAGTTTTCTTTCAAGGTATGGCTCAAGGTTCTAATCCCCTAGTCTATGGATGACATTTTAGTTGTGCACCCCATGAGCCAAAAATTAAGAGCAGGCAACCAAAATTCAGGTGTGCTAATTTACATATTCAAAATTATGTACTTGTATATATATTCTATATATCAAAACCTACATAGGAGAGCCTGGGTAGCTCAGTTGGTTGGTTGGGTGTCCAACTCTTGATTTGGGATCAGTTCAAGGTCCCAGGGTCATGGAATCGAGCCCCACATCAGGCTCTGTGCTGAGCATGGAGCCTACTTAAGATTCTCCCTCTCTCTCTCTCTCTTTCCCCCCTCTGGATCTCCCCTCTCTTTCTCTTCCCTTTCTGTTTCTCTCTCCCCGTCCCCCTTGCTCGTGCTCTCTTTCTTAAAAAAATCTACATAAAAATATAAACAACAAAAATAATTAGAAATTTTCAAGTTTTATTTTCACCCCCATGGACTGGCTTGTTTCTCCAGGGTAAGAGCACTGAATTTGGGAGACCAGTTTCTTTACCCTGCCGTCTTTTGTATGATGACCACAACCAAAACAGAATTGATCACATTCTCTTTTGTTTTTCTATAGTCTTGGATTATTTATTGATCTGTTTCTATTTCATGAGATCCCTTAAGCAGAGACTGTATATTAAACATTTTTATATGACTACCACCTATTGTTTAGCCAGCATTTTATTTTTTTAATTCATTCAATCAAATGCCAGTCAATATTTATTGAATATAAACCATATACTAAACATTGTTCTAGGTGCTGGGGACTCAGCAGGGAGTTATAGTTCCTGACCCATTTAGCCTATAATTTAGTGGGGGATGGGTATTGATAATGAAAAAACAAATAAATATAAATAAAATGCTAAGTGTGATAAATTCAGTGAAGAAAAATAGTAATCGTGACATCATTTGGAAATAGACCTGAGCTGAGGTCCTGAAACTGCCCTGTTTCTGTTAACCTTCTGAGACATCAAACAGCTATGTGGTTCTCTTTATATGGTTCCTTTATCCCCCTTTACATCCCAGCAGGAAGTGTGAATCCTCATCAGTATGATAAAGTGCTTGGACAGGAAAGATTATAAAGCACCAGGTTCTCCTTCCCCAATTGCTTTGCCTCTTCTATTAGAAAACTGGGGCTATTTATACTTCGTTCCACAATTGCCTCCATGAATCACTATTTACTTGGACTTATCCTGCTTTACTGCTAATAAGTCTCTTTAGCTTACCTCCTGACCCTGCTCCTCTAATATTTGTCCTGGATCTAGCTCTGCATGTGAATTCTCCTCTCTAATACCTGCATCTATTTAGTTCACCTGTGGCACCCAAAAGGCTCTCTTATGTTCTATCCATTCCTCAACTAGTTCCTATCCCTGTGTCCTTTGATTGTTGATAAATTTCCCCTAGTCTTTAAACCTGCCCTCAGAGATCTGGCCAACCTTATGACATTTTCCTCAGGGACATCATTTCTCTCCTAATGGAGCCAGGTGCATCTCATGACCAGGAGAAGAGATCAGTATGTCCTTGCTTCCTTGTGGTTACTTTTAGTCCGCTCTCCCATGGCAACATTTTCATTAAGGTTCTTCTGTTTGATTATGCTACCCTACCTCTTTCCTTCCTTGTTACAGAAATCTCATATTCTGGGAACTTTCTATCTCCAAATTCAATATGTGAATCACAGTTATCATATTTTTACTTCTTTGCATTTTTTCAACTAGCACATTTCTTGTGATTTAGCACTCTATAAGACTTAGCCATTGTGGTTCGGACTTTATACTAAATACCTTGGTGCCTTACTTCTTTGATTTTTTCAACTCTTGCTACGTCACTCAAAATGGCCCCATATTCTTGATCTTGAACTCCAAATCTCCTACTCTGATTTCAGCTCTGTGTGCTTCCTTTCCTTGTGTTTCATTCCTGTGACCTGCAGGCCCTCAACTCCTCCTCCCCAAGGTCTGCTCTAGCTTCTAGCTTCTTCTCCAGCCTATAACACATGGTAGGTTGTTTCAGTTATGCAACTGCTACCATTATGGAATCTCTTGCTTCATTTTTCAAATATTGGATTACTTTTTCTTCTGTTTTCCAGTCAGTCACTTGCAGCAGATGACTTCTTCAATATGTATTTTATCATCCCCCTCTTTTGTTCTCATTTCTGAGGAGGAGGTCCTTGTCTTCTTCCCTGTTGAAACCAGTGAACCTAGTTTTAGGCCCTCCTGTCTCAGAGCAGTGTCATGGAGAAGGTATGGCCTTGAGCCTTAGCCTCACAAGGGCCAGAATTTCAGGTCTGTTGCGGACATAGATATATGTCTTGAGGCAAATTGTTTAACCTCTTTGCACCTTAGATTTGCATCTATATGCACAATAATAATAACATGTTTTTACAGTGTTGATGTAAGAACTAAATAATAAAACATAAATTAATGTACCTTGCATAGTGTTGGGCCAAAGCAGGCATGGGATAAATGTTTGTTTATTCCTCTCCCCTGAGACCATGTTAAGAATCCTTACTCTGCTTTCACTTTTCACATAAGCTCTCTATTTCCTTTTCCTTTGTGGACACATGTGCTTATACTCACCATACTCTAAACCAGCTTTCCTCCGTTATTGAGTAGGAAATCCCACAACTTCATCTTAGTTCTATGCCTCCTTGATCTCAAAGTTATATTTGATACTATTAACTATGCTTTTTTTCTTGAAAATGTCATTTCCCTTGGTTTCTATAAGTTGCTCTCCTACCTTTAGCTGCTCCTTATTTCTTCCCTTCTCCGGTTCTTTCTCCTGTTGTACCTAACAAAAAATATCTCCCTAAGGTCAGACACCTGCTAGGTGTAAAAAGTAAAAGATAACCCTTTGCTTTCTACAGTTTTTTTTTTTTTTTCACATATTCCCTCTTGTGGCCACAATTCTCACCTCTGAAATGATTTTTTCTACCAAATCTCCCCCAAGATCCAATCCCAGATTTCCACCTGTTTTCTCTTTACCTGAATGGCCTTTAGGTACCTTAATATTTATAAAACTGAAACTATTTCCTCTTTCTCTTCCCCACAAGTGGCCATTATTTTCTCAGTTGTCTTTTTTTTTTTTTAAAGTAAACTCGAAGTCCAACATGGGGCTCAAACTCACAATCCTGAGATCAAGAGTAGCATGCTCTACTGACTGAGCCAGCCAGGTGCCCCTTCTCTGTTATCTTTTGCACTTTCTTTATCTCACCTCATATCTAATCAGTTGCCAAGACCCATATAGTGACAAGTTTATGTTTCTCTTCAAAAAGTATTGTTCCTAATGCTATCGCTCTACTTGAGACTTTCATCACCTCTCCTCTGTACCTTAGAAGTACATTCCTTGCCAGTCTCATGCCTTTCATCTACTTCCTCCCAATCTGTGCTAGATCTGCTTAGAAACATTTCCCAATTCAAACTCTATGGTGGTTCCCATTGCCTTTCAGCATCCTAGGTTCTTCATAGAGTTGTCCTAGCCTGTTACCACTATTTAACCTACTTATCACTAATTTCCTGCTAATGACCTTCATTTCAACCAGACTGGAATATTTGCCCTTCTTGGAACATACCCTGCCTCTGTCTGCCTTCATTAATATATTTATGGTGCCACTTTGCTCTGAAATGCCTCCTGGTTCTCCTTTCACAGTTTGAAATCCTATCCTGCTTTCAAGGCTCATCTCACATCTTTTCTCCTCCCCAAAATCATTTATGTTCCTCATCAATACTTCTTTCAACTAAAAAAAAAAAATTCTTTGAGAGAGAAACATAACTCTTCCCCATTTTGTAGTAATTTGTGTACTTACCTACTATACTGTGTTGTATCTTGTCTAACAGTAAAGACTGTTTTATTCACCTTTTTCTCC
Organism: Panthera onca; assembly: GCF_046562875.1. Classification (NCBI taxonomy): domain Eukaryota; kingdom Metazoa; phylum Chordata; class Mammalia; order Carnivora; family Felidae; genus Panthera; species Panthera onca. Next base: position 61,593,424 of record NC_138347.1, read on the forward strand.
CATTTTGTGTTTAACACATTGTCCTCCTAGTAGTATTTACACCACAAATATTTGTTGAATTGACATAAATTGGTAGTACAAACTGGCTTATTATGTGCAAATCAAAATTCTGACTTAGCCAAAAAAAATGACAGAATAGATTATTGATTGGGCTCTTTTTTTCCTATCTGAACTATGTGGACACTCACAAAAATAGTCTGTAAACACAAAGAGGTAAGTAGCTGCCCAAGAGTAAACAATAAGGTACATACAGCAGAACAAGAAGAGGGAGACTATTTAGGACTTGGTTTCTAAAAGGCTGTCACAGAAGAAGAAAAAAATCACTTGATTTGATAAACTGCCTCCATTTTTGTAGAGGATTCAGTTTAGCTCTTAAGACAACAATTTTTTGTTTGGCCTCTTGTCATTTCTAGGGTAGATGACAGTCACAGAAAGAGTAACCTTTAAAATCTGTTCTAGTAACACACATAAACAAAGGTTAAACCATTAAATGTTATTACTGTTTGGACATCAATTTATTTGGTAGTGTATGTTACATGTTTGGGGCTCAGTTCATTTGTTTTTCAAATGTCACCTTCTCAGAGAGGCCCTTCTTAACCCCTCTCTACCTGAACAGCTTGTCTCTGTCATGAGACTGCCAACCCTTTTACCTTCCTTTGTTTTTCCTTCAGAGCACCTACATCAGTCATCCGTCTCCATTGGAATCTAATCACCTTGGGGGCAGGGACTTGGTTCTGCAGTATCTGCACTCCATGCTGGACCTGCCTGCTATGGGGTGTGAGCTCAACGCAGAAACAGTTTTCAATCAATTAAAATACCAAAAATAACGGACTCTTCTAGGACATGTTTGTTACAACACCCAGTTGTTTGATAGCATGTTATTTTATTTAGTACCCCTTAGGTTTTGCTCACATTGGGCAATACAATTGTAAAGCTTTTTAATCCTTTCCAGAAATCCTCTTTTGTAAATTGACCAACCTACTCTTTCCTTTCTCTTTCCATGATTTACTCTGTTTAGTCGATGAGAGAAGCTGGCTTAAATTTTCCTAGTAAGTGAAAATGGGTTTCTAATTCAGGCTTTCGCTCTTTATCCTTTCCTTTTAATTCACGGTCATTCTTGTTCCTAGCTGGTCTCTGTTGACCTACTCAGAATCATTACTGGGAACCAGAAGATGGTATGTAATTGAATTGGTATCGCTGCTGTCACCATCAATTTGTGTAGGAAAAAAGGCTGAGGAAACACAAAGGCAGAACCTATAATTGAATTTGGTTACTCCAAAGGTAAAACATAGTTGCAATTTTCAGAGAGCATGGCAGGTCAGATGGTGAATGGGTAAGGGTTGAGTGAGATGGATTATCCCTAGGGGATATGAAAACCAAAAAAGATGGATTTCGGCCAAAAGGGATGGTCAGAAGTCACAAAACCCACAGCTTTCTCAAGGTCACCTCTTTTCTAGGCATCATGTACAATGAACACTGGATTGTGAGGTGAATGGAGGATCAGGAGATGTGGGTTCTAGTTCTGGTTTCTCCAGTAAAAGCAAAACAATCAGCACGTTATTTAATTGCCCTGGGCCACAGTCATCTCACTTATAAAATTGGGACAACAATATAATTCCTCCCTCTCAAAGCTGCTAAGAGGATGAAATGACATGGTATCTTTGATTGCTTTTGAATAGCGCTTCATGCTGTTTGGAAGCTAAGTCTTATTGTTATTACATGATCAATGCCTTATTTCTACAATGACTAATCATTTCAGTTAGCTTTTTATCCATTACAGAAAGCATACCACAGAGAATTGGCTTGCTCAAATTATATTTATTTAACTTCCAACCTCCCATTAATATGTATTATCATGGCTGGGAATTTAACAGCCTGTAAGCCACAAAATATGAAAGTGATATCAGCATGGCATCCTTACATTTCAGCACTCCCCTTGTCATGGTGATGAGTGATGTTTACTTTGACAATATTTTGTCAATGTCATCCACTTATCCTGTTGCCTAAACTATTATTTCTGTGATTTTGTTATTAAATACTACCTCTGAGGGGATCATGTGACTAGACTCATTATGAATCACCAGTTTTCTATCCTTTTTTCTTCTGCCCAGAATTCCCCCCCCCCACTGTTTTTACTTCTTCAAACCCTACTGCAATTAGCCATAGCCTAGAACTCATTTAATGTTTTACTCTAATTCTGACCTCAGTTAACAGAAAGAGTATAAACCACCCAAGTTTTGTTCCCCTATTTCATGTCTCCAAAAGTGTTGAAAAGGTACTAACAGGCTAAAGTTTATTTCCTTTTGTGTCACCTTTTGCTCTCAGAAATATTGGCAGCTGAACATAAACATTTTGAAATCCTAATGAAGGGCTGCAAATGGATTGTGTATTGACAGGGTCACCATACAACCCAGTATGCCCAGAAGGTTCTGGTTTATCCCTGGTATCTAGGAGTAATTATTAATAGTACTCCCTGTCACTCACAAACATGTCTTGAGATAACCTGACCACCTTATTGAGGACAATATTTTCAAATTACCTTCCAATTCCTAGAACCATGGGTTGTTACACCAAGAACAGTCTTTAGAGTAATCTGCCATTCTGTAACCACATGGACACTGACAAAAAGCTTCAATAGCTCTGGTAAACCAGATGAGTTAGTTTTGTTGCAAACTAGCTATATAACTCTTGGCAAACCGGATTATCTCTCTTGACTTTGAGGTGATAGCAGTGGCCTAGAACCTAGGCCAATCCACTGTGTATGTGTGTCTTTCTGTCTCTGTCTAGACTTTACTAATATTTTCTGATGAATACATAGTATTTTAAAATTGAAATATTATTAACCATGTAATAATTAGAAAGGAAAAGGGCTCCCAAAACTTCATTCTCCAGATATAGCCAATATTAAATATATTTCACATATATTTATAAACTTTCTGAACTTTTTTTTTCCTTGTGCTAAAGAGCTTTCTTCTGTTAGAAAACTAGAAGAGTTTTAGAAATCTTTCTAAAGGCGACAGGAGTCATACTGAGTGTCTTGAGGCTCATGACTCTTTAAATTGATTTTTCTAGAAACCACTTCTATCTAGGTCTCATGAAATAGAATGGGGGGGGGGGGTGTAAGGGTAGCTTTTTATCTCCCCTTTGTGCCTCCCTGGCTTTGCATCAGGACCTGTCATTTGTGCAAAAGCCCACACTGATGAAGTGTAGTGTGCTCTATTTTGGCTGATTCAACATGGTATGAATTACCTGCTGGTTATATTGTAACTCGTGGACTGGAACACTAATGGTCCTCTTTGGCTCCTCTAGCTGTATTTAGTTGCAGTGATTTGCCTGAATTGATCAGTGGTGACAGGGGCAGATGTCCTGAGAGTCCTCATTTCCCAGGATGAACTGTCATGGTGGACAGATTCTCCACTGTGCATAGAGCATGGTTTGGATACCAAAACCACATATCTAAAATTAAATTCTGGACTTTGTGTTATAAAGAAACAAATGCCATAGAACTAATGAGCAAATCTGGGCCCTACACTTACCTGTGTATTTTTGCCATTAATTAATGTGACAGTAAGGGAAAAAGATCAAATGGAAAAATGAATATAATAATGCTGTCATATTTGTTGCAGATACTGCAAGAAACTAAGAGGGCCACAAAAGCATTTTAAAAAATGTCAAGTGTTACTCAAATGTTAGGCATAATTAAGTTTATTATACTTGCTTTGTGGTCTTCAGGTGGATATTCTGGATATTTCTGGTATCCTATTCTGCCTAAGTAAAGTAAGATTATTGCAGTTTATGCCATTTTGGTTCCACTGAGTGGATACATTCAAGGTGCACCTTCGAGCTCTAGGGTATCCCAGGCGAAGGAATTTTACTACTGGTCCCTTCAGTTTTATGATCAGACATACATTTGGTCTGGTGTAGAAAACGTTTCATCTCTTGGGTTTAATAATCAGGTAATCAAGTTATGCCACTTAATTCTTTATCAAATGGCAATTTGGATAAATATCCCTAAATTATTTCTCAAATTAAATTAGGGCAAAAGAAAGCTTCTTGCCACTTCTCTACTACTTCCTTTTCTCTTGCAGTTTAATTCCTCAGTTTCTATTGCTGAGGGCTCCCACCTCCCTGGGGTGCCTGGCCTCTACTCTGACTCTGTTGTAAGCCCACCTGTATTCTGAGCTTTACTGTCAGGAACCTGCTGCTAATTCTTTGCTGGTACTATCTTTTGAGCTCCTCAAAGGTATGTTATTAACGCTAGCAATAAAAAATACTTTGATGCAAAGCACATTTTTGGAAACTGGTAACACTACAAAAACAACACAACAGGTGGGTAATATTTCTATGATTATCCAGTTCCACCTGCCTTGACTTTGATAATCCCCAGTGACAATAATAGTAGAAGCTGGAGGTGTTTGAGAAAATCACAGTGCATAGGATTACCTCAGCCAGTTTCAACCCAGCTCCTTCTGCTAATCAAACCAGCGATGCAATCTTCTCCATTTTCCAGGAGGCACCTCTCTCTCCAGAGTGACAGAGAATATATTTGGTGCTTCTTACCCTGCTCTAAGTCAATGACTCCCTACCCCTCTGAATAGTCACTGCTGCTAAGAAACCCAGTGACCCTCTGGCATTCAGCCTCAAGACAGTAGCCTATTCCATCTTTTTTTGTTTTTGTTTTTCCTCTCTTTCGCTGAATTGAATTGCAAATCTAGGCATGCCTCAGTGAAAGCACTTATATTTCTGATCTGCATCCTGACTCCCCTCCTCCACAGGGGCAGCAAAAACCCTGAGGAAATGTAGTCAGTCTCAGTTAAGCCAAACCTCTGATCAGATTAGCTCCCTGTTTAATAAGACAGAGGTAGGCGTCCCAGCTGCGCTCCATCCCATTTCACACAAGCGAAAGGATCAATGGCAGAAGACCCTTATTCCATGAATGTAACTTTGGGCCCTGGTTCTCTAGTTTTATCATGAGGTTCAGACCACAAGGCATATTGCAGGTTTCAGTGGGGAGATTTAAAACATAAGAAGAAAGAACTAAAAATCTTTACCTAGGGAAGGTGACAAAAGTATGGACTAATCAAATGTGGGTCCTATTTACTCTTTTTAAGCATTTAACCCAAACAAAACATGGTTCTTTTGAAAGCATAGGACCACAATCCTTCCACCTCTTCAGCCCTCTGGCTTCTTTTCCTTAATATATAAAATATATTGGGATAAGACAAGATAATTCTCAAAATCCCTCTCTGGGCCAAACTCATCAAATCCTCAAGCCCTAAAAGGCTTTTATGGGCAAGGTATTTTGAGGAATGAATGAGGAGGCCATAGGCAGACATTTCATTCAGTGCTAATCACAGGCCGGCACTCGGGTGGGTAAGCATGGTGCTTCACTGCAAAGAACTTAGGTTAGTGGGGGCAATATGGCCATAAAGGGGAATCATAACCCAATGTGGTCAGTACAAAATCAAGACTGTATAGGGTATTATGGGTGTACAGAGGAGAGGCTGTAGAAAAGTTACCATGCCCTATTTTTAAGCTAAAAGGAACCATAGGTGACTCCACGTTTCTTAGCTCCCTTTTGGAGCCCTCACTGTTCATTCTTCAGGCTTGCTCTGTGCCTTAACCTAAGGTCTACATTATGATCATTTTGCCTTATATAGGATGATAATTCACAGAAGTGATTTCCGACACCTTAAAGTTTGAGTTTAACTACAGCAGGCCCAATGGACTCTCAGAACAGAGCCTGTTGAATCTGTCCTGGGTTACCTTCCACCTCAAATACATCATCAAAAAACAGAGGTTGGCCCAGCCAAACCAAAGTGATATATCTAGTTACCTATCTTGAGAAAGAACAGGAAACCAGCAATATTTTTAAAAATTTAATGTATCCGTTTTTATAAACATGCCAAAAACTATGGCAGGAGGTTTGTTATTGAATGCTTTGTTCTTCAATTTTGTAAGTTAATGCAGAGTACTACATTATTCCTCAGGTGTAGTGATAGGCCTCTTCTCTTTCAAGGACAATGATAGAAAAAAAAATACTGGATCATTAGGAGACCTGAAGTTTAGTTTTGGCTCAGCCATTAACTAGTAAGATGGCCTTAGTCAAAGTATGTAAACTCAATCTTTTCTGTTAAATGATGTGTTTGGATAAAATGATCCCCAAGTTTTCTTTCAACTTTGAAACAATAGTCTCTGTTATACTGTGAATTTCTGACAGTCTCTGATCCCAAGGCTGTTCAGTGAATGTGTGTGGTCCACAAGATAGTCTCAAAGCCTAAGAAATTAGTGGGAGGATGTGTCACACAGGTTGGGTTCTCTGAGAAGCAAGTTCTGAGGTGGAGATTATCAAGCAGGTAGTTTATTAGGGAGTTTTCTTGTGATAGATCCCTAGAGAAGGGAAGGGAAGGAAGTAGGACTGAGCAGAAGGACAAGTGGAGCTTTGATTTAGTCTCAGTGGAAAACACAAATGAGATGACCCTTTAGAGCCATCTGGAGTTGGAGAAGAGAGCTGGGCCCTTGATACCCTTGTGTTGAGCAGTTGTTGGATGCAGCCTGGGGTGAAGCAACTCTCTTTACCCAAAGTAATCCTCCAAAGTGGGATGGTGATTGAGCGCTTTCTGCCAACAGCACTCCTCATAACTGGAAGAATTATTCCTTCATTCCTAAAGGGGAGGGTACATCACAACATCCACCCCAGGATGTCTGTGTGCTCTTGCTCCTGTGAGCATCTGTGGAATATATGCAAAAACATCTAACACAGTACCGATGCTCAACAAATGTTCATCCATCCATCCATCCTTTTATTGTTCTTTTTTTTTCTTTTTCAGAGGTTATAGGAGAGAATCAGTTGGTGATTTCTCCTCCTAGCAAGAAAGGGATTCCTGCATAAGGAAGGAGATTGGATCTATTAATTTTCTCCCAATCTGAAGCTACCTCAGTTCTGTGATTCTATACTAATTAGCAATAATAAATAATAATTAAATACTGCTCCATGGTTTACAGTGTTTTCAAATATGTTATTTCATGTGATCCTCACAATTAACTTGTGTGGCAGGCTAAGCTGGTATTAATGTAATAGTCTCACTGTAGAGATGAAGAAACTGAGGATATGTAGTAACCTGTCCAAAACCAGGATGAGATGAAAGGAGACTTTGAATCTAGGTTTGCTGATTTCTGGTCCAGAGTTGTTTCCCTGATGCCAGGGTCAGCAGGGGCTCACAGGCTATGGAGCAGCTGATAAGACCTGGCTTGGGGCAACCTGTCTTCCTGGTGAGTCTTCTTAGCCAAAGCTGAGCTACCAGGCAGCACTGGCTTCCAGAGTAATTGAGTCTATTGGCCCCTTCCTGTGTTTTCAGTTCCTGATATGTGAGCTCCCTATAGCTCACTGAGCTTGTACAAGATCCTATGTATATACTGTCAGCAGAGCCACTGAACTTGGTAATTTTACACACAGAGCAGCAGACACTGTTTACCAATGACTTAGTGTGGTTTTATGGTAAGGGAAAAGTCCTGGAAGGTGAGTGTGATGTGTCACCATCCCATAGACCAGTGCTTCTCAAACCTTAACTTGCATTTGAATCACCTGGAGATCTTGTTAAAGTGCAGACTGTTTGAGTTGGTCTGGGATAGTGCCTGAGATTCTTCTTGTCAAGCCTGTGCCCAGGTGCTGCTGCTCCTGCTGCTGCTGGACCATAGTGTCCCTCTTTCCAGTGACAGAAACTCACAATCTTTCATAAAAAGCTTAAGATTGGTCTTTGCTTTAAAGGCTAGTTGGAGCCAATGATTTGAAAGAAACAGGTCATAATTTTACTGTCGTTACAGTTTGTCATCTTTTTCACCTCTTTCTAAGAAAGGAAAGAAGGAGGGTAGCTGAGAAGGGAGGAAGGGAAAAAAAGAAAATCAAATTGGCAATGTAATATGTGGTCAGAATCAATCAAGCTGTAAATTTACGTGATGCTAGTAGCAGGTGCCACCACAGTGGATTGGAGACTCTTCTTATTTAACAGAGTCAACATCATCCATTTTGTGAAAGAGAAATGGAGACCATATGGATGAAATCTGCAGACACCAGAGGGAATGATGCTGTGGACAGCCACTCAGGAGTAAAGGGAGCCCTTGGGCTTAGAAGCCCAGAGGAAAGCCCTGTGATTTGGTTAAACCAGGCCCATTTAATGGGCTGTGGCTGGGTGTTTATGCAACAGAATGGCCCTCACTGCAGTCCCTGGGGTGTTGATTTACTCTTTGATGGTGTCTGTACTGTAGAATCTGCCTTCATTTCCTGGCTTCTCAGGCTGCTGGAGGGGGTGGGTGGAAGCAAATGCTTTTGAAGTGATTTCCTTGCTAAAACATTCAAATTGCTTTTTCCTAAGGGGATGAAATATTTTCTGAATTTTCACTGTATAGTTTCTCCAAGCAATAGAAGGGAGGGGGCAGGGAATGCAGGCTGGAAACAGCCTTAGTCAGGAATGTTCTCAGGGGTAATACCAGGCAGGGATGGGGGGAAGGGAGCTTTTTCCTACAAGGCAAGCTCTCTGAAAGCAAGGGGAAGAAATATGAAAATCAGGGCCTGCTCACCAGGGAAAAACTGTCAAAGCACTGGTGGAATATACATGTGAATAGAATATTTAAAACAGGCTTGGTCAAAGCCCCAAGAGCTATTCTGTGCAGAGCAGTGCCTCTGGTCACCCACTGTATTCCTGACTCTCTCCATCCTGGTCTCAGGGTGGTGGTATTGGGTGGGGTTGGACTGGTGCTGACAGCCATTGTCTGTCTGTGTTCTGGGGAGGTGGGGGCTGCGTGAGCCTGTATGCTCAGGCAGGGTGGGGGAAGGGCGGTGGCTGAGGCTTTCCAGGAGCCTGTGTCTCTGGAGATTTGAGGGAGAGCTGAGTTCAGGCCCTGGCGCCAGCCTTCCAGAGGGAAATCAGAAGCACAGTACATAATTAGGCATCTCTCCCCTCAGGCAAATGGGGAAGGTGTTTGCTTTCCCTGAGCGTCAGCCTGCAGAGAAGAAAACCAGGAGCCAACAGCAGGATTCCCTGCCACCCGGCTCAGGATTCCTGAGGCCCATGGTGAGAAGAAGATGCTGCCCTGAGCAGCTGTCACAGATGCCACTAGCTGTCGATCTGAGCACCCTGGTCTCTTTTTCATGGAACTTTTTCTACCCACTTGTTTGAATGATTGATCATAAAGAAATCACATTCTATCCCTGAACATTGAAATCTGTGGCTTTCTGAGAAAATGGCATAGTGAGAGGCAGGGAGATAGACAGAAAAGGGATGTAGAACATAAAGGAAATCTCCGTGGAAGTGGAAGTAACTTAAAACTTAAAATAGCCAATTTTGCAAGAGCACTGGTAGTTTTTTAATTGATTTGTGTGTGTTATTCTGTTGAGTTCCACAGCAGGTCTGGGGCAGGCACTGTGACACAGTCATTTCACAGATGAGGAGACTAAGACTCAGAAGCTGTGACATGTCCAAAGTCATACAATTAGTAAGTGGCAGATTTGGGACTCAATAAGAGGTGTTCTGCTGTCTTCTAGTGCACCGTGAAAATGAATTGTTCCATACCATCTCCATATGGCAAAGCTACCCGCCTTAGGGATCTATTTTATTATTGCTTGCAGAAAATTGACTGACCTCCACCCACTTTCTAATTCTGGGCCATATCCTTGATTGTTATCATCTCATTAGATTTATTAAAAAGACCAGATTTTTCCCCTAGTCGAATATATGGGGTGGTTGCCTCACCTGTCCTTCTACCCACCATGATTTCAGGGATCTGTGGTATAAATGTGATCCCAGACACCCATTCTGGTATAACGCAAGTGAGGGGCAGTAGGGTAAATATTAGCATTGGCTTTGGAGTCAGACTTCCTTGAATATTCCAGCTTGGTCACTGATTAACCTTTCTAGACCTCAATTTCTCATCTATAAAACAGGGATAATAATACCTCTCCCAGAGGGTCTCTGTGAGGATTAAAGAATGCCTATGAAGTAGTCAGTAGAGTTACATGGTCGCAGAATGTTAGTGACTGCTGTTTTTAGGTTCATAGACTTTGCAGTGGGACCCTTGAAAAAAAAAGGTTTGACTTTGAAAGACTTACAAGAATTTAAAGTGATTTAAATGCAGTTCTAGTGAAAAGCCCTTACTTTCAGCTGTGTGATTCTCTGGGTCTAGGAAATACCACAGACCCAAGGCTATGTTTCATGCATCTTTGTATTTCTCAGTTACCAAACCCAAGGTCTTCGATGGAAAAAGTGCTCCATGAATTCCAGTTCACTGGGATGGATGGAGAAAGGGAGTGTGTGTGTCGGGAGGTAGGTAGTTTGTTGGATGCAAAGTTTTGGCAAGTAGGGGGGTGTGGTCATGTGCCCTTTGACAGCCACAACCCAATGTCTTTGGACTCCTCCTTTTTAGCTTTGCCTTGGGGGCTTACATAATATTCTTCTTTGTCATTCCAGTACTATGTCAACAGAGATACTCTTATGATTACTGTCTTAGGTATAATAAATTCTGCTTTCCTAGGGATGTGAGAGTCTTTGTTCATAAAAAAAAACAGAAAAGTAGTTACCTAAATGGAACTTGCAACTTTTCTCAGCTTTGGAGATTACTTGAAGACGAATCGTTTCTGAATTTAGTGCCCTTCTATTCTTGGCCCACGTCTTTCTCGTCTTGATTACTCACCAAGTCTACCTTTTTACAGGTCTCATCCTATTTCTCTTCATAGACCAAACTGTGCTTTCTTGGGTTCCCTGGATATCGCCATGGTCACAGAGGGGTGTACGTTTAGCTCAACAGGCTTGATCCTCAGCTTTAATGGAATTCTGTCTTTCAACTGACTTCTCAATCCTTTATGAACTGTCCTGTGAGATCCCCATTTCTAACCCGGAGAAAGCAGAGAAGTTCTATATTCAAGATCGACAGGGATTTGAGATCAAGAGAGCTCTTTAGATCTGTTTACCTTCGGATTGATGACCAGTAAAATGTTTAGTTTAGATCAAGATTGTCTTGATGGGAAGAGCTGCCTACAATGAGGTGTGATATAAAAGTTATTGAGGACACTATTCACCCCCAAGTTACTTTACTATTATGGCATTGAAAGTGCTTTGTGGTTATTGTTTATTACCTAAAGTCCTGCATTAGAGATGCTCAGTCAGATCAACCCAGATAGACCCAGAATCATTTTCTAGCCTTGTCCATTACTGGATCTGTGACCTCATGCAAATTGTTTCAGTTTCCTCATTATGTAAAATGGCAAATATATGCCCTATGCAATTGAGGCACAGAATAGAAATAATGGATGTAAAGTGATTCTTGGTGCCTGATGTGTATTAGATGCACAATAAATGAGAGCTATTTATTATTTTAGTATTTATAGGCTATTCCTCTATAAGCCACTCACTAAAATATGAATATGCCCTCTGGAAAGAGTAATACACTCCATTTATCAGTTTAACTAGCTTTCACCTTGGAAAACAGATAGGTTCTAAGGTATGAGACAAAGAGAGAAGTGTATGTGGGAAGTGCCCAAGGGAAATGGGCAGGTATAGCAGGAGGGTAGAGTCCCACTGGACATCTGTGGTTGGGACTCTTGGGTAGCCAGGGGATAGCAGAAGAGTGATGGAAGCCTAGGAAGGGGAGGTGACAAAACTGGGTGTTGCCCACGGACTACACTGGACACAGTCACCTATCACTAAGAGTGGACTAGTTGTACCTATGGGGATGATGCTAGAGACTGAGGTAGATCAGGTCACAGAACTTCTGGCTTTGGGAAAGGTCCTTCATCACAGCTGTGGCTCAGGAAAGCTTACAAAAACTATTCTCTGCTGTCTCCAGCTGTAGCAGAAGGGAGTTTGGTCAGAGACAAATTGGACATTTCTTAAAACATTGTATAAAGACCAAATAAAAACCAGACAGCACATGTATTCTTTTAGCTGGTCATTTGACCAATTGTTTGCTCAGGGGAGACTGACTTTGGAAAATTGATCAAAGACAGAATCTAAAGGACTCTTTCCCATTTCATCTGTATCAACTCTCATTTTTGTGCTTTATTTATAGAGTAGTTAGATTTTGTGAAATAATAGAAAAAATATATATTGGTCTCTATCTCCAGTTCCTGGCACAAAGCTCCTAAAATCCTTGTAATTTCCCAAATGATAAGAGTAGTAGGAACATTTGTTCTAATATTTGGTCTTTGACCCAAGTTCCTGACACAGAGCTCCTAAATCTCTTGGAATTTAGAAATGTCTATTGCTCTAATGAGGTGACTCTTGGTGGGCTTCTAGACAGCTTCAGAATGACGGTTGGTTGCCAGACTGACCAAGCTATGATTAGAAGGTTGGAATTTTCAGGTCTACCCCTCATCCTCCAGGAAGAAGAGGGGAGCTGGAGATTGAGTTAATGATCCATTCTTCCTACATGATGAAGCCTCCATAAAAATCCCCAAGTACCAGGTTTAGAGAGCTTCTGGGGTGGTGAACAGGTCTATATGCCAGGAGGGTGGCACACCTTAACTTCACAGGGACCGAGAAGCTCCTGAGCTCAGCACTTTTCTAGACCTCACTCTATGTATCTGTTCACCTGGCTATTTATTCATATTCTTTATTATATCTTTTTTTAAAAAAATTTAATGTTTATTTATTTTTGAAAGAGAGAGAGACAGACACAGCATGAGCAGGAGAGGGGCAGAGAGAGAGTGAGACACAAAATCTGAAGTTTCTCCAGGCTCTGAGCTGTCAGCACAGAGCCTCACATGGGGTTCAAACTCACAGACAATGAGATCATGACCTGAGCTGAAGTCAGACACGTAAACAACTGAGCCACCCAGGTACCCCTTATTATATCCTTGATAATAAACCATTAAATGTAAATGAGAGTTTCTCTGAGCTCTATAAGCCTTTCTGGCAAATTATTGAACCCAAGGAGGGGTCATGGGAATCCCTATTTAAAGCCAGTTGGTCAAAAGTACAGGTGACAGGGGTGCCTGGGTGGCTCAGTTGGTGGAGCATCTGACCCTTGGTCTCAGGGTCATGAGTTTGAGTCCCACCTTGGGCATGAGCCTACTTAAAAAACAAAATTAAAAATATAGGTGATAACTTGGGGACTTACAGTTGGTGTTTGAAGTTGGGGCAATCTTGTAAGTCTGAGCCCTTCACCTGTGGGATACACACTAACTCCAGGTTAGTGTCAGAATTGTATTGAATTGTAGGACACCTCACTGGTGTCAGAGAATTGACTGATGTGTGGAAAGCCCACACATCTGGTGTCAGAAGTATTGTGCGGTAATTGTGTGAGAGTAAAGAAGAAACAGAGGAGTGTTTTTCATAGATTCCCTTTGCCCTGTACCTGGGACACTAGTTTTGTGTGTACTTCAACTTTTTTTTTTTTTTAAGTAATCTCTACATCCCACAGGAGGCTTGAACCCACAATCCCAAGATCAAGGGTCACATGCTCTACCAACTGAGCCAGCCAGGCATCCCCTGTGTGGTGTTTCAAAACTGAAAACAATGATTTCTTTTTACCATACTGTGGTACAAAAAAGACATGTCACTGGAAAGGTTGCCCATCATCGGTATGTGATTATTTTTTATGAGCTATACTCTTAAGTCCAGCCTACTAGAAGCTCTCCATCCATCCCTCCCTCCCTCACCTTTCCCAAACCCTGAATTTTCCATCTAGTAGCCCATCAGAAATTCTCTGAAATTGACCTAGAATTAAGAAGTGGGTGATTTGATCGTTATATGGAGCATTCATCATGGAAGGTGGGGGTGGCAATACTTTGCTGCCTTCCTAAGTCAAGCGAAAAATATCTGGAGGATTAAGAGTTTGCTGGGCCTAGTGAGCAACTTAACGGGTGAATTATCTGTGCTATCACTCTAGTTTCTTCCTGAGTTGGATCCACAAACAGATTTATTTTCTTCCTATGCATTTTTTAACTGAGTGATAAATTTAAAAAGCATTTTAAAGAACACCTGCCATGTTTTATCAAGGGTCTTTGATGCCTCTTAAGAACAAACTCAATCCCAGAAAAACCTCACAAGCAAAGGAACAGCCAAGGGAATGCAGCAGCCATCTGGAATGCCTGACCAAAGCAGGAGATATGCCTAGTTGTAGTACAGTAAGTGTGAAGTCTTGTTTTTTTAAAACTTGGCCTAGAATGTTGATTTAATTACATTTAAAATAAGAGAAAGAAAAATAGTTTAAGATGCAATGTTCTCCAGTTGTAATTGAGGGAAACAGGCCATTTTAAGGAAGCATCTGATCAAGGCCATTCAGCGAGGTAACTTGGTTAACCAGAGGGAAACAAACAGAACTACCTAGAATATAACTTAATACATTAAAATTCTACTAATAATTATAATTTATAGCAGTTCTGGGCATTGTTATACTTAATCCTCACCACAGATATGCCAAGTGGGCATTGAACTTCCTATTATTTAGATGAAAAAAAGATAAAATCTATCAAGTATTGACCTAAGTTTATAAAACCAATGAATGGAAGAACTTGGATTTGAACCTAAAAATTCTTCTCTCACAATATCACACTGCCTTCTTACTTGCTTATTTATTTCACACAAAGTAAATGTTGTTTTGTTATTAACCATATATTCCAATTATTCATTCAAGATTCATTTAACCAACATTTGTTGGAAACCTATTTTCCAGAGATTATAGGAGATACAATAATTCATAAGGCAAAGCTCTCATCTCAGAGTTTATAATCTTGATAGGGAAATAATTGCAACACAAGGCAGAATGTAAAATATGCCAAGAGAGAAGTATGTGTCTCTGCTTTCCTATTTCTCCTTCCCTCAAATAATCAATAATTAATCCTACTTTGTATTTTGCTCCTACCTGTCTTTCAAGCAAACCAAATGCTTTGCATATATTATCTTGTCAACACTCTGAATAGTAGAACAGCTTCATAGTTCAATTCCAAACACCTACCAGTTTGTAAAACTGTGTGTAGCCAATCTCACCCTTTCTCATGTCAGAGCAGTGACACAGTGTCTTACAATAGCATCAGTGATCTCAAGTACACAGCACCTGCACTTGGAGGGGGCACACACCTCAGTTTTACTTATATCTGCATGGGGACACAGCCCAATTTTTCTTTTATAGATTATGGACTGATAATCCAGGCAACAAGGCAGTAGTGGGGGAGAAAATGAAAATGATGAAGCAATTTTATTCCATTTGGCCAGCAGCAGAAAGCAAACCCCAAAGAGAAGGGGCACTGAATGCTGAGTTATAATAAAGGCTACCATTTATGGTGCTGTGTGCCTTACTTTCATTATCTCACTTAACCCCTGCACTCCCCACCCCAATTCAAAAAAAATTGTACTTAATTTGGGGGGCAAGCACTCTTATTATTTCCATTTCCCTACAGGTGAGGGAACTGGAACTCAGATCAGTTAAACTTGACTTAGGCCAGGTAGTTAGTCTAACATGAGCTGGAGTTCAGTCACAAATCTGTATCTTTAAAGCTCAGGTTCTAACAACTATGTTATACCCCTTTCCAAATAGGGAGAATCAAGGAAAGCTGCATATAAACAGAGGTTGGGTGCCTGGGGAGGCTGTGACAAGACCAGGCAGACAGGAATTGGGAAACACCCAGGTTCAAGGTGAAGTCATGAATAGTGTAACAGCTCAGTTGAAATGATGGAAGCTCTACTCAAGCTATCTTAAAACCATAGAGGAATTTTTTGCTCAGAGAACCAAACTGTGGCAATAGTGGGGGAAGTATAGGTCCTGTGGTCTTCATCTAGGCAAATGAGGACCTCAGATTTCCATATCTGTCTCCCCATACTTCAACTCTACTTCTCTCTTTTCACTCATTAACACCAGCTCTCCCCATGAGGCTGCAACCGTGTCTATAAGCTGCCTCAGGTTTTTATCTTTAAAGCTTCATAACTTGTGAGGAAGAAGAGCTATTCCCATTAATTTTAGTTAGAAAAATCCCAAGAAAATTTCTGATTGGTTTTGCCTATGCTATTTACATCCCTGTGGCTAGGGTAACACTCTGATTGGAATCTTACCCCAACCAACCAAACTGTAGGAATAGGAGAACTGCTGACTTTTCTAGAAAAAGAGGAAAAAGAAAAGTTTGATTGACAATAACATATGCCTCCTACAAGCCAAAACCAGATTAGCCATCAGAATAACGGACATAAAAAAACTAACCATGTATGGGATATATACCTTAAAATCAGTTGTTGTTGTTTTTTTTCCACCTAATAAAGCTTCCTGCTGCCAAAGATAATCCATGGCAGTCCAGGATCTACAACATCATAGAATCACAGAATCCTTCCATGTCCTGTCTCTCCCCATTGTGCACTATGATCCATTCACATTGTTCTTCTTTTGGCCACTTCTTGTATGTACCAAGCTCATTCCTTCTTAGTTTATTCTAGCTATTCCTCTGATTGCAATGATTTTCCCAGTTATTCAGATCTCAACTCAAATACCACCTTCTTATAGAGGACATCCAGAACTACCTTTTTATTATAAGGCAATCCCTGGCCAGTTTTATCTTGTCATAATACATGAGACCACTGACATTCTCATTCACCTCTTTTCTCCTCTGTTTTTGCATGCTGTTTAGCTTCCCTAAAACATGAGTTCTGTGGGAGCAGAGATCTTTTCTGTCTTCTTGCCCATTGTAATGTCAGCACCTACAATAGTGTCTGGCCACACTATGTAGGCCCTTAATACATATTTGTTGAATAATTGATGAACCCTACACTTGGAAAGGACTACAACATTTAACTTGGTTATTTGTACATAAGAGTTGTTTCAAACATGTTTTTGAATGAATGAAAAATAAGAGAATCCTGGAAATCAGTATTTTTGAATTTGTGGTGGGAATATTGCTGAATTTGAATAGTATAACCAAGACTTCAGATCTTCACACCAAAGTTCAATGGCAAATACCCACCTCCCCATTCCACATTCTCATTAGGTGTGTGAGCTGTGTGAGTGATATTTTGGAAAAGATTGGCTTCTTATGTGACTATCGTGTATTGAGCAGTGTCATATGACAGACACCATGCCAGGTGCTTTACATGGGTTAGCTCCTATTCAGAGAGTCAGAGTAGTAGGTCACTTGCCCAGGGGCCAAAGTTTATCAAAGACAGAAATGAAAGTCTTTCACATGTGCTCTAGCAGATCAAGAAGATTCAGACTTGTGTGTTTGATCAGCTCTAACAGTTGATACCTGCCCACAAATCCATCTCATTTTTATCTATGCCTGGCACATGGGCAGATGAAACTCTATTCATGGTTGCCCCAGAGGTTTTTGTCTCTTAGGACAGTGGTTTAAAAGTATAGGCCTCAGAAGGACATCATTATGTACTGAGGAGATGTTAGAAATGCAAATTCTCATGCTTCATTCTTGATCTACTGAATCAGAAACTCTGGGGGTAGGCCTAGCAATCTGGTTTAACAAACCCTCCAGGTGATTCTGATTCACACTAATGTTTGAGAATTGTTGCTTTAGGGCATCTTTTGAGAAGCCAGATAATTTCATTGGAGGGTACCTAAGTATCCGTGGAGAATTCTACAGCCCAACCCTGGGAATGAGAAATGAGGGTAGAGTGAACAACAGTCCTGGTTTGTCCAGGACTGAAGGAATTCCAGGATGTGGGATTTTTAGTTTTAAAACTGAACAGTCCTGGGCAAACCAGGATGAGGTGGTTACTGCATTAGTGTTTTTACTGCTACCAAAACAAATTACCACAGACTTACAGCTTCAAACAACACATTTATTCTCTTTTCAGTTCTATAGATCAGAATTCCAGTGTGGGTCTCACTGGGCTAAAATCAAAGTATAGCAGGGCTGTTTCTTTCTGAAGGCTTAACGAGAGTTCATTTCATTGCTTGTTCCAGTTTCTAGAAGCTTCCTCTGTCTTCAAAACCAGTAATGGTGCATTTCTGTGACCATTCTTCTGTCATTCATGTCTCTCTGACTACAGCCAGAAAAAACTCTGATTTTAAGGACAATGTGATTAGGTAGGGCCCAACTGGATAATCCAAGCTAATCTTTTCACTTCACAATTCTTACTCATATTTGTAAAGTCCTTTTGCCATGTAAGGTAACATAGTCACAGATTCCAGGGAATAGGATTCAGATATCTTTGGGAAGCCGTTATTCTGCCTACCACAGTTACCATAACTGGAAGCCAAATTTAAGTAATAAATACAGAATTTTCTGTACTAAAACCAGTGAAGTCCTAGGCAGAACCTATATAAGCTGGTCCCTTCATTGGGGTGAGAGAGAAGGCAGAGAAGAGCCATTTCGCCATTGTGGTGGCCACATCATGCAGTGGTCAAGGAGGTTCTGACCTAAGCAGAAGTCAAAAGGAGACAGATCTGTTTTTTCAAGTTGCCTGTTCCGTGATTTTGTGTAACCTGATTCCGACTTTCTCTTTTTCATGCTTGTGACATTAGCTCCCATCTGTAGACATTTTTTGTCTGTGTTGAGTATAATCATACTAATTTATTATTAGTCACTAACCATGGGTAATTCACTGTTGCTTATAAAATGCTACATTAACTACTGCTACCATTTAGTTATCAAGTTTTGATGGGAGCAAAAACAAATCACGACTTTAATTGTCTGAATCTGGCTCTCTGTGTGTGATCAGCATGTGATCAGGGCCTTGCTGAGTCCTAAAGAGAACCAGTGAAATACATTCACAGGAATTCAGGCAGTAGTAGTAGCTCTTGCAGGGAAGTAATGTTCCATGGGTGTTTTATTGTGTATAGTATATAGTAAGGATTTATTTGTCCTGTGTAAATATCTGTCTCTTGCTCCACCATCTCTTTAGATGAAATGCCACCAAACAAAATGTCATCTAAAATGGCTAGAAATAGATGCACATATACAGTATTTATAGCGCCGTTCATGAATGTGTGAAACCACTGAGTGTCCCTCTTCTTCATGGTGACCTGGATGCTGGGAATAGAAGTGGAGTGAGGGCTTTGCCCAGTTCTGCTTTACATTATGACATGGATGCTTCTCTGTAAAGGAGAGAACACAGTCCTGGGAATGAAGATAGACACGGAAGGACTCAAATCCCAAGTCCACCCCTTATTAGCTGTGTGACCTAAGGAACATTTCTTATCTTTCTGAGCTTTATTGTCCTCATCTTAAAAAAGAAAAAAAAAATAACAATACCTTATATTTGTTGTGAAGATTAAATAATAATATTATACATTAAGTGGTACAGAGTAGGCAGAAGTAAGTGGCAATTATTAACATTACTGGTTCACTTTTCAAAGATATCTTCAATGATAATTGAGGGTTTGCAAAGGTGTTGTAGTGCAGTAGTAGCTATTTTCACTCCTTGAAAGACCAGTCATTCAACATGCTTTCTATTCTGTGTCAAGATGAAACTGATAGCCTACAAATTAATAAATGAATTATCTCTGTCTTGAAGCAACCACACTCTTCCTGGAGAGATGACACTGGCTTGAACTAGGGAATCAATTAGTGATGTTTGGAGGAGAGGAGAGCATGCTACACTATGAGGGAAGCATGAGTTGAACCAAACCACAGAGGTAAGATGCAACCGTGATCTGTGTTGGGAATTATATGTAGTTTGGTATTGCTGCAATGTAAGTAGATTAGGAAGGAAGTGGTCAGCGTTGTGGCTGAAGATGTCAGCTGAAGCATGAAAGAGTTCCTATATGATGGCAGGGAATGTGAACATTATCTGTGCATGGTGGGGATCCATTAATGGTTTTAAGTGGGGAATGATATGATCTAATGATGTGATTTAAAATATCCTCTAGCCAGTCTATGGAGAATGGATTGAAGGAGAGAAGGGAGTGAAAGGGAGTGAAAGGGGAGATCAGTTAAGAGGCTCTAACAGTTATGGTATATGCATTAAACAGAAACAAACTAAGGTACCTCATGAGACTTCAATTATAGAACTAAAGAGTGAGTGTGAGCAGAGTTAATGGAACCACCAAGACTGTTAAAACACCCTGGGGCTAGCAACAATGGGAATCATTCCCCACTCCCAAGGGCCAAGGGAAGGGAATAGTGAGAGCTGGAGCCATGGATGGGGAAAGCACTCTGTTAAGAGTTGCAGGAGTTGGGTTCCCCAACCAGAAGTTGATTCCAGAGGAGGATTCGTGTGCAAGTGATTTATGCGGGAAATATTTCCAGGACAAACTAGTAGGGGAAGAGGTCATGCATAGGTTCTATATCATCCACATATGGTGGAAGACAAGTGCTATACAATGACTTACAAATCAGAAGTCTTCATGCCAGGTCTTCTGCCACTTAACTCACTCAAACTCCCTGGCTTTTAGTTTGATCATCTGTAAAATGGGGAAAGTGCATCCTCACATAGCCACTGTGGGAATGAAATAAGGAATTATGAGGGTTTTGTAAGGGGTATGCCTCTATAAGGTTCTATGACAAAGAAAACTCATAGATATTTTAGCCTGACTCATCTGGGCAATGTGAGTTCAGAACTGGGGCCACACCTGGAGGTTGGTCTTGGGTCTTCTGGGCCTTATGCTTTGGGCCTGATGTAAATAATCTTTGAATTAGTTCCTGGACACTAATGGCTATCATTTTATGACAAATAAAAAAGGTCCTACTGAATGAATTTTTAATTTTTTATGATGGTAGTTAATTTGGAGAAATTTTTAAAAAGATTTTTATCTTTTAAGTGGATATAGCACCTAAATGACGGTATATTGGTACAAATTACCATGATTATTATATTTTTAAAGGGCAAATGTATCTGATATTGAGTCATTATCATAAAATGGGCTCTACTGGCCAACAATATTGTTATCTTGTTTTTGGAAATCTGACAGTATATCTCAGATGAATAGAATTGCTGCCCTCTAAAATGATGTCAAAATGATGTCTAAAATGACTATTGTCATTTTACCATTTTATATTTCCCTACACTTTTCTATAAACATCTAGGTTATAGAATAATTTATCACTAAATGAAAACATCCATGACACTGTGAGACAGTTTAGTAAAACTTTTTGATATGGAAGACTCTCTCATTCAAGAGACAGGCAGCATAGCAAGAAAGGTGTCAGGGTATCTGATTCCATTGTGATCGACACACAGGTTACTTCCTCCAATGACAGCAGGAAATACTGGTAACCTTGGCAACACCGGTGGCCCTTCCCATCCTTTCTAAATTGAAATAGCTGTTGCTAGGATACATCCTAAAGCAAAAAGAGGGGAGAAGAGAGGAGCAAGAGAATGAGAGAAATGAAAATGGGAGGGGGAGAGAGGATAAAAGAGGAGAGAAAATATGAAAAGAGAGGATGAGGAAGGAAGATAAAAGGAAAATATAGAGTGATATTTTAAAGGTAGGCTTCTGGACCTGAAAGAGACTGTTGAATTAGTGCCAAAATTAGAGAACATGGAGTGGGGGTAAAAGTAGAATGTTAGTTCCTGACTTACTGAAAATCAATAATTCGTACTTCATTTTGACTTTGACTTTTCTCAGGCAAGCTACTTATCCTTAATGTGGGTGTTTTCATATTGCTTCAGAAGGGAAATGTTTATCAGCTCTCTTTTCTTTACCCAAACCTCCATCAGCATTCTCCCTTCTGATGCCTCACTTTTCCACTAGCCTGAAAATGAAATATCTGTGGAGAATAGCATTATATTAAAATGCAGTGAATGCCTCTCTGTCAGGAGGGCACAGACAAAATTTCTCCAGTGTCTAGAGGAAGCCATAACCCCATCATCCGTGCTTCTGCTCTCGAAGTCTCCTTTCCATCCACGCATATGCTTGGATAGTGGGTAAAGCAAATAGTTGCAGCAGCTGACAGCCTCTGAATTCAGGGGAAAGGTTGTGGTTGCCCCGGGTGAGTGTGGCTCTGTGTAGCAGGCGAGTCACATCATGCAAGACTTACAAATGAGGAGAACTGACAGCCGAAGGGTTCCTTCCTCTTTCCTTTAGTGTGGAAGAGACACCCTGGGTACAACCCCCATTTCCAGAAAATGAGTGGATTACCCAAGATAGAGCCATAAGTAAGTGTCTTTGAAATCTTGGGCATTTTGCTATAATTTAAGGGATTTTGAATGCTGTTCCCCATGCCATATTTAGCACCTAGATGAGTGCCAGGAACATGGTAGGTGCTCAATAAGTGCTGAAGAATGAATGAGTGAAAAGAAATCACTTGCCACAGTCATCTCTCTGTTCCCAATCTTAGTTCAGGGGGTGTCCATCTCCTTTGATTGAGTCAAAGCTGAGGAGATAGAGTGATATTTTTTTCCTAGAACTCATAGCAATGAACTTTCACAGTCTTCCTGAGGACATGAATGAGAGACTATGTAGTGTCTGGTTCTGCTATAGCCATTTATAAGCATGGTGGCCTAAGATAAGAGCTAATCCTAAGGAAGCAGAATCAAGAAGGAAGGACTCTGACTTTCTGCCCAGAGGACTGTTTCCAAGGTCTCCCAAAACTACACACTCTTGAAATGCCATGGAGATCAGTGTTTTCCACAGTACACTGGGTGCCACAAGTGAAAAGAGATGCTGAGATACCCTTTTCCCAATGCAGTGTCCCACTTTGCTACCTGGGCATTGAATCAACATTGTTTGTGTTTTTCTGCTTTACCATATTTCTAAAAACAAAGCAAAACAAAACAAAAACAAAACCAACCAGCTCTCTTTGCTTCTTCTGGTAACTCCCTTCCACATAGACTTGGTCCCTAGTGCTTTAGATTTGGCTGAGAAATAGTCTTCCCTCTTTCACCTCATTACTCCCACTCTATAGCTGCTCCTGAATTCTTTGGATTTTCTTACAAACTTTCTTTTTAAAGATATTTTCCATTAGTGAAAATCAATGAAACAGACACCAAGAAGCTTCCCACCCAGTAATTTATGATAGTCCTTCAGATAATCTGAGTTTTAGGTAGGGCTCAACCAGGATGCACTACCACATGAAAATAGAAGAAATTCTAAAGGGCGTATTCATTGCCAACATTGTACAGCTTTGAATATAATTCATGATTTATATAATCATTATAAAATTTAAAACTCAATATTTTTTATGTCCCTGTTATCTCCCAGGCACTAACCAAAACACTGGTTACTGCTGTCATGGAACTTACCATCTAGTGGGCATGAGAGATAGGTCATCAACAAATGAACAGGATTTCAGGTCATGATATGTGCTACACAAAAGACAAAACAAGGTGATGTGATAGGGTATCTGACTGTAAAATGTCCATCTTACCTGGGGTGGCCAGAATGCCTCTTGGAGGAAATGACAATTGAACCAAGATCCAAATGATGAGAACTAGTTGATCACATGAAGAGACAGGGAGAGGTTGGTCTAGACAGAGGAAGCCAAGGTTGAAAACCCTATGGTGGAAATGAGCTTGAAGTTTCAAAGAAAATTAATAAAAGATTAATGTGGCTGAAGCAGGAGAAAGAGAGCGTTCTGGAAAGGACAGAATCACATAGGGTCTTGAGACCATAGGAGGAGGTCGGAAGCCAGTTCAAAGCAAAGGAGCATTATGTGATTTTAAAACAACCACTCTGATGCTTTGTACAGAGTTGATTATTGGGAGGCAAGGACACCAGCAAAGTGATGTCTAGGAGATAATGCAGCAGTGTAGTTGAACGGTGCTGGTAGCTTGCAGTAAGGTGAGGCAGTGCAGTTAGAGATTGGATACAGGCAGTGACAAAAGGAGAAAGAATCAAAGATAACAACTAGGGTTTGGGCCGTGCAACTGGGTGAGTGGGGATAATGTACTACAGGAAGATTTGGGATATAATATTTGGAGGGAATGAGAGTTTCATTGGATCTAATATGTTTATGTAGGAAGTTGAATACATTAGGTTGTAATGCAGAGAAGGGGTCAGAACTGGAAATGTAAATTGTGGATTAATTGGGCTGTAGATGGTGTTTTAATTATACAGCTGGATGAGATCACCTGGGAGAATGGAGATAGACCAGAGGGCCAAAGAATTCCTATATTTAGAGGAGGCCAGGCAAGCCGAGGAGGAAATGCTAACAAATACGAATCTAATAAAGAAATGCCATAAAGTTGGATAAAACCAAGAGGATGGTGTCAGAGAGGATAACAGTAACTGTGTTGACTGTTGTTGAGAAGTCAAGTTAGATATGTAAGAGATGTAACTGTTGGATTTGAAAGCATTGGTGACCTTAACAAGAAGGGTTTCAGAGCAGAGGTGGGTTGAAAATTTGGCTGCACTGAGTTGACAACTAAATAGATGGCAATAAGGGGAGACAGCAAGTAAGGGGAATTTTTTTAAAAGAAGTTGCTTATAAAAGAAAGAAAAGAAATGGTGTAGCATTTGGAAGGGGATTTGGATTCAAGACAAAGTTTCTTCCACTTACAAAGATCAAAGATACTGGAGCCCTTTTGAATATGAAATGGAATGATTTGACATGAGCCTTCCAATGCCTGTCCCAGATTCAAAGGGCCTGGATGCACAAAGATAGATGGGTACTCTCTGAGAACCTCTCAGAACTGAAGATCACAGTCTCAGTAGTGTGCCCCAGGAGGCATTTCTATTTTCATTTGTTATTGCCTAACCCTTACAACTCTTGAGTTATTAAAAGGTCAACTCTGAATCAAGCTTTCCTTATCAAACTACTAATGCAGTATTAGTCTTCCCTGGATGGTTATAAACTAAGACAGAAATTAAATTTGGCCTAATATTATTATTTAAAAATAAAACTGAATAGAAAAAGAAAAATTATGAGAAAAAAATAATCCCTGATGAAGCAATCCTGTCCATTTTCTGTTTCCATTCCCCATTATTTGGGGAGAAAAATAGTTTACCCTTTTTGTTAAGGGATCTGGTAGTTCCCAGTGCTTTTGGGAAATGAGGAAAGTGATCTTGGTCTAGGATCTGACACTATCCCTGTAACAGAGTATAGACTAAGTTTTAGTATTTTTTGAAAGTAAGAATAAAGCTTCTGCCTTAAAAAGTTACCTTCTAAGAATGAAATGGGAATTGATTTGGAGGGAGACTACCCTTTGTTCTGGAAAGAGCTATCCTTTATAGATACCTAGTTTATAATTTTCTTTAATATTTATTTATTTTAGAGAGAGATAGAGGGAGGTGTGGGAAGGACAGAGAGAGAGGGAGACACAGAATCTGAAGCAGGCTCCAGGCTCTGAGCTGTCAGCACAGAGCCCAGCTTGGGGCTCAAACCCACAGATCACAAGATCATGAACTGAGCCAAAGTCAGACACTTAATCGACTGAGCCACCCAGGCGCCCCTATAGATTCCTAATTTAGAAGAAACCCTTCAAGGAAAAGAAGTGTTTATACTGATAGTACTGTTCTTATCCAGATTTATTTGGATTGGCCATGTAAACATATATTTTTTTGCTCTAGATGCCCCTGAGTGTTGGGTTAAGTTTGGGGTGGGCACTGACCATGTAGAATAATGTTTTTCATAGTATGATCATTGGACCCCTCACATCAGCATCACTAGGGAGTTTGCTAAAAATGCATAGTCCTGGATGCTACTGCAGACCCATTAGATTAGAATCTTTGTAGATGCGTCCACAGAAATGAATATTCAACAAACTTTCCGTATGATTCTTATCAGTTGTGTTCTCCTAAATGTTTAACTCTTGGCTTTTGGAGTAGGATGGAGGGAGAAGCCCTGATTTCTATTATTTACAAATTTCTCATTCTCTACCTCAAAAAGAGAAGGTACAATAATAATTAAAAAGAAAACCTCATGGCAATAAAGGGGAGTTTGGTGAGTGTTTTTCTTTTCTATCAAGGACTATTTTCACTACTTTGCAGTTCAGGCTTGCAGCTGACATTTATATTTAGCAAGCTCTGCTTTCACCTTGCCTCCTCTTTTCTCAGAAAACAGATATAAGTCTTTCTGTTTGATAGTTGCTGCCAGTCATGTCTCTCCTCCTCTTCTCCCTCCAGCCAATCCATCTCTTTTCAGTGCGTCTGTCCCTTCTCCCCATAGTACGTTTTGGATGCCTATGTTATATCTGTAGCTTTGTCTTGAAACATGACAAAGCTGGGATTTCCAGGACTGCTTCTCCACCCTCCCTCCTTAAAATATTCATGTTAAAAAAGGGACCATAGAAAGGCGGGAACCTAGAAACTGATTAGACCCAGGAGAGGGAGGCTGCTGCCTTAAACTGGAAGCTCATCAGCTCATCTCTTCAGTGCAAAGAGAAGTCACTAAAAATTCTTCACATCCACCAGGGTGTCACACACATTGCCTCCTTCAACCTGAGGCTGACCTCAGAGCTGACTTGCAATCTTATCACCCACCTCATCACCCTGTCACCTGATAATGCATCCCTGTCACATTCTTCTCAATAAACCTTATAATATCTGCTCTTCTCAACACCTGGGGCCCAACCCCTGGGCAATCATCTCAGAAAGATGACCCTGAAGTTCCTTTCATCTGTTACAGAATTAACATGATACATCAGTGTCCTTTTCTTTTCCCAGTAGGTTATGAGTTTGTTGGTTACAGAGCCCAATGGCATGAGGAGTTTAAGGATCTGAATTGTTTATCCTGACTCATCCTGCAGTGGGACTTCAACCAAAGAGCTTAACAGTTCAGACCTCAGTGTTTCTAGCTATGAAAGACAAATAGTGCATAATAAAGCTCCCTTCAACCATGCTCACACACTTATAGATATTTTTAAAGCATAAATAGTGACAGAAGTTTTGTCAGTTCAGGATCAATTCTTTGGTTGACTAGAGAGAGAACAAAGCTGGAAATGGTTTAGTATGCCATGTACAGGTTTCATGTTTTCAGAGCTCTGTTTAAGTGCTTTGTATGAATCATTCCACTCATTCTTCCTAACAACCCTGTGAAGATTTTATAGACGAGAAAACTAAGGTTCAGAAGACTTGATGTAATATAGATAGAGCTGGAATTCAAACTCAAATAACTGGCTTTCCCTAATAACCCTCAACTTCAATGTCTCAGACATAAGTAACTCTTCTATATCAAGATCTTTCTCTTGAACTTCAGATTTTATGTCCAAGTACCCATTGGGCATTGCTATTCTTTGGAGGCTGCATTGCAAGACAAAGGCTCTGATCTGGTAACTGCTTACACATTTGGCCTTATCATATGCCCCTCTCCCTCTCATACTTTGTCTTGAGCCCTACTGAACTACTTACAGTTTGGCAAAAACACATGCTCTGATAGATCCTGTGTACCCCCCCCACCCCCCTAACATCTTTCCTTTGAGATCAAGGCATATTCACAACTACCAGAAGTGCTGACTGCTGTCCACTGATAGCTGAGAATTTCTGAAGGAATTGCCTTCTACCAAAGGGAGATGCCATGCAGAAAGTCACAACTCACTCCAGAAGCAGCCTGCATATCATGACTGGTCAGTGCAGGGGTATAAAGCCCAATTCTCAAAATGGACAACTGTGGAGGCCATTCCAAATCAGAACTTCTCCCATAGGATTGGCTGAGTCCTTGTTGGAACTGCATTGCTGTTCAAACATTTCCCTCTGCCTAACCCTGCTCCTCTTCCTCCTTTCCATTTTTTTTCCCTAAGAGCCCTCTCCATAAATCTGTATTCACATCTTTGCTACACAGTCTGTTTCCTGGGAAGTCTGACCTAAAACAGTTGTTACCAGAATTGTCTTAGCAGCTTTAAAGTGGGATTTTTGAACTATATTATCCTTTGCCTAGCTGGAAGTAAGGACTCCATTACTGGTAGAAAGTGGAATTTTGATAACTCCCAGAATGCTAGAACAATGAAAAAGTTACATCTTTCATCAGTGGTAAACTGGGATGGAAACTGAAAGAATGTACTGGCAGGTATACTGTCTCAGGCAATTGAGAGGTTCTAGGAAAGTAGTAAATATAGAGACCATGGAATCACATGGCTTTGTCTGGATGTTATCAGGCATTAGAGAAAGGCAATGAAGGACTAAGAGTGATTAATCTCAAATGTAGGGCAAAGTGACAGGGCCAGAAGGCCTGAGGGTAGAAAATCTGAGGACCAAACCTAGAATGTGATTTTAAGTATCTGTATCCAGAAAAGATTAATTTGTCAGCCTGGCAAATCTGCTTCACCAGGTTCAGGGCCTTAACTGCAAAGAGGCTCTGAGGCTCTGAGGCTCTGAGATTTGGAATAGCGTTATTTGGGTTGATGCCTTTGGAAATCTTGAAGCCTCAACTTCCTCTGAACCCACAGAAGCACCCTATTCCTTCATGCTAAAAGCTATCACATCATTTTGCTTGCAAGATTGCAAAATAACATAACATATACTCCCACAGCTCCCTTCCTCCCCTCTACCTCCATCTATCTCCACTTTCCCTCTTGACAACCAGACCAATAGCTAGCTTCAAGATACAACATAACAGGCTGGGGAAGTGTTTGGTCTGTCTACTAGCAAAAGAAAGGAACTATACACTAAAGAGCTGCAGGACCTGGCCAACACATATCAATAAGACCAGGAGAGAAAGTATGATCTTGACCCTGAGTCAAGGTGGAAGGTGTGGTGGAATGAGGGCAAAACATAAATTTGGATGAGGGAGAATTTATATGGAACTTTCTCCATTGATGGAGGACTTAATGCCCAGTCAAAGACCCAGGAGACAGTGCTAACATGTAGCTAGAATGGTTCTTAGAAGCTTGAAAAAGCTTTGGTACGCACTAAGAATACCAGAACTTCTCTGGCACATATTGAAAGAAGAGATCAAAGGTTTTAGAGAAATGGGTGTGCTAGAGTAGATGTACTATGTAAACCAGAAGATCCATCTGTTAACCATGTTTCACATAAGGGTTCACTGGACACTTCATTTACCAGAGGGATGAGAAGGGCATCAGCATAAATGAAATTCTCAGTAGTGGCTGTCCTCTGTAGGTTAAGGCTGATGGTGGAAGATGCTGGTGTAGAATTGGGAACCCTGAGAACAATGAAGAAGATGTCAAAATAATAGAGGCCAGGTGCTGGTACTTCACTATCAAAAGCAAGGTAGTCACAATGATCATAATGAATAGCCAGTCTGAGTAATAGCCAGGGAGGCCTGACCCACAAAGGGCCAAGGAGATGGTAAATAGAACACAGTGTACCACAGGCAGTCAAAAAAGTTATGCTCTGTGTATGTAATCAAAGGAGTCACAGATAAATAATCAGGAGGTTAAGAGAACTTACCCTGATAAAAAGGTCAAAATCGCTTATTCAGTTTCTGGAACCTGAGTCAGTTCTCTCAGGCCCACATCCCATGGCTTAAAGAACAAGTCAGATAGATCTGCAGAAGGGAGAGACCCTTTATTAAGCATATATGGTAATGATTCACTTAGTACTTCCTCAAAGTACCTATGACTATTAGAATAATAATTTCCCATGAGAAAATGGGAATCCAGTCACTTGAGTAGATTTGTAGACAGGGTCTAAGTTAACAGTGATATCCAAAGTATCATTGTGTCATCAATTAGAGTAGGAGCATATAGGAGCCAATTAATAAGTGGAAGCCTTGTCTAGTTGTATCTCACAGTGAGTTCACTAGGTATATGGACTCACTGCATAATCATTTCTCTGATTCCCAGATGTAAAATTGGAATGGACATACTTGGTAGTTGGAAGAATTGCTATATTGGTTGTCTTTGGACTGGCACGTGCCTCTTTCAACCACCCAAGATTACTATCCTATCTGTGAGCAAACTAGTGGATTCATGGTTGGTATCATGTCCTCTATCTGGGTCATTAGTATGACTTTTACAAAAAACAAACAGGTGGGTCTTTGAAGATGATAGTGGACTTCTGCAAACTCGATCAACTATTAGTCCCAGTTACATCTGCTATGCTGGGTGAGGTATCTTTGCTAGAGTAGATTAACACAGCCTCATATCCATAATATATAGCAATTAATCTGGCAATGGGATATTTTCCATCCCTTTTAGGAAGAAGGATCAGAAGTAGTTGTGTTCATGTGGAATGAACAGCTGTATATAATGGCCTTGCCCCAGGCTGTTAGCTTTCTTGTCCTCTGTTAGAATACAATGCAAAGGGACCTAGACTCTTTATTCTTCAGAACATTATCAGTCCACTGTATCATTGACATGTCACTTGGACTGCATGAAGAAGAAGTGGCAAGTACACTGGAGGCCTTGGTAAGACACCTGCACTCTAAAGGATTGAAGAGAAATCTAATGAAAAGTCAGGGCTCTGCATTTATGTTTTTAAGGAGTAGAGTCATCTAGGACAGGCCAGAATATTCCTTCCAAAGAAAAGGAAAGTCTAGTGCATCTTGTATTAAGATTAACTCATCTTCTTCCACCCTTAAGAAAGAAGCACAACACTTTTAAGGCCTTTTTTGGATGCTGGGGATGGCATATTTCATACTTGGAAATACTGTTTCAACCCTTTCACCAAGTGACACAGAAAGACTACTTGCTTTGATTCAGGCCCAAAGCAGGAAAGGGCTTTGCAGCAAGTCTGGCACAGATGGTCCTACAGAACTAATCGTAGGTATCTGCGGTGGGAAAAGATGTTGTTTGGGGTTTGTGGTCAGCCCCAACTGACAAATTGCAAGATGGACTCTTAAGATTCTAGAGCGAACCCATGCCATCTGTAGTAAACATCTAGAGACCAAAATATCATTTGCAAAATAATTCTTGCCATGCACCTGGGAACTAGTAGGAAAAAAATCATGGGATATCAATTTACCATGCAGCCAGGACTGCCTATCATGAGCTGGGTCTTTTAGACCCAGCAAATCATAAAGCCACTGTAAGATGGAAGTGACATATTGGATTGGGAAAAAAGAAAGTCAGAAGGCACAAGTAAACTGCAGGTAGCACAGACCTCTATATCGATTACTGTTACAGTGACACCTCTCTCTCAGCTCATACCTATGGCCACATGTGGCATGGAGGTGGGGAGGTGTGTGGAAAGGGTTGGTTGGCCAACTGGAATAGGAGGAAAAAGACAAACTGGGTTCATTGGTGAATTGGCTTTGTATGTGGGTCCAAGCTGAAAATGTATTGCTGCTAACTATAGCTCCATTCAGGGGTGCCCTGAGAGTCAGCAATATGGGCCAATCCTCCTAATGAGTAGAGCGTTTAGATGGTCACAGCTGTTTATCCACCTTTTTGAGTGGGATGGGGGTAAAGAAAGAAATGGCTGGAGGTAAGAATAAATAGGAACTTATAGGAAGTGACCTGCTTGATTGATTGGGGAATTGGAAGGAGAAAAATAAACCATAGAAAAGGAGGTCTGGCAAAGAGGCAGAAGAGATGAAATTTGAATATCTTTGCATGTCATGATAATCCCCAGTAAAGAGCAATCACCAAGGAAGAGGCACTAAGAAGCCAAGTACACAAAATGACTCAGCCAGTTGATGTTATCCAGCTTCTGTTATAAGGCACTCCAGTGCATAATGGATGCATAAATGGACTGACTAGTCATTGTCAAGGAATTGACTCAGTGGCATTGGTCATCATTAACTAAGGCTGATCAAGCTACTGCCACTGCTAATTCTCCAACCTGCCAGCAACAGAGACCAATGTTGAGTCTCTATGAGCATCATACCCAGAGTACACCAACCAGCTACTTGGTGGTTAGTTGATTACAATGTAATCTTTCTATCCTGGAAATTAGTGATTCCTCTTGACTGGGAAAGACACATATTCTGGGATAACTTTCTTGTCCTTCCTGCAGGGTCTCTTCCAGTACCACCTTAAGAAGGTTTGCAGAAATATTTGATCTACCCACAGTATATACTGTATAGCATAGGCTCAGACCAAACACAGTTGCAGCAATGGGGACATGATCATGTATCCATTGGGCCTATTACATTCTGCACTAATTGGAAGTTGTAGGTCTGAGAGATGATGGAATTTTTTTAAAGAGCAGCTGAGGTGCTAGCTTGCAGATGATAGTCTATATGAGAATGAGGCACCATCTTTCAGGATACAATGTCAAAGACCAGTATATGGTTCTGTTCCCCAGTGAGTCCAGGATAAGTAATCCACTTATCAGTCCCAGTGACTCAGCTGAGAAATGTATTATTCTCAACTATGAACATTTAGGCTCTGTGCATCCTAGAATGTCTCATTGCTCCTTTAAGAGTCCCACTATAAGCTCTGACTACTACATGGTAACTTAAGTCTCCTTATGCCAAGAGTTTAGCAAGAAAGGAAGGGAAGCACAATATTGGCAGGGGTAATTGACCTGATCATTAGGAGGAGGTAAGGCTACTATTAAACAATAGGGTCCAGAAAGAATAAAGTTGGTACCTGTAATCTACTCTACTGACTTTAGTTGAGAAATGAACAAGTATAGCAGCTGCAGCATGGAATGGTTACCAGGCGCCAAGGGACTCAGGGATGAATGTCCAAGTCACGTCACTAGGTAAGCCACCTAGACCAACAGAAGTGCCAGACTAGGGTGAGAGGAATCTAGAATGGACTGTAGAAGAAGGAGACAATGAGTGTCAGTTTCAACCTTAAGACCAACTGTGTTGGAAAAGCCTGTCATTGGCCTTACTTTCATCTTGTAAATTTCTCCAAAAAGAGACACTACCCAGACACTTGAAGGAGCTCTTTTCAGATGGGGTGACTTACTATATGAATCATGTGACTCCAAGTGGTTTGAGGGTGGCCTATATTGGATATAACACTTAAATCCCCTTTTCAGAAGCAATGTATTCACCCCCACAGTTGCTGCTGATAGCCTATAGCTTATATGCTCTCTTGAAATTGTCCTAGGTTGAAGGGACTTGCCTTGTCAAGGCCACAGCCCATCTTAGGAGCCATCCAATCTAATCATTTGATGATGCAAGGGTGCAAAGTTTCAGCCTTCTTGTCATGATGTGAACAAATCTTGAAATATCCCAGCTCCAAACCTCCTATGGCTCTGAACTCTAGGGCTCCCATAGGTTTCTGTCAGTTTCTCCTTTTACCCAGTCCTCTTCTCTCATTCTTTTATTGGTGGTGTTCTGTAAAGTACTCCCTAATAAATAACCTGCATGCAAATATATACCTCAGAGTCTATTTTCCAGGCAACTGGACCTAAGGTAAGTGCTCTTACTGCTTTCAGGGTTTTCAGTATGCTAATACCTCTGCTTGAAGTGCACTTGACTATCCTCAGCTTTACCTAAGCCAGTGATTTTCAACTCTTCCTCCCCATTAAAATTATTTAATTGCTTAAAAAAAATAACAATGCCAAAAACCTATCCTCAGAGCAATGAAATCAGAATCTCTGGGCATGAAGCCCTAACATCTATATTTTTCAGAGACTCCCTTGGTGTTTCTGATGCATAATAATGGTTTAAAACTAATGATCTTAAAAATGCCTGCTTACATTTTGGATATCAACTAGCTATCACTTCTTCTGAGAAGTTCTCATGATCCAATTCCTTAAGGTTTGGACACTTACAGTTCTCTGTGCTTGCCTCTATTTGGGGTCTTATCACACTGTAATTTCTTGCTTACTGATCATTTTTGCCCACCTGACTATGAACTCTTTGAGAGAGAGAGAGAGAGAGAGAGAGAGAGAGAGAGAGAGAGATTATGTCTTAATCATTACAGTAACCCTAATGAATAGCCCTGTGTCTGGCATATACATCTTTCTCTCTACATATGTTTAATAAGTAGATTTGGGAGTCACTAGCATTCAGATGGTAACAAAAGCTGGGAATGAGGATGGGATTACTATGGAAAGGTGTATAACTGTCAATCTCTTTTACATATGGGAACTCCTTTTTAACATTAAAGTTTTAATTATAACAGAAATTCCAACATATGTTTTAAACAATTAAAACACATATGTGAGAAACTTAGTACACTTATTTTTTTCAGACTGTTCACATTTGGTTTCAAGGGCTTCTTTTGATTATACAGAAGTCTGCTCAAGAATTTCTCTATAGGAGAGCAGGAACCAGGACAGAATACTTGGAACACTGATGTGTAAGAGTGAATGGAAAAAGAAGTGGTTGCAAAGGACAAAGAGAAGGATGGACCTGAGATTAGTAAAGACCACTCAAAATGTTGCAGGAGCAAGGGAAGAGGGAATGTTAGCTGCTAACACCCAGAAAGGTTAGATAACAATAGGTTTGGCTATGGACTTCACCTTTTAGCTTTCTTTCTTCCCTTACCCCAACCACACCCTTTTTGAGCAGAGTGGGTTACCAACACCCTGTGTTGGCCCTTTAACCTTTAATAAACAACTCTTTGCATATTGGGACAATCAGATTCCCTTTCTTGCCTCTCTTGAGAATTTGAATAAGAAGATGTAAGAATGGGATAGTTAACTGTAGAAACAAAGCTGAAAGAAACTACATAGTGGACTATGAAGTAGAACCTGGTAATAAAAGCAGAGGCTGTAATTCGAAGACAAATTCGTAGACCAGAGGAATAAATAAGCAAGAGGCTGGGAAAGGAGGTTGAAGTTGATGGGCAAAGAAGCCGAGGCCCAATAAGAGAGAACGATTCATACAGTACATTAGAGAGGCAGCTGGTATAAAGCGGGGCTCCCTGATGCTGCCCTTCCCTCTCCCAGTCCCAGTTCCGGTCAATATCCTGGGTATTACAGCCAACTCTCCTCTTCTTCAGATAATCTGAAGGAGACCCCTATCCTTGTGATCAAAATAACCTAATTAAAATAGCAAGCCAGAGTAAGAACGCAAGTTTTGTGCTCCCAGTCCAGCAATCTCTCCATTACATCTATTTGCTTTCACACTTGCCTGGGCCTTGCTTCTCTGCCTCCTGACCAATTTTCCCTATATAATCTACTGTGAGTAGGGGAGGAGGCAAGCAGTCCTAAGTTACAATTCATAAAATCTATACTATGAATTATGCCTTTTATTATTAAGATGACTCAAAAACAATCAGACATTGTCAACTTGTTGCTAGTTTAAAAAATTTTACTATTGGTGTGCCTGGGTGGCTCAGTTGGTTAAGCATCCGATTTTGGCTCAGGTCACAATCTCATGTCTCTTGGATTCCAGCCCCGCATAGGGCTCTATGCTGATAGCTAGGAGCCTGGAGCCTGCTTCAGATTCTGTGTCTGCCTCTCTCTCTCTGCCCCTCCCCTGCTCATGGTCTGTCTCTCTCTCAAAATTAAACAAACATTAAAAAAAAATTTTTTTTAATTTACTTTTATCCCATGGTGACTGCTATTGCATAAACAAGTTATCAATCATCTTATTTGTGTGAGTATGGCTGGATTTTCCTTACAACTGTGTGTTTTATACATGTGCAAACTAGTACAGTGACCCACAAGAGTTAGTGTTAGCTCTAATAATAACTTATACAGAGATCTACCCAAGAATCTCTCTAGAAGGAAAGTAGGAACCAGGACAGAACTTTTGGAACACTGATACATAAAAGTAGGTAGAAAACGAAGTGGCTATAAAGGACAGAGAGAGGGATGAGCCAGAGATATGGATAAGTGTAAAAGTATAAGCATAAGTGTAAAAGTATTACTTATAAGTTAAGTCACCCAGAGAAGTAGAATCTGTAGGAAATTACATCAAGAGATTTATTGTAGGAAATTGGCTTGTGCAATTTTGGGGGCTAGCTAAGCAATTCTACAGTCTAGAGGACAGGCTGAGAACCCCTAGGCATGGGCTGAAGGTGATGTTGACAGGCAAAATTCCTTCTTAATTAGGGAGTCTCAGCTCTGCTCCTAAGACATTTCAACTGTTAGTCAATTCTACCCAGATTATCTGGGATAATCTCCCTTATATAAATTTAATTTATTCGTTCCACTGAGGGAGCCACTGAGGAGCAGCAGCAATGGTTCTGCACTACCCTGTGGTCATGGGCCTCAACAAGGGCCACAAGGTTACTAAGAATGTGAGAAAGCTGGGGTGCCTGGGTGGCTCAGTTGGTTAAATGACTGACTTTGGCTCAGATCATGATCTTACAGTTCGTGGGACTGAGCCCCCCTGTGTCTCCCCCTCTCTGCCCCTCCCCTGCTTTGCTTGCATGCTTGCATTCTCTCTCTCTCTCTCTCTCTCTCTCTCTCTCTCTCTCTCTCAAATACATACATACATACATTAAAAAAAAAAAAAAAAAAAGAATGTAAGCAAGCTAAGGCACAGTTGCAGTCGCAGGCACCTTACCAAACACATCAAGTTTGTGTGGGACATGAAAAGCTTCGCCTCATACAAGTGGTATGTGTGCCATGGAGCTGTTCAAGGTCTCCAAGGCCAAATACTTCTTCAAGTTCGTCAAGAAAAGGGCGGGACATATGTGACAAGAGGAAGAAAGAGTTGCTGAGCAATGTTCCTGGCAGCCATGAGGAAAGCTGCAGCTAAGAAGGACCGAACCCCTCCCCTCTGTATGTAATAAAGACTTTTTGGAACTTAAAATAATAAAATAAAAGAAAATAAACTTCTGGGGTGGCTGGGTGGCTCAGTCGGTTAAGCATCTGACTTTGGCTCAGGTCATGATCTCGTGGTCTGTGAGTTTGAGAGCCTGGAGCCTGCTTTGGATTCTGTGTGCCCCTCTCTCTCTCTCTGCCCCTCCCCCACTTGCATTCTGTCTGTCTCTCTCTCAAAATAATAAATAAACATTAAAAAAAATAAACTTCTTCTGGGCTTTAATACATCTACAAGATAAGATACCTTCGCAGTTTTATTGAATAACTGGGGACTGTAGTCTAGACAAGTTGACATATCAAAGGATCATCATAAGCATCGTAGACAAGGCCTTTATGTAAATGTAAAATCTTTTGTTATGAGAAAGGTAGTAATTTTACTTCTCTAAGTTTTAATTTTCTCGGGGGGGGAAAAAGTGAGCATATTTGATGTGATTGATTTTTTTAAATTTGATCAAAATTTATTTATTCATTCATGTGCCTATAATGCACTGGACTAGACACACTCATTCATTTCATCAGCAAATTGATTCTGTCAGTTCTTCCTTCAAAGTATATTAGAATCCTACTACTGCCTTTTTTACTGTTACCATCCTGTGCCAAGTCACTATCTCTTCTTTTCTGGATTATTGTAATCACATTCTTAATTGGTCTTCCTGCCTCTCACCAATCCCCACTGTAATTTAGCCTCCATATAGCACCTAGTGTAATTCTTTAAAAATCAAGACAGATCTTATTATTTCTCTGGTTAAATCCTCCAAACAGTCCCTTCATCACTCAAAGAAAAGCCCAAGTCCTTTCTATGGCCTGTGCATTCCTTCCTGATCAGAGCCCACTGCCGTATTCTTGTCACCCAACTGGTTCACCTTCTTTTATTCCAGTATCATAAGGCTCCTTACTTTTGCTCCAACACCCAAAAAGTATTACCACTGCAGGACCTTTGTACATACTTTTCTCTCTAGCCAGAATGAGAAATCTTCTTTGTTTGCTTCCTTCCTTCAGGCATCAGCATAACTGTCAACTTTGCATAGTGGTCTTTCTTGGTTACCCCTTAATAAATATCATCCTCTTGCAATGTCATAATATCTCCTTTCTCTGGGTTATTTTCTGCATCTATCACTCAGTCAGCTTTGTTTACTGCAGTGCCTAGAACAGTGCCTGGGATGTGTCTGGCATTCAAAAATATATTTGTTGAATGAATGAAGTGAAAAAAAATGTCTGCTTGTGAGAGTCAGGAAAAAAAAATCAGAATTCTATCTGAGCACTTGACAGTGGTTTTGTGTTGAAAAAAGTCCTCTCTATATCAAATTTGGCAGGGAATTCTCTGCTTTTTCTCTTTATTGAATGGTATTGTGATGTCATTTCTCCCATGACCATTCATTGAATAGGTGTTTCTATGGTTACAGTGTTATTTCTAGTCAGAATCCTGCTGAGGAGAAACCTGAATTTGGTATCCCAAATTCAGTAAGTCAAGATTCCCTTGACATACTATTAAGATACAGATGGATTTTCACAAATCAACTTCCTGCGTCATTCACCAAATTATTGGAATGGTAGAGTGGAAGACATATTTGGGGGTTAACTCCAGAGTTCTGGAAAACAGCATTGTAGGAGGTAGACAAAATGAGTTACTAATACATTTGCTCATTAGTGAGGGTCCCAATGAAATCAATCCAATTTCACCTTGCTTCCCACCACTAGAGCCCTGGTATACCAGTTGCCTTTATACCTATCAAGCTGTGGATTCCTTAAGCTGCTTATTCTTTCTGTTCTATTCTGGGGATAGGAATAAAAGTACAGATGGGTATACCTCTAGAGCCTAATTTGTAAGTTTACCCCAGAAAACAAGTGAAGTATGGCTAATGTTGACATTCACTGAGTACATGGGAGCTGGCTGTGTTAGAACATCACAGAGAAGCTAACCATGCAATTTAGACCAAGTCTTAGCTCCTTAAACTCAATTTCTACATAGCCAGCATAGAGAACCATGGAGAAGATAACAAATTTTATGTTTAGCTTTGTCTCATTTTTCTTTTTGGTGCCCTTTCTTCTATCCTGGCTGCCCTTCTTCCCACCCATCTCCAGTCTAGCTCCTATTACTCACAAACTGCCAAGGGGTGAACCATATACAGTTCTGTTGTTAATGAATTATGAAAATGTGAAAACGTTTAATTTTAGTCAACACAAAATGCGAAAACATTTCTGTAGCTATACCGATATCTTCATGAAATCTTTAAGGAACGTTGCTAAATGCAAATTAATTTGCATATGTATGACCCAAATGAAATGACTATCATGTCCAACCCTAGCTTTATAAGGAGCTGAAAGCCAGTATCAATGTAATCGCTGAAAAACCGTTTATGTTTTTATTGAAATCTCTCCAAAATATGGCAAGAGATATTGTATTTTAAATCCTAGTGCGATGTGTTCTCACCCTGTGCCTTGCTGGGGCTCTGTTTGCTAGTTTCCTCTCCCTAGACTATCTAGCTCTGCTTACTCAATCCTGTTCCCTTACCACATTTAAAAACAACAACAACAATAACACCAAAAACTTTCTCAGGATTTATCATCTCTCCTAGAGTATATGTAATCCTTGAAAGAACTAAGCTTCCATTCATTTATTCTTTCAATAAGCATTTACTGAGCACATACTACATACCACGTACTCTGATAGGAATAAGAACTGATCTCTGTGTTTAAGAAAATCAATATATTATGTGTGCATTCTGGAGCAGGGTAGGGAGGCATAATTTAATCAGCATATTATCAAGCAAGATGTGACAAATTCTGTGAATCAAATAAATGAACAAAATCATAGAAGAGTCTCTGATCCTTCTGGATAACTCAGTTTTTTTTTTTCAATATATGAAATTTATTGTCAAATTGGTTTCCTTACAACACCCAGTGCTCATCCCAAAAGGTGCCCTCCTCAGTACCCATCACTCACCCTCCCCTCCCTCCCACCCCCCATCAACCCTCAGTTTGTTCTCAGTTTTTAAGAGTCTCTTATGCTTTGG
Source organism: Panthera onca (assembly GCF_046562875.1). Classification (NCBI taxonomy): domain Eukaryota; kingdom Metazoa; phylum Chordata; class Mammalia; order Carnivora; family Felidae; genus Panthera; species Panthera onca. Next base: position 61,632,768 of record NC_138347.1, read on the forward strand.
CTCTCTCCCACTCTAACCTCTTTTTTTTTTTTTCTTCCCCTCCCCCATGGGTTTCTGTTAAGTTTCTCAGGATCCACATAAGAGTGAAAACATATGGTATCTGTCCTTCTCTGTATGGGTTATTTCACTTAGCATAATACTCTCCAGTTCCATCCACATTGCTACAAAAGGGCTATATTTCATTCTTTCTCATTGCCACGTAGTACTCCATTGTGTATATAAACCACAATTTCTTTATCCATTCATCAGTTGATGGACATTTAGGCTCTTTCCATAATTTGGCTATTGATAACTCAGTTCTTTATTTCCTTGGTGAATAGCCTCATTGGTTCTCTACCATTAAAGCTTTCCTCCACTAACCCTTCCAAATTGAAAAGAATTCAAGGCACCACTCTAACTTGAGTTTTAAGATCCACCTTTTGGCAGATGTATTTTATGACTAAATTGCTCTGTTTGTCTGACATGGGTCATTAGCTTCTTGACTAAGATCTATGCCTTTTTCTAAGTCTATCCCTGCACTAAGTAGCTGCTATTTCACAAATAATAAATAAAAAATGGTGATGACTCTCTGAGTGTTTGTGATCTACTCACTGGCTTCTAAAACACATCTTTCATTTCTTCTGGGGAATATGGCAAATGCTTCTTAGAGTAATTTAAAAAGTTAGGTTACCTATTCATACCAACATTTTAAAAAAGCTGAATGAGAGTAGATAGAATCAATGATTAGGTGAACTGATTTCCTGTGACTGTAGAGATTGAGTATTGAAGAAATATGGCACCTTATCTGGGCCCAAGAAGGGTACAGCTGTTTGGATTCTTACTTAATCAATTATAGATGAAAAAGAAATTTTGCTTAGTAAAATGAACTGAGTCATACATAGCTGGCTATGGGGCATGTGCCTTTCAGAAATGTGACTTGGGAGCTACATTTGCAATTTCTCTCAGCCAAAATGACCTCAGACTCCTGACTCCTCCGTAGATTTCTTCTAGTGCAATTTCCTGACATTGAAATGAGAATTCTTAAAACCCCACAGGTTTCATGGCTAAAGTCACATGTGGCTTGAAAGCTCCAATGGGAAAGACTGCACCAAAGTCCCATGAAGTAAATAGGACAAGCCTAAGGCTACACTCACCCTGCTGCTCAATTTCCTCTGACATCATGTTGGCCTCAAAGTTATGGTTGTTATAGAGTTTTCACTCTTGCTTAGACTCCTTCCACACAAAGCTTGCTGTGTATGTATGGAGTAGCCATGGCTATTTTAATGTTAATATGTAGTCAGAAAGATTAAAAGATGGATTGGATTAAACAGATGGATTAAAAAGATGGATTGGATTAAAAGATGAAAATTTTAAGTTACTAGAAAAAATTGAGAAAAAATACTGAGTTGCTTCTCAATTGCTGTTTGGAGGTGCCTAGATGCCTCAGTCAGTTGAGTGTCTGACTTTTGATTTTGGTTCAGGTCATGATCCAGGGGTGTGGGATCAAGCCCCATATCAGACTCCATGCTGAGTGTGGAGCCTACTTGGGATTCTTTCTCTCTCTCTCCCTCTGTCCCTCTTCCTGCTTGTGTGCCTTCTCTCTCACTCTCTCTCTAAAATAAAAATAAAATAAAGTAGCTTTCTCACTGTTTCTCACTGAATTTATCAGTCTTATTCAGTTGGTGAGCCTCATTACAATTAAGCACTGCATACTGGGACTCATCCTTTATCTGTTTTTTTTTTTTTTTTTAATTGTTGAATATTTGGCTGTACTTATCTAAACTCTGTAGACTTAAACGGGTTTATATCCATATGTTAACTCTCATACTTTGATCAAATAGGTAAACAAATAAATAGACTTTTAAAATAATCTTATATTTTCTAAATTAAATCATCAAGTAACATTCAGGTTTAATATAATACAGTGTTGGTTATGAAGGCTATAAAGCCATAGCGCTATCATACATACTTTTGATTTATGTAATTTGTATACATTTGAATGTACAGACTGTCAATAATGATGACACAGAACTTTGTGCATATAGATATAACAAATAGGCATTTAGATTGCTGCCAATTCCAAGTTTGTTATGTAACTTTTGAAACTAACACAGGAGAGCACACTGCAGACCTATATATTCCTGAGGGTTCATTTTCCACTATGATGACACCAGCTGTACGGAACCCTTAAGAGTCACAGGTTATGTTAAAAAGAGCAAATGTCTAAAAGAGCAATTCTCCGTGAAGTGAGGTGTGCTCCAAGCTTGTGATTGTTGATGCTTTACAGTGTTGTGTCACTCTGCTAGATTACTATGGGCTAGTATATTTCAGGCCACAAAGGTTGTTCTGGAGATGCTTAAATGTTCTCCACATGTGGTTTATGGACAATCAAAGGCTGTCACTGGAATAGCACATCTGTTCCTAGGTGAAAAGAAAAACATGGCAACTTCTCAGGTTGGAACAGCCACCAAGTAACATTGAGAAGAATTCAGCTTATAGCTGCCGTTTCAATAGAAGCAGCTCATCCACTAGATGAGATGGCTGAGGGATTTATGATAATGGTGACATTGGGAAAATCAGTCCCCAACAACAGACAGTTTTCTGTGTTTTCGGTTACACATCTGTACGGTCTGTGTTACTGACATGTGGTTGAATTTATTTTGTTTCAATTTGATCTAGGCTGTTACAACAGTTAATTCTTTACAGGGGAAGTTGACTTAAGCACTCAAAAAGATGCTTCACCAAAACCATCTCCACAGTTTAGATTTCCTAATAATTGCCAAATTTAAAAAAAAGGGAGAAAGTGATTTTCATATGACTTGCTATTTTTTATTACCTGATAAATTTTCCTCTTTGTTCTCTGGACTAGCAATAAACCAGAAGAAAAAAAAAAAACACCAAAAATGTAACACAGACCACAATTTAATAATGTATTCAGTGTACACAGTTTATTACTTCCAAGGACCTGTACTTCTTAGTAATGCCTGCAGGTGACCCTATTAAATAATGCTGCACCTGCCAGCATTCCCTTTACAACCCAGCCATCCCCATGGCCTCCAGGCCTTTTCATGATTCCCAGGAAACCTGAGACATGATTAAATATTATAAACTCCAAGAAAGTTTATGGAGTTTATTTGGTCAACAAATATTTATTGAGAATGAGACACTGGGCATACAGCACACTGAACAAAGCATACAATCCCTGCCCTCCTGGATCATTCATTCAAGTAGAACTTGAGTAGAATCAGACTCCACAAACTTCCCAGAATAGAATGGAACCTGCAGGCTAAGGCAGGATTTCTCCCAAACTTCAATAATCCCCAAAACAGCTCATCCAAATTCCAGCTCAGATCCTAATTTCTGGAGTCTGGGGAACTCTGGAATGGACCAGAGATTTGGAACCTTGTCTTACCATGGGACTGGCAGGATGCAAGACATAATAAAGTCTTCTAACTCTCTTTGATTATTTCCAGGTTGTTTTAGTGAAGTGGACCCTGTGGAAAATGTGCAGTTGTCCATCCAAACTAAAATAAAAAGCATCAAGAAAAGCAGAAAACAAAACAAACTTCATTAAATGTATTTCTCATTGCAGTTCTGGGATATAGTAAAAGAGTACTGCATTAACTTTGTTCTTGCTAAGAGCTTAAGAATTATTAGTCTGGCTGACAGCACAGCCTGTTTCTACTCCAGATCATGAAACTCGAAAAACTATAACGAGATTTGGGTGTGAAATATAGTAACTTACACAATTTCTATGCACAATATTTGTCCCTGCACAGATCAACTGACCTGAAGTTGACCATTGGCTGTAGGCTTCTGGTACATGGTACCTTTGCCAGATGTTTCTATAACTTCAAGTAAGGCTTCTGTGTAGACTTTCGTCTACAACTGTCTCCAGATTAGATTCATAGAGCATATTAATTATGCTGATATGAGTTTCTTCTCTTTATTTTTACATTTAATTTTAATTCTCTGCAAAGCAGACTGCCAAAGGATTTGAAATTTTAAGGTGCTTTTGAATTGTTTGTATAAAATCCTGGCAGTCATATAAAATGCTAAAGCAAAATTTGTGTTTTTTTGCTTGAATTTCCTAAATTTATCACAACACTGACCATTGTTAAAATACAGAGCAATTAGGTACATGAAGAAAGATATAGAAAACAGCTTGAGACAAAATCATGAGGAATTTTGCTATATGGATAACAATAGCAAGACAGTGTCAATTGAGGAAAAGGTGAAACAGTTGATTGATATGTAAAAACTTCTGTAGTTTCAAGGGTGGAAGCAACCCCTACCCATGTAGCCCCTGAAATGTTTGGGGAGCCTGTGAAGACCACATAAATACATGAGACCTGGCAAGAACATTTTGGCACACTACAAATGTAGGGACACTGGGAAGACTTTTGTAAAGGTTATTAGAGAGTGCCTAGGTTTAAAATTTATGGCCCTTGATCCACAACTTGAAATTTGCATAATATAAAGAGATTTAACTAACTAGATGAACTAACTATCCTTTGACACTTTTAAGTCTACACCTGCCTGCTCTGAAGGTCCAGAGTGACACAACTGTTGACACTGACAAGTGGTTGAAGACTTCTGGTAGATGGAAGCTTTGCAAAGAACCTTTCTTTATTCATCTGGCCACATTGCACAGAGCCACCTGAAGTCTCTTTTCTGCTCACTCTTTCCTCTAGCACCGTTTCCTCACTGGAGGTACAGAGCACACTTGTTATTGTTTGGGTGCAGGGAGTCTATCTGTAATGACTTTCTGTAGAGCCAGGAAACTGTGTGCCTCTGGCCAACCCAATTATAGCACAAGCTATAGACAGAGCATGTTATGTTGGTTCTGGTGAATGGGCCAGGAAGCAAAATGATAAATCTTTATGATAAATCTTGGTTGTTGGACAGGAGGAAAAAAGACCCCTAACCCCACCCCAGTTTTCTTTTTCATTAGCCTCCTGATACTATCTCCTGAATAACATCGAAAGTAAGCAGCCTATAAATACTGCACAAGTTTCCAATACTGAAAGCTGATAAAGTTTATTGTACTTATAAAATAGAAGGAAATGCTTTCAGTTTCCTATTTACAGGCCTCTAAGGAGATTCCAGGTATAATTTATTGCTTCAATTTAAAAATGTAGTGTCCCTTCACACATGCTCTTTCTTCCTTTGCTTCCTTTTTTCTTTTGTATTTTATGTCTCAAGCACAACATGTAAGTGACCATGCACTCAGACAATGTCTAGCCTTCTGTTACATACTTTTGTTTTTTGTTACGTCTTTTTAATTACCTCTTTAAAGGTAATTCATTCTTTAGTTACCATATAGACTGTTCTTTCCCTGTATCTAGGCTTCCTCCTATTCCATGTTTGTATTCTGGAACCACCACCTATGTAGCCATGCACTCATAAATTTAGAGATTAATATATGTGGCTGGTAGCTTGCAACTAAAAATATAAAATGTCCATTTCCAGGGGCACCTGGGTGGCTCAGTTGGCTAAGCATCCAACTTCGGCTCAGGTCATGATCTCACGGTTCATGAGTTCGAGCCCCACATCAGGCTCTGTGCTGACAGCTCAGAGCCTGGAGCCTGCTTCAGATTCTGTGTCCTTCCCTCTCTGCCCCTCCCCTGCTCCCACTCTGTCTCTCTCTTGATCAAAAATAAATAAACATTAATGTGTCCATTTCCAGTAATGCTCATCCAGATTTTGTCATTGCTTTATACGGAAGAAAATCTTCTATTTCGTGAATGGACCCTGAATTTCAAATGCTCAAAAAAAGGGGTGGGATGGGAGTGCTTAGATAAACCTCTGGTGCCATAGATGGTCTGCTTACTGATTATCCAGTATTATTCATAGGTTCTGGAAGCTAGTCTTTCCCTGGACATAAAAATGACAATGACTGTGGGGATCATCTGGTGTGATATCTCCTTTCATTCACACCACTCATGGTTTCATTATTTGTGAGGTGCTGCATTTTAATAACAAGATAGGACTTGAATTATCACCCTGTATTTTTGGAATCACTGTGCATTTAACCTTTAATTAATTGTACTTTACTCCACACAATCCCCCCACAAGGCGGATATAGCAGCATCCACTTAGTTTCCAGATGAGATGGGAGAGAACAGTGTTGTGCTCCTTTATTTATCATACAAATGAGCCGACAAAGAGGCCATCCAAGAATGTTGGCTAAAGGTGTTAGAAGTTCAGAGCTCTTTGCCAAGTGAGGCTTATAAAATGTAGAAGTGTCTTCACCCATGCCTTTTACTTAGTAGGACATTATTTACATCCACATGTAGAAAGGCATGATGCAAAATAATGAATACTATTTTAGAGAATTGGTAAAGTGTCTTGTTAATTATTACTTTAAAATAATAATACCTGGGGCACCTGGGTGGCTCAGTTGGTTAAGTGTCCACCTCGGTTTCAGCTCGGGTCATGATCTCATGGGTTCATGAATTCGGCCCCATGTTGGGCTCTGTGCTGGGAGCATGGAGCCTTCTTGGGATTCTCTCTCCTCCTGTCTCTCGAAAATAAATAAATAAACTTAAAAAAAGAAAATTAAATGGTAGTAATAATAATTCTATCTGACATTTACTGAGGCTTACTGTGTGCCCAAAGTTGAGATACATACATATTTTCTCATTTAAATTTCACAAGAAAACTGAAGGAAAAACTATGTCCTCAACTGACAGAAAAGAAAAACTAGGGTGCAGATTGTGGAGACAGGCTTAAAACTTAGCTCTTTGACTCTAGATCTTTCTTTAACCAAATATAATTTTAAAAGATCTGTTTTGAATCACCATATAGTCTTCTCTGAGGTAACTGTTTTTTAAGATATTGTGTAAACATTTGGAAATTGTTTTCTTTTTTATATTTTGGTATTTGTTTCAGTAAGAATAAGCTGGATAATGCTATGCTTGATGTTTCATTAAAAAGACATTGTACTCTTACAGCAGAGTAGAGGTGACATAAACAAGAGAAATATTAATAATCAAACATTATATAATGACTTTATACTAGCCTGAAAAAATCAATTTTTCATTCCAAAACACAAGCAATTTTTTTCTCTATATCTTTGGAGTTGGAAGAATTCTCTCTAACCTACTCCAAAATACTTCATTTATCTTGTCTAATCCAGACCGTAACTCTCTGCTCCATAATGTTTTTCTAGATGTGAAAAATTTCAGCAAAAAATAAAACTCTTTTATTTAAACTGTTGGTCTTGAGCAGTATTGATGAACAGTATAAATACTATGATTCTTGATAAATTACCAGACTTCTAAATTTGTACAGTTTGAGTCTAAATCCATTTCTGTTTCTTTTACCACACCTATTCTTCACCCAAACTGGTCTCCAAACCAGTTTTTCATGTTTTCTTCCATTTGCAATATCTTCTCTGCTGTTAATTCCCTTCCATTCTTTCCATCTTTCTTGTTCTGTTGGACTCTTTATAAATAGTACTATTTGGTTCTGTAGTTATCTTTCTGTAACTCTCTCCCAGTCATTATAAACATCTGTAGGTCAAAACTGGGTTTTCTCCTCCCCCCCAAAAAAAAGTTTTAATCAATTTTTTTCTTGATGTCCATTATATGTGAGTCCTGAAACCAGATTTTTAAAAATAGACTGTATTTTTAAGAATAGCTTTATATTTACTAAAAATTAAGAATATAGTACAGAGAGTTCCCAACACTCAATTTCCCCTATTAATATCTTGTATTAGTGTGATACATTTGCCACAATTAATGAACCCATATTGATACATTAATATTAACCAAGTCCATAGTTTACCCAGATTTCCTTAGTTTTTAACCAAATGTTCTTTTCTGTTCCAAGATCCCATGACAATACCAGATCACAGTTTCATCTACTATTGGCTAGGAGGGTTTTTTTTATTTTCCTTGTTTTTGATGACCTTGGTAGTTTTGAAGAGTCCTGGTCAAATGCTTCATGGGATGCTCTTCTAGTGGAATTTGTCTGATTTTTTCCTGATGGTTAGACTGGGGTTAGGGGTTTCATGGGGGGGGGGGGGGGGGACCTCAAAGAGCCACTATTATCACATCCACAATATTAGTGTTATTTATCACTGTTGCTATGACCTTGTTCATTTTAGCTGAGGGATTGATTTTCAGGTTTTTCCACTGTGAAGTTATTCCCTCTTCCTGCCCCTTTCCCAACTTATACTATTTGAGAAGAGGTCACCGTGTGCAACCAATCTTAGGGAGTGGGGATTTATGGACCCCTCCTTGAAAGCAGAGTATCCACACTTGGAATTCTTCTGCAAGAGAGATTTCTCTTCTTCCTATTTATTAGTTTGTTCAATAATTTATATCAGTGTGGACTTACAGATATTTATTTGATATTGTGTGTTATAGTCCAGTAGCGCTTCATTCCTCAAATTGTTTTAGCTTTGGCCATTAGCAGTTCTTTCAGCTGGCTCATGTTTCTCTTCAATATATCCCCATCAATGTAGGGGTTTTGTTATTTTTTGTTTTTTGAGCACTTCTCTATTCCTGGCACTATAAGATGCTCTAGGCACATTTGTATATTCCCTGCCTTAACCCTAAAATCAGCCATTTCTTTAAGAAGCCCTGGTTTTTCTTATTGGAAAATGGTATTAGTTAGAATCTAAGATGTGGGGGGCTAAGTATGCCCATTGTTACTCATGTGTGGTTGCTTCTAGGCCATGTTAGCTGACATAGCAAAAACATACATGTTTGTATCTTAACCCACATATATACACATATGTATAAGTATTTCTCTGTGTAACCATTTGTATCTATGTTAAGCAAAATATGAGATCATATTGATATCTCTAGCTTTAGTCTGCTTCCACACGGATCATTCTAGCCTCATTTTCTTATTTATCTGGAAATTCCCACACCAAATGTAAGTAACCTGGTTCCCACCAACTGCCATCCACATAGTTGTTCATTTCCAGTATACGTATACAGTTGTTTCAAAATTTTTAACCCATACCACCACAAGTACAACTCTGTCTACTAAACTACAGTGTTTATGTGTGGTTCCTTTTGCCTCTAGTCTTACAGACTCCACTCATTGTTGGAGTTCAAAGCTCCTTCAGTAAGTTTTTTTTAAGGCACCTGGGTGGCTCAGTCAGTGACATGTCTGACCCTTGATTTTGGCTCAGGTCATGATCTCGTGGTTCGTGGGTTCAAGTCTCACACGGGGCTCTGCGCTGACAGCGCAGAGGATCCCCTCTCTCTCTCTTTTTCTCTCCCTCTCCCCCTCCCTCTTTCTTTCTTTCTCTTGCCCTGCCCTCACTCTCTCTCGAAACAAATAAATAAACATATTTTTAAAAATAAGCTTTTTTTTCTGGCACAAAAACAGACACATAGAACAATTGAACAGAATAGACAACCCAGAAATGGACCCACAAACGTATGGCCAACTAATCTTTGACAAAGCAGGAAAGAATATCCAGTGGAATAAAGACAGTCTCTTCAGCAAGCGGTGCTGGGAAAACGGGACCATGTCATGCAGAAAAATGAACCTGGACCATTTTCTTACACCATACACAAAAATAAACTCAAAATGAATGAAAGACCTAAATGTAAGACAGGAAGCCATCAAAATCCTCAAGGAGAAAGTAGGCAAAAACCTCTTGGACCTTGGTCGCAGCAACTTCTTACTCAACACACCTCTGGAGGCAAGGGAAACAAAAGTAAAAATGAACTATTGAGACCTCATCAAAATAAAAACTTCTGCACAGAGAAGGAAACAATCAGCAAAACTAAAAGGCAACTGACGGAATGGGAGAAGATATTTGCAAATGACATATCAGATAAAGGGTTAGTTTCCAAAATCTGTAAAGAACTTACCAAACAACACACAAAAAATAAATAATCCAGTGAAGAAATGGGCAAAAGACATGAATAGACACTTCTCCAAAGAAGACATCCAGATGGCAAACCAACACATGAAAAAATGCTCAACATCACTCATCATCAGGGAAATACAAATCAAAACCACAATGAAATACCATCTCACACCTGTCAGAATGGCTAAAATTAACAACTCGGGAAACAACAGATGTTGGTGAGGATGCAGAGAAAGAGGATCTCTTTTGCATTGTTGGTGGCAATGCAAGCTGGTGCAGCCACTCAGGAACACAGTATGGAAGTTCCTCAAAAAACTAAAAATAGAACTACCCTATGACCCAGCAATTGCACTATTAGGCATTTATCCAAGGGATACAAGATGTTTCGAAGGGACACATGCACCCCCATGTTTATAGCAGTACTATCAACAATACCCAAAGTATGGAAAGAGCCCAAATGTCCATCGATGGATGAACAGATAAAGAAGATGTGGTATATATATACAATGGAGTATTATTCGGCAATCAAAAAGAATGAAATCTTGCCATTTGCAACTACATGGATGGAACTAAGGGTATTATGCTAAGCGAAATCAGTCAGTCAAAGAAAGACAAATATCATATGACTTTGCCCATATGAGGACTTTAAGAGATAAACAGATGAACATAAGGGAAGGGAAACAAAAATAATATAAAAACAGGGAGGGGGACAAAACATAAGAGACTCTTAAATATGGAGAACAGACAGAGGGTTACTGGAGGGGTTGTTGGAGGGGGGATGGGCTAAATGGGTAATGGGCATTAAGGAATCTACTCCTGAAATCATTGTTGCATTATATGCTAACTAACTTGGATGTAAATTTTAAAAAAAAGAAAAGAAAAGAAAAAAGAAAAGAAAAGGAAAAGAAAAGGAAAGAAAAGAAAATAAAAAAGAAAATGCAAAGCACAACAACAACAACAAAAATAAGCTTTTTTCATTTTAATATAGTTAGGTCCGTTTGTCACAATCTGCATTCCCTTATGAGATCTTCTGGCCTTCTAAATATTTTTTTTTATTTGCATATATTGGTGTTCACTCTTTATGCTATAAAGTTCTGTAAGTTTTGGAGAAACACACACACACAATTCCTAATATCACGTAGCATAGTTTTACTGCTGTAAAAATCCCCTATGCTTCACCAATTAGACCCTTTTCCCTTTCCCCAAATTCCTGGTAACCACTGATGTTTCTACTGTTTCCATGGTTTTGCCTTTTTCAGAATGTCATATAATTAAAATCATATGTAGCCTTTTCAGAATGGTGGTTGTTTCTTCACCATTTATATTTAAGTTTCCCTCATGTCTTTTCATGGCTTGATAGCTCATTTCTTTTTATTGCTGAAAAATATTCTATTTTAAGAATGTAATTCAGTTTGTTGATTTATCCATGCACCTATTGAAGGACATCTTGGTTACTTCTGCTTTGGGGTTATTATATAAGGACAGAGCTTCTGTAAATATTTGCATGCTGGGGTTTTGTGTGAACATAAATTTTCGAATCAGGTGAACATCTTGGAGTGCAAATGCTGGATCGTATGGTAATACTGCATTTATCTTCATAAGAAACTGCTAAACTGCCTTCCAAAGTAGCTGTACCATTTTGCATTCCCACGAGCAGAAAATGAGAGTTCCTGTTTGGTGTCATCAGTGTTTTGGATTTTAGCCATTTTAGCCATTTTAGCCATTCTGATTGGTGTGCAGTGGTATCTCATTGTTGCCTAATTTTCAATAGCCTGATGACATATGATGTTGAGTGTGTTTTTAGATGCTAATTTATCATCTCCGTGTATCTTAATTGGTGAGGTGTATGTTCAGATAATTCGCCCATTTTTAAATTGGGTTATTTTCTTATTGCTGAATTTTAGTAATTCTTTTTATATTTTGGATACAAGATCTTTGCTAGATATGTTTTATGAACATCTTTTTCCAATCTGTGGCTTGTCTTTTCATTCTCTTAACAATGTCTTTCACTGAGCAGAAGTTTTTAATTTCAATAAAGTCCACCTTATTTTTTCTTTAATGGATTGTCCTTTTGTTGTACCTAAAAACTTATTGCTAAACTCAGGGTCACCTAGAGTTTTTCTTATGTGTTCTTGTAGAAGTTTTATAGCTCTGGATTTTATATTTAAGTGTATGATTCATTTTTGAGTTAATTTTTATAAAAATACAAAGTCTGCATCTAGATTTTTTTTTTTTTGAAAATGAATATCTAATTATTCAGTACCATTTGTTGACTAGACTATCTTGTCTCCATTAAATTGCCTTTCTCTCTTTGTCAAAGATCAGTTGACTGTATTTGTTGAGCTCTATCTCTGGGCTCTCTTTTTTGATCCATTTATCAATGTGCTTATCCTTTCAAAAATACCACTATTCTGATTACTATAGTTTTATAATAAATCTTGAAGTCAGACAGTGTCAGCCTTCCAATTTTGTCCTTCAGTATTGTATATTCGCTATTTGGGTTTGTGGGGTTTTTTTCTCTTCTTTTCTTTCTTTCTTTCCTTCTTTCTTTCTTTCTTTCTTTCTCTCTTTCTTTCTTTCTTTCTTTTCAGAGAGAGAGAGAGCACAAGTAAGTGAGGGGCAGAGAGAGGGAAAGACAAACAAATCCCATGAGAGACAGAGAGAGAGAGAGAGAGAGAGAGAAAGAGAGAGAAGTAGGGCTCACCTGAAGCAGAACTCATGTTTTTACCCAAAGTGGGGCTCGAGCTCACCTGATGCAGAGCTCAAGCTCACCTGAAGCAGAACTCGAACTCACAAATGGTGAGATCATGACCTGAGCCAAAGTCAGATGCTTAAGCAACTGAGCCACCCAGGTGCCCTTTTTGCCTTTTCATATAAACTTTAGAGCCACTCTATAGATACTCACAAAATAGTTTGTTGGGATTTGGATTAGAATTGCATTGAATATATAGAGGAGTTGGGAAGGAATTGATAGCTGAACAAGATTGGGTTTTTGAATTCATAAATATAGGATATTCCTCTGTTTAGATCCTTCCTCAGAATTCTATAATTTCCTACATAGATATCCTGTACATATATCATTGGATTTATACTTAAGGATTTCAATCTCTTTGGTTATTTTAAATGGTATTGTGTTCTTAATTTCAAATTACAGTTGTTCATTACTGGTATATAGAAAAACAATTGATTTTGTGTATTAGACTTGTATTCTCAGATCTTGCTGTAATCACTTATTACATGCAAATGTTTTTGTTTTCTTTTTTTTCTTTCAACTCTCTGGGATTGTCCACATAGATAGTCATGTTATCTGGGAACAACATTTTAATTTTTTTTCTAATCTGTTTGCACTTTTCCCCCTTTTATTGTCTGTTTGGACTGGCTAGAACTTTCAGTATGATGCTGAATAGGAATGGTGAGAGGGAATATGCTTGCTTTTTCCCAGAGGGAAAGCCTCCAGTTTCTCACCATTAAATATGTTACCTATAGGATTTTGCTAGATATTCTTTATCAAGTTGAAGAAGTTCCAATCTAGTCCTAGTTGAGAGTTTTTATAATGAATAGGTGTTAGATTTTGTCAAAAACTTTTTCTTCATCAATGATGTGATATTGTGGTTTATCTTCCTTACTATATTGATGTGGTGGATTATGTTAACTGATTTTCAAATGCTGAACCAATGTTGCATACCTAGAATAAATTCTTCTTGGCATTCTTCTTGGTTGTTTTAAATTCATTTTATACATTGTCGGATTTGATTTGTTAATATTTTGTTTAGGATTTTAAAATTTATATTGGCCTATAGGTTTCCATTCTTATTGTGTCTTTATCTGGCTTGGGTTTAGGGTAATGCTGACCTCATTGAATGAGATAGAAAGTAGTCTTTCTCCTTCTGATTTCTGGACGAGATTGTAGAGAATTGGTATCATTTGTTTCTTCAACAAATTGGAGAAATTTGGTAGAATTCACCAATAAAGTCATCTGGTGCTTTTATTCTGTCCTTGTTCGTAGTTTGTATCTTTGAAGAAATTGGTCCATTTTATCTAAGATATCAAACGTGTGGTTTATAGAGCTGTTCATTGTAGTTTTTTTATTATCCTTTTGATGTCCATGCATCAGTAGTAGTGAACATTTCTTTTATTTCTGATAATTTGTTAATTTGTGTCTTTTTCCTGGTTAGCGTGACTCGAAGTTTATCAATTTAATGGTATTTTCAAAGGACCAGCTTCTATTTTGTTGATTTTATCTATTTTTTTCCTGTTTTCAATTTCATTGATATCTGCTCCAATTTTTATTATTTCTCTTCTTCTCCTTGTCTGTGGCTTAAATTTCTTTCGTTAGTTCCTAAGGTGGAAACTTAGACTACTAATTTGTGATCTTTTTCTTTTCAAACATTTGGATTTTAATGCTATAAATTTTCCTCTATGTACTGCTTTCACTGCGCCCCACATATTTTGCTAAGCTGTATTTTTATTTAGTTCAAAATATTTTTAAATTCCTCTTTGTATTTCTTATTCTATGTGTTATTTAACAGTGTGTTGTTTAATCTCCAAATATTTTGTGGTTTTCCAGATATCTTTCTACTATTGATTTCTATGTTAATTCAGTTAAGACCTGCGAACATGCTTTGCATGATTTCCATTTTTTGAAATTTGTTACAATGTATTTTATGGCCCCCATGTGTTCTATCTTGGTGAATTTTCCACATGAGCTTAATAAAAATATGTATTCTAATGTTGTTGGATCAACAATTCTATAAATGTCAATTAGATCAGGTTGATTGATAGTGCTGTTTGAGTCAACTCTATCCTTACTGATTTTTTGCCTTCTTGATGCACCAATTACTGAAAAAGAGATGTTGAGCCTCCAGCTACAATACTCAATCAATTTTTTACTCACATATTTTCACAATCTGTTAGGTGCATGCTTGTTAATGATTGTAATGTCATCTTAGAGAATTAACCCCCTTATCATTATGTAATGCCTGTCTTTATCACTGATAATTTTCTTTTCCTGAAGTCTCATTTATCTAAAAATTAATATAGCTACTCCTACTTTTTATATCTTTCTCCATCTCTTTACTTCTAATGTATTTGTGTCTTTATATTTAAAGCAGGTTTTGTTTTGTTTTGTTTTGTTTGTTTTTTTTAGAAAACATATATAGTTGGAGCTTTTTATTCACTCTGATAATCTCTGTCTTTAATTGATGTACTTAGACCAACTTTATCTTAAAAAGAGTCTGAACCTTGCAGCTCATTTAGCTATAATCCATTGCTACTACACTGAAGCCCTGTATATGGAATGTGGTGATATGGAATTGGGCAGGGGGGGAATTATTCTATAATCCTATGATTAAATTTCAGGTTTGTGTCAATGGGCTGTGACCTCCACAAATATTTTTCACCTTTACCCCTCTATCCCTTCTCACCTCCTCCTCTCCACTTTTAAATAAGACAGGAAGGGCAGAGGGAGTCCAAGGAATGTCCCTCTCTCAGATGAAATATAGCTTTTGATAAAGTCTTTTTTCATTACAGAGCAGACCTTTGTTATGGAGAATGCTCTGGGCATATTTCCAAATGGTCACTTTTCTCTTCCCCTTGCCAGAGAAATAAAGTGACTTTTTTCTTTTCTCTTCACCATTAAAACCTGGTGGAGTTCTGGAGACACAAACCCATTAAAATATGCCCCCCCATCCCTAAGACTGTAGCTTCCAAGAGCTTCTCATTCTATGATAGTCCACACTCAGTCTCCAGTAATTCATCAAAATTTCCATTTAAGCATTTCTATCAGTTGCTACCTCCAGAGGTTCCTACTCTAGGTAGACGATCTTGCCGGTTATTTACTTCTCTCCTGAGATTTCAGAGTGATTGTTTGCCCTGTGACTTTGATGCACCTGCCCAAGAAAAGTAACTAATTTTAATTTTTTCAGCTTTTTTTTTGTCATGCTGTAAGGTTGGAAGTGACAGTTTCCAAGCTCTTCATATGTATCTGTTAAATTATAAAATTAGCAGATTAAATGAACCATGTTTAGGTATAGCTGAACAAGATTTTTAAATTCTCAAGAATTGCTTATTAGAAATAAAACTAGAAAACATAGGAAAAAAGAATGTAGAATAACCATGACTCTCTATTATTTTAGAAATCTATTTTGTGTGATTTGGATATAAAAAAAATTACACAAGGTAAAAACTGGATCATTTTTTTAGAAATACAATTTTTTAAATTGCCAAACAAATGCTCAACTATATTCTTATTTCCAAAACTTCAAGAAAGGCGTAGGTCTATATATTAAAATGTAACTGTATCCCCCCAACCACAGCTTGGCCCTCCCACATACCTATTAAGTGTGCTGGTCTTTTAAAATATGTTTTCAAGATCTTTCCAAGTCATTACATATGAGTTTCCCTCAACCTGTCTTTAATTTGACAGATCTTTATTGTGTACCTATCATATGCAAGTACTGTTCTAGATGCTAGGAGTGTAGCAGTGAGCAAGACAAAATTCTTACTTTTATAAATCTTATAGAGTACTGAGAGCTACAGATAATAAACATAAATAAATGAATATATAATATGTTGTCAGAAAGTGGTAAGTTTAAGGAAGAAATTAAAGCAAGAGTGGTCAGAGAGGCTTTATTCTTCTTTACATTTTCATTCTTTTTTATACCCTTTTACTTAGGTAATGTACATCAGTATATCCCTATGGTTTAGTTTTTAACCACCCTAGCTTAATAGAATTGAAATATAATTCTGAGATTTCTATTAAAATACTAATATCTAGCTAATCTTATTTATTTTTTCTTTTTATTTATTGATTATTTAATTCATTTCACAACTATTCATCAAAAGCCCACCATTTTCCAGGCACTTTTCTACATGCTGAGAAAGTAAAGATGGCGGTATACACCTGGGAATGGTAGGTACATGTGAGAATTGGGGTTATCTTGGTATCTAAAGCACTTGACACATCTGTGTTTCAATATGTGCTTATATTGACTTAAGTCATTCTTTTATTATAGCCTACTGCTAATATAATTCTATGGGCTGTCAACACCCTCTCTCAGTTTGCCTATTCCTTTCCTCCACAAAGGCAGAAGCAAAAAGAAAGAGAAGTTCTAATGTTTATACAGAGAAGTATCAAACTTGTCCCAGGGCCAGATTGTCTCTTATCAGAAGATGTTAGATATTCATTTTAACAGAGAACAAAACCACAGCTGCCCCAATGCTACCCCTTTATAGTTGGAAGCTAGTAAAATTTATTTTATGTGGAGAATACTTCCTTTTTCTCTTGTCTCATTTACAAATTGCTTCATTAGAAGTGTTCCTGAGAAAGTGACTTTTGAAAGAGTCTGTATCTCACACACAGACCAGTTTAAACAAGTTTTCTGAAGAGACTTAAATTTGTTTCTTAATAATAGTATGTAGCATTAAATGGAGGTAGGAGAATGGGGAGACATACCCAAATTCTCAAATAATAAAATGTTGAAAGTGTTAAGCAATTCAAAATTAAATAATAAACACTAGGAAAACAGTATAGAATAAGCAATATGACTTTTCTATTATTTTGAAAACTACTTTATACCAGGGGCTGGAAAGAAGGGAAAATGGGTAATTGTTGCTCAAGGGGCAAAAATTTCAGTTATGCAAGATGAATAAGTTCTAGAGATCTGCTATACAACATAGTACCTATAATTAACAATATGGTATTATGTGCTTTAAAATATGGTAAAAGGATAGATCTTGTGTTAAGTGTTCTTAAGACACACACACACATGCATTCCAAAAAAAAACCCCACAAACTGGAAGGGGTTGATATGTTTAGTACCTTGATTTTGTGGTGATGGTATCATGGGTATATGTATACATCCAAGCTCATCAAGAATATGTATAATTTTTGCATATTAATTGTATCTCGAAGTTTAAAAAAACTCAATTTTGCATGTTTTGGATTAGAAAAAATACATACATTAAAAACTGAACAATTTTTGAAAAAATAAAAGACTTTGCATAATGCCAAATATTATTGAAAATGGCCAAATAATTCATAAAATGTTTTCAACATATGGCCTATGTTTAAAGTGCACCAATTGATATTCTCAGGGGTCTTGCAGGATGGGTGTTTTATCATTATACTGTCTCACGATATTGGAGCAGTGGATCAGAGAGAAGAGGGGTTTTAACCAAGGTACCACCTAGTAAATAGGGGTAATGGTGTCCATCCTTTGTCTTTTGGGTCCCTAATCCATTGTTTTCCTATTGGATTATCTGAGTCATATGTTTTGAGGAAGTTCTCAAGACAAAGCAGGCTAAATACAATGGTATATGACAAAATAGTTAATTAGATGGGTACACAGTTAATCTGAATAACTTAAAAATAAAATTCTCTTTTCTTTCCCCCTCACTGGTTTGTTTTTCCTGAGTCACTGCTCATAGAATCCCTCTCACCAGGATTTGCTCATCTCTCCCTGCCATCTATCCTTTTCAAGTCTCTCCTTTGCCTCAAGGCTTTTCTCAAGTTTTTCTGTAATGATATAAAATTAAAACAGGCCCAAATGTGTGCGTAAGTGAATGATATTTTAAATTAAAAATTTATTTAACATCCATTCATGATAAAACTTCTGAGAAAAATAAGAACAGAGGAATTTCCTGAACTTGATAAAGACCATTTACAAACAAACAAACAAACAAACAAAAACAAAAACAAAAAAACACAGCTACCATTGTACCTAACAGGAAAAGACTGAATACCTTACCCCTAAGATCAAAGACAGAGTAAGGATGTTCAGTCTCTCTTCTTTTAATTCAACATAGTGCTAGAAGTTCTATCTAGTGCTATATGACCAAAAAAAAAAAAAAAAAAAAAAAAAGAGGAAATAAAGGGAATACAGATCAAAAAGGAAGAGGTAAGACTGACCTATTTGTAGATGGCATGATTATCTGTGTAGAGTATCCTATGAAATCTTCAAAAAACAAAACTCTAGATCTAAGCGAATTCAGCAAGATCAGAGAATACAGAAAAATTGTATTAAATTGTATTTCTATATACTAGCAATGAGCACATGGATATTGAAATTAAAAATACAATACCATTTACAACTGTCCAAAAACTGATATACTTAGCTACAAAAGTTTTCATGAACAGGAATTTTATGATGAAAACTACATAATACTGAGGAAGGAAATTAAAGATGAGTAAGTAGAGAGACATACATGTACATGCATTGGAAGATTCAATAAAGTAAAGATGTCATTTCTTTCCATATTGATATACAGGTTTAATGTAAATTTTACCAAAATTCTAGTTACACTTTTTGTAGATATGGCCAAGATAATTAAAAAATTTACATGGCAGGTAAATTTACAGATAAAAGAGGAAGAAAGTAGAAGGAATCGCTTTATCCAGTTTGAAGAAAGACCTAAATAGCTACAGTAATCAAGACAGTGTGGCACTGCTGGAGGAATAGATACTTGGATCAATGGACAGAATAGAAAAGCTAAAAATATGTCCACAGAAACAACCCACCTACTTTTTGCCTAAAGTACAAAAGCAATTCAAAGTAAGGCAGACTGCTTTTAAACAAAAGCTCTAGAAGCAACTGGACGTTGATAGCCAAAAACAAACAAAAAATCCTGAAGAACCTTAATGTAAGTCTCACATATTCTGAAAACTTAACTCAAGATACATCACACTGTAAATGTTAAATGCAAGACTAATACATCTTTAAGAAAAAACATACAAGAAAATCTTTAGGATCTAGGGTTAGGTTGAATTTTTAGGCATGATACCAAACAGGAGCCATAAAAAGAAAAAAAAAATGTTACTTTATCAAAATTAAAAACTTTTGCTTTACAAAAGACTGTTAAGTAGATGAAAAGACATCCTCTAGTAAACAATGGGAAAAAAATTTACAAATCACATGTTTTGTGTGTTAGTATCTAGAATATATAAAGAATTCTCAAAATCCAAGAGTCTGAAAGAAAACTGTTCAATTAGTACATGGGTGAAAGAAACTCCACCAAAGATTTTTTAGATGGCAAATAAGCTCATAAAAAGATGTTCAACATCATTAGCCACTATGAAACTACCAAAGCCACAATGAGATATCACTTCCTATCTATCAGAATGGCTAGAGTAAAATATGACGACAAGACCACATGCTAACAAGGATGTGGGAGATCTGGATCATTCATTTGGGAGTATAAAATGGTACGGCCACTCAGTCTGGCAGTTTAAACTAAACATGAAACTGCCATTTTACACAGCAATTGCATACCTGGGTGTTTATCCCGGAGAGGTGAAGATGTACTCACATAAAAACCGGTGCATGGATGTTTAGCTTATTTATGTAGCTTAATTTGTAATAGCCCAAACTGGAAACAGCCCATATGGTCAGCAATTAAAAAAACAAACAAAAACCCTGTAGTAAATCCACACCGTGGAATACTACTCAGCAATAGAAAGGAATGGGAATGTTCTGTATCTTGACTATCAGTGTCAATATCCTAATTGAGATGTTGTACTATAGTTTTGCAAGGTGTTAGCATTAGGAGAAGCTGGGCAAAAGCACACAGGATCTCTGCATTATTTCTTACAACTGCCTTTAACTCTCCAATATGTCTAAAAGTTTCCTTAAAAACTTATGGAACTTTTGGGAACGCAAGCTGGTGCAGCTGCTCTGGAAAACAGTATGCAGGTTCTTCAAAAAACTAAAAATAGAACTACCCTACGACCCAGCAATTGCACTACTAGGCATTTATCCACGGGATACACCTGTATCCCCCCCATGCACCCCCATGTTTATAGCAGCACTATCAACAATAGCCAAAGTATGGAAAGAGCCCAAATGTCCATCGATGCATGAATGGATAAAGAAGATGTGGTATATATATATATATATATATATATATATATATACACACACACATACACAATGGAGTATTACTCGGCAATCAAAAAGAATGAAATCTTGCCATATGCAACTATGTGGATGGAACTGGAGGGTATTATGTTAAGTGAAATTAGTCAGAGAAAGACAAATATCATATAACTTCACTCATATGAGGACTTTAAGAAACAAAACAGATGAACATAAGGGAAGGGAAACAAAAATAATATAAAAACAGGGAGGGGGACAAAACAGAAGAGACTCATAAATATGGAGAACAAACTGAGGGTTACTGGAGGGGTTGTGGGAGGGTGGGTTGGGCTAAATGGGTAAGGGGCACTAAGGAATCTACTCCTGAAATTATTGTTGCACTATATGCTAACTAATTTGGATGTAAATTTTAAAAAATAAAAAATAAAATTTAAAAAAATTATGGAACTTTTATATAATGCATACTATGTGGCCAAATTCCCTCTAAACCCCTAAAATGTTCAGTAGACATAACTCAACTATCTTATCTGATATTATATGTTCTATCATTACTTTCCCAACTATAATACAAACTTCTTGAGAGGATACATGAAGTTTCAGCACAGCACTGAGTATTTCAGAGACATTCATTATGGTTTTAAATTTTTTTTAATGTTTATTTATTTTTGAGAGAGAGAGACAGAGCATGAACAGGGGAGGGGCAGAGAGAGAGACATAATCAGAAGCAGGATCCAGGCTCTGAGCTGTCAGCACAGAGCCCGACACGGGGCTCGAGTTCACAAGCCTTCGAGCTCTGAGATCATGACCTGAGCCGAAGTCAGCTGCTTAACTGACTGAGCCACTCAGGCCCCCCCGGTATTCATTATGTTTTATGGAATCCTCTGTGTATTTGCTCCAACAACCCTGCTTAGTTTACCAGCATAGACAACACACAACTACAGACTTATTTACATTCTGTTCCTTTGCAGTTCTTCACCATTTGACATTATTGACCTTCCTCAAAATTCCTTTTCTTGACTTCTGTGACCAACTTTCTTTTGATTCCCCTAGTTATTTAATCTATTTTCTGACTCATTCTGTGACACTTATCTTTCCAAACTCTACATACAAATGTTACTTAAGTTATTTGATTTGGCTTCTTTCTTTCCTTTTTCCCTTGAACTTCCATTGATAATCCCAGCCATGTTTCTGCCTTTTTTCCTTAAGACATCTTTACAGATGGTGTCCTAATTTTTAGTTTCAGTTTTCAGTTCCTAATTTTTCAGTTCCATACCTAAGCTCCTAAACTCTAATTCTTCACTGTTTGATGAACATTGCCATCTGAACTGCCCTATGACACTTCTAACTCAACATTCCCCAAACAGAACAAACAGGTCATCTTTTTTTTTTTTTTTTTAATTTTTAAAAAATGTTTTTGAGAGACAGAGAGAGAAAGCACAGGCAGGGGAGGGGCAGAGAGAGGAGGACAGAGGATCCAGAGTGGGCTCTGCATTGATGGCAGGGAGCCTGATATAGGGCTTGAACTTGTCATCATGACCAGAGCCAAAGTTGGATGCTTCACCAACTGAGCTACCCAGGTACCCCCAAACATGTCATCTTATTACCGACATCTCTGCCTTCTTCTCTGCTCCCTATTTCTTATAAAGACCCCACCACCATCAGTAACATAAACTCCATATGTTTATTGTAGGCCATGGCCCAGAAAATTTTAAATTTTGCCCCAGTAGCCTGGCTGTCTCTTTTCTGTGCTGGAAAGGACCTCCCCTTGGGCTAACTTCATCTGTGGTTTCCCTGCAGAGATTATGAACATGGGTTTTGGATATTCATAACTCTGATTCAAGACAAAGCCTGTATTTCTTCCTATTTGTATTGGATACACACTGAGCTCACATCATATTGGCTCACCCATTTACTACACCATTGCTCCTGCAACCAGTCGCACAAAGGTATAAACTGTGACTCATGAGCCACAAAACCTGTTCAACCATTCTGACACTAGTATGTGTGGCAACCTTTGACCAATAGGGGATGGAGGACTGAGAGAGCATTACCTGTCAGATGAGCATTTCTGAGACCTATTCCCTGTGGACCCTCAAGGATTCCCTAAGAGGACTGGATCAAGCCCTGCTGCCATAGCAATTAACCTGCTCAGTAACACATCCTAGAATTGCCATTTCCCCTTCCTGGTTTCACCCCTCTCAGATCACAAGTGTGTTTTTCAGGCTCTCTTC
Source organism: Panthera onca (assembly GCF_046562875.1). Taxonomy (NCBI): domain Eukaryota; kingdom Metazoa; phylum Chordata; class Mammalia; order Carnivora; family Felidae; genus Panthera; species Panthera onca. The sequence goes on from NC_138347.1 coordinate 61,655,690, forward strand.
CAAAATTGAACTACATGAATCCTAGTCCTTGTCTCAGGCTTTGATTTTAGGGAAGCCAAGGCTAAATCACTGAAATGTTAAGGTAAATTAAAACTTGTATTTCATATTATTGGTCATGAGAAGTCACTGAAATTTTACCAGTTGTAGTTTAAGATGATCAATATGTTTCTATTCTAGGGTATAGGACAAATTGGTGGAAGTTAGGAGGTTTGTATACTAGTTCAGGACTGGGCATTGAGAACCTGAACATTTGAATAACAAGGTAGGGATGATAATAGGACCCTATGCAGGACTTGGGTGGGGGGTGATCTGATATTGTTAAAGAGTAGAAGATTGAAAAGGTAGGTGACAAAGATACTTTTGTAGCTTTAAGCCTGTATTTTGTAGGTCAAATTGTTTCTCCCCAAAATTTACATTGTGAAGTCCAAACTTTCAGTACCCCAGAGTGTGACCTTATTTGGAAACAAATGTAACTGTAAGATGCAGTCATACTGGAGTAGGGTGGGACCTTAGAACTATATGATATCCTTATAAAGCGGGGGAGGGTATGGACACAGATGGCACACAGAGAACCATGTGAAGACAGAAGCAGAAACTGGGGTGATGCTTCTATAAGCTAAGGAATGCCAAAGATGATTAGCAAGCCACCAGAGGTAGGAGAGACACATAGAATAGGTTTCTTATTCACAGCTTTTAGAAGGAACTAAGCCTGCTGACGCATTGATTTTGGACTCCTGGCCTCCAGAACTGTGAGAAAATAAATTTCTGTTGTTTAAGCCGTCCACTTTGTGGTACTTTGTTATGGTGGGCCCTAGGAAACTACTACACTAAGTAGCTAGGTACCATAAAGATAGGTAAGGAAGTCGAGAGGGGGAACCCAACTAAGGTTAGGACAAAAGTAGAGACAAGACAGTGCTTCACTTTGGGGCATACTTGATTCATTAAAAGGGAAACAGAGAGACATGAGTGCCAATTGGAATTTTTGTGTGATAGGGCAAGAAACATGGCCCCCATTAATTTAGTTGGAAAGGAAAGCATTATGTGAAAAGGGCAGAATTCATCCTCTGCATGTAACTAATGAATCTGCACTTGAAAAAGCATGCTCGCTCCCTTAAGCCTTAAAAGGATAGAGAGGAACCAATTAGGTAAATTGGGTGAAATTCAGATAAGGAATTTATGAGAATGGAGGATTGGCTTTGAGCAAAGATGAAAGGAAAGAAATGTACTTAGCTAGACAAAGTGATGATTAAGTGGGATTTGATGATAAGAGACACGTATATTAAGGGTAAAGCTTCAAAGTAGAAATAAAGTGACGCAAAGAGAAAGATGCATGCATTGTACCAGTTTTATTATAAATACAGGAAAATATTTTTGTAATATGGACATGAGAGAGGCCTTTATTAACATGACAAAAAATGAGAAACCATAAGAGCAAAAAAAAATTGGGTAACAGAAAAATTGGAGAGTCTGGAATAAAAAACATTTACATAAAAACACTTAAGGACAAATGAAAATAGGAAAAATATTGCATATGACTACTAAAGGATTAATATCTAAAATTTATAAAACGCTCCCATTAGGAAAAAGTGATTAGTCTAATTTTAAAACAGGAACATTATGGAAAATGATGATATGTTAGGCATATAAATGACCAACAGACAGTTGGAAAGATACTCAAAGACACTAATTTTCAAAACATGCAAATTGAAAGTTTAAGATACTTTTCTTATCACAATGGAAAAGTTTTTGGAGACCTAGAATACTCAATGTTAGTGAAGATACAGAGAAATTGGTACTTTTGTACACTAGTGAGGGGATTAAAATAGGGCTAGCCTCTTTTGAGCCCATTTTGAAATTATTTTAAGATTTAAAGATATGTATGTTTTGATTTAGTCAGTTTGTAGGAATGTATCCTACAGATACAAATTCATTGAGAAATATATACTATGATATTTATTGCACAGTTGGTTGGGTAATGAAAAATTAGAAACAGCCTAAATGCCACCATTAATATAGAAATAGTTAAATAAATGGTGATGGCCATAACGTGGAATACTGTGTGGCCATTATGAAAACTAGATTTCTGTACAATTGTTATGACCTAGGAAGATGCTTGTGACATTTTTTAAGTGTAAAAAAGTGAACGATAAGATACTGTTAGTCATATGAACCTCTTTTTCGGAGGCAAATACTATGTGTTCATTAAAAAGCCTTAACCAAGCTTATCTCTGGTAGATAAGATTATGAATGACTTTTACTTTCATTTTGTACATACCTGTATCTTTTGAAATGTTTCTGGTATGAATGTATTTATTTTATGATCAGACTGTGTAACAAATGGATAAAATAGATCCTGGTTAAGAAAGACAAAAACAAAAAAAAGGGCTCACGCTCTGGGAATATATTGTTGAAGGGTAGGAGGGAAACATCTCCTGAGAAAATACTTATGAGTATGGATGGGATGTATCTGGAAGGTATTATTATTTTTTAAAAGATCTGTAAATTCATGATGGAATTTTAGCTTGACAGATTAGGTCAATATATCTTTGGATTTTGTGGATTTAATGGTCAGAGTTTCCACTGAACTTTTGTGATACAAAGTACTGTTTCATTTTTCCAAGGCACAAACCTGAGTTACAGGCTGAAAAGCTAGTTTGTGAGATGCAAGTCATTTAGCTGTGAGCAAGGTTTGCAAAAGGGCAAGCATCTTCATTTCAACAAGACTTTGATTTTTTTTCTCTTATATACTAGAGTTCTTATGAAGTGATAAAATCTCACTGTGTGAAAAAATGGCCAATAAAGGAGAAGAAAGGTGTTTTCAGATGAGGATATTCCCCCAAGAAGATCCTATTATATTAGTAATTAGGCATTTAGGTCTAGGGACAGGCCACATTATCTGTGGTTTAGCTATTACTTGTGTTTGTCCAGCACCTGTCCTCCCTTCCTCCTACTTCTGGTGAAAGGCCCTTTTCTCCCTGGCCACATGATCAGGATTTGGATAGTCAGAACACCTTGATTTTCAGATTATAATCATTACCTAAGGCTTGAAATAATCAGAAACTGTCTTAGGTTGGGTTCCCCAGACGTAGACCCTGAGATGAGGGGTGCTGTCAAAGTGATTGATTAGGAAATATTCCAGGAAAAGTCTAGAGGAAAGTTGGAGAGGAGAGAAGGGAACTGGGAAGGGGAGGACACCAAGCAAGTCGTGTCAAGCATGGTCCTATGAAGGGTACTGTGTCTGGGGACCCCAAAACCACTCCCAGGTCTGATGGTTTGCTAGGAGGATTCTCAGGACTCAGCATATAATCATGCTTATAGCTATGATTTATTACAGTAAAAGGATACAAAGCAAAATGAACTAAGAGAAAAGGGGTGTTTACGGTGAGGTCCAGAGGAAACCAGCCAATGCTTTCTACAGTTCTCTCTTAGTGGAGTCACACATGACACTCAGTTTCTCCAGTAAATGACTTGTGACAACACACATGAAATGTCAACCAGAGAAGTTCATTAGAGGCTCAGGGCCCAAGGCTTGTATTGGGAGCCGGTCACATAGCCATCCTCTGCCTTACCATCCTCTGTACGTACCAAAGTTCCAAGCTCCCAGAAGGAAAGCAGGTGTTCAGCATGACCCATATTGTGTGTACAGACAGTTTAGATACAGTAAATGGTGGAAACCCTTCTGAACTCCAAGTTCCCAGATGCTAGCCAAGGGCTAACCTTGCATGTGGAACTTGTGAAGCCTAGCAGTTTTAGTCCTGCTGAACTCTTTTTGATATAGGTAGGTACGTTTGGCTCAGTCCCATAGAAAAGCTCTGGAAACTGTGCAGGCTCCACCTCACTTTTAGTTCAGGGAGCTAGAGTATATTTCCACACCTGTCAGTCATTGTTAAAAAGCTACCTGCCAGGGATGCAGATTTGCAGACACTTCTAGCAATCTGTAGGCAGGCCCAGCTGGTTCCAGCTGCCTGAGGACAAGTTATCCAACAAAGAGATGCAGGTGTTGGCTGTTGAGAGTGACAGACACTAGGAAATACGTGCGTAAAAAATGGACCTGCCCTGAGAGGGATATGGGTGAAGTTCTGACAGCGTTGGCTACAGTGATCCTCCCTGAGGTTTTATATACTGAACCAGAGGTAAAGAAACCATTCTCTTGAGAATGCCAGGCAAGCTGGCATGTGAGCCTAAAAGCACCTGTAGCCATATTCTCCACCTTGTGGAGAAGGCCCTTCTGCAGTAGCCAAAAATGAAATCTGCACTCAGAGAAAAGCAGAGAAGACAAGGACAGACAGTCATGGATACCCATTTCAAAGGTATTTGATAGTAAATTTTATTCTCTTTTAAAGTTAGGGACTTAGATTAATGGATTTGGACAATGTAAGGTGTTTCCTAAAACAGATTTCAACAAACTACAGCCAAATCTACTCTTGCCCCTACCTCCACCCGCACACCCCTCCCAGTCTGTTTTTGTAGGACCGTAAGTGATGAATGGTTTTTACATTTTTAAATGGGTAGAGGAAAAACTTGAAAGAATATTTTCTGTGACACATAAAAATCATGAAATTCAAATGTCAGTGTTTATAAAGCTTTTAATTTCATGAATAAAATATGTGTGGAAATTTGTCTTCTCTCTTATATAAGTATATATATATATATATAAAGTATATACATATATATATATATATATATATATATATATAATAGCCTTGATTTTGCCTCTTGGTCAACAAAGCCTGACATATTTATTATCTGGACCTTTTCAAAAATGTTTGCTAATTTCCCTCTTTGAACAACAAAAATGGAAAATTGACTGACTAACCCTTCTCAAGGAAAAGGACCATGTGTTATTTTTATTATTTTTTAAAAATTTACTTATATATTCTGAAAGAGAAAGAGAGAGAGAGAGAGTGCATGGGAGGGGCAGAAAGAGAAGTGAAGAGAGAGAATCCCAAGCAGGCTCTACACCCAGTGCAGAGCCTAATGTGGGGCTCGAACTCATGAACCATGAGATCATGACCTGAGCCAAAACCAACAGTCGGATGTTTGACTGACTGAGCCACCCATATGTCCCTGTGATATTATTATTTTTTTGATCATGTGTAATAGTACTCAGGAAAATTCTTTGCAAGTAGAAACATGAAAGCAATTGAACTGTCAAACCTGGATGGGATTTAATACCCTTCCCTAATAGTGGCAGAGGGAGGGGTGGCTTAAAGATAGTGACCACGAATCACTCAGTGAATGACTGCAATGACTGTTTGAAACAATGCTGTTCTCTGCTTGCTCTTCAAAACATGGTTAGGTAGAGGAGAACTGATGAACCTCTTCCTTGTGATTAGCTTTTGAAGAGTCCATTGAGGACTTATATGAGATATCCAGTCTAAGATTCTTGCAACTCTTGGGCACCTGGGTGGCTCAGCTGGTTAAGCTTCTGGTTTCTGCTCAGGTCATGATCTTGTGGTTTGTGAGTTCAAGCCCCACATTGGGCTCTGTGCTGACAGCTCAGAGCCTGGACCCTGCTTCAGATTCTGTGTCTCCCTTTCTTTTTGCCCATCCCCTGCTTGTGCTCTCTCTCTCTCTCTCTCAAAAATAAATAAACATTAAAAAAAATTTTAAGATTCTGACAGCTCAAAACCAGAGATTCAAGTGTGTTAATTAGCTCATATTTTAAAAGCAGATACATTTTTTTAAGAATGCTGAACTTCCGGGGTGCCTGGGTGGCTCAGTCAGTTAAGCGTCCGACTTCGGCTCAGGTCATGATCTCACATTTCATGAGTTTGAGCCCCGCATCTGGCTTGGACAGCTGACAGCTCAGAGCTTGGAGCCTGACAGCTCAGAGCTTGGAGCCTGCTTCTGATTCTGTGTCTCCCTCTCTCTCTGCTCCTCCCCCGCTCATGCTTTGTCTCTCTCTCTCCTTCAAAAATAAATAAAAACATTTAAAAAAATTTTAGGAATACTGAGGTTCCCATTTATGCATAGTTTCCTGGTATGCATAGTTTCCACCACGATAATCAGATAACTTTTTTGTTTAGCTGTTGCAGGGAATGACAGGTGTAACCAAAGGAAGAATAGGAGGGAGACAATAAGGGGTGACTGGGTGGCTCAGTCAATTAAGCATCCGACTCTTGATTTCAGCTCAGGTTATGATCTCATGGTTTGTGAGTTTGAGCCCCACATTGGGCTTTGTGCTGACAACATGGGGCCTGCTTGGGATTCTCTCTCTCCCTTCTCTCTCTCTCTCTCTCTCTCTCAATTTTATCTAGGGACCAGATCTCTTTATATGCCTACAAAATGCATGCTGCCTGCATATAATTAGAAAATCAATCTGGATCAATTATTATGTTAATTTTGATGTTAAAGATACTTTGGATAAGTTGTGGTATGGAGGGAAGCATTTAAGTTTTGTTACATACAAGGTAGTTCCTAATACTTTTTCTGTGGTTGCACCATGTCCTTTCCTAAGGGATTACTTGAGACTAATCATTTATAAAGCATTGCTGCTGGACTATTTTCAAGGAAAATCTATTATTAATATGCAATGGAAAATGGAGGCCAAACTGGTGGATGAAGATACCAAACCATACAGTCAATGAGTCCTGCCCTCTCAGTCACCCACTGGGAGGAGTTATTTGTGATACTGTGTTCTTCCTTCAGTGAGGAAGAAATCTAGACCAGTTTTTCAGAGGGCTCTCCTTGGCTTAGCAGAAACTTACTCATTGGAAACCTTAACTTGTGGAATTTATTGTCTTACATTCGAATTTCAATTCGAGGATTCTATGTAATTCATTCAGCCCATATTATGAAGAACCAACCATTTTCACTATGCTCCACCTTAAATACAATGGTAAGCAAAATAGAGAGAGGGCCTGACCTCGTATCACCATTGTCTGCCTGCCATCCTGTGTCTGTGTGACCCTCCAGTCTCCAGCAATTCATTAATATCCAGCATTAGAACCTGTTTACTCTTCAATACGTGCTTGTTGGTATGTTTTTTTCCCACTAGGATTGAGCTGCTAAACAAATTATGAAATTGGGTTCAAGGTGAATACAGATACATTTTCCAATAATAATAGCTAGCTACACTAAGCACTTACTAAGGGATAGGTCCTGTGCTAAGTGATTTACATACATTATTTCACGTATCCCACCCTCCCAACAACCTTATGCAGTAGGTAGAATAGCAGTGAGTCACACACAGAGAGTCGTTAACACTGCAGCTTTTCTTTCCAGGAAGCAGCTTGTTATGCCAGCACAGGTTCAGTGGGCTAAGACCCAAAAGGCTGAGCCCTGAGTGCAGTGGAGGGGTTGCCTTTTGTACAATTTTTGCCCCTTCTTTCTCCCATATATGGTAACATACAGTCTGAATGGGCAGTTTATGTTACAGAGTTGTGAGGAATGTTGCATACATGCACATAGCCAGGTTGCCTTCCCTTGTCTTGAAGTTTTCACCACATTCCTTAGGGAGGGGCTCTACCATAGTAGTATATTTTTTTTCATTTTGTAAATAAGTACACAAGAGCTAAGAGAGGTTAAATAAATTGCTTGAGGTCACAACACAAGTGAGTTGTGACCTATTCTATCAAGGCTATGTTCTTAACCACTGGTATATAATGCCTCTCTCTAAACCACTGATTATTGCTATATGTTACTTGGTTATCACACAACTATCTGTCCTTTGAGAAGTTAGAATCACCTAAGAGATACACTGACTAGCCAAAGTAGTCCAACTTAGAAGAAAAGAACAAAAGCTCTGGAGAGGTAGAACTGGTATGGGACTTGGTGGAGTAGCATATCCACAATGGAGAAACTTTCTTGACCAGCAATAATGGCCAATATAGGAATAATAGGACCAAAATTAGATTAATACCATATATGAAAAACCTTGAAAGCCATGTACAAGAGTTTGAATTTAATGCAGCAGACACTGAAATGTCATAAATGTTCTTGAACAAATGCAGTAGTTTGCAGGATGCTTTTGAGTTGGCCAAAACTATTTGTAGGTAGGTTTCAGGGGATGGTATTTGGTGAAGATATAAAGTGCACCCAAGTGGGAATAGAGAAGAGAAGATGAATAGGCAGACTTTGAGCACATGGAAATTAAGGTAAATGTAAGCTATCATTGGCTGTGTATCCTACTAAATATGCTACATAGACAGTTTGAATTAAGATATTGTTTATTGAATGAGCAACATTGGGGTTGAGTGATTGGGTTTATAAATAAGGATGTTCATTGCAGATGAGAAGATGGGATAAGTGTAGATGAAGAAGAGCAGAAGGCTAAAGTAATAGCTTTGGTAGAAATTCACAGTTTGGTCATGGGCAAAGGGAGAAGAGCCAGGAAAGAAGTGAAAGAAGGTTCATTCGTTAAGTTTGGAGAACAAAGGAGTATAATGTCGTGCAAACCAAGAGAAGACCCAGAATTAAGGAGCACGTGCTCAACAGCATCAAAAGCATGAAAAGATCAGAAGGATGAATACTGAGGCCAGATTGGACTTGACAAAAAGGAGATTATTGACAATACCTGAGAGAGAATTCATTAATGTAAGTACCTCATTGAAGAGGTAGGAACAGTCTTTGGGGAATACTTAAGCAAGAATGTGAAGCCAATTTATATAGGTCCCAGCTTAAGAGCTTTGGCACTGAAAAGAGAGAAATTGAAGTGTTCTAGCATAACATACCCCTATTTCATAATCAAAGATAGTAGAAAAGGGAGATTCATCTAAGAGAACTTCACTTTCCAGCAACATTCTCTGGAGCTTCTACAATCTTTTGTGAGAGAGAAACCAGTGGTAGAAATGTATCTTTCTACCACTGAAGACTGAACAGCATGATTCTTTCTAAGTTGCTTTCCATCAGCACTTACTTTACATTTCCCTTAACTTGTCATTTTTCTGTGCTGACAGTAGGAAGAAAAAAAAAAACATGCTAATCGACTGAGATGAAAGTGAAATTTCCAAGACTGTCTATCTACATGATTTCTCTGGCGGCTTTTCATTGGCAACAGAGTGTCTAATATTCAGGGACAAGAGGAATCAGACCGCAGGATGCCTGCCAGCTCTCCAGGGGATAGAAACCCACTTTGGCACACATATAAATGAGCCCTAAAATAGGCCATGAGATAACAGGTGGTGTAATGGGGCTCTGAACTATGCACGGGGGCCTGGACTCTCCTGATGGAAGGGGGGCTCAGATGCTGTGTGGCTGGAGAAGATAATGACATTAGAAAAGAATCTTTCAGAAGCATGATGTATTTTCCCGGAGTGCTGTGCCAAGGTGGCAGGTTGTTGAATTATGTAAAATATAACACTGAACAGCTCCTTTCCTCTCACCTTCCAAAAATGCTTATGCTTGCAAAGGGAAAATTTGGCATCAGTTTCCGTTCATTTCAAAGGATAAAAAAAGGCTAATGTGGAGATGTATTGATCTTTTGAAAGGTCAGCAGCAGATTCATAGGTCAAGGTGCTACTCCTTATAGCCAAGATGCTATGTGATGGGGGGAACCTCAGACAGAAACAAGAAAAAAATAGAGGAATGTCCCACACAGAAAATCAACTACATTTTCTTCCGTTTTTCAACAATATAACATTGTGCATGTGTATCTGTATGTTATTATCATCATTTACTTTAAAATTAGAAACAGAGTTCAGACCCTCTAGTAATTGCAAGAAGTATTTAAAAATATATTTCAGTTTCATAGTATAACCTTAAAGTTAGGAGAAGAGGAAGACATACAGAGAGGGGGAAAGGGAAATGGATGAAGGAGAGAAGGAGAAAATGATAAGTGTAGAGTGAAGAGGATTTTTAAAAAGAAAGTAGGAATAGAAAGGGAAAATTAAGGAAAATGAGAGAGAGGGAGAAAGAGAGAGAATGAGGGGTGTGTATTCAGTGAGCATTCTCTGTGTTCCCAGAACAGCATAGAGAGCTAAGAGAGTGAGAAGATAGGCAGAACAATGTGGGGAAAGTCCTGACCAATCGTTAATGTCCTGAGATGAATGCAGTGGTTGGTGATCTTTTGCCCTTTTTACTTACACACTGTTCCTTGTCTGGTCTTAAGGGCACCAGAAGAAGCTTGGTTTCCTGCCATTACTTTTTAAAATTAGGACTAGTTCTCTAGGTGTTGAAGTCACTCCTTGCAGAGTTTGGAACGCATCTTCTTATTTTATTTTCAAAGTTCAAAGCAAAGTTTTGAAATAAAGTTTTAGTTTCCTTTAGGATCTTTGAGATTTCTTCTTAAGTGTGAAGGGATGACTACATTTTAGAGGCTGACTTTGGAGTTTTAGTGATAGCATTGTACAAGCTACTGCAGGAAGTTGCTTGACATTCAGAAAGCAAGATACTGCCTTTTAACACCTCTGATGGTTTATTTTTGGAACCAGCTATTATTATGTAGATTTCTCCTCCCTCCTTGTATACTCAGCCCTCCCCCCCCCCCCCCCCCAGCTCTCTTTGTGCTTTGGGTATATCTCAGTAAGAAATTTCTAGCTGGATCCATCCCTCCATCCATCCCCGCTACCTACAGTAAAACCTTCTACAGTCTGTAAGTCTTTAATTGCTTCTCTTGAACAGTGTCACAGGATTCCAGAGGAAGTGTATTGATATCTGACCTACCTCACCTAAGTTACCTCATCTGAAACTTGGACAAAATCCATCAATGTGCTCCACATCACATCTCAACTCTAGCCCAGTGACTGAAAATCCTTGGTGCATTTCACCTGTGTTTTTTTGTTTTTTTTAATGGTTAGATTGAGGCTGACCACAAACTTCTGAAGTATAAATGTTTAAATATACTCTCCCCATTTGAAAGGTTAATCTATTACAAGTTCCATGAGTGTAAGGATTTTGTTTTCTACTAGACAACTTTCACCAAGTGTAATAAACATGTACCCTTTGATCTCTGCACAGTACTGAACTGATAGAAGACTATATGTCTCTGAAATAATTTCCTTTTTTTTTAAAAAAATTTAATGTATATTTATTTTTGAGAGAAAGAGAGGGAGACAGAGTGTGAGAAGACTCCAAGCTGTCAGCACAGAGCCCGACATGGGGCTCAAACTCCTGAAACCTGAGCCTGAGCCAAAGTCAGACGCTTAACTGACTGAGCCACCCAGGCACCCCTGTATCCAGCTTTTAAAGGAAATTATTTCAGGCGCGCCTGGGTGGCTTAGTCGGTTGAGTGTACAACTTCAGCTCAGGTCATGATCTCATGGTTCGTGAGTTTGAGCCCCACATCAGGCTTGCTACTTTCAGCACGGAACCCCCTTTGGATCCTCTGTCCTCCTCTCTCTCTGTCCTTCCCCTGTGCACATTCTCTCTCTCAAAAAAAGAAATAAACCTTAAGAAAAAAGCTGGATACATATCTAAGAAGCCATTCAGTACACTGCACATATTTATATATATATATATATATATATATATATATATATTTTTTTTTTTTTTTTTTTTTTTTTTTTTATGGCAGAATTCTCTCATGACCACTGGAAGCTAACACAGCCATCTTGGACACTTGTGACTAATGAAGTTAGCATATTGTATTGTAAATGCTCTCTTCCATATTATCCTAAAGTAAATTAAAAAATATATATATACACATACACACACACACACACACACATATACATATATATATAGCTGTTTCCTCATTGTGGCCTCTCTGTCTGCCATTATTTTGTCCTCTCAGAGTAGTTTTAGACTCTTGTAGCTCTGACAAAAATTCTGTGCTCCATGGCCCTCCTTTCCAACAACTCTAGTGCTATTATACTGAATCAGAGCACACAGGTTTTACAGAGGCTGTTCTCTTCACCTTCAAAGAAATGAGCAGGAACAAAGGTTAAAGGACACAGGCATTTGGGAAGTGGTAGGGGAACTTTGACATTATGAAGAGCATCATAAATGTCTCTGTAATCTTGTAGGATTGACCAACAGCTACATGTAAGGTAGCCAAAAGAAACCTTGTGAAGGCTTGAAGTGACTTTGGGAGCAATTTCCCCTGAAAGATGAAGAGACCACATCCCCAAGGGAACTAAGTTATAATGATGTACTCTAACTGCTTTGGTTAGTGCTGAGTTAGTTAGCACTTTGTTTCCAGAAATGCATCTCCCTCCTGCTAAGATTATACCCATGAAGTAGAAGCTGGCAAACTGTGGCCTGCCAGGCAAATCCAGCTTGCCACCTATTTTTGTGAATAAAGTTTATTGGAACACAAGTACACCATTTCCTCATATATTTACTATGGCTGCATTTCTGCCACATGCAGAGGCAAGCAGTTACGGCAGAGAGCAGCCTACAAAGACTAAAATTTTTACTTTAAAATAAAAAAAGTTGCAGGGCACCTGGGTGTCTCAGTCGGATAAGTGTCTGACTTCAGCTCAGGTCATGATCTTGCAGTTTGTGGGTTCAAGCCCCGCGTCGGGCTCTGTGCTGGCAGCTCAGAGCCTGGAGCCTGCTTTGGATTCTGTGTCTGCCCCTCCAATGCTCATGCTCTGCCTCTGTCTCTCAAAAATAAGTACACATTAAAAAAATTTTTTAAAAGTCGCCGATCCCTGCTCTAAAGGATACAAGTAAGTGCTAAAGAAACATTTAGTCACAGAAAATATGGGCGAATATTTTAAATCAGGTTGTTAGTACCAGTAGAAATTCATTGTTATGCTATGCTGCACCTGACCTAGTGCATCTCACCATGAGGAGGGATCTACAAAATCATGAATTCCCTGCTGGCTGGAACACAGCTAAGGAATATGTCTGTCACCTTCATGAAGAGGTCCAGCCGGTGAGTGGCATGAGAAGACTAGACACCTGACTGAGGGAATGATTTACCCATTTAACAGAACTGAGAAAGCAGCCTACCTAGAAATAAAGGTAATAGTGACATAAAGAGAAAACCACTGCTACTCTTCTTATGTTTGGTGTGTTATTTGTAAATTATTCCTTGGTCCTAGTTTATTTCAGTGGAGCTAGTGCTTGGCAATATGTCTGCAAATTTGAGCTTTTCTGGACAATTAAAAGCCATAAAATGAGTTTCTCTTATGTGTTATAATCCTCAAATTATATTATTAACATTCTCCTTCTTCCAGATGTTTTGAATCAGTTAAGATGTTGCTATTTTTTGTTTTAACAGAAAATGAACTCCTCTGTCATACATACCAGATATCTACTCAGATATTTTACATCTCTTCTTTATCTTTTATAGTATTTCACATGTTTTATAACTGCAATATATTTATTCTTTCTGGTTCCATTTTCTTTTGTAAAAACTAGTTGGGCAGGTGCCACGATTTATATTGGCATTTTCCCACTCTTTTGTCTATTCATTGCAGCTACTACCAGAAACAGTGATTCATTGACTATGCCTCTACAGATTCTATCACTTTCTCTAGCTCAGATTTTAGAAAAGTTTTGCCCAATTAATCAGGCATAATATTTGTATCACTTTGAAGATTTGTTTAAAATATATACTTGCAGATGTTATGAATATAAGTTCTGAAGCGTATATTTAATATTAGCACAGGAATGAGATGTTCAGAATATTTGTGTATAGTATGATCTCAAATCCATGCCTTTATGAAAATTGTATGCCTAGTGCCACACTTGACATATTGGAGGTATTTGTTAGATGTTTGTTGAATGAATATGTGGTTTTCTTGCAATAGTGATGACATGAGGATGTTCAGTGGCTATCTTTTGTGCTATTGTTAATACTATAAAAAAACTTTCTAATTTTAAAAGGGTGGAAATGGAAAAACAAATGTGATGTGGCTATACAGTGAGATACTATTCTATGATAAAAATGAATGAGGTATCAGGGAACCAAAACTCAACAGCAAAAATAACTCAGCTCAAAATTGGACAAAGGACTTGAATAGACATTTCTCCAAAGAAGATATACAAATGGTCAATAAGGGCATAAACAGATGCTTGACCTCACTGACCATTAAGGAAATGCAACTCAGATCCACAAGGAGATACCACCCTTACATCCATTATGATGGCTATTAGGAACAAAACAAAATAACAAGTACTGGTGAGGATATGGAGAAATTGGAACCCTTGTGCACAAGTTGGTAGGAATGTAAAATGGTACATGCAGTTTGACAGTCCCTCAGAAAATGAAAAAGAGAATTACCACATAATAGAGAAATTCCACTTTGGAATGTAGACCCAAAAGAACTGAAAGCAGGGTCTCGAAAAGATATTGGTACACTAATGTTCATAGCAGCATTATTCACAAAATGGTGGAAGCAACCCAAATGCTCGTCAACAAATGAATGGATAATAAAAAAGTGAAATATGCATATAAATGACTATCATCCAGTCTTAAAAAGGAAGTTCTAACATATGTTCCAAGGATGAATGTTGAAGATACTATGTTAAAGTGAAGTAAGCCAGTCACAAAAAGACAATAATGAATGATTGCACTTGTATGAGGTACCTAGAGTTAGTCAAATTCATAAAGACTGAAGGTAGAATAATGGTTGCCAGGGGCTTCAGGTGGAGGGAGTGGGGAGTTATTGTTTAATGGGTGTAGAATTTCAGTTTTACAAGATGAAAAGAGTTCTCAAGTGGATAGTTGTGATGGTTGCACCAACAATATAGGTGCACTTAATACCACTGAACTGTACCCTTACAAATAGTTGAGATTGTAAATTTTACATTATGTGTATTTTAGCACAATAGAACAATTGGGGGAGAAAGAAAGAAAATACTGATACATGCGACAACATGTATAAACCTCAAAATCAGTTCTTCCAAATGAAAGATGCCAGTTACAGAAAACACATCTTGTATGAAACATCTCGGAATAGGTAAATCTGGTGACAGAAAGTAGATGAGTGCTTGCCTCTGGCTGGAGGGAGGAGAATGAGATGGAGAAATGACTGCTAACAGGTATAATACAAGTTTCTTTGGGAAGTGGTGAAATTTTCTAAAATTGGATTATGATGATAGCTGCAAAACACTATAAATATAGTAAAAATAAGTTTTATACTTTAAATGAGTGAAGTTTATAATATAGAAATCATATCCTGATAAAAGTGCTAAAAAAAAAAAGACTGGAAAGAATTACTTGTACTGTTTCATCATTCTATGCACATCTTAGTAAAAATAGTTTTTTCTATGTAGAACTTGATAATCTGCAACACAGAATTAGTAGTCTACAGAGCAATTTTGTAATTTTATTTTCACGTTTCAGGTAAAGGTGGTGGAAGCTGTTATCATTAGTCTCATGATGAAACTGAGGCTCAGAGGGAAAAGAAAAAAAACAGGATTAGAACCAGATCCCATAGTAAATGAAAAAGTCTAGATTTAAATCCAGTTCTGATTCCAGAGTTATGGACTTTTCTACTATACACTTCTTCCTAATAGATAATGGGTCAAGTTCTAGGAGATGTTCTTTACGTAAAAGAACTTCTTGGGGCACCTGAGTGGCTCAATTGGTTAAGCATCTGACTTCAGGTCAGGTCATGATACCCTGTTTGTGGGTTCGAGCCCTGCATCAGGCTCTGTGCTGACAGCTCAGAGCCTGGAGACTGCTTTGGAGTCTGTGTCTCCCTCTCTTTCTGCTTCTCCCTTGCTCATGTTCCGTCTCGCTCTCTCAAAAATAAGTACACATTTAAAAAAATTAAAAGAATTTCTCTGGTCAAACTGGGAATATTTAAGATTAATGTGTTTTAAACTGTGTTGCAAAATAAATTGTTCTTTTGTTCTTGTTCTTAGAACAACTTGTGATGTGTGAATGTTCCTTCGCCCTAGGAGCTTGATGATTTCCTAGATGGACAGTCTAGGGAGAGCTCAACCTGGAAGAACATTAGGGACAGATGGTTAGTGGCCTCATAGTTGATATTAAGGAGGAGGTACAGGCAGGGCAGAAGTCATTATGAAAAACCAGATGTTGGGACAGGAGATTCAGCATGCATCCAGGGTAAGGATTCTAGGTTCCAAAATGTTGTCTGGGAGCTAACAGGAAACACTACCTTCCCAGAAAGCCTAACATGGGAACTTGGCTGGGGACTGAGTTCCTGGAACATACTACAAAGGACGCTTGGGTCACAAGAGAACAAATAAACTTTATTTTATTAAAATTGTGGTTGAAATTCAGGAATTGAAACTATCAAAGGACTAATCTGATGTTTAGGCACAAACATAGGATGCCCTTAGAATTTACAGATAAAAGCTGAGTGGTCTTGGGGCACTTGGGTGGCTCAGTCAGTTGAACATCCAACTCTGGATTTTGGCTCAGGTCATGATCTCACAGTTCGTGGGTTTGAGCCCTGAGACGGGATCTGCACTGATAGTGCAGAGCCTGCTTGGAATTCTCTCTCTGTCTCTCCCCCACTGGCTCTCTCTCAAAAATAAATAAACTTTAAAAAAAAAGGAAAAGAAAAAGCTGGGTGTTCTCTACTGTAAATAGGGATGCAGATCCCCATGCAAGTATTACCAATTTAGATCATTATGCAAGCAAGCATTAAACTGTCACATGAGCACACTTAATAATTGTTTTCCTTCAGTTAGTGGTATTTTGCTTCAGTAATGATTTCTGTAGATTAGGAAAATATTGAATTAAAGCTAACAATTGGGGGCACCTGGGTGGCTCAGTTGGTTAAGCGTCTGACTTCGGCTCAGATCATGATCTCACAGCTTGTGAGTTTGAGTCCTGACCACTCAGAGCCTGGAGCCTGCTTCAGATTCTGTGTCTCCCTCTCTCTCTGCCCCTCCTCACTCATTCTCTGTCCCTCTCTGTCTCAAAAATAAATAAACATTAAAAAAAATTTTTTTAAAGGTAATGATTGTTTGCGATCCTTTATTCGGATTTCCTGAAACTATTGCTTTTAATAAAAATGTATTCTTCTTTTTGTCCCCTGGTTCTTTTAAGATTTCCATGGTCATGGGGACTCAACTTCTTTTTTGACTTATTTTTCTCTACCCTGCATCTTATGAGAAAACTAGATGCTGGGCAAGTTGTTTTCTAATCTCCATAGCTGAAGAAAGGATTTTATTTTTATTTCCCACTTCTTTTTCAGTCCTTTGAGGCTTGATAAAAAGAGCAGGAACCTTCCCAACCAGCTGGATTTCAGAAATTAATAAGAGAGGGCCAATAAGTAAGAGCGATCCTGAATACTGGTTTTTTGTGTGTATGAAAATGGCAGTGCCCTCCCTGAAGGCCTTGTCACATGTCATTATTAATTGGAGTAGTAAGAATATTGCCTGTCCTATTGAACATGGGCATCATAATGATCTAATAACATAGACCCAGACCCACACCCAGTAAGATTATCCAAAGGCAAGAAAACTACAGAAAGAAAAAAAAAAAAGGAAAAAATTAGAAATCAGGGACCTGAATAATACTGTGGAAAATTCTAGGAATGTGAACTCACAATTAACTAGTTCTTTAATGATTTGCAGTATTTTCACATAATTTTTAAGTTTCTCTCTCTTTTTTTTAAGTTTGTTTATTTTGAGAGAGAGAGAGAGAGAGAGAGAGAGAGAGAGAGAATCCCAAGCAGTCTCCACGCTGTCAGCATAGAGCCTGACATGGGGTTTGATCTCACAAACCATGAGATCAGGACCTGAGATGAAATCAAGAGTCAGACGCTAAACCAACTGAGCCACCCAGGTGCCCCTCACACATATATTTCATTATTACAAAAGATACACATGTATTGTCAATGAATATTTATAATCTTTAAGAAATTGTCACTATTAAACTATCCTAAAATTTCTAATTGATGTTATATAATTTATAACTTCTAACTTATTTCATTATCTCCTTTCCTCTTCTCCCTTCTATTCTTAATAATAAGACTCATGCCCTGGGCAGGATTTTGACTCCTTTGTAAGTATCAGTACTTCTCTGTTGGAGAGGTATCTGAGATTGTCTACTAATGCTTCCTGCTCTCAGAGAGGACTTTTGTAGTAGGTAAATACAATGTACTCAATAAACACAGACATGCATTTATTAATCCTTTTTTTGATATCAAGAGTAAAAGACCATATGGAAGCTCCTGTGAAAGTCTAGACTAGTCTAGTCCAGAGTGAGGTACAACTGTCTCTTTGAGAAAATCATAGTCCTGTTGCCAAGAGTGCTTCCTATGTCTCCTTCTCTTGTAGACCATTGAACTGGCGGTATTATTTATTCATTGCTATTGACAATACTCTAACAAATTTAGTAGATAAAAACAACATACATTTATTATCTCTCAGATTCTGTGAGTCAGGAACCCAGCCATGACTTAATTGAATACTCTGCAAGGCAGCAATCAAGGTGTCAGCTGGGCTGTGATCTCCTCTGGGGAAGGATTCACTTCCTTATTCATGTATTTGTAGGCAGAATTCAGTTCCTTGTGGGCTTCTGGACCTGAGGGCATCAGTCTGTCTGGCTGTCAGCTGAAGGCCACTCTCACATTCACTACAAACACAGTTCACAAAATGGCAGCTTGTCTCTTCAAAACCAGAAAGGAAAAGGCATAACAATCTTATATAATGTAATTGCATGTACCCCATTACCTTTGTTGTATTCTGTTGATCAGAAGCAAGTCACTAGGGGACCTGGGTAGCTCGGTCAGGTAAGCATCCAACTCTTGATTTCAACTCAGGTTATGATTTCATGACTCATGAGTACAAGCCCCTCAACGGGCTCCATGCTGACAGTGTGGAGCCTGCGTAGGATTCACTCTCTGCTCTCTCTCTCTCTCTCTCTGCCCCTCCCCCACTCTTGCTGGCTGTCTCTCAAAATAAATGTTAAATAACATAAATGTTAAAAAAAGAAAAGAAGCACATCACAGTTCCACTTATATACAAGGATAGAGGATTAGAAAAGGCATGAATACCCTGAGGCAGAGGTTGTGGGGACCATGCTAGAGTCTGTCTAATCACATTGGTTTATCCTTCTCCCAGAGATGCTCATAATGCTGCTTCATTTCTCCTCATATGTTTTCTCCTCCAGAATGAAGCTTGAATGCAGTTCAGGATATCTTCTTATACTCTGAAACTTAAAATTACAATACTTACCATACAAATCATGATTTAATGCCAATGATGTACCATAGCTTGATTTTAGCCTCCATGCAATATATTCATTATGCTTATTACATATTTTCCTGTCTCTCAAATTGGATTATAAGTATATTTTTCTTTTTTCTATATCCTTCAAGTTGTCAACAGCTTCCTTTCTTCCAAGTTATTTTTACAAGTGTACCACTTTGTTTCTGTATTTTATTGTAATTTTCCTTCGTTTGGAAATTGACTCAGCTTTCAGCTTCCTCTCTGCATTCCAGCATCTTTCTTGGTTCTCCCTTTCAGAGTTTGACCTACCTGAGAAATTGCTTTCTTATAACCAACAGTCCCATCACTTGGCTATTTTTCCCTGACTTCTCTCTCCAAGGTTGTTTGGGTTGTTCTCCTGGAAAAGAAGGATTGTGATTATTCTGTGTAGCTCCAGAAGACACAGTGAAGATTAATAGTGGAAAGTGACAGGACGAAAAATTGTGACTCAGTTTGTGGAGCACCTTTCTAATAACTACAACTATGTGACAGTCTCAGGAAGTGCCCAGCCAGGAGCTGGCCATTTATCAGCTCCTGCAGAAGGAATGCCACTTCTGCAGGGTTCTGCTTTAGAAGACTGATTCCTCCCAGATCCATCCTTATTCTTTAGGGTCATTCTGTCACTCAGAGAGGATGTTTTTCATCCTCCTCCCATCTTCTCTAAACTCTAATCAAAAAATTAAAATGTAAAATGAAACAAAACAAAACCTCTTGGCATAGCCACCAAATTAACACCTTCAGGATGATTTTATTTCTCCTCTCCAATCCCCACTTTGACTTTGGATTTTGCGATGTTGGATTTTGTATATTTCCCATGTATATATCCCTTTCTCTCTTTTTTTTTTTTTTTTTTAGAGCATGTGCCTCTTTTTTTAATTTAATTTTATTTTTTAATATTTATTTATTTTTGAGACAATGCGAGAGACAGAGTGCAATCAGTGGAGGGATGGACAGAGGGAGACACAGTATCCGAAGTGGGCTCCAGGCTTTGAGCTGTCAGCCCAGAGCCCGACGTGGGGCTCAAACTCCCAAACCGTGAGATCATGACCCGAGCTGAAGTTGGACGCCTAACCAACTGAGCCACTCAGACGCCCCAATATATCCCTTTCTCTTATTACTAGCTTTGTCAGCTCCTAGTGCTATAATCAGTCTTAGCTGCATCTCCAAATCTCATTTCCATTTTCCACTTAAACAAATTTTTTTTTAATTTTTTCTTCCAAGATTTTATTTAAATTCAAGTTAGTTAACATACAGTATAGTATTGGTTTCAGGAGTAGAATTTAGTGATTCATCACTTAGACATAACACCCAGAGCTTATCACAACAAGTGCCCTCCTTAATGTCCATCAGTCATTTAGCCTATCGCCCTACTGGCTTCCCTTCCAGCAATCCTCAGTTCTCTATTGTTAAGAGTCTCTTATGGTTTGCCTCCCTATTTTTATCTTATTTTATTTTCACTTCCCTCCCCCTCTGTTCCACTTTTTTTTTTTTTTTAATTTTTAGCATGAACTGACCTGAAAAAATAAAGGACCACATTAGCATTAAGAGACTAAAGGGAACTCTTGCCTTATTCCTACAATTCCTCAAATTTCTTTTCCCATCTATTATTTCATAAAGTTGAATTTCTCACATATCTCTGTGACTCAGTTGAAATGGTACACTGTGTCATGCTTTTGTACTGGAAAAAGAATCCTAGTTTGCCAGTTTAAAGGCTTTTCCTTGATTTAAATCATCTGAATGTATGTGCACAATTTTTTTTTTTTTTGCTATATTCAGCTTCTGTAAGAGTCAGTCATTTTCCATCCCTCTGAGAATGCTCCACTATGTTCAGTGTCTTAACATAAACTCTGCTGTTCCAGCCAAACTTTAAGCTCAGTGTTATTAAATTCTTAATCTGATATCTAATATCACATAACAAGAAGACAGCAGAAAGTCCGCCCAAATAGTAGAAAGTGTAGGAGTGAAATTGAAGTAGATTTAAGATTGAGAGAAGCAATATTACTGTGTTGAACTTAAATAAATGTAAAAGTTCCAAAAGTGAAAATTGTGTGTTCTTGCAAAGATATAATGCCTGCTATAAGAGAACATATATGATCTAGGATAATCCTAACGAACTAAGAGAAGGTGCTTGCCCACTCAATGTCAGAATGACCTCAGTTGTTAATTAGCCACATAGGATCTGCCCTGGATGTTAAATGTTAGAATCATAAAGGCTTTCATGGCTAATGTCACATCTAGATTGTTACTGGTAGTACACAGTTTGTGGAATCATTCATGCTCTTTATCAGCCTAGTATTTCTAGGATAGAGGATGTCATGCATGCAAATGCCAGTGTAGTACTGGGTACACCATAAACAATAGCAACAAGTCAGGCCCTTCCCTCTCACCCCATAACCCACTCACTAGCTTTCCATTTTTGCCTAAGCTCTTTAGCAATGCAGAATATACTTGGGGGATAAATAATACACCTCCTGCCATTTCCATTCTTTTAAGGTGGAAATTTGGAATTGAGCCTCTTTCTTTCAATGGGCTTATCCTGCATTATCTGTTTGAATTCTGGAGTTCTAAAGGGATTTGCAAGACAAAAATGCCACATCAGCCTTTTAAATGGCCTTCGAAAATCATTAAGCCTGGAAAAATCTATTTGGCCTATCAAATTTGCATTTGCCTAAATCATATTTTGCAGGGTTACTTTCTTTACTGAGAGTCAAATTTACTTTCTTTTATTCCCTAATGTTTCCAAGTTAAATGGAAAAAACAAAAACAACAAAACAGCAAACATATATAACACCACCTCCCATTATCAGCACCACAGATATACCCAGACCCACATTTGCACATCTATCTGTAGACTTACCAAGATTACTTCATACTTGACTTCTTTTATACCCTTGCTAAATCAGCATGTTAGTTTATTTTCAAGGCCACTTACATGACTGAATAGATGAAAGCTTGAGAAAAAGTTGTGAGTTACGTGTGTGTTGGCAGGAGCAGCGAAGCTATAATCAGCCTTGAAGAAAGCTAATGTCACAATACGTACCAGCCCTCCACAATCTCCAAGAACCTATCACATTTCTAGTCTCATCGTGGCAGCAAATCTTGGTGAAGCCTGGTCTTTTTTTTTTTCCCCCTAGCAGGGAAGATTGAAAGTGAACTCCTAAGCGGAGAGGATAAATAGCTGTTAAGTTACCTCAAGGATTGTAGCAGGGTGTGCCTGTTGATTAGTCATTTTGAATAAATTATCTAGTGCTCTCACTCTCATCCAAGGGGTAGAGGTGTAACATCTTGGAAGGGAAAAGATATAGAAGTCCTTTGGCAGAATTGTTTTCACAAAATATAGTGAATAGGTTTTATTGATAGGTTCTAGTATTTTTTTTGTTTGTTTGTTTGTTTCTATATCATTCATCTTTATTTCCTTCCTTCTGCTGGTTTTGGGCTTTGTTCTTTTTCTAGCTCCTTTTGGTGTCAGGTTGTTCTTCCCTCTTGAGGTAGGCCTGTATTGCTATAAATATTCCTCTTAGAACACTTAGACTATAACAATGAGACAGAATAATGAGAGAGCGGTTGCTGAGGAGAGACTGAGGTAGAGGCCATGGGTGTCTAACCTCTGGAAGAGGCACATACATATCAGCACTACCCCTTCTCATTTCCCAGGGGAGAAAGACTGAGCATTGGAAGGATAGGCACTAGGCTTTTGAAGAGATGGGAGAAAGACAGATTGAAATACTAGTCGTCATCTCTCATCCTGGTATCTGGGGGTTACTGGGAACCTCAAGTATGCAAGTCAAGCAACTTTTAGAAGCTTCTTTAGGGTCTTACATTTTCTTCAAAAGAAAGAAATGTTTGTGTATCTCTTCTCTTATTTTTGTAGATTCTTCTCCATTTTCTCAAAACCCTTGCACAACTTTGAGCTCTTATAGGATCCCACTTGGGATGCCCCACCCGGGGCCCCTGCCATCCTCTGTGAATGTCCAAAGCTCCAAATGACCCCTCCCTTTCAGAGTTCATTACAACTAACACCCAGATTCAAAATGCAGTTCATTTCATTTATGTAGATATTCAACTAACTTAATTTACAGGAATTTTTTTTTTTAATTTTTAACGTTTATTTATTTTTGAGACAGAGAGAGACAGAGCATGAACGGGGGAGGGTCAGAGAGAGAGGGAGACACAGAATCTGAAGCAGGCTCCAGGCTCTGAGCTGTCAGCACAGAGCCTGATGCGGGGCTTGAACTCACAGACCGCGAGATCATGACCTGAGCCAGCTTAAGGGTTGGACGCCCAACAGACTGAGCCACCCAGGCGCCCGTACGGGAAATTATTTTTAATAGAATTTAGTAATTCCTGGATTTATGCTCTTTAAATCTGAAATACTAATTGATGGTCTGGGTTGAGGATAAATATTTGGAAGGAAGGTTCTTCCCAAGGTTCTGGCCTGTCCCCACCTCTCCTCTTCTCCCTTTAATGAAACATCTTCAGATTGGTTCAGCTTTGCTTCATCTGTCTACCATTCTGAGTGCTTGTAAATATTTCTGCATTTTGTGGGACTTGTAGAAAATTGTGAGGGTGAGCACATTTTCAAATAAGCAAATCACAAATCCAAAAATGGAGTTTCCTTGGTTTATATTAATACCTGGCTATTGATTTACTCACATATTATAGACCTCAACATTTAAAGATGGTAAGGATTTTATCATACCTATTTAGTAAATACTCTCTACTTATGCTGATAATAGAAATGGACCAAAGAACTTAGCAGAAGATTTTTAAATAATAGTTAAGTAAAATAACTGAGAGATAATGATCTTCTCTGCTCTGTATCTTGTTATAGAAATGTCTGATTTAAAATTTTGTTCTTTAAATTTTTAGTTCTCAGAACTGCAATCTTATAGTAAATGATACTATACATATTGAAACATGCATATATATTAATATATTATAGATCATGCCCATTATTTATGTTGTCAGAGGAGCTGGGTTTTGTACAATCCTATGAACAATGCTTTTCCTGTTATTACTCTTCATATATTTTAACTTTGTGTGGCATGTCATGGATTAGAAAAACTCTAGTTCTGTATTAGTCTTTAAAAGACTAATAAGTCTTTAAAAGACTGCACATCTCTGCAGCACATGTCTACAGAGATCACTGAAAGGCCAAGCAAGGTTCAGGCACATCTGCTTGGTACATGTTCCACTCCTAGTTTAGAAGGCATTCATGTGGCTATAGAGGCATCTGGGTGGCTCAGTCAGTTGAGCATCTGACTTTGGCCCAGGTCATGATCTTGCGGTTCACGAGTTCAAGCCCTGCATTGGGCTCTGTCCTGCATCTCAGAGCCTGGAGCCTGCTTCAAATTCTGTGTCTCCCTCTCTCTCTCTCTCTGCCCCTCCCCAGCCCATGCTTTGTCTCTCTCTCTCTCAAAAATAAATAAAAACATAAAAAAGAAGGCACTCATGTGGCTATGAGTACAAACACATGAGTATGGAAGTATTACTTGCAAATTTGGAAATTACAAAAAAGAACTTTATATATAGCGAGTTGTTAAAATTAATCTTTTTCAAACTCATGGTTAATACTGAGTGCCCAGAAAGTTCAGAGCCAAAAGAAAGGTAGCAAATTCTGAATTCATAGTCCAAAGCAAAGGGATGAGCCATATTCACAAGATTTGCAAAGGAGGCTTGAAAATACTGGTTTTATGTCCCTTACCTGACCACATACCTTTAGCTGATAAAGGAGACATAGTGGCCTAGAGAAGGGAAGTTGAGAACTTGGGAAAAGTTTTCCCTAAAAAAATGTTCAAATCATGTGAATTCACTACCTTCACACTGTCCAAGGTAGATGCAGGTGGTGGTGGGGTGGGCGGGGAGCAGGGGGACTTCTTCATAGTGTGCAGGTGTGAGGGACTTCAGTGGGATCAATCAGAAAGCTTAAGTAACATTCCTGTAGTTTGAGGAATAGTAGACTTGTGTCTGACACATGCTTGAGACCACGTCTGGAGCTGCTTGCACTCATAGAAAGCAGAGTGGTAGCAATAGCTGGGACAGTCTTCATGCCCAGATTGTGTGGGCTAAAGATGTGGGAATGTTTCCCATGGACCTGGTGTGGACTCTTTAAGGGAACTTCCTTGAGGTTGTCTTAGATGCTGCTTATGGGAGTTGCCTGGAAAAGCAAGGAGACCTCAGCCAACAAACCTAAGGCTAATGGAGGAATAAAGTAACCAGCACAGGAAGATGCATTTATCCTGTAAAGGGAGCTTCAGGAGGGAGACCCCAGCAGTTAGGAAAGGGTGTGTGAGAAATCTACAAGCATCTGATGAGCAAAGCCAGCACTGAACTAACCACAGCCAGGTAAAAACAAAGGCAGATAACAACGGTGTCAATAAAGTGACACTTTTCTATACAACCACATCACACACACACACACACACACACACACACACACGCTCTCACACTCACACACTCACACACTCACACACTCACTCACACACACACAATTCTACCCCAGAGGAGTCAGAAGCCATAGCTAATTACTTTTTTTTTTAAAGAGATAAGAACTTCTTTTTAAAAAATCTATTTTTAGAGCAGCTTCAGGTTCACAGAAGTATTGCGCAAATATGCAAAGAGATCTCCACATGCAAAACTTCCCCCATTATCAACATTCCTGACCAGAGTGGTACATTTGTTACAATGTCCATAGTTTACACCATTTCACTCTTGGTATTATTGATTCTATTGGTTTGGATGATTTTATAATGATATGTATCCACCATTATAGTATCACACAGAGTAATTTCCCAGAGGTAAAAATCCCCCATACTCTGCCCATTCATCCTTCCTTCCCCCTGGCAACCATTGTTCTTTTTACTATCTCTGTAGTTTTGCCTTTTCCAGAATGTCATATAGTTGGACTCATACACTATGTAACATTTTAGGATTAGCTTCCTTCACTTAGTCACATACATTTAGTCTCCCCCATGTCTTTTCATGGTGTAAGAGCTCATTTATTCTACTGTCTAGATACACCACAGTTTATTAATGCATTCACCTACTGACGGGACATGTCAGTTGCTTCCAACTTTTGGCAATTATGCATAGAGCTCTCACGGGCATCCATGTGGAAGATTTGTGTAGACATAGTTCTCAACTATTTTGGGTAAATATCAAAGAGCACAATTGCTAGATCATATGGAAAGAGTATATTTAGTTTTGTAACAAACCACCAAACTGCCTTCTAAAGTGGCTGTATCACTTGCGTTCCTACCAGCAATGAATGAGGGTTCCTGGTGCTCCATATCCTTGCCAACCTTTGGTGTTGTCAGTGTTCCAGATTTTGGCATTCTAATAGGCATACAGTAATATCTCATTTTAATTTGTGTTTCCCTGATGACATATGATGTGAGGCACCTTTTTATATGCTATGTGCTATCTGTATGTCTTCTTTGGTGAGGTGTCTAATAAGATCTTTGCCCATTTTTTAATAGAATTATTTTCTTATAAAGTTTTAAGAATCCTTTGTATATTTTAGATAACAGACCTTTATCAGATATGTCTTTTGCAAATGTTTTCTCTCTATCTGTGGTTTGTCTTCTCATTTTCTTGACAGTGTACTTTGCAGAGCAGCAATTTTAATTTTAGTTTATCAACTATTTCTTTCATGGATCGTGCCTTTGGTATCATATCTAAAAAGTCAATGCCAAATCTAAGGTTATCTAGACTTTCTCCTATGTTATCTTCTAGTAGTTTTATAGTATTGCATTTTACATCTAGCTCTATGATCTATTATGAGTTAATTTGTATGAAGGATATAAGGTTTATGTTTGAATTTGTTTTTATGCATGGGGATGTCCAGTTGTCCCAGCACTGTTTGTTGAAATGACTATATTTCTCCATTTTACTGCCTTTGTTTCTTTTTGAAACGTCAGTTGACTCTATTTATGTAGGTCTGTTTCTGGGCTCTATATTCTGTTTAATTATCTATTCATCTATTCTTCCACCAATATCATGCTGTTTGGATTGCTATAGTTTTAAAGTTTATTTATTTATTTTGAGAGAGAGAGAGTGAATGCACAAGGCAGGGAGGAGCAAAGAGAGAGAGGGAAAGAGAGAATCCCAATCAGGCTCTGCACTGACAGAGCCTGACTTGGGGCTCAAACCCATGAACTGGGAGATGATGACCTGACCAAAATCAAGAGTTGGATGCTTAACCAAGTGAGCCACCCAGGCGTCCCTGATTATGATAGCTTTTTAGTAAGTCTCGAACTTAAGTAGTGTCAGTTTTGTAACTTTGTTCTCCTTTAATATTGTGTTGGCTCTTCTGGGTTATTTGCCTCTCCGTATAAACTTTAGACTCAGTTTGTTGCTATCCACAAAATAACTTGGTGGGTTTTTTATTAGGATTGTATGAAATCTATAGCTCGAATTGGAAAAAACTGAAATCTTGACAATGATGAGTGTTCCTATCCATGAACATGAAATATCTCTCCATTTATTTAGTTCTTTTTGTATTTTTTTCATCAGAGTTTTGTAATTTTCATCTAGCCCTTATACATATTTTGTTAGATTTATACCTAAGTGTTTCATTTTTGGAGGATCCTAATGTAAATGATGCTGTTTTTTAAATTTAAAATTCTACTTATTCATTGCTAGTATATAGGAAAGCAGTTGACTTGGGTATATTAAAGTATCTTAACAGCCTTGCTAAAATTGCTTATTAGTTCCAGGAGTTTTTTTATTGATTCTTTAATATTTTCCACAAAGATAATCATGTCATCTATGAACAAAGATGGTTTATTTCTTCTATCCAAATCTGTAGAACTTTTATTTCCTTTTCTGTTCTTATTGCATTAGCTAGGATGTATAGTACAATGTTGAAAAGTAGTGATGACAGGATACATCCTTGCCTTGTTGCTGATCTTAGTAGGAAAGCTTCGAGTTTCTCACCATTAGATATTGTAGGAGAGAGAGAGAGCTCAAGGGAAGGGCAGAGAAAGGGGAAAAGAGACAGAATCTCAAGCAGGTTCTGTGCTGTCAGTGCAGAGCCCGATGGGGGGCTTAATCTCATAAACCGTGAGATCATAACCTCAGCTGAAATCAAGAGTCAGTCACTTTACCAACTGAGCCACTCAGTTGCCACTTACTGAGAGTTTTTATCATGAATGGGTGTTGGAGCTAATGGTTTTTTAATTCATGCTATGAGACATGAGGTAGGATAAGAAATAAATGAGTTTTAAGAATCACGTATGTTTTAGAAAACCTGTCATTTAGTAGAAGTGAGTTATGTAACGTGGTTAGAAAACATCTGAAGCAACCATTGTACTTTCACATCCATTACAACAGCCCTGTGGGATTTTCTTTTAAAACAGAAAACTTTATAAAATGACCTAAATTTTAAATAGTTAATGATGGGAGTATAATAAATTCTTCTGCTAATTAATTCTCCTGTCAAAACTTCAGAATTTGTAATGCATTAAAAATTATAAGATATACGCATTTATAATATAGACTGCATTTGTATTTATAATATATAAATTATAAATTTATAAATTAATTATAAATTTGTTTTATTATATTATTAATTGTATTATATTTTATCATGATTATAATTTTTATAATATAAAAATTATAACTGATAAGTTAGAAATATAATGTAACATACTACATTATAAGTTTTTCATAAAATTTCTATTTGTTGAGAAATTCTTGACCTGTATGTGAGAGTACAGCGAAACCATTTGCCTCTGTTATATTCTTGGCAAAAGCCAGAGGAGAGGATGATGTAAAAGCCCTTTAAAAAAGGTGAGACAGACCATGTCATGTGCCTGTTTTTGCTTCAACTTTCCTTATTGTGGCTACCTTTTAGTTGCACAGGAGGACTATCTTCTCCCTAGCAGTAAATGACTTTTGTTCCATGAAATGCAAGTGATTTCACTGCCTCTGAGAGAGTAATTTTGGATTCAACCATTACTGATTTGGACAATCCAATTCAATTATGTTTGATTGGGCCCTGCTCAATGATGGGGCAATTGCAGAATTATATCATCAATATATGCCACACATTATAGCAAATGGTTTTGAAAATTGTTACAATAGTATGATTATTAAGAGTGGATAATCATTGAAATCGTTTTAGGGCAATCCTATTGTTTGGATCATTTTAGTGTTTATACTTTTGAATAAAAAATCTTCTATTCATCTGCTTTTAGGTTTCTGGATGGATTTAATTGAGAAATATCCTGATTAAAAAGAAGCAATCTTAAAAAAAAAAATTATAGGCCTTTGTTATTTCTTAGCCTCGTGAATCAGATTTTTTTCTACTATCACATATCAAAATAAAATATAGAAATAAAATCTACTGTTGAGGCTAAGATTTTGTTGTTACTAACTTAAAATTTTTTGTGTTCATGAAAAGCCTAGTGCTCCTTGATGGAATATATGTTATTTTTTTGCAAATTTGATATTATGAAATAATTTCACATCAAAAACAAATTTATCAACTTTATTTGAAGTTATTTGTATAGATTTTATTTTGCAAGGCACTGCTCTGAGAAACTGCTTGAACAGTATTGATCTACCTTAAAACTTTAGTAAATATCTCGTTTGTCATTTGTATTATAACACTGTGGGCTTGGGATCAAATAAATTATCCATATTTTAGTAAAAATAGTTAATTCTGGTGTTGCATTAATAACCTATTAATTTGAACACATGGATTTAGGTTTGTAATAACAATGTCTAAAAAAATGCTCTTGCTAAACATCTTGATAAAGTAAACAATATTATAGAAAAAGTCTTTTCAAGACCTTTGCTATTGTCTGTTGACATACGAATAGAAAATGTTTACTACAAATGATTCTCACCTGATCATTGAAACAGTTCTAAGAGTCTGATACTTAGACATAATAGCAAATGAACAAATCAAATTAAAAAATAACCAAAGTGATCAAATCAGAATTTTTGAGTTGTTAGATAACATATAGGTCAGCACTCATGGTGACTGAGCTCCTAGTATTGCTAGGTACAGGGCTCTTAATGCAATACAAATAAATATAAGAAGTGAGTGGTCTTTGCTTTCAATGAGCTTAGATGTGCAAAGTGAAGTATAAACATAATGAGATTTAACTAAAAAGATTTAAATCATTTGAAGAGATTACCAATAATGATGGATGGAGACAGTATATTATCAACTGCCAAAATAATTCATTAAGTATCTATTCTTTTCAGAGGAAGTCACCCAATCTATCCTGTAGATGTTATGTGGGAGAAAGTTCTATATACATTCTTTAAAACTTGCAGAAGATCTATTTTGACAATTCAGCTCAAACTTCTCTTAATTCAGGTGTTTTCATAACATCTCACACAGGGCATTCCTTGAGATATAATACATATTTCAGTATGTTAAATCAGAACCTAGGCATTGTTAAGGATGACGTTAGACTCTTGGATGCAAGATCTTTTTTAGTTCATGTGACAAGAAGAGCTAGGAAAGTGAAACTAATACAAGAAAAGAAGTGGGCAAAAGAGATTTCGAAAAGTTGAAATTTTTTACTTTGCGTGGATTACAGGTTGAATGTAAGTTTTTGAAGTACCACACTGTAGCAAAGTAATTGGCAATGAGGCTATGAAAGGATAACAGTGTCGGTTGGTGGGGCGGGAATATTGGTTCCTGTAGTCGAGGATTTTGAGCTCAGAATCTTCCCATCCCTTGGATCTCTTTTTATAATTAATTTACAACAAAACAGCCTCTCCTTCTGTCTTTCTCCTTTCCTTTTCCCATTTGCCCTGACAAAAAGAAAGTTCTCTGATTCCTAGGGTAAGTTTCTATCACCACTATTTTCTGTACTGTGTTAATTCCTCCTCCAAAGATTTTGACATTGGGATTCAAGGTCTTTCCCCCTTTTGTACCTCTTCAGATATCACTATCTTGTGTTGTCTCCAGCAGTGTGATATATTCCATTGTAATGGGCGTGACATGATTATTTTACTTTAGTGCAAAGGAACCTGAGGGTAGAAACTATAGTTGAACCAAGTAAGTTGCAGTTATGCATTATTCAGTTACTAAGTCTGTCTTCTGAGTTTTGCAAGCTTAGCCTCCAGTCACAACCATGTCCTCCTCTCTATTTTGTTCAATAAATAACTCCATTGTGAATCCACTTGTACCCTATCCTTCCAACATTACAGCTCTCTGTTAAAAAATGTAAGAAATTATCCTTCAAAATATATACACTATCATATGTGTATATATCAAAATATATACACATACATATTTAAATATGTAAAGAATATTAGAAATTGTCTAGGCCATCTCTTTAAATATAAAATGGGATGAGAAAAATCAGACCTGGAGAGGTAATCATCACAAAGCAAGTGGCAGTCCTGAGATTCAGAAGAAATCACCCAGCTCCAAATTTAATGCTCTTCATTACTATTCCTCTTTTTATCAATGCACTAGCATGTCCCTTTCCTTTAGTATTAAGTGGTACAAACTCCAATAATTACTATAGGAAAACTTCACTATTCTAGTCTGTAGTAAGATTTTCAGGAGTCTAGCAATGATTCAGTCTGGCATAATGTTGTTTTTTGTTTTTTGTTTTTTGTTTTTAATCAGGTAATAGAATATCAAACCAGATGTGAATAGTCATTCTGTAATAACTAACAGGTTTTCCTGATCTCATAGCAGGTTATTCTGAGATTAGACTCCAATTCTGAGTTATTAATAGCTGAAAGCAGGGATAAGAAGGTTATTCTAAAATTTCCATATGCTTGCCTCCTCAGGTTCTGGGATGGAGTAGGAACTTGGTGAACACCAATAAAATTTGTTTGGTGGAGTAGTCATCAATAGCACATGTAATGGTTGTTTAGGAAAAATACCCTCCTTTTCTTTCTTTTCTATAACTTTCATTTCCCACCAGCTCTTGCACCTGTCTGCTGTCTCCTGAATGCCAGTGTGACTAATGAGTGCCAGAGGCAGCAGATGGGAAGGTAAGCTTTCCCTGTCTGCACTCTTATATTAGCCAGTAGGACTTCTTGTTCCTTCCCATAACATTCCACTCAATTGATCGCTAAACAGTCAGATACAATGTGAGAGTCATTTGGTACTCGTTCAATACAAGGATCTGCATCAGAGTTCACCCAAGACCCAGCTGAAAACGTAGTTTGACTTTACGTGCTAATCACACTTAAACCTCTGTCATCAGTCCTTTTCAGCCCCGCTTGTGATGCAGTGCATTGACAGCTCACTTCCTATGCTTTGCTCCAGACCTGGCTATTGGGATTTTATTAGAGTTGATGCAGTTTTATAACAGATCTACCCTAACTCCGACTTCAGAATCAACCTCATGATGCTACAGGCCGTATTAAATTGCTACCAGGTTCATAAAGGAATCCACCTTTCCATTTGTGGAAAAAGGCTCTGAATTTGTGGTGGGCAGGCACTCCTGGAACAGCACCCAATTATTCAGGAACTCATTTTCAAGTCAGAAGATCAGTAAGGTCTTCAGAATGTTCTTCTTTTCCTTCCAATAGTAGCTTTCCTTTTGGTCATTTTGCTGCTCATTAGAACCCTCAGTAGGGGGTCAAAGGAAAAGAAGTGAAAGTCAATTCTGCCTATTTAGGTGGTAGTGGATAACAAAGTATGCCATTGTACAATGCAGAAGATGTGGAAGCTACTGTTTATAATAAGACTTATGGATTATAAATTATAAATTTTTTTCACTTTTTGTAGCCATTTAGGTTTACTATCATCTTGATGGTTATTTTTTTTTTATCATAAAAGCAATGGTAATAAAAACCTAACCATCATCTATAGGTATGAAATAAAAATAAACCCTTTCTCCCCATCTTCCACAATCTCACTCCCAAGAAGTAATCCCTTTGGGGCATTTTTATTTTTAGATCTCCAAGTGGTGGGCTCCATTACTGTAAATAATATAGCCTATCTCTACTGTTTTATTTAACAACTCTACATGGTTATCTCTTATTGTCAACTGGAAAAGATAATGTTTTTCCCATTTATACGCTCCTCTCTTTATGCTCATTTTACTTTTTTTTAGCACTTCTATCACTTAACTTAATAACTTCAAATGTTAGGTGTAAAGACTTATATATACACATATACTATATCTGTCTATCCATCTATATCTATCTTTATCTATCTCTAGATACTTTCTTGACTCTTTACCATGTAAGGTAAAAAATTAGTGCCCATTATATATCTGTGTTTGTTCATGGAGTTGATTCTAAGAATTGAAACTCAGTAAGTTCTGTAAATATTATTTATTTAAGATGAAACAAGTGTGAATGTACCTGTGGAGAAGGTAATACTTTCTTTGAGTGAAAAACTAGAACCTCTTGAAGAATACCTCTACTAAAAAAACTCTTTTTACTCTCCGTCAGTTGTTCAAATTCATGACACTTTCTGTTTTGTTTCATGTATGTGCTATAACTTTCATATATAGTTTTTTCTCAAATTTCTGTTTTTTAAAATATTTTTATTGTCGTTAAAAGAATCATATCATTTTACTTTATCCCTAAATTTTGTAATTATACTGTTTGTTATAGAGAATTCACTTTCTTCTTGAAAACATATTTTTTCAGGATTCTCATTGCCTGTTCTTATTGGGCTCAGTTACTTTCAGCCTTATTCTCAGTAGCCATGCTGGGGTTTTTACTGCTTATACCCTTGGTTTAATCCCATAGTTCTAGAAACTCATGCATTGCTCTTTTTTTTTGAATTCTTTTTCAGTTTGCTATAGTATTTCCAAAAAAATATCTTTCAGAAATAATGGATAAGAGATAGGAGTGTTTGCATGCTTAAAAATATTGTGACTGCCCTCATGCTTTTCTGATACTCTAAGTATAGTATTCTATATTTAAATGATATTTTGGGGGATTGTGACGGGGGGAGAGAGAGGACAGAAAAGGCATTTGCTGCATTGCCTTTGGTATCTAATGATGTTGATTAGAAGTCTAGTGGCAATCTGTTCATTATCCTTTTGTTAGGAACACACACACACACACACACACACTTTTTATTCTTGAAAGCTTTTAGAAATTTTTTCCCTCTATCTTTGAAGTTTGAATTTTTCATTCACCCTGCTTGTCGTTCTATCAGCTCTAAATCTGAAGATTTGGGTCCTTCTTCAGTTCTAAACAATGTAATCAATTATTTTAAAACTTATTCCTCCCTTCCATTTTCTCTGCTCCTTCTTTGGGAAACATGCATTGGATATGTGTTGGGTACCCTACAATGATTTCCTGTCAACTTTTCTATTAAATTTTCTATCCTTTTATATATTGCTTTACATTCTGGGACGTTTCTTCAAGTGTTTATTATAGCCCTTGTATTGATTTTTTTAAATTGTTGATCATATTCTAACTTTCCAAAAATTCTTTCTTATACTCAGATTTCTTTATTTTTATATAGCAGCCTATTTTTATTTTATCAAATCAATATCCTGTTAAATCTCTCTGAGCATACTAAATAAAATATTTTCAAGTTCTGAACTATTCCTGCTTATTTGAAGTCAGTGGTTTTATTTATTTCAATTCTTCTTTGTGTGTGTGTGTGTGCTACTAGTTTTCCTCAAATTCTGAACATAATCAATTCTAAGATGCTCTTTCTTTTTTTTCTTCAAATATTTATATCTTTGAAATCAAGATGTATCTTAGAATTAACAGTATGTCAGAGTTTAACTGGTAGTGCTTTTTTTTTCTTTTGTGGTATATAAAATAATGTGTTCTATAGTTGTTAACTATCCTAATTGAAATGAAACAAATAATTTGGTCATCTGTAGTCAGTTTTTAATATTCATAAGAATTAGGTCAGCAGGCATGGGTTTCTTATGCAATTATTTAGGTTTATCTCTTCTAAGGGTATTTGCTTTCCAGGTAGTTGTGTGAGTTTTTTTTTTTTTTTGGTTGGCAGGCTTCATTTTTGTTTGCACAAATGGAACTAGCAGACAGCTATGTCTTACCCTAGTACCAAATTGAAGAGATCTGTCCTCTGAGTTGTGACACACACATAAGAACTTTGCTTTTCACATGGTGATTATTCAGTTGTTTCATGTAGTGTTGAGCCTGCAGGTAAACACTTCTACTAAGGGTTAGAAGTTAGGCATTAATTTTCATCACTATTCTCTAGAGAGATTATCTTCTTGATTTTTGCCTTTCTATCCATTCTTAATCTTTATACCATCTAATTGTCCTTAGAGGTTCTGAATTCTACTAGATCCCACCTAGGTAGCAGCATTGTCTTGTTAGTGTTTTGACTCTGGTTTCCTCCACTTTAATTTGTCCGTAATATTTTATCATATTAAGTTATGCTGCTTCTTTATTTAGGTCTAGGGTTGGTGGTTCTCACCCTTGTCTGCACATTGCAATCACCTGGGGAGCTTTATAATACATTGATCCCTGTATCCCCCTCCTAGAGATTCTGGTTTTGAGTATAGACTGGCTAAATCTAAGGTATAGTCTAGATTGAAAGCTACTGTCTCAGAGCAACTATGAAATGTAAAGCATCAAGGAGAGGCAGCATAAAGTATCTATTACCAGTTCGACTCCTATAGCCAAGTTGCCTGCATTGAAATCCTAGCTCTACCACTCAGTATCCGTATGGTCCCAGGCAAGTAAATTTCTCTTTGACTCAGATTTTTACATTTATAAATTGGGGCCATAATCATAATAATGGTTCATAGGATTGTTACACAGTTTCAATAAATTAATATTTAACAACACTTAGATCACAGTGTTATATAAATATAAAATAGTAAGTATACCAGCTGCTGAACATTATTTCTCCTATCTCTTAAGTTCTTCACTTGCCACTTTCCAATACTTTGAACCCTGTCTTTTCTCTGAGTCTGTCATTCCATTCATAGCTTCATCTACTTCCATAAGTATACTAGATTCCATAGTCCAGCACTTAGGTTGGTCTTTTTGTTTTTGTTTGTTTTTGCCAGTGCTCTTGATTTTGTAGCCCTGCTGTCATTCTGATGCTGCAGACCACCCACTGAGTCATCCTTCAATCCTCCTTCTTCACTCTTCACTTGGACTATTGAATGCTGTTGAGAAAAATGGTGTCATTACAAATTCATGGTCTGGTGCACTACTTAGGTTCTCTGCACAACTCTAATTTTTTCCATGTGTCCCTGGTGGACCCTTCCATTTCCCACAGTGATTTCTCCAAGGTTCTCTCTTTGCAGTCTATCTGTTGAGACTCTTTTCTATCTCAGCAAGCAACTTTGCCTCCTACTTCATTAAAATATTAGAGGTTATCCATTGCAGACTTCCTTGCCTTTCTACACATAGATCAGTTAGTGTACTCAGCCTTACCTTGATACCTTCCAGTATCAAGGAAGAGACATTCCTCCTGCTCAAAGAGAATTTACATGTTTGTTTTTGTTCTTGGCCATTCTCATTCTCTCCGTCTCTCTCTTTTTCCTCGCCTGTGTTTGAACCTTTTCATCTTCTTCACCCGGATTCTTTCCTTTGATTTATAGATGTTACAGCCTCCCATAAAAAAAAAAAAAACCCTTCCCTCTAAAAATTACAACCTCCATTTCTTCACTTCACAGCCAAGCTACTCCAAAGAATATTATACACTTTCCTTTCTTCCTATCTCGGTTCCTCTCACTGTCATCCTACTGAAATTAAATGTCTTTAGCAATGCTGTTTGATGACCTATCTGCCCAATCAAATAAACTCTTCTTGATCTTCAACCTGTTAGGCTTATCTATGGCAGTTGGTGTAAAGTACACTTCTCTCTTAAAATCACTGCTCCTGTGACATCTGAAATATTGTTCTCCTTCTTTGGTAAACTTTTTCAGTCTTCTCTGAGGGTTTCTTTTCTTTTGTCTGCTCATTTAGTGTTGATGTGTTATAACTTGTGCTTTGTTATCTAGAGTGTCTCCTCCACTGCCATATTGTGGTATTGCTATATATAAGCTGTAGCTCATAAATGTTCATCTGTAGCCTAGAACTCACCCTAAACTCTGCTACTTTAGATAAAGCTGATAGAACTTTGCCCTTTGGGTGGCCTAAGGAACCTCAAAATTGAGCTAATTTTCTTTAACCTAATCTTGTTTTCTTTCCAATTTTACTAATTTCGGTAATTAGGGAATGACTTCCAAGACAAAAATCTAGGAATCACTCCTGACATCACCCTGACTTTCACTTCACACTGCAGAAGAGTGTTTAAGTGCAGTTACTTCTACTTCTATAACCTCTCTCATGTGCCACCCCATTACCTACCTCCATTACTCTTGTATTGACTCAGAATTTGATCTTTTATTGGCCAAGCTTACTGCCATTTTCCTCTGTTTTTCCTACCTCCATCCAAGACTGCTTCTTCCAATCCATTCTTCACAAAAGAATTCTTCCTAAAAGTCTTGTGGAAGGAAATGAACATTTATCTGTTGTAAAATGATGATTAAAATTGTTTTGTCACATTCTTTATAATCATTATAAAGAGTGACTTGACCCATTCTGTGGGAGAGGTGAGATTATTTCATCTTCCAGGGAATGGAGATCAAGCAATTATGTTTTTCTGAAGATACAGTCCATCTTGCACTGAGGAAGAAGAAGCCAGCTTTCCTCATGCTAATGGTTTGAACTACTGAACTCTAGTTTTAATGGCCATTCAAGTTGCTTTTGTGACAGAAGAGAAAATAATATAATTTTCAGGGGAATAGAGATTTGTGTGTGTGTGTGTATTTGTGTTTTCTAGTAAGTAGTATAGAAATTCTCGAGGTGTAGTCCCTGGACTGGTAGCATAATTATCATCTGGGAGATACTGAGAAGCACAACTTGGGTCCTACCCCAAATTTGAATTAGAAATTCTGGCTATGGGACATTGGCAAAATGTAAAAGCCTTTCAGGCAATTCTGGTGCAAGCTAAACTTTGAGAATGATTGACCTGCTATATAGTGGGTGTTGATTAATCATTTGTTGAGACAAAAGGAAAAATATTGGTATCAAGGAATAATAGAGACTTGAGGTTATTGATTGCTAGAAGGGCAATATGGAAGGGCCCAGGAAACATGAGTCAGAATTCTTTCCAGTTAGTTGCTATCTTCCTGTGAGAGAGACTTTCAAGTTGCCTACACCTGGGACCTGAACCCCTTGATTGTCTGGTCTTTAAAAGAGTAGACCCAACTCTTCATTTGCACCAAGGACTTTTTGCAATTTTCCAGGACAGCTGTAACTCCAAGGGCAGCCCATGGGACACCAGTCATGGGGGTTGCCAGGAGCTTTTAGCATGGGGCTGTGAGTAGTCTGAGCTGGGTCAGGAAGGGGAGGATGTTGTCATTACAGGTGGCACCATTTCTGATGGTGTTAACATGTGAGTCTGGCTGCAGCTTAGGTTTCATCACAGGCATAATGGCACACACAGACTAGACCCAAGCATTTTTTCCCCACATCACTTTTACTTAATTCTAGATGGCACTCTATCACCAACAGAGTGGTTCAGGAGGTTAGAAAGAAACTCTTCCTAAGTGCCTGGGATGGCAGAGTAACCTATAATCCATGATTAAGACTTGAAGGTAGAAAGCATCAGAAGAGCTGCATTCAAAGCACTGAAGATGTAAATTTTTCGTGGCTAAAACACCAGAAGGGTAGTGATTCTGATGTGATTTTTTTTAAGATGCTCCAGTCTGATGTTGACCCTCATTGGTTTCCCCAAGGGAGCCATGAAACATGATTCACAAATCCATCCTTCTTGATCCAACTTTTTTCTCTCTCTCGTTATTTTTGATCCATCTTTCTTTAAAAAAAAAAAAAAGGTCCTATTGGCAATTAGAAATAACATTCATCCACTTCTCTTCAGAAAAGTTTTCCTCTTGTTTCTGAAGCAAATAATTATTGAAAGTAGAGGTTTGGAGGGGCACCTGGGTGGCTCAGTTGGTTAAGCTTCCGACTTCATCCCAGGTCATGATCTCGTGGTCCGTGAGTTCAAGCCCTGTGTCGGGCTCTGCACTGACATATCAGAGCTTCAGATTCTGTGTCTCCCTCTCTCTACTCTGTCCCTGCTTGCACTCTATCTCTCTGTCTCTCAAAATTAAATAAATATTAAAAAAATTAATAAAAAAAAGAAAGAAAGTAGAGGTTTGGGGGTGGAGAGTGATTTTCTAGTGCTAGCAAGGAAGCATGTAAACCTTAAACAGGGAATACTACTATGATCCTTCAAAAACATCAGATTCATGAGTGCAGGAAATGTTGGAGGCAAATGGGATGGTTCAGAGGCTCCCATCCTGACCCTACGTTGAGCTTATCCATATCCCCAAACTGACTAACACTTCAATCTTTGTACTTAATACCTAAACATTGTTGAACAAGTCTTTGGGCAAGAAGAAAACTGGGGAGCTGGGAGATTTGTGTGTGTGTGTGTATTTGTGTTTTCTAGTAAGTAGTATAGAAATTCTCGAGGTGTCACTCTCCTGAATGTCTCTGAAGTTAGTGAGAGGGGTTCTGCATACACCCTGACACTAGAGGCCTGGTTCAGAGAACACTAGTTAAGGAGCTTTAAACATAGGAGGCGTTCATTAGATACACTTGAGATCACCGTGGACTGGTGTTTCTCAGTGAACCACATTTTAATTCAGCCTGCTAAAAATGGAATACTCTCCCCAACTCTGATAAACACTGGTCGGGGGTGGGGGGTGGGGGATGTGTGGCCAGTTCCTGCAAAAATGTTGCCCCACCCATCCATCCACAAGAGCTGGTGTAGAGGAAAACCACAACACTTGCTGAGACTCCCAAACACTTGCTGGGCTTCCTGGGAGCCAACTGCTGGGGAGAGCAGATCCCAGTATCCCACCCAGAAGGGACTTGCTCAGCCTATTCTCGCTAGCATGGTCCAGAAGATCCACATGAGACTATAATAAGGAAGGCACATCTCTGGGGGAAGCATGGGCGTAGGGGCAGAGTATGAGCCTTCTCTGGACAACTTTGAAAGAGGACCACGTGAGGCTGTCTTTGGAGCTTACATGTGTCCCAGGACTACCTGGGTTTCTGAGTAGAAGTGGCAGGGCTGGGAGAAAGGGAGTAGCCTTTCTTGGTGGGTTCACAAGAAATGGTTGTATTTAAATCGTTCCATGGAAAATATGTATTCCGAAGAATAACCTTGCTAAGGCCAGAATTAGGTAACTGTTAGGCCAGAAGTTTTTGAAATGAGAGTTGTGGGTGGTCAGTGGTTGGAGTCAGTAAGTTGTGGCCAGAACCAGAAAGTAGGCAGAGAA
The DNA here is from genome assembly GCF_046562875.1 of Panthera onca. NCBI lineage: Eukaryota > Metazoa > Chordata > Mammalia > Carnivora > Felidae > Panthera > Panthera onca. Next base: position 61,695,949 of record NC_138347.1, read on the forward strand.
TCTCACTGTGAACTGGAACCAAATGTAACCTGTTTAAATACAAGGCCCACCCTCTTAGAAGAACACATACTTGAGGACCTTCCACATTTTTCCTGTTCACATTCTGAGCTTTGATACCTACATAAAATACAAAGCATATGCTATGAAACCTTACCTCCTTTTAGGGGCTGAACCTCTCAGAACCCTCAAATTAAGCTCCATGAACTTTGATTTCAGGGACTTCCCAAGATCCAGGGAGTGGAAAGAAATGGAGAGTGAAAGTATAAGCCAAGAGTAATGTTTTCTCTCACCATGACTGAAATGTGGAATGTGTTCAGGGTGAGAACACAAATATATCTGAATGACCCTGAACATTTGAAAAAGTCCCAGAAATAGCTCATATATGAAGTTAAGGACCCAAGAGTGAATAAATAATAAAAGTGTTGCCAAATAGTGGCATAACCTCTGAAAACATGTAATCCTTTTGTGTTCCCCACCATGGTGATGAATAAGAAAGTAGTTCTGAGAGACTGATCTTGTGACTCTCTCACAAGAGACAGATCTTGTGACTCTACTCACAAAGTAGAGGAGGAGGAGGAGGAGGAGGAAGGGGAAGGGGAAGGAAAAGGCCAAAATCTATGCATGGGATAGAAGACCTTCTAAATCCAAACCCTAATAATTTCTGTAGCCTTAGCTCCCAACACATTCATGGTTCCCCAGTCGGTGCTAGCCCATGGTGAGCACTCAGTATCAAGGTACATAAGGTAAAGTCTTCTGTCTGGATAATACCTTACCTTTCAAGAACACACCAGGGCTATGGAGCCTTTTTTCACTTTCCCCCTCCCCAGGCATAACATTTATTATTATGTACTTTTGTAATAGGAGCCATGAGACTTTAAGCTCCTTATGCAACAAATCTATCATTCCACTCTGTGTTCTCTGTAACCTAGCCTAGTCCCAGGTATTCAGAGAATACATAAAAAATATTGAATGCATGAGTGAGTGAATGAATAAACAAGAAGTCGAAGGACAAGGCTCTGTAGGACCTTAAGCAAGAACATATTTTTAAACCAAGACCAGGACTGAAAATTAAATATAAAAATTTTAGTCCCTGCTCTGCTCAAAACCCCACCACAAATCTATGTTCCATGAATCCTTTTTCACTTTGTTTTGCATTGAATATCTGTAGCTATATATAAAGTGAACGCCTGGTGAGTGGGTGGATGGCGGTGTTCACTCTTATTTAGCAAAATGTGAATATGTCAGAATTACAGAAAATAGAAAGAAAGAGGTTTATGCAAAGCTGTCATTTCTCATGTCTGTTTTTTTTTTTTTAAGCTGAGATGGTGCCGAAATGGTTCAAACTTAATATTCACATCCACTTTATCACATTAAATATGATCATTAGCAAACAGTGTTTGGATAGTAGCTATTTCCTAACTGACAATAACCATCCGGTGGTACCCACTTTCCCATATGCCTTGGACTGATACAATTCAGATAGTCTGGAAAACAGTGGGAGGAAGGAAGCAATTAGCAATGAAGGGGAAGCTGAGGGCAGGGGATAGGTACCAATTTTATCTCACATAAGAATATCCCTATACCTATTCTTTTGAAATTTATGGGTGGGGACAGAAGTACTATTTTTAAGTCTGTTTCATATCCTCAGTCGGCATGCAGTCCTGACCATAGGATGAGTGGCAGGAAACCTTGAGGGTGGGCACTAATGTTTAAAATAAGCTCAGGTCATAGACTAAGAAAACAGGAAGAAATTAACTCTAGAATACTGTGGATGTGGAAGAAGCTGGAAAAGTGGACAGTGGTAATGCTAAAAATTCAGTGTCCCAAGCAGTATTTTATAACAGCTACTTACCCCCACCCACCCTTAGCACCGCTTCACTGCCACCAGCAATATCTTTGCCACATGGGGTGGAAGGTGGGGAGAGGAGGGGTGGGGGTGGGAAGGAGGCCTGTCCCTCAGGGTTTCTACACGCTGCAGAAGATTCTTGAGCCATAGCATCACCCAGAAAGACAGAGGGAAAGAACGTATTTGGCAATAGTTTGTGAATACTGAGACCCAAAATATGGATGATTTGACTGCATTCTTAATTTTAGGATTAGCAAGTTACAAACACTGTTTGTTCACTAAATTACTGTCATGCTCTTTCTAAGCATTCAGCTGGATTACATTACCCAAATTTCTCCCACCTCCAGGTAGATGGGGTTTTGTGCTGAGTTCTCGCCGAAGGAATATGGGCAGAAAAGGTTGATGCCATTTTCCAGACCCAGATCATAATCCACTATTGGGTCTTTCCTCACTCATAGCCCATGTGGAGCAGCATCTGAGCCTGTAGAGGAGGGAGGTGCCCCAACACAGATAGGGTCTGGGTCATTATATGATCTCATCTTTTTATTTTTTTCATGTTTGTATGTGTGTGTGTGTGTGTGTGTGTGTGTGTGTGTGTGTGTATGTATATATATACATACACACACACACACACACACACATATATATATTTAATGTTTATATATTTTTGAGAGAGAGAGAGACAGATTGTGAGTGGGGGAGGAACAGAGAGGGAGACACAGAATTCAAAGCAGGCCCCAGGCTGCAAGCTGACAGCAGAAAGCCCATTGCGAGGCTTGAAACCACAAACCCTGAGATCATGACCTAAGCTAAAGTTGGACATTTAACCAATTAAGCCACCCAGGCACCTCTTTATTTATTGTTTAGAGAGAGAGAGAGCACGCATGCACACAAGCTGAGGAAGGGCAGAGAGAGAGGGAGAGAGAATCCCGAGCAGGCTCTGCACCATCAACACAGAGCCTGATGTGGGGATGGAACTCATGAACCACAAGATCATGACCTGAGCCAAGCTCAAGAGTCGGACACTTAACCATCTGAGCCATCCAGGCATCCCTTATATGATCTACTTATAAGGTAGCCTACCAAACACAACATTCATTCCTTCTGAGCCATTTGGATTTTATATGGCATTCTATGAATCCACTGATGTTTGGAAGTTTATCCCTTGAGGTAGAGATACAGCTACTGCCTCCAAACATTTTGCAAAAATGATTCAAACAGTCACACAAATGATGTCTTCCATGTACTGTCACTTTCAGGAGAATCTTCTTCACCTCTCCTTCCCATTGTGGGTATGCAAGCAAACTGTTCATTCAGAACGTCAAAACTCACTTGTGGCTAGAATAGCCATGATATTTAAATAGCCAAGGAATCCACAGAGCAATTTTTTTGGAGAAAAAGTACAAAGAATTGAAGGGACATGATGAGCAATGCTTTTAGTCATTGTGGCATTCTTTCTCCCATTGATACATTCATGTAATTTCCACTAACGTGCCAGGTCCAAATGTATGCAGCCTTCCCCATAGTTCCTGAAAGCTCTGGGATTTAACTAGAATAATGGGGCAATTTAAATAGCTGTGGGCTTTCAATTTAAATCTGGATGTTGAAGTGAGGTTATTAAACAAATAGAAAAATAATGAATCTCTGTATATCTGAATTGTAGTCATGGGAGTTGAGAAGTTTGATAGGGACTAGGGGACACATACAACAGGGATGCTGGTGAGCAAAGAATTTCCTCAATGTCCTGTTGCATATTTGAATCTTAATCTAACTACACAGCCCTCTTACTTACCTGAGTGATGAGTTAGAAAGTAGTACTCCAGGCAAGAGCAAGAATAATCTCTAAAGTCTGACGGTTTCCCCATGTGCCTTCTGTTCATTGCTTGCTCTGTCTGAATTTTCTGTTGTCTCTACCCAAAGATCAAAAGGAAGTTTTTTTCTTCAACAAAGATGATCCCATTGCTAATTCCCTTACTACATTTCCTTACTTTTCTGCTTCCCTTGTGGCACTCAGGAAATGTAGTAAATACAAAAGTAAAAGTTCACTTAAGAACTACGCATAATTACAGAGTGAAAGAAATCTGTGTACCTGCCCAAGTAGTTGAGGGAACCAAAATGCTGGACTTCAGCCAGCCAAATTGTTCCCTGCTGGATTCTGGGACAGAGGGAAAGGGATTCTGTCTACTCATCCTTGCCTCGGCAGACAGTCAACTGCTAGGAACAGAAAAACAAATTGTTGGTAACTCTTCCCTGTCTTATTTTCAGGAAGATTTCTTTGAGGGTCCTGAATGCCCACAGGGCACCATGGTCACAGTCAGCAACTGCTAAGCCATGCCTTTGACCTGTACCTATTCCCTCCCTGGATATCTTTTTTTTTTTTAACTTTTTTTTGGTTTTAAAACCTCTTCCCCCATACATACACCTCTTGAGTATTGCTTTCTAGCAGGTTTCCTGCCAGCTACTTTTCTCCATCTCAGAGACACCCTAAACAATGGTGCTACCTCAATGTGGAAGCAAGACCTTTGAGTGAGAGTTTGGAGAACAATTTCCCAAGAAAACTACTCATCATTAGTTATATTATTGTTCACAAACATATTCCCTTCCCTGTAAGAATTCTACCTATTGTTAAGCTCAGCTGTGTGATTACTTGGGGTAAAGAAACGTGAGCACTCATGATATATACTACCACATTCCAGAAGCGTTAGGAAGCACTGTGAAATTCTGCCAGCTTTCTTTTTTTTCTGCTTCTGCCTCCTGCCATGAAAATGGTACATCCCACACAGATATTTCTTCTTTAGCCTGGGTCCAGGAATAAAAAGACACATGGAGCAGAGCCAAATGGATTCAAACAGAGACACAGAATCTGCAGCCAACCTGCAGCCACCAATATATAGAATGTGGTCTGTTATAAGCCACTAAGATTTTGGGGTTGTTTGTGGATTAATCAGGAAAGCTGATTAATATACCACATGTTTAGGAACATTAGGTATGGATTTTGTGAATGAGAGATGAAATTTATTGGGATAAACCCCTGTAGGGTTTTTGTTTGTTACAGCTGTAAGTAATTACCCTTATATACCTATCCTTTTTCCCTTTCAATAACCTAGGACACTCATTAGCCCCTGAAATGGAGGAGCTATGATGAGGTAGAGGGGAAAGATGCCAGGTCCTCAAAATGGGTAGGATTAAAAGGAACCAACTTGAGCCTTCTCCAAAAAGCTGGACAGTGGTGAACATCTACCACTCCCTTCTACTGTAAGTCAATACATTACAAGTAGAGTAAAGTAGCTTTAGTGTGTGTCTTTGTAATAGCTACAGAGATAACTTGGCTTTTCTTTTTTATCTTTCCTCGTATTTTACTCCCAGGTTTGCTAGGTACTGTTTCTTAGCAACATGATTTTGGAAGAAACAAGGTTCTTTCAAGCTGGCACTGCAACCTGAAGATGCTCTTTCCGATGACCTCTATATTCCCTAAGAAGCTTCTGAGATTCTCTATTTCTCACTCGAGTCTTTTGAGTTATTCTGTCTCCATGATTCAAGCATATGTCAACCTTTCTACATGCTTTTCTCCAGCTCCTGCTCTTAATTAGACCTAAGATTTCTTATCCTAGCTTTGCTAGCTTTGCCTTTTGGTATCTGCTTTTGTCAATTTACTCCTCCTTTTTATCTCTCTCCTCATTATATATCCATCTTAATACTAACCTGTACATTAGGAGACGCTCCTGCATGAATCTTTTGTGGTTCTGCATATTTTGTGACTGACAAGATTCTGTTCTAGATGATCTTTTCGAGGATGTATATAGCAAACAGCCTTGGAAAATCGAGATAATATCTTGGTCCAGAGAAGAGGGCAGGTTTGTAAAGATAATGTCTTCCTCCAGGGTAAATGTTGGATGGGTTTGCTTGCAGACCACTATAAAAGACTGGAGTCTCCTAAGCTCAGGCTTCCTCAGCTGTGACAAAAACAAACAAACAAACAAAGCCCAACTGTGCCACTTCACAGCATTCTTCTATGCATACCTGTGTTACCCTTGGAGGTCTTAGAGGACATGGGGAACTGGCACAAACAAGAATCCCATGCTACCTGATGTGCTATAAGTAATAAAATCTTTTGTCTCTCACCCAGAAGTCCCATGTCTTCTGCCAGTATCCATAAAACTATAGCAGGTAATTTTTTAGCTTACAAGTTGAGCAAAATCTTGGACCCTTCATAGTTCGTAACATATACCACCTTCTATAGAATTAAAATTTAAATTATGATATATAATTTATCATGAATTAGTACCTATAAGTATCCATGTTTACATGTATTACATAAGATACCACTTCCTTTTAAAATGGTATTAAATCAATACAACCACAACACACACAAACACAATTATCATTGTATCCCCAAATATTTAGTGTAGTTCCTCACTTTTTTCTTTTTTTTTTAATGTTTATTATTTATTTTTTGAGAGGGAAACAGAGACAGAGTGTGAGTGGGGGAGGGGCAGAGAGAGAGAGGGAGACACAGAATCTGAAGCAGGCTCCAGGATCTGAGCTGTTAACACAGAGCCCAATGCAGGGCTCGAGATCATGACCTGAGCTGAAGTCAGATGCTCAACTGACAGAGCCACCCAGGCACTCCTTCCTCACTTTTATAAAAGGTCTATTGAATGATTGAATGAAATGAAAACTGGGGAAAGAATTATACATTTTGCTATAGAATTTATCAACCCATTTATACTACTGAGCTGCTCAACAGAATGGAGGAAAGCCAGCATTGACTTCAGGCCTCCAAAACAGCAATCCAAATTTAGTAGCTATCTCCCAGAAGTGGATGCGTTAGTTTTATTAAGAATGTATGGAGGGGGGCGCCTGGGTGGCGCAGTTGGTTGAGCATCTGACTTTGGCTCAGGTCATGATCTCACAGCTCCTGAGCTCGAGCCCCGCGTCAGGCTCTGTGCTGACAGCTCGGAGCCTGGAGCCTGCTTCAGATTCTGTGCCCCCCTCTCTCTCTGCCCCAACCCACTTGCATTCTGTCTCTGTCTCTCTCAAAAATAAATAAACATTAAAAAAAAAAAAGAATGTATGCAGGTATCTCATCTCTACCTATCAAGAATAGGGTTGGGAATTTGTCCTTCTCAGTGAATGTTTTTAACTGCCAAGCCCTGACTACACTATCAACTATACACTATAAGCATTGATTCTTGAGTACCTCATTAAAAAAAATTTTTTTGAGCACCAATTCTTTGTAAGGAAGTATTAGGCTTTTGGGGCTTAAACATGTAAACAGGCAAATTATAGTTCAAAAAGTAGTAAATGGTAGAATACAATTAAAAACTCCACAGAAGCAGAGAAAGGCAACCAATCCAAAAGAGAGGGGCAACCAAGCCTAAGGACTGAGGAAGGGGGTATGTACAATACCACTATTTATATCCTTAAAAAAATTTTTTTAATGTTTATTTTTGAGAGAGAGAGACAGAGTGAGCTGGGGAGGAGCAGAGAGAGACGGGGACACAGAATCCGAAGCAGGTTCCAGGCTCTGAGCCATCAGCACAGGGCTTGAACTCATGAGCTGCGAGATCGTGACCTGAACCGAACTTGGACGCTTAACCGACTGAGCCACCCAGGCGCCCCACCAATATTTATATCAAAACCTAACTTAGGGGCTGCATCTTTTATTTTACTTGTGGCTTCTTAGACCTTGATTTTACTGTATTGATGCAACCATCCATTCCTTTTTTCTCTGTCCTGATATCCCACTTTAGCCTTTCTTACCAACCTTTTGCTCCTGTAAAAAGTCCTTGATTTGGTTTTTATCCCTCATAGAATTTTATTTCAGGCTTCTTATTTTCATGTTCTGCTCTGGGTTTCCTGGTGTTAACCACACAGAGTCATCCCTGTTTGGTTCTAATGCAATCTGTGGTGGGCCGTCTATGTCTCTAAAAGCTCCTGGCATGTGTTCTAATGTTCAGACATGTTTAGGAAGTTCTACTCTAGGATCTTCTACAACTCTAGCAATTCTGAATTGAAATGGATTATGCATACCTTCAGCTTTTCTTTGTATCTGGTTTTTGCCCAGTTAGTTTCTTACTAACTTACTTTGACTCCCTTTCCTCCCACTCTGCATTTTGATTTTTCAGAGAATATAGGAGCTCTGGCTAGGACAGTATGTTGTTTTGATTAAGAGTTAACAATGTCGTTCTGAAGAAAGAAGTAGAATCCAGGTGTTTTTTGTCTCTATCAGTAGGACTTGCACAAAGTCTCACAAGGTATAGAAAATCATAAGCAGGATTTAATGCTAACCTCTGTCCATCTTAGACCCAGTGGAGAAGAAAAAGGATGTAGGGGGAGAGGGAATGAGAAAAGATTACAGCTTTCCACATCTCCTGGTAAAATAGCATAAATAGAAAGTGGAGAAAAGACGGAGTTGCCATGGCAGCCTGAAGCTCCCCACAGAAACCATGACCTTCCTTGTCCAACCACAGGAGGAAGAATACATTTCTGAATGAGTTCCAGCAGATACTATGGTGGCTTTGTGGACTAGGGGTATACCTCTGCTCCAGTGAGATAGCCAAGGTGGGACTCTGCTTATTTATGTAGCAAGCAGCACATTCCTACTGAGTATGATCAGACATCCAGTAGCTAGGATGCCCCATTAGAAGGAACCCACTGGGGTGCCTGGGTGGATCAGTCAGTTAAGCATCTGACTTTGGCACAGTGTATGAGTTTGAGCCTCGCATTGGGCTCTCTGCTGTCAGTGCAGAGCCTGCTTTGGATCCTCTGACTTCCGATCTCTCTACCCCTCCCCCACTCACTCTCTCTCTCTTTCCCTTTCAAAAATAAATAAACATTAAAAAAAGAAGAAATCCACCAATATATCAAAAATATGTAACTATAAGTCAGGCACACTCTTATATTTCAAACAAACATTTTTACATGTAAAGCCAAAGAGCAGAATTCTAATCATGTTGCAGCAATCAGATTTATATTTAAGTCTTTTAGCCTGCAAGCTAATTTAGGAGATAATCTAAAAACCAGAGAAAGTATTATTACGACATGGTATTTATTTGGGTATCCAGGTACTCTTAAAAGCACTGCCCTGAGGATTCCTTCCAATTAAAGTTTCTAGGGGCACCTGGGTGGCTCAGTCGGTTGAGCGTCCGACTTCGGCTCAGGTCATGATCTCGCAGTCTGTGAGTTCGAGCCCCGCATTGGGCTCTGTGCTGGCAGCTCAGAGCCTGGAGCCTGCTTTCGATTCTGTGTCTCCCTCTCTCTCTGCCCCTCCCCTGCTCATGCTCTGTCTCTCTCTCTGTCAAAAATAAATAAACATTAAAAAAAAAAAAGTTTCTAGTGGAGCACTGAGTAGGCTAAGTGTGTCCAGGGATCCCTATCTTCATGACACTGTAATCTGAGACCTGGGGGCTGCTGTTTGATCAACTGATCAACTAATACACTAACTGTCTATTTGATTCATTAATTTATTAAACATTGGTTGAATTCCTGAGATGTGCTAAGGAGTATGCTAACTGGTAAGGATATAGAGATAAATAATGAGGGAAAACCCACCATCTCAGGAAGTTTTAGATATAGATAAAAAGTTATTGTTTCAAAACATCGTGATAAGTGTTATAATTATCAAAGAAGTATATATATATATATATATATATATATATATATATATGCATAAGTAAGCATAATTATGCATAAAGGAGTGAATACCTCATCTCTGCTGGGAGTGAGGAGAGATTAGAGTCAGGAAAAAGTTATTGGTGGCTCAGCCCGATTTTGAAGGATTTAGTAAGAATTTCTCAATTATAAAATGTTGGAGAGGGTGCAACCAGCAGGGGTTACACAAGCTAAAGAAGTATGAAGATATACAATACAAATGATGCAGATAAGTAAAAAAAAAAAAAATACATGTATGGGAAGGAGACACTGGTGAGAAAGCAAAAGGCCAAATCAAGGGGGCTTTTGTCATCATGCTGAAGAATTGAGACATTATTCTGCATATTATGAGGGGAGGAGTGGTTAAAACCATAAAACTGTTGTCCTCAAGTGTGTGTGTGTGTGTGTGTGTGTGTGTGTTTCAGAAACCCTTCAAACACTGGGAGTGGGAAGTCATTGAGAGGCTCTGGTGTGATTGCCAACAGGGACACCAGTTAAGAAGTAATGCCTGAAACATGCAGAAAAATGAACCTGGGCCACTTTCTTACACCATAAACAAAAATAAACTCAAAATGGATGAAAGACCTAAATGTAAGACAGGAAACCATTAAAATCCTACAGGAAAAAACAGGCAACAACCCCTTTGACCTCAGCCATAGCAACTTCTTACTAGACATGTCTCCGGAGGCAAGGGAAACAAAAGAAAAAATGAACTATTAGGACCTCATCTCATCAAGATAAAAATTTCTGCACAGTGAAGGAAACAATCAACAAAACTAAAAGGCAACCGGCAGAATGGGAGAAGATATTTGCAAATGACATATCAGATAAAGAGCTAGAATCCAAAATCCATAAAGAACTTATCAAACTCAACACCAAAAAAAACCCCACAAATAATAATAATAATCCAGTGAGGAAATGGGTAAAAGTCATGAGCAGACACTTGTCCAAAGAAGACATTCAGATGGCTAACAGACACATGAAAAGATCCTCAACATCACTCATCATCAGGGAAATACAAATGAAAAACACAACAAGATATCACCTCACACCTGTCAGAATGGCTAAAATTAACAACTCAGGAAATAACATGTTGTCAAGGATGCTAAGAAAGGGGAACCCTTTTGTATTACTGGTGGGAATGCAAACTGGTGTAGCCACTCTGGAAAACAGAGAAATTTAGAAATTCCTCAAAAAAAAAAAAAAAATTAAAAATAGAGCTAACCTATGACCCAGCAATTACATTACCAGGTATTTATCCAAAGGATACAAAAATGCTGATTTGAAGGGACACGTGCACCTCAGTGTTTATAGCAACATTATCAACAATAGCTAAATTATGGAAAGAGTCCAAATGTCCATCGATTGATGAATGAATAAAGAAGAAGTGGTATACACACACACAAACACACACACACACACACACACACACACACACAATGGAATATTACTCAGTGATCAAAAAGAATGAAATCTTGCCATTTGCAACTCATGGATAGAACTAGAATGTATTAGCTAAGTGAAATAGATGAGTCAGAGAAAGATAAGTAGCATATGATTTCAATGATATATGGAATTTAAGAAATGAAACATGAACATAAGGGAAGGGAAAAAAATAAGATAAAGACAGAGGAAGGCAAACCATAAAAGGCTCTTAAATACACAGAACAAACTGAGGTTGCTGGTGGGGTGTTGGGTGGGAGATGGACTAAATGGGCAATGGGCATTAGGGAGGGCATTTGTTGGGATGAGCACTTGGTGTTATATGTAAATGACGAATCACTAAATTCTACTCCTGAAACCATTATTACACTCTATGTTAACTAACTTGAATTTTAAACAAAATTAAAAAGAAAAGTAATGGCTGATATAGTTATGACAGGTATCAGCAGTAAGACTTGGAGATATGAGAAGATATATTTTAGAAGTGATATGACAGGATGACAGTGTGACTGTGGAGATGTGGAAAGGAAGGGGTTTATGTTCTGGCTTGGGTACTTGGGTGAAGAAGTTCTTCACCAAAGCAGGGAGGATGGGGAGTTGGAGATGATGAGTTACGTTTAAATGGGGTGAGTTTGAAATGCATGTGGAACATCTAGAGAAAGATGTCTGATGGATAGTTCCATATGCAAAGAGTGATATACACTAATGATATAAATTTGGGACTTGTGGCTAAAAATTGAGTAGTTCATCAGATCTTTCATGGAGTATATTAAAGTTAATGATTAAATACAACATTCTTGACTGGTGTTTCTCAAGTTTTAGTGTGTTTATTTCAAACCCATGTTGAAGGATCAGCTGTAACATAATACAGGGATACTTAATATGATAAGGGAAAGAACTGAAGGAGAATTGGGATGTGTTACCTCAAACAAGAGGAAGGGGAATAGGAATCCAGCAAGATGTAACTACTCTGGAGGTCCAGTTTGCTCTGAGACTTTACAAATCAGATGTGAGGCTATGGACAGAATAACTGTCCACCACCATCTCTCATGCAGCATTTCAACTGCTTCCCTAAGAATGCACATCATCAGATCCACTCGTGGACTGTCATAGAGAGATTATGCTATTGCAGCTGTCCCCAACTTCATACTTCCAGATCTTCATGGACCCAATCCAGTTTTCCTGGATGTCTGTTCCAGTCTCTGTGAACACCTGTCATGATGCTTATTTCCTTTCAGTGAAGAAGTGGGAGAGATTCCCTTACAGTAAATTATTTAGGAAACAAAATATAGGGCCAGGAAGTTTAGACTATAGCTAGAAATGAATCTGGACTTTGGCGATCACAGATCTGGCTTCAAATTCCTGCCCTTACTAAGTATCAGCTTGGAAAAGTAACATGTCTGAGACAGTTTTCTTGTCTGTGAAATAGGGGTCATAATGCTACCTTTCTGAGGATAAAATGAAGTATCATGTAGAAAATGTCTAGGCACACTGGAGATGTGCAGTGATGTTGGCTCTTTTACCTATTTTAAGTGCTTTCTGAGAAGTGTTTTGCCTGAGTAAGGTGTGGTAGCTGCTTTAATGTAAGTAAACTCAGAAAACTGACTCCCCTATATAATCTTCACTGTAGGCTGAGTTCTGTTGGTTGCATGAGAAATTGACCAGTGGGAGGACCCTGGGAACTTCTTGGACCTTGTCTCCTCTGAGGGTTCCAAGGTTGAAACGAAAATTGAGAAAGAATCTGATCCCTTAGCCCCCCCCCCCCCCCACCCCGTTTCTACCTCATTTTATACATTCTCTGTCCGAATGCATTTTTGTCCTCTCCAGGTTCACATTAATATTTTGAAGGTCTCCTTTGTAGTGACTACACCTAGACTGCCATGCCTCCACCTAGAATCTGGTACTGAGGCTCATGGAGACCACTACACCCTCCTGGTTTCCATGGAGACCCTCCCGGACTCCCCTGGGCTAAGGGAAACCTGAGCATTTGTATTTAAAGGAGGGAAAGTGGGGGAAGGGATAGTAAAAGAGGAGGGGAGGAAACTGGAGTAAGGACTGTGGTGGTGGTGAGTCTGTGGGTGTTCAAGGACTCAAATAGGGAAATAGAAAAATCCCCGCACGAAGCCACCTCATGCTCTCAGGAGAAATCAAAAAGAAGGCAGCCGGAGGCAAAGAGGTGTTTATTCCATGCGTAAGAAGTATCTTCTATAGACTCATTTCTGATTTCAGGTTGTAAGGGACAGAATTAACACAGGCAACTGGGACACCTCTTTCCTTGTGGGGGGACTCCCAGCTGATAACGCTGCTCAGTTTCATTTCCAGGAAGGAGCGACTTATCCCTCAGCCCCAGTCTCAAGTCTTGTAGGTTCACTGCTGGCGTAGGAGGGGCCACACTTCTATGTGCCACTCTCCTCCTTTTCCTCTACACTGTCACTAAATGAAAGCTTTGGGATCTGGATTACCTGCTATTTATTGGCTGAATCCCTAGCAAAAGGTTGGGGGAGGAGGAGGAGGAGGTGGCTGGGCAGAATCTATGCTAAGATTGAATTGCACAAGGGTTCAGATGATGTCAGCTTTAATAAAGGTCTGACCTAGTGAATGTTAAATGTGGCTGAGTGATGAATCCTCAGAGGGGATCGATGGCAGAAACCTCTATGAAAGGACTATACTGCTTCGTTAAAATATTAAGCAGGTGGCTCTGCTGATCTCTGGCTGCAACTCCCAGAGCGCTGGTGGAATCTCAGCTTTCTGCTATAATCACTTGAACATTACTTACTGCCCTAGATAACTGTGGGTCACGTGGAGTTTGCTCCAAAAAAGGAAGTCTTTGAAAAAAGAAAAAGCCATTATAAGCCATCAGAGTGCCTGCCAGTCTTACAAAGAGAAACCGATTCAATTTAATAAACACTTTCTGAGGTCCACTATGAGCCAAGTGTGTGTAAAATGAGTGAAAATGTCTTTGCCTTCAAGGCGCATATGCTCTGACTGGGAAAGCAGATACACTCACAAATGACCAATAGGGACAAACAGCAGGTAATAAATACCATGGGAAATCCAAGAAAGGTGAAATTAATTATAATACAGGAAAGAAAAGAATAGTTTATGTTAGATGCTTCTGAGGTCTTGCATTTTACATTAGGTACACAACAGAGAAGCACAGGGAAAACTTCTGTAGGAATAGAATCGAAAAAGAAATTTTACAAATTGCTTGATTTAAAATGCCAATTCTGGGGGCGCCTGGGTGGCGCAGTCGGTTAAGCGTCCGACTTCAGCCAGGTCACGATCTCACGGTCCGTGAGTTCGAGCCCTGCGTCGGGCTCTGGGCTGATGGCTCGGAGCCTGGAGCCTGTTTCCGATTCTGTGTCTCCCTCTCTCTCTGTCCCTCCCCCGTTCATGCTCTGTCTCTCTCTGTCCCAAAAATAAAAAAATAAACGTTGAAAAAAAAAAATTAAAAAAAAAAATAAATAAAATGCCAATTCTGTAAAATTGTCTGTCAAGTGACATAGTGAACTGGTTTTCCATTTTTTTTTTTTTTTCTCTCTGACAAGTTATTTCTATTGCTGCAATTTATAAGGGACCTTGTATTGGTCTTAGCTTTGCTTGGCCTCTATTCCATCTTTACCACTCACTAAACCACAATGTTTTGGTATTAGAGGTTCAAGGTTTAATGGTTTCATTTTCAAATAGACCCAGGGACTAGAATTGTGAGAAAGGATGCTTGAAAAAGCCTGTGGGTTCAGGGTGAGTAAGAACTATATGAGCATGAAGGGCATCGAGAAACTTGTCTAGTTGAGATGGGACTGAGATGCAGCGGGTGTTGGTGCCAGTCAGAGCTGCTTTTCTGGCCTGAGTTTAGTGCATACTAGATAGCCATGAACCTTCTAATTTTCATTCCAAAATTAGGAAAAATTCAGGAATAAATTAAAGGGCAAAGAAGCCAAAGGCTAATTCTTGGCTTTAAGCCTTTGGATGGAAGATCTCAAGAGGTAATGGGATGAAAAAAGGGGAGAGAGAAAGAAAGTCATATGTGCTCAAACTGGTCATAGTTTTTGTGTCATTGAGATATTGGTTAGTAAGGGCTTATTTTCTAGGTCTTACTCTCAGTTGGTTAAGGAACATATCTATAATAAGAACATCTCATTGGAGTTTTGGCAATATAGTAGAGTATTAGCAATTTTTAGATAAAAAAAATAACAGCACTGAATGCCGAGAATCTACTTATTTTCATTCTTACTAGTTTTTCATTCTCAGTCACATGGTTTACCACAGAATCTTTTGACTCCTAGTTCACTTTAAGGCCATTCTGACAGCCTTCTGGATAATTGAATTAAAACTTTCTGGCTTCTTAAGTTCAAATAAACACCCACAGACACATGGGCACCTCATTCATCCAAATACAGTCAAATGTACTTCTATAGTTTTTAGTAGTAGTCAATATGGTATGACAGTTCCTAGAAACGAGCTTGGTAATTTAGGAAGTGCCCAGCTGACACCACTAATAGCTGGAAGCAGAGGCAGTGGAGGCAAAATAAAACCATAAAGGAGAAAATGAGACATAAATAATAGAAAAATGAAGAGGATAAAAAGGAAGTGGAAAAACAAGAGATTAAGGGGAAAAACGAAATAGAACAGGATGTCTTAAGCACTTAATGAATAGGTTAGGATCTTCCAGTTTAATCTCATCTTGATTTAAAGAGCCGGAAGTGTTCTGGTGATTATCCAGTCTATTCTGTTTCACTGCTGAGAAAACAGGAGTCAGGAGGAGATGAGTGACTGACTAATATCAGAGTTGATTGGAGATGAAGCCGAAGTTAGCACCTAGGTTTCCTGACTCTGGGTCCAGTGTTAGTTCTGTTACATCATTTCTTACACTTGTAAAGGCTAACTGAATCCAAAATTCCTTTGAAATTTAAATACTTTGCCATACTTCCTTGAACTGCTAACAACCTGTTTCACATTTATATTTTTGCTTTACAGCTTGCAAATTGCTTTATCTTATTTAACCTTTGTACCAATTCTATGAGAAGTAAATAGCAGCTATAAAACGACCCACATGGGATTTATCTAATTTTGATTTATGATATATTTTTCCCTCAAATACTTTCCCAGCTCTTATTTGTGGAGTACTGCAGTAAAGTAAAAAAACAAACAAACAAACAAACAAACAAACAAAAAAACTTATTATTCCTACTCTTCTCTACCATATCACCAAGGAACTCACTGTGCTTAAAGGAAATGAAACATAGAAATAGGAGGATGGGCAGTCTGATGATAAAGATGAGCTAGAAGGAAGTAATGATGTGGACAGAAAAAAGAATTTACAGAAGTAGATGCAATGGATGATAGCAGTTAAATCTTCTGATGTTCTAGACATGTATGATGGGGAAGCACTACCTTTAGTTGCTTCTGTAATAGTGATCCTTAGTATTTCAAGAAAGTTCTCTTTGAAGCTGATGGATTCAGTTCCCAGAAGGAGACCTAGGACTGATGTTGGGGAACAGGAGCACCCCCTCCCCACCATGAACTGCACTCTCGGAGGCCCAGCCACCCAAGGCAGGATGGTTTCAATCACTCCTGCCATCCAGTCATCGCTGACACTACTTGGCAGCCAGCCTGCCTCTAATGGAATGTGTCCTGCAACTGGGAATTAGGTCATCAGTAATTCACTTAATAGCATTTTATGAGCTGGGCTCTGACACAAGAGAGTGATCTGGTCTTACCAGCAGGAGCTTTCCTTGATGTGAGAGGAAGGAGACAGGAAAATATACCATCCTGAATAATCAGACACTATATTCATTTCCAGAAAGCAATGGGTGAGGGTAAGAAAACTGAGTGTTTCTTCAGACTTTCTATTTGATCAGGCTAGCTACATGATCTTAGGTAAGTTACCTCTCATTTCCAGACTTCGGTTCCCCTAAGATTTCATCCAGCTCTAACATCGTATACTTTTGACTCTGGGGCACTCTCATGGAAGTTAGAAAATGGGGAATTTGTCAGGTCGCCCCTTTTCCCCCACCTCCCTGATGATGCTCTCTGGAAAGGAAGATGGATGCCCCTACTCTCTGCCACTAGCATGCTGCAAAAAGAAAACCCCTGATTTGTAGAGTTTGCTAATTTTCATGGTGTATTCCCAACATGGCTGATTCCAGGCTATCAGTGATTTAACAAAATTTAGCAAAATTTCTGAAAATCCTACAATTGGCTCTCATGAGCTGATATGAGCCACTCCAGCACACCACTGGTGCTCCCCCAAGTAGAAAGAGATGCCTCAGTGAATAGCCTCTTGTGCATAGACACAACTGGATTGTCCACACACCAAATATGAAGCATATATATCCTTGCTTTGGTTTCACCCACAACTTCTCTTTGATTCTATTCTAGCTGCTATTCTTAATCTGTCTGAAGTCCTCTCAGAAATATGTTGAGAATTCTTATTAGAAAAATATCCATACTTATACTCTCATTTCTTCTACCACAGGTTCAGGGAGTCATTTGACTTTTATTTTTTTCTTGACCTCTAGCACCCTATATCCGTCTTGTTGAAAAACCCAATATGTATCTTATGAATTGTTCAAAAGGTTCACTGCTATACAGGGCTTAGAAGTTGACGAAAAAAATCACTAGAGTCTTTCCTCCTTGTCACTTGATGCTAGAAAAGGGTCCTAAAATTTTAGTGCACAAAATCTCCCAGTTCTAAGAAAATCAGGGTGATTGGGGCTGAAAACAGCACCTGGAATGGTAATGGATAAAATGATGAGTCACTTTCTTTGATCTCTTCAATTGAATAGAGTTTAGATAATATTCAATTAACAAGTATCTTCTGAGCATTTACTACTAGGACTCAGCACTGCAAAGTATCATAAAATAAAAGAAAGTATAAGTTACCATACCAGCCTTCAGTTTATACTCTGGTTGGGGAGATAAGATTAACATGCTCAAATTAATGAAAATCAATTAAAAACATTTTATAATCAAGTGCTTAATGATGTGGCACAAATTCTAAATGTAGCAGGAATATAGAGGAAAGTAAAATTACTCAAAGAAAACATTATCCAAGAAAATTTAATGACTGGCAATGGAGCTTCAGCTGCCCTTGAGGTGAGGGTAGTGCTTAATATCAGTTAAAGGTACAGGATTATCTAGGTTGGGGGTATTCCATTTGAAAGGCTACTGGCAAAAAATGGGGAGTGGGTAGAAAAAGGAGGTGGTAGAATATGGAGAAAAAAGTGAAATCCCTGGCCTAAACTGGGTCATAGAGTGTGTGTCAGGGAAAGAGAAGGGATTGTTTACAAATGATATACATATACAAATGATCACATGTGATAGTACATTTCTGATCTGCAGCCTCTGCAACAACCAGTGCAGGAAGCCAAACCTCAGTCAGTCTCTGTGGCAGTCATTCCAGAAGATTCAGGACATGGTCAATGACTGCCAACATTCCTGATTTTTGTCTATTCACCCCCTACTTCCAATTCAGGACCAACAAGGGAGAAAGTCAAATATGCTCCCCAGACCAGTCACTCAGGATGCCCCACATTTAGTTTGTCCACCTCCAGCTCCCCTATATTAACAACCTCCAATTGGAACAGACCTGAAGTCTTCCCCTATTGTCACTATAAAGCTTTCCCACTCCCCTGCCTGCTTTTGAGTCTCTGCCGAATGTGAGTGATGAATTCCTTGCTATGTAGCATGGTCTGAATAAGTAACCTATTTGTTCTCATTTGTATGGTCTTTGTTTATTCCCACAGAGAGAAAAGAGCACACTATAATAGTTCTATCTCCTATTATTACATGGGGCTATATAATCATATATCTCTATTTATCATCTATCATCTATCTATCTATCTATCTTTCTCCCTACTACCTTTCCTCCACTTTGATAGGCTTTCTTACCAATTTTCTTAGAATGCCCATAAAAATGCCGATATATTGAGGTGTTCAGGGTGTACTGAAGAAATTCATTTCTTGGATCTAAAGTAAGGGCTGAATGCCTCAATCCTATCCTGACTTTTGAATCTGGTTAACCTTTTTCTCAATAAAAGGCCCTTTTGTTATTAGTATTTTAATAATATGAATCATGTTATCAAAAGGGTTAGTCTAATAATAATTAATGTTTTTTTCTAGTATATTTTAATTTAGCACATTTAAAATGGTTGCTCAGAGTTTCTGATCAACACAAGATAATAAACACTGCTGTCATGCTAAATGACATATTTCTGGTCAAGTCAGAGAACCTAAATGTTTTAAATAGTCACTGCAACATGATCTCTGGTAAATATATTGATTCTATTAGGGCTTTCTGAAATTCTGAAAATAGCTCATTAGCTCCTATCTCCGTTCCATCTTGGGAGATTTATTATGATTCTGGGAATCCAAAGTTGGGAACAACCCTTTAGTGATAGTATAACAATTGTGTTATAGCCTTACCAATTCCTGGAAGCCCGTCTCTCGACACCATGGTCCAAAACCCTAAGGTAAATTACTTTCTGGGTTTTACAGGTAGAATTTGATCATTTTGGATGTTTAAAGGAATTTGACACCTCTGCATAATTTACATTACTGGATTGGAATTTGAGATGTAGCTAGCATGAATTTTTCTGATGTAATATCCTCTTTTTCTCCACTATGTGAACAGAAGTTAGAGGGAGTGAGATGGGCAGCAAGATTTAGTCTGGCTGTGCTAAAGCTCCCCATGTTTTTGCTTTCCCTATAAACCCTTGGGTCTGAATCTCAGGTTTATAGACTTAGACACCCAGTTTTCCAGCTCATCATTGAGCAGTTATACTTTGGTAAATTTCATCACACCCCCTGTTAAATGTTCTTACTTTATTCTATTTCCTTCACTTACTGCACTTACTCCCTGCACTCTAATGATACCAGCAAGAAGTCTGTAAATCACTCTTGGAAAGGGGAATGTCTCTTGTTGATGATGACTCTCTTCCATAGCATGTGTGATCTTGTTAAATGTAATCAGAGAGGCTGGGCCTTCCTTGCCAGAGGATCTTGTCTTCTTCCTGAACTTTGCTCAATCAACTCTTGTCATAAGTCTGGGGGATGTATTTTGGTCCATGTATTAGGTTAATATGAGCCAGGGTGTTGTAACAAACAGACCCAGGTTGCATCCTGGATCCATTCAAGAAAAGCTATTTCTTGTTCATTCAACAGTCCAAGATCAGTATTTCTTGTTAGCACCTGACTTTCTCCTTGTAATAATTCGCGAACCAAGCTTCTTCCATATCATGGCTCTGCTATCGGCCAGGGCTTTGTCAGCCTCCATTGGCTGAAAACAGATGGGAAAGAGTATGGAGAAAGCACATCTGCTTCCTCTAATGCCTTAGCCCTGCACTGGCACATGTCCCTTCCATTCATATTCTGTTTGTGAGAACTAATGCAAGAGAGACAAAGATGATATTTAGTCTGTTTATAGGCCAAGGACAAGAAGAAAATGAAAATTTGGTGAATAGTTAGCAGTCCCTGCCTTAGGTATTTGTAGCCTCTGCCTATTTTTTGCCACCCTCTAAAGGTATTGGAGTAAGAGCAGAGTTGAAAAGGAACCATTATAAATATGATCTCCCTTTCCCTGGCCTCACTCACTTATTCAACAGGTAATTGTCATTGTCTTTTATCAGGGAGAAGAATTGTGGCTGATTAATCATCTCTGATTTTCTCTAGTTTGCTAGGTTAAGAAGAAGATGGATGTCTCTAGTGTAAAACGTCCTTAGCCATTCTCTCCTCGGTGAACTCCCAGCTGCTGCTCTCTGCTGCTGTGACAGCTGCTCTTGGCAGAAGCTCCTTTTGGCTCAACGCTGCATGCCCTGAGGTTTCTCAGCAGTGGAACAGTTCAGTGTTATGTTTCAGCACTTCCTCTTGAGGGCCAATTCATGGCCTCTGGTCCTCTGGGCCTCTGGATTCTCCCCCAACCAGCTACAGTTTGGGGCCTTAGATTAGGGAGTAGCAGTAGAAAGGTGCAGGCAGAGCATCTGTCCTTGGTTCTTCTCAGAATCATAGAATTGCATGCCTATCTCCCCCTCTCCCCTTCAACTCTCACTGTAGTTTTGCCTCAGCTAGCTGCCTGGGAAGAAAGGGATTTGATAATCGGAATCTCTCCGAGTTCCAAATGACTGCCAAGAGCCTAATATGCCTTTGCTAGTAGGGAGACATTTCCTATTTAAAAACAGACACTCTCTAATGATGGGATACAAGAACGTGAAAGATGAATAGCATGCCATACTTTGGCAAAAGTTGCTTTTCCTTATTGCTCAGAGCAATAGCTTAGGATACCTTCTGTGTTTGCCGTATGAAAGACCTTGCATGGAATCATTCATTCAATGATTCATTTGTTTTTCCATTCAATATATATTTTTGAACACCTATTATATTTCAGGTATAAGGGATATAATAGTAAACAAGACAGAAGCAAGTAAACAAGACAGTTGTTACATATGATGTCGTTGATAGTGGGCCCTGGATCCCCATAAAATAAAAGGTTTCAGGGACATGTGGGTCCAGGGACCTCTGAGCAACTCCATCTCTAAGCTGTGCAGGTCGTCCGTATCTCACCCCCTTTGTATCCTTCTATGCTTTGTTGCACAGACTTTAGCATAAACAAGACATTTTCTTGAGGAAACTGGCTTTTGTCTTAAACAAATCAACATATTTAAAGCACTTGCAAGCTCCCAAAATAGTAGATAAGACAATTAAATGGTAGTTATTATTATTATTGGTAGCATTATGCTCTTTAGGAAACCATGGGGGAAAAATTGGTCTAGCTGACAATTTTAAATTGCCTTTATTCCTAGAAAAGCATGCTCAAGTCTCAATAACTCTCTCATGTGTCCGTGATCTCTGCAAATCACTTCTCTCACTCTCTATCTCAGGTAGTAGCCACCAGTTGCTTCTGGACAGAGGCAAGAGTTCAGCAAACTTGAGCTGGTTAACTGTCACAATGGAGCTCAGCCACAGCTGGGATGTTTAACGAGTCGTGTAGGAAAGAATGGTGAAGATGTGTGATGGGAGCACTGGTGACAGAACCTAGGGACTCTCCCAGCCTCTGGCAAATGTGGCCAGACACTGTTCCTCAGCATTCCCGTAAGGAAAAAGACGAAGGTTCAGAGGCTGGGAAGTGGTAATAATGGAGAATGAAACTAGTTGCTTTGCTATATTTCAGCATCTTCATCTTCCCTTCCTGTGTTATACCTGCCACTGTACCCAAGGAGGGGGGAGGGGGGAGCCTCTGGACGAATGCTTCATGAGGATTACAACCTCAACGTGAAGATGCTATGCAATTATCAGCAGGGATCAGAATGACTGATTGGTCTAAGCATTCAGTAAGTCTTCTTCTGTGTCCAGAACTGCAGGAGGTGCCGTGGAAGGAGGCAAGAGAAATTTATGATTCCAACTCTACCCTTAAACAGTTCATAACCTCCATGTGAGGAGACCAGACAAACACAGAAAATATTTACAGAACACTTCAGCTCTAAGCTGTCTGGCACTGACTAGAATGACACTTTGAGGCTGCAGCCTGGTCTTCACGGCCACCTGCAGGGAGGCACTGTGGGCCGGTAGAGGAGCACAGGTCTGTGGTCCGGCACACTGAGATTCCAAGTCTCTCTGCTGAACTGCATGACCTTGAGCCGTTTACTAAGTCTCAAAGCCTTCATGTGTAAAATGAAGAAAATGCTTTCCTTAGGGTTTGAGTGATCCTTCAGTGAGTTAAAATACATCCACTGCCTGCAAAATAGTAGATATTCAAAAAAACATAGGTGTCCACCTGACATCCACATGTCTGTCCCACAAGATTCTCAGAGACAAAGTGTTTAAAACCAGACATGGTGTCTTCTCCACCCCACCCACATGGTAAGGCTTGCTTGTCTATTTGACTTCCACTTTCTTCCCCGTCTCTGTTTATGGCAACATGCCTTTTCTGGTCATTAAGGCTTGAAACTGTCACATCATCTTTGACTCAAACTCCCTCACCTCCACATCCAATCTGTTTCAAAATTCTACCTATTGTAGAATTGTTTCACTTTACTTCCTATTGTTTCACTTTACCTATTGTTTCACTTTACTTCCAAAGCCTCTCTCAGCAGAAGTCAGCAGGGGGATGGGTGAAATAGATAAAGGGGATTCACGGGTACAACCTTCTAATCCACATGCTCTTAATATGGGGTCATGAAGGAACTTTAGGAAGTCTGCGAACCTTCTAATATCATATGGGGGAAAAGGTCATAATTTTCATAAATTCTTAAATGTATCTTGAGTCAAATAGGTTATATGCCACAGTCATCCCTTTACTTGTGTTTCTTCTGCTACCATATAATCACAGGTTTTTTAAAATTTTCTGCCCAAACACAACAGCCTCCTAACTCATCATCTTCCAGTTCGTTGTTATTCATTCTGTACCACTGTCACGGTGATCTTAAAACCCAGTTCCAATCCTGCCATTTCCCCAATCAACAATGTTCAACACTTCCAGATGTCTTTCCAGTAAACCAAAGATTCTTAGCTCAGTTCTCCAGACTAACTTTGGAACTTTTACATTCTGTCACTCCCTCTGTGTATTCTATGCTCCAGTAAAATCAACCACTCACTCTTCTTTAAATACATTATTTAAAACAGTTAGTGGAGTCTTTTATATACAACATTACAGGAGAATAAAAAACAAATCATCAGTGGACAAAAATACAGATTTCCAAGAGATTGACCACAAAGTTTCACTCCAGGATGTTCCTCCCACTTGCACACACCTTTGTACTCTAGACATCTCCAAATATCATTCATAATAACCTGGGTTAGTGGATGCTTGAGAGAGGTTAGCCCTAGACTAACCATGGTTAAAAAAGGAAAAAAAAAAGTCAACTTTTTGACTTTTTGCTATTTTGACATAAAAACCTCAAAGAATTTTTTTTTTTTTTTATAGAATCCAAGCTTATTAACCAAAGCTCCCCTACTTGCAGCAATTCACTACCTCCTTTGGCAGACTTGATGGCCTATGTTTGGGGTACACTCTCCCTTCTCTGAGAATGCCATCACCTATCTCAGCACACAGGCGTGGACTACTCACCAGCAGCCATATTTGTGCAGTGCTGCCCCCTTCCTCCTGATCTTGTCCGGCTGGATAATGAGTGAGATACCCACTACAACCTGGATCCATCCAATTTCCTCCCCAGATGTTTGAAGTGGAACAGAGAGACTGTGAGCAGTCATGACATGCAGATGGAACTCCCAGTTGCAAGTGGCAGGAGCTGTTACAGGAATGCAGAAAGCTATTCTGCAGCCAGACAGAAGATCAAAGTCGATAATCTGAAAAAAGCAAGAACACGAGAGAGAGAAAATACCCTAATGCTTTGTCAGTTCCCAGTTTCAGGCCTTCTCGGAGTCTGGCTCCCTTCCTTTACTGGATTCTCTGAGAGACACTTCTCTACCTCTCCTTCCCACTTTATTATGGTTAAACTAACTTGAGTTGGTGTCTCATACTGGCAACCGAGACTCCTAACTAATCTAGTAACCTGATTCTAGGCTGATACTCTGGTCTTCCTCCTCAGTCATTTAGTACACATCAACAGAGTATCTGCTACATGCCAGATATTCTGTGAACCATCCTGCAGGGGCTGTTAAAGAAGGACAAAGAGAAAATTATGATTTAATAAAAGAAATCCTCCATCAGACATATGTGCGAAATAGATAGACATGGCAAATAAATGAAGACTGAGGGGAGGCAGCATAGGTATTTTGAAAATAAATGGCGACTAAACTAAGCCTAGAGCCAAGGTTTTATCAAGCGAAGGAAAACAAGGAAGGGTGCCAGTAAGTGCCGAGGTGTGGGGGCAAGCAGAGTTTGATCTGTTCTGGGAACCACAAGTCACTTTTTACACTTGGAGTCTAGTGTATATACATTCGATTTCTCCAGGCAGAGAAGGGTGGCAAGATGGTAAGGCCTGGACCAGATGTAGAGAGTATTGTCTGCCATAGATGGATTCTCTCTTTACGTGGCAGAAGAATTATTGAACTATTTAGGCAGCAGATGTAAGGCCTTACTTACAATAGCTCGGGCACAACAATTTTGGATGGCATGTCCCAGTATCTTATCAGGTGGAATCAGTGTAAAATAACTCTCATTATTAAATGCCTTATAATTCAGGTGCAACTCTGCCTGTGCCTCTCTCTGAGTAATCACTGTTGATACATGGGGAGAATTCCTCTTCCTTGTCTTTTACCAGTTGCTTAGTTTATGATTCTGTCTTCAATGTGTTCTCTTTCTGTCTCTATTTCTCATCATACACACCCATATCTTTTCATTCATTTTCATAATTCTGCATTTTAATATCTTTCATGATTTATCTCTTAACATAAATCACTTTCTAATTTATTTTTACAGTAATTATTACAATTAAATTTTAATAGTAACCACATAGCAATTAATCTCATTGCAATTAAAAATGACATAAAGCCGGGAGGGATATAAAACATTTCGGATGTCAAGTCGGGACCCAAATGGATCTCCACAAACTAGAGGATTGTTGAACACTAAAAAAAATTCACATAATAGAGATAAAATGTAAGGTCCACACTGGGTCCTAAAAAGTAAAGTACCCAATAATAATATGGGAGATAGTCCAAGTAGGAGAGCTTTTAGTTACCTATGTAAGTCTGCAGCATGCTGTGGCCTTTCCCCAAAGGAAATATATCTCAGGGCCCATTAGTGAACATATACCTGTCTTTTTTTTTTTTAATGTTTACTTGAGAGACAGACAGCACGATCAGGGGAGGGGCAGAGAGAGAGGGAGTCACAGAATCCAAAGCAAGCTCCAGGCTCTGAGTTGTCAGCACAGAGCCTGGTGCGGTGCTTGAACACACAAGCCAAGAGATCATGACCTGAGCAGAAGTTGGACACTTAATCAACCAAGCCACCCACGCACCTCTATACCTATCTTAAAAGCAGAAGCCAATGGTCCCACCATTCTTGATACTGGTTCCTATGACATAAAGAATGTTGAACTCATTTAGGCTCATCACACTATAAGAAAGACATAGAAAAGTCTTTACATGTTCAGAGAACTATGATGGGATCATGAGGAGACTCAAAACAATTGAGGATTTATGATATTTAGTTTGGAGAAAAGAAGATTTAACTATTTAAAAATATGCAGAGAGCTGTCATGCAGAAGAAGAGCACAGTTCAGACTTGTTCTTTAAGCCCCGAAGGGAAGATGTAGGACCAACAGGATTGGGTGAGAGATATGCAAAAAGACTGGTTTAGAATAAGGAAGTTTTTCCTTAGGGATAAATTTGTCTGCTGACGGAATGAGCTTCTCAGGTAGGGTAGTGATTTCTCTGTCCCTAGAAGTATTCAAGCTGAGGACACAGGACTACCTATGAAGCTGATTGATATGGAAGGAATTTGAGTCTTATCACTCTTTTTGGCTTAGGTTCCTCAAGTTTCTTTAGAGAAAGATACTATTTTCAGTGACAAGAATAACCTCTTACACCATCTTCACTCTTAAAAACCTTTCCTATACTTTGAGACAGATAAAATCCTTCAAATAAGCTTTTTCTCTACCTAATATAGAATCACCCTTTGTACAATATGCATTCGTATCATACTTATTGCCCTTTTAATATTTTTCACACTGTTTTGTGTAATGGCTATGAATATGTTTTATCACCTCTCATAGATTATACATTCCCTAAGGGCAGAGAACTGTTTTATTCATTTGGGTATCCCCTAAAGTGCTTTACACAAACTATATACTCAATAAGTGCTTGCTGAATGAATGAATGAATGAATGTTGTTGATTAAAAACAAATGAAGGTAAACATCCAGAGGACCTTTATTAATATTAATTCTCCTTTAAATTTTTATGAAATGATTTCAGACTTGAATTACAATCCAAAGAGCATGCATATTCCCCTTGCCCAGATTTCTCGCTGTTAACATTTCACTCTGTTTGCTCCGTCTCTCTACCTCCCACCCTCCTGCTGTTTCCATCTGTGTATGTATGTCAAAAATGTGCATACATGTACATTGTAAATATGTTTTCATATAAACACGTGTGTGTATTTGCACATACACTTACATAGACATTTACATATATACACAGTATATATTATACTTCCATTATCATTAGTCTTTTGTTAAGAACAAGCTGAAAACAATATTCCCCATTACCTCTGAACACTCCAACTTACCAAATCAGGGATATTTGCCTATACAACCACTGTGCAAGCCTTTACGTCAGGAAATCCAAGGATATCATACTTCTATCCAAAACACAAATCCTATTGAATTTTGCAAACTGTCCCAATGATGATTCTTTTTTTCTTCTGGTCCAGGATGGCATCCAGGAACTCCTTGCATTTAGTTGTCATGTCTCTTTAGTCTCCTCTAATCTGTGTACAGTTCTTCCTTCTTTCCCTAACTTTCGTGTTCTCAGGAGACAGCGGAGGATCTGTGGTTGAGCTGTTTAATAAGATAGCCACTAGCCACATGTGGTTATTTAAATTAAAATTACTTTATATAAAATAAAATTAATAATACCATTTTCAGTCACACTAGCCACATTTCGAATGTTCAATAACCACATGTGACTCATGGCTAACAAATTGACAGCATGACATTAGGACATTTTCTTCATTGCAGAAAGTTTATTGGGATACCAGTGGTCTTCAGAATGACCCTCAGCCTGGACCTTCCTGATGTTTCCTCATTACCAGCCTCAGATCATTCTTTCTTTGCAAGAATACCACCAAAATGATGCTGTGCTCTTCTCAGTGCATCACATAAAGTAATCTTCTCTTTAATAACTCTATGTAATTTGACTTTTTATTCCATACTATCATCAGTGACACTTACTGAGTTCTGCTCTGTATATGGCAATATGACATTACAATAAAACATATAATCAGATCCTTGATATCAAGGAATCTGTCATCCAGGAAGCTGGATATAGTATGGTTGCTAAGAGTCTGAGCTTCAGCCACAGAGGGATCAATATTTGAGTTCTAGCACTGCCATTTTATAACATAATCTCCCTGTTCAATCAACATGCATGTATCGATTGCATACTCATGTGCAGGCCATTGCAGGAAGTAAGTTTAATGAAGGCAGAGACCAAGACCTTCTTGGTATCCTTTAGAGCACCTAAGTTAGATAGTTCTCCTGATAGCAGTAGATTGATGGAATGGAAGAACCCATAAATGCTGTGATGATTTCGAAGACTTTGTAAAGTTTAGTTACAAAGTTTAGGAATGCTGTCTTGTGTCAAACACTCCTGGTAATTTTTAAATGAAAGTTGTGTATTAATGGAAGGGATTATATTGAACTCATCCATCCTGATTGCAGACCTACTTATAATTGACTAAGCCCACCCAGAAGTCACTCATACCTCAGCATGCAGTGAACCTGGTAAAAAGAACTGGAGGATTGAATATTTATGCCGTTCCAAAGTCCAGGAAAAAGGGAAGGGAAGGATATTATATAGTTGCATAAATTAGATTTCTTCATAAGACATAAATCATATTATTAATCTATCATTAGAACCTATATGCTATGGGCTGCATCTCCATTTTCAGGCTGTTGTTAACAACAGACATCTTTTTGCATCTGGAATTATGTAGAGTCCAGATAGGAGTGTGCTTGATAGACTTGAAATGCATAGTCAGAATAGCTCTGTGAACTTGTCCGAGTTACTCACCTCTCTGCACCTCAGTTTCTCCATGTGTGAAATTGAGATAGCAATAGCTTCTACATCATAGGGTTGTTTCAAGGATTAAATGAGAAAGTGAATGTAAAGGCATCTCTTAGCATGGATCCAGGTGTATGGTAATGGTTTAATACATGCTTACTGTTGTATTTTATATTTCTTTTTTGTCATCATCCTCCCTCCCTCACACTTACATAAAATCATAGGACTTTACAACTGAAAATGTTATCACAAGTCAGCTAGTGACCCATTCATTTTTCAGAAGAATAAACTGAAATTTGGTTTATCATTACATGTGTTAGTTGAATCTGCTGCTCCAGGGCAGAGCCAAGAATAGAACCACTTTCTACTATATCATACTGACTGTGAACAAGAACTGTATTCTTTAGTCTGCATATTTATTAAGTACTATTAAATGCCTTGCACTAGGCCAAACCCTGGGGATTAAAAGCAAAAAATGATGATACAGCTTCTTCTTAGGAAGTACTCACAGGGGGCTGGGGTGGGGAGGCAGGCGGGAAATGAAGGTATAAATCCATTACGATGCGGTAAGATACAGTGACTAATATAGAAGCATTCAAAGGGGTTTGTGAGATACTTTGATTCCCTTAGAAAGTCTAGGTTTTGACAAATCTTTTCATAGATCTTAGGAATTCTTTTTAAAAACTACCTGCAATCATGTTTTTCAAGAAAAATATTCATTGACACATAAGTAAGCAGTCTCCAGCTGGGACTCAATTCATTTCTTCTAATATCATATCCCCTCTTATCAGAGCTGTTTGGGGGAGCTTATCAATATGTATCTGTGACCTTTTCACACACAGCCTCAATATTGTTTTTAATATGAGAGAGGAAATAGATGAAACAGTGACCTGAGAGCATAGATTTGTTTGGGTGAAATCCATTTGCGCTACTGACATGTTGTATGACTTGGTAGGAATCATTTGTTCACACTGCTCTTATCTACTTATCTCCATCAAAATCTCCTGCTTCCCAAGGCTATTGTGGGCAATATTTTGCCCAAATGGTGTATTATGCCTTGTAATTATGAAACATATTGCACTAAAATATTATTTTCTTCTGCCTCTTCTGTCTGATACAATTATGATATTTGCAAATATGCAAATATATGAGAAAAAAGTAATAAAATAATATTTAAAGAAACTTCAGAGCCTCCTTTGTATTTGAATGCATAAGTTTGACCTTTCTGCAAGTAAATTAAAAGGTTTCCTTGTAGAGGATTTTGAATGTATATTCAACATGACTGCAGTTTAACTTTTGAGTCAGGAAAAGATGGAAGTCCTCAGGATTATGAACAATACCAATTTAAGGATATATCATCCTGCATCCTATGATGAATTGCTGAATTTGCCTTATTCGTTTATTCATGTATCCACTCAAAAGTGGTGCAGTGAATTCTTATATGTCAGTTGCCAGGCGATGCACGGAAGATACAAGGTTGAATAAACACCTTGTCTAGCAGTTAGTTAATGAGTGAATGAATATATGAATCTATGAATCTCTGTCTATCGCTACTCCATAGAGGTCCTCACACTATAGTAAGCAAGACAGAAATATACAGAAGGAACCATAATACAATGTTGATAAATGCTATAACAGAATGATGTCCAAAGTGCCAGGAATGGTGACTTATTAATTCAGTCTGTTAGCTGTGTCAAGCAATGCTTGATACTGGCAATATTTAGCTCAGATATTAAAGAATTAGCAAACTCAGTCCCAAAACCAAGTATAAAAATACAAATTTATTTTAATATTTAAAATATTTTATTGATTTAAAACATTATGGCTACATGGTTCAAAATTCAAGAACCATAAGGGTATTCAAGAAAATCCCTATCTCACACTTGTTGCCCAGCTATCCACCTACCCATTCCCTTCTCTGAAGAATCTAATGTTATCAGTGTCCAAGGATACTTCATAAAGAGATTAGCAAATATAAATGTATATATAATTTAGGGTACAGGTCCAAATACATGCATGCACATACACACACTCACCATTGTCTCCTTTTTATACACAAATGTAGTATATATACTACATGTACTATTTTATACCTTGTTGCACCTAATGTATTTTGGAAATGAATTTCTATCCCATGTATACTGCTTTCAATCTTTTACTATAATAAAAAAGTCTTGCAAGAAATATTCCTGTACATATTAACTTTTCTAGCAATAAAGGTCAAGTGATAATTACATGGAATTTTGATAGATTTTTGTCAAGTTGCATCACCTTGCCTTCCAACCACCAATGTATAAGAGTGTCTGTTTCCCCACATTACTATTAAGCTATTTATTCATTGTTAGCAGTTTGTTGCAAAAACCCTTTTGGTCTTTGCTGATTTACTATGTCCCCACTGCTTCCAAAGGCCTTAATTATCAGACATTCAAGTCCTATCTGTGACCTGGATCTGAACTTTGTGGTAAATTTTTATACCTGGGGGAAAATGCACCCCAAATGTATTTGCGATTTTCATATATTTACTTTTTAGAACTTTAGAACAACTATCCAGATTACATTTTTAAAAATTGCTTTTGTATCAGGGTGCCCAGGTGGCTCAGTCAGTTAAGCTGCCAACTCTTGATCTCAGATCTGGTCATGATCTCACAGTTCTTGAGATCAAGCCCCATGTCAGGCTCTGTGCTGACAGCGTGGAGCTTGCTTAGGATTTTCTCTTTCCCCCTCTCTTTCCCTTTCCCCCTTTGCTTGCATGAGTGTGTGCTCTCTCTCTCTCTCTCTCCCTCCCTCCCTCTCTCAAAATAAATAAACTTAAAAAAATTGCCTTTTAATTAATTTTGGGAATTTATCATATTTATAATATCTAATGTTCTTATTCTTATCAAGATACATGGCCATGCCTCTCCTTTACTCAAGCCTTCCTTTTATTCTGTCAATAAAGTTCTTCTGCTTTATCTTTCAGGTGCTGCACATTTCTTAATTTTATTTTAGTTAAATATGTATTTAGTGTTTTTATTACTGTAACTATGTGAATATGGCTCATTATTGAGACCCCTGTCTTCATATTCCAATCAGGTTTGTTGCTGTGCCACTAAACTATCATCCTGTGCCTTCCCTTCCCAGTTATTCTAGAGATAGACTTTGGCTCTACACGTTTGCATCTCCTATCTCCTGGGGTCCATGTCTTCCTCGTTCTTGATTTTATGTCCCATTTTGGTGTAGTACAGCCTCTATCAGCCTCGTGAAGAAAGCTTTTGTTCTCCTCTCACACTTAATGCCTAGTTTGGGTAAAGAATTCTAGACTTAACATGTTACACTCACACTTGAAGTACTTTGAAGGTAGGTCTTCATTATCTTCCAGATTCTTGTGGATGGCTGCTAAGAAGTCTGAAGCTATTCTTTCCTATATGACCAGTTTTTCTCTCTGCAAATTTTGAGAAACTTGCTTTTATTCTTAATGTTTAGAATTTTCATGATAGGAATATCTTTCTTTCGGTTACTGTGCTGGGGATTCAGTGGGCTTGAGATTCATGTCTTTTGGTTCTAGAAAACATTCTTATATTATTTCTTTGAGAAATTTTTCCTCAGCACGCCCCCCCCCCCTTTTTTTTTTCTTGGGACTCCTACTGATTTTATTTGGGTTCTCCTAGTGTGATGAAATGAATGTGGATTCATTCACCAAATGCTAACCTATATATATATATTACAATATTAAATTTGGAAGTATGTCTTTCAAAAAAGAAAGAAATAAAGAAAGTACATCTTTTGTGAGAAGCACACAGAAACAATGTGTTCGATAGTAACAACATAGAGCTTGTTAACACTAAAATGTGGTTAAAATTGGAACTGTTGATAACGTATGTCTTAAACGTTTTTAAATGCATGTGTGTCATATTCATAGTAGCTAAAATTGTCTATGAAGGCAGACCAGCCTGGGTTAGAATTTGGCTGTACCACGTTGCTACCTACTTAAACTCTCTGAACCTGCTTCCACATCCACAAAATGGGGATAATACTGACACTTGTGATATTTAATAAGAAAATGCACTTAAAGAACTTCACACAATGCCTGGTATATGGTATGTACTCCATAAACATTTTATGTTGCTACTAATGGGATGGGTCATTAAGGGAAAGTTGACAGCGTTCAGAATACTTTGCCTATAGAATTAGATTTCATAGAGAGCTATCATATGTTTCTATAAACATCTTGATGTTATGTTGTAAGACATGAAGATTGCATGAAATGGACCATTTGTCTCACTTTAGAATCGCATGTCTTATATTCTTAAATCCCAGAAAGCCCTTTCTGTTGCCATGCTGATGAATAGCTCAAGAACATCTTTATCAAACTATGTGATTTAGTTCCCTAGTTAAATACCCAGCAACCTGCGAAAGAAGATAGGCAACCAAAGGAAGGATGAAAGATGGACCCAAACAGAAAGAGGTGGTGAGTTCAGAGGAAGAAAAACAGATATAAAGGGGCCAAGACCAAAGACAGGAAATGAGAAGGAGAGACTGGAAGAACCACTAGGTTGAGATGCTGCTTTAGTGAAATAGTTCTGTCAGTGTGATAAGTGGTCTTCCCTGGAATATTCCCAGAAGCAGTCTCATGGGTCAATCTTATTAGAAACAAAAATAAGAATGTTGCTGGAGATGGGGGCACAAATCCATCAGAAGAGTTTTGACTGCCAAGGCCATTCCACATGCAGTTCAACTAAGAGGGAGATACATAAGCTGCTGCTAGCTGCTATCTCCATGATGTATGGAACAAGGGTTTTTCTGGGAAAGCATCTTGTTGACAGAAACAAATGTTAGTTTTATGCCTATGATTCATTGATTGCCTGGATTCTGTTGTCTAGTTATCTGATTGGCCTTGTTTATTATGTTCTCTCTAAAACCAAGATTATGAGATAGAAGATATACAAACCATGGAATTAATTCTGGCTCCTGATTTAGGGTGGTGTGATGTTGACATTAGCTCACCTGATCATCCCTGAGGCTCCTGTTATGGATTGAATGTGTATGTCCCTCCAAAATTCATATATTGAAATCCTGACCCCTAAGGTGATGGTATTAGGAGGGAGGACCTTTGGGAGGCAATTAGGTCATGAAGGTGAAGCTGTCATGAATGGGATTAGTGCCCTTATGAGAAAAGGTACCAGAGAGATCTTTCCTTTCTCTTCTCCATGTCAGAATACATGGAAAAGATGGCCATCTATAAACCAAGAAGAAGGACTTCACCAAGAGCCTGACTATGCTGGCACCCTGATCCCATGCTTCCAGCATCCAAGAACTGTGAGAAAGAAATGTTTCTTAATTAAACCACCCAGCCAGTGATATTCTGTTACAGCAGCCTGAACTGACCAAGACAGACCCTAAAGTATTTAGTTTCTACAAGGGTTTAATGGTGGAACTGGTGATCTGGGCTTGGATAGAACTGCTTCCTTGTCATGGTTCTGCCAGTTGTCCTGGGGCAAATCTCCTAACTTCTCTAAGACTTCACTTCCCTTATCTGTAAAATTATTTTACTCATCTAGCTAGGTGCTTGTTAATCCATTTAAGTCAAGGACCCTTTAAGAATCTAGCAAAAGCTGGGGCATTTGGGTGGCTCAGTTGGTTGAGCATCCAACTTCAGATCAGGTCATGAACTCATGGTTTGTAGTTTCAAGCCCTGTATTGGTCTCTGTGCTGATAGCTCAGAACCTGGAGCCTCCTTTGGATTCTGTGTCTCCCTTTCTCTCTCTGCCCCTCCCAGGCTCACACATTGCTCTCTTGCTCTCTCAAAAATAAATAAACATTAAAAAAATTAAAAAAAAAAAGGAATCGGGTAAAAGCCATAAATCATGTCTTCCTAATCATGTATACTTCAGTATTACAGATTATCAGGAACTGACCACACACATGCATACCTCCTCTGCAAAGCTAGACTGGATTTCTAATTTATTTACCCAAAAATACAAAGTATTTGGGAAACAAGGAGCCACACAGGGCAGGAGCAGCCGCGGTTGATCTGGTGTAGTTTTTCTTGGGCCTAGGTGCACAGTAAGGGCTGATGACACTACTCATGCACATTGGGGTCTTCCCTGATCCAAGAAGGTGGTGCCTGCTTTGCTGCTCCCCTTTATGTTCATGGCTTGTTTCACCATTGATGAATTTATACTGACAGTCTGTGAACTTCCAGTCATGGAATGTTTACAAAGAGCTGCTTCCTTATTCTTAAGTCCCATGGCATCGGCTCAGCCACATCACCCTCATCTATGGAGAAATCCAGGACAATGCCCTGATTTCCACCTCCAGCTATCCAGCATTCCAGAAAGTATGCATGCACGTACGCATGTGTGCACGCACACACATACACACACACACACACACACACAAATTTGGCATATAATTTCAGAGGGTTCATAGACTCCCCCACCACCATCCCAAATTTATCCCACGGGCTTCAGGTGAAGAGTCTGTGGATAAACTTTAATCTGGATAAATTTTATGATGTTTCTGACCTCTGAAATGTTACTGTTCTAAGCAAGACATTTTACTCATCACCAATATTCCTTCAGACTACAGTGGGAGGATTTGGGGGTGGAATGAGCAACTTTCATCTTGTAGCTTTTAGACCAGCAATATAACATTTTCTTTTTGATCTATTTCTTTTCCTATTTTAATGCTAAAGTTGACAGAGTTTGAAGCTATCATGAAAAGTTCAGAACCTTCTCTCTCTCACTCTTGTTCGCATTAGAGATTATTATGTCCCAGAATAATATTTCTAAAATCCAAGGTGAAAGATTTGGGGGAGTCATTCTGTGCTGACTTCAGCTAAGAGTGAAATTAACGTCTGTATTATGGTTTATATCTCAACTTGATCTAACCTACTACTCTGTCTTGGGAGAAGCGAGATATCCTACCCTTCATGTTTCATCTGAAATTTCATCTCCACAGACCCCCATTTAAACAGAAATTGGTTTCATGTTCATAGCCACCATCATTATCAGTTCACTTAAACTGTTCAGCTTAACATCCAGTGGAGCCCTGACTGATCTGCTTAGCCATTCATTCCAAAAATAATTTATGGGAATGGCTAACATTTACTGAGCATTTACTGTGTGCTGGGCACCATGCTAAGCACTTTGCAAATACCATCTCCTTTAATCCTATTTTGATTGCTTCTTTTCAGGGATCTGGAAGTCATATTCTGTTGGGGACCAGCAAGTGATAAATGCTGGTGAGGAGAGATGCTTTTCATTTCTCTGACGCCTTAGGGTCACTCCTGCTGCTGTTGCAGCTACGCCTATGCTTAGTAAGGAAGACGAACTAAGGACAAGCTCAGTGGCAGCTGAGTGGGAGGGAGCAACATTGGGCTTCTGAGTGCCCCCAGGAGGTGACCTCTCTAACCTCCAACTGAGGATCCAGGAAAACCTTAGAAGTAGAGAAAGATCAGGGAAACAAAACTTGTGAGTGCCTACTAAGTATCATGCTTAGTAACATCTGCTTTGGGGAGCCTGGCTGGCTCAGTTCGCTAAACATCCAACCTCAGGTCATGACTTCACGGTTGGTGAATTGGAGCCCATGTCGGGCTCCCTGCTGTCAGTGTGGGGCTGCTTCAGATCCTCAGTTCCCCTCTCTTTCTCTGCCCCTCCCCTGCTCAAGTTCTAACTCTCTCTCTCTCTCTCTCTCTCTCCCTCTCTCTCAAAAATAAATAAATAATTTTTTTAAAGTGATATCTGCTTTACTACATTTCTTCATCACTCTGCCATGTGAGATGGGTGTTATTACCTCTTTGCAGAAAGACCTGAACTCAGCCCACATGGCTAACGCATGTGGGGCTAGGGTTCTAAGTAGGCCTCCTAACATTTAAAACTAACGCTATTCCCCGATAGGAAACACTAGAGGTTGAGCAGCAGAGATGAATAAATAATACATTCAGTCATCTGACTAAATGAAATGCTTCTGTTTCAATGAATTGTTTTAGCCTGAGCCACATTCTCTCACAGTATATGTTCTCCACCATTTTGAGCAGCTGCTTATATTTTTTTTTTCAAAACACATATGAGTCTTTTCTTACTTACCTTAAGGGCTTAATCACTATCCAAGGGTTGATAAAACCTAAGTAAGCTACTTTCTGAAAATGCTTTTGCCCTTTCCAAAGGAAATCTTGCCAGGGAGAGAGACTCTTGCTATCGTAATTTAGGGTCTTTAAATCAGAGCTATGAGAAATCATTTTAATTAAGGAAAATCCCTATGTCTTCCCCAACAGCTGGTTTGCTTGCAAATAAGAAAGCCTAAAAATGAATCAGAGAAAAAGGGTTTGCACAATTTCTAAAATAACTTGATATATTTAGAAGTGTGACTCTATGTGTGTGTTCTTGTGCAAATGTAGAAAAAAAAAACAATTTGTGTGAGAGTCTTAACTATGGTGTAATTTTCAGAATCTTCACATATCACATGAAATAGACTGCATAGCTCTATAGATCTACATCTAATGTCCTATTATGCCTGGCTGTGAGCTTCATATTGCCATAACAGTGTGTGAAAGTATGGACTTAATATTTTTAAATTCAGGAATTACAGCCGCTGTTTGTGCAGAGATGGCAAGGAGATTATCTTAGGTATAGGCTAGTATGCAGCTAAATATCGGTGAGAAATAGCACATTAGGGAAGTGCTATTTGAAGACAGGTATGCACCCTTTTTCCCTTCTATGATCTGTGATGTTATTTGGTGGTGTGTCCACAGAACAACAGGTGGTGCCTAATGTTAAAAGCTGAAAAGCAGTTACTATGGAAACCAGATGCAAATTTAGATCTGCAAGTCCACTCTGCTGCGTATAGAAAAAATGTGTTATAATAGAAATGAAAAAAAACACTGAAATATGATTCACATCCATGTCTGTGAGTCTTAAAATATCTGCCAAATACTGTCAAATGTTGAGTAAGTTACAACTTCTCAGCCTTAACTTCCTACAAAATCTATAAAAATGATGGAACTAGAGAACATTCCTAAGATTCTTATATTTCTCCATTTTTGTAAATCACTTTTCTAACTATATGGTTAAGGTAATATCAGATCTGCTGTTTAGAATGTATAACATTCTATGAATGTACAGATAATGAAAAATAATACTTGAAATACTAACTGCTTATTTTAGATACTTTATAAAATCTAGAAAAGTGAAAGAAAAATTCAAGTCAGTCATAGTACCAAGACTCAGAAAAAACGGCTACTAATATCTTAGTGTCTTTCTTTCCAGTCTTCTTTTTATATAATTATTTAATGTACTTGAGATCACATTGTATATACATATACTATAAATACATGCTATATATTCTGTTATTCTTTTCATTAAACATAACATCACAAGCCAATACATTAAAAATGCTTAATGAGTATCATTTTAATGACAGCATAATATATGGCCATATAATTGCCATTAAGATACTTAAACTTTCTTGTTTTTCTTGACAAATCAGATGTTTGACTTTTTTTCTATTTTTTAATTTTTTTTAATGTTTATTTATTTTTGAGAGAGACAGAGACAGAATGCGAGTGGGTTAGGGGCAGAGAGAGAGGGAGACACATAATCCGAAGAAGGTTCCAGGCTCTGAGCTGTCAGCACAGAGACCAACGCGGGGCTCGAACTCATAAGCTGTGAGACCATGGCCTGAGCCAAAGTCAGACGCTCAACCGACTGAGCCACCCAGTTGCCCCAGATTTTTTTTTTTTTTTGCTAATTATAAATAATGCTGCAATGATTATATGTGTGCATAGCCTTCGTTCACATTTCAAATACATATGCCGATAAGCAGAGTAACTAGGTAAAGAATAGGAATTTCAGATTAATGTATACTATTTTTGAGATTTTTTATACATATATCTGTACATAGAAAGACAGAGATTAGGAATATATTTGTGTGTGTTTATATATAATATGTGGTTTATATATATATTTATATAAGTATAAATATATATTTATAGAGAGGAACTTTTTCAGTTACAGTGACAGAAAACTAACTAAAACTAACTTTAAAAGAGGATTCAAACAATGTGAATGATAACAAAGCTAACATCTATGGAGTGCTGCCAATATGTCAGGCACTGTTTAAGTCCCTTATATTACAAATTCATTTAACTCTCACAGCATTCAATAAGCAAAGTCCTATTATGATTCCTGCCTTACAACTCCCTCTATCACTCGCTCTGCCTTCTTCTGTGTGGCCTCATTCCCAAGCAGGTGCTCTTTCTGTGTCTCTGTAGCTGTTTCAGATTCACATGCTCCCAGATAGAGTCCACAGGGTGAAGCTTGCCTCTTCTCTGGTTGCTCAGCAAAAATTTCAGAATTAACTCTGCTTGGACCTGACTCCTGGTATGGCCTTGGCCCCATCCTCATCCTTGATCCAATCACCAGAGGGATGTGGAGCCAGACTTAGGTTCACATCCCACCCAACCCCAGAGCTGAGAATGGAGTTTACTCCACCAGAGCGTATGGCCTCAGAGCGGGCATGGAATAACTGCCCCAAGACCAGGCATTGTTATCAAAGGTAGAGGGAATGGGTGCCTGGGTGGCTCAGTGGGTTAAGTGTCCAACTTTGGCTCAGGTCATGATCTCACAGTTTATGAGTTTGAGCCCTGCGTCTGGCTCAGTGCTGACATCTCAGAGCCTGGAGCCTGCTTTGAATCCTGGTCTGCCCCTCCCCTGCTCTCTCTCTGTCTCTCGCTCTCTCTCTCTCTCTCAAAAGTGAATAAACATTATTTTTTTTTTAAAGTAGAGGAAATGGAGAGCAGATGGTTAATTCCATCACAGCAACAAATTGAGTAGAATGAGGACACACAAATTTTGGTTGCATTTAGAGAAGGGACCACTAGCAGTATGCTATCTAAGAGAAAAACTATCTTCCTGGTTGCAGTTTCTGAGGAGTAGTGATTATTTATTTATTTATTTATGTATTCATCTGTTTGTTATGGTTCACATTTACAGTATAATGGACTAGTTTAGTCTAAAATAATGTTCAGATGCCAGACACACCTAAGATAAATGTGTTCACTCTACATGTAAAATTCAAATATAAATACATAGACAATAGATAGAGATCTCTATCTATCTATCTAAATATCTTTGAAATTCTTAAAATCCTAGTTAATTCACCCTTTCCAGCTTAAGGCACACATCACTGTTTTCCTAAACCTGTGTGGTGTGTTCAAGAAACTGTTTTAACAAAGGGCATTTTTCTCAAGTACAAGACAAAATACAAGGTTTCTTGCTGCTTTGCCACAGTTTGGGGGTATGCCATGGACGGCAACTATTCTAAAATTAGAATAATCAGCCACAATTTTAGTGACTGCAATACCACATTACATTTACCAAATATGCCTGTTTACTAATCTTAGCATTCTTTGCTATGTAATAGAGGTAATGTAGAATAGGAGAGGAAAAATGTCTGAGCTGTACATGGATTGCCATGGAAACAGCAGCTGACCAATCAGTGGTGAGTACTCAGAACATATGCCTCCTCCATTTGGCAGTCTTGATGAATTGATGTTCTGATACTGAATACTTTGGCTCTTGTGCCACTTGTAGTGATAGTTTTTTGACATCTAAATATATGGCACACACCTGTTATAAAAAAAAAAATCAGATGTGTAAATTCTTAGTTTTAAAATTTTCAGCCTCCATCAACAAACACCCGCACAGGCAGTTATTTCTGCCTCCAAAATGTTCCCTAAATCTCATACATTCTCTCCTCATCATTTCACCCAACATTTCTTCACACCATCTAATTATCTTCTCTCTGCTTTACTACCCCAAACCACCACAGTCCACTTGGTATAGAGCAATGTCCACAATATCAAAAAATATCAAAACATGAGACAATTTAAAATGCTTTTCAATTTTAGATTCAATAAGGAGACCAAGTGAAAAATATATTCAGAAGAACTACAAAAGGGTCAACCATCAAAACCAAGAAAAAACCAATTTTGTATTTCCCTAATGAATTCAGGAAATAAAAACAGATCTGTTTCTTAGGAAAGCTTGTGAAAAATGAATGAAAAAAAAAAAGCCTTTGGAGAAATAGTCTAATTTATAAAAGATGAGTAAATTACATTTTTCAATAATCTGCCAGTTACAGAAATAGTCCCATTGATTAGAAAAGGTGTTTGTAGATTTCTCTCGGGTGGTGAGCCCTTGATCTGCAGAAAAGTTTAGACTCTCTGGGACTTTAATGAATTTCTCAGGGTGTGACATGTTCTTTGAAATAGCTTCAGTGAGCAGGAAGGGATATGTGCCGGGGTGATAAAGACAAAATCAGGCCCTCTGGTCTTTGCTATTGTTGTTGCATAAGAGATTTAAAGGACTGACTACCACTGAGCAGATTGAACAATAAATAATTGTTGCTGACATTTAAACCTATCTCCAGATCACACAGTAAATCTGTGAGGATGACTGAGCGCGAGTCTTAGAACCACTTAGTGTCCAACTGATTCACTAGTAAAACAACAGCTGATTTGATAATATGGGAATACTCTTATTGTTTGTGCTCACTAACGAATTAAGCATTCTGAAATACAATTCTTTTCTGTATGTAAACCAAGGCTTTAAACATTTCTAATACCTTCTTGACTTTGTTCAGGAATTGTTCTGGGAGCTTGGAATATATCAGTGAGTAAACAAAGATTTCCTGACCTCATGGAGTGTACCTTTTAGCAGGGGAGGAAAACAATAATATATTAAGCAAATCAATTATATAATATGTTAGAAAGTGAATGTTCCTCTTAAGGTGGCCAGTAACCAGGTAATTACTAAAACCTTATCTTGCCTGATTTTCTCAGAACATTTAGTATTGTTGAACCTGTTCTTCTTTCATCTTGCATCCAACAGACGGAGGTATAGTTTTTGAGTGCCTACTAAACGCTAGGCATTGTGCCTGCTGCTGGGATCTAACAGAGCACATGGCATGTCTACCTGTCCCCTGCTTTTCTAGCAGTTCTTGCTCTTAAGTCACTGATCACTGATCACTTTAGCAGTTCCTTTCTCTGCTGTCTGCTCCTTAAATATTAGGGTTCTACTTCTACAGGGGTTTATTCACAGTCCTCTTCTTGATCCACATGGGTTTTTTTTTGCGATCTCATTGACTCTGAGCCTTCAACTAGTATTAACATGTGAATGACTCTACCTCTACATCTCGTCACAATAAAATACATAAGAAGACATAACAAGGACATGGTTTCTACCTTCGTGGAGATTGTAACCCAGTGGAGAAGACAGACAAAAAGCAAGTAAAGAAGCAAACAAATAAAAATAACTATACAGTTGTGACAATTTTCATGAATGAAAAAAACAAGATGAGAATAAGAATTTAGGAGACCTACTACTCCATAGGACAGGCAGGATGGACTCTCTGAGGAACTGATAGCTGACAAAAGCTAGAATGATGAAAAGAAATAAGCCTTGGGGGAATCTTCAGAAGAAGAGCATGCCAGGTGAAGAGAATGAGCTAAGGTCCTGAGGTAGGGAAATCCTGCTGACCTTTGTGACTAGATGAAAATGAATACAGGAAAGAGTGGTGTGGGCTTAGTTTGGAGAAAAACATAGTAACTAGATGATGCAGGATCTTGAAGTCCTGAAAAAGAATCTACATTTTATTCTAGGTAGAGTTGGAATTCATTGAATTGTTTTAAGTAAAACTGATAATCTCACTTATTTTTTACCATTACTTTTGCTACTAAGTAGAAAATGGAATTACAGGTGTAGAAGCAAAAAGAAAGCTCTTGCTAAAAAAACCACCATCCAAAATCTGCACCCCCCCCACCCCCGACAGTTACTATCTGAAACTCCTTCAATAGGAAACACAACTTTTCTCTACAAATGGCATTGGGATTATTGGAAAAATAAAAATACTCAAGGAAGGAGGAAAAATTACCTGCTAAATTCCAGGGAACATGTTAGGTACTCCTAAATTATCCATGTATTATTTTCACATAAAATGCAATGTGAATATTTTATTCCAAAAATTACATATAATAAAGTGAGATTCAAAAAGAAGTTGAGCATGTAGGTATCTCTTGTCCCTAAAGAATGAATGTATTTTTGCTTTTAGTGACTGCTGATATAAAATTGATTGATTCCTGTATAGTTGACTGAAAGTGAATTTTCTTATTGGATCCCATTTTGCACTGGTTTCTATTTATAAATTTAAAAAAAAATATATATATATATATATATATATATATATATATATATATATATATATTCTGAGTTAATCAGCCTGAGTATTGGAATAGTGACACAGACTTGGTACCTTGGAATCTAATTATCCAAAAACCATTCTCTTCACTAAAGGAAGGGATTAGAAACGGTTGATTACTTGGGTACATTGTGAGTAATTAAAACATCTGGATAACCATGGATATTCCCACATCTAATTAGGAATGTTTAGCATTGTGTTAGATTAATAACCTCAGGATCTTCTTGAAAAAAAATCTGGGATTGAGATTTTCCTAATACTATATGCTACTCACAAAAACACAAAAACAAAAACAAACCACTAGAATTGAATGTCATTCATTGATTCATTCACTCATTCAATAAGCACATATAGGGATTGAGAATGTTAGCCCTGGACATGCAATAGTGAACAAACAG
Organism: Panthera onca; assembly: GCF_046562875.1. NCBI lineage: Eukaryota > Metazoa > Chordata > Mammalia > Carnivora > Felidae > Panthera > Panthera onca. The sequence continues at coordinate 61,739,208 of NC_138347.1, forward strand.
CAAAAAAGCTCAAGCTGTCATGGAACTTACATCTTAGTGGGCATATTATAAACATAACAACTAATAATAGTATCAGATAATGATAAGTATTATGAAAAAAAAAATGAAGCAGACTAGGGGAATGGAATGTTGGAGTTTGCATCAGGGAAAACATAAGAAAGTATCAGGGAGATAAAAGCAAAAGGAGGTAAAGAAGTAAACCATGTTGATATCCAGAGAGAAGACTATTCCAGACAGAAGAACAGTGCAAATGCCCTAAAGTGGGATGTGACCAGAATGTTCAAGGATTAGTCAAGTGAAACAATGGGAATACAGTAAGAAAAAACACCAAAGAGGTACCAAAGGGTCACGGAGCCATCATAAAGACATTTTCCTTTATTTGAAATGAGATAAGAAGCAATTGGAGGATTGTGAGCAGAATGACATGATCTGACATATTTTTTAGAATAGACCATACCTGGTAAAGAGCTGAAGCAGGGAGGTCAGAGTTAAGAGAGACTATTGCAGTAATCCAAATGAAATCAATGGGGTATAAACCAGAGTGGGAAGTGGCAAGAAATGGTCAGATTCTGAGTATATTTCAAAGGTAGAGCCAAGAGGATTTGCTGATGGATTAGTTGTGGAGTAAAAAGGAGTCATGATGCCTCCAAGGATTTGAATCTGACCAGATAGAAGGATAGTGTTGTCATTTATTCAGAGGGAGAAATCTGTGGTCACTTAAGTTTGGGGAAAATGACCAGGGTTTGAGATTTGAGCATGTGAAGTTTGAAATGCCTGGTAGACATAGAAGTGGACATAACTGAGTAGGCAATTAGCCATATGAGTCTGGATTTCAGAGAGGTCCAGGTTGGAGAGAGAACTTTGGACAGATCAATACATAGGTAATATTTAAAGCCAGGAGACTAGACGAAATTACCAACAGGAGAATCAGTGTATATGCAAAAGTGAAGAGGTCCAAACCTGATCCTAGAGCTCTCAAAGTTTAACAGTTTGGTGATATGAGATGAAATTAGCAAAAGGAAATAGAGGATATGTGGCCAGTAAGATTAGAAGAAAGCCAGGAAAATGTGTTGTTCTTGGAAAAAAAAAAAAGTTTTGAGCAGGAGGTCAAATATCTTGGAAGTCACTAACAACCTTGACAAGAGTGGCTTGCACCTCTGTGCAAAGGTAGGGCAAAATCTGCCTGGACTGAATTTTAAAAGAAGATAGCCAGAAAAGGAAGTGAGGCCATGAGACATGTTTTTGTTTTATTTTTAAGATGAGAGGAATAACATCATTTTTGTAAGCTGATAGGAATAACCTAATAGCAAAAGAAAATTTGATCCTTCAGTAGAGAGAAAAATAATAGAGGTTATTTTAATGTACAACCGGAAGGTTAACCTTAGGAACACAGACCATGGTAACAAAAAGAACAGCAGAGTTTATGGACATAAGTTTTAGTCGTTGGTTAACATGGTGGTGGAAGCTCGTGGAAGTTCTCTTCTGATTACTTCTGTTTTTTCAGTGAACAGGAAGCAATGTCATGAGATGAGGCTGAGGGTATGGGAGAAGGTGGTAGAGGTTTTAGGAAAAGGTATGAAACAACCATTTTGGAGAGTGCAAGAGTGAATAAAGCAGAGAAATAGGGCAGCTTGACAGACTTGTTTGAGGGCAGTGATCAAGCATCACGTTTTTCTCCAGTCATGTTCAACTACAGGAGTGCAGAGAAGCAGGAGATGGAGTGTTAGAATTAATGAGCATACAATTGTATTAAGTCGTTGTTGTGACAAAGAAAGAGAGGAGCAAATGAGTTCAGAATACATGTGAGTGTATGTATTCTAATGATGGACTGTGGACTTTAAGCTGTGTGAGGAGGCAAGTATGGGCTCCAGAGGGGTTAAAGACAGTGAAAAGGTGACAGGATCCCATGATGGCCAAGTATGGTTGTAGTCAGGGTTCTCAAGACAATAAGTGATAGTGATGGGGTCTGAGAGGGAAATGAGAGGATGTCAACCAAGGAACTAGGACGAGGGAATTAGGATTGTATATGTGGACGTTAAAATTGTCAAGGATTATGACAGGAATAGTACAGAGGATAATGACAGTAATCCAAGAACTAAAATCTCCAAAAAACTTATTTTGGAGGTTAAAGTGGGTGGGAGAGAATGAAAGCTGCCATTCTGTTTTGTTTTTCTTGTAAGTCTACATCTGTCTTGAAACTTTTGAGGCACACTAAAACAGGCTTTATTTCTTCTCCTTATCCAGATCCTTTTCATTCCCCTACTCTGCTTCTCCAGGGACAAGATGGTCCTCTCTTTAACCCTTACTTCTCTACCTCTTTCTTAAACAAACAAACAAACAAAAATTCCCTCTTGGCACCATCTTCCCTAACATTCCAATGCTCTCCTTTGCCTCTTCTTTTCTATTACTTTTCACCCAAATCTCAAGACTCATTAACAGGAGAGTGAATTTGGGGAAGATCAAGACCAGAAAGAAGGGTAGGGCCAGGATCAGGAAAATGGGGCTGACCTATCTAATTTATATCATCTCCTAAAGTCTATTCTACTCAAGTACCCACTAAGCTCTTTCAGACATAGTCATGGTGTATCTGCATCTTGGACACAGTGTAAAGTTGCATGCATGAGGCTCAGTATCAAAGCATTACCTGAATAAATACAAAATGCTCTGTGGTATGTGCAAATGGGTAGAGTAAATTTGATTATGCATTCTGAAAATGAACTCAGGGCTTCTACAATGGATGCCTCTCTACAGAATAACTGCAATAATGATGATTACTATGGCATCTACTGCAGTAACAACAAATGAAAAATCAGTTCCTTTCACGACAGAATTGAGCCCTTAGACTTTTAACTATAGCACAATACTGCTTAATAATCAGTAAAACCTATTATTATCTACCTTACCCACAGTTTGCATAGCACGGAGCTTGCCAATTAGCATTTTAAAATATTTAAGGTATAGACAGTGACCCTAATTGCAAAAGATTATTTTCTGAGAAGACATAAGAGGTGATCAGATGACAGATAATAAATCTACTTCTGTAAATGCTGGATATGGTGGGTTATAGACCTTTGCACATGAAACAAAACATAGGGGAAATGAGATATTTTTCAAATTTATTTACTCTATAGCATGATTATAACCACACATTACATTCAACTTTTCCTTGGTCCCAAGACTTTAACTCAATTGAGTTAATCTGACGTTTTTGGCATTAGTATGAAGACAAATTCAAGACTGAATAATGAGCCGATCTCTCACACATCACTGAAGGGTTTGGTTATTTTTTCAATCCTTTTCAATAGCCAGAAATCTTCATTCCCATTGGCAACCCTCCTGAATAGTTCCTCCTGACATTAATATCATTGCCTCTTTGTCACAGACAAAAACTTTACAGCAACACCATTAGTTTGATCTTTAAATGGTGGACTGTCTCATCAGGCTTAATACTGAAGCAGAACCAGATTTGATCAATACTTATGTAGCAGATCTGATGACTGAGTATTGATAATGTTGTTTTAGTAGCTTTATAGTATTCGTCTTGGTACATACAGATTTAATGCCCCAGGAATTCTTTCCCAAAAGGCTGGCAAATAAGGTTCTTTAAACACATTTTATGAAAGACATGTATACTGATGTACATTCATAAGGTTTAATTCAGACATGGAAGCTCTGCATCTTTTGTGGGCCTATCTAGATCCTTGCTAGTGAAGATGTGATCTGTAGACCACCTGGGCATCCCCTGGGATTCAGTGAGAGATGCCCTACCCACACTTAATGAATCAGGCCCCACTCCAGATCTACTGAAATAGAACCTGGTTTTGAACAAGATCTCCAGGTGATTCATATGCACATTATTAGCATTTGAGAAGCTTTAATCTATGTGATTTCCTTTACAGATGTGAAACAATGAAAGAGGAATACAGGGAAATCATGCAATGAACATTCATAGCATTCATTCATTCACTCAAGATGTATTTTTTGAGTACTTTGTATGGGTCACTCCCTATATAGGAGCTAGGGACACAGCTATGAATAATTTAGACCTTGCCACTGTATGTATGGGATCTCCAGTTGCCTAGATACTTTGCTATGTGCCTAGCACTGTACCAGATAATATAGGACTTTGAAAAAAGTGTAATGTATTTAGCTGATATTTACAAGCAATTAGTACATGTGCAAGTGCTATAGGAGTTACAAGGGCTTATAAAGGTGTAGGCCCTGCCCTCAAGGAGTTTATATTTAGTGGCAAGTCACAGTTCTAACTTTTATAACCCAATGAAGCCATTGAGATTCACAGATGCAAAATAATTGGGGAATAATAATACAAGTAAAATAAATTGCGTGACATGAGTTACAAATGGTATTGTGATTAGCAAAGGGTAAGTATGGTATTTGAAGAAGTGTTTGGATTAGGTTTCAGGATGAGACCTGGGATGGCTATTGAAAAATATAAGGGATACTTGTTCATTGTGGGCTCCAGAAAGGAAGCATGTTTAAACGGATAATTTAGAAAATAAAAGAGAAAAATAAAGCTAGATAATGGAAATTTGGGAGCCATCGAGTTTCTTTACAAGAATTTGTGCAGTTACTTGTACCCCAATGTTTATAGTAGCACTCTCAACAATAGCCAAATTATGGAAAGAGCCTAAATGTCCATCAACTGATGAATGGATAAAGAAATTGTGGTTTATATACACAATGGAATACTACGTGGCAATGAGAAAGAATGAAATATGGCCTTTTGTAGCAACGTGGATGGAACTGGAGAGTGTGATGCTAAGTGAAATAAGCCATACAGAGAAAGACAGATACCATATGGTTTCACTCTTATGTGGATCCTGAGAAACTTAACAGAAACCCATGGGGGAGGGGAAGGAAAAAAAAAAAAAAAAGAGGTTAGAGTGGGAGAGAGCCAAAGCATAAGAGACTGTTAAAAACTGAGAACAGGGGCGCCTGGGTGGCGCAGTCGGTTAAGCGTCCGACTTCAGCCAGGTCACGATCTCGCGGTCCGTGAGTTCGAGCCCCGCGTCAGGCTCTGGGCTGATGGCTCGGAGCCTGGAGCCTATTTCCGATTCTGTGTCTCCCTCTCTCTCTGCCCCTCCCCCGTTCATGCTCTGTCTCTCTCTGTCCCAAAAATAAATAAAAAACGTTGGGAAAAAATTTAAAAAAAAAAAAAAAAACTGAGAACAAACTGAGGGTTGATGGGGGGTGGGAGGGAGGGGAGGGTGGGGGATGGGTATTGAGGAGGGCACCTTTTGGGATGAGCACTGGGTGTTGTATGGAAACCAATTTGACAATAAATTTCATATATTGGAAAAAAAAAAAAAAAGAATTTGTGCAGTTAAGTCTCAGTAAACTGAGATACCTGTTCCTCAATTATGGCTTGAAAGATCAATATAAAGGAACATAAAAGGGCCAATATCCTACTCTTTTATAGTGGCCCTGAACATGTCTGACCTACATCTCCAGATGTAGGAAGGACCAGTCCAGTGGGAAAACAGAGATTTAGAAGTCAGAAGACCTAAGTTTTTGCTTCCCATTACCTCACCCAAGTTATAATGTGGTGACGGGCATCACAGTCCTTACTTCTTTTACTGGTAAGACAACAAAGTTTTTCATTTCTGCCTCTGTCTCAGTAAGCATGTAATGATCCCCAGGCATCATGCTGCCCAGGGGTGTCCCTCATGCCTGCATTCTATCCCATAAGAATTCCACACATCTATCATGACTGCCCCTCATGGAAGTTGGAAATTGAGACACTGTGTTTCTCCAGTGTAGTTGCTTACAAAGTCTCACGAAATACCTACAACAACCGTAAGTCCTAAATGTCCAGGATAATTCTGTTTTCAAATATTCTGTAACAAAGTCTTTCTAAGGACATTTTTTGCTCAGTGTCATGAATTGTGGGGTGGGGGATGCGGGAAATTGAGCTTTGAAACCATATGGATGAGTTCTAATCATCAGACAACTCACCTATCCTCTCTGAGACTTAACTTCTGAGACAGTAACATGAAGATAATACTCTATAGGAATTGTTGTAAAGATTATGTAATATATGTAAAGCCTAGCACAATAGGATACAAGAAGCAAGCCCAAACCAAAGATTATATAGCCATATATAGCTACATATAATACATGCTTCATATTTATTTTTCCCCTTAATCACTTTGTATTATAATTTCCCATGTAATTATTCTCACTGTCCATACACTCCCACTGAAGTTCTATTTACTTTCCAATACCCTTTTCTTCACCCCTTTTGATTCTGTATAATCAGATCTTTCATGGAAATCAAAATCTGTCATGGAAAGGTCACACACACCATGAATGAAAGTTAAAAAGCCTATGTAGCAATATCTTTTCTCCACCCCTACAGATTATCACCTGTGCCTCAAAGAAAGAAACTAAAGTCTAAGCATAATTAAATAAACTTGATTCTTTCTCTGCTTCTCTTTTTTTGTAGGGCATGAGAATTAAATTATATTTATGGCAGGTGGTCTATGAATTGAACAGAATAATGACTAAAAAATGACACCATCTTCATTTACTAATTTATAGAGCAAATTTGGTCTCCTACTATGTGTCTGTTCCTATAATATGCTCAAGGTGGCAAAGAAAATAACTGTAAATACATTTGAGAGCTCACATTCCAGGGGGAGGGACTGACGATTATAATACAATGTGATAATACCTCTAAGAGAAATGCATAATTAAGCAAATCCTAGCTGCTATAACAAAGAAAGTGCAAATATGTTTGCATTCAAATATGATAATCATCTCTCATTCATATAAAATCTGAAATAGGTGAGTGACCAATGGGTGAATTCTCCTCCAAGAGATGGTTCAGGGGCTCAGACTCCTTCCTTCTCCTAGGTTACACCATCTCCTAAGTCCAGTGGTTACCAGCAGAAGGGGAAATAAATGGTGGGAAGGGAACATGCATTACTTTTGCTCACATTTCATTGGGCATAACTCATTCAGGTGGCCACATTTAACTGCAAAAGAAGCTGGGAATTGTAATTGTGCTGTGTACTCAGGAAGAGGAGGAATCAGATATGAAAATCAGTTAGTGAGACTTTGCCACAAAGAGGTAAATCCACAGCGCTGTTGGACCATGACCTTCTGAAATTGTGTAAAGCTTTTAATGTTCTATCCAGGAGTGAGGGTAGAGGTGGCATAGGGTGGGAAGTGTAATAAGATTAATTTCATTCAAAATAGATATATTACATACTTAAGTCTACAATATTATCTGAATTTATCTGAATCAGCTGCTGTCTTCAGGGAATCTGTAGTCTAGGAACTTGGACCAGCAACCTCACCATCACTTGGAAGGTTACTGGAGACCCAGACCTAGCGAATCAGAATCTGGATGATTTGTATGTACATGAAAGGTTGAGAAGCCCTGGTCTGGGGCATTTCGTAGGTACTCCTCTCATAGAATATTGTTCTGAGGCCCAGCAATTTGAAAGAGCTTTAAATTCCACAAGAAGGAAAGTGTGTGGACAGGATGCTGGTGGGTGGGCCTGGGTAAGGGCTACTGGAGAGAAAGGAACTAATTGGAAGCCCAGGGTACATGCTGAGGATAGGCCAATGCGGCTTTCTGGAAAAGGCGTCAATGCCTAGGAACTTCTACCTGACAGACTCATTAATGTCCTCACAAAGATCAATGTTAGACATGTCTACAGTCTCTTACACAATTGCTTATATGTCCCCAAACATAATACTATATATAGCTAAACCTTTATACATTGAAAATTTATAACACTAATGAAACTGATTAAACACACCATTTTCTATATATTTGGGAGGGATGGGGTGACCCTTTTATACAAAGCAGTTATTCAGAAGTCCTGCCCTGCATATTTTGTACCTGAATGTAAAATCAAAAATCACAAATGCTAAACCAAATCTCATATTTTTCTAATATATGCATGTGTAGAGAATTTCTCAACCTGTTGTGACACAAATAGTTACAAATGCATTTAAAATCTGACAAATTTGGACTGAAATTTAATCCAGCTCCCCTAGGTTAGGACTTATGACTTCACTTGCCTTGGTGTGCTCTATGTTTCAACCATTTCACTCTCATTCATTTTTTCCCCCATAACCTCTCCTTTTTGCTCTTTTGGTCCCTTGCCTCTTCCCCCATCCAGGAATGTGCTCTTGCTATTCTGACAACTGGAATATACATGCCACAGTACACAGGAAATGACTGAAAGGCTGAGATCTAAGCAGACAGTATAACCTGGTGTTAGAGGAGACCGCTTAGAATTTATAATTAGAAGCCTATTTCAGCTTCCTTCACAGGACTGTTGAAATTCCTTTCAGGGGTGTCTTGACTGCCTTGAAAATGAATGTCATTGAGGACATTTTTTTTTTTTTTTTGGCCCTCTCTCGTTTCCTTGGCAACAGGTTGATGATGCAGCAGCTGAAATCCACTGTCTCCCTGGAGATACTGGTGTGGGCAGGCTGCAAACCACTGGTAATGCCTGCCACATGTACTGAACTTGACCAAATCTTTTCATTCCAGTCCTACTGGATACACTATACAAAGACATCTAGTAGCTAATAGAAGAATGGCTTTACAGTATAATTTTGGCCATGACTATCAGTGAGGGGAGTATTCATCTGCTTTTTAAAATGGCTTACCTTTCACATAAAACTTAATACTAAGTCTTCAAATGTAGAAATCTCAGGTAATTGTATACATCAGTTAAGTGTCAGAATTACATACTGAAAAAAAAAAAAAAACTTGTTCTGTGTCAATATAAAGTCTGAGAGAAGTGGGAAGGGATCAGGAGTCAGGACCCTTTCCTCTAGGTTTATGTCAGGCACATGGTCCTTGTTGAGTAGCCACAAGCAACAGCCACTCTCCACCCCTCAAATGTTCTGAAACAAATCAGTCTTGTGATCTGCGGAGAAAATATGGAGGAATTATAAATGGATAATGTCTGTCAGTGTTCTCTCAAAGACCAGGGAAAGGGAGCAACTAGAGAAGAAAGGTCAGCTGGGATGGGAGAACCACTTAGGGAAAGCACATAAGAAGGACAGAGAGAGCTGTGGACAAGGCAGCTGGGCTATAGGTGGAACTACTGCCGAATTTAGGATGGCCCAGACACTCGGGGGTGGATGAATGAAGGCTTTATGGAAACATGATAAACAGAGGGAAACCCAGTAACAAAACCATAAGGTTGGTGTAACAGGTGAGCAGAGAAGATGGAATTAGACAAGGGAAAATTACAGCTGAATTCGATTAAAGAGTAGACTTTAGAATGGATCAATTTCTTATTTAGATAACTGAATCCAACCAACTGCTGAATTTACACTGAGAAAAGATCCAGAGAAAAAGAGAACAAAAAAGAGAATGTGTTTGACCTGAAGAGTATGCAGAGGAAAAGAGAAAGTACAGAGAGTGTTGGGCTTGGGGGCAGCTGAGAGACAGGTGGGCACGGTTATGTAAAGGAGGAGTAGGAAAGGGAAAGATAAAGTTAGGTGGACACAAATACCAGTCATAAACGGTCAAAGGAAAGGCAATGCCTGCTGTGGGCAATTCGGTTGAAGTGGAAGACAAATACACTAAACATACAACAAACATATTTAGTACACATGTACACCAAATGGGTAATAGTTATTATAAAGCATGCTCAGCAGTATTCTAAAAAATTATAAATTTTTCATTGCCAACATGTGACTTATAAATATTCTGGGTGATGAGTCCCTTCTGACATCTGGAAAGATGTGTAGGTAACTTGTTTTTTGTCCTCTCAATTCTGTTAGTGCAGGTACTAAGGAGATATCTTGGGAAATGACACTTTTGTACAACATTTTTTTAAAGAACATGTTCACCGATCTAACCTTTTGCTTCCTCCATTGACATAAGCAGCACAGCCCAAATGAATCAACACTGTAGTTTTCCTTCATGTTAAGGCAGAACAAATAGTGTAGGGCTATGAAGAATAAAAAGAGCAATCAGAGAATTCTCTTCCTGGTGCACTTAGCAGTTAATTGCATTTGCTTTGGAGTCAGGTAACCTGCACTGGAGTCACTAATCTAGTTTTTAACAGCTGGGTGATGTTGAGGGAGGTAATTAATTTATCCAGGCATCAGCACTTTTATCTGTAAAATGTTGATGATAATAATAATACCTACATAATAAAGCCATTCTTGGATTAAATCATGAAATGTGTATAAAGCTTTTAACACAATTCTTGGCACACACACAAAAAAACTTAGCTATTATATTGTGTGATGATCAACATACTTGAGTAATCAAACTAATTGTGAGACCCAAATTCGTTATTAAGTTTGACATCTGGATCGGGCAGCTATGATGAACAGAATGGAATAAATTTCTCATTTCCAATTCTTTATCTGATAGTACCTCTGATTCTACCTTATATGTATAATTGGGCTTGCTAATGCTGCTAAAAATCAGTCAATTTATTAATATTAAAATGTTAGGCAATGATCGACAAATTAATTTTCTTCCATCCTCCTTTGGTTATTTCCCTTTTAAAGACAGTATTTGAATTTAGTTAACTCAGTGAATATAAGTTATGGTAGATTTAGAGAAGTTCTATCTTTTTAATCAAATGATTCATTACATAGATTCACTGACAATTTTCAAATCATCATTTTAAAATGCTGGCTCTGATAGTCTTTCTATTTTCTTTTTTCTCTCTGTAATCCATACAGATTTTGGGGGGAAATGAAAAGGGAATAGAATTAAATTCATTTTGGCCAAGTCTCTTTCACTGCAGGGCAGAGGTCAGATACTTGATAAAGTAGAGGCAAATGTTCTAGGTTATGTTGGCCTCATCAACAGCAGTAGAACATGAGGATAAAGCAGGATGTTTGAACCAGGAGAGCAAGGCAAAGCCCACGGGATAGTGAACAGACCACAAAGGCAATGATGATTCTGCAAGAGGACAGAAATGGACACAACCAGCAGTTGGGTGATGCAGAAGACTAGTCTCTCCCTACCAGAAAGGAAAGCCAAAGAACAAAGTTAGCTGGGGAGTTAAGTAGATCAAAACCATAAATCCAGGCAGACCAGAATCTTACAAGAGGAGCAGGCTCACAAGTGGGTCAGGAAGCCAGGTAGACAAGGAGCAACATCAAGAATAGGTCCAGAAGGGGCACCTGGGTGACGATCAGTTAAGCATCTGACTTTGACTCAGGTCATGATCTCACAATGTGTGGGTTCAAGCCCTGCATCAGGCTCTGTGTTGACAGTTCAGAGCCTAGTGCCTGCTTTGGATTCTGTGTCTCCCTCTCTCTCTGCCCTTTCCCAACCCCCCCTCACAAATAAATAAAACGTTAAAAATAATTAAAAATAAAAAGAATAGGTCCAGCAACCAGAGAACCATTTGTCTCTTGGTTCTGCAGAGGGTACTATCCCACCCAGGAATTTCTTAGAGATTTTGGTTGGGACAGAAATCTGTAGTGTGGACAATTTGGAACTGGAAAGTTCCAGAAGACAGGTCAGTCATCTGAATGGAAGAAGGAAAGAAGAAGTAACAGCTCAAGACAGATGGTAACCCAAAACTTGTTTGATGAGCTAAATTCAGATAAATCACCAAGATCAAATGGCATCCACACATTAACTTTTAAGAAATTTAAGCCTACATGGGGTGCTTGGGTGGCTCAGTTGGTTAAGCGTCCGACTTCGGCTCAGGTCATGATCTCGCAGTTTGGAAGTTCAAATCCTGCATCAGGCTCTGTGCTGACAGCTCAGCCTGGAGCCTGCTTCAGATTCTGTGTCTCCCTCTCTCTCTGCCCCTCCCCCACTCACATTCTGTCTCTCTCTCTCTCTCTCTCTCTCTCTCTCAAAAATAGATAAACATTAAAAAATAAAAATAACTTAAAAAAAAAAGAAATTTAAGCCTACAGCTTTGGAACACATGTTTGTCTTTGGAAATCATTTCTGTGAAGAGAATTTTTATTCTTTTTCTTTTTCTTTTTTTTCCCTCCAGGATTCTCTCTACCTCAGGGTCAAATACCTTAAAGGTCTACTCTATTTTCAAACTTGTATTTTTCAATCCAAAAAACAGTCTCTGGGGGAAGAGATGCTTGTTAACCAGAATTGCAGGGAGCCAATGTGGGCCATGTTCAGGTGGCTCTGAGGAGAGTAACCTGACTTAAACCTGCAGGGGAGCACTGGGCCACAGCTAACAGGGACTGAGGGAAATAGGGCAAGGGGAAATTACAGGAGTGACTCACAGACTACAGGAGGCACATGTTACAAAGCCTGCTAAATGAATGACTAGTGGACCTTCCTCAAGGGCTACTTGTTAATACACAGACTGTTTCCCTTCATTGACTTTGCACTTCAAATAGCTAGGTGAGTATGTTCTGTGTGGAAGGGATTCCATGAAGAAAGCTAAAGGGAAGTAAAGGGTAGGATGTGGTCCCAAAGGCAAACCCCTGAACCCTCAATTAATGTGAAATAGTGGAGCAAAAAAGCTAGAAAGTGTTTGGTTTGCAGATGCCTAGAATAACTACATGTGTAATTTTTTTTATGCTTTTATATATGTCAACTCTTTATGTCATCCTTTTGGTGCACTTTCATCCTTGGGGGCAGTACATTTGACTTTAAACCATTCAGCAAGATCTGTGTGTTTTGGCATTTTTCCATTATGTTCAAGCTGAAAAAAATCAAGCTATATATTTTTTTCTAAACCTTGACAGAACTAGAAAGAACTGAAGTAGTTTTCTGTCTTATAAGAGGGAAGGACTTGCTCTTTTAGGGCAAACTGGTCCCTTGGTCTACAAAAAGCACCTAAATAACTGAAGTTACAGAAATGCAAAGCAATAATCTATGCTTTGTTCTTCAACAACAATAACAAAGCTGTGAAAGAAGCAGATCTTCTCAGTGCGAAACCAAGGGTTGAGTTTGATGATGTGAATTCTGATAGGGATCTGAGCCAAAGAAATGTCAAATGGTAATCAAATGAGGCTGCTTTGGGGCCAGTTTGGGATGGGGGTAAGGGGGATATTTATTTTCTCTACAGGAATCTAGACTACACCTGGCCTATACATTCTTGCTTACATTTCTGTTGAATGTGTGTATATGTAAGTGTGTGTGAATGTGTGTTATCAATGATCCTTGAATCACTGAATTGAGTCCTAAAGCCTAAGAAGAACTACAGGATGGATTTTGACTTCCCACAGTAAAAACCATTTCCAGGAGAAGACTAATAGCAAACCAGTGGAAATTCCATACAGACTATGCTCTTGATGACTCATATTTTGAATAATTTAAAACTAAGAGTTACCAGTAATTCCATTACTAGATATATACTGAAGAGAATTACACAAGCAAGACCTTGTATATGAAGTTTCATAGCAACATCATCCATAATAGTCCCCAAGTGGAAACCTTCCAAATGTCCATCTAGCTGATGAATGAATAAACAAAATTGGTATATCCGTACAGTAGAATATACTTAGGCAATAAAAAAGAATGAAGTTCTGATACATGATACAGTGTATATGAACCTTGAAAATATTATGGTAAATGAAATAAGCCAGTTACATAGGTCTGCATATTGTATGTTTTCTATGATATGCCCACAACAGGCAGACCTATATGGAGACAGAGTAGAGATGGCGGTTGCAGGGAGTGCAGGAGGAGAGGAGCAGGAATGAGGAATGACTGATGGCTAATAGATATGAGATTTTTTGAGTGTGGGGAGAATGACGAAAATGTTCTAGAATTATATTGCAGTGATGGTTGCCATCTCAGAGAACATACTAAAAACTATTGAACCGCACACTTTAAAATGAACTCTAGGGTATATGAATTAAATATCAATTTTAAAAATAAAAAACAAACACTGAATGACTCAGAGCTTGGGAAAAGGCCTTCTCTTGGACGTGAACCTGTATGATGTACTGGGTAGCAGCATGGGCTCTGGTATCAGACCACCTGGATTTGAATAGCAGCTCTGGCACTTACCAGATATGTGATCTTGGGCAAATTACATGCCTGCTGTGTACTTCAATTTCCTCATCCATAAAATGGGAAAATAGTTGTACATACCTTGTGAGATTTCTTTGAGGATTAGATGAATTGATTTAAGTCCTTAGAACTATACTTGCCACTTAGTCGGCATGTATGAACATTTGTTATTATCATCATTAACATCTTTACTAAAGGGTTGCCTTGGTAAGACCTGAGAACAAGATCATACTCTGGTGGGTAGGAGGGGACATTTCATTTATAGAAAGTGGTTATTCCCGTTAGCAGTCATCCCAGTAAATCACTATTCTTTAGTTAGGTAATGAGACTTTGGAAAGTAGGACTTCACAGTTCACCAAAGTCCAGCTTCTTTTCTCTGAGCCTATGGCTATTGGCATCAGAATTCTAAGGACTGTAGACTTAGCAGATTCCTGGTGATGGAATTAGGTCAGTCCCTACCTCAAAGAAAGGCGTGGAAAGAGACAGGATCCATATAGCTGATTAGGCAATGATATAAGGAACTTGTGTATGTGCCCCTGACCCTTGAGCTCTGAGCACCGCACTTTCAGAAGCAATTGATGGTAATTCTGTTGATTGTGATTCCCTTCTGCCACCCAGTCCTATTAAAAGGCATAGCCTGGGGCGCCTGGGTGGCGCAGTCGGTTAAGCGTCCGACTTCAGCCAGGTCACGATCTCGCGGTCCGTGAGTTCGAGCCCCGCGTCGGGCTCTGGGCTGATGGCTCGGAGCCTGGAGCCTGTTTCCGATTCTGTGTCTCCCTCTCTCTCTGCCCCTCCCCTGTTCATGCTCTGTCTCTCTCTGTCCCAAAAATAAAAAAATAAAAAAAAATAAAAAAAAAATAAAAAAAAAAATAAAAGGCATAGCCTGAACTCAGCTAGGCTGTGCAGAGTGAGAAGGGTACATTTCATATTCCCAATAGGGGGGGACAGCCTCTGGCCCCAAACCCATGGTATCCCAAGGCCAGTGGAATAGTTACAGAATTCACTGGAGAGCTCAGAAGTTCCAGACTCACAGAAGATCAACAGAATTGTGGCCAATGATCGTTAGATGGAGTAGAAATTGGTAAATCCAGATCACGAATGATGGGGGAAGAGGCAAAAGCCCAGAATGACAGAAAAGCCCTGACACTGCCTGGAGAGGGCAGGATGAGATACGTAAGAGACCAATATCCACTCCACTGGCAGATGTGGCTTAGAACACCTATCATTGGTATAATTTCACACATACGTTCAGGCTTATGAGGCCTAATATTTATTACATGTGACATAATCAAACTTTCAAGACCCAATAATGGAACTAAGGCAAAGGCTTCCATGTCATTTTCCATAAGGAGAAAACTTCTTGGATCTATCTACCCTCAACTTTCTGAATTTGCCTTTATCACTGTTTTCTTTACACTATTCTATGACTGTTTACTTGCCATTCTCAAACATGGGGTTCTTGAGGACAACTGTGGAATTTTAAGAGTTCTTCTCTCTTTTTTTCATCTTTGCTTGTTAATTTCTGGGTCACCATTGCTCAACTGAGCTCTTGACTTACATTAAACACTCCAAAGTACCTAATGAATGAATCTTGGGGTGGGGATAATTTATGCATGAGAATCTTAATCAGATTGCAAGCAGCTTTGGATGATAACGTGAGATCCAATCACATTTCTTCTGTTCCTTTCCTTTCCATGAGATCTGCTGAAGTGTCTACTTTAATGCTCCCATGCAGGTCAGCCCCTCCCTTTTCTGCCCCTCTGTGCCCTCTGAAGCTCCTATGATGCTACCAAGAACATTTCAGCTATGTGCAGATCTTTTCTTTAAAAATTCCTCCATATAGTTACTTAACTAATGCTGGACCTTTTACCTTCCAGAGTCTTAATCCCATTGGCTGGCTTCTCTCTTTTCAACTGACAAAATTTTGATGGTTCTGAATTGGATCATTTAATTCCTTCTCTTTTTATTCCATATCTTCTCTTCCTGGGTGAAATGGTGCCATAGAGTGAAACGAATGTTGGGGAGGGTCAGAAGGACAAAGTGGCTAAGTTGGGAAGTAGATTGGAGATGGATGTAAATGCTATACTATGGAGTATACTATGGAGTTTGTGGGATTTTGTGGGGCTTTTTGTTTGTTTCTTTGAAGGGAGGGTGATGGATTAAAAGTTTTTAAGCAAAGGAGCCACACAATAAAAACTCTAATTCTGAAAAAATAATTTCTGGTGTGTTTTAAATGGCCTTATGCTAGCAGAATTTAAATCAAGCTGACCGTGGGAAATGGTAGTGGGTATGAATGGAGGAGATGGATTGGGGGTATTTCTAAAGAAGAATGTGTACAATTTAGTGACTATTAGATATGGGAGAGAAGAGAAAAGAAGTCAAAGATGATGGGTTTCTGGATTGGCTAATGCACAAATGGTGATGATGTATAACCAGTAGGAGATAGAAAAGGGCAAGAATGAATGGCCATGGCCCAACTTGGTGGTATTACTGAAGTAAGTCATTTCCCTAGGTCTTTTGTGGTCAGTGTCTCTCAGGGATGAGTGGCAGCTCATCAGTATAATTGGTACAGGTGTAGGCAGGGCCTCAGGTGACAAATGATAAAAATGTATCAACTGACAACATCTTCACCAAGGCTTCATAACACTTTTCACATTAATCAGGATTAGCACAAAGGCACAACATAAGAGAACTAACATGAAAATCAAAATATTTTGGTCTATGGCCAAGTTATGCCATGCACCAGCTATGGAATATAGAGTATTTCACTTCTTTGAACCATAATTTTTTTTTTAATCTGTAAAATAAAAATAAAAATAAAAAAATACTTGCCTCAGAGGGCGGTGATTGCAACAAAATACAAATGCAGAGAAATTGAGTTGTGAATCACCAGATGCAGTAGCTGACTTGAGCAAATGCAGTGCCAATCTTAGGAGCCATTTAGGCTCAGGGTTTGAAAAGGCAAGATCCAGCGTTAGAAGGATAGGTCCAACACTGTAATAACCGCATGTCTATAACTTTGATGACACTTGGGAAGATACCAACTCAGTAATCTAAGTGGCTTCATGAGCTTCGTGTTACATTCTCACACTTCATGTGCCGATGGTGTGTCTGAGATGGAAGAGGACTTAAGCATCACATACTTTTACTTTTCAGATGATGAGTCTGAGGCCAAAAGGCTGTACAATGTGTCTGAGGTCATAGAGACCAACAGAAACACAGGTGAGAAGTCATGTTTCTCAGCTCCCAGCTCAGGACGTGTCCACTATATTATGGGGCCTTTCCACTGCTTTTGAAAAATTATGTCTCACTCTGACCAAAGAATCATCTTTGAGAGCCTATTTTTTTCTTTCTTTTTTTTTTTTATAAGATTAAGTTTATTGGTGTGAGAATGATATATGGTCTAACACTAATCTTTGATGGCCCATCTCCTTTATCAAACTGTACTTCCATTGGTCTTTCCTTGAAAATTAACATTTTTTTCTCTCTTACCCAGCCAAAATAAATAATAATGTAAAGCAACAATAAAAAACCTCTACACATACTTCAGCACCTCTAAGTCCTGAAGAAAAAACTCATAGAAGTAGATTTACACTGGCAAGGGGGTGTTGTTAGCCAGCACCTTCCACAGTCTGCAGTAATAGAGAAGGTGCATTGTGTGGTTTCAAATCCAAAGTCATAGTAAATTTACTCTCTCCATTTTTCATGCCAGCCCTCCAACCTGTCATAGCGAATGTAGAAATTGCATTTTAGTTGTCTGATCTTTGGAGAGCCCATCTGGCTCAGTCAGTAGAGTGTGCGACTCTTGATCTTGGGGTTGTAAGTTAGAGCCCCACATTGGGTGTAGAGATTACTTAAAAATAAAGTAAAAGGGGCACCTGGGTGGCTCAGTCAGTTAAGCGGCCGACTTTGGCTCAGGTCATGATCTCACGGTCCATGAGTTCGAGCCCTGTGTCGGTCTCTGTGCTGACAGCTCAGAGCCTGGAGCCTGTTTCAGATTCTGTGTCTCCCTCTCTCTGACCCTCCCCCGTTCATGCTCTGTCTCTCTCTCTGTCTCAAAAATAAATAAACGTTAAAAAAAAAAAAGTAAAAAAAAAAAAAGTAAAAATAATTGTCTAATCTTTATCATCTCTCTCCATATAATTACGACTTCCCAATCCCTTATTAAGGGGACTCTTGACAAAGGCCCACCCCAACACTGGGCTGGGCAAGAAAAGAATGTGGAATGGGAACGCACTTGTTCTGTGTCCCACAGTGGCTGGATGGCTATTGCATGATTCAGAGAGAAGAACCTTGGGTACCATTCCTGACACTGACTCATTCCTGCATGTGTTCCTTTGAGAGCTGCAGTCTGCTCTAGGGGTGTGTCAGATGGTGGGTCAGGACACTGTAAGCTCTGATTGCTCCTATTCATAGTCTAGGGACAGGAATTGTGCTTTCCTTAACTTAGTATCCCCTGCATTTCTCTGTGTACGCTACTTAGTCAAGAGTGCACAACACAGTTGTGTGTGTATGTGTTTAACTTATTGAGATACAATCCACATAGCATATGCACCACATAGTTTTGCTGAATGGATAAATTTATTCAAAAGTCAGTGGTGTTCTTTCAGGGAAGAACATTTATTAGACACCCCCACCCCCAAATGCTCATTCATCTGCCTACTGATATAAGGAGTTTTCTTTATTGTTTTTAATTTTTTTTTTTAATGTTTAGGGGAAGGGGCAGAGAGAGGGAGACAGAGGATCCAAAGAGGGCTCTGTGCCAACAGCAGAAAGCCCAATGTGGGACTCGAACTCACAAACTGTGAGATCATGACCTGAGCTGAAGTCACATGCTTAAACAACTGAGCCACCCAGAGGCTCTTATTTCTTTTTCTGAAAGTTCTAATACCTATGAAAATTCAAATGTTCCCAGACTAGTAATAATAACAATAACATTTCACAATAACAATAAAATTTAACCTTTAATGAATGCTTATTGTGAGCCCATGCTGTGCCTTTTTTCATTTACTCATTACAACATCCCTTTGAGGGAGGCACTGTTATTAATTCTATTTTATAACTGAGGAAACTGAGGCTCAGAGAGGTCATATAACCCATCCAAAGTCAAAGAGCTAATAAGGGGGAAAGTAGGAGTTGAACAAAGGACCCCAAATCCTCACTTGCTACCCTGCGCCTAGAACTTTCCGGTTTTCCTCAGAATGGTCATCTTCCCTTCAGGGAGAAAAAAAAAAAGGAAAAAAGTACTTAAACATTTAAGAAAAAATACTGTCTGCAGAGTTAAGGATACTGATGTTCAATTTAGACCACTGCAGGAGCAATTAACAAGAAAACATTTGCAGAACTTAAAGAAGGTGAGGGTCAGCCAAATATGGGTGTTCTTCATGCTTCAGTGTGAACCAGTCTTGCCCAGTCAGGTTATGTCGACGAGGATACTTATGGATTTCCTCTCACTACCTTTCTCCTGAGTTTTAGGATACCTGACATGACTTTGACATGGCCTTCTGCAAGAGTTTCTCTGACTGAGAGCCAGCAAGTAAAATCCTTGCAGTTTCTACTATGAGTAGTTTTGACATAAGCATCATATAATGTTGGAAGTTGAAGATGATAGCTGGAGTTGGAAGAACTGATGGCTAAGATACTTGGAAGATTTTTGAAATGTGCATCTATTTTATGTATCTATATCTATTTTATTTCTAATTTATGTATAATTATATGTAATATCCACTTAATATGTGTATGTTTACCT
The DNA here is from genome assembly GCF_046562875.1 of Panthera onca. NCBI lineage: Eukaryota > Metazoa > Chordata > Mammalia > Carnivora > Felidae > Panthera > Panthera onca. Next base: position 61,758,923 of record NC_138347.1, read on the forward strand.
TACCTGTAACTTTCTGTCCTCCAAGTCAGCCCCTCAACACCAGCATCGTTTTGATACACCAGAGAGTCTTCAGGCTTCGCTCTGGAGGCAAATGGAGTTAAACAACCACATATGGAAAGAGAGCAGTTGTTGCTCAGAGTAGACAGATGGAATTGTGCCCAGAGTGTTTTGCCAAAAGGAAATAAGAACAAGAAAAGAAAAGATATGGGGATAGGAGCCAGAGGAGAATAAGCATAGGTGGGACCCCAAAGTTCAATGGATTCAAGTTGACCAGGGGGATGGGATGGAGAGGTGAGGAGATTCACCCCAGACTTTGACATTCTAAACACGTTGCCCTCACAACAGGTTCCCAGAAGCATCATTATCTGGAGATCTTCTAAAATGTTCAGATTCCTGGGCCCCACCCATGGCTTGGTAAACCTGAGAAAGTCAAGTGGTTTCTTATTTGTGCACTATTGGGTAATCAGAGCACATGGGAGCTGGGGGAAGCTAGTGTGTTTTCAGAACAAGTCTTGTTACATAATAGCTGAGTCTACTTGCTGGAGGTCTGCACCTGCTACTGACTTGCTATGTAATGTGTAGAAGACAGAGTGATAGTTTTCACCTTTTCCATCTCTAAAATGGAGATAGGTAATACTCATGCCTATGACAAAGGAAAGGGAAGTAAAAGTACAAAAAGCAGTTTGAGCACCTCAACAGGGATAAAAATTTCAGATACAACATGAGCTCCACAATTTATTCAGGTAAACCAAACATATAGGCCATGTTTTGCATACTTTCACTGGCTTCCAGAATTGTCCATCGGGTAGGGGGTGACACGGACTTGGGGTATCTCTCTCCTCGAGTAGTGTTCTTCAAGTATCCACAGGGTTGCTCTATCAGTTCTCCAGGGAGGGGAGGGATGCTTATTCAAAATGCAGATTCTCAAGCCCTCCTCTACAAGAATGGAATTATAAACTCTGAGTTACGGTATCTGGATATTTGTTTTTTAACAAGCTCCCCAGGAGATTCTTATGTACAATGAAGTTTAAGGGACTATTGCTCTGGACTATAAGTCTTCTGAGACAAGAATGGAAATGTATTCATCATTGTAGCCTTTACACTGCATTTAGTATAATAGACGGTCAAATAAAATCTGTGTAGTAAAAGAAGGCATGAAGAAAGACATTATTTCATCCTTGAGCCTTCTGGCAGCATGTTTTCATAATCAGAGGCCTTGGTAGGCCGTAGACAGGATGGTAGGGCAAGCTTTCAGCTACACCTCCTGATGAGGAAGGAGCTTTCTATTAAGGACATGTTTCTTTCAAAATGATCCAGAATGATTTTTGAGAAAAGTCTCTGGGGAGCTAATTAAAGAGCCAGAGGCAGACAGGCTGCTGGATTAGGTCTTCAGCAAGCCACTGAACTCAAGGACAAAAATCATAGACCAGGAATAGCCATGAAAACCCTGAGGCTGGGGAAATACACACTCACAGGGAAAGGTCAGACAACAGATCATGGTCAGTAAACTGGTAGTTGGAAGGGACAAGGCAGCCATACATCCAGCCTCCCAGAAACCATTAAGTCTCTATCAGGAGCAAGACAGAAAAATGAGACTGGGGACACTTCTGAATCTACCTACAGTGTACATTGGTTGGTGAGGGGATGTGTGATTTGGGTAGGAAATGTTCATGGAGCAGAAGACCTGAGGAGTAAAGTACAAAACTCACAGTTGTTGCCTACCTAGTTTAAAAAATTTTTTTAATATTTATTTATTTTTGAGAGAGAAAGAGAGCCAGAGTGTGAGTGGGGGAGGGGCAGAGAGCGAGGGAGACACAGAACCTGAAACAGGCTCCAAGCTCCTAACTGTCAGCACAGAGCTTGACTCAGGGCTCAGACTCACTGACCATGAGATCGTGACCTCCCCCTGAAGCCGGATGCTTAACCTACTGAGCCACCCAGGTGCCCCTGGCTCCCTAGTTTTAAAACGACTTTGGATTTGTGACTCTGATCCCTTTGAACAAACACCTGAGGCTTCTGCCGGGCAAAGTGGAAACAGACCTGCCCAAAGAGTTAATTGTTACAAATCGCTTCTTATGATGAGCATATAATTACATTTTCTGTTCTGATGTTATTTGTTTAAGCCACATTCTAGCATAACCCCCAGTGAACTCTGTTCTGCTGTTCTCCCACATGTCTCCACGTTTTGGTATTTCCCAAGTAAAGAATTACTTTCTTCCAGACTTTAGGTATGTGGAACCTTTAGACACTCTATGCAGTAGGGATAACTTAGGAGAGTCTCCCAAGAACTAGTAGTGTAGATGTGAAAACCTTACAGTGCAAGAGCTGTGCAAATAGCAGAGGACCCGTGGCAGTCTGAGAACACATATTGCCTCATCTATAGCTTCCCACGACATTGTAGGAGCTGAGCCAGCACGAGTGATGTAATTACTCTGAAATAGGCAGTGGAGTCCCAGCTTCCTTCCTCTGCACACTAGTAGATCGTCCTTGACCTCGGTTCTCTAAAACCCTCGAATAGCATGAAAGAAACCCTAGAAAGGGGTAGGGCTTCCCCAGAATTCCTTTAAGATGCAAACAATCTGGCCCAGTCCTGCAGAAACCACATAGATCACAGCCAACTACTGTTAAATAAAGCAGCAAATCCCTCTAATTAGAAAGGCCAATTAAAGAATTCAAAGGGAAATGGTGAATCCCTTGTCCTGGAAGAAGGGTGTCTTTTCTTCTTTCTTGAAAATGTTAATCATCTGTATGGTATTGTCCCAGGATAAGTACCCTCAGGACCACTTGTGACTGGCTTTGTGATAGAGAGTGAGTCATCCAGGAGCTGACAACCTGCGTGAGACAGGGCAGTCCAAATCTGCTAGGTGCTCTTTTTCTCCTTTTCTCTGCTTATCTAGGGCTCAAACATTTTTGTTTGCTCAGTTTTCTGAACCAATAGCTCGCATGAACCATGGTTTTCCTATAAATGGGAGGGTATTATATGAGAGAAAGGCAGCTGGGTTAGGCAAGCTATTACCTGCTGGCAGTGAGCGACATGAGGAGATAGATAACTAAACCAACCTTCACAGGTGCCCGTGTCCACCTGCGGTGCAGTGTCCTCACTCCTATCCCTCACTTAGAATTGAAGAAGATCCTTCCTATTGTGGCACCTGGGTGGCTCAGTAGGTTAAGCATCCAACTCTTGGTTTCTGCTCAGCCATGATCTCACAGCTTCATGGATTTGAGCCCTGCAGCATTAGGTTATGTGCTGGCAGCATAGAGCCTGCTTGGGATTCTCCCTGTCTCTCTCTCTCTCTCTCTCTTTCTGCCCCTCTCCCACTCATGCTGTCTCTGTCTCTCTCCAAATAAATAAATAAACTTAAAAAAAAAAAAAGAAGCTCCTTCCTATCGAATCTATTTAGATTTTTAGGGGAAAAAAAGACTAAATTGTCTTACAAGGAATAGACAAAGGAGCTGTGTCCATTTGAGATTCTAGAATGACACTGACCTGTCTTTGATCTATTTTTTTATTAGCTAACATTTACTGAGCAGTTTACTGGGTGGCAAGCATTGATATGCTGTGCACTTTGCCTGAATTCTCTCATTTCATCCTCATGATGACTTGTTGAAGTAGGTGCTACTATTATCTTCCTTTGACAGGTGAGAAAACTGAAGGCTGGACACATTCAGTCATTTGCCTAAGGACACACATCCAGTAAGTAGCAGAGACAGGACTCAGACCCCAGGCAGTCAGATCCCCAGCAGGTTCTCCTAATTAGTTCATACACTCTGCTACCCTTGGTAAGATTGCCTTTGTAAAGTGCTTGTTAACTACAAAGTCAGATCCCTACATAAAATATTCTTGTTATTATTATTAAAATCTGTTTAGTTCTCTGATTCATTAAGATGACATAATAGACCTATTAAAATTTAGACACATGAGAAAATATGGAACAAACCAGGCTATCTCTAGTGATGATATATCTTCTTTAAGTGCAATCATTGAGGAAGAGAAACTCTGGCTGTGATTTCTTTTCATTTTTCATGTATCTGTAAAAAATAAAATAGACTCATTTGGCCTAGCTCCTATACTTTTATTAGAGTCTACTGAAAATAAAAGAAAGTATAGTTAACGATAACAAGAGAGAGGGGAAATATAAACAAAGCAGTTTACAACATTATTAATGCTTTCCCTAAATCATTTGAATGATTCTGCATGAAGCCATAATGATACGCTCTTCTTTGAAACGAACTGCTTATTTTCTTGATTCTAAGATGCAAATTTTTTCACATCTTGATGTTTTTGAAATTAGTAGATGTCTCATAATCAATGTGAACATTTAATGTTCTTCACCCCCCCTTCTACCCTCCAAAAAGCTGTTTTAAAACTAGTACTCTACATTCTTGTTAAGATTAATAGCACTGGGTCAGCCAATACAGATTGCCCACTGTTTTGTTATGGACACAGTTAGCTTTGCCCAAACTGGCACTTTAGACATAACAGAGGAAGCACTGAATATCTTTTAAAGTCTGTGTTTTACCATCTAATTGTATGCCTATATTTGCAATTCTAAGTATCATTTCTCCACTAAAAGGGACTACTATTGATTCCAGAACTGGGGCAGAGAAAATCCAAGATGAGCTTAGAACATATTGCTGTGCTGCAAGGTAAAGAAATAATCGAAAAATGATGAGGACATGTCAAATGGATACAAGAGCCAACTTGAAAGGGCTCCGTCTGATCAAATCTGTTACAATTTGTGCTTTGAAATGGATAATCACAGTAATTTATTATAACCCATTGAATAAAATAAAAACCCATGGGTTCATATTGATAATACATAAACACATAAATAAATAACAGGGGATAAAGGGAAGCTCTTCTTACAGTAGAATTACATCATAAATGTAGAAAGAATGATAGAATTAAAAAAAAATTTTTGCAGTTATCCATAGTAATGAGGTTAAGAATGCTCATTATAGGATGCTATAATGATTGGTGAAAAGTTTGATGAGACAACAGTATATTTTTATAGTCTCAAAATATCTCTCTACAGTCTTCTTGTTAATACAAAGGGGGAAATGATAATCTGTCAAAAGAGAAACCTGACACAGAGCACCTCAACCAAGTGATCAAAAGTAAGATCACCAACAATGGGACAACCTGACATTATGGGCCTCCTGGTTGGAAGCACATAGAAGGACACAGCATTTCTGACATGCTGTACCTGCTGAAAATATATAACCTGCATGGAAACATGAGGAAACACCACACAAACTCACAACAGTTGGTCTGTACTCTTTAAAATGTCAATGTCATAAAAGACAATGAAAGTCTTAGAAATTGTTCCAGATTAAAGGAAACTAAAGAAGCATGACAACTAAATGAAATGTGTTCTCTTAGATTGGATTCTGAATTGGGCATGGGGGCAGGGAGGATTGCCATGATGGACATTAATGGGACAGTTGGTAAAGTTGTTTTTTTTTTTTATCATAAGTGTACTTTTTAATCCCCATCACCTATTTTACCCCCCCACCCACCCACCTCCCCTCTGGTAACCGTCAGTTTGTTCTCTATAGCTAAGAGGCTGTTTCTTGGTTTGTCCCTCTTTCTCTTTCTCCGTCTCTCTCTCGTTTTCCTTTGTTCATTTGTCTTGTTTCTTAAATTCTACATGTGAGTGAGATCATATGGTATTTGCCTTTCTCTGACTGACTTATTTCACTTAACATTATACTCATTAGTTTTATCCATGTTGTTGCAAATGGCAAGACTTCATTCTTTTTATGGCTAAATACTATTCCATTGTATATATGCACCACATTTTCTTTACCCATTCCTCTCTTGGTGGACACTTGGGCTGCTTCCATATTTGGTTATTATAAATAATGTTGCTATAAACCTAGGAGTGTGTGTATCCCTTTGAATTAGTGTTTTTGTATTTTGAGGTAAATACCCAGTAGTGCAATTACTAAGTCACGGTCTAGTTCTTAGTCTAGTTCTATTTTTAATTTTTTTAGGGACCTCCATACCGTTGCCCACAGTGGCTGCACCGGTTTGTATCCCCACCTACAGTGCAAGAGGGTTCCTTTTTCTCTACATCCTCACCAACACTTGTTGTTGTTTGGATAATTGGTAAAATTTGATAATGAACCTTTTATTATTAATAATACATTGAGAATATTAAATATCTTCAATTGAAAATTTTACTGTATTTATGAAACAGCATGCTCTTGTTCTTAAGAAAAAATGAACTACTTTTTTTTTGAGACAGAGAGAGAAAGAGAGAGCATGAGTTGGGGAGGGGCAGAGAGAGAGGGAGACACAGAATCTGAAGCAGGTTCCAGGCTCTGAGCTGTCAGCATAGAGCCCAATGCAGGGCTCAAACTCATTAACCATGAGATCATGACCTGAGCCCAAGTCAGACGCTTAACCCCAAGAAAAATTGAACTATTTAGGGGTAATGAGACATGATTTCTATAATATACTTTCAAATGGTTCAGGCTAAAAACATTTTGAAGATTTGTGTCGTTGGGCTTTCATAGAGGCCAAGCTGGAAATTTATAATAAAAAAAGTAATAAGTAAGATCAATTAACATGTAATTTGGTGTTCAGCCCTAAGTTTCAAAAGAGGTTCTTATGTAAAGAAAAGTTGTTAGATGAAAAAAAAATATCTTTTTGGAAAAGGATTTTACTTAGGACCTTGAAATCTTGGTATGGATGTTCTTATTACTGCTGTTAGAATTTAAAAAAGAAAAATAGTCATTTTTAAATTTAACAAAATTTTTGAATAAGCAGAAGAACTAAATATTAGATGGTATAATTGCTAAGCAGCCTGGAGTAAAGTTCTTTGGGAGGGCATTTGATGTTGAACCAATACACTGAAAAGCAGAATGTGAATCCTGGAATGTGTTTATCTCTAAGAAAATGTTTTGGTTTAATTGTTTTACAGTCTTTCCAAGCTAGAACTAGAATTAAATTATGTATGCGTTAATAACAGTTAAGGATTATGCATTAATATCTTATTATATCATGTAGTTATTTATCTTTAACTTACATGTGTTTGTATTCCTCCAAGTAGCCTATCATTGTTTATACTATCTTCTGGTTAGTTTTGTATTTCTGGTCATTTTCTGGTCATTATTTTGTATCTTCTGGTCATTTTTTTAAATTTATTACCTTCTGGTTAGTTCACTGTTCAATTCTGATCTCATGATAAAGTTTAATTTTAAAGGAAAGGCACTGTTGGCTATAGCATGCATTATGGTCTAGGCCCTCAATTATTCATGATCATGGTCCATGGAGCCATACAAAAATACCACCATTAACGAAGAGAACATTACCTGCTTTGTATGAAAGCTGCAAAATTATTTGCTTTGGAATCCAAATCTACAAAACAGGAGAAAGGCCATGATGTCTAGTGCATGTCTTGCTCTCAGAGTCACACTGACTTCTATTTATTTATACTTTTTATATATTTATTTTGAGAGAGAGAGAGAGAGAGAGAGAGAGCACAGGGGAAAGGCAGAGAAAAAGGGAGAGAATCCCAAGCAGACTCTGTGCTGTCAGCACAGAGCGATATTTAGGGCTCGAACTCATGAACCATGAAATCATCACCTGAGTTGAAATCAAGAGTAGGTCACTCAACCCACCCAGGCACCCTGAGTCACACTCGCTTTTAACTAAGATCTTGAAAGACCAATGCCGGTATATGCAGGGAGACTTTCTTTTTACTTCTTCTTGATAACTAATGATTATGATGGGTGTCCCTGGAAACTTTGAAGTGAACGACCATTTTTTTTTTATGTTTATTTATTTTTGAGAGAGACAGAGACAGAGCATGAGTGGGGAGGGCCAGAGAGAGAAAGCGAGACAGAATCCGAAGAGACAGGCTCCAGGCTGTGAGCTGTCAGCACAGAGCCAGAAGCAGGGCCCGAACCCACAAACTGTGAGATCATGACCTGAGCCAAAGTCCAATGCTTAACTGACTGAGCCACCCACATGCCCCTGACCTTTTTTTAAACAATATCAGTATGTAAGTTGACAGAAATGTGTTCCCCTCCTACCCTCTTGGTAAAACCATTGAAAACTGCAGATTTTTTTTTTAATATTTGAATGTCTAGACTAATAAGAATATCAAAATACTTGATAGAATAATGAGGCTGACCTTAACACAGGCATTAATTAGTCCTGAACCAGAGAACCCCAAATTACAAAAATTGTGAGTCCACAAGTAGGTATTGAATACTGTGTGGGAAGCATTGTGCTAGCTGCTCTAGGGGAAACACAAATCAAACAAATGATTCCTCTGTGCGGGGCACCTGAATGGCTCAGTCAGTTAAGTGTCCATCTCTTGGTTTCAGCTCAGGTCATGAGCTCACAGTTCGTGGGAGTGAGCCCCACATCAGCTTATGCATTGTCAGCGCGGAGCCAGCTTGGGATTCTCCCTCTCTCTCTCTCTCTCTCTGTCTCTCTTTCTCTCTCTCTCTCTCCCTCTCTCTCTGCCCCTCCCCCACTCACACTCTCTCTGTCTCTCTCGAAATAATAAATAAACTTAAGAAAAGGAAAATGGCTCTTCTATGCTCCTGGAGTTCATCTTTACTTGGAAGATAGCATATTCACAAAAGTAGCTACAATGCAGGCAACATACACTAAAGGTCACGGGAGTAGTAGAGAGTGGGGACCAGTGAGCAGTGGGTCATCTCTCCTTACTGCCTATTATTTACTCTCTGGAACCAGCTCCATTTTTAAGGGAGGGACAAAGACCACAGATTATCAACCCTGGAAGGAGCCCTCTAAGACCACAAATGCAAAAACCAAACCCAGAGAAGTTGTTATTTGTTGAGAAGCACATGTTATAATTCAAGTCTCCTGCTTTTTCTGATGTGAACAGAGGATTTTTTTTTGTCTGGTTTCTTAAAGCAGCTGAGGGATGTTGGAAAGGGGACAAGACGCCAGAGTAAGTTCTCATTAATTACAATTTATGACACTTAATCATTTACAAACTCAATTTTATAACTGTAAAAATGAGGATAATAGTACATGCTTTGCATTTTATACCTGGTGGGTTGGTTAGAAGAATCATGTGAAACTATGTGAAAATAGTTTAAAAATAATTAAGTGCTATAAAAATGTAGAGGATTATTAATAGCATCTGACATTTATTAAGTACTTAGTATGTGCCAGGCATTGTGCAGCCACTTTATGTTCATTACCTCAGTTAACCCTTCTACAACCCTCTGAAGTAGATACTATTATTAACATTTCACAGAGAAAGAAACTGAAGTTTACAGTGATTAATTGCAGAAGAGCAAGTGCCCCAGAGAGATTTCAGGCTCAGGCAACCTGATTCAAGAGCCCCCACATAATCACTTCTTACCAGCTCTCAGTTATTATGGGAGAAGCCAAAATGGATTCATGACCACTGCCTCCAGCTGGCAAGAGCAAATCCTGCTCACTCTCCCTAATGAAGCCCAGGTTTGGGGCAGGTTTGAAGCCAGGTTTGCTGGGGCAGCCAGGAGCACAGGGAGAAGGTATGTCTTAGGGAAAAGAGCATTTCTCAGGAGACTCACTAAATCCCTTTGCCTCATGTATGCACTGGCATGCACACTCCAGCCCTGTGTATTTAACCAAGCTAATTTCAAACTAATATTCAAGGCTTGTAAGGAAGGCACTGATTAATCTATTAGCTGCAGTGGTAACGACCTGAGGAATTATTGCTTCAACTGCTCTATTCCTGCTCTGCAGCCCCACGGGGGCTGCCCCATGCTCTCTCCATAGCCACGGATTTAATGGAAGCCCCCAAGTCTATAAACAAGACCACCCAGGGACACAGTTTGAGGCCAAAGCAAGAAGAAGCTAGGAAGATGGCTGGTAATTCTGGAGATTTTGGCTTCTATTTTATAAAGGTGAATCTGAATGCCGCATTAGCTCTCCACTACTTGGCAAAAGACTGAATGAAGCTGAGAGCAAAAGGTGAGATGAAATTTGCAAATAGATCCGCAGGGAAAATATGCATGTGCCAGTGTATTGTGCAGAAGCAGGAAGGGGAGAATACACTAAAGGTCAACTGTGAGGGAGGGGCTTTATATTTGTTGTTGGAGTGGTAGCGTTTCCAGCTCTGATGGAGCTCGGCTGGCACCACGGAAGCTTCTCCACACCGTGCTCTTCCATCCTCACCTATAACACCTCCTGTTCCAGGTCCCAACAGGAACTAGCAGTCATGCAGGATTGTGTACAGGCAGGAGAAGCAGCAGCGAGAGATGAAAGTCACTGTGCCATGAGATAAATGCCTCAATGCCATTCAGTTTGGAAGAGAAATCTCTGTGCAGATTTTGGCCAGGCTAGCATGAACAGCAAAGTGCATCACCTATGTGACCCTGCCTTGCCCCTACCCCACCTTCCTAATCCCTTCCGGGTGAATAAGGCAACTGTGGTGATGGAAGTGACCTGGGGTCTTCTGACTTGCCTCCCATAAGCCCGGAATCCTTTATTTTTTTTTTATTTTTTTTTTTTAGGTTGTGATTGTTTTATTTTTTTTATTTTTTATTTTTTTTAATATATGAAATTTACTGTCAAATTGGTTTCCATACAACACCCAGTGCTCATCCCAAAAGGTGCCCTCCTCAATACCCATCACCCACCCTGCCCTCCCTCCCACCCTGCCCTCCCTCCCACCCCCCATCAACCCTCAGTTTGTTCTCAGTTTTTAACAGTCTCTAATGCTTTGGCTCTCTCCCACTCTAACCTCTTTTTTTTTTTTTTTTTTTTTCCTTCCCCTCCCCCATGGGTTTCTGTTATGTTTCTCAGGATCCACATAAGAGTGAAACCATATGGTATCTGTCTTTCTCTGTATGGCTTATTTCACTTAGCATCACACTCTCCAGTTCCATCCATGTTGCTACAAAAGGCCATATTTCATTTTTTCTCATTGCCACGTAGTATTCCATTGTGTATATAAACCACAATTTCTTTATCCATTCATCAGTTGATGGACATTTAGGCTCTTTCCATAATTTGGCTATTGTTGAGAGTGCCGCTATAAACATTGGGGTACAGGTGCCCCTATGCATCAGTACTCCTGTATCCCTTGGAAGGCCCAGAATCCTTTAAACACAGCCTAAAGTTCACTGCCCTTGGATTTGTTATGTGTCAGGCACTGCCAGTCACCCAATGTATATCATCTTATGTGATCCTCATGACACTGCTAAAAAATAAGTGTCGTTATCCCCCACTCTTCTTTTTCACAGCTAAGGAAATTAAGGTTCAGAGAGAATCAATAACCCAGATATGCAGAAATGATGTCAGAGTTAGAACCCATTTTGCTAACTCCAGAGCTTGGGCACTTATCCCTACAACTTACTGGTGAACTGCCACACCTTGGGGGTGTCCCAAGCAAGACTAGTGAAGGAGGAGTTTGGCTTTGGCAATTTCAGGCTGTGTGCATGTATCCCCCACCTCTCTGCACCCCATATGCACTTTTTACCTGACTTGAGAGTTTCCTTATTCTCAGTTCTCCTGTCGAGTGCCTGAGTAATTAATTTACATGCATGTGTTAGGAACTTACTGATTTAACTCTCCCTTGATTGTTCACACTTTAAGAGGAAATAAAGAGTAAAGCATTAATAAAAATGTATCAGTCCTTCAAGAAGGAGTAGATCTAAGGGCACCTGACTGGCTCAGTTGGTAGAGTATGTGACTCTTCATCTCTAGGCTGTGAGTTTGAGCCCCACTTGGGTATAGAATTTACTTTAAAAAAATAATAATAAATAAATAAAGGAGTGGATCCAGATGTTTTCGGGAGAAGGGCAAATGATATTGTAGAAATTATGTAACTCATTCTTGGCACAAAATGAGCTGACACAAAATGAGCTGGTCTGATGCTTGGACCAGCATCAGAGGCACAGGTATTGGAGGAAGGGGGAGATACCAGACAGATCCTGTTTGAGATTGCCCAAATAAGCACATCTGGGGTCTCCAAAAGGAGAATCCTCCTAAGCTATAAGGAACAGGGATCTCCCCACATCGCTGCAGTCCAGGCCAGATGGCTGTGCCAGGAGAGTGAGTGAGGTAAAGTATGTGGTTTTTCCTGACAATGCCACTTCATTCTGCCCACCACACAGAGCAGGCAGCTTCATCCTCTCTCTCTGCACCTGTTACCTATTCCGTCAGCCGTGATGCACAAGTTCATGGTGTCTATGGAATCCAAAGCAGCAGAACCTGTACTACAAGCTTCATAGTGAACAAGAAACATCCTTTCTATCCTGGTATTCAGTATAGAAATGCATGATCCAGAGGAAGAGGGGAATGGTGGGGTTGATCTGTCCTGGCATCATTGTTTTCCCCAGTCCAAGTGTGTCCCAAATGCAGCCCTTTTGACAGTGATAGCCCTGTGTGGGAAGGCCAGACACAGTGCAACTTTCTCATGTGTGACCTCCTCCAATGCATATACATTTGATGTTGGTCTGAGTGTTCTCTTCTCTTTAGCAGACCTAGTCATAGTCTTTATTTCCTTTTTACCAACTCCTCCCCGCCCCCGCCCCCCATCAACCCCAAACAAAATATAAGAAACTCTATAATGACTAGAACTTTTGATAATTCTGTCAACTACTGTATGCCCAGTGCCTAGAGTTGTGCCTATACATAGAAGTTGCTCAATAAATATTTGTTTAATGAGGGAAAGAATGAATACATAGGCTTATGAGAAAAGCATAGCTTGGCTTTAATATCTACAGAACCCTATTGGCATTTAGCCAAATATTTGTGGTGAAGCACTTAAAATTCCCATTCCTGGGTCACTTGTTGGGACACAGCTGCAGCTGATCAGTGCACAGGACATGGGGTTGATGTATCTAGCAGAGCAACTTTTCTGTCCTGGGAACTGTAACCCAGATCTTAGCTTTCCCACCTTCTTAGTTTCTGATGAGAGCCATAACATTTTTTATTTTTTTATTTTTTTAAGTTTATTTATTTTGAGAGAGAGCACGAGCAGGGGAAGAGCAGAGAGAGAGAGAGAGAGAGAGAGAGAAAGTATCCCAAGCAGGCTCTGTGCTGACAGCACAGAGCCCCATGTGGGGCTCTATCTCATGAACTGTGATATCATGACCTGAGCCGAAACCAAGAGTCAGGAGCCTAACCGACTGAGCCACTCAGGCATCCCTAAAATGCAGTTTTAAAATACAATCAACAGAATGGGGGAAAAAAAATTTTCCAAAGCATATATCTGATAAGGGGTTAGTTAATATCAAAATATATAAAGAATTCATGCAACTCAATAGCAAAACAAAACAAAAAACGAAATAACCCTATTACAAAATGGGCAAAGGACCTGAACAGATACTTCTCCAAAAAACACATACAAAAGACAAACAGGTACATGAAAAAATGCTCGGGGTGCCTGGGTGGCTCAGTTGGTTAAGTGCCCGACTTCGGATCAGGTCATGATCTTGTGAGGCGTGAGTTCCAGTGTACTCTGTGCTGAGACCGCAGAGCCTGTAGCCTGCTTCAGATTTTGTGTCTCCCTCTCTCTCTGCCCCTGCCTGGCTCACACTCTGTCTCTTTCTCTCTCTCTCAAAAATAAATAAACATTAAAAAAAAAAATCTCAAAATTACTAACCATTAGGGGAATGCAAATTAAAACCGCAATAAGATATCACCTCGCGCCTCTTAGAATGGCCATCGTTAAAGACAAGAGATAAAAAATGCTAGCATGAATGTGGGGAAAATGGAACCCTTGTGCTTTGTTGGTGAAATTGTAAATTGGAACCATTATGGAAAATAGTATGGAGGATCTTCAAAAAATTAAAGATAGAACTACCATATAATCCAGAAATTCCACTTCTCAAACTATATCCAAAGGAAATGAAAACACTAACTTGAAAAGATGTGTGTAATCCCATGCTCATAGCAGCATTGTTTCCAATAGCCAAGACATGAGGACAACCTGCATGTCCCTTCATGGAGGAATGGATAAAGAAGTCGTGGTATATATGCACAATGGGATGTTATTCAGCCATAAGAAAACAAGGAAAGCCTACCATTTGTGACAACGAGGATGTATCATAAAGACATTGTGCTAAATGAAATAGTCAAAGAAAGACAATTACTCTATGATCTTATATGTAGAATCTTTGATAAAAAATTTCAAAACTCGTAGAAAAAGAGTTCTGATTTTTAGTAACCAGAGGCTGGGGTGGGGTGGGGGAGAATTGGAGAAAGGTGGTTGGAAAGTACAGACTTCCAGTTATAAATAAGTACTGGGGATGTAAGGTACAACATGATGACTGTAGCTAACACTGATGTATGATATATAGGAAAGTTAATAATATAATAAATCTTAAGAGTTCTCATCACAAGGACAGCATCGTTTTCCTTTTTCTTTTCTTTTTTTATTGTATCCATATGAGAAGATGGATGTTAGTTAAACAATCATTTTACAACATATGTAAATCAGACCGTCATGCTGTGTGCCTTAAACTTACACAGTGATGTGTGTCAGTTGTTTCTCAATAAAACTGAGAAAAAAAATCAGTGTGTTCATTCATTTATTCAGTCAACATTTAGTGAGTACTGGTGCACCAACCACTCTTCTAGGTGCTGGAGCTCAAACAGGGACCAAAACGTGGACATGAAGCATATGCTCCAATGGAGTCATTTATGAGGAAGAAAGGGCTCTCAGTAAGTCAGCTTCTACTCATTTTTTTCCAGGAGATATTTAGTGAGGTGTGTACTAAGAGGCGGCATCTTGCCTGATAAACATTCCAGAGAAGGCGGAGGTGGAGAGGACTCCAGCCATCAGCCTTTTGGTCTTTAGTTCAAAATATTGGAAGAAATACTCCCCGAAAAGAAAATTCGAGTTGATTAAAAAGGAAAGAGAAAAGTGCTTCTCAGGGGTGCTGGCACTGAAGTTTCTGTAAATAAGCAGAGAGATGAAAACTATAGCATAGGGAATGTAGTTAAAAATATTATAATGATTCTTTGGTGATAGATGGTAACTACACTTAACCTGGTGTGTGCTGAGTAGTGTGTGGAATAGTTGAATCAATATGTTGTACACATGAAACTAATATAACATTGTTAATTACACTTCAATTAAAAAAAAAATAGACATGGCCTCAGCTAGATGCAGGGACTTTCATGCATCTGAAACCTAATACCCCCAACACTATGATGTGAATGAGTTTCTCAGGCAAGTGACTGTAGAACAGACGTGCACTCAAATCCTAGCTCTACCTTACTTAGCTCCTGTTCTAGACAAATTCCATAACTTCAATGAACCTCAATATCCTCACTTGCAAAATGGGGGGATGATACTATGCCTTATACCATAGAATTTTGTGAGGCTCGAGGCCCAGTGCCTACCTCATGGTGTTAGCTGGACTAATGACAATTGGTGTTGAATTATTGAAGAATATGAGGGAGCAAAGATGAAAGGGAGATAAAAAAGGTCTCCAAGGACAAACCTTAGTTCTGAATTTTGCCAGAAGAGATCTTGCCCTTCCTCTCAGCAGCCAAACACGAATACTATTTAACTCAGGTTGGATCTTACACCCTATTTTTGTCTTTCCCTTTATACAGTGATCCTTGAACTTCAGAGTACATGAAACAAACACAGACACTTGTCAAAAAGAATCCAGATTCCTGAGTTCAAACCTGAGAAACTCTGATGTAGTAGGTCTGAGGCAAGGCTCAGGAATCTGTATTTTAAAATGGCACTTCAAGTTTTTTCATGAGTGTTATATGGGGATCCTACTTTGAAACCCGCAGAGGACTGAAAGAAGAGTGTATCTAAATGAATCCATGACCCAGAAGCAACAATTTATCTAAAATAGAAGGTGTAAGCAGAGATTAATGTACAGACGGTAGTAGTAATTATATTTGGAAGAGGCCTGACTCAGGATGATATCTGGAATGAGTAATCTGATGGATGGAGTTCCTCCTACTTTTTAACCTCTCAATAAGGCAGCTGTCAGTTTGACTTTCTTTATGTGACTCAAAAGCCCAGAGATATTCCCAGACATATAAATATTTTGTAGTCAGATTGTAGCCTGGATATCCCCTTTTTATCTCAATGACTCAGATTTCACGTAGATGACCTTAATCGTCTAAGTGTCTACAACAATTCTAAGCTTAAGTAAGTTATTTCTGTAATCAAGTAACTATTCACAAATAACCAATTTCACAAAATTAGCAAGATAGGAAATAAGCAAGAGCAGACTGCCGTAAGTAGCACATGTTTCCATGTGGATAATTGCTGAAGACTGTCTCTTCTCAGAATGTCAATGTAACCAAAGGAATCTTTGTAGGAAAAAGGAACAGGAACAATGACAGCAAAGAAAACAAAATTTTATTGGAAAATCTCATAGTCCCAAATAGTTAGCCAGAGTAGGCCTCTTTAATAGTGATGAGGATATCATTGAAATACAAGCTTACTTGCAGTGCGATGCCATTTAATCCTAGATTAGGATGTGTTCTAGGAAAATGAAAATTTGTGTCTTTAGAATGCCAGCATGGCTAATTGAGTAGTGAAAAATCAAATATTTCACGATTGTCTTGTCTACATCCATGTCTTGCAGACCTTTTGTCTTCACCACATCACAGCATGCATACATTTTCTGCTACACTCCATGGGCTATTCCCCAAAGCAAAAAGAAACTTGGAATGGCATTATCACACTGGTATGGTATACTATTACCTTGATGGCCCCAGAGGACCCATACCTCTTAGTATTCATCCCGTGGGTAGTCCTCTCCCACATAGAGTGTGAGCTAGCTGATGGTTTGACCACTGAGACAGTAGCAAGCATGACTCAAACAGAGACTTGATAAATATTTGCACACTGGGGATTGTCTTTTGGGATGTTCGCTTTCAGGAACCAGCTGCCATGTTACAGAGAAGTTCAGTTTTGACTACTGAGTGATGAGAAGACAAGTAGACACAGGCCCTGGAGGATAGTCTTGGACATTCCACACCTAGGTGAGCTCCCAGCTGAATACAACCACTTGAGTGACCTCATCTCCACCACATGGAGCAGGAAAATGCTCAGGTGAGCCAGCCAACTCACAGAATTGTGAGAAATAAAAAATAATGGACATTTTAAGCCACTGAGTTTGGAAGTGACTATTATATACCAACAAATAATTGACATAGAAATTGGTACCTAAAAGTAGGGTGCTATTATAAAAAACAAATAAACAAACAAAAAACAAAAAACTAAGGGGCACCTAGATGGCTCAGTCGGTTAAACATCCGACTTCAGCTTAGGTCATGATCTCAGGGTTTGTGGGTTTGAGCCCCATGTTGGGCTCTGTGCTCACAGCTCAGAGCCGTGAGACTTCTTTGGATTCTGTGCCCCCCTCCCCCGCCCCCCCCCCCCCACCGCTCACCCTTGTCTCTTTCTCTCTCTCAAAAATAAACATTTTTAAAATTAAAAAAAAAACTAAAGTATATGATATTGGATTTCTTTAAAATATGCCTAGAAGTTTGTTTTTATTAAGGTATGGTGAGGCCAGTAGATCAGGAGATGCTTGCCATTGAAAAGGCAGTTTGGGGGCACCTGAGCAGCTCAGTTGGTTGAGTGTCTGACTCTTGATTTTGGCTCTAGTCATGATTCCAGAATTGTGGGATCAAGCCCCATGTTGGGCTCCACCCTGAGTGTGGAGCCTGCTTAAGATTCTGTCTCTCTTCCTCTGCCCCTCTCCCCCATTTGTGCATTCTCTCTCTCTCTCTCTCTCAAATAAAAAAAAATAAAAACATAAAAGGCAGCTTGTTCTCTTACAGTTCTCAAGAGGAAGAGGCTTGCTACCCTATGCAGGGCCACATGGGGAAGCACCAAGTTCTGTCAAGAAACAGAAGTAAAGGTATAGCATGGCCTTTATTGTGGTTTTCATGGGAAGCAATGAGCAAGGTAGGTAATCAGGGTAAGCAGGTTTAGGATTGGTTCATTTGAATAATTTCAGCAGGCTCTGGAGCGTAGAGACTGCCTTGAGTGTGTGATACCTTGCCCTGTGGTGATTAAGGCAGGGCAATGTGTGACAGTTTGGCAAAGAAGGTAGTTGGTGGTATGGGCTCTGGATTAGTTACTTTGCATATGCAAGTTACACTAGCAAGGTGGTCTTTTGCTATCTCTAGGGATTAGCTAGCCTGGGGAGGGACAGTCTCTCCTGGGTCAGCAAGGCCCCAAGATCCTTCAAAGCATCATGAAATACAGAAAATTTAAAAAAAATATATGATTAATACAGAATTTGGGACTGCAGGGAAGATGCAAAAGTGAGAAGACTGTGAGTGGAGCCTAGAAGAACTAAACTTTCTGTGAAAGGCTGGAGAAAAAAGGACTATGTTATATATTGGTAAAGGAATGAAGGAATTGTCACCTGTGGTAACTTAGAAGATAGAAAAATTAGATACTTAAAAAAGTTGAAAATTTAGCTAAGAATGTAGCTAACTGTAGGCAGAATATTGAATGCGCCAATCGGTGCTTTAAGCCATTTACGGTAAGATATTGTAAGAGAAATAGAAGCTAAAGAAAGTACTATTCAGTTTTTAAGCAGAACAGAGAGGAAATATTTCCAACTCAGACTTTTTGGGTTAGGCCTATAACTGTTTCTCACTTCCACTGTTTCAAGTTTTCATCTTTAAAACATCTTAAAGTAAGAATTTTCCTCAGGGAAAAAGATCAACTCCAAGATGCGGTCATCCTGGAGGCCTGAAGGCAAATAGAGAATCAAGGTTGCAGCAGCTGGATCACTTGTTTAGATCTCTGACAGATTTAAGGCAATGCTTCACAGGTCCCCTCGCCTAAACAAAATCACTTCTGAGAATATTAAGGGTATTTTACCACAACACACTTATTCTGAGCTCAAATCAGGGAGAGACCTATGACAGGGGATTTGTGGGTGTGGGCTTTTGCCTAATGGAATGGATTTTATTTAATTTTTTTATTTTTTATTTATTTTTTATTTTTTTTAACATTTATTTATTTTTGAGACAGAGACAGAGCATGAACAGGGGAGGGTCAGAGAGAGGGAGACACAGAATCTGAAACAGGCTCCAGGCTCTGAGCTGTCAGCACAGAGCCCGACACGGGGCTCGAACTCATGGACCACGAGATCATGACCTGAGCCGAAGTTGGCTGCTTAACCAACTGAGCCACCCAGGCGCCCCTGGAATGGATTTTAAACTTGATATCTAAAAGTCCACAACATGTTTTAAAGAGTTGTATCAGCTTGGACTCAAAGGAATAGGTCAAAATGAAAAGAGCCAAACAACTTACTATTGGCAGGAAGCCATCTGAGAGTACTACTCAGCTGTAGGCATAGCCATTATTTATAGAAAGGAAGGCCATCTCAGAAAGTGAAACCAAGAATCCAGAAGATGGGGCAGCTGGGTGGCGCATTCAGTTGAGTGTCTGGCTCTTGATTTCAGCTCTGGTCAGGATCCATGGTCATGGGATAAAGCCCTGCGTTTGGCTCTGTGCTTAGTGTGAAGGTTGCTTGGGATTCTTTCTCTCTCCCTCTGCCCCTCTCCCCGCCCTTGCACACTCATTCTCTCTCCTCTCTCACATTCTGAAAAAAAAAAAAAAAAAAAAAAAAAAAGATTCCGAAAGATCAAAAAGTGGAGGAGAGCTATGGATTAAGGAATGAGTTCTGAGGATCAAAACAAACATTCTCTTCCTCTAAGAACATAAGCCCCAATGGATTACAAAATTGCTATGGAGCAATAACTATAGGCCTTCTGCCTCCTCCCCCTGCTGCCGTTTTTGGAAAGGGAATATCTATTGAAGTTATCCTTTCCTGTTTTCACCATTGAATGTTGGATGTGTGGGGCAGATAACTTGTTTTAGTTCATAGCTCTCTTAACTAGAGGATCCATACCCTAGGGACCATATCTACACATGAAACTAATTTATATGACAAAATGCTGGACACCAACCTGATGCTGAAGTGGGACAGTATTGTATGAGTCTGGGAAGGAGCTGAGTATATTTTGAATGTAGGAGAGAGCATCATTGAGGGCTAGAAGGCAGACTGTGGTATTTTCTCATATTGGGGCCCCCCAGTGATCCATACTTCTGGGTATTCACACCCCTATATAGCCCTGTCCCATTTTGTCTCTGGGATTGGCCATGTGACTTGTGTTGGCCGGTGAGATTTTAGCAAAGTGATACAATCAGAGGCTTGATAAGCACTTGCAATCTCAAGTTTGATCTCTCTGTCTATTCCCCTTGAAAGCCATATTCCCTTCTGTAAAGAGCTCAGACCGAATAACGAGAAGCTATGTGGAGAGAAGACCTGGAGGACAAGAAGCCATTTTGAATGTTTCATCTCCAGTTGAACTATCAGTTAAATACAGCCAAATAGTAACTTCAGTTATACCACATGGAATAGAAAAACTGCCCTGCTGAGTCAATCAACTCACAAAATCATGAGAACTGATAAATCATTGTTGTTTTAAGTCAAGGGATGGCAAACTACAGCCTTAAGGGCTAAATTTAGCCCACCACCTGTTTGAAAATAAAGTTTTATTGAGAAACAATCATACATGTTTACATATCACCTGTGGCTGCCTTTGCACTATAGTGACAGAGACCACACGGTCCATAAAGCTGAAATGTTTACTATATAGCCTTTACAGAAAGTTTGTTGACCCCTGCTTTATGCCACTAACTTTGAACAGTGATTTATTGTGCAACAGCATATTAACGAAACAGGTATTTTATCTAATGGAACTAAAGAAAAGTGTAAGTTTGTACTAAGAATATATGTTACAACAAAAGAGGAGAACAGAGGAAGAGAAGTAAGGAGAAAAGAGAGGACAAAATGCCTAGAGAGCGAGATAAGACGTAGGGAAGAGATTTGATTAAAAAAAGAAGAATGAGAAGAAAAGAGGAAAGGGAATTGGAGTTTTTTGGTTGATAGCTATGAAGTTAATGTTTTTGTTTTGTAGACGGTCATTATTTATAACTAGTGAAAGCATCAGTGCTGGTTGTTAACACAGCATTCATTCCCTTAATCTGTGACTCAGAATTATGACTTTTATTAAGCATACAATATGCTCAGCTAAACTGCTAAGGAATGACTCCTGACCACCTTCAGCAAGGAATGATCATGTGTCTTAGTCCCTTCAGGGAGTTATAACAAATCCCATAAACTGGGTGGCTTATAAACAATAAGAATTTGCTTCTCACAGTTCTGGAGGCTGGCAAGTCCCAAGATCAAGACACTAGCAGATTCAGTGTCTGGGTGACAGCCTGTTTTTTTTTTTCTGGTTCATAGAAAATGTCTTGTAACTGTAACCCATGGCAAAAGCATGGGGAGTTTCTCAGCTTCTTTTATAAGGATGCTAATTCTGTTTATGAGGGCTTTGCCCCATGACCTAATCACATCCCCTCCTGATACCATTGCATTGGCATTAGGTTTTCTTTTTTTTCTTTTTTTTTTTAATTTTTTTAAATATTTATTTATTTTTGAGAGAGAGAGCATGAGCAGGGGAGGAGCAGAGAGGGAGGGAGACACAGAATCTGAAACAGGCTCCAGGCTCTGAGCTATCAGCACAGAGCTTGACACAGGGCTGGAACTCACAAACCGTGAGATCATGACCTGAGCTGAAGCCAGACGCTCAACCGGCTGAGCCACCCAGGCGCCCCGGCATTAGGTTTTCAATGCACAATAGTCCCCGCTTATCCCAGAAGGGTATGTCCCAAGACCCCCAGTGGATACCTGAAACTGTAATAGTTCCGAACTTCATATATACAGCTGTTCCCCCACTTAAAATGGTTGAACTTGCAATTTTTCAACTTTGCAATGCAAAAGCAATACACATTCAACAGAACCTGTACTTCAAATTTTGAATTTTGATCTTTTCTGAGACTAGCAATATGTGGTATGATGCTCTGTTGTGATGCTGGGCTGTGGCAGCAAGCTGCAGCTCCCAGTCAGCCAGGCAATCACAAGGGTGAACAACCGGTATATGCCCACCATTCTGTACTCATACAACCATTCTGTTTTTCACTTCCAGTACAGTATTCAAAACATTGCACAAGAAATTCAGCTCTTTATGGGGAAACAGGTTTGTGTGAGATGATTTGCCCAACTGTAAGCTAATGGAAGTGTTCTGAGCACATTTAAGGTAGGCTAGACTAAGCTATGTTGTCTAGCTTAGGTGTATTGCATGCATTGTCAACTTATGATATTTTCCACTTACAATGGATTTATTGGGATGTTACCTCATCATAAGTCAAGGAAAATCTGTACTATGCTTTTCCTATATATATACCTATGGTAAAGTTTAATTTATAAATTAGACACAGTAAGAAATTAACAACTAATAATAATAAAATACAACAATTAAAACAATATACGGTAGGGGTGCCTGGGTGGCTCAGTTGTTTGAGCATCCGACTCTTGATTTCCTCTCAGGTCATGATCCCAGAGTTGTGGGATCAAGCCCTGCATTGGGCTCCACGTTGAACATGGAGCCTGCTTGAGTTTCCCT
Source organism: Panthera onca (assembly GCF_046562875.1). Lineage (NCBI taxonomy): Eukaryota > Metazoa > Chordata > Mammalia > Carnivora > Felidae > Panthera > Panthera onca. The sequence goes on from NC_138347.1 coordinate 61,781,391, forward strand.
GTCTCTCTCCCTCTGCCCCTCTCCCCCACTCACACACTTTCTCTCTCTCTCTAAAAACAAAACAAAATAATAAAAACAATGTACTGTAATAAAAGCTATATGAATGTGCTCTCTCTCTTTCAGTATCTTACTGTACTGTATTTACCTTCTTCTTGTGATGATGTGAGATGATAAGATGTCTACATGCTCAGATGAAGTGAGATGAATGATGTAAGCCTTGTGACATAGGGTTAGACTATTGACCTTCCGACAGTATGTCAGAAGTACAATCATCTGCTTCCCAACCATGGTTGACCACAGGTAACTGAGACCACCCAAAGAGAAACCATGAACTGGGGACTACTGAACTAGGGACTACTGTATGAATTCTGAGGTGGCACAAATCAATACCATCATGTGACTCAGTTCTGGCCAATGAGATATAAACAGAAATCACCTGGTACAAACTTTATGGGAAGCCTTTTAAAAGGACCGACTATTGGCTTTTTGCTTTGTCTCTCCCTTTGTTTTTGTTATTTCACTCATTCTGCCTGGAACATAGATGTGATTTATGTAATTATAATTATCATCTTGTAACCACAAAGATGGAAGCCCTAAGCCAAGTTTGATAAAGCAGGAAGATAGAATGATCCTTGGTCCTAAAGAGCACCTCTGAACGGCCAAATTGTCCCTGAACTACCTACCTCTTATATCTTTTGTTATGTGAGAAAAATGAATTGCTTCCCTGTTTATGCCATTATTTTCCAGTTTACTTTTACTTATAGCACCAATAAATCATCACTAATACAGATCGTGTTCCTACCTTTTCTTAAGAATTACAGCCCCATCTTCAAAAAGTTGGCAGATCAATGAGTGAAGAGTCCAGCTACAACATGAGAGCTGTTCTTTTCTTCTCTGGAACTATCATTTAGGGTTGATCAAGCAGCCCTACTTTTATCATTTGGTAAATGTATTCTTCTATTTTGGCTCACTGGAAATGAGAAGTAGGAATTAAACTTAATTACTGGCAAGATTTTGTTAGACTGTTTAAACTAATGTATCATACATTTCCCTTAAACTGCACATTCCTTTTCACCCATTAATAAAGTTGATAGATTTTCTAAGTTTTAGTATGGAAAGATGTACAAAACCATTCAAACAAAACCCCTGTGCCTACTTTTCTGTTTTTTGTTTTTAACTTATGAATTGACTGATTGAGTTCTGCAATAACTTCAAACTAATCTTCCTCTCTTGGAGGGTTTTTCTTGACACCAATCAATTCTCCAATTTTCTGGCACCAACTTGGTCACAATTCAACTCAATGAGGACATTCACTATCATGAGATAGCTGTCCCAGACTCCACAGGTTAAGGGCTCAGTTCCACAAGATTGCCCCCACAGCACACACCAGTCCTGGACCACTAGCACCTCTGACTGACCAGAGGGATCAGTCCCCACACCTCCTTCTCTGACTTCAATAATTTGTTAGAATAGCTCACAGAACTCAGGAAAACACTTTACATATGCTTACCAATTTATTACAAAGGACAAAACTCGGAACAGCCAAATGGAAGAGATGCATAAAGCAAGGTTTAGGAAGCAGGGCAAAGAGCTTCCCTCCCTGCAAGTGGATGTGTTCACCAATCCAGAAGCTCTCTGAATTGTATTGTTCAAGAGTTTTTATAATCCAGCACACCTGGGTGGCTCAATCAGTTAAGCGTCCAGCTTCGGCCCAGGTCATGATCTCACAGTTTTGTGAGTTCCAGCCCTGCATAGCATCGCATAGGGCTTTCTGCGATCAATGTAGAGCCCGCTTCAGGTCCTCTTTCCCCTTCTCTCTCTCTGCTCATATGCTCTCGCTCTCTCTCTTTCAAGAATAGTAAAAAATTTTTAAAAAAAGTTTTTATAATCCAATCTCTAGCCTCACCTCCTTTCCCCAAATCTGGGAAATGGAGGGAGGAGCTGGGAGTTCCAATACTCTATAATCAGTTTAGTCATTCTGGTGACCAGCAACCCCATCCTGAGGCTATATAAGGGCTCCACCCAAAGCCACCTCATTAGCATAAACTCAAAGGTGATCAAAGTGAGCTTCTTGTGACTACCTAAAAAAACCCTCCTATCACTCAGGAAATGCCAACGGTTTTTGGAGCTCTGTGACAAAAACTGGTGACAAAGACCAAATATATTTCCAATTATAAGACATCCCCATTTCTTTTTCTTTCTCTAGCTTACCTTAACAGTGACATGTACACAAATTTCACATTTTCCCAAGCAGTTAGTGAGATGAGTATGAATTTCATGAAATCTTTAACTCTTACACCTGTTAGAGCAAGCAATAATAGTCAATTTTTAAATTCCTCAGGTAATCCTTGAGTACTAGTTGATATTAGTGCATCTGCCCTGCCTGAGATTTCTGCCACAAGCTCTCTAAAGTCCAGGGCTTTCCAACACAAATGGAAAACATTTTGTATGGAGGAAAGTGTAAAGGCTCTTAACCTGGGTCAGTCTACTCAGACAGATGGGTTCCTTGAAAGACGGATCATGTATTTATAAATTGTAAAATTTTCCTCCTCTTCAGCTTGTCAAACCTTTCCCGGTCTTTGACATCTCTGAATAGTCCCGTTCAACATGGAAAAAAAGGGTATTTCTGTCTGAGATGGAGATAAATAGCTCTTTAGATTGTAGAGATGATTGGGTTCGTATAGACTATGGATAAGAAGAAATCTATACATGGAACAAAGATTTGAGTTGGCTATGCTAACTGAAGTTCTACTAGATAGAAGGAACTATGAGAATAAAAGTCTGAGACTTTGAGAACAAAAGTCCTCCAGGGACTGTGGAATTTATTAAAGCTACTTCAGGCAGGCTGCCCAGACCATGGTTGGTTTCTGTCTGAAGTGCTTAGTCCCATTTCCAGAGCCCAACCATACGCCTGACTGCCTTGCCTGGAAATTTATTTCTCTGACTTCAAGTACCCCAAATAGCAGCTGCCTACCCTGACCCCTATCACACCCTCACCTGCCCACCATTAATCCTTATAATCAGTTCCCCTGCTCCAATTGGTTAGACCTGACCTCACCTGACCTCAACTACCATCTGTTCCTATTGCAGGGCCTGAGGCACATACGCACTGTATCTGTAATCCAGTCATTGCAGTGAGTCGCCCATCACTATCTTTTAACTATGGTAACTGCCTCCCCCCACCCAAAATGCATCCATATGCATGCACTTGCGCGTGCAAGCACACAACATACACACCTGAAAACACAGGGAGCTCGACACTCAGACTAATTATCAGATGAGTACAAAGCAAATTCTTAGAAAATAGAGATGATTCTGATCCTTTTCACCTTTTTACGAAAAGCTATATCTTTACCATAAACCTTTCTTCTTTAGTCAAAATTTTTTTCAGGAAATAAAGGTTTTGCAAAATTATTTTCTGTGCCTGCATGGACCAAAACATTTAGTCAATTCTAATAATTTCATTAAAATAGAGAAATCAGTAAAGAAGTTAGTCTGCTTTTCTCCCTCGAATGCACACACACACACAACAGCTATTAGATTACCAAATATTTAGCTTCTGTTTGATGAAGTATTATGTAGACCAGCCTAGAAAAGCTAAGGAGTACAAAGCAATGGTAAAACTTAGCAGAATCTGACCACTATAGAAAGCTAGGAGAATTAAAGCTGGACATAGAGTTAAGTATAATTCCAGAGGGAAAAAGTAGATCAATCCATTTGCAAGATATGAACATAATATATCTAGAATAGGTGATTTAAGTATTTGGATATGGATTATAGCTAATCTAAAAATACATAGGCAGATATTTGTGTAAACAAATATATATTCAGGCTAATGCTTAAAAAACATATGTATCTGTAATATTTCTACTTATATGTTCTATTTGAATTAATGCTATCAAAGAGAAGTAAGGCAAATTGGAAAGCTCATGTATAAATGTAGCAGCAAAGCATGGAACACACACAAAAATAAATTTTCTAATGAGGCATAATAAATAGGTAGGGAGAGAAAATGAATGCTGACTTTAAAAATGAAGTACCGATCGCTTTAAAAATCTGTCACAAACAAGACAAATTGAAGAAAGTAAAGTAGACAGAAACTAATGGCAAAGAGCAAGCTAGAGATAAACACTTGGGGGAGTTGAGTATTGTGAAGTAATCAGAATGAAGGAAATGCATCTGGACCACAAAAGGCATAAAAACTAGGAGCCAGCATATGCTTGGCAATCTTGTCTGTGTAGCTTTACTAAACTGACCAAAACACTGCCAATTTGTTTTGTTTTGTTTTCTGCCATCATAATGGATAGTTACTGAGCAATTGATTGTATCATTGTGCAGTTGGTTGGCTTTGGTCATTAAGACGGATGAAATGATTGGACCAAGTGTTTCATGGTCTGGTGGTCTTGGTCACCTTAATGACCCAGTTGTATTGATTGCAGAATCCTGACCGCCATGCATTCTCTCCATCTTATGGATATATTTTTTATAAAACATCTACTGTCCTTATAGCTGTTTCTGTGCTGTCTCTATTTTTTAAAAGTCTCAGAGAATGAAGGTGCTGCTAAAGAAGACCTAAAATTAACACAGACCAACACCGTAACTATATTAAGACATACAAATCTGTAAACACACTGCAGATAATGAATTCATGAACACCACCTACTACTGAGATGCTTTTTTAAAAAGCTGCAAGATAAACTTTTCCTATGGAATTATTAAATTGAGTTTTGTGGATCCGGACATGCCTTCTTCCATCCCCCACCCCAATATAATTTTAGGTCAAACGTTAAGTGTAGATTGGATCCTAGCAACTTCAGGGTGTGGCATTCTAGTCTCCTGACAGCGTTTACTAGTGCTGCAAACCTACGGGCTTGGTCCTATCTCTGATCCTGAGCCAGTGCTAACTGAGCCTGGTGAGACTTTAAATTAAATCCTGACCCTAGACCTGAGGTCTGAAAATTCAGCTGTGGCTGTTGGGTTTTCTCCATGCCTTACAAGCATCTTTTACTGGCCCTCAGATCCAAGTGCTTCAGTTCTGGGTGAGTGAGCCACGGATGCTTGAGTGGCCCACGTCATAGTACTACCCCTGAAATTGGCCCTGGCCATGTTATCTTACTTCTGCCTAACTTCCTCCTCCTTGGTTTGCAACCCGTCATCCAGAGACTGCCATCCCCTCCCTGTGACCAGAGCCACACTCTGAACTGTAGTACATCTGGCTAGGGCCTGGACCCCACCCGGCACCTGTCAGCTCTCCACTCCGGGAACTGGAGCCTTGCCCAAACACAGCCTTCTGGCAGGGATTCTGCAACATATGGACACAACTCCCAGAATCATGACTGCCACCTGCCTAGCTCCCAAGGGCTCACCCGCTGCTGTGCCCTGTCCTACCAGATTGGACTTTGTGCCCAAGATCACTTAAACCATTCCTCAGCTTGCTCCATGATTTTCAGTTGGGCTCTGTCCTTCCCCTTTCTGGGACCAATACTATAGCCCATTTCCTTGGCTCCTGTTCCACTGGCCTAGTGCTTCTGGTATCTCAAATGTTTCTCATGCAAAACCCACTCACATCTCAACCTAGTGGAGAAAACCTCAAACTGGAGACCAGGAAACCAGGGTTTTTAGCATTGTCTCAAAACACTAACCAGTCATTTTGACTTTCTCTGTCTCAGTTATCTAACTGATAAAATGAAAAAGACTAGAAGCTTCTTTCAGTTGTGTTTTGTTGTTGTTGTTGTTGTTGTTTAAGTAGACTCCATGCCAAGCATGGAGCCCAACATGGGGCTTGAACTCATGACCCTGAGATCAAGACCTGAGCTGAGATCAAGAGTTGGACACTTTGGGGCGCCTGGGTGGCGCAGTCGGTTAAGCGTCCGACTTCAGCCAGGTCACGATCTCGCGGTCCGTGAGTTCGAGCCCCGCGTCAGGCTCTGGGCTGATGGCTCGGAGCCTGGAGCCTGTTTCCGATTCTGTGCCTCCCTCTCTCTCTGCCCCTCCCCCGTTCATGCTCTGTCTCTCTCTGTCCCAAAAATAAATAAAAAACGTTGAAAAAAAAATTAAAAAAAAAAAAAAAAAAGAGTTGGACACTTAACCGACTGAGCCATCCAAGCACCCCAGTTCCGACTTTCTTTAACTCTATGAAAAGGCTTCAGATTTGGTTTAGAGATGTGAGAAAATTCTAAAATGAGTATGTATATAGTTGATAAGAAATGTTTTCATTAGGATAATTCAAAATTTAATAGTATACATTCTGAATTGGTTCTGTTTAGTGTTATATTCATGATTTAGAAAAGGAATTAAGAAGAACGCTAGCAAGAGTGAGAAATTATATTAAATTGTGAGTTAGTTATCAGCACTGGTAAAGGCAAAATAATATAAATGGGCCTAAAGAGGTTAGAAAGTTGAGTAGAAAAAATGAGATTTTTTTGCCTTCAAAAATGTCAATCATCAGGGAGAAGTCAGGGGAGAAAAATTATTCAAAACAGATGCTGTGTAGGTGGGAAAGGCAGCAGAAGCATTCTTCAAACTATCCAGAGACAAGTTCAGTACAATTTTTGAATTAAGAAAACAATGGAGTAATATAAGATAAAAGCCAATACAGACTGGGAAACAGAACAGTGACCAGTCACACCTGATCTTATCCCCCAAGGCAGAGTTGGTTTTCAACCCCATTCTCCCTTACTTTTTTTTTTTTTTTTTTTCCATAGTGGAAGCTAAAAGAAAGTAAAATAGGTAGTTACATTTCCAATTTCCCTGAGGTCCAGGTATGATCATTCAACTCAGATCTGTCCAACACAACATAGGGCAAATCTGCCTGAAAGTTTCTGGGAAAGCTGTTACTTTGTTATAAAGTGTATACTTTGTTATAAATATTGGTGTGGCTTCCTCCATTTTCCCCTCTGAAAAGCACTGGGAAAACCCAGAGCTGCCCCTGCCCTTTTACCTCAGAGGCAACACACATGGGATTGAAAACAAACAAACAAACAGACAAACAAAATAGTTCAGGATAGAAGAGCATAGAAGAGAAGAGAACCTGAGAACCTAATGATTCCATCCATGAGATAAGTGAATGCAATCGCCTACCATCATATTTCTTGGTACAGAACACAGAAATGATATTTTTAAGCCCTCTGTAATTGAGTTTAGTTAGTTACTTATAGCTCTAAGATATTCCAGATACACCTATTTTGTCTCTAGTTTTGTATCAGCACACATAAGATTTTACCCAACAGTGAGGACCTTTATGTAAAATGGCAGAGTTGTATCTCTACTGTTTCTGGAGCAGGAGTGTTGAACTTGGAAAATTTTTATTTCTGTCTTCAAAAATTAAAATGAGGAGGAAAAAATGATCCCCCAAGCTAAGGGATTTAATATTGGCACATTTATCTAGAGTCGAATATTGAAATTCTGGTTTGAGAAGAAAAATGAAAAGGTACTGGTCCCAAAGATCACCAAGAATAAATCATGCTAGTTTCCATATATCTTTCTTTGATTTGGGTACAAAATAGAAAGTAAGGGAAAGTTACTCATTCAGTGAAAATATATTGAGTTACCTAAGATGTGCTGGGCCGTGTGCTAAGAACTGGAGATGCAAAGATAAATATAATTCAATTTCTTCCTTTAAGAATTGTGTTAGTTTCATAACTTCCATGTAACAATGGACATAGCCAAGTAAGTAGATACTATCAGTAATGTGTGGCAAGTGCCTGACAGGAGAGGGTACAGGAGAGAATACTAACACGCGAAATGGTGGCATGAGGAATGTGGTCATGATTCGTGGAAGACAGATTATTTTAGCTGTTATTTGGAAGAATGAGAATTTCATCACTAAACACGGGCGCGGTTATTCTGTGAGTCAAAGTCAGTGTGTGAAAAGACAGAGATAATTAAGGCATAGACCTCTTTGGAGAATGCAATGAATTTGGTGTTCAGGGATGTCATTGGAGAGGTAGATAGGCAGACTGCCTGGGGGTGAGGCATTTGGACTTTTTCCTGCAGTTAACTGGTAGTTAAAGAAGGATATTACAAACAGGAGGTCCATGATCTGGTATGGTTGTTTTAGAATGATGACTGGCCGTGGGTACAGGATAGATTAAGGAAGTGAGAGATTTCAGGCAGGGAAGTAATTTGAAACCTATCACAAAACATCAGACAAGAAATGAGAACTTAAGGAATTGATATGTAAAGGGTTTCCTGATCTACTGGCTGACTGTAGGTGATGAAGAAGAGAGTGCATTGTTGGCCTGGGCAAGTGAGTGAGTGGCAGTCCTATAAACCAGAATAGAGATTCCAGGAGGAGGTGCATATTTTGGTGAGAGGACGCGGGAGGAAGATAAGATGTTCATTTTGGGAGAGTGAATCATGCATATGGAGATCTGTATTTGAAGCAGAATTCCAACAAGGTCTGGGCTGAAAATACAGAATTGGGAGTCACACAGAAAGAGGTGGTGGTGGTGGAGGAAGCTGTGGGCAGTGCTGAGAAGGCCCAGGCAAGTGGTGATTGAGGAAGAGAAATCTGACAAGAAGAAAGAGGAGGCATCCAGAGCTGGAGGAGGAAAATTAGGAGAATGAGTGTCATTGAAACAAAGATAAAAGGGAATTAAAGAATAAACCAAACAAACACAAGGAGTGGTTAGTTTTGAAGCTGCAGAGAAGCCTTGTAAGGTAAGGAATGAAAAGGTGTGTGTGTGTGTGTGTGTGTGTGTGTGTGTGTAAGAGAGACAGAGCGAGTGATGGCAAGTATGAGGTTCTTGGGGACCTAACTGGAGCCAATGAACTGGTGACTACAAAGGCAAATGACCAATAACTGACAATTGAGAAGGAGGTGAAGAAGTAAAGATGATGGGCAGAATATGATGCAGGGCCAGGTTTGAAGGAGAATATTTTATCTGTGAAGACATGGGAGAAGCTAGAGTCTTTTAAAAGATAAGGCTTAGAGATTCAGTTGAGAGGAAGAGCGTGATACTATAAGAGAGGGACTAGGAGAGCCAAGATCTTGAGGAATTATGAGAAGACACTGTTCCAGATATAAGGGGAAACTTCCACCTCCACTTTGCCAGGCTCAGATTAAGTCTGAAGATGGCAAAGCAGCAAACGAGTGAAGTCTCACCCGAATGCATTCACTTCCTAAGTGGTACAAGATCCTGGTATTGGTCATGCTGAGAATAGAGGCGGGGGATGGAAGAGTAAGCCCAAGAAAAGTGGGCAAACTGGAATGTGTAATATTTCAAATGGGAAACAAAAGCAGAGTAGATAAGCAAAGGTTTTTCCGGCACTGTGTATATGCTATGTTTATATGCTGGTGGGATGGAGGTGGAAGAAGAGGCAGATTGAAAAGACAAAAGAGAGGAGGCATAATTGATGAATCGTGGAGAAAGTGATCAGCTTTGCATTGGGGGAGGGTAAACCTTTTCTCTGACATGGGACAGAAGAAAGTGAGGGTTTCTGCACTTTGTAAATAACCTCGTGAGTCTTACAAACAAGGTGGAGAGATTTGGACTGGATGCAAAGGCTATTATTAAGTAGACAAATATCTCATTGAATCGATGTTGATTAATGGTTTGATGCCTGTGTGGAGAGAGAATTCTATTTGCATGGCCAAGGATTCTGTCCTTGGCCCTGTCCTGTCAAGCATTTTTTTTTTTTTTTAATTCAGCACCTTGGATAAAATACATAAGACTTGCTCATCAAATATGTGGATGACATGAAGCCAGAGGGATAAAGATGACAGACATATGGGATGACAGAATTAGGATCTAAAGAGTTATTGACAGGGTAAAATAATTGGTTGAATCTAACAAGGCACAAATAAGTAATAATATGTATACAATATTTTACCCAGATGAAAAAAGAAAAGTCAACAATGGAACTAGACAATTTGAGGAAGGTGTGGAAGGAACTTAGTTTAGCAGGGTCACACATAAATAAATGTCACAAAATTTTAGTTGGAGTAAATAAGTGGTATGATATATGGCTGGATGAACTTTTGCAAACTAATTATTGTATTTCCAGGAATTTTGCAAATCAGTTTTTAAACACAGCCATTACTAAAAATTAAACTGTATAAACTTAAATTATATTAAAAACAAAGGTAACGAATACTGAAAACATATCTCTTCCTTTTTTTTTTTTTTTTTTTTTTTTACTATTATCTATACTCTTCAGATTATTTATTTCTATTGTATCTCTTGGGTGGAAATACTATATAATGCTGTTTTGCTGTTCATCTCTTCCCAGCTCTGCATTGAGTGATGCCACATTTGTAGCTTGTAATAGGACATGGTAGGAGTATTTACACCATGGAAAGTGGCAAAGGCTACAAATCATGTCTCCCTCACCCTTAGCCCCTTGAGAGCAAGTTGTTAAACATTTACCAGCACACCATGGAATAAGTTCACAATTTAATGGTATGGTGGTGGGACACACACAGAGATCTTTTACACTTCCATGATGCACTGATTGATATTTAACATCTAGAATTATGGCACTGACTTATTTCTTTCTCACTTCAAGTGTAATTAGTAGGTAGGGATGCTACATTTTAAGAATATGGATAAATTGTAGTATATTGAAAGGAGATAGGAGAGTAACCAGAACAGAAGGACTCAAAACATTGTTAAATGAAAAATGCTCAAGGGATACTTGGTACCCAAAAGACAGGGAGTATGGGCAAGTTGTAGTTAAGCCCTTGCTGAAATAGTATGTGAAAGAGATATTATCCTTAGTGGCCCAAGGGAATTCAAACATGATTAACAGGTGGACCTTATAGGGAGACAAATATCAGTATCTATAGGAAAGAATGTCCAAAACATTGTCAAAAGTTAAAAAATGAAAAGGTTTAAAAAAATTTTTTTCCTAATGTTTATTCATTTTTGAGAGAGAGAGAGAGAGAGAGAGCACAAGACGGGGAGGGACAGAGACAGAGATGGAAACACAGAATCTGAAACAGGCAAACCGTCAGCACAGAGCCAGACGCAGGTCTCCAACTCGGGAATGGTGAGATCATGACCTGAGCCAAAGTCAGATGCCCAACTGACTGAGCCACCCAGGCGCCCCAAAAATGAAAAGGTTTAGAAGTAACATGCTTTCCTTCAAGCACAGGATGTTTTAACATTTGGTAACATCAAATGGCGACCTGGGCCAGATGACCTCATAGGTATCATCCAAACCTTCTGGAATCTTTGAAGTTCAGGAGCATACAGTGCAAATGACTGGAGGCATGCACAGCCCAATTTCTATGAAGCTGATTATTTGAAGATTTGTTAAGAGGGGGCCCATATCCTCATTATTCTTCAGGCCATTAAACACATCCACTCCGATGAAGGGCTCCAGAAGATGACAATATGCTAACATACGGGGAAAAGACTCCTAATATATCAGACACTAGGAATGAGGATGATAAAACCTTAATGAGAGACTCCTTCATCTTAAAAAAAAAAAAGTAAGCAAAACTTTGGGGTCATTAGTTAGTGGCAGAGAGATAGATGAGATGACATTTTTGAGCTCCAATTTCAGGAATTAAAAATGCACAATGCTGTACAGTCTAAATAAATGTATTAAAATATACATAAAATAATATGAATATAATATCATATTCTTGTGATGGGTTCTTCTTCTGTGGGTTAAAGAGGCTATGGTGTGAACTGAAGTACAGTGCAGTTGTAGATGGTGTGCTATTTGGCCTGGAGAATTCAGAGAGGTGTATTTCAAACAACAAAGAATCTTTGAGAAATGAATAGTGGAATTTTTGTTGTTGAATTTTAGAGAAATTGAGGGCTTTGAGATGAAGGGAAGAATAGAGACTTGGAAATAGAAAACCAAATAATCAGCAGAAGAATTTTCGAGGACCTAATAGGTACTATAAGGGATTTGAAGGAATAGCAGATGAAGATTGTTGGAAATATATATCCCAGAGTTTTAAGGAGAGAGAATGGGGAAGTCTGTTCAAGAAAATTCTGTGGACAGAGTACATTAGCTCAATGTTTTGGATGGCTTCACTGTGAAGAATTTTAATGTAAAGACGAGTAGACTTGGATTTCAGATGGAAAAGGATCAAAGTTGTTTAAGCAAAAAAGCTCAGTTCTAGACTTGACAGAATCATGGTGGAGTGGGGAGAAGGAATAAGGAGAAAAATAAACCAAGGGATTGTATTACAGGATGAGCTACCCTGTTTGAATGAAGGTTGAAATTAATAATGTTTAAGTGAAATCTATCAATGCTTGAAGCCAAAATGAGCAAATTAAATAATATAAAGCTATATATCTGAAGTCTCTCTTACTGTCCAACTATACATTGGATGGTATACCACACCGCCTAAAATTCTGTAGTCTATCGGAAATAGTGAAAGAGGTATCACAAGACATGGGAGAAAATACAAGGTGGTGAGTTTAGCTATATAGTCTTTGGAGAAGGACACTTCTCTGATTCCCCACATAGTGGGAGATTAACATTTAATGGAACACATATGGGGAGTCTCCTATTTGGACCCTGCCAGGAAGGCTGCATTTTGTTATTTCTCCAGAAGGAAGTTTAGAGTGGGACAAACTCAGGATGTGAGCGGAGATGGTGAGTAACAGCCATGTCTGTGTAGAACAAAATAACAATTGCAGATTAAAACAACTGGGGATCGGGGCACCTGGGTGGCTCAGTTAAGCATCTGACTCTTGATTTTGGCTCAGGTAATGATCTCATGATTTGTGAGATTGAGCTCCACATAGGGCTTTGCACTGACAGCAGGGAGTTTGCTCGGGATCCTTTCTCTCTGCCCCGTCCCCACTTGCATGCTTGCTCTCACTCTCAAAATAAATGCATAAACTTAAAAAAATAAAAGAAAATAAAACAACTGGGGAATCCTTAAAGTTAATGTTTAAAATTTAGTTCGAGTAGTTTTTGAATATTTCCTCCCTCTTTTTTTCCCTTCTTGCCTTTTTCCCCCTTTCTTCTCTCCCTTTTTCCCTCCTTCATATTCTTATTTAACAACTATTTATTGAAGACTTAATGGCTCTGTATCAATACTAGAAATGAGAAGCAAATTTACAAAGAAGCTAATTCAGCTTAAGCTTTAGGGGACCTCACTTACATGGGCCATGAGCCATAAGTTTGTACGTTTGTGTAAAATAAGAAATAGTAAGATATTTTAATAAGAATCCATTAGACTTGTGTCTCTTTCCACTCAAATTTCCCCTCTGCAACATATCCCCTCAATCAGGTTGTGTGGAGTGGCAGTTCTGGGAACCAGGTAAGATGCGGTTGTATTGGTGTTACATTTAGATTGGGTTTAATGGGATATATTTAGGTTTCTTCTTGGAGCTTTTATGTACAGGTAAGTTATTGCTAGCCATTTATGGCTGCAAGGAATACAGTGAGCCAGCTCACTGGGCATGGTAACCTGAAGTACCAAGCCAGAGGTTGAATTCAAATATAAACATCACTTGGCCTATATCACGTCGCTCCTGAGTCATGTGGTAAAGATGTGAAACAAGATTTGAAATGTATGAACCAAAAGCTCGTCTGTGGGAAAGTTTTCTAATCATCAGCTCTATAAAATTTTAGGTGAGAGATTCAGTTTTCACCAAAGCCTAACCAAAACCAAATTTATTCCTGACAGGAATAAATTTGATAATGCCACATAATTAATAATTCACAATTTATAAATGTATCATGCTATTTTTTCTCTGAAATTTCTCAGAATTCCTGTGTTTTTGCATTATTGTTTGCACCCTTTACCGAAAGTACCTCTGTATGTGGTCTCATGTTTTAAGCACCCCCAACTGCCAAGAATAAAAACAAATCCAATCAACTGTGTGAGAGGAAGGACTAGATTATCTTTCCATTCTCTTTTAGAAGATTACATTACAAAGTCATTGTTATATAAAGAGATGATCAAAGAACAGGTAGCCAAAAACATAGAAATTGCATAGATGTGTCAGGCAGAGATGTGTGGTTTCTTTTTCCAAATAAATAAATATCCACTTTCATACTTAACTTGTATTCTTTTTCTTAAAGAAATCTCCCCTAAATCATATAAGCTTTAGGCCCCATAAAACGCACCTATGCTCCTGCTGGAAATACCAGAAACAAATTAAAAAGGCCAAGACATGGTGCTTGCCATCCAGGAATGTGCATTATAGGGAGGAGGTAGGCTGGCAAACAAGCTATCACAAAACTTCAGGGGCAATAGAGAAGAAGTATGTAGCAAGTTCCGTGGTCCCTTCAATGACCAAATCAAATGAAACTCTCATTTCAGCCTCTGATTATGTGTTGGTGGTAGAGGTTTGTGTAACCTGATGGAATTTTTCACATAGGCTGCTTAACACATTCCACAAGCTACTGAGTTAGATTTGTCCACTCAGGCAATCACACTTCCTCATGAGCTGCATGGTTACTGAGTCTTAGCTTATGGGCCACATGCCTTTCGTCTTCTCCTGTGCCACCAGCACACGGTTCCCTCCCTGAGACTTCCCTGGCTACTCACAGATTCAGATGGTCTCCAGAGCGCTGGAGAAACTCTGGACATTTGAGGCATGTTTGGAAAGATGGATAGACTTAGAGGGTCCTAAGAACCATCCAGGTCTTTGTCCACAAGAAGCAGGATTAATTCTGGCAGTGAGGAAGTACTGAAATGCTATCAGCCTAATTAATATGGTGACATCATTTCATAGAAGCTGGCCTCTCCCTGGAACCAGATGGAGCCGTGTCTGCCTGGAAACCTTTGGCAGGCTCAGACACCTTTTGCACCTTCTTTCTTACAATCTGATCCTGCAATGCACTTGAACCTTTCAATGCTTCCTTAAAATGAATGCTTTCCAAATGGGCTCATCACCTCCCTCACAGTACCAGCCCTTTTTCTGGACCTCCTCACATCTGGATTTCCTATTTTCATTCTCCAGGCTGCCCAGGCCCAATCTCCAAACCACTTTTGGTTCTTCCATTTTTCTCTTCCCCCAAGATATTCTTCTGTGAGGTGAATGAGACAAAATATGGGAAAGTACAGAATATGTGATACCTGAAACATACTGGGCAATCAGTGAATGACAGTTCACTTTCTCTCCACCTTTCCTCCCTGACCTAGGCATTAGAATAATTCTGTAATTCTCTCACCAGGCCCCAGTGAACCCTTCTCACCATTCCATACCATACAACATTACAATAGGCATTGTCTAAACTGTTCCGGTAACAAATCTTATGTCTAATCCTCTCTAGTAGGTTGACTTGTGTTCTTCAAAAATCTGTGTCTAAACCCTAACCCTCAGTTTGAGGACTGTGGTCTTACTTGGATAAAGGCTCTTTGGAGATGTAATTAATTTAAGGATCCTGAAACGAGAGCATCTTGGATTTAGAGTGGACCCTGTATTCAATGACAAGTGTTCTCATAAAAAGAGGGAAAGACTCAGAGACTGAGGAAGGGAGCCCATGTGATGATGGAGGCAGAGTGGACTGATGCATCTTCAGACCAAGAAATGCCAAGGACTGCCATAGCCACCAGAGGCTAGGAGAAAGTGATGGAATGGACTCTCCCTCAGAGGCTCCAGAAGGAACTAATCCTGCCAACACTAAATCTGGACACCCGGAAATTTGAAAGAATAAATTTCTGTTGTCTTAAGCCCCCACGTTTGCAGAAATTTGTTATGGCCGCCCTAGGACACTAATACACCCTCTTTGCCCGACCCTTAAGGCTCTTCCCAATCTGAGTGTGGCCTGCCCTTCTAAGGTTCACTCTTTCTACCCTCCTTTACAACTGCCCCTCTTCCGCATATTGACAGTCTCTTGATCATTCAGTGATTAGTTGTACATTTTGCCTTTTCCAACATGACCTCTTTCCCTTCTCTAAAACTCATTGTGTCTTCTGTACTTTTTCAAATCCTAATCATGAAATGAAAGGTGTACCCTATCGTGATTTCTCTCATGTTCTAAATTCTTGTAGCTCACATTTGACATTGAATCATGTCAGCATTCGTTTCACTTTTCACATATGTGTGTATCTCCTTGAGGGTGGGATGTTTTAGTAAAATGTTGCATAAGTAAATGATATGCAAAAGTACCAAAGGAGAATTTAGGTGTTAAGGGCTGAACTGTGTTTTCCGAAAGACATATGTTGAAGCTCTAACCCCCAGTATCTCAGAATGTGACTGTATTTGGATCTAGGGCTTTTAAAGAGGTAATTGAGGTTAAATGAGGTCACATGAGTGGGCTCTAACCCAATATGACTGATGTCCTTTAAGAAGAAATTTGGACATTAGGGATTTGCGTGCACAGAGGAACAACCATGTGAAGAGGCAGTAGGAGGGTGGCCTTCTGCAAGCCAAGGAGAGAGGCCTGGAATAGATACTTCCCGTAGAGCCCTCAGAGGAAACCAATCCTGCCGGCATCTTGATCTTGGACTTCCAGCCTCCAGAACTGTGAGAAAATAAATTTCCATTGTTTAAGCCACTCAGTTAGTGATATTTTGTTATGGCAGCTGTAGCCAAAGAATACAGTAGGTAAAAAGCTAAGACTAAAAGTTAAGAAAAATTAGCACCTGAAAGGGAAAATAAAAAGAGGTACATTACTGACACTCTTCTCTCAAGTGCCAGTACTATTCCTAAAATGGCATACAGCTGGACAAAGCCCTTAGTAAAAGCCAGAGACTTCTGCGTTTATTATGAAAACAGTATCACTTTAGTATGAAGTTCAAAGAGATCTGAGAATGGAACTGGCACCTGTCCTCCACCACTCTTCACCCTTTTCTAGAATGATGTTACTGCCTAACCTATAGTTAGGAAGTTACCTGACAGTCTCATTAGTTATTCTGCTAATTAAATTTATATAAGGTTTAACCATGGGGCTTAAGCCTAGGCATTTACTGGGATTGATTGTAAGGGGATAAGGATTAGTGAGTCCACTGAATATACTAGTAGGTATCAGGACAATACTGGTATCTCATCCCATCTCATCTCATCTCATCTCATCTCATCTCATCTCATCTCATCTCATCTCATCATCTTACCTTATCTTATCATTCATCTGTCTGCCAAGATCGGATCAGTGTGCTTTTCTCTTTCTCATTCTTTTACCATCCTATAACCTCCATTGCTCAGGGGGGAAAAATGTACTGGAATTGATTCCATAATATTTAAACTAAATTTGGAATTTTGAGCTCCCTTCTGGAAAGTAATTTTAGAGGCTCATTGACTGAATGTAGTATGTCCAAAGGGTGGTATTTCAAATGGTGAGGACCTTAAATATTGAGGCACCTTAGAGTGGTTGAAATATGTGATATTTGGTCAGAAGTATACAGAGGGCTTCCCGTTGGATGAGGGTATCAGCTTGTCCTCCATGGGTCTTAAGGCAAGGGCTGGGACTGTTAGGTGGACCTTGCAGAATGCTGATTTCATTTCACCACAAAAACTTCCACTGCATCATCTAATTCCCTCAGGACCAGAGGTAATGAGGTGTAGAGGACCACTGAATGCCATGTAGCTTAGTGGTTAAGAGGGTTTTGGAGTCCAAGCTTTACCTGTTATTAGCCGTGTGACCTAGTCTAGGTACTTAATTCACTTAGCTTTAGTATCGCTATCAAAATGGGATTAAAGATCATACCTACCTCATTTTGGGTAATAGATGAAAGCCTGAGTGTAAACCTGGGTGACTCAGTCGGTTAAGTGTCCAACTTCAGCTCAGGTTATGATCTCATGGTTCGTGGGTCTGAGCCCCATGTCCGGCTCTGTGCTGACAGTGCAGAGCCTGGAGCCTTCTTCAGATTCTGCTGTCTCTCTCTCTGCTCCTTCCCTGCTCACTCTCTCTCTCACTCTCTCTCTCAAAAATAAACATTAAAGATTAAAAAACAAAACAAAACATGGTTTAATGTATTTACTCACAGAGTTCACCCATGCCTATGCCTGGTTTTGAGCTCTAGGCTCTGTTTGACTTCATTATATCATGTTGTTTCCAAGGTTGCTTCCCAAAACAAGATATAATTGGGAAGGCAGAGGGGAGTGGATTGAAAAGGATAGGAGTTAGCCCCATTCTATGGCCAACTAGGTTGCCATAGTTGACAAAATGATCTTAATCAGTGAAGTCATGTGTCTATTTAAACACCAAAAGAAGCAATTTTCTTCTCCTTTGCCCCCAGTCTTCACCTCCTCTTCTTCCTTTCATCTCTAATCTCTAGTCCCCAGCAGGCAGGCAGGGTGGTCCTCACCCACAACTGGAATATCTCTGATGGAGTCATTTCTTACCCATTCTTTGCCCTCTTCACCAGTTACATCCATTGTTTTTGAAAGCTGACCCTGACTAGACTCATTATTACATTAAAAAATATTAAATTCAGGGGTGCCTGGGTGGTTTAGTTGGCCAAGCACCCGACTCTTGATTTTGGCTCACGAAATCATCTCACGGTTTGTGAGATAATAGCCTCATGTTGGGCTCTGTGCTGACAATGCAGAGCCTGCTTGGGATTCTCTCTCTCCCTCTCTGCCGCTTCCACACTCAAGCTCTCTCTCTCTCAAAATAAAAAAATAAACTTAAAAAAATATTAAACTCAGGATTTAATTGTTTCATATCATAAAATATGAAAATTAAGAAGCAAATACGAGTAAAAGAACAAGTAAGGCTGGATTTGAAGTAGATCATTCTCAGAAAGACCTCTGGGGATACTTTATAACCATCACCCCTTAAATATCTCTTGATGATAGTCCATTCTGAGATGGATGTATCTTGAATTTTGTAAAAATGTATTAAGCACCTATTAAGCTCAGTAATCCCAATAATATGTATGATAATAAGCTGTCTGGTTGAAATCTACTAAGTAAAGTTGTGTCTAGGAGAGACTGGAAAGAATATGAGGTGTTTTATTGGGGATCTTTGTCATCACTAATGAACAACAAGAAATAGTTTGAAAAGTTCCTTGAGATATTCACTTAAAAATGCCACCAAAACTTCAGAAAAGTACAGTCTCTAAGGTAAAGTTACTATGTATTAAGAATGGCTCCATTCCAATTTATGTACATTATATTATTTGGTCCTCACAACTTGTTGGCATTATAATTCCTGTTTTACAGATTAGAAAATTAGGTACAGAGAGGCTTAGTAACATTCTCAAGATCACACAGTACCATATATCTAAAAATTTGTGTATACTTTTTCTTAAAGTCATATTTTCCTCTACCAAATTATGAAAGGCCATAGAAGGAATTGAAGACATAAACATCACAATATAGGTGTTTTTTTTTTTTTTTTTCTCATAACAATTAAGTTTACTTTTATTCTTCTTGCCCAAACTGTAAACTATCATTTTGGGTACCATTGATATTACACAGACTTATTTTTCAAATGTGTTCTACTTCTTTAGTAAAATTAGAAGAAACCCCAATTTTCTTTTAAAAAAAAATTTTTTTTTTAACATTTATTTATTTTTGAGAGACAGACAGAGCACAAGCAGGGGAGGGGCAGAGAGAGAGGGAGACACAGAATCCAAAGCAGGCTCCAGGCTCTGAGCTGTCAGCACAGAGCCTGATGCAGGGCTTGAACTCACAAACTGTGAGATCATGACCTGAGCCAAAGTTGGATGCTTAACCAACTGAGTCACCCACGTGCCCCTCCCTTTTTTATAATATTTTTGAAACTCCAATTTTCAAACAGGTGTGAGTGCATTCAGAAAAGAACCACCATGTGATTTTAGATACGGATGCTAATTCCTAAACATTGGTTATCATTTCTTAACTCATGTGCTTAGAATGTTTAAAATGCTACATATTCATGTGGATTTCTCAAGGATATTGTAAGATACGTTTTTTTGTGCATACTTAAGCTTATATATGTATTTTAGATTATATGAATACTGAGAAGCATACGCATACAGTATATTTACATATTGTTTCATTTTTTTTTTTGAGAGAACTTCACCCTCACAATTATTAAATGTACATAAAATCTAAATAGCAAATATAACTTATATTGGAACAGGTCTGACTACTCATTGGGAATAGCTGTTCTTTGCTTTTATGATATCAGAAAAGAGAAGAGTTAGTAAAGAAATACAAGCGTTTCTCAAGCCCCTCTTCCCTAAAACACATTCCATCCAATCTCCAGAACAGGCTGGAATATCCGTCTCTACCCCCACCCCACCATCCTCTCAATGCAGTGGGAAAGTCGGTGGGTAATTGGGTCCAGATTGGAGATGTTTAAATATTCATGAGGCTGGCAGGGGACTGGGAGGGGGGTGCCTGTCTAGAAGGGGGGTGGGGGCTGGGGAAGTGATTAGTCATTGAAAGCTAGTGAACAATTCTCAGAAAGAGAAAGGGAAGAAAAAGACAGATAGACGGGGGAAAGGGGAGAAAAGAGGGGAAGAGAGGACAGAGGAGAGAGCCGGAGAGGGAGAGGGAGAGAGAGCGAGCGAGCATGTGCGTTGAGCAGTAGCTGTGGACCTTACAGTTGCTGCTAACTGCCCTGGTGTGTGTGAGGGAGAGAGAGAGAGGGAGGGAGGGAGGGAGAGGGAGAGCGCGCTAGCGCGAGAGAGCGAGTGAGCAAGCGAGCAGAAAAGAGGTGGAGAGGGGGGGAATAAGAAAGAGAGAGGAGGAAGGAGAGAAGGCAGGAAGAAGGCAAGGGACGATACAACCATGCTGTGCTGTATGAGAAGAACCAAACAGGTAGAGCTAAAGATTTTTACTTCTTGCTGTTGTGAAATTACCAGACTGCAATATTTCCCTGTAAAAGCAGGGGGGAAAAATATTTTAACTGCTTGTGCTCTGGCCATGGTGCCCGCGTTTCCTTAGCATATGGTAACTGATGGTTGCATCCCAGCTTTTATTCCAGTCTGTCTTTCATGCTCTGGTCTGGGAACGCTGCTACTAATTAGGATGAGGTTAGAAAAAAAGATGCCTGTTTGGCTAGAAATAAGATTTTGGGGGCTCTTAGTGAATGTTCAGCGTTTTAGGTCTCTGGTTTTGCGGGTGTGGATATAGAGAGGGGTGTGGGGAGAAGATGTGGACTCTACCTACAAGATGGGGAGGCAGTCCTTTAAATTATTTGCAAAAAAGCGGGGTGAAGGAATAATATTCAGTAATAAGTGTTGCTTGTTCTGTCGTACAATTTTCTCACATGTGCTGCGGAAGAAGCCTTATTTCGTCCATGCAGGAGCTTCAAATGGGCGCAGGTATTAATGGAAAAACATGGGAAGGATTTATTTATTTATTTTTCAATGAATGAATGAAACTGTGGTTTGAGATTTTTTTTTTTTTTTTTTTTTTTTTTAAGAGAAGCTAAAGACGACTGGGGCTGTGAGGGAAATTGGCCGTGTGGAAGGGGAAAATCCCCTTCCCAAGAACGGTAGCCGATTGTGCACCAGCTGGTCGGAGGAGAGGGTGGACCACGCCCCTAGGAGCTTTGGGCTGCGATGGGATGGGAAAGACGAGCCGAGTATTACCTGTTGGAAATCAGGTCTTTTCCCTTCTCCCTTCCCTTGCATCTTTCCTGGGGTTGTCAGTGACCGGAGACGGGCTCACATTTTGGATAATAAGCATGGTGACTCATTTTCATCAGGAAGAGGGACACAGACGGGATTAGCGAGAATCCGAGTCCCCTCGTTCCCTCCCCCACTACCCAGGTTTCTCTTCTATGGCAAATTGCTCACTTATTTCTTGAAAGACATTTTAGAAACTTGATTGGGCTGAAGGTGGGGAGGAATGACGAGTTCAGTATTCTGCAGCAACCGGCAGTGCCCTGGCATTCTTCAAATGAAGCTTTCAAACATTTATTGGAACGTGTTTGAGTGATTTTGGCGAAGGTGAAAGAAAAAAAAAAATGGGTGTGAGGTGTGGGGAAGTGTGTGTGCGCGCGTGTGTGTGCATACTCGTGGGAAGGGAGGCCGTCTGGGTCAAAAAAGCCCTTTGCAGGTTGATTGCCTTAGGGGTGGGGTGCAAGAGATAGGATTTGGGCATTATTCCTGTACAGGTATTGGGTATTGGGCAATTTGTAATACACTCGCTGAATCCGAAGGGGGTGGAGGGGAGTGGAGACGAAACAGCCTGCCAGCTTTGCACATTTAGCCATCGCCCTGGAAGGAGGGGTGGGGGGTGATAAGGATGGAGAAGGAAGAGGGAGGGGAAGGGAAACAAGCAGAAGAGCAGATCAGTGGGTGCAGAGGGTGGAGAGGCATGGGGAAAATAAGTTAAATAAATAAATAAATAAATAAATAAATAAATAAATAAAGCAGGTACCCCAGGGGTTTTGTGTGTGGATCCTATAGGAGTGTTTGAAGAAGAGCATGAGAGTCTTACATGCACCACTTTCCTAAAATGTTCTGTGGTTCCAGAGATTGATGCCTCCATTGGCTCATTTTTCAAACCAGGACATTTCCTTTCCTTGTCTTCCTTCATTCTAATACATAAATGCAATAGATACAGGTGGCTGGGTTAAGCACACTGTCAAGGAAAGGTTCTGAGGTTACCCCACTGGTGAGCTGAGGAAATAAAATTTAGGAAGGCGGAGCCCTAAGGAAGCCAATGCTATTCATTAGAAAAGCTTTAATTTCAGATAGAAAAATGTACCGGTTTATAACTTTTTGCCATCGTATGTATACACATACAAGTATACACACACACCCTTCAACAAAGGAAACCAAGTATAATTTTAGAAAGGGAACTGAAGCTAAAAGAATTCCCTTCCCAAAAGGGGACAGCTGCCTTTACTTGGGTTCTATCTCACTAACAGCCCCAAGCATTCACTGGGATGTGCAGAGTGATAAAGCTGAAATGGTGTGTTTAGGGAGTTGTAGAAATTCGCATGTAAATGCGTGTAGCATCCGCATACTCCATGTACAACAGTCATGCATGTACTCTGTATAGATTCCACATGCCCGCATGTGTCTTAGCATAATTCATATTCGAGAGAGAAAATGAAAGGTACAGATATTGTATTTACCCATGCATTTCATACATGTGTACTTCTGTGTGAAATGGTCATGTGCCCTCTTGAGTACTGTTGTGTATCATTCACGTAAGTCAGTATTTAGGGTACCATTAAATCAGACAGAAGGAAATGGTGTATTCAGGGCGTGGGCTCCATACTACACTGACTGGCATTTATATAGCGTGAGTACTTAAGTCTCACACAGGTTTCCTGCTTGTGCGTGAAATGATCCTATATCATTCAAGGCAGAACCCGATTGTGTTTATCCTTCTGCCATCTATTCATCATCCTCGTCCTTAACAGGGAATAAAACAAGGGCAAAAACCTGCAAAGGTCTAAACTCTGCCACACCCATGAAATCCAGCAGAAACGTGGGAGGGGGTGGAGGGATTGCACTTCCTTCCTCTTCCACTTGAGCCGCATAAAGAAGCAATCTTGGATTTCTGAGTTGTAATACATGGCCAGTGGGTGAGAGGAAAGCGTAAATGATCTTTATTAGCCATTAATTACCACTCTGGAATATTAGAGCAGGAAGAGAATGGGAATGGGGCGACAATGAGAGGATGGTAAAGGAGGAATAAAATAAAAGAATCCCGGAGATTGTATTGGTTTGTGATTTTCAAATATCTTGGGGCTAACTTTAAATAGCTGAATTACCACGCATATTGCAGATGATGAAAAACTTGCAAGACGGGATCTGAGTCCACAAAGCCAGAGAACTGAGGTGTTTCCTTTGTTTAAAAATAAGGATTTTAAATTGCAATCTAAGTGTAAAGAATACCGGGGCAAGCAAGTAGCCCCACCCCCGGCCCCCACCTCTCAACCCCACCAACATCTGCTTTTTTCCTCGTAAAACAAATAAATCTTATCTGAGAGAGTGTGAGCTGTGGTTTGGAATTCCAGCCTCACTGCGCCTTTCCCTTGCAGTGCTGGAAAGGTGTGGAAGGATGCCGCCTTGCCGCTTGGTGCAGAAGCTTCCTCCTAGTGATAAATTGGATTCCTCCTAAATCTCACTGAGCCACACCCAGTGTCACCCAGGGACTAAGTGAATTAATTAAATGGAGGCATTCTACTTAATATAATTGAAACTGGTTGTTTTTTTTTTAAATGGTGATTTCTATCACACATATCCAAATTTAAACAGAAGAAGCAATCATTTAAGGACATTTTTTTTTTTTCCTGCCAAATTATCTGGACTTGCAGGGAACCTTAGAAAATTCATGGTAAATCTAGAAATGAGTTCATATCTGGTGACTCTAATTCCTTCTAGCCCATGCCAGGGTGCATTCACAATGAGCCCTGTGCCCTTAGGCTGTCAGCCTGCAACTCAGGTCCCCCCTCCACACCCATGCGGAGGCAATTGGGATAAGAAAATGTAGGGTTAATTTTCTCTCTTGCTGGGTTGGCAAAACTACAGAAACCTCCTTTCATGTTTTATTCGAAAGGGCAGAGCTCCTGTTCAGAGAGGGAGAGTGGCTTAGGGTCTCCCTTTGCCTCCGTCATGGTGAAATTGTCAGTGTTGTGCCTGGGGCTGATTAATCCACAGACTTCAGTTTTACCTGGCTTCATAAAGAAGGGGGGGGGGGTGGTTCTATCAGTCAACAGTAGAGCATATATATATATATTAACCAAATGTTCCCTTGTTCTCATTGACAGAGTAAGATAAGTCTAAAATCTTCCTCTAATATTAAAGGAACATTTCAAATGATGCACATAGCAGGTCATCTCAAGAGAAGATACAGCATTTAATTATTCACTTCCTTATTAACTATCATAGAAGCATTCAGGCAGCCAAACGTGTCTGTTGTCCAGCAAAAAAAGTGATTATGGGCAGCTCTCCCTTTTGAAGTGTGGTCAGGTTGCCTCCGCAAAATTGTATTGAAGTCTGCTTAACATTCTCTGAGGTGTTGGGAAGAGCACTGTGCTGAGAGTCCTCAGTGTATGCCAATTAATGATTCTGTGATCTTGAATGAATCACATAATATTGAGCTTCAGTTTCTTCCTGTGAGATGGAGTCTAAAAAATAAAAAATAAAACCAAACTAACAAAAACCCGACTTCCTGACCCTAAAGAGTATCTGTAGGGATTAAACCAAACTCACGTGAAGACAAAATCAATACAAAAGTGAGAACATTTTCTCTCCAAGTTTTGTGATGTTGACTCTTGGCTTGGAATTGCCAGTTTGTCAGGATTGTTGTGTGCCTATTGTTAGCGAACAGTTCCTTCTGGTCATGGGTGATTCCTCTTCTTCATCACTCCTCATTTCTTATTCCATTTACTTTAATATAGCTTCTGTTTTCATATTCTGAAAAAGACACCACAAAAAGTGACTCTTCAGTTTCCATCTTACTTGATATCTCTTTGGTATTTTGTATTGTGGTCCCTTCCTCTTCCTGAAATTCCTCACTTGTCTCCCCTGGCAGCTACCCTGGCTCTCCTCCCTCTCAGATAAGCTTTTCTCAGTCTTCTTGCTGGCTTTTTCACTCTCTTCCCCCCAAATATCAATTATCTTCTGGTTAATGATCTTGATCCAGTAGATGGCATCCATCGACACACTAATTGACACATCCATTGATACATTAGATGATGTCATCCATGTTGGGAGTTTTAACCACTGGGTGATTTCCAAATCTGTAGACTATAGATATCTTTCCTCAGCACCTAATCCATGGATATAACTAGGTCTAGGTATTTCCAGACACCCGCAATAATGTACAGAACCAGTCTCAGTATCTTCTATGTTGTACCACTTAGTCTTCCTGTAGATTCCTACTTTTATGCTATAATACCTTCTATCCAGTTTCTGAGTTCTAGGAACCTGGGAGAAATCTTGGAGGCAGTCCATTCTATCAGTCCTCACATCCAGATAATATTTTTTTTGATTCTAGGTAAAAAGCTTTTGAATCCATCCTCTGCTTTTCAACTCCACCACAAATAACCTGGTTCTGACTTTCATTCCCTCTCATCTGGACCAAGGCAATAGCTTCTTGCATAGACTTCCTATCTCCCTCTTGGTCTCCTCCAATTCTTCTTGCATAGAACACCACACTTAATCTTTAACTAATGCAAATCTGGTCATTTTATTTTCCTTGTTGAAATACACCAGTAGTCTCTTGTTAATTGTAAACTAAAATATAAAGTCCTCAGCATGGATGACATGATCTAGTCTTGCCTACCTTTCTTTTTTTTTTTTATCAAAAAAAATTTTTTTTAATGTTTATTTATTTTTGACAGAGAGAGAGAGACAGAGCATGAGCAGGGGAGGGTCAGAGAGAGGGAGACACAGAATCCGAAGCAGGCTCCAGGCTCTGAGCTGTCAGCACAGAGCCCGAGGCGAGGCTCGAACTCACAGACCGTGAGATCATGACCTGAGCCAAAGTCGGACGTTCAATCGACTAAGCCACCCAAGTGCCCCCATCTTGCCTACCTTTCCAATGACATCCTCAAATACCTGCTCACACCTTATGACACCACGTCAGTATTTCAGGCCTTGGTGCCTTTGCACATACTGACATGATACTTTCTCCCTGCCTGGAAAATTCACATTTCCTCTTTCAGAGTTAGCTCTTGGAAGCCATTCTTGACCTTCCTAAGTTCCACTTTATTTGTGACTATGCTATATTTTATAACATCACAACATATCACCTGTTTTTTACTACATAGCATTTTTTTTTTTTTTTTCCCAAGCTGTCATCTCTACTGTGAGCTACTTGGGTGGAATCTTAATTCTTTCTCTACTTCCAGGCCTATCACAATGTTTGACACATACAGTAACTGGTTTTATCAGTGCGTTGTATGTTTCATAAATTAATACAAAACCAGGCTTACAAACTTTCCATAAATTGTGGCATATCTAAATGGATAGAACCACTAGTAGATTTTTGTTTAATCTGTTGGCATCCAATTTTAAGGTGAAGCTAATCATCATTGATTCTTAGTATCGACCTATACATAGCACAATCATCAGTTTTTAATGAAAGCAGGCAGAAAATAAGCCCATTTATATTGCAATTCTCCAAACTACTATAACTGGTACTATTTGAAAACCTCCCTTCAGTCTCCTCTTCCACCACCAGCCCAGCAAACTAGTCTACCCTCTGAGGTTAGCATAGTGCCAGGTTAGACATATGGCTACCAATCTTGGATCTTCAAGTATCCTTCCTTTAGGACCCCACAGTGCTTACTTACACATGTTGACTCAATCTCTTGATTACTTAGTTGATTTATTTCATTGATACACAAACTTCCAAAAGTACATGTAGTGTTGGCTTGTGCTCAGGGGGGGCCTGTGTTCAAGAATCAATTTTGTCTTCTTTTGGGTTTCTTTCCTTCCCACTGAAGTATCCACAGAATACTGTTCCACAAAGGGAAATCTTTCATGGAGGTAAAGGGGGGTTAAATGGTAAGTAGCTCCTCAAATGTCTGTTACGTGAATGAGAATCAGATCAACTTTGTCTTACATTTGAATAGACTGAAGGGATTTGGATTCTGAAGTCGACCTATTGTGGCTACCATAGGGCAAACTGCAACCACAGCTTTCTATGAACATGATCTTGGCCAGACTCTATGTAGTATATTTTCTCTGACTGAATTGGCATGGCCTTCAGAAGAGCAATAAGATAAAATGATTTATAGGTGATGTTGGTCTTCAGCTCCTAAAGCTAGGTAATATTTTCTAATCTCCACACCCTTATTCCATATCTTGCTCATTGCTTGCAACCTCTTTCAATCTCTTTCTTTGAGTTTTTCTTTTGTTCTTCTTTAGGTCCGGGTGGAGTTTTCTGATTAAGCGACATTGGCCCAGGCTAGTGTTTGATGTGTGAAGCTATGAAAAGAGAACTTCAAGAAAAAGTGTTCTTTCCAGCTTTCCAAATAGGTGTTTTAGACAAAATAGATATTTTAAGCTTTGTCTAGCACATAGTAGCTTCTCAATAAATAATATTCATTGGTAAAAGTAGGAAGGGAGAGATACCATAATGGGTCATTAGGGGAGATGTTTTGGAACAGAAGACCATTCTGTGGACTTCTTCAGAGCTGGCTTTGTGTAAATGCACACTCAATTCTACTGGTCCTCCTTACAAGGTGGTTGTGGTCAAAGTTACAATTCCCTTTCCTGTCTGCTTAGACCAGAGTGGCTCACTTGCAGTGAACTCAGGTTATAGTATGGGAGTGTGACCCTCCAGATTTCCTGTCCTTAATTATTTACAGATCTTATTCTCTTAGATGTTCTTTGTTTAATGTCCTGTTTCATGTCTTTGTAGTGAAATAAACCCTTCCCCTGGGTTCTAGACCTGGCTCTGCCACTTGCTTGTCGTGTGACCTTGGGTAAGTAGCTTAATATTTCTGAGCCTCAGTTTATCCATCTATGTAGTGGGCACATAAAAAGAACACTCCCAAATCCTGCCTTGCCTTTTTTACTAGGTTGCTGTGAGGCTCAAAATAAAGTGATAAAAATAAAAGTGTTTTGCGAACAATGTGTTTGTCAAGTGGAAGGCATTATCAATTGAGAAATTCCACATACTGAAACCCACAGTATTCATGGTTCTCTGCAAAGAGGTACCCTTGCTCTCTGTACGGAATGTGTCTATATATTTATCTGCCATTCCCACCCCTCCTCTCTTATTCTCCAGAGTAAATATTAACCATGCTAATGGATGGAAGCATAGTATATCGTTATCATTTCCTTCAACAACTTCAGTGACAGAATTTAAATAAGCCAATGTTCAAATCGTCATGAAACCCGAAGGATCAGTTCAAATGCATTTAGAAATATCCACTATTTTTCTTTTTCTTTTTTCCTGTTTTAGTCTTTCCTTCACATTTGGGTTTCTTCTCTTCTCCATTTGCTAAGCTGGCTCCTTCTCCCTCATCCCCAACCCCACCCCCACCTCACTTCTAAACTGGGTTCTCAGCACTAAGATAAGGCATGCTGTGCTCACATCCATCACATGAGGGCCCAGTCAGACAGAAGAATAGGCATATGAGGTTGGTTGGGAGACTGCAAATGGGGATGAAGCCTGACTTGGGGAAGCACAGTTCAAAGATTATCCCCTGAGCACCATTTTCATACAGCTTCAAGATTCCTCATTGCATCAGTTATTAACTGTGACCAGAAGAAGTGATATGCCATCCTGAACCTTTTCCAACCCAACTCTAAGGCCATGTATTATCTTTTAAACTCTCAGGATCTCTACAAAGGACATTTCTGTTTTCCTGTGTCCCTGATTGACTGACATAAGTTACCAACTTAATAAAATAAATTTATCAATTCTCATATAAGCAATTGAACTTTATAACCCAAAGAATTTGATTTCTTAATATATGGATATATTTGAAAATATTTTAAAGTGTAATAATTGAATAAGTTTGTCCAGGACTAGAAGTCTAATGTAGAAAAAATGTGCATATTTTGGAAAATCTTTTATATGTTGGTCTTATATAGAATTTAATAGAAAGGCATATTAACTACTAATTTTGAAATAAGTTGGTATAGAGAGGGAAACAATTATTTCTTTGATGATGTTTCTAGTTTATTAATGGTCAGTATCACCCCTTAATCCTTCATGCTAGCCACTGTCTCTCTCTTGTCTCTATCTCTCAGTCTCTCTGTCTTTCTCTTTACACACACACACACACACACACACACACACACATTTCCATTATTTATGTATACTCTGATGGGTTACAGGTAATAGAAATCAACTTTAAGTGTCTATGAAAGGGATCTATGGAAGGGAAACTAGCTATCACACAAAATTAAGAAGTTGAATAGCCAAGCTTATGGAAACTAGATTAGATCTGGTAATCTCAAGAGCAGGAATTCATAGACTTTACTTCTGGAGCCCTGCATTTAAAAGACTCAGTTACTAATAACCTTAACTATCTCACAATTCAAAATTCTAAATGAGAGATAAATACACATGTATACATGTATGTGTATATATATCATCTTTTCATACTCACAACAGAGAAAGACTGAGAATGAATGAATATGATGGATCCTTCTTGGATCAACTAGTTACCAATAGACCACTTATCTCTGATTGAAGGAAGGGCCAAGTCACACAGTTTAGACACAATTTGTGGAAGCCCACACCTGTGAATCTAGTAAGAGAATAAATTGGCTGAGAAAGATATATATATATGTATATATATGTATATATGATAGGGTAGCTACCCAGATCAGGAGAGACTTATCTCAAATGTGGTGGATCACTAATTTTCCCCATTGGTTGCTTTCAAGTTGTCTTGTATTGCATATTCCTATTTTTGGTAGGGTTGTCATCACTGATGATTCAAAAAGGAAGCAGCAACCACACAGATAACTGATCCTATGTGTTTTTATACATAAAAAAAAATAAAAGTTAAGGCAAATCTCCACACCTGGAGTTGATAAGCACCGGGTTTCCAAGGTCTTCCAGGAGCTGAACTCTGGCAGGTACTACCTGTCTAAGAGGAATGTCAGCTATCATATATTCTTGCTAATTTGACCTGGGCTGGCTTTGCTCTAATTTTTCTTTTTTAGTTTTTGGGATTTATTTCTATGAAAGGATTGGGCAATAATGGGTGTAAAACATCTCCCTTGGATTTGTATCAGGGAAATGCTACCCCTTGATATTAGTCATCTCATTTTGAATGTCCTTGAATCAATTCCAGCAATAATCATCATATTTATCTATTTTTAGCAAATTGGCACTTTCTAAAATATTGAGCTGTTGTCTCCATATGCACCAGTTTGCTCTAAATGTAGAATTTTGGTAATTAGCCTTACATCCATTATTTATAAACCCAGTTCCAATAACTATTCAGAAAATGTTATTTTTAAATGAATATTTGAAAGACCCTAATATCTTCCCATTAATGACTATATAAAAGAACTAGATGAGGCAAAAATAAATAAATAAATAAATAAAGTGATCTCCAAAGGTTAAGCAAAAATTGACTGCTTCAGAATCTAAATCTAAAGGGCTTCAGTGGTGCCTGGGTGGCTCATTCGGTTGAGAGTCTGACTTTGGCTCAGGTCAGATCTTGCTTGTGGGTTCAAGCCCCGTGTCAGGCTCTGTGCTGATGGCTCAGAGCCTAGAGTCTGCTTCAGATTCTGTGTCTCCCTCTCTCTCTGCCCCTCCCCTGCCCATGCTCTCTCTCTCTCTCTCAAAATAAATAAACATTTTTTAAAAATTTAAATAAATGAATAAATAAATAAATAAATAAATAAAGGGCTTCAGAATCTCTTGGCACAACTAGCCTAGGAACTAGCTAGAGTAGGAGCTATTAGAATTCAAATCCTCCTTCCTACTGTTACTTTTCTTTGGTTCGGAAACCAATTTACCTGCTTGGAGTATAAACTGAGAAGTACAAATCTCCTCCTAATCACCAAGTTGGATCCTTAACAGCTGTTGCAAAGATGCATTCCACAATTCCATTCAAACTCCAGTATAGGCAATTGTCTCCATTATTTCTTTACCTCCCCACCCCACCAGTCAAAACAGAATTTCTTTAAAAAGAAAATTCTCAGTTTCTTATTCTCAGTTTCTTAATGATTAACTTGTAGTTAAATGTCTAGGTACATGTATTGAGACAGCTCAGTTTGGCTATCCAGACTCTTACATAAATAGGTATTGGGTATTATTTGGTGGACATTGCACTTGCAAATTCTTTCTCTTCAAATCATGTTTAAAAAGGTATTATTTTATTTGAGAGATGTAAAGCAGTAGTGAGACTTTCTAAGTAGTCCATTGTAAACCTACCCCATTTCTAGGCATTTGGAGAATTTTTCTTCCAAAGTTTTATCTGACTAATATTTCTAAGAACTTCAGAGATTTTCAAAAGGAAGGAGAGAATTATATTATCTCACTTAAAAAATGTTGGCTTTTTCTTTAGTCAGATCTGACCTGGGGTTTTGATATATTCAAACTTTTTTTTTTTTTTTTTTTTTTTTCTGAAGAGTACCTTTTGCAATCTTTCACTAACTCTTGAATCTCAAGGACTTGTTTACTCTGATCACCTGGGAAAGCTACTCTGGAGAAATCAGGTTGGTATTTAGTATTCATTTGAATAAGTCTTTAATGCTAATATAAATTCAATGTTCCTCTACACTTTGATTGCTTTTGATTGAAAGATACAGGGTGGGGGTGCCTGGGTGGCTCAGTTGGTTGAACATCAGACTCTTGATTTTGACTCAGGTCTTGATCCATGATTGTGGGATGGAGCCCCTTATTGGACTCTGCACTGAGTGTGGAGCCTGTTTAAGATTCTCTCTCCCTCCTTCTGCCGCCACCCCCCACCCCCAGCTTGCACTCTCTCTCTCTCAAATGAAAGAAAGAAAGAAAGAAAGAAAGAAAGAAAGAAAGAAAGAAAGACAGACACAGGGTGGTAGCTTTTGATAACTCAGCCAGATTTGTGTTCAATACTGAGAGCTGTATGGAAAACATGAAGACCTAGTTTCTTGCATGTTCTTTCTTCCATTTTGAACTTCACACCTTACACCTCTGGGGTGAAACCAGTATAGAAGAGGAAATGAAGATGATTATAAATGAAAAGGGAGGAGGAGTTGTAAAATAGAATTACTCAGTTTGGAATTGGGCCATAACCTTCTAGTAAAAACTGTCATGGGAACTTTAATGACCACAGATGGCTCTGACTTCACTTCTGAACATCAGCTGAAAGATGCAGTAAGCCCATAATAAGCCCAAGAATATGTGTATTCAGGAAAGAATCTAAGAAGTTTGGGCCCTAGTATACTTTAAGTATACTCAAGCATCCTCAGGACCAAATTCAGGTTTATCCTCACTTAAGTGTGAAGAAATTATCAATCCTTGGCTTAAAAAAGAAATGCAATTTTGTCATCACACATATTGTCCCATTTTATGTAAGACTATATCTTTCAATACTTAAGCGTTTTTCTGCAGGCCTCTACAATTCTGCATTACCATTCTAGCAACATTGGAATCTGGCCCAGGTACAAACCAAAGTTTATTTTATTAAATATATTTTATCAATATTGTTACTTTTACTGATCTGGGTATACTGTAAAAATCCATCCATAAAGATCCAAACTGCAAGAACTATAGGTAAACCGAAAGAAAATTTAATTTTCCCATAATCCAAGATTTCCAGGTACTAAAAATATTTTTTTCCTTTTATTTTTTGTTGGTACCTCAGAAAGTCCCGTGTTAAACTAATTATCTTCTCCCTAGATTAGAACTCCAACTCCTTTACTATATCTTTTAGTGATACCAGAACATTCCCAGTTTCCCAGCTCATAACATGGGAATATTCTTCTTTCCCTCACAAAGGCCATAATATCAGTTACCAAATTCTATTTGCAGTATCCTTCACATCTGTCCTTTCCTTCTTCTGCCAGCCTTTTTCAGCCAACCATCTAAAAGATAACCAAGCCCTAAGACCTATGATTGTACATAATGAATTAACCTCTTTCCTGTGCATCTGGACTGACACAAGTTACATACCATCCTTGTGAGAATGGAGAAAATCATCACTCAGATCATTTATTTGTGTTCTGTGGTTCAGATGAGAAGATCCAGGTGAGAGGCTGGAGAGTCACCAAAATTCCTTGCATTTGGCATTGCCTTTGCACTCTGCCTGTTGGTTAATCTTACATTTCACCCCCCCCCCCCGCTTTTTCTCAAAATGTCAATGGTATTTCTTTGTTTACAGGGTTAATTCCAATTTATTTATTTATGATTGTTTTTTGGGGCTCCTCAGAATCTGGTACCAATCTCCTATTCTTGCCTTGCCTTTTAAAGGCTCTGCCATTGACTAGGCTTGTGAATTTAAACAAATTTAATCTCTCTGGGTTGTCATCTCCTTTATAAAACAAGAGTATTAGACTAAGTTGTGTCTAAGGCCTTCCAGCTTAGGAAGTAACATGTTCCATAGCTAAGCTCCTCTTCCACTTTTGCATCCTAGCCCAGCCAGACTTAATATGAATTTAAGTGTTACTTCCCCTATACTTTTGTTCATTGTCGTCCCCACTATTTGCAAAGTCCTCTTTCTGCCTAGCTCAGTCTCACCCAACCTGAGTCCTGAACCAAGAGTTCTCTTATTTGTGAAGACTTTTCTGACTACTACAGTTCTCTGTGACTTCTTCCCTGCTTAGATCTTCAGTAGCATATATTACCTGTCCCATTTCTTCAGCATTCATTTAAACAGAGTCTTACTTAATTGACCATGTATATTTATATGTACCTGATTTCTCCAAACTGGTTGTAAACTGTTTGAAGTTATCACATCCAGTGGCTGGCTCAAGAAACACATATTGATTGATATCTGGGTATCTATTCTGTAATAGCTCTGCATTCAACTCTGAGGTAATATATAATTCAAATAGAAGTCTCAGTAAACTCTCAGAAAGACAAGTATAGCTATCTTGAGTGAACTCTCTGGGACATTTGAAACCATGAAATATATCTTCTGTCTTGAATCTCTTTACTTTCTTGGCTTCCATAACACCTATTTTAGCTGATTTTTCTCTACTGCATCTCTGGTTACATACTCTTTCCCCCCCTCCTCTGAGTACCTTTTTCTCTACTGACTGAAAATTTGATATTACCCAGGTGTTTACCCTTATTCTTGCATGTTCTTCCTCAGCAGAAACTCCAGCAGTTTCTAATTCATCCCCACAACTCCTACATGGACTAGTGGGTCTCAAATTCTCCACGCTCTCTAGCCAAAACTACCTCATGTGCCCTAGAGCTTTATAAATCTAACTGTCCACTGAAAATCTTTGTCTCATGACCAACAGGATCCCCAATCTCCACATACCTTAAAAATCGGTCATTTCTTGTTCCAATGTCTTCTTTCTTATCCCGTCATTTAAATGGAAACAGAATCCTGCTTCATTCCCCCCATCTTTCTTGTATCACTAGATACTACTACTTTTCCCAGTTTCTATAAGTAAAAAGCAAAATATCCTTTCATTCCTCCTTTCCCTCACTCTCTACCTCAAAAATATGTCTTGGCTCTTTCCGCTTTTCTCCATCTCCTCTGTCATCTCTAACACACTCATCTTTCATGGAGACAAGTGCAATAACTTTCCTTTCTAATTTCTTTTCTTTTAACCTCAGTACCTTATAATTTTCTCCCCTCAATAGCCAGAGTAGTCGTTTTTAAAGTGCCTATAAGATCATGTGACTCTCCCACTTAAAAACTTTTCATAGCTTTCCATTCCACTTAGAATCAAAACCAAATTCATTATCACCAAGACTTATAAAATACACGCTTCGTTGCCAAGACTATTGGCCTTTTAGTTTTTTAAAACTTTCCCCTATGTTCATCTGTTGTGTTTCTTAAATTCCACATATGAGGGAAATCATATGATATTTGTGCTTCTCTGACTGACTTATTTTGCTTAGCATAATATACTCTAGTTCCATCCACATTGTTGCAAATGGCAAGATTTCATTCTTTTTGATTGCCGAGTAGTATTCCATTGTGCATATGTGTGTGTGTGTGTGTGTGTGTGTGTGTGTGTGTGTGTGCATCTCACATCTTCTTAATCCATTCATCAGCCAATGGACATTTGATAAAAAACAGAGATGGAGACAAACCATAAGAGACTCTAAATACAGAGAACAAACTGAAGGTTGCCAGAGGTAGGTGGTAGGGGGATAGGCTAAATGGGTGATGGGCATTAAGAAGGGCACTTGTTGGGATGAGTGTTATATGTAAGTGATGAATCACAGGATTCTACTCCTGAAACCAATACTATACTGTATATTAACTAACTTGAATTTAAATAAATACATTTAAATTAAAAAAAAAATTCATCATGCATATTCCTTTTTCAAGGCCTTTCTCTGGCCTTCACTTGAGAGGCCTTCTGTGGCAAATCCATCTGAGTGGTGTCTGGAAAATCACTTTCTCTCTTGCTTTTTTTTTTTTTTAATGTTTATTTTATTTTTGAGAGAGAGAGACAGAGTGGTGGAGGGGCAGAGAGAGAAGGAGACACAGAATCCAAAGCAGACTCTAGGCTCTAAGCTGCCAGCACAGAGCCCAATGCGGGGCTAGAACTCATGAACTGTGAGATCATGACCTGAGCCTAAGTCAGATGCTTAACTGACTGAGCCACCCAGGCATCCCTCGGAAAGTCACCTTCTAACACATCACCCCACCTCTTTTATTTTCTTTTAGTATTGCTCTTAATTTGATTCTTTTAAAAATATTTGTTAAGTTTCTGGTTCTTGTGTATCTCTTTGAACTTCAACATCCACCCCTCTTCACAACCTACACTCCACTGCAGTTGTATAATTTCATGGAATAACCTATATTGTTTCGTCTTTTCCTCCCTTCTAAACACCGTTCCTTTTGTCTGGAATGTCTTCCTTTCTCTTCTTTTTATATAACACATTTCTAATTTATTTACATAATGTGGCTAGAGTGGTTTTGTGGAGATTCCCTCATCCTCCAGGCAGATATGATGATCTCCTTTCTGCATTATTATGTTAGTATATACCTCTGCTACAACTTTCAACAGATTCTATTATAAATATTCATTTACATGAATATGTGGCTCTTTTGCTATACGAGGAGCTCCATTAAAGTAATAATCATGTTTCGTTTATTGCCTATGTGTAGCTGTAGTTCAATGCTTTGCACATACTAGGCTCCCATTAAATAAAAGTTGAGTAAATGGAGCCTACACAAATGAGCAAATATCAGGGTCTAGTGAGTAGTAAGTGAGAGCAAAATTTGGTTAGATCTAAGGCAAAAGTCACCCAGTTTCACTGATCAATCATGGAATCTGCTCACTCTGGCACAGTTTATAATTGGGCACCTAATAGATATCTCACAGAGCTAAGACTACACAGACTTGGATTTCACCCAAGTGGTGCCAGCTGGTTGCTTCAGCAAATAACAGTCACCATTTTGTAGAGAGATACTTCAACATAGACAGAAAGATAACCATACTTGACACTATGAACTTCTTATGATCTGGGCTAAGGGTAAGTAGCCATTTAAAATATACTGCTGTAGTCTTTTTAACCCATTCATCTGCCTCCTAAGCCTAGTGCTAAACATCCAGCCCTTTCCTAGTACCTAAAACTGATGTCTTCTGGTACTGTACCCACAGGAATCTTGGTGAGGTTTTATATCCTTCATCTTTGTTAATGATATGACCTATATCTGTATATTCATGTAGGCACTCTCCCTCTCCTTTCATTCTTTTAAATTTCTAGTTAGAGGGGCATCTGGGTGACTCTGTCAATTAAGAGTCCTACTTTTGGTTTCTGCTCAGATCATAATGATCTTGCAGTTCATGGGTTTGAGACCCACACTGGGCTGACAGTATAGAGCCTGCTTGGGATTTTCTCTCTTCTTCTCTCTCTGCCTCTACTCCACTTAAGCAGTCATGTACACTCTCTCTAAACAAACAAACAAACAAATAAATAAATAAATAAATAAATATATTAAAAAAATAAATTTCTAGTTAGAAAAAATGTGCATGTTTAATTGTTGTTGTTTTTCCTGGTCCCTGTATGTGTGCTATAGAAGCATCCATCTGTCTGATGTTGCTGTACCTATCCCCAAACTGATAAACAAACAGAAAGATACTAGTAGATTTACTTACAGGGGAATGAAGAAACAAATGGCCAGGTAATCATTGAGTTATCAACATCTAACTTACGTCTCTTACACACAAAAATAGGATTCCTTCTGGGGAATGAAACTGAGAAGGAATGGGCTCTTCTTTAGAATTCTGGAGAGGGAGAAATATTCTTCAATTTAGTCTGCCTCCTTTGTAAGTATACTTATGAGATTCAAGAAGGGAGAAGAATGAACCATGGTCATTAGTAGCCAAGTCCCTTTAAACCAAAGCTAAATAACATAGAGAGATTAAATATACATTTTTGGTCTGGAAAACTTAAACGCTCTTTCAAACACTCTTTCAATATCAGGAAATGATATTCTAAGTTTCAAACTGCTAACTTGCAAAACAAACTTTGGAAACACATCTCATTTATAGTTTGGGGTAATGCTCACTCTAAAATCAAAATTGGGAAGGACCAAAGAAATATAATTTGTCTGCTTAGGGAATGGATGAACATAAGGAAGGCAAGATGAAGCAGACTTCAGCTGAAAAAAAAAAAAATGAGTCACTTTTCTCAGTTGTACATTTTTTATTTCGGTAATGATGTGGGAGGTGGAGAAGATGCATGCGTAGTTTGGGTGGCTGAGAGAGTAGATGAGAGAAGCAAGTATTCAACATAAGAGAGGTTGGTTTGGTGGGATATGGTGTAACATTGGAAGACCCACCAGACATAGGTGGAACCACTTGGAACCATTTCTAGATGAGGATTTGCATTCCATCCCAGTGATCTAGTTACATAGTTTTTGCTTCCACTTTCCACAGACTTTTCCATAGGCTGCTCTCGAGAGAGAACCCTCAACAGGGTGGAAAACCATTTCTGCATCAAGGCTCTGGGTTCTCGATTGATATATACCCAGAAACCTGCAGTGTCAGGCTACTGTAAATTTTTAAGTTGCCAATAACTTATTTTATCATACTCCAGGAAGAGCTAATCAATCTGGGTTGTTCGATTAAACCAATTTCAGCCAAATTCTCTGAAACTAAGGGAATTTCTCTGGATTCCAGTGGGGGGTCCACAGGTCAGGCCTATGTAGGTACAAGAAGATTAGAGGATAGAATAGATGAGGGGCTAACAAAATATTCTAGGCATTCTACACACACAAGCTTTTATTACCTCCTAACCATAAGTGGTGCTATTTTTTCCACCTGAAATGCTTTCTTTCTCCTCCATTCTGCCAAACCATGTTTTGCTTCCAAAAATTCTTTTGAAGATCCCCTCCTTAATAAATCATTTCAGACTTTTCTTCATTCCCCATCTGGTCCCATACTGCAATCACTATAGTAACCTCCCTAATAATTCCTCCTCCCCCAGGTTGTTTGTGTGTATGGGTATATGTCGCATATATATACATATGCACACATACATAGTCAGAGAAAGAGAGCATTCATATATGTTTTATAAGTGTACTTGTGTATTGTCCTTTCCTATTTCCCTAGATGCTGCTTCAATGCCATTCATGAGTTCTCTTCTTCGATTTCACAAGGCACTGTCCAGTGCTTGCACATCCTGGGTCTGCAGTTTACCTTACTACCTTTTTATTTAATCTCCCAGGGAAAAGTTTTCATCCTTTTTCATGCTATGCCTGATGGTGATAATTATCATTGACTAGTAGGGCTAAGGGGATTTTACAATTTTTGTAGCCTTTTTGTTTATTTAATTTCTCTTTAGCCACAGAAACTTTTTGTCCCAGGTATTTCTTGGAATCCCAAATATATAAAACAGATGAAGTTGCCATTGTGGCCAAACAGCTTGGAGGCTCAGAGATCTGTCTGGTCAACGACGCCCTCCTTCCCCAGAGGCCCCTCTGAGGAAGCCTAGGGAGCAGAGTTTTGGCAACACTGATCTACATCCAGTCTTTCATGGTGCCAGTGTTGGCATTTGTGTGATCAAGGTCATTCAGCGCAGGAAGGGCTGACCAGGAATTCCTTCCTACATCAGTACTACTTCTTTCAGAGGATGAGAGAGTATCATACTCTCAATTTCCAGATGTACAAATTCCTAAATATTGTAAACCTGTGATGTCAGCATTTACGTGGTTCAGCAGTAGACAGGACTCTTTTACAAATGAAGACTAAAAGTTATTTTTCTCTTTTCTACCTTTTGACTCATTCATCTTATTTTTCAATTAGTCTTTTTTACCAGAATGAATTTGGGGAGATATTTTCTTCAAATATTATATGGAAGTCATTTATTCATTCAACAGACATTTATTAATCATGTCCTATGCCAGAAACTATGTAAGATACAGGAAACATAGAAGTAATTTTTTAAAAAGAAACACTCTTGGGGGTTCCAGTGTGGCTCAGTCAATTAAGTGTCCGACTCTTCATTTCAGCTCAGGTCATGGTCTCACAGTTTGTGGGATTGAGCCTCACATTGGACTCTGCACTGATAACATGGAGCCTGTGTGGGATTCTCTCCCTTTCCCTCTCTCTCTGCCCCTCCCCTGCACTCTCTCTTTCTCAAAATAAATGAGTAAACTTTTTTTTTAATTTAGAAAAAAAAAACAAAACACTCTTCACCCTTTAGTATGGCAGACCTATGTGTGTCTATTTTAAAGTCTGTGTTCTAGAAACTGCTCCTAGATAATTATTAATTTCAGTTGTATTTTCCTAATTGTTCAAGGAAGCTTCCCATTATAGGAATAAACAAGTGTTTTTTTTTCTCATTATGTATAACTAGCCAACTTGCCTTGGAGGCCTGGAGGTTGAGTTTTGTGAATATAAGAACATTCACAAGTATTAAGGCTTAAATGCCATGACTCTAAAAGATTTTTAAGGATTAAATGTGTTAATATGTATAAAATACTTAGAACTATATATAAGCACTGGCATATATAAGCACTTAATGTTAGCTATGGCTTTTTATAGTTGATGCTGTTGATAATGGTGTTGTATCTATGTTAAATGAATCTTATGTCTAGGTATCTTTTTGTAGGAATCCTTCAAGGATTAGTTTCTGGACTTTGGTGCATGTGTGTGTGTGTGTGTACGTGTATGCATGTCTGAGGTTTAGTGAACATACAACTAGCTAACTGAAAAATGAGTTATTAATGTCATTGATTTAGATTTTGTACACCTTGCACTCTCAATGCTCTTTAGGGCTAATCTGTATTGGTTCTTAGAGTCTAGAACCCAGAGATATAATTAGCTATCTTGCAGATGTGGCCAATAAGATAGGAATAGAACTTTGAGCCTGGCATACAGTTAGAAGCTAAAGCAGCCCATCATTTCCAGGTGACTGGAATGTGAGCATCTCAGGATCTAGACTCAGCCATTTTGAATCTTCAAGGAGCAATGCAAACATGCAGTGACAATTAGAAATTATCCTCAGCAGTGGGGGCATCCAGGATCTGGTGGCGGTGGTGTCCACAGACTGATGTCCTAACCAGTTGGTGGTCTTGGCTTGTCTGTGTTTCCTGGGTTCAGGTTGCTTTTCTTGCTTCCTGCCTGTTTTTCCAGCCACATTCCTGGCTTTCCCAATAACACTGTGAGCTCTGATATTGTCCTAATGCAGTCTAGCTTCTATTGCTTGCAGCCAAGAATTTGACTGATGCAACCCAATACTCAAGAAATCAGGCCCAAGCTACTC
The DNA here is from genome assembly GCF_046562875.1 of Panthera onca. NCBI lineage: Eukaryota > Metazoa > Chordata > Mammalia > Carnivora > Felidae > Panthera > Panthera onca. The sequence goes on from NC_138347.1 coordinate 61,822,475, forward strand.
TTTTTCACCTGGATTACTGCAACAGCCTCAGGACTTTGCACTTGCTCTTCCTTCTGCCTGAAATGCTTTGTTTACACCTATTCTCTTGACTCGCTTCCTGACTTTCTTAGGGCTCTGCTAGAATCTCAGCTGTGTAGATCTCATCAAGGAGGCTTTCTCTCCTCACTCCATATAAAGCAACTCCCACCCCTATACTCCCTTTCTGGCCCCTTTTATTCTTTTCATTTTTCTCTCTAGACTTTATATCCACCCAAGATATTTATTTATTATTATCTGTTCACACCAGTGGCATGTAAACTTCCTGACTCTTAGCTACTGATATTTTCTGACACCTCGTACAGGGCCTGGCACTTATTAGATGCTCAATGAATCTTTCTTGAATGAATAATGAATTTAAATTCTGCTCAGATGCAGTAACAACAATAAGCTAAAAATGTGCTATAGCTAATACATCCATTCCTCTGTCCTCCACGTCTTTCTTGAGTTCTATCCCTTACTCTTGACCAGTAGCATTCTGTATATTTCTTTCTGCTGATTTGTCAGTCCCAGATACATGGTTAGATTACCTAAGAATAATTAAAGAGAAATTTTGCCCTGCCTACCACTACAAAATGCTTACTCATTTCTTCTTTTACATTTTAATTGTTTAAATATTTGGGGAGGATTTTCCTGCTGTGGTAAATTTATACTCATTAAGTTGTCAAATGTGACGGTATTAGTTATTTATGTATGGTGGGTGCTGTAAGGGGAAATGCTTGCTTTTGCCACTGGCACCATCTGGCTTTAACTGATTATTGTATTTTACCTGATAGTCTTTGGACAGGACTATCAGGGTGATGAATGGGTGAGAGTGGGAGGGGTTCAAACACTGGTTGAGAAAGGATAACAAACCTGTAGCAGAACGTCAGACACCATGAGGCATTCTAAACACTGAGTAAGATAGAACACCCATCGCATGTCCTATTTGCATTCCAGGTTAATCTTCCAAGAGCCAACATGGCAAAAACATTCCAAGATAAAAATAGCAAGATCTTCTAGAAAAGATTCAAGTTGCAAAGAAAAAGAAAAATCCTTTATGGTTGCTGAGTATGCCATGACTCCACATGATTGTGGTTGCAGCTAGAATTCTGTGTATATCTTTTAACAGCATTAGTGACTTATAAATGGATATATATATTTTTTTAAATGAATCTTTTAATGACATCCCAAGACATTGTAAGAAGAAATTTGATTCATAGGAATTGAAGATTAAAATGTATAATGGCAAATGGCACCATGTCAGGCACTGAATTCTGTGGTTATAAGCTGATCTTGAATCAAAATCTAGTCCCCCACTGGCATTCTCAAAGTCCAATTTTCATCAGAGGCTTTATTCCAGGCAGAAGTGTGATGATAACTCTGCTAATGTAAGGTGTGTTCAGCATGCCTAGGTCCATCTGACAGTCTTGTTGGAGCAGGAAGCCTAATGAAGCTATTATTCAATCTTATATCTTTCTCCAGAGAAAGATAACTTTAAGGTACATGTGTGGCTGGCCCTTACATTATTTTAGTTTATCAGTAGATCACTTACCTCTTTCATAGTATCTCAATGCTAGAAGGGATTTTAGAAGTCAACTAAATCATGCATCATTCATTTATTCATCAGGAAATGTTTATTGAGTACCTACTATAAACTAAAAGATGTAGGCTAAAAATATGAATCAGATATGGTTGTCCCCTCTCTAGGATTCATTAATTCCTTTTCATGATATCCTTGTGAGGCTGGAGTTCGGCCTTTGCTGGAGTATCTCTGATATTTCATGTGTTGCTATATATTTACAACATTCTTCAAATGAGAGAAATTAGATTAACCTCACTCACAAGGGTACAGAGGCCCAAACAAAATTTTGCTTACCCGTCATCATTCAAAAAGTCAGATACAGAGACCAAAGTAGAGTCCTTGAAGCTCTGAGCAGTTAATTTAGTGACCCCTTTTGCCTTTGTATTCTTGTCTTGATCCTGTCAACTATCACTGTGCCTGACCATTCTCTATGCCTACCAAGAGATGGGAGCTAAATACTCAATTTGGATATTTGTAATCCAATGAGTATTAGTCCCTTGTTGCCACAAAGAATGTCCCCAACCCCCTTAATGTATTTCAGACACTTTCTCTTATTGAATGAAGCCTCATTAATTCAATTTAGTTTTATTCCTCTCAAGTCATGATCTCATGGTTTGTGAGTTTGAGCCCTGCGTCGGGGTCTCCACTGACAGTGTGGAGCCTGCTTGGAATTTTCTCTTTCTCCCTCTCTCTCTGCACCTCCCAAGTGCACTCTCTCTCTCTCTCTCAATGAATAAATACTTAAGAAAAAGAGTTCCCAAAAAAATGAAAAACAAAATGGCATGCAAACACATACATAAACACACCAACCCAAACTATGGAATTTTAGGGATTACTGAGATTTCTAGTTTGTGTCTAAGGCTATGGTCAATTATCACTTGTCAGCATTCTGGTTTAACAATAATTTAGAAAAATTAAGCATTGGACTAACTTTTAAGGTTTAAAATTTGGTACTAAAACTAAAGCTATTAGATTATGCTTCTTGATGAGCTTAAGCCATGATTTCAGATTCTCCTAATATTTCCTCACTGTCAGGGTCCAGAAACTCAGGGCCAAGGGTAAGTCAGCCTTAGATAAACAGATTGTCTGGCCTAGGCCACCAATCTGTCCAACATTTGTGACCTATAAAGATTTTTCCTGCAAGCAGCTCTGCTTATGCCAACTGTTTATAGGCACAGTGGAAACTTCCAAAACTGTCATTCCCAGGTTTGCTTTGCTTATACAACTAATTACTACTGTGCTGGGTCATTCTTTCTGTCTTGTCTTTCTTTCTTTACCTTTTTTTTTTTTTTTCCTATGTATTGGAGCCAAGAAGGGCTCAGTTAACCCATGCGTTTTGGTCAAGGATAGAAGTCAAAGAAGCCATCAAGATTATAGTGTTCAATGGGGCGCTCAGGTGGCTCAGTTGGTTAAGCGTCTGACTTTGGCTCAGGTCACGTTCTCTCTGTTCGTGGGTTCGAGCCCCGCATCGGGCTCTGTGCTGACAGCTCAGAGCCTGGAGCCTGCTTCGGATTCTGTGTCTTCCTCTCTCTCTGCCCCTCCCCCACTCATGTTCTGTCTCTTTCTGTCTCTCAAAAATAAATAAACATTAAAAAAATCTTTTTTAAAGATTATAGTGTTCAAGCTTTGTATCATGTGCCTTGATCATGTAGCAAGGACTTAGGGATGGTTGCTGCCAATGGAGGTTCAGAAAGGGTATAATGAGAGAGGGAAAGAGAGTGAGCACATGCTTCAAATCATTCTGAAGAAATGGAAAACACTAGAAATAATTCAAGACAAAGGAGGGAAAGCTCAATAGGTATCCTGAATTAAACATAAGCCCTCAGAAATATTTGCAGTGCCCTAACTAGACTATCATTTCTTACAGTGAAGATATAATCAGGAAAAATCCCAATCACAGAGACCCCTCCACTGGGACTTATTGCCATTTGATACTATATTATATTTTAGAAATCCACTTCTCATATTTTTTTTTTTATATATCAAGTATCTTTTTCCAGGAAAATAGCAACCAGCTTGTATTTCCTGAGCTTGTACTGTGGGCCTAACTCTGAGGACATATTGTGACAACTGCGAGAATGTAAACCCCACCATTTAGGAGAGAAAAGACTTATGTTTAAGGAATCCGCACAAACTGTGGAATGGCACTCATGAAAATAATGAAATAAGGTAGTCTGTAATGAAAGGATACAGGGGCCATGACAGATGTGCACTGGAGGAGGCAGGGAAGCATGAGGACTTTAGGGATGAGAAAAGTAGAGTGTGGTCAAGAGGAGAGGAGAAGTGGCATTCTGGCTACACGGAGTGATAAAGAACAAATTGTGCAGCTTTGAGGGGAACATCCTGAGAAAAGTGCAGAGTGTTCAATGGTGAGAATTAGGGAGGAAATCGGTGTGTAGATGAGGCCTAGCCAAAAAAAAAAAACCAAAAGACAAAAAACAAAAAAAACAAAACTGGTTTGCCGTGGTAAGAAATTTGTGTCATTAGCAGCTTTTGGCTAAAGGCGTGACATGATAGAGGAGGTATTTAGGGCACATATGCATGAGAGGGATTGCCTAGGGAGACTGGAGACTGGAAGATGAGTTAAGAGGTTATTGTTACTTGGGGCGTCTGGGTGGCTCAGTTGGTTAAGCATCATACTCTTGATATCAGCTGAGATCATGATCCCAGGGTCATGGGACTGAGCCCATGTCAGGCCGTGTGCTGACAGAGCCTACTTAGGATTCTCTCTCTCTCTCTCTCTCTCTGCCCCTCCCCCTAACATGTGCGCTCTCTATCTCTCTCTCTCTCTCCCTCACTCTCAAAACTAAATAAATAAACACATTTTTAAAAAGAAGTTATTATTACTTTTGTAAATATGAGTGATGAAATGGTGTTCACAACTAGAGGAATTGAAATATAAAGCTAATTGTGGCCCTTTTGAGGAAAATGGACCAATTTCAGAGGCTAGAGGGCATGAAGCAAAGTCTCTGTCAATACATGTGGCCTGTGATTCTTCCCATTCTTCGGACCAGGTGACATGTGGCATAGGTTGTATGACAAAGCAAGTTATAAGAACAGCCCTTGTTTTAGGCATTTACTCTTCTACAGATAGACCTTTCTACAGATCTACTTGCTCCCCATTTTCAATTCCCTAGTTCTTGGAATGCTAGCTCTACTTCCCACACTTTCTGATTCTGACTCCTTCATGTGGACTCTATCAGGAATTCCTTCCCTTGCCTGAGACTGGGGATTCTCTTCTACTGGCCTCTTAGTCCTGTTGTCTTCTCTAGCCTTGGACAATATTTCTAACGTTGAACTGCATCGCCCATTTCAAACCCACTGAACCCGATAAGCCATGCCAATGCCCCTAAGTTGCCCTGGGATGGGTAGAGAAATAAAATATGATTGTAAGATTTCCAGCTTAGATAAATAGAGTAGAAATACTATTGGCAAAATTGATAAACTTGAAAGTAAGAGCTAGTTTGGTAAGGAAGATCATGGTTTTGATTTCCAGCATGGGTTATATGAGTGAGGTGTCCAGAAAACAATGCTTAGTTGAAGATTCGGAAGTGGTGGGGAAGGAGTCAGGAGCAAGTGACTCAAAGGGTGATTGAAAGTGTATTCATTTCCATAGGCTTCAGATAAGGGAGAGTTAGAAAAAGAAGAGCTGAGGGAAAGGCTTACTCTCCCTTCAGTGGCAGAAAATATTTCATTGAAAGAAAAGAAACATTGGTCAATAAAAATCTAGCATACAGAATCAAAGAAGCCAGTAAGGAGAAAACTCCAAAACAGAAAGGTCAACACTATTAAATCCGAGTGATCAAGAAGGGATTAAAATGGAGAATAGATCATTGCATGTGGGAGGACCATTGATAGCCTCCAAGCGGGTGATTTAGTAGAATGATGAAGACGAAAGCCAGATTGTAGGGGTGTAGGAGGGGACTGAGGTGGAAGAAATACAGGCAACTGGCAGAGACCACACATTCAAGAAATTTGGCACTGAAAAGAGGGAGAGAAATGAGATTGTAGTAAAAGGGTGCTATTTTTAGCTAGGGAGAGACCTATGGTAAAGCAGAGAAAATAGGGAAGGAGAGACAGAAAGGCTAAGTAAAGCGGGAAACAAATGTGATATCAATGACCAGATGGGTCCAAATTCCTAAATTTTACGAGAGGTTCTTTGTGGAGAAATTTCCTTTGAAAAAAAAAGGAGAAAGAAGGGGATGAGAGATTTGTTGGACTGGGTGGGTGTGTATTCAGCAGATCCTGTCAAGATTCTAATGCCCCTTCTTTTTTTTCCTGGTGAAAAACTGGTCAGTGGCTCAGAGTGAAAAGGAGAAACACTGCCAGAAGAGCTTACTAAGCAACAAGAGTGAGTTAAGCAGCATGCTCCCCAGTGACTTACAGATCACCTGACTTTGCATCACCTAGAGATTTTTAAAATGAAGTTTTCTGGAGGGAGAGAGACTTCATTTATGAGCTCCTCAGATGATGTTTAATGCATGAGAATTCAGGAGCCGTCCCTTACTGAGAGGTGAAGCCTCTATGTGAAAGGTGAAAGGTGAAAGCACTATGAATTTAGGAAGCTAACAGGAAGCTACAATGTCTCTTACCCTGTGGCCATTTTAATCTTCACATCCTTTAGAATGCTTCCTTCCCTAGGTGTATTTCCATGAGAAAGAGAGTGAAACTCATCCCAGCATAAACTGGCAAGAGCTCTTGGTTAGGTCCATAATATCTGGGAGAGTGCTAAGGTATCTCTACAACCAAGAAGAAAACCTAATATCAATTACGAACACATCTATGGTTTAGAGGGTGATGTAAACCACTTATTTTTTCCATTGAATTTCCTTTTAGTTCATTAGGAGTTTATTTCAGGTAGGCATCTGGGAGTCCCTTTCTCTCTCTAGCCTCCCTTATTTATTTATTTTTTTTCTTTCACTCATTCCCATTTTCTAGCCCTTTGTCCCTCCTCCTCCCCCACCCCAGTTCCATCCCAGACTTGAGGTGCCTGTTCTGTGCCTGTTCTATTCTGGGGGGGTGAGCATTAGAATCTTCAGACATTTGGTCCCTAAAATTTTCGAAGCTGCACATGTAGATCAACTGACATTTGCTTTGGTAACCTTGATCCTTTCTCTGTAGCATAACTCTGATGTATTATTTCATGTTTAAGAAGTCAGTGTTTCTTAATCTAGCCTTAACTCCTCATAAACTGTAAAAGGAAAGAAAAAGTGGGTGGAAGAAAGTAAAATTCAATTCTGCCACACTGGGATACCTTTAATTATGTGAAACCCATATGCCAGGAGGCCCACAAAAGGAGGAGCATAGGATTTGTGGTGGAGTTCTGTGAGTTGTAGCATTATTAGTTTCTTAGCAAGTGAAGTCTTAGTCTCTCTCTCTCTCTCTCTCTCTCTCTCTCTCCCTCTCCTCTCCCTCTCCTCTCCCTCTCCTCTCCCTCTCCTCTTCCTCTCCTCTCCCTCTCCTCTCCCTCTTTCTCTTTCTCACACACACCATGCACATGAGCTGTGATTTTATTTTGCTTGAAAAGTTAGGCTTAGTGTTTGAAGATTATCTCATTTGTTTTTAGTTTGGTTGGTTGGTTGGCTGGGTTTTTTATTTATTTGGTAGAAAAAAATTTACTACTGGGGCGCCTGGGTGGCTCAGTGGGTTGAGCGTCAGACTTCAACTCAGGTCTCATGGTTCATGGGTTCAAGCCTTGCATGGGCTTCCTGCTGTCAGTGTGGAGCCTGCGTTGGATCATCTGTCCCTGCCTCTCTCTGCCCCTCCCTCGCTAGTGTGCTCTTTCTCTCCCTGTCTCTCTCTCTCTCAAAAACAAATAAACATAGAAAGAAAAGAAAAGAAAAGAAAAGAAAAGAAAAGAAAAGAAGAAAGAGAAGAAAAGAAAAGAAAAGAAAAGAAAAGAAAAGAAAAGAAAAAGAAAAGAAAAGAAAAGAAAAGAAAAGAAAAGAAAGGAAAAGAAAAGAGAAAAGAAATTACTACCAATTACCTAGGGTGAGAGAACATCAACACTGAATGCTGGAAAATTGAATTGGACCCTGTCATCAAGAGTAAACATATCCTACATTCATTTCATATGTAAATTCTATATTTCCTTACAATGCATTCCATTTTACTTACGAACGCAGAAATGGGAAGTTTTAGTTTCTCAATTTTCTTCAACCCATATACCCATATCCTTAAAAGAGTATAGTAATTTCCTCCATTTTTATCTGGCCCATGCTTCTCTTAAACACATGTAATTGCCACCCTCTTCCCCTGTTCTAAAATCCCTTTCTGAGGTCCTTAGTGGCCTCTGCATTCCCATTTCCGAAGACTTTTTCTCAGGCTTCACTTAACATTTTCATTGCATTAGACTCTTCTGGACACTCCTTTTTAGGATTCTCTCTTGGCTCCTATTCTGGTTCCTTTCAATGCTTAATGAGACTGACTTTCACTGGATCAACTTTCTCCTTCTGTCTTCTATATACAGATATCCCCCACAGAACAAGATCTTAGTCTTTCTAACCTTTAATCTCTAATTTCTTTGTTAGAAATCTCATTCACCTTTTTAGCTTCATTGACTACCTTTTCATAAAGGGCTCTCAAGTTTATGTTTCCTGTATTAAAATGCTTCTTATCTCTAGGTATCTCTGGGTATCTCTAGTTGAACTCCCCTTCCAAATCTTTATGATTGAAACTGAATCCATCACCTTTCTCCAAAACCCATTTTCCCCTTTGAATTCCCCCCTATCTGTTGTTATTTCTTGCAGACTCAGTGATGATTTTCTCATCTGAATTTCTAAAGCACAAACTAACTGTGCCACCCACTTAATTCTGAGTGTATGCTACTTTGTGTTATTTAATTCTTTCATTTTATTTCTTGTTAGCATTTTATTGCTTGTTTACATAAATAGTAAATATTTTGAGGGCAAGAATTGCATTTTCTACATCTCTATATTCCTGATTCTAATCTAGTGTTCAATAAATAATTTTTATTGTTGACATGTTTCAGCTAAGTTGCTAATATTTTGTATATATCTCTTTCATTGTGGTCACTTTTGAAAGGTTAATAGATTTTGATAAAAATTAGTAGACATAAAGATGCAATTATGGTTCAGACCACCATCTTGAGACAAAATGGCAGCTAATAAATTTACTTAGAGGAGAATTTCTGTAACATTATTAACAGTGGATTCGTTACAATTTTATACATGTTTACACTGAATGTGTCCTGCGGTTCATAACCTCTGATAGAGGGAAGCTATGAGTCAAAACATTTATGAGTCAAGTTGAAGGATCTAGAGTTAGGTTAGGTTAAGCAGATAGCCAAATGAGAGGTGAAGCTGAACTAAAAATTGGCGACTGGATTTCTATACCTCATGTGAAAAAATACTGACATCAGGGATGCATTTTCTTATTTTTTTCCTTGACCAAATTATGGGATAGTTTTTCCAGTGTCAAAGGAGGCTAAGAAGGTTTTGAGGAATGGTTTCTGTTCTTACTTTGTGTCTACCCCTTAAACTCCTATTTCTCACAGGAGTAGGTTTAGAGATTCTTTAGAATTATCGAGCTGGAAAAAACTTGACCGCCTACTTCAAATCCCTTTTTTACAGATATGCAACCTGTTTCTTCTGGGCCTCATCTCTGAAGCCCGAACTTTGTACTAGTCCTAGAGTTTGGGTAATTCCATCCAAAATATTGCTATTATATTAAAAACAGCATTTAAAATTTTAAATGCCCTGTTTGTGTTTAATGGATTTTTCGATGAAAAAGTAGATCCCCTCCTCACTTCAGATACTTAACATTTGAAATTTAAAAAGTACTCCTAAAAAATATTTCCCCAAATATATGGAACAACAGTAGGAAGGAAATACTACTCTCTGTCTTTCTCCTGTCCACTCCTCCCTCTACCCCAAATCCACTGTATATAAGCATTTATGCATCGCCTCTGTGTTAAGATAATTCTGCCATTCTTAAAGCTGGGAAACTTAGCTCAGTTGACTCTCACTGGTTTGAAGTTTTCTGCTCTGTTGTGAAATAGCTTATATTTCAAGTTTTCCATTGTTTTCATTTTAATTTTTCAGTTGGCCACTATATGTATGAAACAGAATCGGTACTCAGAGGAAAGAACCAAGTGATTCAAATATTGACTATTCTATCCACTTTTAGTATGACTGTAAGCAAATCACAAACTTGTCCGCTTAGCCACCTACAGTGAATGAAACAGCAAATTACACAAGTTTACCTGAAAAGTTCTTCTCTGGAGAAAGAGACTTAGGAAATACAAACTGTCTCTTTATTGAAGAGCTCAGCTCTTCCCAGGAAGATCTGAGGAAATGGTGAGCAAACCCAATACTACTTCAGCACACCTCTCTCACAGTCTTTTTTTAAAAGCCCTATTTCATTTGAACACTGTGTTCCTGAGCCAAAAGAGTGCTTCAGCAAAGTCTGCCTTCCTGGGGGCAAAGCAATATCACACAGTAACACTCCCAGGAAAACAGATACTGCTGAACATAGACTGAACAAAAGAAGTTTTTTTGTTTTTTTATCTCCAGCAAAAATTACTCAAATTGCTTGAGAGTGAGACACAATATGATGTTTATCCCTGTTTACAGATGTTTAACCAGTGCCCCTTCAGAGGGTCATGTGCCTACAAACAGCATTGTGGTAATTATATCCGTTGCTGCAAAGAACAGATGTGTGAATTGGTGGTTTCTTGGGGGAAAATAATACCAAGTCCACTTTCCAGAAATGTACATAGTGCAGTGCAGCTGTAACACTCTGTATGGAGGTCTCTTTAGTGTCTATTACTGAATGTGCCTAAAGAGTAGGAAATTTCAGTGGGGCATCTAGCAGGGAAGTCCAGGAGCATCCAGAAAATGGTTCAGATTATTTGGTGTGTTTAAAAATTCCTAGTGATATTGGACAAATTTCCACATCCAGAGAAGGTAATAACACATCTCGGATTCTAAAGTTTTCAGGCAAGAAATATGTATTGAATAGAAAGTGGAATTAGGAAACCTCTGTGCATTTAAGATATAAAAACCAGATGTCAGTGAGGCCAGATTGCATTAAGGTGATCATACTTTTGACCTGTGAACACCAGAATATTCCTAAACTCACCACTGCAGGGGCTGGCAAGGATTGGGGGTCCCCAGATCCTCCCCTGAAAACTAGGATTCTATGGTTCCTTATTTTAAAAGCCTATGTTACCTTGGATATAACAAGAAGAATTCGATGAAACTATTTCTACTAATGAATTCATTGTATTGAAAATACTTTCTTTCCCTAAGGATGTATATTTGTTACTATATGAAAATTAGTGTTATCCCTAAAAATTAAAACAAAACACTAACCAAACAAGGTAAGCTTATTGCACTGGTAGAGCTTACTGAACAGGTCTGTTATCACAGATATGTATATTACTATAAGCTTTGCTACCTTCTTTCTGTATAAATTCTCTTTTCCTTTTAAACTATGTCAAATTTTGTGTGTAGAATGTTATACAGTGATTCAGTGTGTACCTAAAGTATGAGCTTTCTCTTGAACGCAGGCTATCTGTACCTTTGCTTGTACCAAAATTTTGCAGAAGATCACTATGTATCCCATGATTTAGTAAATGTGCTAAAACATTGTTAGTTAATTTGCTCACATTACAAACTATAATATGCAAAGATATCACGCCTACCTTTGGGAATTTTGCTTCTGGGGCAGAAGCATAATCTTTTTTTTCAGGCTATGCTTTTCTGCATTCATGATTCCATACTAACTACCCAGCAGCCCCAAACCATGGCTCTGTGATTGAAATGTAACAGGAACAATCTAGTCTGCTAATCTGGATCATTCAGGCCCAGAATGAAAGGATTATAAAGAGACCTGCCAGTTGCCTTAGGCCAAAGCATGCCTTTTGACAGTAATGATCTAATTCAATTCTCTACTTTGTCCCAAATTCAGCCTTCTCATTCTCTGTGACCTTGGGGACTCAAAACAAAAACACAGGAGGTGATGAAGGTTAGCCCCAGCTCTACCAGCGACTGCTTCACCTCTAGGCCTCAGTTCCTATGGCTGTGAAATGACATGGTTTGATGACCTCTTCTAGGTTTCATGTCTGTGTTCAGTGTGTCCGTGATGCTGGAATTTAGAATAGGAATTCCTGGTCATGTGTGTGGGTGAGTGCCAATTGTCTCCCAAATCAGCAGGCAATGGGAGTAGGAATAGAAAATTCTGACTGTTGCTTACTACCGACATTTTCAATAAAATCAAGGGAACTATTTCCAAACAGGAGTGTGGTCAGATTATAGTCCTTATTGTGGTCAAAGCCCACTAGGGGACTTATTAAAATGCATTTCAGGTGCTCTACAGCTGGTTCTACACCAGACTCCCTCTGTGAGCATGGTGGGAGGTGGGGCCATGAATCTGATTTACACAAACATCCTGCTGGTAATATGTATGCTGAGATTTGGAAACCCTAATCTCGATGAAAGAGCACTTTTTTGGGGGGCTAATCTGACATTGTCTTTGGGGCAAAATCATTGAATTTACCCTAAACCCCAGTTTTGTAATAATGGAAACAGTATCAATCTTTCCCAACTCCCCAAAAAGTAAAAGTATTAGTGTCTTAGTGGAAAGCCTTTTGGATAACGGCTTCTTGGAAAAAGCGAGCAATTTCCTAGTTACAAATGGAGAATATTCCTGGGGCACCTGGGTGGCTCAGTTGGTTGAGCGTGACTTCGGCTCAGGTCGTGATCTCGAGGTCTGTGAGTTCGAGCCCCGCGTGGGGCTCTGCGCTGACAGCTCAGAGCCTGGAGCCTGCTTCAGATTCTGTGTCTCCCTCTCTCTCTGCCCTTCCCCCGCTCATGTCTCTCTCTCTGTCAAAAATAAACATTAAAAAAAAGTCCTTAAAAAAAAAAAAACAAATGGAGTATATTCCAAAAATACAATGTTGAATTTGAAACTTAAAATGCTTTTGCATAGAAATAAAATCATCTGAAGATTTCTAGACCTGTCTATAAAATTCAGGTTAAGCCAATGTAGCTGAGATTCTGTACATGTGTAATGGAAGCAGAGGAGAAAACAATAATGTTACTGCATTTTGGAAGGGAACAGAAACAGTTTTTTATATTTAATTTCATTTAAAAAAAACATGTACAAACACACAACTTTTCTGGTAAGGTGTTTTGCTACCCCACTCAACAGTCGTGAGAATGAAAATTATAGCAAAATTCTTGTTTATCAAACAACTTTGGGTCGTAGTGGGATTCTCTTGAGGAATGAGAAGAGGGGGGGATAGAAAGGAAATTTCTCATGCTGATTGGGCAAAAACTAGAAGAAATGCCGTTGGGGGTGGGGGGAGTTTAGGGCAGGGACAAACAGCGAAAAAGAAGCTCAAGGAGGAAATAAGTGGTTTATGTGAGCAGGTGGTGACCTGAAGTGAAAGCATAGGAAAGGTGAGTTACTTAGGTCTACGGAGAAACACTTACTGGGTGTCTGTTCACCAACCCCAGACAAAAGGAACAGGGGGTAAGAGATTTTGTCAATTACCCAGATTTACCACCAGATGGCAAAATTGATCCAAGGCCTCTTGGGTACTGGTCAGTTTGTAGGGAAGAGGGGAGATTATGTGGTATGATTGTGGCAATTCACTTATTTCCTTCACAAATATTTATGGAGCTCCCACTATGTCCTATCAACTATGCTAGGAACTGATGTTGAAGTGGCCAACCAAAGCCCCTGCCCTCAGTGAACTTACTGTTGGGTATCAGGTTAACCAAGTGCAAGAGTGGCCTAGAATGGTAGTTGGTATATAATGAGGTGCACACTTGCTCCTTTGATGACCTGCCTCAATGTTAGCCCAGACAAAACCAAAGATAGGTCAATAATTCTTCTCCACTCAGCTCCCCACACCTGGGTGGCAATGCCTCCTGAGAGTTCTGTTCCAACCCCATCTCTTGGTCGTTCAGAACCACGCCTTCAGCCTTCTTTCAAAAAAATCTTACTAACCTTTTGCCTCTTGTCTTCAAAATATTTATCCTGGCTAGAGTGATGGGTATTAACCTGATTAACGAAAGAGAAGAGGTGTTACAGAATTCCTCAACCGTGGCACCATTTGCATGTTAGGTGTTTCTTTTCTTTCTCTTTTTTTCCTACAATGCCGCAGTCTAGTAACATTTAATCTCTTGCAGGGTAATGGTCACCTCTTACATTCTTAGTAAAGCTATGGACATTTAACAGAATAATCATATAAACAAACTGCATTGCATACTTCTTCAGATTCAGGAATCCATCCTTAGAGCACCCCAGACTTTTTCTAATATTTTATTTTTTAATATTTATTTTTGGGGGGAGCGCAAGCGGGGAAGGGATAGAGAAAGGGGGACAGATGATTTGAAGCGGGCTCCCCGCTAACAGGCTGAAGGCAGTGATCCCCATGAGGGGCTCGAACTCACAAACCCAGAGATCCGGACCTGAGCCGAGGTGGGGTGCTCAACATACTCAACCGACTGAGCCACCCAGGTGCCCCACCCCAGACTTAAAAAAAAAAATCATGCAATTCAAAGAACTGGCAAAAATCGTGGGAGTTTGCGGAACAGCATACTGGGGAGCACCGGGCAGGGTTTAAGCAAACTTTTAAAATTTTTCCTCAGGAGAGCTGCTCCTATCTGGTCTCTCCGCACTCCGTTTCTCCCAGCACCTACCACCGTGCGCCGGTTCTCCCTTCCCCAAGTGGGGCGTCGTAGCTCAGCCTTTGTCTTCCGGCCCCTCCCCCCAGCACTTGGACTCGGGTTTCCGTCCCACGGCCTTGCTCCGCTACTCCTCCTCCGCACCCTTTAGGCGTTCCCTCCGGCCTCTCTTCAGGGTGACCTCATCCCTTTGTTTCTCCCCGGCTACCGCCGCCGGCCCCGCCCCGCGCCCCCGCCCTGAGCCTCCGCCTTCGGGCAGGGCTGCGGGCGCGGCGGGCGGGGCCTGGCTACGGGGCGTGGCTAGGACCGCACCGCCTCTCCCCAACGCCCCGCCCTCGGGGGAGGCGTACTGCTCCTGGCTTCGCCGCGGATCGCTGTTCTAACCAACCTCCGCAAACTCCTGTTTGCGCGGTAATTGCTTCTTTCGGTGGCTCGGAGAACAAAAGCCCCGGGCCTGTCCACGGTGGAGGAGCAGCCAGGGGCGCCGCGTGGGCTCCCTCCCTCGCCCTTCATTAGTCTGTTGGCCTCCACTCCCGCCTGCCGCAGGAGCGGCAGCAGCCTGCTTGCGGGGACTGGGCCCTCTGTCACGTCAAGGTTACTCAGTGGGTGGGGAAGGACGGGAGAGAAAGCTGGGTCAACTGGAAGGCATTCTTGTCCCTCCCAGTTTTTCCTTGCTTGGAGGCAGCCAAGAGCATATTAGCATTCCTCGGGCGCGCAGCACCGGAAGAGGAGGAAGGCTTGTCAGCAGGCAAAGACCTTTGGAAAGTAAATAGGAATGCCTTGATTGGAGTGTAGCAGACATGAGAAAACCAGCTAGGTCAGGGCCAGAGACGATGATCCTAAATTATTAAAAAAGAAAAAAAAGTTTCTTAGGCTTCTTCATTTGAACTTTCCATTTCAGACCGCGATGAAATGCGGACTCCGTAGACAATTAAGGGAAGGAGGGTACCTGAAGCAGGTGGGAGGAAATGAGATGACTTCTGGAGGTGTGGCCAAGTTTAGACTTGGTGTGAGATTTTGTCTTAACCTGGAAATGCATGGTGCCGGCCGGTATTCATTCATTCATTCATTCATTCATTCAATAATACTGTTAAAAATGATTGAAGAAGGGGCGCCTGGGTGGCGCAGTCGGTTAAGCGTCCGACTTCAGCCAGGTCACGATCTCGCGGTCCGTGAGTTCGAGCCCCGCGTCAGGCTCTGGGCTGATGGCTCGGAGCCTGGAGCCTGTTTCCGATTCTGTGTCTCCCTCTCTGTCTGCCCCTCCCCCGTTCATGCTCTGTCTCTCTGTCCCAAAAATAAAAATAAAAAAAAAAAAAAAAAAAATGATTGAAGAAGTCATTTAGGTGTTACAAACAGGCTTTATTGAACCCTTCATGAGGCCAGCAGTCTCTGGTCTCAAGGATTCCAGGTAACTGCAAAATGGGGAGGAAAGCGGGAAGCTTTTACAGGATAAGGAATGAGGAACAAGGAAATAGACATGGATACCAGCCTTCGCTTTACGTTCGGAGATGGGCTGACTGGGTACACTGTTTCTGGTCAAGTGGAGCATTTACAGGGCCATAAAAACTGTTTGCTGACATGGCTCCAAGGGCAGGAGCGCCGCCATCTTGAGCCTAGAAATTTACTTTAACAATATGTATTGAACATTGAACACTTTGAACATTGAACATTGAACACACTCTGTGATGGACTTTGTCTTTGGCTGTAAGTGACCACAGATCCACCTGACCCGAGAGCTGCAGGGAAGAGAAAGGGAGAGCTGAGGTGGTTATTAGCTACTCTAGGGCCTGAATGGGCCCCGCCCTGGAGTCAGAGACTGTGAAGGGACCTGGAGAATAGAAGAGCTGCAGAAGACGAGCTGCACTAGTGAGGAGGGTAGGAAGCTGATGGGACTTAGAGTTCTCTCTTTCTCTGTTTTTCTGACCTCTTTTTCTTGGTTAAAAAGGTTGAACCCACTGTGGCAGAGGATGAGTAAACTGCATTTGTTTATTTTTAGCAGCGTTGGTTCCCCTCCACCCCACTAGTAAATTTCATTCAGATTTTCCACACGGACTGACAATGACGCTTTGAAAATTGTAAAGTAAGATGTTCCTTTAGAATGGCTTCACTCTCCTGCAAAAAGGCTTTAGGGAAGGTGGGGAAGAGGCAGTTTTTTGCTGACTGAGGAATGATATGTTCCTGCATTCTCAAAGGGTTGGAATTCGGTGCCTAAAGGAAGGTGGTGTCTGTTTTGATGAGGTGCATTGTTACTAGTTCATAGAAGCATGTAAGGAAAGTCATCCTGAATTGTACAGTTAAGAGTCTTGGTGCATGGGAGACTGGTCAGTGGACAAACTCTGTGCTCCCCTAGGTTGGTGATCCCCTCTGGGGATTAGCACATTTGAGAATGAACTTAGTCTCATGATATGTTCAATGTATATAACTAACTTTAGAAAGTAAGTGACAGTGTGTGGTGGAGACCTTGTCCATTGCAGGTAGTAGGACTGGATGATAGTCAATTCTCTGAAGGCTTTCTTTTCTAGGGAAATAGGAAAATGGAACATATATACATGTGTACACAACTAGGACGCTGAGACTTTGAATGTTTGAGTCTTAAATCTTCCTGTCAACTCCCTTAATGTACAGACACAGAAACTGAGGTCCAGAGAAGTGAAAAGACTTCCAGGAGGTTGCAAGTTTGCGATGTATCATGTTTATAGTCCTTGTCTCCTGATAGCTAAGCCATGGCTTCTGCTGCTCTTCCTGCTGCTTCTTATTTCTATGAGCTTCATAATAGAAGCACCTCTGAAATTATACTTTTGTGTAAAGAAATATTCAGAAGGAACTGTGGATTTCCTGGGACAGGTACGTTTCGTCTGGATGTCGTAGGCCAGTACCTTTCACACTGTGATGCGCAGAGAATTGGTGAAAATGCAGATCCTGATTGGCAGATCTGGGGCGGGGATGAACACTGCCACCCAGCTCTTGGTGGTCAAAGTTGAGCAGCAGAACTGTGAACAGCATTTCCTCCTTGTCTTTTCTTTCTCACTGATAGAACAGCCCTGGGGATTTAAAGAGCCCTTTCCCCTCCCCCTACCAAGTCGCAGTGTTCACTCAGCTAATCCAGATGTCTTTCACTTCCTTGTCCTCACTGAGACCTGAGACTTGTTAGAAACAGTCCCTGGAGGCAGGTATCTCGAGCTGGAGGGTGTGATCTTTTGTCTAGTGACTTAGCACCTTCTAACTTGGTTCCACAAAAGCTTTCACACATAAACAACCTGCTCAGTTCTGATGGTTAAAAAAAAAGTCTTTTTTTCTCTCCCACAAATGTCCTCCCAGCTGCAGCTCATTTCTCTTCTTCTGGGAGTGCAGCTGGTTTGCTGCTGGCTCACAGGCGAGGCCCTTCCCCTGGGGCTCAGCAGTTCTCCGTGCAGTGCATTTGCCCACCGCTCACTTCTGCCCTGTATTTCTGCTCAAGCCGCGTGTGATACCTGGATTCAGGTCTGAGTGTCTTTGTGCACCCTTTGAGTTGAGCAGGCAGCTAAGGGATAGCAGGACAGAAACCCTTCTAAGGTAGGCAAGCTTCAGTGCCACACATTTCTCAGTTCTCTGAAACTCACCTGCCCAGGAAGTGCCTCTGCCTTTGCGCTCTAAGTTGCCCTGTGAGCTCATTTTCAGTCTATGATTTTCCTCACTGTGAAAATAATACTATAGTGTCCTCACTAAAAAATAATAAAACCTGCCTTATCAAATTATTAGGGTATTTTCCAGGTAAAACATTTGGCTCAGTGCCTGCAACAAAGTGACCAATAAATGTTAGCCTCTTAAAGGGTCTTGAACCCAATTCCACTGTGGGGGTGGGGCTTCCCTATTGCAACCCCAGTTCTCTGGACACCAGCTGAGCGTCCTACAATTTAACTCAATTCTGACACTATGTATCCGGAGAGAGCATGGATTCCACAGGTAAAAGTTTCAGTCCCAAGAAATTGGCTCCCACTTCAGACACCAATGACAAGCTCAGGTTGTTACCTGCACTTCTCACCAGCTGTCTGCAAGTCAGAGGTTCCCTGACCCCCTCCTTGGGTTCAATTAATTTGCTAGAGTGGCTGGTAGAACTCAAGAAAACTGTTTACTCACTGGATCATTGGTTTATTATAAAAGGATGTAACTCAGGAACAGCCAGAAGGAAGAAACCCACAAGGCAAGGTTTGGGGAAAGGGCACAGGGCTTCCATGCCCTTTCTGAATGTGCCTCTCTCTGCAAACCTCCACACACTCAGCAACCTAGAAGAAACTCTTGAAACTCTGATCTTTTGCATATTTATGGAGGCCTCATTCCCTAAGCACAATTGATCAAATCTTTGGCCATTGGTGCTGGATTCAACCTCCAGCCTTGCCTCTTCTCCCCAGAGGTCAGGGGGCATGGAACTCAAAGTTCCAACCCTCAAATCACTTGGTGGTTCTCCAGGCAACCAGCCCCATCTTTAGGTGCTCTCCAAAAGTCATCTCAGTAACATAACAAAAAGACACCTTTATTGCAGTCATTGCAGGAAATTTACAAGGTTTTAGGAACTCAGTGCCAGAAATGGGACAAAGACCAAATATATATTTCTTAAATTTTTTTTTTTAATGTTTATTTATTTTTGAGACAGAGAGAGACAGAGCGTGAACAGAGGAGGAGCAGAGAGAGAGGGAGACAGAGAATCCGAAACAGGCTCCAGGCTCTGAGCTGTCAGCACAGAGCCCGACGCGGAGCTCGAACCCACAGACCGCGAGATCATGACCTGAGCCGAAGTCAGACACTTAACCGACTGAGCCACCCAGGCGCCCCTATATTTCTTAATAGAAGTCACCATATCACAGCCTCTACTAATAAGACAATCTTCCTGCCCTCAAAAAGCTTATAAAATAATGGAGTTTGGGGAACAAGTACTCCAATAACTGCAATACAAAAAATAATAATAGTAATAATAAAAATACAACCAAGGATGATGTGGGAGCTTAATGTAATGGTATATCTTGCCCCAGAGATTGGCAAACTACAGCTTATGGGCTAAGAGTGTGTTTTTCCTACATTTTTAAGTGGTTGAGAGAAAATCAAGAGTAACATTTTGTGACACTTTAAAGTTATATGCAATTCAAATTCCAGTGTTCATAAATAAAGTTTTATTGGAGCACAGCCATGCTCATTCATTTATGTAGCACCTATTGTTTTTTCACACTACAATGACAGACTGAAGAGTTGAGACAGACTCAACTGTCTCAGAAAGCCAAAAAAAAAAAAAAAAGAAAGAAAAGAAAGAAAAAAATTACTATCTGTCCCTTTGCAGAAAAAGCTCTGGACTGTTCATTTAGGATGGTGCAAGGAAATTCTCCTCCTGCCAAGGAGGTGAGGATTGGAATGAGTCATGAAGGGTGTGCAAGGTTTCAGCAGACACAGGACAGAAATGTTTGAGGGGGGCTACATCATATGTGAAGTCAGGGAACTCAGGGAGTGAGGTGAGTGTTCAGTAAGCAGCATGTGAATTAATTGGCTAAAGTAAAGGGTGTGTTCATGGGAGAAGCTGGAAGGGCAGACTGGGTCCATTGCACAAATTTCTTATGCTATAACAATGCATGACTTTCTAGTGTGATAAGCAACAGGAATACTTAATGTGTTTTGGGAGGGGCATAGGGAGGTTCAGACTGGTGGAAGTGGGCAAATGGTAAGACCTAATTCTATTTCTGCTTAATCTGCTAAAAGGTGTGGTAGAGAGTGGAAGGCAGACCAATTAAGAGGGTGTCTATGGTGTTAGCTTTCAGCGCATAATAATAAGGGAATAAGGGAATAATGTTTCAAGGTGGAATTTCAGACTTTCGATAAAAGGAGAATCTTTGTCTAGGTTCTCCTTGGGTACCCCCTCTGCTCCTGCTGCCAGCACCCCCATCATTACCTTAATTCTCCACAGGCTGATGACAACACACAGAGGCTGCAGAGGTACTAGCATTACCGTTTTGAGCTCAACGGGCTTTCTTTTCCCTTAAGATTTTATTTTTAAGTGATCTCTACACCCAACGCGGGGCTCAAATTTACAACCCTGAGAACAAGAGTCTCACACTCTACTGACTGAGCCAGCCGGGGTCCCCAAGATCACTGGGCTTTTATATGTGACTTAACTGTGAGTTCAGCCTGGATAGAAAGTAGGGAATTGTTCTAGCCTGGAGCTATTGAGCTGCCCCAGCCACAAGGGAAAGATGCTTACTGGACTGCCCTGGAATATTTTATTCCTAGTCTTGGGTCTTGTCCTGAGCAGACACAGGAATATGGGGAATCACTGACTTCCGATGGGTCTATGGGAACTGAGGGAAGAGTGGTGACATCCCCCTTCCTTCCGGGGAGCCTCAAGCTCAGGACCTTCTCCAAGGCCGCTCCAGGTTGTGACACATCTGTAAAGCTCTCTGTTTTAAAGCTCTCAGTTTCACACTGCCAGGCAGACCTGTTGCCCTGGGTGGCTCTTTGGGTCATGTGATATCACTTATGAGAGGATTATGGCACATCTCATCATTGTCTATGCCTCAAAAGGAAAGTAATTTTCATTTACCTCAAGATCAGAGTCAGACTTAATATTTCCTTATTTTTACCCAAGTCAGCCTAATTATTCTGGCTCGAAGATCAGATTATCATAAATCCCCAGACAGCTCATACAGATTAATTCAGAAGTTGTAGAATTTGCCTGCTCAGTTTCAAAAACAGAGAAGAGGGAACTTTCTTTCTTTGGTGGCTCCAAATGGTGCAGTGTTTCACCCTTCAGAACCACAAAGCGGGAGGTGTGCTGGTTCTTTGTACCATGATGAGCACTGTCACTAAATTCCTCCAGTGAACTACATGGCATAAATAGTATGACGTGTTTTTAGAATATAACCAAAACAACTAGTATGACATCCATGGAACATTCTAGATGGATTTCCCTGTTTCCCTACAATTGTGAGAAAAATAACAAGAATAGTTGGTTTGAGGAAAAGGCAATGTCCAATTCAGGAACGCTGGCTGGATTAAATCCTTAGATTTGGGAATAAGTCATAGAACCTGCTCTTTACCACCTGTTCAAGCCCTTCCTCCTGACAAGAATGCATATGGTTACTAGTTCATTCATCTGCTTTTCTTATGTCATTAAATAGCCCTAATTTATCCTAACCTGGGGCCCTCCCTTGCCACTTTCCCCAGTATTTCTTTCTCTGATCTCTGATATTTTCCCTCTCCTGTTTTCAGAATTAATATGGAACCTAGTCTCTGGGCTGTTCTCAAAATCTCAAGTGTGAATCTTCCCTGTCAACATCTTCACAAGGAAAATGAGTCATGGCATCAACTGGTGATGAGGTCATGATACCACAGCCCCTGCTTTGAAAATGTATTTGTACTTTTCTACTGTAAAGGAAATCTGAAAGGGGAAGATGAAATTGTAGTACAAGCTCTAAAGCCTGCTCCTTTAGACACTAGGAGCTATAGCCCAGCCCTAACAGGCACTGGCCCTGAGAAAGTCCTGCTGTGGGTTTTTCCATCTCCCTCTCCACGTTTCACTTTGCCTGGGAGCCTAAAGGGAAAACCTGTAGAGAGTAGATCAGCCCTGTCTCCCTGGGATGATCTTATCTCACATGCAACCTATGTAAGTAGTTTGAGTTCAAATCCTGGCTCTGTCGCTTACTAGCTATGTGATTTTGAGCAGTTATTTAATGTCCTTGTGCCTCAGTTCCTTTATCTGTAAAATAATAGTACCCATTGTATAGCCTTGTTAGAATTAAACTAGTTAATATATATATTTAATAAATATATTTGTATGTCTCTCTATAAAATATATATAAAGTACTTGGAAGAGTACTAGGCACATAGTAATATATAATTTTTTCAATTTATTATTAGTATTATTTCCTCCAAGGATCTGATGGTATTTTATAGTCTTTACCTTTATTATTTATTTATTTATTAATTATGTGTGTATAGTCTTTACCTTAAAGGGTTTTCTTTGTTCAGAGGGGGTATATTTTTATGAAATGTACATAGCCCTGAAAAAAAATTCCTTCATGAGATATCAAAGAGAAAATCGTAAAATGTTTGTCAAATAATATACTCAATCCCTAGCCTCCAGAAAGTAGTAATTTTCACTTCACTCATATTGTTTTCTTCCAAACAATTATTTATTGAGTTCTCAAGTATCAGGCACTTTGTGAATACCATTTTCTTTCATCCTAAAGAAAATTTTGCACAGTAGGTATTAATATTCCAATCTGAAGGTTAAGAAACTGTATTCTAAAGAAATTAGGTAGTTTACTCCAGGTCATGTATTTAACTAGTGGCCAAGGCAGGATTTGAACTCAAATCACTTGCCCCCCAAACCACACCAGGGAACATGTAATCAGTGAGTGTCAGTGACTGACAATCAAGAGAGAACAGGATGCCAAAAACAGAGCAAATGATAGGAAGAATGACAAAGACAAAAACATCATGAGCAAATTTTGACTCAGTTATGATTTACAGATTTTTCTAGGGTCTATGTATTTGTTCTTAAACTGTCTAGTAGCTTGGGAATAGAAACCCTTTAAAAAAATTTTTTTTAATGTTTATTTATTTTTGAGAGAGAGAGAGAGAAAAAGTGCGAGTAGAGTAGGGGCAGAGAGAGAGGGAGACACAAAATCCGAAGCAGGCTCCAGGCTCTGAGCTGTCAGCTAGAACCCACGAACTGCGAGATCATGACCTGAGCCGAAGTCAGATGCTTAACCAACTGAGCCACCCAGGTGCCTCTAGAAACCCTGTTAAATGGAAGTCTATTTGTCCTCAAACTGTATGCCCTTTACCTGACATCCCTGCTCCACCCCTAACAAAAACACTCCATCATTTTTTCCACACATGGAAGAACACAACAACATATCTTCTAGAATCAGAGAGAAAACATACTAGGCTTTTTAAAAGATTTCTCAGGTACTGCTGTAAATGTGCAATCACTTATGTGGTGATTGATAATAGTACATCAAGTACATGTGCAAATTATTGCTGATAGATAGATAGTAGTGATAGATAGATAGATAGATAGTAGTGTCTGCAAAATCATCCCATGGGCCTCCGCAGATAAATAAGCCTACTGTAAGAAGCTTGCCATGTTGGTGCAGTTTCTGGCAAAATCACCTAGCTCCCCCTTCCAAACATATCTCTGCCCCTAATCCCTCCTACATAGAGATTCCGGAGCCACCTCCCTTTTAAGATCTGAAATACAGACCAATTCTGTTAAGTAAAAAGTACTTCAGGTAGTCTTGGTGCTCATTGAGGATTGCTACTTATTTGATGATACCTTCTGAGTGTCTAGTGTTAAATTCTTAGATTGAATTCTTGGTTAAGTTCCTTGAAATGTGGGAGATTGGAGGCCTAGGGTTAAGACCCATTCTACCATTTGTGGGGCTTTCCATTTGGTTTTAATTTCTTTATTTTGCAAAAGGGATAGCACAGTTACTCAGCCTAGAGGAACAGTTTTATGAAGTTGAAAGTACTTCATAACCTGTAATATAAAAATTCAAGCTATTGTCTTTTTTTTTTTTTTTCTTAGCAAATGGAATCCCAGTTTTTTTCCATTTCCCATCAGCTAGGCTTTATAATGACATGCACTCTGACACATTCTGTACCCTCACTAGGTATTAAATACAGTGACATTCAGGAGGAGTTTTACTAACTATCCAGTGGGGGTGTGTTGGATAGAGTTGGAAATCCCAAATCATGAAGCCCTCCCTCCTCAGGACCAGAGGTTCCTAAGCTAACCCCCCACAAAATGTCTGCCAGCTGCATCCACAGTTTTACCAGGTATGAGTATTACCAAACACGAGTAACCAGAGTACTCTCAGAACCTATACAGACAGTTGTGTTCTCTGGATGTATAAGGTCTATCGCTTGATCCATGGGGTAGAGATAAGTGAAATAGTAGCTGAATGAGATTTGTGTGTGTGTGTGGGAGGGCTGGTGTCAGGTGAAGGCTATATGTTTTGAAAATGAGTAGACGTGTAGTTTAAGTGAACTTTCATCACCAGATGCTGGACCATGTGGAGGTTTAGGGCTGGATATGGTTAGGAAGGATTGGTGCATGTTAGTTGGCAGAGGAGAGGGATTATGGTTCATGCTTGACACTATGAACAGATCCTCCCCCTTCCCTAGGATGGAAAGAAGTGGATTGACTATTGTATACATTTTAGACAGACTTCTGCTTATCTCTTTGAGGATAGATAGCTCTGTAACACTGTAAAGTTAAGGAAATGGATTCTTCTCCTCCCTGGGTAGGGATACCAGCAATTGTGGAGATGAATAAGGTCTTAGGGTCAAACCTCATTTGTACTATAGGGAGGGAAAAATTCTTCCTCTACCCTTCAAGGTCTGCCAGCTGGACTAAGCATTAAATTTACATGAGACTGGAGAAAAAAAAAAAAGTTTTAGTACATGTGCATGGAGGCCCAATAATGAAACTGAGATCCAAAGAAATGACCAGGGCAGGAAGTTTTCATTACATTTTAAACAAAAAGACAATAAATTTGTGATTAATTGACAGGAAAAAGAAAACAAGCACTTGGAAACTTTAATTAATAAGGAATTCTAAGCAGAATTGAGGCTGACAAATTGGAAAAAAAACAACAACAAGATTTGTTTCTATAGCTTTCTCAATTTTAAAGTCACTATGGTGATAAGGATATCATTTTACTTCTTAATGCAGGGAAGGCATTTCTTATTTTTTTAATGTTATTTTTGAGAGAGAGAATGCACAAAAGCAGGGGAGGCGCAGAAAAGAGGGAGAGAGAGAGAATCCCAAGCAGGCTCCATATTCAGCACAAAGCCTAACACGGGGCTTGGGGCTCGATCTCAGGATCTCACCACCATGAGATCATCGCCTGAGCTGAAATCAAGTGAGATGCTTAGCCAACGGAGAGGTGCTCCAGGAGGGTATTTCTCATATGGGAAATTTGTTTCCACTTTTAAGGGGACAGAGTGTCCTTGAATTGGTTGTTTCCCAAGTAGCTTCAATTCAAAATAATATGCCAATGTGCTATGTTTTGGGGTGACCTGTCCTTGGCCCCTACAGATTCTATCTTATTAATATGTCTAAACTTAGTCTAATGATAATGTATAAGTTACTCTGGGATGATAGTGATGAGGACAGTGATTAAGATGAGAAAAAGTGGCAGCTAGCCCTTTTTGAACATGTGTACCACGACAGGGACTGTGCTAAGAACTCTATAGACACTCACTCATATAATCCTCATGATAATCTAGTGCGAGAGCCTTGTTCTCCCCCTGTCCTATAGGTAAGGAAACTGAAGCTGACTAGCCAAATTCGAGAGCTGGTGATTCAGTGGCAGGGTCTAGGTCCAGCCCGGCTATCTAACTCCATAGCCCATGCTCTTAAATGTCAGGGAATACTGACTTGTTGCATTCTTTAAAATGCATTGGGTGGGAAGTAGGATTGAGAAAGGGTCCTGTCATCTAGAAGCTGGATAACACGGGCCACTTTCTGTTTTCTCAGTTACCTAGATTATAAAACAGGCACAGTGATGTGTTCCTCACATGGTTCTGATGAGGACTGAATTGAAATACCACCTGTACATGCTATAAACTCATTATACATGTAAGAGGATAGATACACCCTGAGCATTCATTTCCCAGAGTGGAGAGAGGACACCTGGCCAGTTAGCTGGCTGCTGCTTACTGACATGCCGTCTGGTCACTGACACAGTGTGGCAGAGTCATTTGACAACAACTACAAATACATGTTTTTGGAGCATCAACTATGAACCAGCACTATTTTAGCTATGGAGGTTTTGAGGGTTGTATAAAACTGACAAGGTCCTGCTCTCAGAAAGTTTATAGTCCAAGGAAAGATTTAGTTAATAATGAAATAAAAATATGTCAGGTAACCATAAGCGCAAAGAAGGAAAAGCAAGTTAGGTAGACCAAGAGGAAGGGTGCGTATTACAGTGGATGAGGAAGGTCTTTCTCATTTACGTATCCATCGAACAAAACACATCAAGTACTGCTGACTTAGAAAGTAATTTATGAAAGAGGCTTAATCAAGAAATAAATCAATAATCACTATTCAGTATAATAGGAAGAATATTTATTTAAATACTTATTGTGTCTTGTGCTCCTGAGTGTCCAACAAGAGACATTTTGTAGTATCTTCTTCAGCAGCTTGGGCTGTGATTTGCTCTTGGGAAATCACACCTGGGAGGAATTCACCTGTGATGGTGGTACAAGGGACTGTCTGCTGGGAGACTGCTTTTCTATCTTTTCCCAGATGGATCGGCTGCGTGCTGTTCTCCTTCTTTGTCCAGTTGTTAGCAGAAGCCTCACAGTCCCTCTCACAGTCTCCTGTGTGATTCCAGCTTTTTCATCACTTGATGGGGAGTCCCTCCCTTTTGTTTCCTGCTCAGTGGCCTCTCCAAGATCAGAATATAGTGTCTCCCTCACCTTTCCTCCATTCAGTGTGTGCCACTTGTAGAGGCAGTGAGCACTTGTAGAGACAGTGAACTGCATTGGACAACACTTATCAGAGGGGCTGGTCCCGTTGCTCAAGAATGGCACCCCTTTTCCCCAGACCTGACTCTTAGTAAGTACTTGCTTGGGCATCAATGACTTCAACCCTTGATTCAGTCGGGCGACTTACACTCAAAGGTTTTCTAAAAGAGTTTTGTCAAATTCTGGCCAGCACATGCGCTGATAGATGGACCAGCATAAGTATGTGCTTCATCTCAACTTTAGGCTCTCCCCAGCTCCATTGTGTGGAGGCAGAACTTTCTTCTTTGAGTAACTAAAGGACTAGTTATCCCCAGCTCACAATCACAGGCCCTAGGGCTCAGTATACAGATTAAGTATAAATGGAGGGATGTGGGAGGGGTCTCCAACAATCCTCAATGAATATTTTCACCTGTTTTACAAATGGAGAAGCAGAGATTTGTATTTGAAAAATAATTTGATTGATATGACTTTAGCCAATTCATAGATAAGATAAATATAAGTCAGTTGTCTACCTTAGATTTATTTCCATTTTCAAGTGCCTTTTGAAATTATCAATGCCATTCTATAGGTTTGTGACTTCTCTTGTCTGATTTCTCCTCTTCCATTTCTGATTGGTTTTTGTGTTCAACCTCACCATATGAGGTCAGTCACTTAGGTATTGGGGAATATATATATACCAGTTTTAGTCCGAAACTATTGAATTCCATCCCTGGGAAAGGAAATATTTAAAAAAAAATTTTTTTTAATGTTTATTTTTGAGAGAAACAGAGCATGAGCAGGGGAGGGGCAGAGAGAGGGAGACACAGAATCCGAAGCAGGCTCCAGGCTCTGAGCTGTCAGTACAGAGCCCAAAGTGGGGATTGAACTCATGAACCATGAGATCATAACTTGAGCAAAAAGTCAGACCCTCAACCAACTGAGCCACCCAGGCACCCTGGGAAAGGAAAGATTTTAATGAAAGTTGATAAAATGGAACGCTGGACTTCCTTGTCTGTCATCATCTTTCTGAAATGACACTAATAGATATGTTCAAAGTTTGGATTTTTTCAATAAGCATTAATCAAACATCTATCATGTGCCAGACACCATTCTAGAAACTGGAAATTCAGCTGTAAGCAAAATGGACAAAGTCTTTCATATGCCGATTTAGGTCTGTTAGAAGCCACCAAGTACCATATGCCCTTTACCTCTTCTCTGTGTCTTTGTGGGACAAAAATAGTTACAAATATATAATACAAAATGGAAGGTAACTCTTTTGAAAGGAAACTGTGTCCTCTTCCACTAGGATACATATGCCACCTTGTATTCTTTTGGAAGCAGGTGGGCTGTACATGTTAAATAAATAGTATATGAAAGTGGGCTAAAGACCCATATTTTGATAACCAGCTCTTATCTGAAAAGTTAACGTTACTATTCCAGTTTCCAAAATGGGATATTTGGTTTTCTTATGTAGTCTGTCAACCAATGGACATGTCTTTCTCCTTCTCCTTCTCCTTCTCCTTCTCCTTCTCCTTCTCCTTCTCCTTCTCCTTCTCCTTCCCCTTCCCCTTCCCCTTCCCCTTCCCCTTCCCCTTCCCCCTTCCCCCTTCCCTCCTCCTCCTCCTCCTTCTTCTTCTTCTTCTTCTTCTTCTTCTTCTTCTTCTTCTTTTAATATAATTTATTGTCAAGTTGGCTATCGTATAGTGTGTACCGTGTGCTCTTGGTTTTGGGGGTAGATTCCCATGATTCATCGCTTATTCGTTTAGTATAACTCTGAAGTTGCAGCAATATGCTGCATCGTTTACTTGAAGGGAGAAAAAGAGTTGCCTCACTACCACTCTTCCAGGCTTTGCAAAATCACTCAATGTCCCACATTCCCCTGGAGATGTTCTTGGTCATTATATATTTGCTGTGCTCCCACCTGACCAGGAACTAAAAAAGGATTTTGTACTGGACTGAAAGTCAGAGTTTAAAAGTGTGATGTCAGGGGCACCTGGGTGGTTCAGTCAGTTAATCATTCGACTCTTGATTTCGGCTCCGGTCATCATCTCAGGGTCCTGAGATTGAGCCCTGCCTCTGGCTCCATGCAGGGCGTGGAGCCTGTTCAAGACTTTTTCTCTCTTCCTGTCTCTGCCCCTCCCCTGTTCGTGCATGTGCTCTCTCTCTCAAAAAAATAAAAATTTTTAAGTTAAAAGAAATTAAAATGTGATGACACTTGTTGGCAAAGGCACAGTTTCACTGCTTTCACCTCCATCTTGCTCCACCCCACCCACACCCTTAGATCTTCAAACCAGATTGAGTGTTGAGGGAACCGTGTGTAGCATAGCTGTGTCAATTCATCCTTTATTATTATTATTTTTTTACATTTATTCACTTTTGAGAGACAGAGCACAAGCGGGGGAGGGGCAGAGAGAAAGGGAGACACAGAATGAGAAGCAGGCTCTAGGCTCTGAGCTGTCGGCACAGAGCCCAACCCAGGGCTCGAACTGAGGAGCTGTGAGATCATGACCTGAGCCGAAGTCCGATGCCTAACCGACTGAGACACCCAGGTACCCCTTCCTTTATTAATTTTTGCATTTGTTTATTTATTTTGAGGGAGAGAGAGAGAGAGATCAGGGGAGGGGCAAAGAGAGAGGGACAGAAAGAGTCCCAAGCAGTCTCCACATGTCGAACCCCATACCGTGCTTAATCTCATGAACCTGGAGACCATGACCCGAGCCAAGATCAAGAAGCAGAGGCTTGATGGACTGAGCCACCCAGGCACGCCATTCATCTTTTAAAAACGACACTTTCTTCCTTATAACTGCCCAGAAAGAAACCCGAAGACATTTTATCTTCAGAACTGGAGGAGGTTGGTGCATCCTCCTTTTTTTCCTCCATAAGGGGCAGTTCACTGAATTTCTGATCTTTTTTTTTTTTTAATTTTTTTTAACGTTTATTTATTTTTGAGATAGAGACAGAGCATGAATGGGGGGAGGGTCAGAGAGAGAGGGAGACACAGAATCGGAAGCAGGCTCCAGGCTCTGAGCTGTCAGCACAGAGCCCGACGCGGGGCTCGAACTCGTGAACCACGAGATCATGACCTGAGCCAAAGTCAGACACTTAACGGACTGAGCCACCCAGGCGTCCCTGAATTTCTGATCTTTGACTGGGTTTAAAGAAATACAGAAGCTTCAGCATGACATCCTTTAATGCTTGGACATTTTTCTAAAGTATATGCTATCGATATATTTAAAATAAACTGCTTAAAAATAGAGTGAAATTTTCTATGTGAATTTTACCTCAATAAATTATTAATAAAACTAGAGTGAGCCATAGGTAGATGTCTGCCAAATTTTATATATATCATCACTACTTTATTTTGGTTCCTTTATGGATTGCATAAGATCCTGATAGGCATGAAAACTAGTATGAGAAAGAAAGGGTGGCTTAAGATATTTCTGGTCCTTCAATTTTGCTTCTTAGAAATATCTTTTGCTCAATCAGAAAATATTTTGATTAACTAAAGATGTTCTTAGAAGAATTGGTTACACCAATGAATTTTTAAAAGCATTTATAGTTCAATCTTGTTTAAGAGAAAATTTGAAATATTATAATAGTAGTATTTATGGCTGGCAGAAGTAGATATAGGGCCAAGTTTTTTGTGTTTGGAAGGTTGAGGCAGTCCTATGATAATTGGAAAACATTGAATGAATTGTGGTGTCCCAGTTGAACAGATGATGTTATTTTAGTTCTGGAAGTCAGGCATTCATAGAGTTTTGCCTAAAGTTTTTTTGTAACATAATTAATGCAAATGTTTGGACATCTTAGACTGGCTCCTAAGTTATACACTCCCCCTTCCCCAGAAGGAAAGGAAAATATTAACCAGAGCAACAATGTTGGATATTAAATAGCTACATCTTATATTTGGCTTTCTTACTTGTGATTTTTAAATACTGTTGAAAATTATTCCCCTTTCATCTAATCCATTTAGAAATTTGACTAGTTTCTAACAAGTTAGCAAAGTGGTATCCATCTTTTTCAGACCAGTATTCATCCAAGGTTTTAGCATTGGTTGAAAAGTAAAGATTTCACATACTTTGGATTCCTTTAAGACTTTAGAGCTCCCGAACAAATTTGTCAATAAAGACAATAAGCTATAGAAGTGAAGATTCCTGAAAAAGTGATTGTAACTTATAATGAGATTCTTCCTACATGTAAGGCACTGCATTGGAATGTCCTCCTCAATTAATTCACAGATAGCAACAATCCCATGTAAAAATTAAAGAGTTTTGAAATGATCTCAGAAAACATCAGAGGTCAGCCCAAAGCTTATTTGTTATAGGACTGAGCTGAAAAAGTAATTTTTTTTTAATTAAAAAAAAAATTTAAGTAATCTCCACACCCAATGTGGGGCTTGAACTCAAGACTCTGAATTCAAGAGTCACATGCTCTTCCAACTAAGCCAGCCAGGTATCCCAAAAGTAAATCTTTTTTTTTTTTTTTTAAGAATTTTAATTAAAAAAAAATTTTTGATGTTTATTTTTGAGAGAGAGCACATGCAGGGAGGGGGCAAAGAGAGAGGGAGACACAGAATGCGAAGCAGGCTCCAGGCTCTGAGCTGTCAATGCAGAGCTGGATGCAGGGCTCGATGCAGGGCTCAAACTCATGAACCACGAGATCATGACCTGAGCTGAAGTCAGACGCTTAACTGACTGAGCCACCCAGGCACCCTAAAAGTAAATCTATCTTGATGAGACTTATGAACTGACTCTTTAGCTATTAAATACCAAGATCCCCTTTTTCCAGACCTTCTGCACCTGTAACACTACATAGATTGTTGGCCTAACTTCTTTACAAAATGGGTGTAAAATCCGGCATCTACTGTGAATTCCTGAGAAATTAATGATTGTTAAAGCACCATGAGGTTTTTTCTCTCCCAAAAGCATACTTACAAAAGAATTTTATGGGGGCACCTGGGTGGCTCAGTCGGTTAAGTGTTCGACCTTGGCTCAGGTCATGATCTCACGGTTTGTGAGTTCGAGCCCCGCGTTGGGCTCTGTGCTGACAGCTCACAGCCTGGAGCCTGCCTCGGATTCTGTGTCTCCTTCTCTCTCTGACCCTACCCCACTTGTGCTCTCTCTCTCTCTTAAAAATAAATAAGTGTAAAAAAAAAAAAAAAAAAAAAGAATCTTATGTGGGTAGATACAGTACCATCTGTTCAGTAGTGTATCCGTAGTACCTAGCATAGGCACTCTGTATTGTTAAATGAATAAATGAATGAGAATGTTGACGTGATGCTTAATGGATTATCTGCCAGAAGAAAGGCTAAGATATTGCAAGTCACTAATGCAATAAAATTGGACTTGGGGTTGGGTGGGAGGAAAGAGGACCTGAGTCAAGTATAACCTGGGCCACTGACTTAATCACTCTATAAATTTAGGCAAGTCACTTAACTTCTCGGGGCCATTTTTAGAAACTGAAGGAGCCGTGCTGCTTTTACTGAGTGATCTCTGGTTTCTCTGGGCTCAAATAGCCTTTGTCTTGGGTAAGTTATTATATTTCCAATTAGGAAAAGGCCTATGTGGCTTGACACATTAGGTTACCCCGTAGCCGGTCTTGGGAAACGTCCTCTTCTTGTTTTCTCTCTCACCAAAATGTACTCCTAGTCCAATTACCTCTAGTACTGTGAAAGGAATTTTACCAGAAAATAACCTGTAGTTTAAGCCATATTAATAGAATCAATTAAAGGTACAAAAAAAAAAAAAAAAAAAAAAAAGGATATGCACACTTACAATCCAACACTGTCTAGCATAAGACCCAGTTTTTACTTAAAATATTTTTGTCTTTGGATGTTTCTATTCAGTCATTTAAGTCTGACCTTATGTTAGGCTCGTTTTTTTCCCTTGCCTCCCTTCCTTCCTCCCCTTCCCTTATTCCCCTCTCCTTTCATCTCAATCTGTCTCTTTCCCTCTATCTGAAACATATATTAGTGGTCTTTTTTCAACCAATCTCTAAAATCCAGTTTCCCTAAATCTCTAATGATGTTAAGTGGTCCAGCAGTTTCTCCAGAATGTGCTGCATGCCCATGGAACACTTTGATTATCTCTTTAGGTACACCTGCCTATTTGTTTGCCTAGCTCTTACAAGATTGCCTTCATCTCTCTCCCCTAACTTTGGTCTTACATGATTCTCTCCCTTCCTAGTACCCCTTCTTCTCTTGTGTGCCTTATACTCTTGGATTGTTCAGTTGAGGCTGGTCCCACAATCTTGGCACTCAAGCCCAGTCTGAGCCCTCTAAATAGATATTGTAACATAGATGCTATGTATAGAAACTTAAGTCCTGATCATTTGGAAAGCTAAAGTGGCAGATAATCTGAAAAATTGGAAGAGAGAGAGAGAAAGGGGGAGAAAGAGAAAGAGAGATGGGTGGGGTGGGGGGGGGAGAGTACAGAGGAGCCTTGATTTATCCATGTAAAGTTTCTTTCTTTATAGCACGCAGTCTCAGCTTTCTTCTTTTTATGTTTTCCAGATTTTTAAAAGAAGTTTCATCCCCTTTGCTTTGTGTTCTTGAAGAGAAAAGGGAGGCTGTAAAATTGTAGCTTTTTTGAATCATCAGAGGGTCTTTTCTGCACACCTGCCCACTCTGAAATAATTGGTTTGTCTACTTTCACAAGAAGCAGTATTTGTATTAAAGGATCACTTGGCATCAATGCCCAAGTACAGATGTCCTATCATATAAGACTGTGCCTCATTCAGAAAACTCAAGATAGAGTAAAATAAATTAACAACATCTTGGCTCTGTGCTCCATTCACAACTGTTAATTTAACAGGGTTATGCTTCCATCTCTGAGCAGAGAGTTCCTGGCGGGGACAGCTGCTCCCGTGCCCCAGATTGTGCTGTGTGCATCCCAGTAGGAGTTATCAAGGGCAGCAGGATGGAGGGAAGGTGGTATTGCCTTAGAGAACTGAACAGTGTCGCAGCATGGCATTGGGGGGAGGGAGCCCAATGGGCTCTCCAAAGTGCTTTTCATCCACTCTTTTGTTCTTTGTGTGGATACATGCACAGTTAACTGAGGAGGAACTTATCTTAAAAATTTTAATGGAAAATTGTTAACCCTGCTTTTACTCTCACATGTAGTTAATTTTCAAAACTACCATCCACTAGCATGTTGATGAACCTACATAGCAACAGGCCCATATGCCTGTCCAAAGAATGTCAAATAGACCTACATTATGATTAGCAAGATCTGGGTCACTGGGACAGAGCTGGTATGACAGATAGAAAATATACTCCTGTGTTGGTCTGCTGTGGCTTACCTCCTAAACTGGTGTAGAGGCCAAGATCAGGCCAAAGTCAAGATTGGGGCCAAACACAGGATGTAGTATATGATAAGCACTCTTCTATTGTTAGTCTTTAGAAGGACATTGGCTGCATTGTTCACTGTTGTATTTCCCCATTGCCTAGAACAGTGTTCACAAAAGTGAACAAAAGTTAAATGTTCAAAAGTTAAAGGAAGAATGAATGGAGACTATATCTAACCATATGAGGGCACATTGGCAAGCAATGGAGCTATGTAGAATTTTGTGTACTTGCTTATACATTTCTTTTCATGACTATACTTTTTTTGCCTATCTTATGATTTAATTTCCTTATGGAAAAAAAGTTATTTGCAGCATATTTTATTCTATAAATGTTACAACCAAATGTTAAAAATAATTTTTCTGTTCTAGTCTCTTGCCTTCAGTACCAGGATGACTCTATTAATGATAATATCAAACTAATTTTAGTTTTAAATTGCTTTGGGAATAAGAAATTGTGATTTAGTGAATATATGCTACTCTTTCAAAAGTGGAAACAGTGTTTTCCATTCTTTTTTTGTTTTTCACTAAAAAAAAAAAAAAAAAAAAGGCCATTTTCTGTATTCAAATATTGAAGGTCTCTGTGTTGACTATTGATATTAGACCACATACAGGTCAAAGTAGACATCATTTTGTGACCAGCATTCTGAGTTGTCACGTTCCGAACAAATCCCTCAAAGCCCTGAAACTCATCTGCATTTTGCACTAAACTCTGATGTATTTGTTGTCTAAACCTGATACTCTTTGCCTCAGTCCTACTGGTTTCCTGACCAGACTTGAAATCTTGGGGAAACAAATAGACTTTTCCATGATATGTGTGTGTGTGTGTGTGTGTGTGTGTGTGTGTGTGTGTGTGTATATCTATATCTATCTATATCTATCTATATATATATATAGATATAGATATATATAGATAGATATAGATAGATATAGATATATATAATGAAATTTATTGTCAAATTGGTTTCCATACAACACCCAGTGCTCATCCATGATATTTTTTGAAGCCATCACGTTTTTCACAGAGTCCCCTTTCCGGAACTCTGAAAAACCAGTATCTTTCACAGCTGTTTGATGAAAACCTAGGATGAATGTAATTTGAATTATCAAGGGACATCTTTAAAAAGGCTGGTTTAAGTTTGGTAATGAAGAGACATTGATCTGGGGAAAGAAATACATATAAAATAATGCCAGTCATTCTGGAAGGTCAAAAGGACATTGGTTTTCCCATCAGATAATGTGTTCTCTACTTAATTCTCCATCATGGAGAGAAAAAAGACTTGATTTGAATTTCCAGGGTATTGTTGACCTCTTCACTTCAACTATGGAGCCTGAGTGAAACTAAATCATTTGATGAATATTTGTTGAATGCTGTGATTTGAAGGAAAAGAATATCACTCCATCTCTTCTGTTTGTTTTTTTTTAAACCCCCCTTTTCTCCACAAAGGTTGAAAAAAATGATGAGGACCAAAAGATCGAACAAGATGGCATCAAACCAGAAGATAAAGCTCATAAGGCCGCGACCAAAATTCAGGCTAGCTTCCGTGGACACATAACAAGGAAAAAGCTCAAAGGAGAGAAGAAGGGTGATGCCCAAGCTGCTGAGGCTGAAGGGAATGAGAAGGATGAAGCCCCTGTTGCTGACGGTGTGGAGAAGAAGGAGGGAGAAGGTCCCACTCCCACTGACGGGGCCCCTGCTTCTGGCCCCAAGCCTGAGGAAACCGGCAAGGCAGGCGAAACTCCTTCCGAGGAGAAGAAGGGGGAGGGCACCCCTGATGCTGCCACAGAGCAGGCAGCCCCCCAGGCTCCTGTCCCCTCAGAGGAGAAGGCCGGCTCTGCTGAGACAGAAAGTGCCACTAAAGCTTCCACTGACAACTCGCCGTCCTCCAAGGCCGAAGACGCCCCAGCCAAGGAGGAGCCTAAACAAGCCGACGTGCCTGCTGCTGTCACTGCTGCTGCTGCCGCCACCACCCCTGCTGCAGAGGATGCTGCTGCCAAGGCAACAGCCCAGCCTCCAACGGATGCTGTGGAGAGCAGCCAAGCCGAGGAGAAGATAGGTGAGTAACCTCGAGGGTCCCATGCCACGGGTGGGTGGGCCAGAGGGGGCCTACTGGAAAGGCCAGGCCACCAGGGTCATTGAGGGAGAGGGGAAAAGTCTAGAAGGGTTTTCAAGAAATGAAGGGAAGCTGTGCTTAATTCCCCAAAGTGGCAAGACTACGAGCTAAGTCTGGCCACTTACATTCCCAAGTATCTCCAAGCCTTCGAGAGAACGCTGGCAGGTCTGTGTAGCTGCTGGTACTAGCGAGATGTGGCAATTATCTTGTTAACTGCATTGACATAAATAGTAAAACTAGGTAATCCTGGTTTAAAAAAAAAAAAGATTCTGTGTGCTGGATACACTTAGTTTAATAAGTAATTACTGAGGCTACATATATTTTATAGATGGGAATTAGCTAATGTGATTATTTGGCTCTAGGAAGTGCCTGGTTATAAGTACAGCCAACTCCCTATTGATCCAGATGATCTAGTCTGTGAATTGCTGGCAGCAAAAACATAATCTCAGACCACCTTTGCCTATCCCACAGTATGTTTCTGGGCATTCTCCCCACCATCAATTGGTGAGTAGTGTGAGTATGTGTGTGTACGCTCAGAGAATGTTAATTGTAACATTGAATCAGGGTCAAACTAATTAGGAAAATAAGTCTGTTGACGTTGCCAAAAACAAAAGAAAAACCCCAAATATAGAACATGGCTGTGAAGTCAAACATAAATTATCATTTTATTATTGAAGATGCGACTTTCTACCATATGCATAAATAATTGAGGATTGACTATGATTATAAAAAGGAACTGGATTCTCTTTGGTTTGGAGCTCTTACTTGAAAGCTGGAGTGTTTTCACTATTATGGCCCAAAAAGCCTGTGCAGAATTGGAGTAGAGCATTCTCAGAGCAAGATCGATTTAACAGAACTTCACCTCTGGAGACTAGACCCATCTCTCACCCTAACCATCTGTAGTGGTGAAGGAGGTCAACAGTCTCCAAGATTTTTCTCTACCCTAATATGACCCATGAATACCTTTCAACCTCAAAGATTTTAAAGATAAAGTTGCTTCTGTGCCAATTTAAAAGTTTGGGTTTACTTCTTTCAAACTTTGTGAACTTAACCCATGATGTGTCCAAGGACCCACATTTGGACCGGACCACATTGGGCCCTTGAGAAAGGACCTCCTCCAAGAGGGAAATATTTTGGCATCTGACCATTATATTGAGAAAGTAATCATTGGACATTCGCCTTGATATTCATTTTAGATACAAAATTAGATACTACAATATGGCAGATGTTTATTTTAGATATTTTCAAGTCAACTCCTTTCACCTTAACCCCTAAATTCTGTAAGAAGCCAGACTATATTAATTATTATTGTTATTAGCATTCCCTAGCCCCAGACAGATCACACAACTCTTTTTACCAGTGACTCATTTTAAATCTTTATTCTAACTACATACCTGCCCCAGGGGTCAGACCTTGTGGTTAAGAAGATGGGGATATTTCCCTAGAAAAGGTAAGGCACATGATGAAGAATGGTGTGTTGATTTTAATTTACTCAGCAGAACAAACCTCGTTAACTACTTTTTTGGTTGTTTTGTTTTGTTTTGTTTTTTATTGTAATTGCAGTCAGTTAACATATAGTGTTATATTAGTTTCAGGTGTACAATATAGTGATTCAACAATTCCATACGTCACCTGGTGCTCATCATGATAATAATAAATGTCTGCTGTTTATAAGCCACCTGGACTATGGTATTTTCTTAATCCCCATCATCTATTACACCCATCCCCCCACTCACCTCCCCTATGATAACCATCAGTTTGTTTCTTATAATTAAGAGAGTTAACTGTTTTTCTTTAGGTTTAAGGTTATAGTCTCAGATATGATGGCTGGAAATCACTTTATGTATGACGCACCACCTATTATGTTATTTTCGTAAATTTAAAAATTAATCATGATTTTAAAAACAAAATATTTGACATTGCCAAAGTCATATTTTTTAAGTTGCAATTTCTAACATTATGAGAATAAACAAAGATGTGATGTGATTTTAGGTTTGTGCTCATGATTTGGATCAATAGAAAGAGGGACTGCTTGAATCAATGAGAAGTCTAAAATTTTTAAGGAAATTCGGTTTCATTATTTTGCACATTATGGTGATTCCAAATGAATTAATAAAGTATTTTATCTAGTACGTGCTCAGTAAATGTCTAGTGATGGATGAATGAATGAAATTGACTAGATTTAATTTGTAGATAATAATTTGTTCACTCACTCTTATTCCTCCTGCAACCTGGCTTACTCTATTCACTATATTTGATTAAAAATGTGTTGGGTTTTTGTAAGCAAACAAAAACCTCAATTTTACAAATTCCAACTGAAAAATGTCTCAATTAGTCTGAGTTTAAAATGTACATTGAAAGGTAATTGAAACTGTGGATGAAGTACTTGAAAGTAATCACAAAGGACACTTTATTTTACACTGCTTCTGAGTTTGGGGCAGGCATTGTCATGTTGGTTACATTCTGAAATGCTGCCTGTAGTTTCTATCCCAACTGATGTGTCTATTAGCCTTGCCTGCTGTTTGTGACAAGCACAAATTACCCAGATATGTGAATCTCAAGAATCACAGAAACTAGAGGTGACAGGGAGATCTATCACGGCATAGCAGGCCTCAATTCCCAGGAGCCCTGTACCACGTTTTCCTCTATCTCCCATTGGATTTCATTCTAATCCAGGTTAAAATAACAGTATTTCCAATTGAGTTCCACTGTCTGGAAACAGATGGCTACCCTGGGTTGCTGTAGGATTCCACGGTTGTCTGGATGGGTATAGAGAGACAAGCAGAGAGGGTGGAGTGGGGTTCGGGGCAGAACAAGTCACTCAGTAGAATTCAGGACAATAATTTCTGTCAGCAAGAGAGTCAAACAATTTGGACTAAATCTCATCACTGCTTTAATACAAATGGAAATGCTTTGTATATTATAAATATGTTGTTTCACTTCTTTTACTATTTATGGGTCTATCACAGGTGGATGCTCTTTACATTAACCTTTGGAGTTGGTTAGGTTTTTTTTTTCTTTCCTTTTTTTTTTTTTTAAATCACCCAACTATATCTCCCTGTCTCTGCTTTGCCACTCTCCCTGCCCATCTCTTGATATGCCTATGACCAAGAGACTTCAGTGCTTTTCTGATGATGATTCTTTTATAGGAGGAGTATTTAGGCATATCTAGGACCCTGCTCCCCTTTAGCCATGAGGAGAGAACTTTCAAGCTGCCTTTAATGATAATGTTCTTGGTGTCTCCTGCTGAGCAATGTCACACTGTGTTCATTGGGCTCTCAGTGAAAGAATTTTGCTGTGTCTCTTCTCCATGATATCGTATTGACTTTCCCCAATAGGGGACTCCAGAATTTCTACGTGGCCATATGCAGTGATGCAACACTACCAGAGTAACCCATCCAGGTGGCTGGAAATCAGAGAGCTTGACTAGGTGGTTGCCACAGGGTACTTGACTGATACTACTAACAGGTATAACTCTGAGTTACCCTAGGTTTTCTTTAGGTTGAACTTGGCTGCATTTTATTTTCATAATTTCATTGCCTCTTTCTATCTGGGATCGTCAATAATGATCTTGGAAACGGGAGTTTTATTTGTCTGAACAGAAAAATTAACTACCTCTTTTTTCTTCCCTTTTTTGCTTCCTTCCTCCTTCCCCCTCTCCCTCTTTCTTTTTCTTCCTTCTTTCTTTTTTTTTTTCTTCCATTTATGTCAACTTTTTACTGTGTGTGGCATTAGGATCACAAAGACGAGTAGATATGGCCACTGATCTTAAAGAGTCCTGATCCAGTAGTGGGTGTGGGATGAAATTCAGAGAATGGTGTTGAAAACAATCACAGTAATAATATCGACTCCATTAAATTCTGCAAGAGGTATGGAGGATGCCAAAGGTATGGCAAGGCACTGTGGAGCAAAATATGAATGAGACAGTGCTTCGTGCAGTTTGAAGCATGATAAAAAAAAGTTTTTATGTAATGTGTGTCTCAGTTGCCAAACTGTTAGCAAAAATAATGGATGCAAAAGTTATAGTTTCTGGAATCATAATTAAGTGTAAGAAAATGAAATACCCAGCCTGTGTTTCTGGATTTGGGGCAATTCTTTATGTTCCTCCAAACAAAATTTTCCTAAGGCCCAGGGTAACCATCCATAATATTTTTAGCTCTCCAAAAGACAGATCCTCGTCCACGAAGCTCTGTGTTAGATGTGAGATTTCCAGAGGATATTTACACTTACTTGGCAGGGCAACTCATAAGCAGTTCTGATTTGAGATGTGGTTTCAACCACGTCCCAAATTTATACACAACTCATAAAGAGTGAAAATTTGGGTTGTGAAAGCCCATAAATGTTGTCTATAAAATGTGGGCACTCCGTCAGATACTCAGTGGCATCCTGCTTAAAAACTGTTGATTATTAAGTTTTTATGGAGCATTTTTATACTGCTAGAGTAATCATTTTTATTGGCTTTTCTTGACAGCAATCCACTGGCGTTCAGTAATATTTTCCTTTCTGCCTTTACATTCTGAGAATAGAGGCAAAGTAAATGCATATTCTGCCCACAGACACATTCAGTGACAAACCAAGGGGTCAAACTGATAGAACTCTAAATCCTCACCTTAGTTTTAGCCCTGGAGTTCTTTACATCTCTTTCAAGGTGCTGTTGTATCTCAGTTCCTGCATTTTCTCTTTTGCTTAGCAGTTGCAACCACTTTCTGATTATTGTTGGGCAATCCCAACCAGGACTTTCCTGGGCCATCCTATATCCTGTGTGCCCAGTAAGGTAATGTGGAGGAAAGAACGCTGGACTGGGATAAGGACACCAGGGTTCTATGTCAATGTTTCTACTAACCAGCTGTTAGATTTTAGGCAAGTCATTGCTTTTTGCCTGGCTTGAGTTGGCTCATCTTTGAAAGGAGGGTCTGGGAGAGTTGGTTTTTAAGGTTTTTTTTCGAGATTTGAAATACATAGTTTTTATCATGGGTAGCACTTAATGAGGATTTATCAAGTGCCTGACCATATGCTGAGTGCTGTCTGTGGATTATCCCATTTAGCCATCAGAAACACTCTGTGTGTAAGTACTTTTACAGATGAGGAATCTGAAGTTCAGAGAGATTGCAGCACCTGATGGTTGTCAACAGCCAGCAAGTGGCTGAACCAGGGGCTGAGCCCTGACGGCCTGATTACAGAGGTCATACGTTGAACCCTGACACTCCTGCAAGTATTATTCTGAAAGAAACGAAGATGAGAGGGATATCTAAGAGCCGCCTTCTCATTTGTATAATTAGACCTATAAGACCCTTGTCTAGGAATCATGAGTGATTACTTTTACAGATGAGTAACCAATAATTAACCATACTACCTGATCATAATTCCCTCACAGCTCCATCACCCCCCAAATTATTGGGAATAGTAAACTAGTTCTGAATCTTGGGTTCCTAGTGTGAAAATCCTTCAAGTACTGTTTTATTAGGCCCAAGAGAGCTATAAAGATCAGTCAAAATTGGCTATTCTTGACAGAAGTGCTACTAACTCCATTTCATATGCTGGGAGAGCTGAACATTGGAAAGTGAAATTTTCAGATCTCAATCAGACAGAAGCGATTTCATGTGTTCCAGGTGATCCCTACTCTGAATTTGGCTTATCAAAATTAGTATCTTTTAAAATTCTTATTTATATCTTTTTCCTCCCTTTTGGCAAGTACATTTCTAAAAGGACCCTGATACCTTTCTATTTATGATTAAAATAATATAAAGAACTGAAGAGCCATCACTCTCTCTTCATTTAAAAAAAATGTAAGCTGACAAAAGACAAGAGATGCTTTAGAGTCAAGAAACTCATACTACGAAGGCTTTTACGTATTCTATGACCTATTTTATTAGCTCGTATTAAATAGCTACTATTGCCTCATAAACAAAGCTAATAATCAGAAAGGCATGTAAGTAACTCTGCTAATTTTAAAGTGATAAAACTATATTTGGAGCAGAAAATGAAGCCGTATTTCTTAAAATACAGAATATTTTCAGATGCTAATGTATATTCATCAAATATATTTTCTTTTGTCTGCACATATACCCATGCACACAGATTCCCAGAAGGATTAAAAGGAGGAGGAGACAGAACTAAAAGCCCCAAGGCTTACACAGTCAGTCCATTTGGCTAAACATGGAGAGAAAGCAGAGCACTCAATCTAATGGACTAGAAAGCACTGAGT
Organism: Panthera onca; assembly: GCF_046562875.1. Taxonomy (NCBI): domain Eukaryota; kingdom Metazoa; phylum Chordata; class Mammalia; order Carnivora; family Felidae; genus Panthera; species Panthera onca. The sequence continues at coordinate 61,864,871 of NC_138347.1, forward strand.
GGTCATTACTCTTATTTCCTTCTCACAATCATAGCTTCGTTAAATAAAGAAAGGAAGGCTTTCTATAACCAGACATAAAAGGGAAGAAAGAAGGAAACCAATGGTGCTCCTTCAAGCTACAGGACCTGAGCCCTTAAAGATCCCCCAAGATGATGTTTTTGCAACATGCATAAAGAGGAGGGAGAGGTTTGAAAGGATGTATAAGTTTTGCCAGCCCTCTTAGTCCTGGGTGAATTTTGCGTCATAATAAAATGACTGAATCAGGTGCTGAACCTCGTATCAATACCTATCATCAGGAAAACTTGAATCTCTGCCTTCTTCTAAATAGCTTTAGTCAGTTACTGATCTCACAGCAATAAAGCTTGGCTCCCTAAGCTAATAATTTATTTCTGGGCTTATTTAAAAGAATTGCCCATAAATTTTTTTCATAAGGCTGATGAATAGAATCCATGTTTTTAATAGATCTAATATCTTATAGGAAGTATCTGGTGCCAACGCTCTGTATTTTCAGCATAATAGACTAAACACCCCCTAAAATCAAGGGACCTGGGTTTGTGTTCAGGTCCTGCTGTGATTCCAGGCCAGCCCTTCTACCCACTGGGCTTAGTTCCAACACCCACAAAGTAAGTGTTGCTCAGCTAGGTTTTCTCTGCCTCTTAGCTCCCAAAGGCAAGTATGCAATGATTGACTAAAGAGGAATCTTTGAAGTGTGGGCACATGACCTCTTATTCAACCATGCTTGATTTCCTGCAGGGCCTTATTTTCTAAACTATTAGCCAAGTGGGTTTAGGGGACAGAGCAGTAATAAACAGCTCTAAAAAGAGGGGCAAAGAATCCAGGAAGAGTCAACTCTAAGAAAGCTTATGGTTATACTGGAGGCCCAGGAGACTGCAAAACAAACTCAGTGAAATTTTCTAACCCACCTTATACTTGAGATTGAAAATGAGGAGTTGACAATGATGTTTTCTGACATGGTTAGACTCTTGCTTATACCCCTGCTGACTCTGTCTCTGAGATGAAAATCTACAGCTATCGTGGCCATAATTTACTGTCAGTAGTTTCACTGTCTTCTTAGACGTAATTCACTATTTATTTTGATACCTATCTTATTTATTAAAATAATTAAAACCACTTCAAGAGTATGTAAAGCCTTGGATTCCTGTGTACAGCAATGGTTGCATCTGATAGGCAATTGTGGTTGATAATTTTAAAAATTTTGTCTGTAGAGTGTCACTAAAACATAAGAATTATATGGATGGGCCTAATACAACTTTCCTCCAATTCTTTTATGTATTCTACAATCACAGTAATTGGATCTTACACCATTAGTGAAATTAGCTAACAGGCCTAAGTGGTTAGAATTGGGCTATCATATATTCCAAGAAAAAAACAGTTTAGATGACACACAACTTAGTTGTGATTACTTAGCAGTTCTCACACATATTTTCAATCCTCAGATCACAAATTATAGGAATGTAGAAGATAAAACATTCCAGTTTGATCATCTCATACTATTCTATTTGGAATAGAGACTACCATTCCTAAATATCTTCAAGGGGAAAAAATACCGTAGGAAGGCTAGGTGCCTTTTCTTGTAAGTCATGTATAGTATTCTTTCCTGGAAGTGTCTATATAGTCAAGTAAGTCCTGAGGCTAGCTTTTTTTTTTTTAAATATATTTTTCCAGTATTACATAGTAGAATAGTTTGGATTTTGTAATAGAAACCAGAAACCATTCACCTAAAGTGATCCCTTCTTGCTGGTGCATGGTGGATGTGTGCATTTCTCAGATAGAGTGGGGATGAACATTTTTATAGCCCTGCCAGAATATTCTCTTTGGGATATGAAAAGGTGAAAGATTTAACTTATATATGCTTAAGCATTGTATCTATGCTTGTAGCATACTCTTCTGCCAACGCACTAGCACATGTGTGTACACTCATGCACACACACATACACACACATACACACACACACACACACACACACACACACAGATCTGACATGTAGGGAAGGCCTGCCGGTGAGTTCAGGCTGTCAGAGAAAATCTGGAAAAATAATAAACTACATACATGTGTTTTCACTCTTATGACCGTCAAGAAGTCAGGGGTGAGGGGAGGAGGTGGATGGATGGCTGGGGGAACACTGTCTTTCCGAAGATATGTGTAGAGAGCATCTCTCCTTTCTCTACCAGTTGTGTTATTGGAATGTACAGAGAGATGGGGAGAGCTAGGAGTCAGGACTAAGGCTATCTATGATGAAATTTATAGTGTGTGAAAATTAAACTTCTGTATAAGCTAAATAGGAGGAAATAGTCCGGGAAGACTTCTTGATGTAGAGGTTACCTCTGCTAAGTCTTGAAGGACAACATGTATCTACTAAAAAGGGGGTATTTTTTATTTAAAAAAAAAAAAAGCAACTTGAGAAACTACCTTTCATTCAAACTCACACAAAAATCACAATAACTTAATTCAAGTCATAATTCAGCAGCAGCTATTGAAGATTAATCCTTAGTGGGAAAGGTAGCTCCATGGTATGTTCCGTTTATTGTCGAGTCCCTGACACCTATAACAATGATTGGGAAATAGAAGGCAGCCAGTAAATACTTGATGAATGAGCTAAGAATGAGTGAACAATGTTATTACAGTAGAGAAAGTCCTAAACTGCCCTAAGAGACTGGATTCTAACCTTAACACTCTGGGCAGGCAAATTCCTTGCATTCTTTGGGAGTAAGTTTACTCTTTCCTAGAACAAAAGTGTTGGACAGAGGATCTCAGGATCACCACTGTTTCTAAAATAGCTCAACAGTGCCCATGTTATGACACATCCCAACCTCTATGCAGATTCTAAGTGACAAGGGGAGGCAGACACTGGCTTAAACAGAAAGCTGTGCTGCTGTCAACCTTTCTTGCTATTTTGGAAGCTGAATACAGAGCTTGCTGGAAATTTCGCTGTTACTCAGAGGCATACGTCATCCCTGAGGTAGCTAGATTTCAAACTGTTCAGAGACCAGAGTGAGCATTTTGCATTGTGTTCAGAAGCATATTGAGAACTAGAGGAAACCAAAGCGGCTCCCTTCTGAAAGCAGGTGATTAATTTCGTTCCAGCCCCATGAGTGACCTGTGTGGGGCTTGTGCCAGCGTGTGACAGGTACAGCCGGAGAAGGAGTGATCTGCCAGGTTCTTTGGCTCCTTTTCTTCATCTGACATGTTTAAGTAATTTTCACAGGGTGTTAAGAGTCTCCTGAACCTGCTGTGCCCCCACGATAGGATGAATTGTTAATATGTTCCCAAACCCACAGTGTTGGGACAGAGACCAGAAGACAGGCTTCCGCACTCCTGTTGCTTCTTTTCCTTCCCCACGGTGCTATAAACATAATTATGTATAGCTTGTGAGCCATTCAGGCTATAGGCCATGAAGGATGTTGGAGTGGGAGTCTGAATAGATTTTTTCCCCACATATAAACTCAAACTTGAAGCAACTGTCATGTATTTGATAAAAAGAAGGCAGGCCCCCACTGTATGAAACTGTCTCTAGTCCATTCGAAAGGGCTGAGAAAGCCCAGAGTTTAGTCATGAGTTTGCAGTATTTTCCCACTGGTGTAATTAGATTGTTTTGGAAAGAAAAGCAGCAGTGGAAGATGTTTGTTTCCCTCCTTCCTTCTCTTTGAACATGGAGGGCTTACCTATACTAGGTGGAGAACAGAACCTGGCTTCTGTTAGAAAATACACGTCAGTTTCCTCTTTCTTACCAGTTTTTAAGAAAGGAAAAGCAGAGGGTAAAAATGAAGCAAAATCTTGTCACTTTCTGGTTTGCTATTTATGCATGTTTTTCACCCCAGCAGAAAGGTAGACCTTTAAGATGTAACACTGTTTGGGGGCTACGCTGAGAGCCGTCTGGATACAAGGTTCATGCAGTTGTCAGATTACACATTGCTTTTGAACTTCTTTAAGGGGAAAGCCTCTCTACTTCCCTAACATCCTGATAAAGCAGGCTTTTGCAAGAGTACCTCACAATAAATGAAGAAATCGGTTTTCATGTTCAAAAGTCTGGAACTCTGGGTGTGTCTATCACATCAGAAGTCACCATCATAGGATTTGTTTGGTATATGAGCTAGAATGAGCATTTATCATATTTTAAGGTATTAAAGAATAATCTTTCTCTTTCCCACTCTCTCCCTATCTGCATTTTAGTCACTGTCTGGCCATTGCCATCTGAGTTTCCTGATGATTGTGCATGGATATATATAACAGTGTAAAAAACAAACAAACAAAACAAAACAAACCCAAAACATGTATCATTCGGGATTCACGGCTCTATCAGATATCTGCAGTGATATGCTGGTCAGCTGGCTCTCCAAAACAAAACAAAACAAAACAAAAACAAACACCCAAACTCAAAAAGCCTTGATTTGTAGTATTTGCCAATTTCTGTGGTACAAATACCCTGATTGTAGCTGATTTCAGGCTACCAATGTGTTGTCATTGAACACACAAATGGGCAGCGATGCTAACAGCTTACTTTCAGTAGCCAATGTGAGCCAGCTCTATCATACCCCAAATCAATATATTCTAATAATGTAATAAACTTTACTTTTGGTGACTCTAAAATACTGGGACAGTAGTTATCAGCTCCCAGAGAGTGTGTCAGTATAGAAGCACATAAATATCTGTTTATAACACTCACAAACATATATAGGTATGTATATATATATATATATATATATATATATATATATATGTGTGTGTGTGTGTGTGTGTGTGTGTGTGTATATATATATATACACACACACACACACACATACATACATACACATATATATGTATATATATATCACATACATGTATGCCTTGAGAACTAGTTTTAACATTTGCAGTAATTTCTGTTATGCATTGTACATTTATCAAAGGTTAAGGAAAAGGGTAAAGTTTAGAATTGTACCTGCTATACAGCTAGAAAAATAGTTGTCACTGAAAGGATAGATATATTGCCCTCAAAAGTGTGATCTGAGCTGCATCCTCTTAATGAATTGAAGTTTTTATCTTTTCCGAGGTGAATTCAGGGTTTGAATTGAGTTGTGATCATTGCTGACATTTCCAGCCCTTAATGGAGAGGAAGGGTTGCCTCTTTCCTTTTTAGTGAGCATGATGCTTTTAATTCTAGGCAAAGCTCTGTGAAACAGTGAAGTCATAGAAGGTAGGATCAGATTAGTGAGTAATTATTGAAGACAGATGTTTTCAAAATTTTTAGCCAGGTTATCATTTTTTCAAATGAGTTTCAAATATATCTGTAGGAAACCCCCACACAGAGCTGAGCCAGTTGACAATGGCAGGGGGAAATGATGGCTGGAGAGACCCAGGGCTCCTTTTACTTTGCATCTTTCCTTCCCCTCTAAATAGACCTCCGGGCTCTGAAGTGTAAGTTTGAAAAATACATGAAGAAATCTCTCTCTTATTGGCTTTCTACACATGTCCAGCAAAATGGTCGATGTCAGGTTCAAAACTGTTGATCTCACTCATGGCAGCTGGTCTTCACAAGTATGGATAACTGGAGCCATATTGATTAAGTAGTAGATTATGTGTATTATTTAGAAGGTCAACATAACTCTCCCCATTCCCACCCCCCATATTATAGTCCAATTGTTTAGGCACAGATAGAATTGGTCTGAGTAACCTCTCAGCATGGTGTTGGGTACATTAAACAATGTCCTATTTTATTTTGATTCCAAACAGTGTTGAAGTCATTCAAAACTTATAAATAACAAACCCAAGGAGAATTTATTTTCTAAAATCTTGTTTTAAAACCTTAAATCGGTGAATTTTGAATTGTGTTCTTTGGAGCCCTGAAATTCCATGGAGTAGCACCTCAGAAATGGTTTCTGAAAATTGGGTTGTTTTGCGGGGCCAGGCTGGCACAAAGATCTGGGTCCTCCACTATTCCATAATCTCCTTTACCTCCACTAATGGTTTCTGGATCTTGGTAAAATTTTGACATTCTAACTAATAATACCTGAAAATTACTGGTCTAAACTTAGGGCCAATTTCAAAAGTCTTTGAATTTTGGCATGATTCAAACTCAGTTGATTTTAATCAGAACTCCTCTTTTCATTCAGGCATCCACTCTATATGTAGCCTGAATTCTTTATTTTACCAACATATGATCTTCCCAGATATATTATGGGAATTGCTCAAATTCTAATTGTTTGCATTCAAATAGGAGTTGTTGAGATTGTTCAAATTCTATAAGAATTTGCTCACGTTGCAAATTCTACACAAATGGAAGTTAGGTGACTCACCTAGGGTTACTAACCAAGGCTAAGTAAAATTACTGCGTCTATAACTTCTGGATCTTATTTAAGGGGACAGACTAACAATGCTGTAATATTTTTTCGTTCTTCAATTTCTAACATAATTTTATAAACAAAACATTCTCTCTGGTGAGAAACCACTTAAGGAACTCCATATATGTAGTTTTGAAATATCTACCAAAAAAAAGATTTCTAGAAAGCCAAAGTCTGTCTCAAAAATTCTGAAACAATCTGCCACCCTTCTTTCTTCCACTTCTCAGCCCTAGTGTATAATAACTGTTTGTGCCTCTGTCTAAAAGGATGCCTGAAATGGAAAACACCCATGGGTAGCCAGGCCAGTTCTTATTTTACTCCAGAGATTAACATCCTAAATGTCACCTGAATGATTAAAATCACAATGTGAGATAACCCACCTGGCTAAAAGGAGTAGATCCAATCATGGAATGATAATCTTAGGTTTAGGGTTTCAGGGTTTGATTTCTTCTTAGAATTTCTAATAGATTACTCTGAAAACCACTCGTACAAAGCTACAAATGTATACCTATCCATATAAATACCCTATAGAAAGCCTTCCAGTGTATACCTTTAGAATGAAATCTAAAGGATTACCATGGCCTACAAGGCCCCGTATGATTTGACTTCCGCTTATTTCACTGATCTGATGTCTTTCTACTCTGCCCTTCTTCACTCTTCTTTAGCCACACTACATTTTTAATGTCTCTAGGACACACTTCTTGTTCCTATGTCAGGGACTTTGCACTTGCTTTCTCCTTTGATCTTCCCTAGCTGTCTCTTAGCACTTAAGTCTCCATTTGGATAACCCTTGCTCAGAGAAGACTTCCCTGACCATTTGACCAGAGCAGCACCACCCTGGCCAGCCCCATCAATTCTACCACATTACCCAATTTGTTTTTTCCATATCACTTTCGGTGCCTAATAAGATGTATTTATCTATCTAAAATGAGTTATTTAACTCTCTCTAGACTTCCTATTCCTTGAAAGCAGGGACTTGGCATTTTTCAACACTGTAGTCCCAGTACTCAGGATGGAGCCTGGCACATAGATAGCCCTTGATGGACATCACTGATGAACTAATAAGACAAATTTCACCTATGGAGAGATTTCTCTTTGTAAACAGCTTGCGAAAGAGAAAGAATTATTTCAGTTTTCAATTTTGAAGACCCACAATAAAAGTTAAGAATTTTTAAGGCAAGAGCCCAGTTGTATTGCCTATAGGCCGACTTGTTTAGGCTTTATAAATCAGGAACCTCCTTTTGATGACCTATTTCTGAATATCAGCCAGTCACCCAAGCAGTTTGCATCTGGATGAGGGTGTTTGGCTCAGAAGAGAAATTGATTCAAGTATGAGAAGAAGTTTGGGCCCCAGAAAAACCAGATGAGGTGTGGGTGACGATCCTTCATGGAACAAAGAAGAAAGAAGAGGCAGAAGGGAAGAATAGGAGAGGCTAGAAAATAGGAGAGGAGAAAAGAATAAGAAAAGTCAATGAGGACCAGAAATGGAAGTATCAGGGGACCAGAAAGAATAAGAAAGGAACTAGAGGAAGAAGAGAAGGTGGAAAAGAGAAAGAGGAAAGTTTGAAGCATGGTAGATGCAGGACTTGAGGGGCAGAGAAGAGCAGAGGAAGGGCACTGAGCTAAGGCACAAGAGATGGGGGTCCTGTAGCAATGGACGGAACATGTTTGCTGAATAGGCAGGCCACATTTACCCTCCTCTCTGATAAAAGGATATGGTTTTGAAGGTGTCTTCCATCTCTAGCTCTCTCTATTCCGATGTCACAAATAACAGGCCTAAAGAGCTTCTTAGCAAATGGATTTTCTGTCTCTGAGCAGATCTAAGTGGCAGATGGGGCCAGCTCCCCAAGGAGAACCCGCCCCCACCCAGCCTGGGCTCACTATTGTTAGAGCCCTTCTACGGCAGAGTCAGTCCCCAGCCAGTGCAGGCTCCGCCACCAAGAAACACTGCCTCCGCTTGCTGCCAGGCAGCAGAAGGAAAGAGGAGTTGAGAGCTTCATTACTCCGCAAGTTTAAATGGATGGCTACTTTCATACTGACCCATTATGGTTTCCAAGGCATATTTCTGAAAATTTTTTTATGTAGAATGCCCCATAGGCAAACAGTATTGAGTCCTGGGTTCATTTCCAGGTTTCTCACAATGTGGCTTTCATGATTTGTTTAACCCCCAGTCTATTCATTCATAAGATGGAGATAATGCTACCCTCAAACCATTGTTGTGAGGATTTGGTAATGTAACATATTTAAAGAACCTGGTAGAGTGTAAGTCCTCAGTGAACATCGCTTTGCCTTCCCTCTCTTCTGATAATCTGAAATAAATCGTTCTCATGCTCCCCTCTCCCCATAGGGACATCCCCTGGGCAGATCTTCAAATAGAAGCAAGGATTGTCTGTCATCTGTCCATAGGTAAAATAGTGGAAGAGATTCTTTCATCCAGAAAATAAAATCTTTTTTTTTTTTTTTTTGGCAACCCGAAATAAATTATCTCAGAGTATAAAGTACTACAAAAAAGTGTACTGCTTCATAGATACTGCAACAGTAGACAGACAATTGCAACAGCCATGAATTTAGCCAACTCTCTTCCTTAGAGACTTGGCAGTGCAAGGGAAAATCACAGGTGTTAGAATTGGACTTGAATGAAAGGCCCAGTCTCTAACTTGCTTTATGCCACTAGCTCAGTATCAGTTTTGTCAGCTCCAAAATAATATAATACCCTCATTGCTGAACTTTGTGGTTGTTAACATTAAATAGATCACATGTAAAGTGCCTATTATGGTATTTTATTGAACACATAGTAAGTACCTAATGGAAAGTCACCATCGTTTGCTTTCAGCTAAAGCTATCAGGAAACTTTTTTTTCCCATGGCATTACATTTCCGATTTTATAAAGGAAATTAATGGGCAAATAGGACATGTTTTATGGCCAGCAAGAGAGACACATAATGATTTGCAGTCTCTTCTGGGAGTCAGAGACTATTCTATTTGGTCTACCTTTTAGCTCAGCAAGATTACTGAGTCCTTACATTATCAGTAACGATTGAGCCTGGAAGTCAGCCAAGGCCACAGGTAGTGATGTTAGGATTAATTTAGGCTCTATGTAATTGGTCCCTTAGAAACTGTGATCTAGGGATTCAATAGAAACTGTTGGGGTCCCTTAAGGGAAATCGCTAATACACTCTTTCTAGGTAGATACCAGCTATAAACTGTGACATCTTGGATTTCAGTCTTATAATAATTCTTAGACCTAAAAGGAAACTTAAAAAATCGCCTAGACCTGGCAAATGAGTGGGCTTCATGAGGGTCTTTTAATCCCCTGAAATCATTTGCAACATGTTATATTAAGTGTATATATGGATGACATTCTTGTGTCCTTGTCTTTCATCAGATACTCAGCTGGGACCATCACACAAAAACATTAAGATCCACTGTACTCAAACAATCTTCAGGAGAGGTTGTGTAGATGTGTGTTTTAATGAAAGATGAAACATGCTAAGGGATTCAGGTTGCATGGTCTGCCCACGGTCACACAATGAGTATCATAATAGAGGCTATAAACACAGATGTCCCAACAATTGAATTTCCCTGTCATTCAATTAATTTTTATTTTTAGTATGTATAATTTCCATACTGCACTAGGCACAATGGGGGATATAAGTGTATAAAGGGAATAGTTGCTGTCAAAGAAAGTTACAGTCTGATTGAAAAAAAAAGGTAAGGATCAGTAAAGAGCAATGTGTCTGCCTGCAAGCTGCAGTCTGTAATTGAAGAGAAGGAATTCAGAGGTCAGATTGGTGAGTAGGGTCCAAAGGAAAGAAATGAACGTCACTATGGAGTATTGGTGAGGATATTGTCCCTAGTAGTTTGTGTCCATGTGGGGAAGGTGGATATGCTGGACCTGCTTATTAAAAAACCTTAAAGTGCTCAAAGGACTTGACAGTGCAAATGAATGGAGGGTGCATAGAGGGTGGTTGAAGGTTCCATCTTACTATTATTATTTTTCACCAAGAATGACCCTGATGTTTCTCTACAAGAGCATCTACACAAAGCACAATCTACACTTACTAATTCACTTCAAAGACTAGTAATAATTTTAGTTTATTCCTTAAAGCAGGTTAAATGAACAGTATTTAGTCTGAGTGTTTAATCATTTCAGAAGGACTGAAAAATAAAAATTAATTCAGGACAGCTTAAAAGTAGGACCCAGTCACAATAGGTTGTACCCACCCTACTGACAGCATTGCTGTCACTTGCCCGGAGTCATTTCTTCCTGGAGAGGAACTCCTGACTTAGCATTCCACCCAGGCTCCAAGTCTGGGAACAGAATTACACTGGTGCCCTCTGCTGGGCAGAGATGGGAAGTTCAGCAGGAAACAATGGTGTCCTGGTCTTTGCAGTGTAGAGACTTAGTCTCTGATTCTGAGCCCAAGGCAGCCTCCCGGCTGGACCCATTTAGTGTTCCTTACAGCCATCCCAGTCAGGTATGCTCTGGGATCATGCCTGAATTCATTAACCAAAAACAGTAATCGGATTTTTATTGTAAGGAGGTTGTCAGCTAATTTTTAAAAGTCCAAGAAAACTGTCCCCTTTTCCTTGACAGTTTGAGAGCTGGACTCTCCTTTCATTGCACACAATACCATGACTCATTGTGGGTGGTGGCCATCTTGCTACAGAACAATACCTCCTGAGAGTCCAGTGAGAGACTCTGAGGCCATTTTTTTTTATCCTGTTCAATTATTGTGTTTTTGTTTTGTTTTGTTTTGTTTTGTTTGTTTTTTTAACGGTGGGTAAAGCACATTGATATTCATCACTGATTTCTTGGCTCAAATAATTAGAATTAATGCCATGGTGTTAAATTAAATTTAGAGTGTCTACTCTGGTGTTCCTGTAGTACCCTGCTCAGCTGATTTTTCGCTAGAGGTGAAAACACATTCAGTTGTAATTAAGAAAGGGGTGGGGAAGTGCTGAGAAGGGAAGCAAAAGAGAGAAGAGTTGTGAATTCTCATGTGTGCAAATTGGAGGTGAACTTCTAAAATAACACGATGGGGGGAGTGGAATGAAATGATCACTTCTAACCCTCCACTTTTATTTTATTTTATTTAGGATCAATAGCAGGGACATGGAGGCCTGCCTCCGGTTTCCATAACAACCTGGCTATTGAAAGACTGCAGGCTCCACAAATCCCCAATTATCAGCCTTGCAGGGCTTATTAATGGAGCTGAGGATCTCAGTGAGGCAGGCAGCTCATTGCTGGCACGTGCCTGGTGGGCTGGCGGGAGGGTGGAGGCGATAGGAAGGGGAGATGTGTGGTGAGACAGCAGCCATTTGTCCCCCTGTCACTTAGGGGGGGTGCAGTCATTCAGGAGGCTGTGTGAGCATCCCTGACGCCTTGAGTGGCCGAGGCTGCTGCTGCAGGCAGCCCAGAAATCAAAGTGGAGACAGTTTTTTTTCCAGCCCCACCCCGAAAGCCATCCATCTGGAGTAAATCCATATGAATATATCATATGCCCCGTATGTTTATTGAGCTCCTATAATTAATTGAGGCTTCCTCAATGGTGACTTTATTTTTCTAATATTAATACAAGCCTTAATTAGCATGTGAAGCCAATGTGTATTTGCTTCGAATGCATATTTGGTAGCTCTGAATTACTCAATCTTTGGTCTGATGCTCGCTTATTAGGCCCTCACCAAAGAACAACTGCGATAGCAACAATAATAGTGATAGCAATAACAGTGTAGATAACATTTATGTGTTTTGTACCAGACTGTCTGCTGTGACCCTCTGATGAGCGGTATCACTGTCCCTTTTTAGGAAGAGAATTTAAACATCTCATCTCAGACACATGGCTAGTGAGTGTTAATACATCAGGGTCTCATTTCTGCTTTCTCTATATAATTACTTTTATTTTCCCCTTATTGTTAAACTTGGGTGTCCTCAAGATAGAAAAGGAACAACACGTTTATAGTAAATTCTGTGTTCTCCATTGTGATTGGGGAATGGAACATTCTGATTAATCAAATGTTTTGATTAATAATTGCCATCTGAGTCGTAATTGGATTTTCAATTGGGAAAGGTTTGGGACATAATAAAATACACACAACATTAGAAGTGTAGTAATTATAGTCATAAAATGCTTCAGGATCATTATACAAATGTCAATTTTTATTGTAATGCAGAAGTCTTAGTTGATAAAGATGTCTATTTGACAGAATACCAGATGAGCTGTTTTTGTAGCATAGACATATCAATGCCTTAACACTTTTGAGTTTTATATATTTAGAAGTACTTTATGAGAATCACCACTGAAGCCTAATGTGATCAGAAAAAAAATATTTGGGGATCTTTCAAAGTTAAAGAGTAGTAGTGCTTGGAAAAGCTCAAACTCATTAAACATTCTGGATCACTGTGTATTTTATTAAACTGTTTTTATTGCACCAAAACGTTACACTATGTGTATGACACATATAAAATATGTGACACACATGAAATATGACATTCCCTTGAGGTATGTTTGATCCAAACTACCTTGAGGTAGTTTGATCCAAATCTGTCATAAAGCACTATAAGTAGATCAAGGTTAGCAGAGTTTCCCTCATAGCTGCTCAAACAACAATTTTTATTATTTTAGGTTCCAGAACTGATGATAGAACAAGGACCCTATCTTACTGAGAATTGTAAGAAGTGACGATAAAGACTATTTTAATTAATACTTAGTACATCATCTATGCATTTTATATGTCTCATACACTTTACAGCAACCCTATGAGGTAGGTACCGTATCCCCATTTTATAGACAGAGAAATCAAGGCACAGAATGGTTGGGAAGCAGTAGTTACCAAGGGCTGTTTATCCCTTGAGTCTGTATTCTTAACCAGAGTTATCTATACTGACTGTCTACAAATTTCTTCTTAATCTCTCTTGAGTGCACAACAACCACACCTACCCTCCCACCCTCCACTGAAACAACTTTTACCAAAGTCACGAATGACCTCTACTTTGCTAAAATCCAGTGGTGAATTCTAAGGCCTCACCTTCTTTGGCCTACCAAAAGCATTTGGTAGTTGATCACTCTCTACTCTTTGAAGTAAGTACTTCATTTGTTATTTCTCTTCCAGCATATTACCTCTTCCCGATTTTTCTCCTAACACGTTGTCTATTCCCTTCCAGTTTCCTTTGCCTTCCTTCTTCGTCCCCTGGCTTCTAAATGTTGGAGTACCCCACAGCTCAGTCTTGGACCTCCTCTTCTCCATTCACATTTAGTCCTTTGGTCATCTCTCCTGGTTCATGGCTGTAAATATTGTCTATAATCTAATAAATCCCAGTGTTCCATCTGCAGCCCAGACCTCTGTCCCCACTCCAGGTAATCGCTTACTCTACATCTCAACTTGTATATCTAATAGACACCCCAAACTAAACATTTCTGAAAACCAAACCCTTGCCTTTTCTCCCTGAACCTACTCTTTCTCAAGTCTTCCCCATCTCAGGAAATGGCAGGCCCATCTTTTCCTGAGGCTCAGACCACGTATCTTGGAATTATCCCTGATTTTTTTTTTTTTTTTTTATGACATTAAATCTGCCACCAAATCTTCTTGGCTCCACGTTCAGAATATGTCTAGAAACTGAGCCCATCTCAATTTCCCTAACACAAATCTGGCTTCAACAAAAGCCCACTATCTTAAAATGGCCTCAAAGCCCTTGACAATTAACATCCCCTTAGGTCACTGCTCGGATTTCCTGTTCTTTTACTCTCCCTTTCTTGCTCTATTCTAGCAATACTAATGCCCTTGCCACATCTCCAGCAGCTACATGTGCCCATAGCTAGGGGATGGGTGCACCTCCTGTTCCCTCTGCCTGGAAATCTCCCTCCTCTAGACGCTCATATAGTTCACTCCCTAACTTTCCTTGGCTTCTGTTAACATGTCACCTCCTCAGAGAGACTTTCCTTGTTTGATATTGTCACCTCAGCCTCATCCCAGCATACTGTATTCTTTTTACCCTCTTTATTGCCTGTCACTGCCACCTGACACGCTATACATTTAACTTATTTATTTGTAGTATAATATAAGCTCCATTGGGGGGGGGGGGATTGTTTGTCTCATTATTGTTTTGTATACTACTGTATCTCCAGCAACTGGAGCAGGTTGTGAGTGCTCAATAGGTGTGCTTAATTCAACAAGTGAGGAAGAAGATACCTACTTAGTAGGAAAGAGTAGCTGAGTAATCCCGATGGTCAGTGCATAGGTAACAAAGGTGACCCCAAATCACTCTCTTATTCAGTTGGTTCACTCCTTATTGCCACTAAAGAAACTTTTTCTCTGCCACCTGGGCAGATGCTCCCCCATCTTCCTTTGTTCCTAAAAGTTCTTTGGTGGCTCAAATAGTTCTGACGTGCGATGTCATCCCTCCTATTGACCAGAAGATCTTGGCAGCTGGACAGCGACTGTAACTGGGCTATGCTAGAGGTAGCAGAGGACCAGCCCCAAGTCCTAGTCTCACTGCTTCTGTCACTGCCTACATGGTGCACAGGTCACAGGGAATAAACTGGTTTTATCTCCCCATGCAAAGTACATCTCTAAAAGCAGAGAACCATTTTAGCAATTCAAAACCATTGGAAATTCTGCCCTGACTGGAAATAGATGACAAAAACACACCTTTGCTTAGGAGTGAGCTGCCTTTTCTCATAGGACATCATCCAATCAAATCCAGGGAAGCTTTTATGTCTAATAAAGAGTCCCTGGTGGATTAAAATGTTCTACTTGTCATAAATTATAGTTAAGTAAGCATTTACCTCTTAGTGGCCCTTTTCCGAGTATGTTGAATTTGCCTAATGTTGATTACAGCTCAATATGATAATGAATGGGGCATTTCTTTTTCACTTGGGAGCATTTCTCCAGAATAACCACTGCATAAAAACCTGCAGACTGTATCTTGTATATGTATATATGTATATAGTTTAGGCATCTCTATTAGTTTTGATTAAAGTGACAAGGATTAATTCTCATAACATCTATTATCTTTGCAAAATTGGAAAACAGTATTGTGACCTGATAACTCTACTAAAACCAGCAGGTCTTATGTTAGATTCTAACTATAGTGGGTAAGGATGCCTGAGTAAAGGAAAACCCTGGGAGACAAGAAAATCGAGTCTGTATAGTCTCGATGAACTTTGGTGAGAAAGGACTGTTCTGTACTAGCAAAAAGCCTGGAGGTCCCCAGGGGTATGTTTGTATGTGGTGGCGCTCAGTCAAGGAAGTGAAGTGGAGACATGTGGGTAGAGGGTGGCACTGGGAAAAAATTAGGTGATGAGACTTGTTGGGGATATTGCTGCCTAAGAATCCCAATCCAAAAGGAATGTGTGGTAGATGGGACCAGTATTATAGCATACAACTGCAAAGCTTTAAAATCTATGGATTGGAAACCTCTGATGATAGGAATCTGTTTATGAAGAAAAGAACAAAATATATTTGTATGATTGATGATTTTGTCCCAGACTGGTAGCTCTTCATTTCTTACTCATTCCTTCAAGACCCTTCTTTATTTGAACAGCAGCCCAACCCTTGCGTATAACAAGGCAAAATGGGGCAGCAAAAAAGGAGGACAGTTCAGGTATAAAGAGCTGTGATCAATCTTCATTGCTGAGTGCTTATAAAAGCGGCATCTAGTCTTGGGGATTGGAATTTCCTACGCCTGAGACTTCCACTGACAATTGTTGATCATGTCTGTTTACTGTGGAAAGCTTTAGTTTACTGAGGAAGTACTTTGGCATGGCAGGAGATTGATGGGAATATAATCATTCCAGCTCAGCTATTCATCTTTAGCAACCTGTGTCCTGACACCTGCTGGGTATGGCAGATTTCTACTTGTTGCCATGTGTGGAATGCACATGAGAAAAACGGTAACAAGGTTAATGCCACCCTTTCTCAAAGAGAGTTTTGTTTGCTCTTGCTTTCTCTGATATTACTCTCACTCTCTGCCATTACTCCCACCTTCCTTCTTCCACTCCCACCACCATGTTCTCACTGGATCTCCTGAGAGCTGTTACTCCTCAGCCCATCAGCCAAAGTTAGTGGGTTTCCATGGATACTAGGCAGCTGGTGTCTAGACACTGAGAGATGCCTTGCAATTGAGCTGCAAATGTAGCTTCTATCATACACACCCCTCTCTTCCCTCCTCCTCTTTCCTCCCATTTCTTCTGTATTTACAGCAGGCATTAATGCCAACACAGGATGGAAGTTCCTCTTGACAGGCCATTAAAGGAAGGAGGAGAAGAGAGAGAGGGTGGTAAAGCCAAACTTGCTGTCTTATCATATCAGTGATGTGAGAGAACACTGAGGTGACAGATCCTGATCTGACTCTTCTTTCTTCCTCACCAAGGATTTTATATAGTTAAAATATTTTAATTTAGAAAACAGTGCCATTAGTCCACTGGGAGCCATAAGCATCTTTAAGAGCCAGTAAAAGCATTTCAGGATCAGCATCAGCTGATGGCACTGGACCGAGGTAGAATCTTTCACTGTTTCTGGACAATCAATGTTATTTCTCTTTCTCTGATTCTTGAGGGAATCATACGTCCCTAAGTATTACCAGATGGATGGAGTGGGATACAGGCAAATACAAGGAAGGGCCTTAACAGCTACACATCAGATCTGGAAATGTCAAATTTAATCTCCCTTATTTCTTCTTAGAAAGAGAAACCAGCTCCTGACAATCAGGTGCTGGCCTGGCACTCACAGGTGGGCCTTGGTATTCTCTTGCTGACATAATCAATTTTATAGAACACCAATATCAGACTTTGTGTGATGGCTCAAGACAAGACCACCATAATTGTGTCTGAATGCACATTAATTGTGGGCATTATCTAAGTCATAAAATGGCCAGATATTTCCCCAGCCTGGCTAATGTGAGTGCCGATACTTACCTCATTCCTTCTTCCTCCTAGATAATGTTTGTTGAGATGACCAGTCATAAAATGACCCCTGTCTCATGTAAGCATTCAATTCAGACCAAAGCTCTGATTCCTTGAATCCTACTCCAAATTGACTAGCACAGGCCCAGGTAAGTCTTTTCTAACCCTGTCTTACTGCAATGCCACATGGCTATGTTCTCTCTAGGAGCAACATGTCAATAAATCCAACTTTGTTCAACTGCAGGTGTGTTCCTGGTAGTCCTTGGCTGGAAGTGTTGATAATTCATAGAATTTCTATATTACAATTTATAGTAAAATTGAGTTAAAAATCTTTTTTTTTCATTTTCTCCCATATCTTCTGAATATTTTCAATGCTATCTTTATCCCCAAATTATTGCTACATCTCCATGAGTTCACCAATTCTTCTAAGGTCTCATAAAAATCTAACTTAAAAAACAAAATTAACTCCTAATTTATTTTTCCTATCCCTAATATTTTCTTGCTTTTGGTCTCAACATGAGACATGATGGCCTAGGCCCCTGGATGAGTTTAAAAGCCTCTTTGGAAATTTTGTAACCTGAGTCAGTAGTGATGGCAAAGACATGTGGGTCAGACAGAGTGCAAACATCAAACATGTCTAAGCAAAATTATAGTGAGACTATGACAAAAAAAAGAAAATGTGATTTTAGTACATTCTCATTAAAACATGAGGAAAGTCATGTCCCCTACTTTAAACTCCATGATGTCAGAGAATTTGTTGCGGTATGATTCTGGAATCGATGTTGTTCTCATTCCTAGGCTAGGTAAATTTAAAGAGCACTATACACAATTAGCTCGGCATCAAGTCAAGTTTGCCCAAACACCAATAATTGATCTCCTACTTAGGAACAGTGCCACTAACTAGACTTCTGCTTCGTTTGCTTTACCTAGGTCCCTGTCTCATTCATCTCATTTGTACACTGGTTTCCTGAGACTAAGTCTCTGCCTTATTCTCATTCATTCTGTTAGAGATGAGAATCTTGTTCTTGGATGTATGATTGGAGGGCCTGTTTCTGGCTAATAAACTTCCCCAAATGTCCATGGTCTATCTATACTGGCCTCCAACACTTGTTGACTACTCCTGTTGTTGACCTTCTACTGACTATTGCCCTTAACCATTTAGTCTACATACTGTGTTATTCTTACCTACTTATACTCCCTTTCATTGCTTACTACTGGATCCATGCCAAGGCAGTAGTAGTATGGCTAGCCTCTATTCCCTTTGAGTTTGGCACATATTTCAACAAGAGAATCAATACAATTTTTTCTTTCCATTTCATGGTCTCAGAGAGATGTGTTGCTGAGCAAGAATAATCAACAGATTATTTATATCTGTATATTTGGAGAGAGAGGATTTTAAGGAATGATAAGGCCAACCTGGTTATATTTGTAGTGATAGTGATTGTATGATGTCCAGTAGAGATTGAGATATAAGATTGGAGCCAGGAGTAGAGTCAAGGATATAGAGAAATATTTGGCTGTAGAATTGGAATTTAATGTGTATGAGGGCAGGAGTCATTAAAGTTTTGTGATAAAGAAAGTAATATGCTTACAATAATGTATAAGTATTAACAATAAGACAGTGATGATATAGATAGGGTGGTTACCTGGTTATGAGGTCAGGATTGAAGTCATTAGAGAGAATGCATTTTCTGTTGCAGGGTCTACAAAAAATGTAGAATTGAGTCTTGGATTACAGTCATGTTAGGGGACAGGGAATAAAAACTAGACCCATAATGGCAAGAGAAAATCTGGGAAACAGCAGAAATAAATCCAGAACATAGTTTCCATTAAAATTAGGAAAGAAGGAATATTTTAAGAAACAAAAATGCACCAACAATTAAAGAGATTATTTTATTCAAGCTATTGCAATAGAGACCCCCAGCTCCCAAGATTATGGTGTCTTGGTAGGGGGGGGGTTTCCTTTAGATTTATGGGGAGGAATGGTCAAGCTATATGCGGGGTGACTTACAACCAGGGTTGTTGTGTAGTCAGAGGAGGAAGTGTAGTCAGTTATCTGAACAGGATTTGTTTATCTCCATGTCTAGCTTGTTTCAAAGGGATGAACAATTGTAATCTCAGCTACTCAATTATGAGACAAAGAATGGGAAATATGAGGGTCTGTGTCTGGCTTTGTCAACAGGTGCAGGCAAAGTGGGGAAAGAACCAGGTTTGGCCTTGTTACAGGTAAACAAGGAATCACCCACAAGTCTGGGAATCATGAGAAAGAGTGGATAGCGAATCATGTGAAGAGTGTTTTGCAGTAAGACGTTTTCTGGAGCACAAAAAAGGTGCAGAGACTTCAGAAAACAAAAGATTGGGGAAATTCCTTAACTGACACTGTATTCTGGAGCATAAAGCTCAATACTGTCAAAAGAAGTTGTCAAAAAAAGATCAAGAACAATGGTAAATGATAAAAGGCCTTACCATTTGGATTTTTTTCTTTTTTGGTGAATTTGAGGAGAATACTGTTAGAAAAATAACAGTTAAAGTCAGCTTATAGAGAAATAAAAGATGAGGTGAAGAAACGATAGCATAGCTACAATTTAGCTTTTCATGCAGTTTGAAGAAGAAAAGAACAGATTTGTAAACTTCTTGAAGAAAGAACCTGTTATCTTTGTGTTTAGGGATTTCTTGTACAAAAAAATATATATTTAGGATATATTTTGTTCTATGTTATTCTAGAAAAAGCTCCATGAAAGCTTAGAGGAGATAGATTTTAACTAAATATTAAGAATAAGTTACTGTTAAAATTGGAATGGCCCATTGAAACAGGCTGTCCATCTGCTAGGAGTGTTCTAGGGGAATCCAGTATATAAGGTGAGGCATTGCTGGAGGGTCTCCAAAACCCCTTTCTACTCGAAGGTTTCTGTATGTATATAGTTTGATTATTTTCAAATAAATAGGGGTTTGAAAGAAGGAAGATAGTAGAATGTAGATTTTAGACAGAAAATGTGCCTTGAAAAATGACTTTATTAGAGAATGACACTGGGTGGAGAAAAGAGAGAAAGCCTTCAGTGGGATGATCTTTCAAGTGGGAGTATTATACGACAGGCAGAACATATATGATTCTATAGTTCTATCCCAGGCAAGCTTCAGACTCACTGTGAATCTTTATTCTTTAATTGCTTATTGTCCCAATGTCCTCAAGAGCCAAAGCTATTACATTCTTTGCCACTAAGTAAAGAACTTTCAGCTCTTTGACTAAAGAGAAAAAACAGTACAAATACAAATACTACTTTTTTGATACAGTTCTGGTTGTGTTCCAGTGAGTGCTATTGATTTTTAAAGCAATTTTTTCATTCAAAGGCAGTGCCATAATGTGACAGGCTCCAGGAAGCCAAAACACACAATGAGTGCAAAATGAATTGTCCCGGTAAGAGATGGGGATTGCATTTATTTATCCACATGCAAGCATATAACACAAACATCTTTTGTAGGACTTTCTTATTACAATAATATTTTTAAAATTAATTTCAAAATTGAGTTAAACCTTCTCAGTTGGCTTGTTAACACTCTGCTTCCATTGGGAAGTGAAGGAGGTGGTCAATGGGGAACTGGCATGCATTTTCATTCTCTCTTCTTCAGGACATAGTAATGGTCTTTTACAGATTCCTAGATATGACAGCACTTGTAGTAACTTTAGCAATTCTGGACTTTCATTATCTGGTAGCTAGTCATTTAGTTTATGAAGCCTACCCTAGTTGACGATAACTTTTCAACCCAAGTTACTAATTTTAGAGGTCCTCATTTTCCCCCTGTCTGCGTAGAATTTCTGCTTCACCCCTCACAATGTGTACAATATATTGAAGTTTGATGCAACAATAATCCATAGCCTGGTTCTGAAAACATCCAGAGTATCTAAAAGTACTTCTGGTAGCCCTTAAAGCAAAATTATGTTAGGTTTACCTTTCATTTCACAAAGGAAAGAAGGAATGGGGGAGGGAAGGAGTGGAGGAGGGAGGTTAGAGAGAGTAAAGGGGGAAAGGATGAGGGAAAGAGACTTATGCAGTACACTTAGGACCACTGGAGAGAGATGCAAGTTAAAATCAAGCAGTAGAATCCACTCATCCCCAAAGGCTATGGGAGGTATTATGGTATTGTGGGAGGCTCTGAATTCTTTTTTTTTTTTTTTAAGTTTATTTATTTATTTATTTATTTATTTATTTATTTATTTATTTAGAGCACTAGCAGGGGAGGGGCAGAGAGAGAGGGAGGGAGAAAGAATCCCAAGCAGGCTCCACACTGTCAGAGCAGAGACCAATACAGGGATTGATCTCATGGCGCTTGGCTCCATTTCCACTGTGGGATCATGATCTGAGCCAAAATCAAGAGTCAGGCATTCAACCGTCTGAGCCACCCAGGTGCCCCAGGAGGATCTGAATTATCTGTTGTGACTTTGGGCAAGTCATGGAGACTCTCCATCCTCAGTTTTTGTGGGAAGGAATTAGGGGCTGAGATCTGATCATTTCTAAGACCTCCTTCAGCTTCCACTATGCTGTATTTTTATAGTCATAAGCCAACTCTATGACCATATATACAAATTTTGTATTTTTGTCCTGACTCATGTGTTTTATCCATTTGCATTGATAAAATTAGCAAGACAACTGCCACATCTTTAGTTTTCTTTGTGCTGTATAGATATAGCCATAAGGGAAAAATTAAACAACAAAGATAAATAATAGTCAAGTACCACCCAAACACATCATAACGAGTCATGGCAAGGCACAAGCTGAACATGATTCATAAGTGTAGTGCTTTTATTTAAAAATCTGAATGTTACCGAAACAATAGATATTCACAAGTAGGAAACATTTTTAGGCAGCCATAGTCATTATTGGAGTGACTCTTATACAGTTACAGTTATGTCTAATTTGGGTTTCTGTATTTTAATCCTGGAGTCAGATAATCAAATCATTTACTCAAATATCAGATCTTGGGATTTGACAACCCAGGATATGTTTTTGCCTTTTTAAAAAAAATTTTTTTAATGTTTATTTATTTTTGAGAGAAAGAGAGAGACAGAGCACAAGTGGGGGAGGGGCAGGAAGAGAAGGAGACACGGAATCCGAAGCAGGTTCTATGCTCTGAGCTGTCAGCATAGATCCTGACTCAGGGCTTGAGCCTGTGAACTGTGAGATCATGACCTGAGCCAAAGTCAGATGCTTAACTGACTAAGCCACCCAGGCGCCCCTGTTTTTGGCTTTAAAGACAAATGTTGAAAATATGTAATAAGCATATTAACTGACTCTGTATTAAAACATTACTGATGATTAGTTGAAATTTTTTCTTTCTTTTTTTTTTTTCTTTTGAATGTTTACTTATTTTTGAGAGAGAGTGAGAGAGATGGATGGACAGAGAAAGGGAAACAGGATGTGAAGCGGGCTCTAAGCCTACAGCAGAAACCTGATGGAGGGCTCAACCTCACAAACCATGAGATCATTACCTGAGCCAAAGTCAGACATTTAACCCATTGAGCCACCCAGGCACTCTGATTAGCTGAATTTTTAAATGAAAACCAGTATAGCTTAGAAGATTGTTCTTTAGATTTCTTAAGGTCTGAGAGACATTGATCATTAAATGGGACCTAGGGTGACTACAATAGAAACACCTAAGGAAAAGGCTGGTATAATGCCTAAGCAGCCTGTTTGAATGAAATTGGAAAATTGCAATAAAGGAAAGCTAAAAAGTAGTCTCAATGAAAAATGAGCAACAAACATAACAAGCCTGTTTAATTTTTCCCATCTCCTAAATACAGACCTCATTAATTAATATCAAATACCTAAGGTCTGATTTTGTTTTTTGGGTTTTTTTTTTTTTTTGAAAATTATTAACTTCCTCCAAAATACAGCAGGAGAAACTATAGGTAAATTTTGGGGGTGGGGAATGCTAACTTAACAATATTAACAAGATTCCAAAAAGTATGGTATTTCTTTGCCTGGAATTTTTAAAAGAGAACTGTCCTTCTTACTCCATCTTTATACTATCCTTCAAAGTCTGTTGGAATTCCTTTCTTCAGGAGGCCCAGAAATGAGAGAGTGTTGTGCACAGGTAAGAAAAATAAGCCATCAGAGCAGTCCTTGACACAGCTCCAAGGACTTCTCCCCCAACATAAGCCCTGTCCCCAGATGACAGCAAGTCTACTTGGAAATGAAAAGATCTTTCTCATAATGAAGTTAAAATTTTCAGTGTATCTACTTGTTTTCCTTAAGGTTAAGGGATGGGAAGTCTTAGGTCTCTTTCAAGTCTTGGATTTGGTGATTATCAAATAAGGAAATTTTTCTTAAAATTGGAAATAATTCCTTTTTTTTAAGTGTATTTATATGTTGAGAGAGAGAGAGAGAGAGAGAGGAGAGGGGGAAAGGGAAAAGAAAGAGGGAAAGAGAAAATCCCAAGTAGGCTCTGCACTGTCAGCATGGAACCCAACATGGGGCTTGATTCCATGACTGAAAGATCTTGACCTGAGCTGAAATCAAGAGTCCAGTGCTCAACCAAATGAGCTACGCAGGCACCCCAGATATGATGTCTTATGCCTGGAGAATTGCCATCCCCTCTGTAACTTGCCTATTGGATGCAAGATTTACTACACATCTGGGATGGGGGTGACTTAGTTCTTGTTCATTCAGTGTGGTACATTTTTGCTACAACATTTATGGAATCAAATGACCAAAGATAAAGGACGAAGATAAAGTTATTTCCTTTTGAAACCAATAGGCTGCTATTCTTTGGGTATAAAATAGAGGAGATTGTTCTGTTCTTAAGTAGAGGCAATAGCAGAGAAGCTCCTGCCTTTTGAAATATTACTGTTTAGCAGCCTTGATTTTTGCATCCTACATCATAGAATCATGCCCCTTAAGTTTGGCCAGTTATCATCTTTGCTGATGTCATTTCTGGACTTTGGCCTTTGACTTCAAAGCCTTTTTCAAAGAATGATGTTTTTTTTTTTTTTCCATTTTATAAGCAAAAAACTAAATAAGTCACAGGTTTTTCTCTCTCCCTTTCTTGGGATATTGAAAAAAAAAAAAAAAGGGAGGGCTGTGCATTAAGATTGGATAAGCATGAATGTATCATTTATTAGATACACAGGCAAGCAAGGTAGTGGCAGGGAGTTAGGTTTTGTTTCCTCTCATTTAATGCTCTTTACAAATCTATGAGATAGATATTATTATTATTTCCACTGATGGAGAAATAGAAAAACAAGGAAGATGCATATTGAATGCCTTTATCTGAAACTCCTTAATACAATGCTTGACACATAGTAAACATTAAGCCAGTATTAGTTCCAATTCAGTCACTAATACTATAGCCAACACTTATTGAGCACTTACTGAAATATACCATTCAGTATTAAATATCTTAAATAATTAACATACTTAAATCTTATAACCACTCCATAAGGTGAGTAACAATACTGCCATCAATTACAGATAAGGAAAATGAAGCAGTAGGAAGTTAAGTAACTCACTCAAAGTCATGGTAAGTGTCAGAGATAGAATTTAAATGCAAATAGTCTGACCCTAGAACCAGCTTTCTTATTCATTACTCTACGCCATCTAAAAATAGTTATGCTTTTAGTAAATATCTATTTTTTACATTTGTTTTTTTAATCTGAGTAATTTGTTATAAACTTAGAAGATAGACATAAAATTCAAATCAGCCAAAAGAAAAAAAAAAAAAAAGAAAAAAAAAAAAGGAGGGTGATGGCATAATGCTTTCCATGGCTCTGAGCCAGAATAATGTTTCGGTTCCTTTTTATTATCCAACATTTTGAAATTCAGAACATCATTACAAGTTCACCATTCATCATTACAAGTTTTTCTGCTTGGGGTTTAAAATTAAGGTTTTATCTACGTGTCACAAAGCATTTTTGGGATTTTCCATTTTTCCATACTTTCTTTCCCTTAAAAATACCAAATGCTCATCTTGTGATAAGCATGATACTAGGAGTTGGGGTTAATATAAATGAATTGAGGGGAGCCTGGGTGGCTCAGTCGGTTGAGCATCCGACTTTGGCTCAGGTCATGATCTCATGGTCTGTGGGTTTGAGCCCCGCGTCGGGCTCTGTGCTGACAGATTAGAGCCTGGAGCCTGCTTCTGATCCTGTGTCTCCATCTCTCTCTGCCCCTCCCCTACTCTCACTTTGTCTCACTCTGTCTCTCAAAAATACATAAGTGTAAAAAAAAAATTAAAAAAAATAAATGAATTGATTCATGAAAGTAATAAATTCGTATGAATATGAATATGAATATACATATAAATATTTGCCAGGCAGTTTTCTAGGCATTTGGGATTTATTAGTGAACAAAATAAATTTAAAATAATCTCTGCCTGAGGATCATGATGGAGGAACTGGTCTAAAGGATCATGGATGACTTTCTTGAGAAATTAACCTGGATGCTAAAACCTACAAGCAGTAGCATACTAAGAATGGTGTGGGTGGGTGGGTGTGCACTTCCCTGATGGTGGGGAAATGCTTTATTACTTACATTATCTATGATTGTCAGAGCATGGTTTTAATAAAAGGTAGACCAACTAAAAAAAAAAGTCTCTTCCTTAGAGAAGTTTGAAATCTAGCAAATAGATCCTTTTCCTTTGAAAAGTTAGTTCACAGTCAAGAAGACACAAAAGGATACCACAAACTAATGTATAATGCAAGAGATATAATTTCCATATAAACAAAGAGAAGGAACTGACTAATTATGCCTCGGATAGCTTTGGAGGTATGGAAACAATATTTGAGCTGCGTCATGAGAGACAATTAAGCAGCAAACCCAAATGATTCAAACCCTGAAGATTTGCTACACACATTGACTGAGGTAATTGAGTGGCCTCCCTTCCAACTCCAGTCCTTAATTTTTGGTTAAAGGAATAACTTTGGTCCCATTCTCTAAAATCTGAGCCTGATATGGGACTCTTATGTGAATACTTTATTGGTGGAAATCTGTAAGGGGTGAGAAAGAGGACAGACCAAGATGCGGGTTCTGGAAAAGTCAAGTCTCAACCTGATCCCACAGAGAACTTTGAAGTACAAACTGCACCACCAATAGATGGTTTTGCCCAAAAACAAGGGCCCTGGAGTCTTGTGGGGCAGGCAACGCATCACTTTTCAGACACTTCTGGTTGAGGTAATTCACAATTCACATCCCCATTCCAGGGGCAGAAGTGGGCCATTGGCAGCCAACACCTCCGGTGGCTGGAAGATGGCAATGGGGACCTTGAGAGGGTACCAACAGCATCTGAGACAAAGAACGTAGGACATCTCATCTGCAAGGCATAGGTAGGGATGTAGTGAAAAGTATAAGTAGGGATGTAGTGAAAACTTGACTGACGAGCAAAGGGAGAGCCAATATTGTGAACTAATTTTTTTGCTATCTCTTTTTGCTTTGGTAGGCCATGTATAAAATCTGAAATAGATACTACTTTTTTTTACTTCATTCACTAAAAAAATCTTGAAATATGAATACAGATGATGCCTGACTTAATAATGATTTGGCTTACTATTTTTTGACTTTATAATGGTGTGAAGGCGATATGCATTCAGTAGAAACTGTAATTTGAAGTTTGATCTCTCCTTAGGCTAGCAGTATGTGGTACGATCCTCTCATGATGCTGGGCAGTGGCAGAGAGCTGAAGTTCCCAGTCAACCAGACGATCACAGAGGTGAACAACCGATACACCTGAGACAATTCTGCACCCATACAGTCATCTGTATTCATACAAGCATTCTGTTTGTCACTTTCAGGACAGCATCCAATAAATTACATGAGATATCCAACACTTTTATTATAAAATAGACTTTGCGTGAGATGATTTTTGCCCAACTACAGGCTAGTGTAAGTATTCTGAGCACGTTTTAGATAGGCAAGGCTAATTTATGATGTTCAGTAGGTTAGATGTATTACATGCATTTTTGACTTATGATTCTTTTTTTTTTTTTAATTTTTTAAACGTTTATTTATTATTGAGAGACAGAGAGACACAGAGCATGAGCAGGGGAGGGGCCGAGAGATGGAGAGACAGAATCTGAAGTAGGCTCCAGGCTCTGAGCTGTCAGCGCAGAGCCTGACGTGGGGCTCAAACCCACAAACCACGAGATCATGACCTGAGCCGAAGTTGGACTCTTAACTGACTGAGCCACCCAGGCGCCCCAACTTATGATACTTTCAAATTACAATGGGGTTTCGGGGATATAACCCCATTGTAAGTCGAGGAAGATCTGTAATATAAAATTAGCAAAATGGAAAAGGCAGTACTATTATTCAGGGCTCCTGATTTGAAGTTGGTTCTTGAAGATGAATATGACTTTTATTCTGATTAAAGGGAACCTCTTCCATTTTGAAATCAGAGTCCACAAATGTATCTTCTCAGTACAATTAAAGAGTCTTACTCCAGATATCATGCTCCCTTTTATTTTTCCAGTGAGAGTGTTTTAACATTTTTTAAATGCCTTTTGATCTTACCACTGGTTTTATCTATTGTCAGATTTTTCACATTAATGTTATCTTCCTAGCCTCTAAGACAATGGAGTTTATAAAGGCTAGAGACATGCAGCTAAGCCTTTCTCCCAGCTAGGATTCTCCTCACCTGGGCTACTGTGAAGTGAAAAGGGGGCAATGCAGAGTTGAACTCCTATTAGATGGCATTTTGAACTATTTAAAAAATTCCCCACAAAAAAAAGGGGAAAAACTTAATTTCTAGGCTGAACTGTTTCTGATCATCATTACTAGCAACACTCAATATCACAGCATCACTTTTCTATCCTTAATGTGACCTTTCTCCATATTTCTCAGTGTCCGAGGAGCCATGGATTGTTCATGCTGACTCCCAATCTTCCATTCCTCCTGTGGACTAACAGAAAGCTGTGTCTCACTAGATCTCCAGCTTCCACTGCCCATTTGGCACGTAGTTTAGCTGAGGGGAAGAATGAGGTGGTGAATTGCCTTGACTGTTATGCTAGAGTAAAACTCCTCCAATTTTGTTGTCACTTTTAACTTTTAAAAGTTGACTTATTCATTATGAGAATGGTAAGAAATGCTAACACTGTTTAATTTTATTCATTTATACCATCTTTTTCCAAAAATGATTTAGGGCAACTATGCAAGACACATAAATTGCAATTTTTAAAATCTTTCTGCATGTTTCTAATGGGGGCAGAAGCTAGAACACTAATTTTTGGTGGTTTGGCAGACATTTTCCTTTTTTTTAAATTTTTTAACTTTTTAAATTTACATCCAAGTTAGTTAGCATATAGTGCAACAATGATTTCAGGAGTAGATTCCTTAATGCCCTTTACCCATTTAGCCCATCCTCTTTACCACAACCCCTCCAGTTTAAGTCTCTTAGGTTGTGTCCCCTCCCTATTTTTATATTATTTTTGTTTCCCTTCCCTTACATTCATCTGTTTTGTCTCTTAAATTCCTCATATGAGTGAAGTCGTATGATTTTTGTCTTTCTCTGACTAATTTCACTCAGCATAATACCCTCTAGTTCC
Organism: Panthera onca; assembly: GCF_046562875.1. NCBI lineage: Eukaryota > Metazoa > Chordata > Mammalia > Carnivora > Felidae > Panthera > Panthera onca. The sequence goes on from NC_138347.1 coordinate 61,893,644, forward strand.
ATCCACGTAATTGCAAATGGCAAGATTTCATTCTTTTTGATTTGGCAGACATTTTCTACTGAGATTGTTTAAGAAGTTTTCAAGGCCAGTCAACTTGTATGTTCTTTGGCTTTTGTTTTAATTTTTTCAAAACAAAAATCTCTGGGTCATTTTTTTTTTCAGAAAAGAAAGAACGAAGGGAAGGAAGGAAGGAAGGAAACAGAGAGACCAAAAAAACACTGACTTTCATTTCAAACGTTAGAGATCCTAGATTCTTTCCTAACTTCTGTAACTGAGTTTATTATTTATTAACACATCTACTAAATTTAACTAAATTTATTATTATTTATTAATACATCACGTGTATCCTTATTTTCTGATCAGAGTCAGAGACTACAGGAATATTCTAGTGGAGAAGTCCTCTTAAGCAATTATCTGAGAAAGAAGTTTTGTTTTTTGTTTTTTGTTTTCCTTTGGGAAATGGTTCTTATCTTCCTGGGATAAGAATATTAAACTTGATGGGTCTTTTTTACCCAAATCTCACAGGTTGGATTTAAGTCTCAATGTACTTCATTCTGCATTTAAAATTTTATGAAGTCCTTTCAGATTTCTTGTTTCAACCTCCAAACAACCTGCCTGCAATAAGGTGGAATAATCACTATTCATGTTTTTATAGAATTTGTATAGATTTTATAGAAAGGAAAAATAACTTCTCTGAGATCATATGACTAATTGGTGGCAAAGTCAAGGCTAGAATACAAATCAGCTTGGTTCTAGGCCTAAACTTTTAAGAAAAGTAAACATGTGTATGTAGTTTCAGATATCATTGGGACCCCACCATCATGCTGCCTTTGAGTTTTCTCTTTGATTAAATTTTTGCTTGCTACTCTTTAAAATCCTCAAGTGAATAGTGTTAGAAGCAATAGAATTATCCTCTCTTTCGAAGGCTCAAAAAGCAAGAGGTGGGGGGCATAGGTAATATTTGCATCATTCTGCTGACATGAAAATGGTGTATCCTGGCTCAATGCTTTGAAAGAAATTTAAAATGTAAAACAAGATTTAAAAAGTGGCCAAAAGTGAAGGTCAAAATGTGGATCCCAGTGCCCACCAAAAGCCATGATCCAGGCTCCAGATTGACATCTGGCACACAGCTCCAGCGGAAGACCATGTAAGTGACAAAGGGATATGTGTGAGTTAGCTTCAGAATTTTTTTTGTTACTTTCCTTTGAGCCTTTGAGGTGATAACGTTTAATATTTAAGAAAAGTGAAAATAAAAAGGGAAAGCAAACACCCCAGCCTGGAGTGGTTGGTAGAGTAATTGTAGGCATGGCCCCAGGATGATAGCAGCTTCTATTTAATCAATGTTGACAAGGCTGGGGAGAGCTGGGCAGGTCCCAAGAGATAATGTTTTACTCGGAAATCCACTCAACCTAATTTCAGTAATGTAGGGCTGAGGAGGGGCCTGGACTGGAGCCAGTAAACAGGGCCATTAGAGCTCAGGGTAGGCAATAGCAGCTGGGAACACCGCCATCCCTCCAACAGCACTGCAGCCGAACTGCCCGACTGAGCACGCGAGCAGCCGCTGCTGCATATGCTCCTGGTATCTGCTCCCGACAGAATGTGCAGACGTGCTATTCTCACCCTTTCGAGGAAATGAATGGGATGCATCAAGTCAAGAGCTGCTTCTAGACTCTATTTCAGTAAGGATCAGAGAGCCAATTTGCATACATCTTTCAAGCACCACTGTGAAATCATACACCTGGGTCCCCTTACTGTTTTAAGGCTACCACCACACTATTTCAAATACATAAAGAAATGACTTCCATCTTTATTGCTGGTTTTTTTTTTTAATGTTTATTTATTTTAGGGAGAGAGAGTGGGAGGAGGAGCAGAAAGAGAGAGGGAGACAGAGGGTCTGAAGCGGGCTCTGCACTAAGAGCAAAGAGCCTGATACAGGGGCAAACTCATGAGATCATGACCTGAGCTGGAGTCAGATGGTCAACCACCTAAGCCACCCAGGTGCCCCTTTACTGCTGTTTTAATGTGGTCTTGATCTTCCTTAGGAATGATGGTTGTGGATTGAGAATGTGAAAGTTACCAGGGTTTTCCGTATTTAGAAACTTATTAAAGATACTCAACTTTACAAATCCAGGAGAAATTACACCCCTTTGGGCTGAGTGCTTCTTGTCCAGCTACCACTTTTTCCTTTACCACTCCTTCTCCAACAAACAATACACTGCCATATAAATGTGCTAGTGATTAACTGGTGTATAATTTCCAGGAAGGTAGGGATTCTTATCTTACTTGGTGTTTTCATTGCTATAGCACCACTGCTATATTTGAAACATGTAGAATGCACATAGGCTCAGGACCTTTCACTGAATAAATAAATGAATAAATGAGCAGCACACTTTTTCTTCCCTTTTTTAGTGTGTTTAACTCCAGAACATTAAGAATACATGACTTTACTTTCTATGGTGCTAACTTTCTTTTTAAGTTAACACAGAAATGATAAAATTCATGGAGACTTCTAATGAACATGGTCATTTCTAAGAGGTCTTTGGGTCTGAAAGAAGTAATGTTTTTGTCAAGGTTAAAATGCTAGTGCCAGAGAATTTTATAGGTCTTTACCAGAAGCTAACATCACCTGTTCAAAGTGACTATATATAGTTTTTGAGAATTTAAATATTTAATAATTATATATAATTATAAAACACTGCCCAATTTCATTAAAAAAAAATACTCCCCCCCCTCCCCCCTTAGACCAAACTACTAAAATGCATCATCAGTTTTTGGATTTGGGTGTTTGGTTTTTTTTATTTGTTTGGGAGGATACATTATGCCTCATAATAAAACTGGATTTGTGGGGCTGATTTCCCTTGGTGAAGACTGATTTGGGGGGGAGAAACCATTACTAGGTATTGAATAGTAATGACTGTTAATGAAAATACGTTCACTGGTCATCTGGTACATGCATAACCTATGATTCATTTAATCTTGCCTTTCTTGTAATGTCTTAATAATATTAGGTTTCCATGTTTAATATGAGCAAAATTGCTATTCAGAGCTAAACTGAAAAAGAAAAAGCACTTTCTACTCTTTAACTTGCTGACTTTCAACAATCACATTAATGACTTCAGCCTTTCCCCTTTTGCCAGTTCTGGGCCCATTTACTTGCACTCACTTGTTCTGTGTCACTTGGTCTGAAAATCTCATTCAGTCTTTAGCTTCCACTGCCTCTTCGCCTCTTCGTAAGCAATAACTGTCTCAGAGGGAGGTTGATCCTCTAGATGGGGAATGTGATTATTTACCCTAATTGGATCATGATAATTGGAGTGACCAGCTGGCCTCAGCCATTCATTTATCTCTGACACTCACCATGGTGATCAAAGTTTTTGCACAAAATACTAAAGATTACATATTAACTCATCTCTAGCATTTATAATTATGTAATTAGTGCCAGAGAGTGCCAAGACCAGATTTCATATTGTTCAAGACTAATCAAGATTCTTCCCTCCATTCTGAGCTGCTTGTATTAAGACCAGTTTTTGAACTGTGTGGGCTGCAGACCTAGGCACCTGTGGACCCCCTGCTCTGGTTCCCTCTCTGAGCCCACCCATCCTTCTTGGGCAAAGATAAGGGCAGGGAGAGGAATCTAAATTAGAAGCTGCCTAGATGTCTCTGTCCTAGTTTGAAATTCACTGCTGCCATTTACAAACAGTACAGACTTAGGTAAGTAACTTCATCTCACTAAGTACCTCAGCTTCCCCAACTGTAAAATGGACTGATTAAAGAGCTGTAAGGATTAAATGAAATGACACAAATACATGTAGAATTGTTGTGAGCTTATAGGAGGTGCTCAACTATGTTAGCTATAGCTAAACACTTTATACAAAGGGCCAGGAAAGTTGTCATTTGTGATTCTTTCCAGGGAGTGAGGTTGCTGAATAGAACAGGTAAGAAATTGTAGATATATAAGTTTATGGTCAACATCACTTATTAACTACAGTGACTTGTTTAGAATTGGCATTCGAGGGAGAAGGAACAAGTTAGCAATATCCAGAAGTTCTCTCTGGCATTCACGCTCAAATGGACCCATTTATACATAACTTGGATTCTGTTTCCAATAACTTCCCTTTGTCTAAGGTTAAAACTTTTCACAAACTTATACACAGTCTCCCTTCCAAGTGGATCTGGTTAGAGCAGGCATGTGCTTCATATTGTTGTTTGCTTGTTTCTGTTTTTGTGTATGCTTTAAAAAATATATCATTATGAGTTCTTGTTCTGCTTTTGTGGTTGGGGAAGATTCTTACTTTGTATTGTTTCCTTCCTCCATATTTTTCTCTCCATAATTTCCTGGTGGCCTATAAAAATGTAGCTGAATCCACTGACTTGACACATATTATTTCTACCAGCTAGTCATCCCTACATCTAACACAGAGATGACTCCTTTGTTCAGTATTCAGTAATATCAAGTAAATAAAAAACTAATCTTACCTCGTATAAAATATAATGTGTATATAATTATATGTATTCAGTTGAGTTCCAGCTAGTTGACTGACATGGTCCCTTTTGTAGTCAACTAATTGAACTTCATCAGTTTTAATCTTATGTTTTTTATTTTAAATTTTGGAGCCAACAGTTTGTTTTTAATCTCAGAAGTTTTTTAGATCACTAAAAGCCTGTGGGCCCTAGCTACCTGTTTCTAGTGCTGAATAAAACTGATTTGATCTTGACCCTCTCTGGTCGAGTTTGACCACCTGATGTAATGGGAAACTGAGACTAGTAGAAGTTCTAGGTTTTTGTTCTGGCTAGGTCATGAGAAAACTGTATGATTTAGGGAAACATCTGGACTTTTGCTTCTTCATCTATGAAGTGAGGATGTCTATCCATTCTTTCATTCAACAAATGTTTATTGAGGGCCTTCCCTGCACTAGGTTCTGTGCTAGACACAGGGGGTTCAAAGTTGAGCAAAAATGAAATTGCTGTTACCCTTAAAGAGTTGTGTCTGGTGACTGGATGTTCTTTGAGGCCTCTCTCCCTGCCATTCTATGATTATGGATTTCATTGTCTGTTAAAGGTATATTGTGAAAGACTTAAATGAGTCTTAAATGTTTTTTTCCACCTCTTCTCAATATCTAGAAAAATGTCTGGCACATTACAGGTGTTCAATAACAACTTATTGAACAAGTAAATGAATAAATAAGTATATTTCAAATATTTTGAAGCATTTAAAGGAAAGAATATATAGATATTGAAGCTCTCTTAACAGAGAGTGGACAGCAGCACTTCCTGCCAGAATAAAGAGATGGGTGCCATTTTCACTCTTTCCCCCAGGCCCAGGCAAAGGATGACAAGAGAAAGTACAGGCATTTGGGAGAATTTAACCTGATTCCACTCTGACAGAAGACAGAAAGTGTGGCTGCTTTTCAGAATTACCTGAATCTTTGTTCTTTTGTTTTTCCTTTTGGAATGTTCTTTCCTTTTCTATAAACAGACATTCTGCTTCCACCTTTTCTCTCAAGTTCCCCAACCTCCCTTAAATCTACCTCATAGCTCCCAAGTTTTTACTTCAGGTAGAAAGGCTTAAAGTCTTGTCTTGTTCCTACACCTGAAACTTCTATATGCTTCAGGCCAGTTTAAATTAATGTTCTGTTTTTTTTGCAGTTTGAAGAGGGCACTAAATTCATTGTTTCCTGGGTGATACGGATAGTAAACCACCTTGGGGATACCTGTAGTATCCAAAAGTTTGAGTAGAGCTAAGGAACTAAGTAAATTCTCTGAGCAAATTCCAGATTGCTATAAAAAACAAACAAACAAAAAACCAAAAACAAAAACAAAAAACTCACTGAAATAAACCTGAAAGCTTTCTTCTGGCAGAAAATTAGCTGATTCATTAGTTCACCAGAGTTCTATAATCCACAAGGGACAATGCTGGTACATAGAGTATTACAATGATCAGAACTGAGTTAGTTTTATACAAAAATTTTTCCTGAAAAATATGATTGGTATCCCAGTTCTTTAAGAGTAATAATGGTCGCTTAAGAAGGCTAGGCCCAATAAAATGGCTTTATGAGTAATAGTAGGTAGCCTTAGTATAATAATTACATTTGGAAAGTGACTGATAGTCAGCTACAAATTCCCAAAATAAATCAGACTTAAAAATTTTGGTCAAAAATTAGTCGTTGTAACATTAAAATGAACCATCATAGCTGCTACCTTATTTACCAGTCCAGCCTCATTTGATTCTAAAACTCAAATTTATTTTCAAGGAGATAAACATTTTCTGCTGCTGACAGATTTAAAAGAATATTATTAGATGGTTGTTCCAAAGAAAGAATTCCAAAAATATATTTCCAGCAGTTGTCTTATTTGTATGTAGATGTTGAACTTCATCTGAATATAAATATAGAGTTGACTGATTTGAAAGAAACATACACTTATGTGAACTGTTCTAGCGGTCTCCTAAAAGGCCTCGATTTCTTTAGTCTCAAAATCTCTCACTTCTTAGGATGCCTGTAAAGTTGATCCTAGGCTGGAATCTGGGAACTTGAATTTTGAGAAGGGTCTCACCATTTCCTAACTAAGAGTCTTTATTGTGCCTAAACACTTGTTGCAAACAACGTGGTTTATGCTGGACATCCATTTTCCTTCTGGGAGTCTGGAATTGGTACATGCTAGGCAGAGGGTGCCTACATGACCAGCCCCCAGTAAGAACTCTGGACTTGTGAGCTCAGATGAGCTTCCCTGTTGGCTGACATCTCATACATGTTGCAGTTTATTGCTGGAGGAATTAAGCACATTCTGTATGACTCCATAGGGAAAGGGCTCTTGGAAGTTTGTGCATGGTTTCCTCCAAACTTCACCCCATACAACTTTCCCTTTGATGATTTTGTTTTGTGTCCTTTCACTGTAGCAAATTATAGCCATGAATAGGACTATATACTGAGTCTTGTGTGTCTTTCTAGCAAATTATTGAAACCAGGGATAATCTGGGGGACACCAAACACAAGGAATTTAGGTTAGCAATATGGGTGATTTCAGGGCAAAGGAATTCTCTTTCCACTAGCTGGCATCTTAGTGAACCATCTGTCACATGAAATCAATTGACTGAGTTCTATCAGGAAACCAGGCAGAAAAGTTAGAAAATTTGCCTGCTTCCTGAGGAAGAAACTATCCTTTAAAAAGACACAGTCTTCCATGTTAAACAAAGCACACTGCCTTATGGATAAGTATATTCAGTTGGAATATTCTTGACTACAAGAAACTAAAAGCTACTATAATGGTTTAGTTTAAAGTTTATTTATCTCACATAACAAGAAAAAGTCTGAGGTAAAGTTATCTGAGACTGATAGGTCACTCAATGATAGTTTTTTCTCCTTTCTGCTCCACCATTCTTAGTGTATAGTCTTTGTCCTCATGGTCACAAGATAGCTGCTATACTATCAGGTATCGTTTGATGTCTCAGTTATCAGGAATAACAGAAAGTAAAGCAAAGACCTTCTCTGGGGTCCTCCTCAAGGAATTCTGTCTCTAATTGGCCATCACTGTGTTACACGGATACCTCTAGCTTCAAGGGGATCTGGAAACGCAATTATTTTACTTTCCAGCCTTTATGACACCACTAATAAGAGGTGAGAGAGTTGGAATGGCTGTTCAACGATCCACAGAAACTATCTGTCACAATCAGTTTGCCATGGATTGAAAAGAGATACAAGCTTGTTGTCAATTCCTTATTTGAAGAGCCTGTGTATGGATATCTTGATTGCAAGGCTGAGAGATTAAAGACTGTGGTAATTTCTGTTTAGTGGCTCCTTCCCCCAATATCACAGCTTTGTTCCTGAGCTCTTCCATACATGTCACTGAAGAGCCTCCTGGAGGTAAACCCTTCTGAACTTGGAAATTGTATTACTGAGATAACAATAATCTCTTTTTATCTTAAATCTCTTATGAAATGGTATGAAAAAGAGACATGCATTGCACTATCATATGAAGAGATGAGACAAAATACTAACCCCTTTCTCCCCTCCCCGCTCTTGTTTTCTTCCTCAGAAGCTGTAGATGAAACCAAACCTAAGGAAAGTGCCCGGCAGGATGAGGGTAAAGGAGAAGAACGTGAGGCGGACCAAGAACATGCCTGAACTTTAAGAAATGGCTTTCCACGTCCCCACTCTCCCCTCTCCTGAACCCTGTCTCTCCCCATCCCTCTTCTCAACTCCACTCTGAAGTTCCCCTTCCTGTCCTGCTCACGTCCGTGAGTCTGTCCTCTCCTACCCACTAGCCCTCTTTCTCTCTGTGTGGCAAACATTTAAAAAAAAAAAAAAAAGCAGGAAAGATCCCAAGTCAAACAGTGTGGCTTAAACATTTTTTGTTTCTTGGTGTTGTTATGGCGAGTTTTTGGTAACGATGATCCAATCATTTCGGGAAATTCTTGCACTGTATCCAAGTTTTTTGATCTGGTGCGTGTGGCCCTGTGGGAGTCCACTTTCCTCTCTATCTCTCTCTGTTCCAAGTGTGTGTGCAATGTTCCGTTCATCTGAGGAGTCCAAAATATCGAGTGAATTCAAAACCATTTTTCTTTTCCTCCTTTTAATGTGATGGAATGAACAAAAAGGAAAAAAATCAAAAACCCAGTTTGTTTTGAAAATAAATAAATAAATACATAAATAAAATAAAGCAAATGTGCCAATTAGCGTAACTTGCGGCTCTAAGGCTCCTTTTTCAATCTGAATATTAATAAATCATGAGAGTAATCAAACTCCAGTGGCTCTGTGTTTCTTTTCCTCATTAGTTGATTTGACATAGTGCCGTCTCACATTTCATCTCTCTGGCTTCCCAGTCTGACATCAGTGACCCTGATAAGGGAAAGAAGGATGAAGCCTAAGCCTCCAGTCAGGACCAATTGCTTTGGTCCTTGATGGGATTGTTGTGTGCTGTATTAGTTTGCTGAGGCATTATAGCGAAGTACCACAGCCTGGGTAGCTTAACCAACACACATTTATTTTCTCACAGTTTTGGAGGCCAGAAGTCCGAAATCAAGGTGTTGGCAGAGTGGGTTCCTTCTGAGGGCTGGGAGGGAAGGATCTGTTTCAGACCTCTCTCCTCAATGTGTAAATGACCACCTTCTCCCTGTGTCTCTTTACATCACCAGTGGATATCTCTATGTTCAAATTCCATCCCCTCCTCTGCCTTTTTTAAACACTTTATTTATTTATTTTGAAAGAGAGAAAGCACAAGTTGGGGAAAGGCAGAGAGAGGGAGAGAGAATCCTAAGCAGTTTCCTTGCTGTCAGCGCAGAGCCCGGTGTGGGGCTCAAGGTCACAAACTGAGATTGGTAAAGATTCCAATCTTACTGAGTTCGACCCCATAATGACCTCATCTTAACTTTATTAACTCTGTCAAAAGCCTATCTCTAAATAAGGTCACATATGCATTTGGGGAGGAGGGGAACAATTCAACTCATAACAGGCACTAAGACTTAAATCACTTCAGAATATTTTCATGACTCTGGAGAAGTATCCAATGGAAAGCTATTCTAGGTTTTGCTAAGTTAAATATTATAGAGACATACATAATTCCTAGAAACTGCTGGCTTTTTTTTATGTTTATTTATTCTTAGAGAGAGAGAGACAGACAGACAGAATATGAGTGGGGGAGGGACAGAGCAAGAGAGGGACACAGTATCTGAAACAGGCTCCAGACTCTGAGCTGTCAGTACAGAGCCTGATGCAGGACTTGAACTCATGAGCCATGAGATCATGACCTGAGCCAAAGTCGGATGCTTAACCTTAACTGACTGAGCCACCAGGCACCCTGTCCCTGGCTTTTGTTTTAATACATGTATTGATGCAGTACATTCTATCTTTTTCAGTTTTAATAAGTTAATATTTCTATTGGATGTATCTCCACACAAGTCAGCTATCAGATTCTTGATTATTCATAATCATTGTTCCTGCAATGGTGATACTATATTTTAAAAAGTTGTACATTAGCACCCATCCTTTTCAAATTTCCTTCTAATTCCATTTTCTAAGTACCCTGTATTAGAAGGTAAACAGCTCCCATGAGAAACAGCAATGTTCTTAAATCCTGAAGTGTCTGATTCTGTTCTTTTTTACTCTATATTTTCTAGATCAATCCTGGTGCAAATTCCTAACAAGTCATACTTTGCCCTGACCCTGAGTCCCCACCATAGACAAACATGGCCAGTGGACTCCCTTCAGCTTCTGACACTCATCTGCACATAGAATTCCCTAGCAAGGAAAAGAAAATTATGTCAAAGCCTTCATGATAATGAAGATCATGGAAATAAGTGATCTGAGGAGGAACAACTTATACCTTAGGAACTCTACTCGGCTCTGTGTGGAGCTGGTGCCTATTTAGTGTTTTGAAGAAAGCTGATGTCACATAGGCATGCATCCTTACTGAATCAAAGGGTCTTTCCTTGCCACTGATACTGAGTGAAACTTTTAATTGGGAGAAAAAACCACACAGAAAAGGGTCAGGAAGCATCATTAATATAACCAATTTAAAAGAGTTTTTTACTTCATTCTGAGTTGGTGTGATTTCCACAGAAGACTTTGGAGTAAGTATCCGGGACTTAACCATAATCCGATTAGGGTCTCAACAGGTGTGGGATATGATGTTGATAAAGGTCTTTCATGGGTTGGAGCCATATTGGCAGTATATTGTTTAGGCATTCTTTTACCTTAAAGTTTTTTTTGGTAGGATAAATGCTTTTACTTACCTCCCAAATCTATACCTCAAAATAACATCCTTGTAACTTAGCACAGAGGCAAACCATAGGAAATTCCTAAATACAGAGAAACAAACTGAGGGTTGCCAGAGGAGTGTTAAGTCGGGGGATGGGCTAAATGGGTGATGGGCACTAAGGAGGGCACTTGTTGGGATAAGCACTAGGTGTTATATTTAAGGGATAAATCACTAAATTCTACTCAAAAGATTCTTATACTATGTTAACTAACTTGGATTTAAATAAAAGTAAAACAAAAATTAAAAAATCACTTCTTTTTCAAATGATAATTCTAAACTTCTTCCACTGAATTCATAGTCACACTGAAAACAATAGCATTGTAAGTCTATATTAATATACACTGTTTAGTGGTCTTCCTGGTCAAAGTTGGGATTCTGGTTTTTTTACATGTGAATACATGTTTGTTTTTTTTAATTTTTTTTTTTTACATTTTATTTATTTTTGATAGAAAGATACAGAACACAAGTGGGGGAGGGGCAGACAGAGACGGAGACACAGAATCCAAAGCAGTTTCCAGGCTCTGAGCTGTCAGCACAGAGCCCGACATGGGGCTCGAACTCACAAATCAAGAGATCATGACCTGAGCCGAAGTTGGACACTTAACCAACTGAGCCACCCAGGTGCCCCTGTGAATATCTGTTTTTATTTGCTTTGTAAACTCTTGGCTCCTTAATAGAATTTTTAAGGTGGAGAAGGACACATCAGAGAAGCTCATAATAATCCTAAAAGACATCTAAGGCTAATTGCAGCTTCACATTGATACAAAACAATGTGATTCTAACTTATACATAACACACACAAAGTCAATGTGATACTAGGAAGTATAGACCATTCAAGATATGGAAATAAATAGATTCTAAATTCTGTGCAGAAAGCAACATAATTTGTTGATTCTAAAATATCTACATCTGGGGGAGCCTGGGTGGCTCAGTCAGTTAAGCAGATGACTCTTGATTTCAGCTCAGGTCATGATCTCAAGGTTCATGAGTTTGAGTCCTGTGATGAGCTCCATGCTGAGAGTATGGAGTGTGTTTGACATTTTCTCCCTCTCCCTCTCTCTATGCCCTTCCCTGACTCTCTCTCTCTCTCAAAAATAAATAGTATATTAAAAAAAAAAAGAGCAGAAATCTTTAAAACATCTACATCTGGAGTACTTTAATAAAAATTAAAACTAAGGTGGTCTTTCTCTTTCCACCATCTTGGAGCCTGTGGATGCCTTTTGGGAACAGGACCCCTAAAATGACAAATATGTTTGGAAGGCTGTGGTCCAAGGCCACTTTTGTTGGCCATAAGCAGGGTCTCTGGAACCAGAGGGAGTGCACACAGTTCTTCTTAAAATTGAAGGTGTTTATGCTGTAGATGAAACTGAATTCTGTCTAGGCAGGAGATGTGCCTATGTGTACAAAGCAAGGAACAACACAGTGACTCCTGGTAGCAAACTGAACAAAACCAGAGTAATCTGGGGAAAAGTAACTCATGCTCATGGAAACAGTGGCATGGTTCATGCCAAATTCCAAAGCAAGCTTCCTGCTAAAGCCATCGGCCACAGAACCTGTGAAATGCTGTATCCCTCAAGGATTTAAACTTACTGAAAAGTAAATAAGTAAAGGTGTAGATTTGTTGTATTTCTTGTATTTTTGTTAAAAAAAAAAAATTAAAACTACATTGAGGACAAGTAAAAAAGGCCTCAACACCAACAGGTGAATCTTTCAAATGGTAATAAAATAATATTCTGGGCACTATTCCTGATATTCTATTGATAGCAAAACTATGGCCATGTCTGCATGAAGTAGTCTTTTGGGTCTAAAATGTTCAGTCATGACATAATACAATTCCTATCATTCTGCTCACACTCTGCTCATCCTTCAATCTTTTCCACCATCATCCATCCAGTGACTCAGTTCAGAAACTTGGAAAGTAGGCTGATTTCTCTTTCCTCATAAAACATTTAATTATAAGCAAACATGCTAATGTGGATTCCAGAAGAAAATTAAGATAAACTTGTGCCTGCTGCTCTGACCAAACCTTCACTTCCCTTGGTCAGTTTGAGGGGTGCTATGGGTCTTTCACAGAGGCACCTGCCCATATTCAGCTCATAGAGAGATCAGGGAGGGATTATCAAACTCTCCTTCTCAACTCCTCAGGAAAAAGGCACAGTGAAGCTCTCAGAAATGCATTATTTCCAACATCAGTCAGCCCCAGAAAATCCAGTTCTGCAGTTGGCAGGGAAGCCTGAGAAATAGGAAAATCAAATTAATGAGTGATTTCCATAGAGCATTACTGAGATCACCACAAATCCCATTAACTTTTTTTTAACCTTTCCATACATTGTCTGTTGTCATGGAAACACAGCTTCTGCTAAGCTGCCTATAAAAATAATTTAACGATTGGTGACCCTTCCAGCTAAATGTTAGCTAATAAGCATTAGAAATGTGGGCTTGCTTTATTTAACAACAACTCACCTAACTTTTTTCGTAGGGGATTAAAACTCATGCCTGCCTATCATGTAGGTAAGGCTGGCATCCACACCCACTACCTCTTTCAGTCACATATTTACTCCTGTGTAATTGCAATTTTGTCCTGTTTTCCTGGAAACAAATTTGTAGTCATCAGGAAGGAGGGCAAGGTTATAGCTATGAGATGACGAGTTAGTAAATGCTCTTGGAGAATTCTATTAAAGTGGCAAACACATGTTAAATGTACATTTTCCAGAAGACTGGCTACTTGATTTGGTTTTTTTTTACAGGTATGTGTTATTGGTAATTACAGCATATTTAGTGTTTCCGAGATGGCACCAAACCAAGAAAAACGTCTCTGGTTAACATCTTATCGCATGTGATCAGGCTATGAAAGCACATAGGGTTGTCAAAAGAATCTTAAAATAATTTTATTGTTTAATTGCCCAAATAATATGGGTTCATTGTAGAGAGGTAAACAATATAAATAAGAAAAGGAAGATAAAAATAATCCACAATTTGCTACCCACAATTGAACATTTTAACATTTAGAGATACAGTTTTATATAGTTTGTCTGCTTGTTTATCTGCCTTCTTCTCTTCCTAAAGGCCATCTGCTTATCTATTTATCTACATCTGTATCAATATATAGGTAGATATTTAAAATGGGCTCATGCTGAATATATTTTGTAAACTGTTCCACACAAGACAGACATTTTCATACAGACTGCTAAATTATAGACAGAAGACTTTAAATTTGCTTTCCTGGGGGGTGCCAGGGTGGTTCAATCGGTTAAGCATTCAACTCTTGGTTTTGGCTCATGTCATGATCTCATGGTCGGTGAGTTCGAGCCCCACATCAGGCTCTGCGCTGACAGTGTGGAGCCTACTTGGGATTCTTTCTCTTTCCCTCTCTCTGCCCCTTCCGCATACTCTCTCTCAAAATAAATAAATAAACTTAAAGAAAAAATAAAACTTCTTCCCTGTGCCTTAGTGAAGCCTGAGGTAAAGGGGAAAGTGTGCAATTTTATGCATACATACTTACTTAAACATTATCCTACATCCTGAACCAAGTGGGAAGGTTAATGAAAGGTCTAGACATGAGTCTATAGAAAGCCCCACGTTCGTTGCCCAACCTGTTGGCACACCATTGTCACCCATCATAAACCTGCCTGTTGGTGGCCATGGGTTTCTTTGCCTTGTTGGGTCAGGGAATGGAGGCTGATTGAAAAGGACTGATGTTATTGTGCAGTAATGCAGAGTCACAGACATGCAGACAGAAACCTGTCTTTATTTGAAATTTTGATATTTTGATTATCACAGATATTTTTGCATTAACTTTGATTTTGCAAGTACTGCATTATTATTTATCTCAGGGTGCCTGGGTGGCTCAGTTAGGCATCTGACTCTTGATTTTGGCTCACAGGTCATGACCTCACAGTTTGTGAGGTGTGCACGTTGGGCTCTGCACAGACAGCTTGGAGCCTGCTTGGGATTTTCTCTCTCTCACTTCCTCTCTGCCCCTCTCCCACTTGCGCTTTGTCTCTTTCTCTCAAAAATAAATAAATAAACTTTAAAAAAATATGTCGTTTGTCTCAATTACTGATTTTTTTTGATGTGACCTTAAATTTCACCCTTGAGGCGAGCACCCACCCTAATCCTGTCCTTGAGACTCCCAAAGAGAATGCTAGAATTGTTGTTTTCGAGACAGACATTTTCTGATGACTGGCAAAACTGTCACTATCTGGGCTCTTAGTGATACCCAGGGACTATAAGGCTTGAGAGCATGTGGGCCCATGAGGACTTCAGAATTAAATGTCTAATATTCCTAGGAAGTTAATAGAATTACGATAAGATGTTTCCCTGCTTTCAAGAGAAGGTAGAGATGGTGAAACATGTGGATATAGACAATAGGGAGTGGTTCAAAACTGGTCCGTGCTGTGGCAAACTGAAAGATTCATGCCCTACCTAGACACTCTGGAAATAAACTGAAGAGTAAAGGAGAATAACACTGGCCTGTCAAATCAAACCACCAATTTGTGATGCCCCCTGGGCTTTCACTACTCCTCACGGCTATGTTTGCCTGGGAAGCCTACAGCCCTGAAACTACTTTGGTCACTTCAAAACTCATGTTCGTGAAAAAGCTGATCAACCAGGGCCTCTTATAACCTGGAGCTAATGGTTACTAAGTGCTATGAGAACCAAGCATTCATTTAATTCATCATGAGTGCAAATTTATGTTTAAACTATAGATAAGATGAATATTTCATTTTATACTTGGGGTAAAAAAGAAGGTATCTTTCTTGCATCGAATTTTATAAGCAAAAGAGGTAGAATTATGTTTTCTAAAAATTTCTTTTCCAACATGTTGGGAAAAGAAGATGCAGGGTGGAAACAAAAGGAGACATTTTGTGTCCAACTGTCTTTGTTTTCTACCCTCTATAG
This sequence comes from Panthera onca, assembly GCF_046562875.1. Classification (NCBI taxonomy): domain Eukaryota; kingdom Metazoa; phylum Chordata; class Mammalia; order Carnivora; family Felidae; genus Panthera; species Panthera onca. Next base: position 61,909,298 of record NC_138347.1, read on the forward strand.
CCCTCCTCCGCCACCTTTAGTAAGTAGAGGCAGGGAAGAGCCTGGAGACCTTGGGATGTTTCATCAACAAGGGGAAATGCCAAGCGGCAGCCAGAGGGAGGCAGTGCCTGTGTGCTGACCTCAGCAGTGGCAAGAGTCATCTCCCCACCCCCACAGGGTAGGCAGCCTCTGTCTTTGCATGGGAGGTCACTGACATTGCTCCCCTTGCTGACTTTCTGACCTCCTACCGGCCTAGGCCTATGAATCCTGCCTCCTTCCCACTCCTCTTGCCAGTGTAGCGCGCCCAGTCTTCTTAGATGACTCCTGCTAGACTGTAAAACCACTTAGGCGAGCGAGTTTTGTCCTACTGTTTCGTGCTCTGGTTACCTGAGTGTTTGAAAATAGCAAGTGGATATCAAATAACGCTTCAAGAATGCACGAATGGATGAAGGAAATGAATGATGGACTTTGATTCTTGACTGTCAGTGTCTACCTCCTTTTCCCTTCCTTTGGCTTTGTAAACTACCCACGGGAGCTCCAAGTTACAACTCAGGCTCCTATCCAAGAAGAGGGAGAATTCAGCACTCTCACATATCATACCTGGTGATGAACTTGGGGCAGCAATGGCTTTGTGACTCTCACAGGTTGTGATTCAGTCACTAAATGATGGCTAAGAGATTCCAGCAATGGCCTCCTCATTATCCCTGCTTGCTCACACCTGACGGCATCTTGGCCCTCGGTTACTTCATTGTCTCCTTTGCATGTGCCGTTCCCTCTGCTTGGAATGCTCTTCTCCTAGATACCTCCGTGGCTTTTTCAGGTCTTTTCTCAAACAGCATCTTCTCACCAAAGCCTTGCATGCCCAGCTGACTCAGTATTTTCTATCACAACAGCAAGTGAATGAATCCCTCTCAAAGCTGCAACCACAAATTTTACTTAAGTCTTTTATTTGCTCCTTAAATTTAGCACATACTTTTTGACCTTCTCACTTTTAAAAACTGGTTTCTCCTAACTATAGCATTCATCCATGAGCTACTTTCTCACAACGTTACTTAGCAGTGGACATGTGTTCACTGCATCTTTTCACAGTCCACTGGTAATAGACTACCTCTTTCTTGTGTTGACTCTATGCCATTTAATTTGAATACAGCTGACTCTGAATCTTTTCTCTTCTCAACAGAGACTAGATGTAGGAACCAGGCCTGGCCAGTCAGCCCAATACATGTCCTGGCTTTGGCAATTAGCTTAGGCACCAGCAAGTGACTAAATCAGGTCCTTCCCTGGAATTTTCTTCTATAATGGCTGTTTGCTCACCATCTGGAAAGAGCCTGCCCAAGAAACGGCAAGAGACAGAGTCCTGGTAACATTGTCTGGTCACCTAGTTCCAGCAATGCTTGAAACAAGTACTGTTCTTGGACTTTTCAATTCTCTGTTTGAATTTGTATTTCTGCCATGTGCAACTTAAAAGACTCCTGATATATCATCCCCTCCATGCTTGCCCCAGCCCCAGTAACCTCCTACACATAAGTAAGCCCCTGGGTGATGCTTCCACCCTACTGGTCCTGGTTTTTGGCCCCTGGACATTTTCACAACATGTGTGGCATACATTTTCACAACATGTGTGGCATAAGCATGGCGATTTGTTATCCACTGTATATAGCATATCCCTTTGCCCACATGTTGATCGCATATTTTCAAGATTTAATGCCTAAACTAAAAATACTGAGAGATAACACCATTATGTCTACGGAGGAGGAAAACATGAGGTTGGAAGGTTGGAAGTGGGGTTGTGGGTTGTGATGCCAATAACACTTTTCCCATCCCCAAACTCTGAGTGAAAGTCATAAAGCATGTTATATGCTTACAAGAAAAGGTTATTGAGTGTGATCTAATCTTGGAATCATAGGTGTCTCTTTCAAATATCAAACCTTAATTTATATCAGAACAGCATATGGTATGAAAGTAATTATACATCTTAATGAACATGAATCCTTTGCAATTGGCAAACTATGTTGAACAAATATTTAAAAATATTTACTCTGGTTATATTACTGTTATGCTACAATAGAGTGGGTATTGAATGAAATAAAAATTAGTATAGTTTTGTTACCTAGGGTAGAAAACACTGCATATGTGTTAGTATGTATGTATGTATGTATATACACACAGACATATAATATGAATGTGTGTATATATATACATGTATATGATAATTTGATAAGATGCAGAAAGTGGGACAAGAAATAAAAAATTGAAAACAAAAGTAAAACAAAAACAGGAAACTCACCTTAACAGCTATAACATAGAATCAATTGTCACTACTGTCTATCTTGGAACTCTTCTGAAGATATTAGGAAATAAAAAAGAGCTCATTTTGCCAAAGTATCACCTAAAACAGGGATGATTAGCCAGCACCCTGGAAGGGGCTTTATTATATATATTTTTAAGTTTATTCATTTATTTTGAGAGAGAGAGAGAGCATGCATGAATGAGGGAGGGGAAGAGAGAGAGAGAGAGAGAGAGAGAATGAGAGAGAGGGAGAAAGAATCCGGAGCAGGGTCCACACCATCAGCGCAGAGCCCGATGTAGGGCCTGAACCATGAACCGTGAGATCATGACCTGAGCTGAAACCAAGAGTTGGACTCTTAACTGACTGAGACACCCGGGCACCCCTATTCTATTTTTGAACAAAGTCAAGTTTCTTTCTTTTTCCCCTTTGCTTACCTTCTCTTCAAATAGTCTTTGTGAGGCTCAAGTTGGAGTTACTACATCATGTTGTGTATTATTAAGCAAGTCCTCATCTGCTACTTTAAAGCTGTTACCAGGGCAATTCACATGGGATGATTTCTTCTATTTATCCATGCTCAGTCTTTGTTTTCTGACTATTCCACAGAAGCCTCGAAGCTACCCTGGGTTCAAGTCATTATCAGTTGATTACACAGAAATGTATTAAACACTTGTGCCCTAAGCACAGGAGATAACACAAGAAATAAGAAGCCATCCAGATAATTAAAGGGTGCCAACATAAAACAAGAGTAGTGCATTGTTGTGATGGCTGCTGTATAGGAATGTTTCTGTGAGAACCAGGTGGAGGTATACTCGAACTGTGCAGAGAATAGGGAAGGCTTCCTGGAGGAGGGGGAGAAATTAGAGACACTTAGTCTTTAGTAACGTGAAAGTTTGTTGGGTGAAGAAGTAGGAGAAAGAAATCCCACACAGAGAGACATTTACAGACCTAAACATACAAGAGAGCTGGAAATGGCAAAAAGTCTGCATATCTATAGAGTGCAAAGGGATGCACGGTTTTTGTACACATAAAAGGCTTGGAAAAGCGTTGGAGATAGTTGTAAAGAGTTTAGAAAACTAACTAAGGAGTTTGGACTCTTGTATAAATTATAGTATATAAGCACTCAACCACTAGAATTCGTCTGGGATAGAATTGAATGGGTTTGTAAACTTAGATGAAAAATACAATAAATCTTTATTTTTACTGATTATCATGTAAAACACAGTGTCTCCTTCTGTCTTAGTTGGCTTGGATTGTTATAACAAAATACCATGGACTGTGTGGCTTCAAAAACAACATTTATTTCTCTTAGGTCTGGAGGTTGAGAAGTCCCAGATGAGAGCAGATTATTTGATTCTTAGTGAAGGCTCTCTTCCTTGCTTTAGATGGCCACCTTCTTGCTGTATCCTCACCTGGCAGTGAGAGAAGGCACTCTGCTGTCTCTTCCTCTTCTTATGAGGGCACTGATCCTATCATGGGGTCCACCTTCATGACCACATCCAAATCTACTTGCTTCTCAACCCCCACCCCTCTTAACACCATAATGTTGAGGGTTAGGGCTTCAGCATAAGAATTTTGGAAGGAGACAAGGATTCAGTTATAACACCTTCAGTTATGAAGGTAGCTAGCAAAACATTATATTATTATTTTCAGACAGTATTCTGAGAAGGATAATGGATGTATATGTTTAGTCAGCTGTCAAAGGATCTAGGGAACAAAAAAGGTTAAGAACCTTATATTACAGAAATTTTAGAGACTGGATTTGTGATTTAAAAATAAACTGCCCATAATGCAGAGTACAAAGAAGTTGTAAAGGTGAAGATTGGTCAGGAGGCTAAAGTTACTGTTTAGATGGGAGATGAAGGGGAATAAGCAGAAACACTGGAAAAAGGGGTTGAGGAGAAGGGAGCTGTGGGAAGAAGGGAGGAGAAGATGAGGCAGCAGAAACAGCAAGTTCAAGCCCAGTGGGTAAGAGCTGGCTGTGTTCCAGCCAACTGGAAATGAGTGGCTGGGAGGTGGCAAGTAAGGGAAAGTGGGACAGTTTGAGACTGTCAAGTAGAAGGGCCACGTCATTAAGTCACTGTAGCCTTGATAAGGAGATTGTACCATCTGTACAATGTGAAGCCATTTAAGAACTTTAAGCAAGGGAGTCAATGTATTTGATATATCTTATAAAAAGGGAACTCTGATTTTCTGCAAAGTCAGGATAGAGGGCAAAAATAGAAGTGGGAGACCAATGAGAGATGATGGTGGCTGGGACAGGAGAAATGGTGGTGAAGGAGGGGAGAGATTTAATATGGTATAGTGGTTAATTTAATTTGTTAACTTGGCTGGGCCATGGTGTCTGGATAATTGATCAAACGTTACGGTTTCTGTGAGGATATTTTTGGATCAGATTAACACATAAATTGGAAGACTTTGAATAAAGCAGATCAATTTGAATAACAAGGTTGGGTTTCATCCAAACACTTGAAGGTCTAAAAGCATAAACCATCCCCAAGTAAGAGCGAATTCTCCAGTAGACCGACTGGACTCAAACTGGAAAATTGGCTCTTCCTTGTTCTCCAGCCTGATGGCTGTCAGACTCAAACTAGAATACTGGCCATTTGGAGTCTCCAGGCTCCCAGCCCATCCTGCAGATTTTGGACTGGTCAGCCTCCACAATCATGCGAGTCAATTCTTTATAATCAATCTCTTCCTATGTACATACCCTATTGGTTCTACTTCTCTGGAGAACAGTGACTAATATATAAGATATGTTTAAGTGTTGATTCAACAAAACTTACTGACAGACTAGCTGGAGAGTGAGGAAAAGGAAGATATAAAATATATTTCTCAAACTTTTGTCATGAACAACTGGGCATACAATGATACCATTTAATTCATTTTCTCGGAAAGCAAAGAGTGAGGGAGGAGCAGGTTTGAAAGTAAATGAGTTTAGCTTGCATTGGTTAATTTTGAGATGCCTATGATACATTTAATTGGAGATGTCAAGTAGGAAGATGCATTTACGAGTCTCCAACACAAAAGAAAGAGCTAGGCTGGTGGTATTAAAGTTAAATATTATAGAGACTATTTCTGAGAGAGAGAAGAGAGAGAAAGGCTGAGGATCAAGCCTCAGGACACTCACAGGAACCAATAAAGGAAACTAAGAGGCAGCAACCAGAAAGGCAGGGGAAAGACCATAAAAGTGTAAAATTCTTGAGAAAGAAAAGTGTTTCAAGAAGGAAATAGGAATCAACTTTATTAACTATAAAATCAATTTTATTTATTTATTTAGAGAATCTTAAGCAGACTCTATGCCCAGCATGGAGCCCTACTCAGGGCTCCATCTTACAACTGTGAGATCATGACCTGAGCCGAAATTGAGAGTCAGATGCTTAACTGACTGAGCCACCGAGGTGCCCCTAAAATCAATTTTATTGATGTATACTATACATGTAATTAAATGAACATATTTTAACTGTGCTGTTCAATAGGCTCTGGAAAATGCATACGTTTGTGTAACCCTCATCACAAGGTATAGAACATTTCCATTATTCCCCAAAAGATTCATTTTTTGTATTTTCCCAGTCTAGTTCCAACCTTACCCCAACTCTCCACCACCAATGAATCTTCCTTCTATCACTACATATTTGATCTTTTCTAGATTTTCATATAAACTGCATTGCATGGTGTCTGGCTTCTTTCAAGAAGCATCTTTTAAAAATTCATCTACATTGTTTAATGTACCAAATGTACCAGTAGTTCAGGCTTTTCTGTTGCTGACTATTATTCCACTGTATGGATACAGTATAATTTGTTTATCCACTCACCTGTTATTGGACATTTGGGTTATTTCCTATTTGAGGCTATTATGAATTAAATTGCTATTAACATTTATGTGCATATCTTTGTGTTAACATATGTTTTTATTTCTTTTGAGCAAATAACTAAGAGTAAGATGGCTGGGTCACATAGTAAGTGGATATTTCATTTCTTAAGAAGCTGCTGACCTGTTTTCTAAAGTGGTTACACCATTTTTCATTCTAATCAGCAACACAGCAGAGTTCCATTTGTTCCCTCACCAGCACCAGGTGTTGTCAGTTTTTGTAATTTTAGCCATTTTAGTGGATATGTAGAGGTATCTTATTGTGCTTTTAATTTGCCTTTCACAGATTATTAATGATTAAAATTCCAGCAAGCTTTTTTCTTTTTTGGAAAAATTGGCAAGCTGATTTTAAAATTTATTGGAAAGGCAAAGGACCTAAAACAGGCAATGTATTTTTGAGAAAGAACTAGCTTGTACTATTTGATTTTAAAATTCACTATAAAGCTACAGTAACAAAGGCAGTATGGTGTTGCCACATCTCAAAGGAAAAGAATAGAGAGTTTAGAAATACACCCATGGTTATATATTCAATAGAGTTTTGATAAAAAGCCAAGGTCATTCAATGCAGAAAAGATAGTTGTTTCAAAAAAGGGCACTAGACCAATGGATATCTATATAGAATAAAATAAACCTCAACTCTTACATCCAATTATATACAAAATTTAATTCAGACTGCATCATAGACTTAAATGTAAAAACTAAAACTATAATATGCCTAAAAATATAGGAGAAAATCTTTGTAATCATAGGATAGGTAAAGATTTCTTATATAAGATAAAAGCATGATTTATAAAAGAAAAAAATCAATAAATGAATGCCAACAAAACATTTGATCTTTGAAAGACAATATAAAGAAAATGAATACACATGTTACATATTGTGAAACAGTTTATATATATATATATATATATATATATATATATTTCATATGTATACACTTTTACTGAGTTGTAAGAATTCTTTGATATATTCTGGACATACACAAATATAATCTGATAAAAGACTGTATCCAGAATATATGAAAAAATTCTTACAACTCAACAGTAAGAATATATATATGTATATATACATATATATGTAATATTATATATAATATATATGTGATTCAATTAAACATTGGCCAAAAGATTTGAACAGGCATTTCACACAAATGGCTAATAAAATAGTTATAAACAATTGCTCCTTTTAGAAAAAAAATAATAAAATTCACTTTACCATATTAAGTATATACATCATTGAAAATGAATCTTATTTTAGAAATATTAACATATGAAAAAATCCACATTTTAAGATTCAGGAAACATATACTATGTTCCTGCCAAATTCTCTACCTCCAGAGTATTACTGTCCTACTACTCAAGGATCCCCAATCCTCAGTTTCTCCATAAATCTTTTAAAAATAAGAGAGGACCTTTTTTCCTCACTAGCTATGTGGATTCAGAATCAATAATATTCCTCCCCTTAAGACTTTTCCAAATCTCATATTGGAGAATCTTCCAAACATCTCCAACATAATTTAGAGGCCATCTTTCAGTGTTATTATAACTACTTTATAGTCAGTTAAAATGAAATTGCTTAGAAAATTTAAATAAGTATAATGCTACCTGCAGAATGTCACCTCCCTGCACATCTTTGGCCTCCTGCTGGCTAAATCTTAACATAGTAAGCCCTTTTTGAAGAGATTTTCAAGTCATACAAAGTACTAGCAAACTAAACAATGCATCATTGACACATTTCCAGATCATTTCTAATTGTTTGTTTAGTCCATATTTCATCATAAGTAAAAGAAAGAATCGCTGGATTTTCTGTTGATGATAAAATTTATAATGCTGACCCCTGGGAAAAAGAAAAGAAGATGTTCTGATTTGGTATAACCAGGTAAAATAGTTAAGAGACTGAGTAGTACAGGGGTGCCTTGGTGGCTCAGTCGGTTAAGCGTCTGACTTCAGCTCAGGTCATGGTCTCACAGTTTGAGAATTCAAGCCCCATGTCAGGATCTGTGCTAACAGCTCAGAGCCTGGAGCCTGCTTCAGATTCTGTATCTCTCTCTCTCTCTCTTTCTCTGCCCCCCGCCCCCAGCTCATGCTCTGCTCTCTCTCTCTTTCTCAAAAATAAATAAAAAACATTTAAAAAAAAGAGAGGCTGAGTAGAACATAAATCCAGTGTCTTCAAAATATATATTAATATTCTTTACTTATTCTTTCTCCATCTCTTCTATATTAAGTTGGCTCATTTAACAAATGAAAATGGAATTTTCTTAAAAAACAGAAAATTCTTCTCTTACACTTTTGTAAGGAGCTAAAAGAGGGAAACATCTGCAGGGAAAATCTGAAGTAGGGTTCCCTTTACTATTATTCCAGCTTTAGCTTACACCTTCAGAAACAATCACATTTCACTCTTCCTTCTTCCTTTGCCAGCACCAGGCAGAGCTAAACTGGCACTTGCTGAAGCTGGGTGAGAAAAACGGCTTTGCCCTGTTCCCACGACATTGACTTCAGATTTGCTGACAGTGGAGAAACATGTTTATTTCAGCAACGTAAGCAGATAGGAGATCTGTGATTACACCAGGAAACGTTCCTGTCCTCCAGACAGCCACCCTCTTGGAGATTTGGTTATTTAGTGCACTCTTTGGAAATAACACAAGGAAGAATTTGTCAGAAGTTGGTGATAGATTGCCAATGGGATGGAAAGGGTGAAAAAGAGAGGGAAATGGAGGGTGGCTGTAGGGTTATGAATCTGACAATTTAGAAGGATGCTGGTGGCAAGGAAGACAGATGGAAATGTGTGATCATGGGGACATTTGACGTTAGATAAACAACTTGGCTGTTTGCCTCTTTAAGCCCCATTTATTACTACTTAGACTGAATTGATTTCTGCATGGCAAATATTGACTCATCTTTCAAAAGCCCCAGCTAAAATGTCACCTCCGTGGAGAAGCCTTTCAGATACTCCCCAGGCATTTAGTTGCCTCTCCAGGGTGCACAGAATACACACTGAACACACTGTTCATGCTGTTATATTTCCCATGCTGTAATTTGCTGCTTATACATTTTCTCTCTCTGACCAATGAGTTGGCATGCCATGGTAAAAGAGCACTGCTTTTGGAACAGACAGATCTGGTTCCAATTCCAGCTCTGTCACCATAACATAGGGACCTTGGAGATGATCGGGTTTCATGTAACATGGGGACACTGGCAATTTTGTAGAATTGTAATGAGGATTAAATACATCCCTGAGCTTGGCACAAGGGTGACAATTCATGCTCTTTTTTTCTCTTTCTTTATTTCATCAAGGCCATGTGATCCTTGAAAGCAGGAATTGGGTTCTTGGGATCCCTGGTTCCTAGCATAATATAGGTGTTCAATAAGTGTTTCTTGAATGAATGAATTAGTCTACTATTTATGTCCCTTAGCTCCATGAGGTCACCTTTTCTTATAGTCACTCTGCAGTTTTTATTTGTCCATCTTCTTTACTCCACTGTGAGCTACTCAAAGGCAGCAGACCATTAATACCCAGTACCACCAGAACACTCCTGCTGTTCATCAACTCCCTAGGACTCTATGGATTGTACTTCTTATGGCTGTGTGTGTATCATACGACTATCTCTAGTTATTGAGTTGTAAACAGTAGTGACCTCCTGGCAGAAGCATGTGTGTGCCCATGTGAGATTCTCAAATTCTTTCTTTCTGTCTTTGCAACTGGGAGTACTAAAGAAGGTATTTGACCACTTCCTTGTGTCCCTGAGTGACTATAAGAGCAGATATCCCATCCTCCACACATTAGGGGGACAAGTTAAATAACTAAGGATACACCTTAGTTGATTTCAGTCACTGAGATTTGAGGGATGTTCATTACTGCAGCCTAATCTCACCTATCCTGACTGATGCAGATACCAAAGTACAGAATGTCCAGCATTATATTCAGTAAAAGGCAATTATCAGGGGGTATGTTCAGTAAGCTAATTTTAGAGTATTTTAAGAAGGATTTACAAGAAGCATTTTAGAAGTATTCCATCATTAACATCATATCATCCCATGTAATGACTGAAAGAGGGATATTATTCCTACTTTATGGATTGGGCAATTGAAATTAGGAATTGTTATTCATGAAAACTTCAGCAAATCATGCAAACAGTTTCAGAGTCAGGAGTAGAATCCATGGTCTTTGTCTTCGATAGATGACCTTTGACAAAACCTCACATGAAATATTGGAAATGTAAAATTCACATTGCTAAAACCGTTACTGTCAAGAAGCCTACAATTTTGCTGGGAGTGAGACTTGAAATAGTTGTAAAACAGTTTAAATTCTAAATTACAGATATAAGTGGGTCAGCTATAGAAGATAAAAAATAGGTGAGATTAATTTTCAGTAGAATAGCTGGGGGGAGTCATCACAAAAAAGATGAGATATGAGATCAAGTATGTGGCATTTTATTTGAATTTTCTCTAGTTTCATACCAGAAAATTGTGTCTTGTGCCAAGCAATTGGTTAATTCTTACACTTCGGGACTCAATTCACCCACCACCACCTTCGAGAGGTCTTTCTTGATTTCCCCACCCCCCCCCCCCCCCACTCCCGCGGCCATCCGCTTATAGGCGTCCTCCCACATGTGTCTTGCTATGGAGTTTAACTTCTATGTTAGACATCCACTGCATTATATTCACCCATTTAGTTGTCTACCCAATTAGTTGCCTATTTAATGCAAATTCAGTTGTCTATTAGACTCTAAGACACTAAGGGCAGGGACCACTAAAATGTTTTTTGCATTGCCAGCTTCTAATACTGAGACTGACTATTAAGTAGTCATGCAATAATGTTTATACTGTGGACTGTGTTTGTGCCCCCCTCTCCCCACCACAAAAAAATTCACATATTGAAATACTAACCCTTATGTTATGGAATTAGGAGGTAGGGCCTTCGGGAGTTGGTTAGGTCATGATGGTAGAGCCCTTATGAATGGGATCAGCGCTATTACAAAAAAGGCCCCGCAGAGCTCCCCTGCCACATGAGGACACAGCAAGAAGTCAACAGTCTTAAACCTGAAAGAGCATCTTCTCCAGAATCTTATACTGCTGGTGCCTTGACCTTGAACTTACAGCCTCCAGAACTGTGAGAAACAAATTTCTGTTGTTCATAAGCCACCCAGGCTATGGTATTCTGGTATAGAAAACTGAACAGAGACAGTTTGTGAGCAGAAACTGCAGTATTTTTCAATGACTCAGAGAAAATTCTGTAATCTTTAGGAGGATGCTTTACTGATGAACTGATTCCAAAACATCTTGGTCAGTGTCTCCACCATCTCTGCCCTCAGGGAGTTTACACAGAGCTCATCACTGGGAAAATAGTTCCCGTTCCTCCTACTCTAGCAATGCCAGAGTTCAAGAGATACCTGCTTGGGCTCTGAGTTGATAGTGGCAAATATGGAAGGTTGGACAATTCAAAAGTGATTTTTATATTGTGCGGATGTAGCTAAAGAAAGGGAACGAAAAGAGGCATATTTTCCTGCCAGACTAGAAAGCAGAAGGTATTGCCTTACTGACTTAACTGATCTTGACAGCACAGGGGCCATTAAGGAAGGCTTTCTAGCCTGTTGCATGCCTGTGTGGGCTTAAAAGCCTTGTTCCCCCAGGGCCATTAGACAGAGGACTGAGTCTGCTGCGTCTGTCAGGCAGATGGGCTGCTTGCCCTGGAAATGCCAGAACCAGCTGCTGACCCGACCGACGGGTAGAGGCCTTGCACAGCTGTGGTCTGGTGAGAAGCTGGAAGAAGATAGTTTCCAGGCATGTAAGAAAAGAATGCGGAGGAGGAATACATAAAAAAAGGAACATTTCCTAGGCAAGTAATCTGTGCTCTGAGATTTATGTGTTTTGCCGCACTTGATTCTCATCACACTATTCTAATGTGGGCACTGTATCATTAGCTCCCCGATCCTGAATTTCTTCATCTTGACATGTAGGTAAAGTACCTTCCAGAGTAATGCAGCCAGTCCCTATGAGAAACCAGATTCCAACTGGGACTCTTGGACTGGGAAGACTTGTGTTTAGCCATTGTGCTATTTGGCCTCCCATGCCCTTTTGTGGCGATAGGCACAAAAATGTTGGAGGTTTGAAAAGAACTGGCTGAGGGAGAAGGCTGGAGAGGAAATGGAGTTTTTATCATGGTGAGAAGCATTTTATTTTATATCTGCCTGTTTTGCTCTGGCATTGCCTCAGCAGCTCTGAGCATTTCATTATTCAGTCTCTTTCCCCATTTACGGAAGAGTGTACGAGGTTTAATGGAGTCCCTTGGCTTTTCCCTTTGAAATATTCATGGGCCTTTAGCAGTTTCTTCCATGCTCACCTTCTCCTCAATTAGGGAAGAGACGTTGAGGAGACAAGGAGAGGAAGAGAGTCTGGAAGACATGGGCGGGTATGGTGGGTACGGCGGGTGCTTACTCCCAGCTTCAGGAGGGGAGAGGAAGTGCTCATCTCCCAGGAAGCATGCCTGTTCTCCCCAGATCTGAAAGAAAGGAAGTGTAGAAACAACCTATTCTGGGACACGGGATTTGACTGTGTCATTTCTCTGCCTGTGTCTGCTGTCTCCACTAGATAAGAGTTTTCCAAGGCTCAAAAGAACATTGAGAAACCGCCTCCGTGGAACGACTTGGTGAAGGGTGGCAAACAAGAATAAAGCATGAACTGACTTCACACTTCTCACAATAGCACCTTCACCTGTGGCCTCAGGGCTCCTGCTCAACCATCACACCCACGCACCCAGATCCCTTCTCTGCTTCTATCCATCTGCCCCTCTCAGTCACAGAAGTGATATAGCAATCACATAGGAGCATATCAGGGCCACCAATGATCTTTAAAAAAAAAGGTTTATTTATTTATTTTGAGAGAAAGAGAGCACAATCAGGGGAGGAGCAGAGAGAGAAGGGGAGAGAGACAGAATCCCAAGTAGGCTCTGCGCTGTCAGCACAGACCCTGATTCGGGGCTCAAACTAGCCAGTGGTGAGATCATGATCTGAGCCAAAATCAAGAGTTGGCACTTAACTGACTGAGCCACCCAGGTGCCCTGGTACCTCAATGGTTTTAATCCTGGTTTATGAAAGTGGAAACAGAAAAAAAAAGATAGATAGCTAGATCTATATTGATACAAAGATTGATTTATAACGCTTTTAGTTAACAACTACTGCCTCTCTACCAAACCCGACTCCCTTTTTAGACCAAAGGCTACCCCCCTTAATAGGTATCCTTTACAAAGTATCTATTATGTGCCAGGTACCATAACAGTCTTGAGACTGTCAAGTACATACAACCCCCTTTAGAGAGAAGGAGATGGAGGCTGAGAGAAATCAAATAATTTTAAGCCTCTCCTGGAAGAGCTGAGATTTGAACCCTAATCTCATTCCAAAGCCCAAGCTCTTTTTATTTTTCTGCCCCTTTGCTAAAGGTGGTTTCAGAGTTCCAGTGCTTAATATCACTTTTTAAAAAAATAAACCAAAAAAAGTGTATTGCAAGCAGAACATAGATACTCTGATATTAAGCTTGGAGAATCCACAAATAGCCCCCAATTACATGAGTACATTAAAAATAAATTAAAAGCATAAATTAGGTAAAAACTATAATAATTGCTCACTGTAAGCTTATATAAATATCATGTAATCAGACTATAAATCATATGATATGGGAGAATTTCTGTGGGAAGGAAAGGAACTGAAACCGGATTTATGTGCACAAAGGGAAATCTACATAAAATGTAAAGTTGCAGTACTAGGAAAGATAGAAAAACAATATCTAGTAAAAAAAAAACTAGATTATTTGTTTTTTTAATTGTTTTTTTTAGTTTACTTTTTAGAGAGAGAGATAGAGAGTGCATGCAAGCATGCACACATGTGCACTGGAGAGGGGCAGGAGAGAGGGAGAGAGAGAATCCCAAGCAGGCTCTGCTCTGTCAGCATAGAGCCTGACATGGGGCTCGAACCCATGAACCGTGAGATCATGCCCTGAGCCAAAACCAAGAGCCGGATGCTCAACTGACTGAGCCACCCAGGTGTCCATAAATTATTAATCCTGTTTCTTTAGGTCCTAAAAATTATACTCCTTTTCCCTAGGAATTCTTCCATTTAATATAATCTATAGTCAGATTATATGATACTAATATAACATTTCTTTCTACTTACTGAATGTATATTTATTAAGGAATGATAATATTTGTTAAGTACCTAGGGCACTCATTTCAGTCTTTTATGTGTATTGCCAAATTTAATCCTCATAATGATATAATGATATGAAATAGACATTACTTGTGTCGCCATTTAGAGATGAATACACAGAGGCACAGAGATGTTATGTAACTTGCCTGAAGTCCTCAGCATGTGGCAGATACGAAAAACAAACTCAGGAAGTCCATGCTCAGATGCCAGTCTCCGATCTCCTGTCCTACACTTCTCGCCTAAGTGTCAGGCACTGAACTAGGCCACAGGACGACAAAGGGAAACACAGCTCTTTTTTAAGGCTCGCACGCTCTCATAGGTGATAAATCCTGCCACCAGGCCTCTCACCTATGACCTCTGACCCAAGCCCCCCAAATATCCAGTCAGTGCTCTGTTGATATGTCAGTGAAAGCAGACCCAGAAGCCCAGGAAAAAAATAAGTTCACTCCCCAATAAGAAGCTAACACGGAGTTGCTACAAAATTGTGTAAGAGATGTCAAATAAGTACAAAAGAACATTAAATTATCTTACTCCATTCTCCTGTAACGTATCTCCCAAGGTAGAAAAGTAAAAATTGACATTAGGCCTAAAAATGAGCTGTGATTTTATCTGAGAAACCATTTTGTTCGCTTGCCCTGATATGCTGAAAAGGCAGTTCTACTTGGCCACATAAAAATAGAGCTTTCCCCTGTCTGTCCTGTAAGGAGGGGGTAGAGCTCCTGCTTTAACCACTGAGATAAGAGAGGCAGAGATGAGAAATAGCACAGCAGGTTAAATGGGGCTGGTGCAGGGCCAGAAGCATAGTTCTTGTCCCTCATTGCTATGCATTCCATTCCCTTTATACAAGTTAACTTTTCTTGCAGAGCTTTTAAAACACAAAACGATATTACATAATCATCCCAGCTGGGATAGAGGTTTGATAGTTTTCCTTGCAACCTCAATTAACTAGATCACCAGGCAATTTCTCCCCAAAGGTCAAATGAATATAATCCTCCAGTTTCCCATTGCTGAGGCCTGAGATGGAGCTGAATGTAAGTGCCAGCCATCGCTGCATCAACTGCATATGCCCCACTGTGTCAGAATCTGATAAAATAAATCAGGATTAGGGTTCAAAAGAGAGCCGTGAAATCTAAATGAAACAGAATCTTGAATGCCACCACTTCTTTCATAAAATACCTCCATCTCACAATATCAGCACATTTGTACTTTAATCCAGTATGCCTGCCAAACTGGTAATGATCTCATCTTCTGCTGCTCTTTTAAGTTAAAATATTTATCTGCAAATTGTACCTGAAACCTGTCCCTACACATCATTAGCAATTGTTTTATCATCCCCTGGGATCCCTATGGTCCCTTGTTTTCAGCAAAACTTGGCTAATACTACACATTTCATCAGATTATTGTGACAATTTTATGAAATACCATATGTAATAATGATAAAGAAATAGATGCCTGGATTTGTTCTGTCTGTTGCAAAAATGGCTGCAGTTCTTGACCTCTCTTCGTGTCCATGTTCTTTGTAAAATGACTTTAGAACTGCTTCTTATAAGAGGTAGAGTCTATTTTCCAATCTGGGCATCTGGACTGGCCTTGTACTTGCTTTGGCTAACAGAATATGAGAAAAGAGATGGTATGTCTTGTAGGCTTCTGCTTTCTCTATTGCTCTGTCTCTGGGCCATGAGAAAACCTGGGCCAGCCTCATAGAGAGACATGAGGGAAACATGGAGAAGACCCAAGGCTGTCCCAAACCGAGTAACAGAAAGCCAGCCCCCAACACTTGACAGACTCCAGCCAACTTCAGCAAAGCCAATACTCAGATCATCACAGATGCATGAGTGAGGCCAGTTGTGACCAGAAGAAGCATCCCTACACTTGTGAACAACAATAAATGGCTGCTGTTTCAAGCCATTATGTTTTCAGGTAATTTGCTATGAAGCAAGAACTTAACAATATATTAAGCCTTACCTAGATTCTCTGGATCAGAAAACCCAGGAATGGAGCTCAGGCCTCTGTAAATTTATAATATCCCAACCCCAAACCTGTCATGTTGGTTAAAAAATGCACATTTCTAGGAGCTATCCCAGGCAAGAATCAGAAATTAGGGATAAAGGAACCTGGAATTGGCCTATTTAACAAGCTCATCAAATGATTTTTTTTTTTTTAATTCTTAATGTTTATTTATTTTTGAGAGAGAGAGACAGAGTATGAGAGGGAGAGGGGCGGAGACAGAGCGAGACATAGAATCCGAAGGAGGCTCCAGGCTCTGAGCTGTGAGCACAGAGCCCAATGCAGGGCTCAAACTCACAAATGGTGAGATCATGACCTGAGCCAGCCAGGCGCCCCTCAAATGATTCTTAATTACTAGTAGCCAAAGCCCTAAGGCAGCCCTTTCATCTTGGAAGTACATACCACACTTTGAGTGGACTCATCTCTAGCTAGGGTCATGGAACTTAGAGTTTCAAACTTAAAAACATGGTCCCTTTTAATTGAGTTTGGAAGAAAAAACTTTACAGCTAAAACTATGCCATAGTTCACAAACCTATGTCTTTACATAAAAAAAATTGATGAATCCAATTTGGCAAGCTTGAGTAACAGTGTTGGAAGGCCCTGGTTCTGAAGCGTGGTTGCACATTACATCATTTGGGTGGCCTTAAAAACTATTGAGCTTGAGTCCAAACTCCAGAAATTCTCATGTAATTGGCATATGGAATGGCCTGGGCACATCATATTTTAAAAACATCCCCAGATGCTTTTAATGTGCAGCCAAGTTTGAGAACCACAACTCATAATTTTGCTATGCAGTACAATTTCCAGTTAAATGAGAAAAAAATATAAAAATAAATCAAACGAAATTGGTGTATATGATGTGGTCATTAAGATTCCCTGTGATGGTCCAAATGGCCTACTCTTCAGGAAGCCTGTAGCTCAGCTGACATCATTTATTAGCAGCCTGCCTTTATCCTAATACAGATTTAGATTGGAAAGGATCATGGGACACAGAAATCCGGGCAGATCCTTCTTACATTACAAACACATTAAATTCTCCCTCCAGGTTGGATGATTTGGTGTTTGGATATTCTACACATATTTTTTAAAAACATGCACTTATCCTGGAAGTAGTTTTCACAGTACAGGTGCTTCACATTAAGCTTACGGTTCAATAACTGGAGCACATATTTGATGACAAACCTTTGATTGAACAAAGAGCAACCTTGCCATAGCCTTGAATGGTTTTAGCCAGGGTTGACAATGGCCCAACTTTACAAACATCATGATGAGTAGAAGCCTTGATCAAAGTGTCAACACTGTCACTGGTACAGTATGTTGATGTAATGCACTGGCCTTTACTACCCCCTTTTCTTATTACTTGAAATCCAGTTAATTCCTCAACAAAAGCAAGGATAGGAAAAGAAGGAACATGGCACAAAAGTTGATGCTTAAAAATTTTGCCTATTCATTGGCTCTTAACTAAGCAGTTTTAAAGCTATGATTTTAATTACTCAATCAAGCACAGTCTGAAGCAGCTCTTCTTCTACTGGACTGGCTCTTTCCTGCTGAGTCCTGATTGTGAAATCAGAATCTAAAGATATCAATGCTCATAATTGCCTTATCTGTGATGATTATGATAATATCACCTTCAACAAATACAAAAACAATTATTGAGCACTTACAATGTTCTAGGAACTATGCTAAGTTCTTGATAAGCATCAGCTTCTTTAATTCTTCCAATTGCCTTGTAAGGCTGGAGATATTATTATCCGTATTTTATACATGAACATACTAAAAGCACAGAAAAGTTTGATAATCTCCATAAGGCCCTTCAACAAATAAGTAAATAAATGCACTGGAGTCTGGATTGGATCTTTTGCTGATGAATTCATTAACCACTAGACTATATTTCTGTGTGTAGCATGCAATGTTCTATAAGGGCACTTAACCGAATCAATGTACATAGAGTTGGGTAGAAACCTAGAGATATTTCCAAACCCTCTGTTTTATTTTATGGATGACAAAATAAAATCCCCAGGAAGATGAAGTGCTTTGTTCCAGGTCATTGTACAAGTTTCTGGCAGCAATAAATTAAGGGCCACAATTCCTCAGGAAATGTACATCTAGCTCCACATTTCCATAAAGAGCTCAAATCTTGAATTATTATCCATAAAACCCAAATTCAGGAATGTTTTCATGTTCCAACACATATGCAAAATGATTACCTCAGTGCCTGGTACACAGGCAGTACTCAAAAAATATTAGTATCTCCCTTGGCATTTTTATTGAGATGCTTTTTTCTCTTTATTAATTATTTAGAAGAATAAAAAAATATATTTGCTCTCTACCATGCACCCTCTTAACACCCTATCTATTTTGGCTTCTCCTGATTATGTCTCACCTCCAAAAAGATCATTTCAGTGATATTGCCTTCCTGGTCTGTACATCCTCCCTAGGCATCTTCCTCTTTTTCTATTGCTTCATCTATTTCCTGTGTGCCAATGAGTTCAAAAACTGTAACTTGAGGTTAGATAACTGCCTAATATATGCCTAAATGTCATCCTTGCTGATGATTAGGGACAATATGAATTAACACAGAATACTTGAGGGGATGGTGATGGTGACAGATATTTGTTTGGGACAACTAAAGTTCCCATCCAGTTGTCTGAAATGGATCACCTGTTCTCCATGACATTTATCAGCAAAAGCAGAATAATTCTAATCTGCAGAGATGTCTAGTGGGTAGGCCTGCCCTGCTTGCAGGTTGCGTCCAGAACTCACCATTTCACATATTTATCTCATGATAAGATATAAAAGATATAAAATATCTTTTAAGATATTTAAGATATAAAATAAGATATAAAATATCTTTTAAGATATAAAAGTTTCTTTTTTTTCTTCATTTTTTTCTTAGGCACAACTATATATTATTTATACATATGTGGAAGCGTGTGCATATTAACATGCATATCTGTATACACACATATACATTTATATGCATATGCAAGCATATATAAATACATATATACAAACCTATGTATTTCCCCCTCCCTTTCTCTTAGTATGGTTGAAAGGGAGTGGGGTGGTAGGCGGAAGAAGCCATAGCACTCACACATTTATTTGTAGCATGAAAATATTCATCGGACCTCCTACACACTCTCCAGGAGTGAAATGTTCATCAAAATGTTCACAGATTGTGCCATGCTGCCATGAAATCATACTAATGTGCCCAGAATTGTCCCAATTACCAGGTATTCATATGCTTCCCACAGTTCTTTCTACAGGGGCATGTCATTGACTTAGGCATGTTGTTTCTGTCCGCTTGCCTTCCACAGACACAGAGCCAACCAGAAGCCAAATCATGTGAGCAGTTATCCAGAGAAGTGGTAATCAGGCGGAAGGATGCATTTTCCTGGTGAAGGCTGGAGTAAACTCCCACCTGCTGCCATAGTGCCTTAGTTCACAGAGATGGAAATGGCCACTTGTGGGTGGCATCTAGTACCTATCTTATAAAGGTATGATTTCTCAGTTAGGTTTTCATTTTCACTCTGTGGTGACACACATTCCTAAATTCAATTTCCTATAGGCATAAGATACATTACCTTTGTTTTACCATACTCTGGATATGGAAACACATACAGAGAAGGGAGACATGTTTTATTTCTACTTACTACCTCAGTTTATCAACCAGCTATCCCACCCTAAAATAGAATTGTCTTAATATTAGTATTATTTCAAATTCCCCCTGAATATGGATCATTACCTATATAATTGAGTGCTTAATTAGCACTATTATTTCGTAAAATTGAGAAAACTCCACGTATAAATTCTATAATTAAAGATCTCCGTGAATTAGCATTTGTTATATGTATATAATTAAAACTTATCCCTTCATCAGGTTTTCAATTTTTACATATAAAATTTTACATTAATTTTAAAAGCTTGAAATCAGTGTAGCATAGTAGAAAGGGTATGAATCATGCACGGCCTGGATATTAAGCTTCTTTCCCATTCAGGAGCTGTGTGACCTTGGCCAAGTTACTTTCCAACTTTTAGCTTTATTCCCGTCTGTAAATTGGTAAGAACAATGCCTACATCTCAGGTTGTTTCTAAGATTACCTTAAACGTCTCTCAGAGGTTAGTTCAGAGCCTAAAGTTAGTTCACTTTCCCCAGGACATGGGAGAAAGGGTAAAGGGAATCCTCACTGTGTTGTGCACAAATAGACGTTAGAGGCAGACACGGACAGCTGAGGGACAGAGATGGCTTTTGTGCCCATGCGCCAGGACCTCTGCCAGTAACAGTAAGAGTCATTTGCTTCATCCTCAATTCTTCATGTCCTCGCAGCACTCAGAATCTCTCCTTTGCTAATCTCTGGAGCTCTCACGTGGGCTGACCCCTTCATCACGGTACCTGGCTAATTTCTATGAATGGCTCTGGATGGTGGTGCAGAACCACCTCTTTACTTTTTCTCCATCTCCCACACCAGGAGGATGTGATGATACAGGGAAACACAATTGGTAAGAAACTCTTCAAAACAGTGGTGTTGTTTTCTTACAAAAGAATTTTGTTAATGTGGACACTTTGGAAGTAAACATGCTCTTAGACTATAGCAAGAACAGGGGGACCGGGAGTCACCTCAGGTTTTGCTCTTGTCAGGTAGAGTTGGAGGGTGATTTACATGGGAGCAAGATGGAAGAAGTGTAAAGAGCTCAGCTTATGGCTTAGCTCATCTCTCCTTCTTGTCCACAGGGCACAAAAACAGTAGATTCTTCAAAGAGTTAGAAGGACCAGACAAGGAAAATCTGCAAAGGAAAGTCTTCAAAAAGGATTTGGCATAGTAACGGGCTGTACAAAGCTGATTGTCCCTGGTTTAAAATATCCTCGTGGCACAAGGCTTTTTATTCTGGATAAAGTGGGCTCTAGAGAAGCTGATGTATGATTCACCCACCCTGACAGATTGGAGCTGATGACGATACCCTGAAGTAAACCAGAAAAGATTAAAAGATGGGAAAAGGTGAGGCCACTGTTAATTCACTGCAGGGGCTTAGGGAGAGGATGGAAGGGGCCAAGGTCTCAGTGAATTCTTTTTCTCACGGTAACCACTGGTGTTCACATTGAGCCCCAAGAGCGAGAAGCAGACAGATCAGAAAAGTGATTTCTCATCCCACTCTATTCAGCATTAATGGCATAAAATCCCATTAGTGCACTCTAGGGGTTCATTTCAAAAACAGACAATGGCCTCTGAATCAGCCTGCCATGCATAATCATCTGGCAATAGGGAAATTACACAATCAAAAATTTAGCGAGAGACCATGAAAGGCAGCTATGTGAGGTCATGCCCACTCCTTCCTCTTTTGTGCAGAGGAGAGGAATCATTTTTAAGGCCAGCAAGACAGAGTTCTTTTTCCCAGCCCTAGCTGAAATCTCATGATCAGGCCAGCAAAGGTACCCTATACTCTTTCGGAAGAGAAAGTAAGAAGAAGGAGTCTTATAATTATATGTTTTAAATTAATATGTGAAAATAAATTTTCCCACCTTAGACATTCCTATGTTCCCTACCAGTTTTTTAAGGAAACTCACTCTCATTCCCTTTTATTATGATCCAGTCTGGGAGGACTACCCTTTGTCCCTATCTTTGGCCTGTACTCTCCCCTGAGCTCCAGATCGGCTTTTCCACTAGTTTGTCAGACTTTATCACATGGATTTCCTGCAAAGGCAAATCTGGTATCAAAATAGCATCATCATGCTTCTCATTCTTTATTTTCAGACATGTTTGTTGCTACATTTATACAGTTCCTTTCTGTTCTTAACATGCATCCATACACATTATCTTGGTTCCCACAACTAGGGTGTAACAAATTCTGTCAGGATTCTCTCAAATCCTTCTCTCTGTTTCTATTTTCACTGCCATCAGCCAGCTTAAAATCTTATTGTGCCAAGCTAAGGTTATTGCCATCTTTACTCTGGTCTTTGTCTCTTCAGTCATTCCCTTCTTCAGTTTCTCCTGCTGCTGGAGTAATTGTATAATAGCAATTCTTTGTTTAATTCTCTTTGCTTAAACGGCTTAAAGGATAGTTTAAATAAGTGCATTAAATTATTTGCCATATAAGAATAAAAACCCTTCAGTCTAGCATTTAAGGCCTTCATTGAGAAAGAACAACTTACTTTTTTTTCTTTTTTAACTTTAATTTTGTTCACCATTTCCTACCTGCTTCTATACTCCCTTCTGTAAAAGGTCTTTAAAGAGTTCACTGTGCCAGATCTTCCTGATTAGCCCTGCGGTCCCACCCATCTGACCACAGATTATTGAACAAGGGGTGGACCACTGACTCAGCTGGACCAATCACATCTTCTGTTTAAGGAATTTGGATTTGGTAACCAACAGCTCAGTTGGTTACCTAATATTACCGGGCTTGGATGGTAATGTTGACCAAGGCTGTGTGGCTATCATTTCACCTCAGCTCTACAGGGCCCATGGGTGCTGAGCATTGGACAACAGGAGCACTCTGCACAGAGGAGCAGAGAGAAGCAGGCAAATGGAACCAATGTGCAGAAAAGTGCTTTAGGCACAGCCGGATCAGCCTTCTTGCCAGGCCTGAAATACATCCTGCCATTTCTCGCACCATCTGTCAGAAAGGCCCTAGACTTTGATTTTCTCAACATTCTTCAGCATTCACTTCAATGCCATTTCTTTTATCCTCGCTTTTATAACCACCCTCCTCCCAAAGATAAAACAACTTTCAGCAATTCTGTGATCTGAAAGTGCCAACAGAATTTCAGGAATTGACTTCTGATCTATTGGATCTTTTCATACATTGTTCAGGAGAGAAAAATGAGTATAATCCTGTTTTGTTTCAGAAGAAGAAGGAAAATCCTCTTTCACTTACACTGAGGGACAAACCAACTTACATTAAGAGACTTTGGGGCCGTTGAGCAAAATCTTCTGTCTTCAGTCCCCAATCGCTGATGCCTTGCCTGTACCCACTGTCTCTAGACCAGAATTTTAATGAGGTAATTCCATGATCTCACTTCAGTGGTATTAAAGGTCTGGTGAGAGTACACTTTCCCAAATACAACCTCCCAGGGTTGACTGGAAGGAGCCACACGGTTCCCTCACCTCTCCAGTTATGCAGCCCAAACTGGCTACTTCTGATTGTCGACTCACACTTCACACCTCACACTGAATTTGCTGTCCACTGTCACCTTAAGGTTTCTTTCATTATTATCATTGTTACATGTGCTCCTGATCATTGACTATATGGTGCTTTGGATATTTCCCCCAGATAATTTAGTTAGCATTCATTCAAACTGAAACTCATTTTCCTCCTATTTTCACGGATCTTGTTTCATACTGTACAATGATTTCTTTGTATTTTTCTTTATACCTTTTCTCTTGTGTGTTAGAGAAGCCTACTGAATTATGTGCATAAAGGTTTTGGCCCTAGCTTTGCCCTGACAGATCTGCAGTTATAATCTGAACCAGTTTGAAACTGATTGTTGTAATTTCTCCTTTACTGGGGGACTCCACTGAAGAAATTTTTTTAAATTAATTAATTAATTAATTAATTTAAATTTACATCCAAGTTAGTTAGCATATAGTGCAATAATGATTTCAGGAGTAGATTCCAGTGATTCATCCCCTATGTTAACACCCACCATTCATCCCAACAAGTGTCTTCCTTAATGCCCCTTACCCATTTAGGCCATCCCTCCACCCACAGTCCCTCCAGAAACCCTCAGTTTGTTCTCTATATTTAAAAGTCTCTTATGTTTTGTCCCCCTCCTTGTTTTTATATTATTTTTTCTTCCCTTTCCATATGTTCATCTATTTTGTATCTTAAATTCCTCATATGAGTGAAGTCATATGATATTTGTCTTTCTCTGACTGGCTAATTTTGCTTAGCATAATACCTTCTAGTTCCATCCACGTAGTTGCAAATGGCAAGATTTCACTCTTTTTGATTGCCGAGTAATATTCCATTGTATATATATACCACATCTTCTTTATCCATTCATCCATCGGTGGACATTTGGGCTCTTTCTATACTTTGGCTATTGTTGATAGTGCTGCTATAAACATTGGGGTGCATGTGTCCCTTGAAAACAGCACAACTCTATCCATTGGTAAAATACCTAGTAGTGCAATTGCTGCGTTGTTGGGTAGTTCTATTTTTATTTTGTTGAGGAACCTCCATACCCTTTTCCAAAATGGCTGCACCAGTTTGCATCAGCACCAGCAGTGCAAAAGAGATCCTCTTTCTCCACATCCTCGCCAACATCTGTTGTTGCCTGAGTTGTTAATTTTAGCCATTCTGACTGGTGTGAGGTGGTATCTCATTGTGATTTTAATTTGTATTTCCCTGATGATGAGTGATGTTGAGCATTTTTTTCCTGTGTCGGTTGGCCATCTGGAAGTCTTCTTTGGAGAAGTGTCTATTCATGTCTTTTGCCTGTTTCTTCACTGGATTATTTGTTTTTGGGTGTTGAGTTTGTTAAGTTCTTTATAGATTTTGGATACTAACCCTTTATCTGATATGTCATTTACAAATATCTTCTCCCATTCCATCAGCTGCCTTTTAGTTTTGCTGAGTACACTGAAGAAATCTTATTTGATAGCTAAAATTATTCTAAGATTCATGATGTTTAGAACTTACTTTTAAAGATTTCTTTTTATCTTTCTTTTCCAGCTAAGTCTTTAATTCTATAAAAATCCTATTAAAGATTTCCAATACGATTCTACCACATGTTCTGTTTGGGGGTTGTTCCTGACCCTCACAGATCCTGACTTTTGCCAATCAGAGTTGATATGTCTTTCCTAAATACTTCTCTTTGATTCTCTGGACTTGAGAACCTACCTTTCTAGCCCTGTGGTACCCTTGTTTCTATCGAAGCTCCCCTTTCTGCTTCTTCCTAGTCATCCTGTTTCTGAAACTTCCCATACTTTGTTAAGTTGAATTCTTTCTGAAAAGTAGTCATGTAATACATGTAGGAATGGCATGTAAGCACACTTTTTTCCCTAGTCTTCTGGAAGCCATATTTTTATTCTGTGACCTTGTTCCTTTCACCATAGCAGAGACAATCAGTCCAAGCTCAACCATTTATTTTTGTTCTTTTGGGAGTTTGAACTGAGAGACACAGGAGAAGGAGCATCGTGTTTATATGGCTATGGGAACAATTCAGAAGAGACCAAATACTTGATGAATTAGGAGAGGAAAGAGGACTTACTAGATCAATGTCTTGAGTAGACAAGAGTGAATAGAATCCAGTCCACAAAAAGGAGACATTAGCTTTGTATAAGAGTATGGACATGCCATCCACTGTAACAGGAAGGGAAGTGGTATATGTAGGTACATATGCTGGTAGATGGGTATGTGATAGTGTACTGGGAATGTTTGGGTATTTCCCTATTGATTCAACTTTTTCAGAAAAATGGGAAATTAAATAACCAGTTGAGGGTAAGTATGAGAGAGGGGATGTTGGAAGTTAGAGAAGAAAAAATCTGAATAGTTGTGCATGAGATTGGGAAAGAGAAGTGAATCATACAGTTTGACTGCCTGCCAGTAGTAGGGGCCCACTTGGGATTCAAGAGCATAAATTTTAAGTTAATGAGGTTTTGTGTTTTTCCCCAATTATGTTCAGGGGCACAGGTGCAGTTTGGAGTAAGCAAAGAGTTAGAGCCCAGCATGGAATTTAGCTAAGCATGTACAAGGAAGCAAAAAAGTGAAGATTTAAGGGGGTGATTTTAGTGAAGTGACTGACTACAGAACTTAGCTGGGTAAGGAGAAGAGTGAGGGTATCAATGGAGCAAGAAACAATAGCAGGGTAGTAGGATCAAAGTTTGGAGATCCCCCTAGAGTCAAAACATAGTGCAGATTGACCCAGAAATTAATAAAATGATGCAGCATTGGAGGCAAGGAGATAAGATTATAGAAGGTCTGTAGTTATTGGTAATGTAATGTAGGAGTAAGTGACTGAGGCTGGGTAAGAACAGGATATCTGGAAGAAAGGAGCTAAAAAAGCTGAGAGGTGAAGGTATTGGAAGGATCATTTCATGTATATAAAAATCATAAAGAATAAAGGCAATCAGGTTATCAGAGAGGATTATGATGTAAAAAGTGTAAATCATTGAGAAACGAGGAAAAATGGCTTAGGTGTTGGTAGAGGGGATGTAATCTAGTGTCATGGGATTCAAAGTTGTGTGAGTTTCAGGGAGGATAGTCTAAAAGTAGCAATAGGGAGCAGCTACTCAGATTCAGCTCAGTGGTACCAGCTCTGTGAGGAAACGAACATTTATCACCTGACAGTGCAGCAGAGGAAGCAGAATTCTTGAGAAAGGTTTACATCAGAGGAAAAAGGGAAGGGATCATTCACAGAACAGGTTTATGGTAAGGAGACTTCTGTTAACTTAACCAGCATTTCCAGAAGTCCTGTGAGAGGATTTCAGAAGTTAGAGGGGTGGTATAATGATTAATTTTGTGTCAGTTTGAGGGTATTCTTGGACAAGATTAATATTTATATCTGAACTTTAAGTAAAGTAGATTGCCCTCCATATGGGTGGGCCTCATCTAATCAGCTGAAGACCTGAATAGAACAAAAAGACTGACCTTCTCCAGCAAGAGGGAATTATCTAGCAGACTCCCTTCAGTTTTCATTGGACCTATTGGTACTTTTGGGTCTCTATGTACATCTCCTAGATAGATAGATAGATAGATAGATAGATTGTTTGATAGATATCTCCTATTTGTTTCCCTGAAGAAAGCTGACTACTACAGGTGGGGAGAGTCAAGGGAATAAGTACAGAGTCTAATATGGATTAGTGTTCAGGAGATGAGGAGTGACCTGAATGTCTGGAAATTTCTTGTTCTCACAGACATAAAGAAACATGAAGGGCCTAAGGAGATTAACCCCAGAGGTGACAAGCCTCTCTGTGTGTGTGGAGTAGGGAAGAATATGTTTCTGGGGTCCATTCTTCCCCCTGTGATGATGGGATTAGAAGATCTAAAACGGTCATGAGTTTAGTTTGAATTCACATTTCTCCAGATGCTGGGATGGAGAGTTCAGGGAAGTTTTGATTGTAGACCTCCTGTTTAAATTCACTGTTGATTCCTTGTTGGTGGAGAGATTAATTTTCTCTGAGTGTATGTGTCCAGTTATGAACTCTGTTGATAGGAACTCTGTGGAAGCTGAGTGCAACCTCAAGAGCAAGAGACCCTCCTCCACCTTTAATGATATAGGGAAAGGGCCAGGGAAGGCTTGGTCTCAGACTTGGTGCACAACTACTATTCTAAGGTCCCAGGGGAAAATATGGTAGGCAAGACCTTTGCCTTTATAAAGCTTACATTTTAGTGGAGGGAGATAGAAAATAAGTAAGCATACCAAATTTTAACACTTTTGGATAATATTAAAAACTATGAAGTAAATAAAATAGGTAGATTTTCTAGTCAAAGGGTAGTTAAGAAAAGACCTTTGAAAATCCTATATTTGATCCAAGAAAATTGGGATGTTCAAATATGCATTATACCTCTTTTTGTGGAGATATGTGAATGTTAAGAAGAAGAAAAATGCAATGAAGTTGAGAATTTTATTCACTAGGTATTTCTTGTGAAATATCACCCAGAGAAACTAAATGTATCAAGGGTACTGGTAGCCTTTTTTGTCAAGAAGCAAGGGAGGAATGGGTGCAGGCAGAGGTTGTGTCCTCCAGATTCTCTAGACTGGCTTGATACAGGTCAGGGCAGAAATCTCTGCAGCAACTCCCCGCAGGGACTGGTGGTAGCAGAGTGCAGAGGACAGGTGTGGGGTGGGGGGGAGGGGGACAAAAGGAGCATGGCAGGGAGAGGCAGCTGGCCAAGAGTAAGAGGCTTCTATCAGTTTGGAGACTTGGGGAAAGGAAAACATGACTAAATGGAACATTTGAGAAGGGGTCTCTGTGTTAGATGCCATAAAGCTAGGATGACCATCTATCTAGGTTTGCTTGAGTCAGTCATGGTTTATGCCTGTTGACCCAACATGATTTTTAAGAGAAGTTTCTCTCTTTCAAAAGCATCCCAGTTTGGACAGTAGTTTACATGGTCATGGTATTATATAAAACTCTTCACTGGGCCCTATATGAAAACCCAAAGTAAAAATCTGCCTCATTTTTCAAGACTTGTAGAGTTAGATTTATGGTTCTTTTGAATACCACTCCACATAAGGCTGAATTCGGGGCCCTGATTCATATGTGGATTATAAAAGCCCTTACTGTAACATTTTAAAATTGGAATTTGTCAATCTTTATATGATTTTTATAGAAGTAGTTTATGATCTTCCTGCAATGGAGTAAAGGTGAAACAGGTCTAGACACAAAATAAATGCATTTTTATGCTACACTGAAAGTTGGATATTTAGGGAAAGCTATTACTTGAACTTTTATCTTAGTCTGGAATATTAGGTTAGAAAGAATTGAAGCTCACTCAAACCAGCTTAAGGAAAAGGAAAGAATGTATTGGATTTCCTTATATTTCCCTATGTCCTAACAAGGCAGAATGTGAAGCCAGGCTTTTCCTTGCATATGTAGAACTATAACGTCTCAGGGACCAAAAAAGTGATGCTTGCTTTCTCTCTCTCTTTTTTGCTGGGGACTCAGTCTCTCACTTCTACTGCACTCTTCTGTTCCTGCAGACTGGCTCTTCTCTGCTCTGTTTATGATTTATGATCACTGTTCTAAAAAGGGGCTCTCAGTCTGAGTAACACTGTACTCCAGATCCAGCTTCTAGAGTTAATTGACCCAATCTCTTTATTTCCATACTGTAAATTATTGCAAGAGCTTGTGTGACGGCCCCATCTTAGCCTTGGCATTGCCTTCCCCTCTATTAATGTAGAACCATAACTTGGAGGGGGTGAAAATCATATTGTTGGTAGAGCTGAAACCTTTGGGACTGTGGGCCACATTCCCGGAAAAAAAAAAGAGCATAGGTTTAGCGATCAAATACAACTTCTGGTATACTTACTCATTTTAAAAAGAATGAATTTAACATTTACTATGTACGTACTGTTGTGCTAGTCAATGTGTGTGTGTGTGTGTGTGTGTGTGTGTGTGTCTGTGTGTGTTATCTATATATGAGTGTATGGTACGTCTGTGTGTTTGTGTGTGTATCAGAAGTGAAGGTTCTAGGGTGAGTGAGGCCTGTCAAGACACAATAAGATATATTCATAGCTTAATAGAAGGAGGGGAAGTAGAAACATAGGTAACATGTATTAAATGCCTTCTATGAGTCAGTGGGCTTTGCAAGACACTTCAAGTGCATTATATCACAATCTCACAAAGCCATATGAACATTGTATTAATATCCATTTTTATATGCAACTTGCCTAAACTCATGTTCAAACATAAAGCTAAACTCAGGTAAGCTTGTTTCTAAAAACTAGGATGAATCTTCAATGTAAGGGCAACTATGTGTTAAATGATCTTATAAAGACAGGAAGCATGATGGAAGCATGGAGGAAGGCAGATATAATAGAGGAAAAATGATAAAAATAACTAGTGCTTATTGGGTTTATTAAGTATCAGGCGCTGTCTTAAGGCACTAATATGTTTTTTTTAATTAAAAAAAATTTTTTTTGGCATTTATTTATTTTGAGAGACAGAGAGAAACAGCATGAGCAGGGGAGGGGCAGAGAGAGAGGAAGACACAGAATCAGAAGCAGGCTCCAGGCTCCGTGCTGTTGGCACAGAGCCCGACACGGGACTCGAACCCATGAACCGTGAGTTCATGACCTGAGCCGAAGTCGGACGCTTAGCCGACTGAGCCACCCAGGTGCCCCATTAAGGCACTAATATGTTTTTACTCATTTAATCCTCATAAGCATTCAATAAGGTAAGTACTATTATTATCCC
The DNA here is from genome assembly GCF_046562875.1 of Panthera onca. Classification (NCBI taxonomy): domain Eukaryota; kingdom Metazoa; phylum Chordata; class Mammalia; order Carnivora; family Felidae; genus Panthera; species Panthera onca. Next base: position 61,939,498 of record NC_138347.1, read on the forward strand.
TGTTTTAAGTGTAAGAAAAACGAGACATAGAAATATAACTTGCCCAAAGTCATACACTTAATAAATGGTAAACCAGGATTTAGATCCAGGCCGACTGACCCCAGGAGATGTGCTTTCTGTGTTTTTTTTCCCTTAAAAAAATTTTAAAAACCTTTTCACTTATGAATAATTTTAGACTTACAGAAAAGATGCAAAAATAGTACAAAGCGTCCCCATATTCACCTCACTCAGCTTATTCTGATGTTAACATCTTGCATAACCACAGTGCTCTTATGAGAAACCAGGACATGAATGTTGGTGCAATATTATTAACTAAACTACAGATTTCATTAGAACTTCTCCAGTTTTAACCTAATGTCTTTTTCTGGTCCAGGATTGAATCTGTTTAGTTTTTGTGTTTCCTTAGTCTCCCCCAGTTTGTGAGAGATCCTCATTCTTTTTTTTCATGAACTTAACACTTTTAAAGAGTACTGGTACTTTTTGGTACTTTTGTAAGATGCCTCCCAATTTTGGTCTATCTGATGTTTCCTCACAATTAGATGGAAGTGATGCATTTTTGACATGAATATCACATAAGTGATTGTGTGTCCTTCTCCGTGCCTCACTTCAAGGGGTTTACAATGCCAACATGTCTTATTATTGTGAACACTCGCACCTTGAACACTTGGTTAAGGTGGTGACTTAGAATTACTATATAAAAAAAAAAAAAAAGAATTACTATATATTTCCTTTATAATTAATTAAGTAATTAATACACAGGGACATATACTTTAAGGGTATAAAAATATCCCATTTCCTCTCAACAAAGGATCTGGTCTTACCTACCATTCTATGTTTTCCCTAATCTGAATAATCTTATTGGGAAATCAAGGATGTGTCTATAGGGGAGAAAAAAAAGGCATTTCTTCTGGATCAAAAACTATATTTTAATAGGCAGAAATGAGAGGAAAGAATGTTCCCAGATAAAGGAACAGAATCAGCAAAGTCTCAGAAGTCCGAATATGCATACTGCATTCAGTGAGACTGTGTGTGGAGAAAGTGATAAATAAAGTTTAGAAGATACAGGAGAATAGATCATCCATGCCTAGAATTCTATGCTCAAGTGCTTGGGCCTTTTCCCACGTGGCTCATATTCCTCAGTTTCCAGCAAATTGTGTGTATGGGGGGAGGGGTTACCCCATGTCTTAAAGTCTGTATCTGAATCTGTAAAAGGACATAAGTAGTCTCTAATGTCCCTCTCTTTCAGGAAGATTTATGAATTGGTAATATATATATTCTTTCCATGCCCTTGTATATAGAAGACTCAAACATTCATAACTTAGTGGTTTTTAAAAATCTATCCCATGAGGCCAATTTCTCTTTTCCTCTCAGGAAATCATACTCATAATCTGAGCTGCCTCTGTTGAAGAAGATGCAGGAACTTACTGCCCAGACTCTCCTTCTACCCTCCCTCATTGTTTCTGATCAAAAATAGGGAAAGAGAAGGAAGGGAGTTGTCATATCAGAGAAAATGATGGGCTCAAATCTGGACATAGTTGCATTGAAGGGATAACAGAGTTTGTTCTTTAATCAGATGCACAATGAAAGATTAGTCAGGATCCATCACCTTACAGTCTGCCATGCGTAGTTGACAATAAAGCTAGAGGCCAGGAACAGCTTCCTTTTTCTTGTCCCATGAACTGAAATAACTCAAAGATAGTTGTAGACAGAAAAATGAGAAAAATTCAGGTAGGAAAATTGGAAAAGCACAGGAGGATGTTAATTAATTGATAGGAAATATAAAAAGTATTGATTCTGCCATGAATTTAGAGAGCCTTCAGAAAGGTCACCTTGACCCTTCCCTTAGGCATTGGAAAGAAAAATAAAAGGGTGTTCACATTAGCATTTAACAAGGCTTCCTAAATTCACTCAATTCTATTAGCAAATATGGCTTTGTAGCAGACCATATTGATAAAGATAATTTTACATTGTCTTCCTTATAGTATTGAATGCCACCCTGTTTTTTAAGAGAGTCCCAGACCAATGTTAAAATTGCAGGTCAATGAGACACAAACTATGATGCATTGTCACTGGGTTCTTGATGTTCTCCATGAGTTTATTCTGTAATGACTCTCTGTGTACTGGATGGTGCCTTTGATAGCACTCTGATGTAGAAATAAAAAATTCTGAAACCTAGCCAACTCATGGGACTGGTTACCTTAGATGCTCATCTCATTTTAAGAATTATTTAATAGTTCGTGTGATGTTAACCATTCTAGTTTTTTCAAGTGCATTATCATAAATAATATCACAGGTTTTGCTTTCTGGGTTATTAGTATTGGGGATATTTTATTTTATATCTCCATTACTCCAAAAAAGATTTAAGATGGCTTCATGAATACATGCCATACATCAAGATAACATAAATTAGAAGCAAATGAGAAAGAAAAAAGTTAAGCAGTGGGTCAAGACATAAATCAGAATTAGAAATGAAACTAATGCAAAAATAGATTCCTATTCTAAGCTTTCCAGCATCAATTTATATAAATTCTAGGACTTTAAGGTCTTAGCAAACAAGTTTTTCTCAGCAAGGAACAGATTTATTTCTTAGACTATAAAGACATTTTTCCTGAGGGCTTTTATAAAAAAGATATAGAGTCATGAACAAATTCCTCAACAACATCGTATGTTTGAAGTAATGCATTTCTTAGGGTTGCTTCTTGAAGAGTCCTTCAAAAAAATGGCCAGTGGTATTACACCAGACATGACTCAGAAAACACTATTCTACAGGGCTTGGAAGGGTTTGACAATGCAAAACCTGTCCAGTTAGCAGCATTCTGCTGGCTTGACTTAATCCAGAGGCAGATTTCTATAGTATCTGGAGAAATGAACGTACTGAAAACCTATCAGGCTTCTCTTGTTCTCTGAGCCAAGCTTGTGACAGATACTAGGTAGCAACCATGCTTTAGTCAAGGGCATTGTTCATTGGAACAAACAGACAACCACATATATTGGTAAAAGAAAAAGATGTAGGGGTACAGAGAGGACTCCCATAATTAAAATATGAGAAATAAAGAATAGCTGAGCTTTTTGGGAAATGTGTCTGGAAACTGCAAAGAAACAAAAGCAACTGATTTATCTGTCGCTCTCTGGGCTTACCCTGGCGTCTCTACACCTCTCTCACTTTGTGTCTGCATTTTTCTTCTCCCTCTAGAGGCTTTGCCACCATGGCATCCACTTTAGCCCTCAGGATTAACAACTAAGCACTCATAGACGATAAACATCATTCATTTAAATTGCCCAAACCGAAATTTCCAGGAAAGGAACCTGACCCAGCTTTTCTTTTGATCTGCCTTAGGCAGCTGTCCAGTCAGTGTTGGAGAAATGGCCTTTGAATCAAAAGTGCCCTTTGGTCCAAAGAGTATGGCTAGAGGTGTGGGGACACTTGATACAGATCTTAGGTGGGATGCTTCAGCATAAGAGCTGTAAGTGAGGGGAAGTCCAGATCATCACTCCAAATTGGCATGTTACTGAGCTAGCCACACTGCTTAAGAATAGACACTTTTCCAAAGAAGACATCCAGATGGCCGACATGTGAAAAGATGCTCAACATTACTCATCATCAGGGAAATACAAATCAAAACCACATTGAGATACCACCTCACACTGGTCAGAGTGGCTAAAATCAACAGCCCAGGAAGCAACAGATGTTGGCGAGGATGTGGAGAAATGGGAACCCTCTTGCACTGTTAGTGGGAATGAAAACTGGTACATTGCTCTGGAAAACAGTGTGGATGTTCCTAAAAAAAATTAAAAACAGAATTACCCTACAATCCAGCAATAGCACTACTAGGAATTTATCCAAAGGATACAGGAGTGCTGATTCATAGAAACACCTGCACCCCAATGTTTATAGCAACACTATCAACAATAGCCAAATTATGGAAAGAGCCCCAAGGTCCATCAACTGATGAATGGATAAAGAAGATGTAGTTTATAAATACAATGGAATACTACTTGGCAATGAGAAAGAATGAAATCTTGCCATTTGTGACAATGTGGGTGGAGCTGGAGGGTATTATGCTAAATGAAATAAGTCAGAGACAGACAGATACCATGCTTTCACTCATATGTGAAATTTGAGAAACGTAACAGAGGACCATGGGGAAGGGAAGGGGAGAAAATAGTTTCAAACAGAGAGGGAGGCAAACCATAAGAGACTCTTAAATACAAAGAATAAACTGAAGATTGATGGGGGTGGGGGGAGGGAGGAAGGGATAATGGGTGATGGGCATTGAGGAGGGCACTTGTTGGGATGAGCACTGGGTGTTATATGTAAGTGATGAATCATGGGGATCTACTCCCGAAGCCAAGAGCACACTGTATACACTATATGTCAGCTAACTTGACGATAAATTGTATTTAAAAATAATAAAATAGAATTTCTTATTAAAAAAAAAGATCCCTGCCGATTTTTGTACAACTTATATTTTAGTAGTTTCACTAGTGCTGAATTCTATTTCTACTAAAATGCTTCTCAGTCTCCCCTCCTAAAAAAAAAAAAAAAAAAGAAAAGAAAAGAAAAGGAAAGGAAAGGAAAAAAAAAAAGAAAACAGCCTATTGCTTGGTTGTGTGGGATGTCTTCTAGACAGGGCAGATTGGTCCAAACGAATTCAGAATAGTCTTTTGAGGGGAAGAAAAGAGATTTACCTACTGGCACCTTTCCATCTTCTGAGTGTCCTTGGTCAAAATTAGCCCCATAGAGTATTAATTACCCCACACTTCCAATTCATGTTACTCAGGTGTTTGGTGTGGCTGCTGGAAACCGGATCGCATGCTCCGTGGCTTCACATAAGCCCAAAAGCGATGAGAGTAGTCATAGTCCTAACTGATAACAGCTTTTTATCATAACTCAGTCCTTAGCCCTTTTTCCAAACTTGGAATCCCTTTTCATTGTATACTTATGTAAAGAGGAAGTGCCTTATATCCAAAAGGAATTAGTGTACCGTCTTGCAGTCTTTTTTTGTGGGGTAGAGGAGAGGGGCGGGGAGAGTGCAAGCTGGGGCGGGGCAGAGAAAGGGGAATAGGGCATCGTAGTGGGCTCCAACTCCCAAATCGAGATCATGACCTGAGCTGAAGTCAGTTGCTCAACTGACTGAGCCACCCAGGTGCCCCAAGTGATTTTTAATGTGATCTATGGGTCTACAACGAGACACAATTTTCATTGTTTGTAGTCATATGAGGATATATAATACCTTTTTGCAGGACTTTCCAAATCCCACCCCCCCCCCCCCCCCATTAACTAGAGTGGGTAATTGGAGCAGGGGTGGGGTGAAAGGTCACACATCCACTGTTCCTTTCTCATCCTTTCTCCTTGGTCATACCAGAATCCAAGATAACTTACTTGTTTAATTGCATAATTTGTAACATTTAGGATTAATCTATCTATTAAAATATTAAAAAAAATAAATAGGTCTGTTCATTTAATCAGTGGTCTCTAAAGTAGGCCATGTGTAAGCTGATCCAACAGAGTGCAAAAGGAAAATATTAGAATTTTTATGTATATGTTTTTATTTCACCCTTTAAAATATTTGTTATTTGTGTATGTTTTTAAATATATATAGCACATTCATATAGAAATGGAACTATATACTTTGCAAATAAATCTACATGTTTGAGGGTCCATGCTCAAATGATTTTTTCAAGATTGGGTATGTGATCTAAAGTTTGGGGCCCATTGGTATTGACGTCTCAATGAATGGATATAATAGTTTTCATATCTATAGAAAGATTAATAGTTCCCATTTTGGGCCTGTAGCCAGTTCTGACTCTTGACTTCCTCGTGAGGACCTGGTCCCCTAACACATTACATTATTCAGCATGTTATGCTTTCAAACCACTCACTCTTTATTTAATTATTTATTTAGTATGAAACCTAGCAGACAGATTGGACTGTGGTATTTTATTTATGCGTTTAATTTTGAATCAGCAAATTTGAAGTAAGTCCATGATCACCACAGAGGGAGCATCAGCTTATATCAAGTTAGAGTTCTCTGAGATCCTTATCAAAACAGTGAAGTTTTGACCAGGGAGACAGAAATACAGGCATCTGTTCCTTGGGACTGTTCTATTAGCTAATATGTGTTCCATGACCTGGAATTTTAGCATATAGGTCCTCCATGTGTATTACATTTCCTAGGACATGTAGATAGTCAAGGATTGTTGAACTGTGTGGGGCTGAAGATCAAAGAGGACTCAAGGAATGACTCTTCTCATGGTTAGTGAGGGGGAATGGAAGGTAGAGAGCAATGGATATGGGAAGAAGAGAAGGGCACTAATCTTTGGGTAAGTACTTTGCATTTTATTCTTACAAAAATCCTAGAAGACTGGTGTTATTTATTGTCCACATTAGACAAGTTGCCCTTCTCTAAGACCTTCAGATTTCTTGTCTCTTTCAGGTCACTCTGCAATTAAGTGGTAGATTTAGGATTTGAACCCATGACTCTGACTCCAAAGCCCATGCACTTTCCACTATGGCTCCTTTCTCCTCTGATACTTTAGCTCTGCCCCAGAAATGTCATGTTGACATCCAGGATAATAGTAATAAATATAGATATTATAAGCTTAATATGTAGTATGTTTCATTTTTATTAGCATTCTGGATATTGTATGGAGAATGGATTAGAAAAGGAAAAATGGAAGAAAGAAACCAATGAGAAAGTTATAGCAGTAGATTAGGCTTGTATTATGATGGTGGCAGTAGAATTGAAAATATTCACAATGTATTTTGGTGATTGAGTTGACAAAGGTAGTTGGTGGGTTGAGGGAAAGAAAGGAGTCAGCGTTGACGCCTAGATTTTTGCCTTAACAAATTGGGTACATGGTGGCTCAGTGGGTTGAGTGTCCAACTCTTGATTTCAGCTTGGGTCACGATCCCAGGGTTGAGGGATTGAGCCCCATGTCAGGCTCCTCACTGAATGTGGAGCCTGCTTAAGATTCTCTCTCTCTCTCTCTCTCTCTCTCTCTCTCTCAATCTTTCTACCCACTCTCCCACCCTCTCTCTCTGTCTCTCAAATAAATAAAATGAAAAACAAATTAAATAAGAAATAAATAGAGGGGCACCTGGGTGGCTCAGTCAGTTGAGTGTCGACTTTGCTTCAGGTCATTATCTCATGGTTTGTGAGTTCGAGACCCGTGAGGTACTCTGAGCTGACGGTACAGAGCCTGGAGCCTGCTTCAGATTCTGTGTCTCCCTTCCTCTCTGCCCTTCCCCTCCTCGCTCTCTCTCTCTCTCTCTGTCTCTCTGTCTCTCTGTCTCTCTTAAAAATAAACATTAGAAAATTTTTTAAAAAAAGAAAGAAATAGAGACATTTGGAAGAGAGGCAAGCTGGGAAGGTCAGAATTGAAAGTATAGTTTTCAACATGTTAAGTATCATCCAGCATCACTGTTGGTGGCTGTCCTTTTCTGTATTGCCACTTATGCCAAACAGATGGGAATAGGTATTTTTACTCGTCTTTATTTATTTTTTTGTAACTCCTGAAGCTGCTTTTTTTATTTATCCTTTAGGACCTTGCTGAATCCCTTTATCTTAATTTTTGTAAAAAGGTCTGGACTATGTGGTTGTATCCAAGGTGACCTATCACCTCCTCTGGAATCTGTGCTCTAGAATCACCCACAGGACCTTCCTCCTTCCTGATCATGATCCCATTGAATTTCCATGGCCCCAAAATTGGGAAAGTAATCTGATAAGTATCCAAGAAGATATTATTGGGTTCTATAGACCTGTAATTTATTTTTTAATATTCAAAGGACACTGTGTTCTCTTACATAATACAGTGACCTTTACGCTACATTCATAAAGATTCCTGTATACGTGTGGTGACTTTGTGCTATGTCTACTTGGCTAAACTGAAACCACATTTCTAAGAATTCCCTTTGTTTCCAGACTAGGGCTGGCCACCAGAGAAGTGTGTATGAGATCTGGAAAGCAGAAGAGAAGCACCAGCCATCTTTATGCTTTGAAGGTGGGTGTGGAACCAAATGTTCCTGAATGGCTACAGTCCATTCAGGTTGTTGCTGATCTTCTGACTCACCTTGTTATCCTAGAACTCCAGCAGCTCCTGCCAGCAACCTGAGCTAAGTGAAACAGAGCAGCTTATCCTGCAGGTCACTCCACGTAGGCCATAAGAAACAGGCAAGAGTCCCAGCTTGTCCTTGTCCACCCATTTAATATCCACCATCCCTTCTTCACTACTGGTCCTGCTGACTCAAACCCAAGTGCACACCCAGAGGCGGTGGACTTATATAGACTACTTAGCCCCTGCACATAATTGAATATATGGGAGTAATAACAATTACTCCTAAAGTAACTCCTAAATGATTCTGCATCATTCACAGTGGTTCTGCTTCTCTGATACAACCATAACCTACAAATATGCAATGCATAGTACATAGCTAGGGTTTTCTTTTTTTTTTTTTTTTTTAAGTTTTTATTTATTTTGAGAAAGAGAGACCAAGCAGAGAAGGGGCAAAAAGAGAGGAAGAGAGAGAATCCCTAGCAGGCTTCTCGCTATCAACACAGAGCCGATGCAGGGCTCAATCTCACGAACTGTGAGATCATGACTTGAGCCAAAACCGAGAGACTGAGCCACCAGGCACTCCAGGGGTTTCTACATAGTATAAAAGAATATTAATTTTTTTACACTACCGTTTTGATTCATATATCAGATCTCATTTTTTTTCAACTCTATGGCTAGGCCTAAATTTTTCTATGGATTTAAATAATTATAAAAGGGGTATTTCTCAGATTATTACTATGTCTGATTACCAAGAAATAAAATGTTTACTTTTATAATTAAGTACACATACATTAATCTTGTTGTATGTTTTATTTGCTTTCATCATCCGATTCTGTTATACCTGTGTGCCTGCATAGTACAGACGGTATGCTTTGTATTAATGTTTCCTTAGCCCTTAAAAAATAATAAAGCCAATCTTTGTGGTAGTCTGACACTTGAAATAATACCCCACTGCCCATTTCACTCAGTACATTTCCATTTGACAGTATTTACTGAATTACTACATATGTCTGGATTTATGAATTTCTAAGAAGGATTCAAAAGAAGTATAAGGCATAATGCTTATTCTTATGTAATTTATAACCTGTTACTTTTCTTTTAATGATTAATATGCATATTCAATTTTTAAACAATTTTAAGTTTCCACAAAGTGTGAGAGTTCATTACAGAGGTATTTTTTTCCCCCTGAGCCATTTGAGAACAATGCTTCATCATCCCTGAGTGCTTTATTGTGTACTGTATTCCCCAATCCCCCCAAAAGTCACAACAATCATCAAAATTAGGAATTCACATTGATAATTTACTCCTATTCTGTTTCCAGATTCTCATCATTTCACCAATTATCCCGATGATGGTTTTTATAGAAAAGGATTTAGTTCAGAACATGAGTTGCATTTAGTGGTCATGTCCCATCAAGTTTCCTTCAATCTGGAAGAGTTCATTTCAGAAGTAATGCTGTGCTTCCCTCACTGTGTTCTCTCAGGTGCCCATGATTTTGATTTGCCCCATTACTTATGATGCTCACTTTGATCCCTTGGTTAAAGTAGTGTCTTCTAGACTTCTCCACTGCATCTCTCTCTCTTTCCCCTGTAACTAATGTGCATTCACTGCATGAGTGTGTGTGTGTGTGTGTGTGTGTGTGTGTGTGTGGTGGAGTGGGTGGGGGTTATTCGGAAACTGTGTAAATATCTCCTTCATTAAACTTTCCATTCATTCATTCACTTATTTATATCAATATGGATTCACTTATTCAACAATTTGTAATCTATTGCTATTATGATTTATTTATTTTTTAATTTTTAAAAAATGTTTATTTATTCATTTAAGAGAAAGAGAGAGAGTACGAGAGACTGAAGAGGGAGAGAGAGAGAATCCCAAACAGGCTCCATGCTGACAGTGCAGAGCCCCACGTGGGGCTCAATCTCACCAACTGTGAGATCATGACCTGAGCCAAAATCAAGAGTCAGATGCTTAACTGACTGAGCCACCCAGATGCCCAATATTGCTATCATGATTTAGTTTAATGTTTAAATTATCTCAGATTTGGCCAGTTAAACTCTTTTAAGCTTGCTTCTGTGTCCTTTTCACATCTCTCTCTCTCATTCTTTGAGCTTTTTATTATTTTTTAAAACTTTTGACACAATAAGATGTTCCAGATTTATTTATACTTTCTTTTTCCCAGCCCTGGAATCAGTTATTTTTCCAAGGACCCTGGTTTCTTTTGGTGGAAATAAACCAAGTTAGATATTTTAAAAAACAAGATCTGGGAACTAAGTGTGCTCATTACTTTTGGGTTATTGCTGTTCTTAGTGGATAGTACTAAGATTATGTATGTGTGCACACACATATACGTGCATCCAGTGACATCTATATTTATCTATTGTCATTTATCTATCACCTCTTTGTATTTGTCTGTATTAAAAATTATGAGTTCACACTAATACCTCTTATTTTACCCCACACTATCGAGTTCATTCTTTTTTTTTTTTTTATGTTTCCCCCTCCCTTCTCTGACAATAAGAAACATAGTTCCAATTTTCTTTAATATATGTATTTATTTTATCAATTCCCCTCTGTGTTACCACTTTGCCACTCTGCTGCCACACTGTGACACTAAACTTCAGGGCCCTTGACTTGCATGGACCCCTGTGAATGCTCTGAGTTGCTGGGAGTTCTAGCATGTCCTTGATGAGGAAGGAAAGCCAGGTCATAAACAGGATGATTTTGCAGGTAAGCATTTTTGGTAAACTTCCTGGAGAAATATTATAAGAAAACTACCTGAATTTCTAAGGCTCCAATATTTGTTGGGATTTTTTTTTCTCATTCTAAATAAATGCTTACTTTCAGCAGTTAGTCTTTAATAGAAATTTTGTATTCTTTTTCTTAAGTAGGGTCCCCTAAATCGAATAAATTTTAGGCATCCAAATTCTGAATTTGTCTGTCTATGCTATATATTTTACGTGCTTTGCTTGATCTAATGCCATAGTTAACCTTTGAGGTAAGCACTGTGATTAATAAATGAAGACACTGAACCACTGACAACCTAGGTCATGTGCTCAAAATCACACAGTTTGGAATTTGAAGCCAATTTTCCTAAGGTCAAGCCCACTGATCTTCTAATACATCATACTCTCTCATGGAATATAACCTTGATGTAATCATGACTTGGTGTTCAAGATCTACCTCTTTAGGAAGTGGATAGTTTTTTAAGCTTCTTGAAACATTAGTAGGCAAAATGTCTTTGATTTTTTTTTCTACTAGGGCTGGCTAGTTTAGCTCCAGAGGCAGGAAGTACCTACAAAGTGTACAGATTAGTGTAGACACTAAAGCAGGAGTTGACAAACTATCAGCCACAAGTGAAATCTGGTCGTTCGCATGTAGTTTTTTGTTTTTTTTTTTTTTTTTCTGCCTGTTTTTTTTTACAGCCTGTGAGCTAAGAATGGCTTTTACATTTTTAAATTTGTTGAAAAAAATTTAAAGAATAATATTTTGTGACACGTAGAAATTACAAAAATTTCACCCTTTGCTATTCAAAAATAAAGTTTTATTTGGACACATATATGCTCTTTTATTTATGTATTGCTTTATACAATAATAGAGTTGAGTAGGTGCAACAGAGACTATACAGCCAACAAAGCCTAAAGTGGATTTACTATTTGGCTCTTTCCAGAAAAAGTTTGTTGACCTCTGAACTGGAGTCACACACATACTTGCATTTGAACCTTGGCTCCACCATTGGCTAGTTATATGATTGTGAGCATTGTATCTAAGTCTTATTTTCCTCAGATAGAGTGGAGATAACAACGGTGTCCACTTTTTAGCTTATGAAGCTTTCTATAAATGTTTGTGTGACAAATATTTGGATGCTAAAAAAAAACTGCATTTCTTAATTTGTCTAAAACAAAACAAATGATGGTTCAGCTTTTATATATCAGGATTGGCAGGTAAACTTACCTCTGTCATAGTTGGGGGTGGGGGGTCCCTCCCACCTCCGTTAGGATCATACACAATTCTAAGGGTTCAGGAGCACCCCTAAAGAAGTTTTTTGTAGGCGATCCCTGTTTGTCTCCTTGACCAGATCTGCATAGGTTGCAGGCAGTTAATTTCACAAGCAACATTACTTTCGCATATCGCTATTAATTATTATTGTTTTACTACTGATCATGTAAAAACAGTACATGTCTGGCCCATAGCACTCAATAAACGTTTATTAGTGTTATTATCCCTCTCCACCCTATTCTGGAATATGTTAGAAAGAGTGGATCCTAGGGGACACCAGGACCCTGACTGTGCGTGCGCACGCTTGGTGTGTAGGTGTGTTCCTTGGGGCCTCCAGGGAGCTGGCCTATGACAAACATTCGCAGAGCTCCGTTCCAGCTACGAGGAGGTTGCAGGTTGACAGGTAGCGTTACCGCCATCTGCCGCCCGGTCCGCCAAACTGTCACTTGGTACAGTAGCACCCGCAGGGGAGGGCTGCTCGCCGGGCTGACCCTTTGAGCTGCAAATCAACCTTCTCCCCCCAACAAGCACACACTCTGCGGGCCGGCTCCATTATTGCCGGTTCCCCACGTGACCAAAAGACTCTGCCTTTTAGATGTCCCCAGATCTGGCGATGGGGGGACCGGTCCAGCTCCCAGGGGAGGGGGACTAGGATGATCGCGAGCGGGCGCGGGAGCGGGTGCAGTGCCGGGCTGTGCAGACCACGGGGGCCAAGACTGGGGGCAGTGAGCCAGAGCGTCGGGAAAACGCAAGGCTGCAGGGGACCCAGCGGGCTCGCCCAGCTTTGCCTCTTTTCCTTCCCTAATCAGAGGCAGCATGACTCACTCCTTTGTTTCTGGAAAAGATGTATCTGTACTAGCCGGAGGCGGAATTCACCCTCCCGCACTCACCAGGAATTGCTTGCTTATTCGCCGCGCCCCTTCGCTCCCGCCCAGGACGCGGGCAGAATCCTTACACGGGCTGTCAGTGGCTGTGATGGGTGACAGCCAACCAGCAACCTTGCGATCCCGCCTTCTGAGCGCTGGAGATGTGCTTTGCAGGCGCGCTCGCCCGCCAGCGCGCACCTCTGCCCCCTCGCGGCGGGTGCGGGCATCACAGCGGCCCCCAAGCCACCGCCCACCCCCCCTCCCCCGCAGCATCACTTCTGGGTGTTTTCCAAAGAGAGCATTTTTACGGCTCCATTCAACTGCTGGGGGGGGGGGGGGGGTAGATGTGGTTCTCAGGTTAATTACTAATGAATGAAGTGTGTGTGTGCGCGCTCGAGCGCGCGCGCGCGCGCGCGTGCGTGTGTGTGTGTGTGTGTGTGTGTGTGAGAGAGAGAGAGAGAAAGAGAGGGGGAGAGAGAAAGAGACAGAGAAAGAGGAGGGGGAGAATAGCTATAAGAGCATGTTTGTGACATGATAATGGAGAGGAGAGAAAGGAATAGGAGAAATGAAGGAAATTCAGAAGCAAGAGAGGCAAAATGACAGTGATGAGAGAATAGAGTGACAGCAAAGGATGCAGAAAGAAGGCAGAGAGCAACAGTTTGATGGGAAATGGGAGGGGACTTATTCATGAAAGAGAGGGTTGGATTTGACATCCGACATCCACGAGAGGTAAAGTTTCATTTCGGTGAAGTGAACCTTGTGAACATTTCAATATACGCTCTCCTATTTTGCATCCCATTGTGTTTGGCAGCTGCTAGAAATGAGTTTCCATTCTTCTGTCTTGTTTTAATATTCTCATGTCTCCCACATCACTAGATCATTAGAGGCAGAAACAATTATGCCATGCATTCCGAGTGTCTGACAGAACCCTGGCTGATTACCTTCCCCTTGCCTGGGGCCATCAGCTGAATCTGCTTTCCTTATCTGATCCAGGTTTTACACTGGCTCTCTCTCCACTGACCTCTGCGGGCTAGCTTGTCCTTTGAGAAACAGACCAGGAGCTGCTCAGAATCCCAATGTATGTGACAAACACTCTCACAAAGGCTTCTGCCACCTACTCATCAACAAACAAACAAAGCAAAGCCTAACAGCAACATATAGCCTCAAAAATGGGTTCTTTTGAATCACATTTGTAGCTCCTGACCTAATCTCTTTCACCTCTAGAAGAACAAAAGCCAGGGAGATTTTGCAAGGTCTCCGTTAGCTATAGCTGGGTACAAACGGTGAAAAGGTTGAAAGGGATTTTCTATATCTCAGTCTCAGCTACTATTTTGCCAACACTACCCAATCTTGTTCCAAATTTGAAGGAGGGGGGTCACATTTAGAAAGCCTGGACAAGATGATAAAAACTGTTTTGGCAGGAGATAAATCAATGCATATGGGCGTGGGCAGTAATGCCCAAACTCACTTACCACAACAAATGGTTTTATGAAAATGTTTTGGCCAATACAGTTTATTTTGCCATATGAGGAGTGGTTGCCTATCTGTGTGATTGGATGGAGGGGATGAGCATCTGATGGGTCACTCAGAGGGAGCTCTCAGGTTAGTGGACATCCTTGGTGTCTGACTTTTATTCTGGTAGTTGCCAAGGATATTCAAAGAATGCAGTTTGGAAAGAAACCATTTCCCATTGTGGTTAATGGACTATGACTCAGATAGTAATAGGAAGAGAAAAATACATTGGTCCCTCAAAATGCAAAATCTTTTTGTAACATGGTTATTATCAAATAAGGAGAGTTACATTTTTCTTGTCTCAATACGTTGTTGTGAGGTTAAAAAGATAATGTATGTGGACATGTTTTGCAAAGTCGGAGGAAGCTCCCCAGAGCCAGGGAGGAGCAATGCTTGGGGGAAAAGCATGTTTGCCACAGGTTTTCAAAACCAATTAACGCTGTATCTCCAAATCATTAAATAATTGTTTAATTAATCCCCTAATATTCAAGCACTTACATTTTATTTCCTGTTTCCTTTTCACTCTGATTATCTCTTTCTGCTTGGATCTGTTTTGTGCATTTTCTTAAGCTCCTCCACGAGGGTTTCAGCCAAGGAAACCCTCGTTTTCCTGTGCAAAGGTTAGTCTCCTATAGTGGTCAGTGAGTGCGTCTCAGTTCCACACTCCACATCTGTGCCCTAAAGAGAGCTCATGGCAGAGAATTCAGATGAACCCCTGAATCTATACTGCAGAGTGGGGTGGGAAACTCTCTAACTGTATTTTCTTTTTCTTTTTTATTTTTTTCAATGTTTATTCATTTTTGAGAGACAGAGAGAGACAGAGCATGAGTGGGGAAGGGGCAGAGAGAGAGGGAGACACAGAATTTGAAGCAGGCTCCAGGCTCCGAACTGTCAGCATAGAGTGGGGCTCGAACTCACGAACTGCGAGATCATGACCTGAGCCGATGTCAGACGCTCAACCGACTGAGCCACCCAGGCACCCCTCTAAATGTATTTTCTATTGTATGTATTTCTATTTTCTATTTTCTCTCTCTCTCTGTCTCTCTCTCTCTCTCTAAAATCTTTACCTTTTACGTATAATACCTTCCACTCCCACATATATATACACATCTATTTTTTTCACCTCTACCCACAAGATTTACTACTTTATGGGACTCAGTGGTTTGCCTTTAGATGTGGAGTGAAAGTAGAAATACATGTCCCTATATACTAACTTCACCCTAAGTTTGAAAAGTAAAAACATTTAGCAAAACTTGATACGGGCCAATGAATTTGCTCTGTAGTACATTGTTGGGACTGCTATAAAACAGCACACACTCGTGGCTCAATTAACAGAAATTAATTTTCTCACAGTTCTAGAGGCTGTAGGTACAAGATCAAGATGCTGGCAAAGTTGATTTCTCCTGAGCTCTCTCTTTTTGTCTCACAAATGACCTCTAAATGGGAGTGTGATGCCCAGTTTCCAATGTGTGTGTGTGTGTGTGTGTGTGTGTGAGAGAGAGAGAGAGAGAGAGAGAGAGAGAGAGGAGAGCATTCCCATACCAACAAGCAATTCTTGGACACCAGCTGGAAGTCTTATAATTCAATTCAATTCCGACATGATCTACCTGGAGATAGTGTCAAGATCCCACAGGTTAAAGGCACAGGTCCACAGACTGCCTCTCCTTTTCAGGTGCCAATCACGAGCCCAGGTTTTTACTGATGCTTCTGAGCAACAAGCTACAGATCCGAAGTTCCTACGACTCCTCCCAACCTTGGGTTCAATTAATTTGCTAGATCAGCTCACAGAACCCGGAGAAACATTTTACTTACTAGATCATCCATTTATTATAAAAGGACTTAACTCAGGAACAGCCAGATGGGAGATGCATGGGGCAAGGTGTGGAGAAAGGGCACAGAGCTTTGTCGTGCTCTTTCAGAGAGCACAAATCTCCGTATGTTCACCAACCCAAAATCTTTCTGAACCCAGGCCTTTAGGGTTTTTGTGGAGGCCTCATTACATAGGCATAATTGATTAAATCACTGGCCCTTGGTGATCAATTCAACCTTCAGCCCTTCTCCCATACCCAGAAATCAGGGGATGTGACCAATTGATCCCCACTCTGGCAACCAGTCCCCTCCTTAGGCGCTCTCCAAATTACCTTATTAAAATAAACCCAGTTGTGGTGTGAAGAGACTAGTTATGAATAACGAGACACCCATTTCACCTTTATGGCCCTGAAGCCATTTTAGGAAAGGAGGACAAGAAACCGAATGTTATGACAAAAGATATTTACTCAGTAAATTCCAAGGGCTTTGAGAGCTGTGAGCCAAGAACCATGAGCAAAGACCAAATATGTATGTATGAGAAATATATTTTAGTCATCTGAATGAGAAAATACATATTCTAATAAATCACAATATTACAGCCACCTTCTTGCTGTGTCCTCACATGGTCTTGTCTCTGTACAAAACCCTTCCTGGTGTCTTTTCCCCTTCTTATAAGGATGCCGATCATACTGGATCAGGGCCCCACTTTTATGACCTTGTTTAACCTTGAGTATGTCTTTATAGGCTCCATCTCCCTATTCAGTCACATTCTAAAGCACTAGGGGCTTAGAGCCTCAACTGTGAATTTTGAGGGGATACAATTCAGCCCATAACCCTCTCCCAGCATATTCACATGGGCTACTGAAGCTGACAACTGAGCGTTCTTTTTTGGGTTCCACAAAGAAAGAGATCTGTGGTGGAAACTACCGTAACGTTAGACCAAAAAGGCCCAGAAATGGGGTTCTGGGGCCCCTATTTTCAGCTGGATGTGTGACCCTGAGACAGGCAGCTAATTTTTTGAAGCCCAGTTACCTTATCTATGAAACATGTACTGTTAGTTCTCCACCACTATTACTGCATGCATTATTATGTGGTGCTTTATTGTAATATTTTGATGGTACATCTTTGGACAGGTGGTTCTTTGCACTAGAAGGTAGTACAGTGGTTAAGAGCAAAGCCTGTGGAAACATAGAGATCTGAATTTGGATTCCAGTCTCTTTACTTTCTTCGGGCCATCATTTAACTTTGAAAGATTCAGTTTCTTCCTATGTAAAATGGGACTCATAATATTAACAATCATACAAATTCATGTAAAGGTTAGCAAAAATAATACATATAAAATTTGAGGACTTGAAAATAGTTTATCCTCATCATCAATAGTTTATTTCTGGGGCACCTGGGTGGCTCAGTTGGTTGGGCATCCAAACCTCAGCTCAGGTCATGATCTCACAGTTTACGGGTTTGAGTCCCATATCGGGCTCTGTGCTGACAGCTCAGAGCCTGGAGCCTGCTTTGGATTCTGTGTCTCTCTCTCTCTCTGCCCCTCCGCCCCACTCTCTCTCTTTCTCTCAAAAATAAATAAACACTTAAAAAATAGTTTATTTCTATAAAGTCTTTCTCTTGCCCTTTCCCACACGACCTTAACCTCGAAATGGAGTTCAGCCCTACTTCTGATCTGGGCTACCTGAATAATCTTTGTGATATTCTTTTGTGCTAATGACTACTTATTCTTCAGGAGGTTCTCTCTTTTCTTCCTCCTTTTCCCACACCAGCCTTCAGTGGTGTGCACCTCTGCACAGTGTTCATGTATTCCCATCATCTCATCTCTGTGAGAGCAAGCCCTTGACAATCACACACACAAGTGTCACAGCCATCTTTCAATGTGCAATGCTGATGTGCTGCCACAATTTCACTTCACTCAAAATATTCTTCTCAACTTGAAGCTTGAGTAAGCAGGTAGAGGTAAGGATCAAAATACAGCATTCATCTTCACTTGCAAGGGCATCCCGGCTCCTCGCACAGAGCCCGGCAAATAGTCAGGACCCACAAATATCTGGGTAATGGATGAATAAATGCATCGTGCATTGACAAGAGTGTAGCCAAAACACTAAACTTGTTTTTCAGTGATAGATCATAAATGGGGAAAAGTCCAGACGGGATAATGGTGCAGGACAGATGTGAAGCTTAAAGTTGAAGAAATATTGATATGGAGGCAGGTGTGCGAGTGTGTGTGTGTGTGTGTGTGTGTGTGTGTGTGACATATTCTGAGAGAAGTAAGTTCAGAATCAAATAGTTTAAAGGAAAAGGAGGAATTAGGACATTGCATATGGTCAAGAGTTCTGAAAAGTCACCCCTTCCATTCATAAAGAGTGTTCACAGCCCCATTTTTAGTGATCCCAATTTCACCTAGACACAGATCTAGGCATACATAGTCTGTTTGACCAAATGGCAAGACAGTGAAAGGGTTATTAAAATATTTTATTTGTATCATGAAAGGATTGACTTATAAATCTTCGTTAAATGTCTGTCTCCCTGGGGGAACCCGGCTGGCTCAGTTGGTAGAGCATGCAACTTTTAATCTTGGGGTTGTGGGTTCGAGCCCCACACTGCATGTAGAGATTACTTAAAAATAAGATCCTAAAACAAAACAAAAGAAAACAAAACAAGAAAAACAAAGAACAAAGTCTGTCTTCCCAGCTAGACATAGACTTCAGAGGACAGAAGCTTGCCCTCAGGGAACAGGTGAATAATTACACAGGTGCCTGGCTCACACTAGTCTCTTCATGGAGATTTGTGAATGAACAAGTGAATGAATGAATGCACAAACCTTGGCATCTGTGTATTCACACCACTCCAGAGGATTTTTCCACCACTACCATTGAACAATTTGTTAAATAGTGAGTAGTGACCTTATATTTGCAGTTGCTGTATCCCTCTATGTGAACCCTTTGCAGGTTGACCTTGTCAGGCCATGTCATCAGTGTCAGGTCACAGAGGTATCGTTAGCTCTCCTTTCTTCTCATCATTTTGAATTAGCTTCCTTGTTATTTATGTGATAATATTTTAGGGCATATTTATTTCGAGAAGAATAACGTATTTAGCAAATGCTATATATACAGGAGGTTTTAAGTGAGACAAAATGCAGCAATTAATGCTAATGAGTCTGCTGTTAGCATGTAATATTCCTGGTGTTATAATCATGCATCACCGAACATGGGCCTCAGTTTGTTCAACAGATGCCGATCTTAATGGCCACATTCTCTTCCCATGGATAAGTTAGCTTTAGTTAAATGTACCATTAAAAATAACCATTTAAAATGTTAATGAAAACGGTGACTGTATCCACCAGGAATTTTTGTTTTAACCTCTGCTCTATTCTTATTTTCAAAGGGGTTTTGGGAAGATGAAGACCCTATTGCCTATTTACAGTGCTTTACACAGGAAAAGAGAGAGAGAGAGAGAGCAGCTCAGTTCATTACAATTAAGATCTAATGTGACCCTTTGCAGCAGCTGCAGGCTGCAGGCCTGCATCCTTAACGCTAACCACAACGGGAAACTACTGTGTTTTCATCTCTTGTTTCTTCTCAATATTAATTTAGAATGTGAGGCAGAATTAGGTAATTGGGGTCCTTGCTAGTCCAAGTAGTTAATATCCAAATATCTTGTCTTCCTGGAAGTACCATTATTTTATCACAAATTAGTATTAAAGAAGGGAAAATACCAGAATATTGCTACTTAGGTATAAGGATATGATCCTTCCAGAACAAAAGAAAGCCTAAGGCAGGTTTTTTTTTTTTTAATTGAAATATAGAGTTTGTAAAACAAAGGTTTAATAGATGCAGAGGGAGAGCTATGCATCTTTCCACATTTTACCACTGGTCATGCATGCCCTGAGACAGATTCTTTAGGTCCTAGAATGTGTCTACATGGTATGTGAGCATAGGGCAGAGAAATGTATATGTGTATGCCTATGTGTATTTAATTGGCATGACCCAGGCCTCCTCTGGGCTCATTTCTTTCTGGCTGGGCTACATAAGCCTTTAGGCCTGGCTAAATTGGTTCAGGGCAGTGTAGATGGGCCAGGCTGCTGAGAGGCAAAGAAGGGAAGGGTCAGCCAGACCTGGGGAACATGTTTCTTAAGAGCTTTTTCAAATACACAACCCAACTGTCTTGCGAGTAGGAAGTGTCTCCATTCAGGTGCTCCCAATCCTTTCTTTGGTGAATCCTCTTGGTTCTGGGAGGTTTTGTTTTCTTCTTTCTTTCAGAATTTACTGAAGTATTTATGTATCTGGGTGAATTGATGCTACTTAAAGGCTTTTCCATCTCAAGACTTGCTGATGATATAGAGCCCGGGAGTTCACATATTAAGAATAAGGCAAAAACTCAGCAATGCAAGTTACACTAATTATCTAGGACCCAGGAAAGACTAAAAGGACAGAGAGGTTTATTTAAAATCCAGGGATTTGGAATCAAAATGTTAATGCAGTAGAGGCCTGTGGATGGGGTGGAGAGGGTCCACCGACAACTGCCTGGGATCTTCTAAAGATTCTTTAGCTGGAGCTTCATGGGGCCATAACCACACCATTTCTCTTGACGTGACCAGTGTCCTTCCCCATTCCTGAGTTTCTGATCATGGTCTGTAACCAGAGTTCACTCCTTGTTGATTACCCGTAGACACTACACCAGGGAGAGTTATCACACAGAGTAATCTTTATTTGCGTCAAATAAGGAGATGGTGAAGAAGAACTTCCAAAGTGGTGACTCCCCGAGCAGGGTGAGTAGATTCTTTTTATTTAGGGTTTCGTATGCGGTACCCAGAAAGGAGAGTTTTGTCATCTTGTATAAAGGCAGGCATATTTGGAAAGCTTGCCTGCAAGAGCACCCTATGTGGTGTTAATGAAGCTTGGGCTCCTCCTCAGGAAGAGACTTTCACAGTATGATGAAGCAGAGATAACTGCCAGATAAGAAGGGGCTATGGGCATGCTCCAAGAACCCTTATAAATGGGATGGGGTTTGGGGCTTATTATCTCTGGTAAGAAATACAGCGTTTAGCTTGTTCATAGGCTGGAATCATTTCAGTTGACCTTGAGTCCAGGCTTCTGTTAAAACAGCTAGTATATATTTGTTAGTAGTGTTTGAAGACCCAATAGCTGATGAGGGAGAAACTGTTCTCTGAAAAAAATAAGGTTTAAATTTTTTGCTAGTGTTAACTTATTAACCCTATGGGTCACGATTTTAATCCTACAAAAACAATTCAAGAATGTACATTGGGTAAATCTTTACTTTTGAAACAGCACTAGGAGTTTTACCATTGATTTATTATCTCTGATATGGTTAGCTATTTCCTGGCTTGGTAGAGACTGCTAGTTTTTGCATTCCATTTGTTCTTTTAAATCCTTAACTGTTGAGGTTTTTGCATTTCTTTGTAATTCTAACACTTCCTAGGAAATTCTATGAGAAGTGTGCTTGGGCAAGAAGACCTGGTAGGGCTCTTCTCTGGTGTCCTGAAAGTTTTGTCTTGTCTTTCTTTTTCCAGGGACCCTGACTCTTTCTGCTGACAGGTCCATTTCTGGTGTTTGCTTGCACTGTTAGGAGCATCCTCTCCATGCAGACAGACTGGAGGTGGAAGTTCTTTGGACCAGTATGTCTCTAATTGGATCTGGGAGGCCAGACAGGGGCAGGCAGGGTGAGCAGGTAGAATGACACAAAGTAAAGATAACATGGCCAGTCCCAATTTCACACTACCTTATACTACAAATTGTCTTGTTTTAAAAGCCCTTGAGAAGTCACCCAGCACCTTCTCATTGAGAATGTTTGGGTCTGTAAGAAGTGACTAAGTTAGAATACTTCCCCTCTCCAGTGTTCTCAAACACAGTTCCCAAGGTTTGCTAAAGATCCTCAACAGTTTGAGATTTTGGGGCCAGGAAGTAGAGCTGACTAATGAAAGTCTACCCCAATGTGCCAGTCCAGGGAGTAGAAGAGAGTAAGTTAGCAGGGAGAGTGGAGAAAGGGCCTTTTCCTCTTCATACTGAAGACCCTTAATTCTCCAGTCTTGGGCTTACAGGCAGCAAAGTGTTCCATGTTTGTGTAACAATTGTGTGTGTGTGTGTGTGTGTGTGTGAGGGAGGGTTCTGCCTTTTGTTCCATAGACTTGAGTTTAGCAATCTTCCACCAGTGTCATGAGATTACAGTGATTGGTAGAAAAAAATCCCACATGTAGTGTATTGTTATTTTCATTGAACATAATTCAATTCTATTTTGACAAATGTTGATAAATTATTAGCCTTTCACTGTGCTAGGTCTGAAAAGATCACAAGGCTGAAAAAGTCATGGCCCTTTAATTAAGAGGTTAACCTGGGTGGCTCAAGTCGGTTGAGCATCCCACTCTTGATTTCAGCTCAGGTCATGATCCCAGGGTCATGGGATCAAGCCCTGTGTTGGGCTCCATGCTGAGTGTGGAGCCTGCTTAAGATTCTCTCTCCTCTCTCCCTCTGCCCATTTCCCCTGCTGGTGCTTCTCTCGCTCCCTAAAATAAATAAAAAAATAAATAAATAAAATAATTAAAAAAAAAAGGAGTTTAGATTCACAGACTCACCTTCTTCCCAGCTCTCAGGTGTTGCTTTGAACATGTTTTTAAATAAATGGATATAAAGGGAGTAGAAAATGGGGTATACAACAAAGAATTTCTTCTGAAGCACTCAGAAGGCAAAGCCTCCAGGTGGTATTAACTTTCTAACCCTGTAGCTTTCGTGGCTAAAAGGAAATAAAATCTCAAGCCAGTTAAGGACAATGCTATTAAAGACTCCAAATAGTTTTTTTATAAGATTGGAAATGGGAGGCATATAATAAAGACTGGCTATCCTTTGCCCCAGGTTCCTGAGAGGTAACCTTTAGTTCCTTAAAATTTTCCAAGTGGTAGGAGAGTTTCTTTGTTATTCATGTTGGGTCCCTGGAGCCACACCTGATATTTCATGCTAATGAGGTAAATTCTGATGGGCCCCTAGACAGTTTATGCCAATGAGGGATGGGGGCTGGCCATGCCACAAAGACCAGTCCTGTAGTTAGAGTACAGGGGCTTTGAGTCTTGTGGTCGTGACATCAGTCTGACCTCCTGGCAAGAGAGGGGTCCTGGAGATGGAGTTTGGCTGTTCATACAATAATTCAATCAATCGTGCCTAAGTAATGAAGCTCTAATAAAAACTCTGTGCACCAAAGCTTGGATGAGCTTATCTGGTTGGCCACACTCTGGGCATTGTCACACATCAGTATGCTGGGAGGGTAACGTGTCCTGATTCCAAAGGGGAGAGGACAAAAGAAACTTCACGTTTGGGATTCTCTCAGACTTTGCCTGAAGTGTCTCTCCTATTGGCTGGTTCCAATTTACATCCTTTTGCTATGATAAAACTGTAATCATAAAGATAATACTTCCCTGAGTTCTGTGTCATTCTAGAAATTATTAAATACAAGAGGATAGTGGGAACTGAATTTGAGGCGAGCTGATCAGAAATAAAGGTGGCTTGAGGTCCCTGAACTTGTGGCTCGCATCTGATGTGAGAGCTATTTTGTTTGAGAACTGTGTCTTTAACTTCGAGTTTGGCAAACTCATTGAAGAAGGGCATTTTTAGAGTTTTACATAAAATTAGTGGTGCCTGGGTGGCTCCGTTGGTTATGTGTCCAACTTTGGTTCAGGTCATGATCTTGTGGTCCGTGGGTTCAAGCCCCACATCGGGCTCTGTGCTGACAGCTCAGAGCCTGGAGCCTGCTTCGGATTCTGTGTCTCCCTCTCTCTCTCTGCCCCTCCCTCCCTCCCTCTCTGTCTTTCTCAAAAAATAAACGCTAAAAATTGTTTTAAGTTTATTAAAAAAATAATTTTATATAAAATTCAAATTTGGGGAGATTAGGCCCTTAAACTGTCTCTTTAAAACAGAGGGGTTGCAGGGGTTTTGTTTCTGTCTGAGACCCTTTGCTGATTATTGAAGCTGATCACTAATGCTTACTCACCCTCTCCCCAGCCACCCGCCCTGATTCTTGTTTTTTTCTGACCTATTTTGCCTACTAAGAGTCAAACTTCAGACCCTCCCCATCACCTTCCCCATGTATACAATTAGCCAATCTCACCTCTTTGGATTGTGGATTGCTTATTTCGCATTTTCTCTTGCCATCTCCTGTCTGTCCTGTGCAATGCTATAGGAATTCTATGGAGATTTGGAAGCATTTTGTGAAGGGAATAGCTCTCAGTAGGAATAGAAAACAAACTTTCTTTTTCATAAGTAGAAAAAGATAGGTGACTTTAAAAGTAATTTTATGCCTTCCACTGTTATCAGGTAGGATCTTATTAAAGTGAATCCTTAAAGATACCCCTGCTATGGAGACTTTAAAGAAAGAATATAAACTCCCTAATGGTTTTTGGGGACCATGTCCTAAGATCTCTTTCAAATCTAACAATCTGGAACTTCTTAATGCTTTGTCTGTAGCTTCCCAATGGTAATTTATATTCATTCTTATGATCCCTTAAGGGAGAAAGAGAAACCCGCAGAGAATCTCTTTGCTTAGATGAGGACAATTTTTGTAAATACCACATTCCTATCTGTGATAAAAGAGATTTGATAGCCTTCCAGTGATTCTTCAGTATTTTGTCCACCCCTTCCTCACATGACTTGCACCATCATTGGCTTCATTTCCTGTCTTATTCATGAAAACCTCCAAGGGGCAGTGCAGTCAACCACAAGATCACTGACTCAGTTCAATGAAGACACATCTCCTTTTCACGTTTATTTCATTTTGCTTTAAGATCACAGAAGAGCAGAGCATTCATACGTGTAAAGTAACAGAAGAGAGAAACAGAATTTAAATACATTTTAAAAGAAAGGAAAAAAAAGCTCTTTTTAATTTTAATTTTTTTTTTTTTTACACACACTGCGCTTTTTATTTTCCTTCACAGAGCTAGTATCCAGGGAAAAAATCCATCCAATAAACAAAAATAAACTTTGAACAAAAAGCCCAAATAAAAAATGGCCATGTGTTTGTATCATCAAGGAAAATTTCTGTTTATGTCTACAGGGCTGAAAAAAAGGAATATATTTATATATATATATATATATATTTATATGTATATAACATTGTTAATAAGGAGAATTCTAACCAAGAGCAGGATTTATACACCCTTCAGTAGAGCAGTGAGAAGGAAGGGGTGGAGGAGTGTGGGGGGAGAGAAGGTGGAGGTTTTGTCCCGTGCTTCTCTCCCCCTACATTTTTTTTCCCTTTAACCTTCCCCAATCCCAGTGTATACTTAGGGAGCAGGACCTGGCCATAATCACCAGGATGAACCATTTACATTCTCTGGTGAAGAGCAAAGACTTAGGGAAGTGGGTCCAGAAAAGGCTACAGATAGCTTAGAATTACTGCCACGTGCCATGAAGCTAACAGTTTCGTATATTTTCTTGATTTTGCAAGAAGCAGATTTTTACTCTGTGCCTGGCTTTACATAGAGAAGGCTTGTGCAGAGAAGAATGTAGCTGTAAGAGTAGATCCAGGAGCACCACTCAAATAGACACCTCTGAAACAACCATGGAAATGGGGAGTTGTCCTATGGGCAGGCCATTCATCCATTTTAAAAAGCTTCCTAAGTAGTCTAAGCACATCACATATCCTCATCTACATCAAGTGATATTAATGCTGGGAAGTCATGGATAATCCCTGGTCTTCAGTACATAAGAGACTCAGAGTCTTTCTGTTCTCCTAGGCAATGAATGAAAAGCTCCCATTGGACAGATGCTAAGTTGAGCCTCCAGGATAGTGTGGGGCTACACTTTGATGGGTTAAAACAAGTGGGCTTGTGCTGAATCCATCCAGAACATGGCACAAGAAAGCAATTCCTCATTAACCGCCTGAGAAACATCATTTCTGTATGCCTTCTTCTCAGAGAACCTTAACAGAGAACTTGCACATTTGATTCTGGCCTTCACAACAACTCTTACTATATTCAATTCTGTAACCTCCTCAAGTGTGTTTATTTTTGTCCTATTTTCAACTTGTCATCTTTAAATGGTATCGACTTGTACTTTTTAAAAATGAGGCTTATTTTCTCTCCATCTTCTTGCTTGAGTTCATAGGCTATAAAGTCAAGTTTAGGGAAAACTTTTGCCATAAGAAATTCCTTCCAAAAACAAAATGTATTGTCTTGCCTGTTTCTCACAGAACAGCCTTTTAAACCTGCCTGAGACCACATGCTTACTACCATCAGCACAAGCAAAAGTTTTCAACGACACACATTTACTGTAATGAGGCACTTGGCCCAGGATGAGAAAAAAAACTGACGTTTCCTGTCATATGCACAACATCCTCACTTGTTCCACGCATAACACTCAATCTGGTTATTTTCCTTCCTCTGAAAGGTTATTAGAAGAGAATTCAAACGTTAGATTATATAAGGAAACAACTCCAGCTATTTCAGTGCCTTCAGTATAATCTGGATGTGTCCTTTCTCTACATTGCTAAGAAGTTTTGATCAGAAGAGAATTTTAGAACCAGTCCAGGGACCCTGTATTCTAGAAGGTTTGGCTTTTGAAATGGAGATGATGGAATGATGGTTCTGAGAAAGGAAGCTGGTATAGAGGCCTACGTGGAGGTGATACACAGCTGCTTGGAATAATCAGCTGAATACATCTTATATGATTATTAAATTCTTATTCAGGATCAGAGTTTAGAGATGACAGAGGTCTTAGAGATGTCATCCAAATTCCTTACTTTCGGGATGAGAACACCAAGTCTCAGGAAGGCTAAATGGCTTGCTTGAGGTCACCTAAGCTTGTTTGTGGCCAGACCCAAGGCTACAGTCCAATTCTTTTAACTTTCTGCTTGACCTTAAAGTTGCCATTTATCTTGGGTAGAGGAGTGTAATGTTTAAGTGTAATGTTAATTTGACCTAAATTTCTTTCTATAACTGTCCATGCAGAAAGTTCATGTGATCCCCAAAGTCATCTCTTTGATGACTTTTTGTGGTTGCTCAAATTGTAGAAACTCTCTCTCTCTCTCTCTCTCTCTCTCTTAAACACATCAGACCCTTCAGAAAGACCCTTCAGAATAGGTAGGTCTATTAGATTAAGTAAAAGTAGTTATTTCCTAGGGTAACTTGGCAAGATGTTTCTCAAGGATAGAACATATTTCTTATATCCCACGATTTCTTAGAATCAAGATGGCAAAGAAGATTTCCCAATGTCTTTGCTCGATGAGAAATAAAAACAGTAATATTTTGCTCACCACGCTGTGGGTGACTTGGACTTATTTAAAGAAGCCATCTTAGATGATCGGTAAGAAGTAACAAGAAGACACTGGGAATCAATGCAACAGACACATGAGCCCTTAAAACTCCTTCCTCTTTATTTCCTCATTTCCCTTGCTTTGGGGTCAGGTGAGACAACTATGGCTGCAGTTGGGGGAAACTCCACTTAGTTCCTGTAGGAACAAAGAGGTGGCCTCCTGAGGCTTGAGCAGGATGTGAACCTTTAATAGTTCCTGTGGGTCTACTTCCTTTCGCTGAGGCAACCTTCTTGTTTGGGACATTAGTCATCCTCCTTCCCATTCTGACCTGTGAAATGCTTCAGTTTTTATTTATTTTTATTTGATTTTTTTTCTTTAAGATTCACAGATTTAGCTGAACTTGGGCACTGCATGAAAAATGAAGTTTACATCGTTTATATTATGTACATAAACTAGTGATTTACATTGATTTACACATGATTGGTGCCTAATTTATTAATCAGCACACAGTATGTAAATGCACTGAAAGGAAATCAAGATTTTAAAATAAGTTTTCCATAATATCCATAAACATTTGCACTGGTGTAAATGTTAAACCTAAACCTAACGTTAACACC
The DNA here is from genome assembly GCF_046562875.1 of Panthera onca. Taxonomy (NCBI): domain Eukaryota; kingdom Metazoa; phylum Chordata; class Mammalia; order Carnivora; family Felidae; genus Panthera; species Panthera onca. The sequence goes on from NC_138347.1 coordinate 61,967,618, forward strand.
AGCTTCCTTGCCAAGAGGAAAGTGATGTACGTTGCTGCGTGAAAACAAATTCTCTCTTGAATTTCAGTTGGCCACATTTGACAACACAGCTACATGCAAATGAGAATAGTTTACTTCTCTTCTGCTAGTATGCACATAAATGTAAACTCCATTTTGCATTTAGTGAGATGTTTACAGATATAATGTCAACTATGACGGAAAATTTACATCACTGGGGCAAATGTAGTCTTTAGAAGAAAAATATTTTAAGTATGTAAGAAAGAAGAAGGCTTCCTGAACTGAATTTACATTTCTTAATTTAGGGTCCTATCTCACTATTTTTGTGGTATGTTTCACATTTGTCTTCAAAATATTAATAATTTTCATAGGTCAGATATAGCACTGCACTTATATTTCTATAAAAAACGATAGTTATTGGTGACCAAGACTAAATCCAGGCAAATAAGTTATGAAGATGAAGAGAAAAATAAGGCCATGGTTAATCCCATGGAACTTGGTCCACAAACAAATTCCTTTTAAACAAATAATTACAAAGTGGAAAAAAAATGGGGCTCTCTATCTTTCTAAATGAAGCATAGCTCTCTTTTTTTGACCAGATTCAGTTCTTTTCTTCCTTTTAAGTTTAAACCATCATTCTAGATTTGTCTTATAATACATACAATATTGTAAATATAGCATCTGTAAAGATAAGATTAAAAAAAATACATACACATATATATTATTTTTCCACAAATAATTCAAGGCCTGCAAAAAACAAAAGGAGGGATTCTGGGAGACAAGTCAATAGAAACAGTCAAACCACAAACAACCTGGGGATGGAAAATGTGACTCTGGAGTAGTTAAGAAGCTAACAACTTGGTAGGTAATAACTCAAATAATTTCATGCTGAGGAGTTTAGTTTTTGTGTGCAAAGGAGGTAAGTCCATTTTTGGAGGAGAAACAGATTTTTGTTTCTCTCCCCAAGAACATGAAAATCACGAGTACTTTTACAAGGTCTCTATGAATAGCCCCAGTTGACTGAATATGTAGTAAAAAATGCCCATGGCAAGGGAGAAGTCTGTCTGACTTGGAAGAGAAGGCAAAGGTCAATAGGACATTTCTTCCCCATGAGAAAGCACAATGTTTTCCCTAAGCCTTAGTTCTTTTAAGGGCAGAGGGATTTGATGTCTCAAAACAAGTAAGACTTTCCTCCAACAAGGCAACACCTTCTGATGAACGATTGCACAGAGGATATAATTCTGCAGTTGTAAAACCTAGGATAGTTCTCATTCTTCAGGAAGTGCCCTTGGTCAAGGTCATTTCTGCATTTGTTAACTGAAGGTCGGATCTAAGGATTTTAAGAATGGTGGAGTGTCGTTTTGCATACAAAGGACATGAAAGATATTAGTCATTCAGATTAATTGATGAATTTCGCTCCTCTCATGGTATTGTTTTCAACCAGTTGGTTCTTTTCAGTGCAGGGTTTCAAGTTTTGACTACCAACGGATAAGATTCTTGAAGGGATTTATAGCAATATGATGAACTAAATTCCAAGAAGTCCCACGTTCAGACTCAATTTCTTGGTGTCAGTCCTCTGGCTCCTGCCTTTTTTCTGACCTTCCTCCAAACTATGTTCTCCTCCATTCTTCACATTGCTTAGAGACATTCTCAAACCTAGGAGATTTCTGGGGCCAATGTTTGCTCTGAAACAGGAGCCAGGACAAATGTTTTTAAATTCCCAGATCCTGCCAGAGATATATGCAAACACCACAATATTCAATAAATGTTTAATTATGTTTAATATATGTTCCATTATATTAAAACTCAGGGAACAAATGGTGCTGACAAGGCAGACATTCCTTTCAGTGGAGAATCTCCTTCCATAAAACCAAGACCTTGTCCTTATGATAGGGTGGAGACAATAAGAAATCTAGGTATATGATTAAAATGTGTCACATGCCACAAGGATCTGTTCCTGAAACTGATACTAAACTGAACTAACTCCTACTACTTTTCTTTTCTTGTATAACTTTAAATTAGCGTGAGTTCCTCTTAAGCTTCCACTTAGGGATGTGACTGGCTTTTCAATATATGGGGAACATTTATCATCAAGGATGATAAACTTATATTCCTGTACTAAGACCAAAATGTTAGAGAAATCCCCGATTGTCAATAAATTGATGCTGGATAGGAATATGGCTCACCTTCCCTATATTTTAGTAGCTACTTTCTTGGATAAGAATTTCTGTCCTATGCCAGGATCTGCCACAAATACTCTTATCCATCCTCAAGCCCAATTTGTTTGCCCTTCTGTTTCATGTCTAAGCTGCAAAATCACAAAAGAAGCCTGGTAATAAGCTTTCTAAAACAAACAATAGAATCCCCTAGAACAGATTTAAAATGTTGCTCATCAAAGAGATCATTACCTTCAAAGACAAGGCTCATTGCCAAGAGCCTTTAATTAATAAATTCTATCAGAAATTTCAAATCCTCCCATTTCTTTCCTTCCCTCTTTCCTGTCTCCTGTCTTTGCCTCTCCCTTCCTCCCTTCCTTTCTCTTTCTCTTCCTTTTTCTATTCGCAGTTAGGAAGTTTCCTGTTTTATAACATGTGACAGCTATTTTTCAGGTTCCAAAACTAGGTGAGGTACCATATTTGGCTTTTCTGAAATACATTCAGTTATGACCTCAGCAATAATCTTCTGTCTTTTCATAAGTTGAGCCACTTCCAATGCCTCCTATAGTCTAAGCGAAAGCAATGGTTGGTTTCCTGACAAAGATATTTACAGCCAGCTCTCTCTGCAAACCTTTCCTAAGAACATCCTGGCGCTGCAGTGATACCAAGCTTTGTGGTATGCATACAGTTTCTGCCTAAATTATTACAGGTTTCCCAGATCTTTTGATTAAGGAACTAACATTTCAGATGACTCTTGCTGATGTAAACTTAGACATCATATCCCCCATAGTATCTTTCAGGAACTAGAAGCCAAAAGTGAGCAGGGAAGGTGGAATATATCCCAGTGGCCTGGCCTAGGATAATGATGGACCAGTATGAACAATGGTACTGCAAACATTACCAGTGGGGCAGAAGGGAGATCGTGCAAGCCACCAAGTAAAGTATTAGCTTGCAACATCAGGACAAAAATCTGCAAAGGAGCACAAGGAATGGATTCTTTCTTGTTATGGTCAATGCTCTGTACAGAGCTCTGCCCACATCTCTGCAAGATGAGTAGGGATGTGGGCATCTGTCTACTTTTCGTGCCTTGCTCACTCTCCATATAGGAAACAATCTCTGCTCAGGGGAATCCATGGGCCAAATGCAGTGTTAGGTGAAGCTCAGGGAGGGGGCAAAACAGAGCTGCTTAGGATCTCCATGTGGCTCATCATCCTTTCATTGGGAGTTAACACTTGGAGACCTTTCTGCTTCTTGGGATTTACTCAACACATGCTACTCACTCCTGCAGCAAAGCAGGTCCAAGCCTGCAAAAAGCCAGGAAATATATGAATTCCTCAGACTCATGAAACAAGAGTGAAATCAGAAACCTTCTCTCCTAGGTCACCTCATTGACGTCACTGATTCTTTCTACTGTTTGCTCACCCCATCAATAGTAGGCACTTTCATTTACAGTGATATTCTGAGTGACTCTCGACTGGGTTCTGATGATTAGACTAGGAGGAATATGAGGTTCTGCCCTTAAAAGGGGCACAGCTTGGTGTGAATACACACTGATGTCATGTGACAGCCATGGGTGTGTGCTGGGGGGCTCTGCTCCATGCCTTCTTCTCCACCATGTCCCCCAGCAACTTGTCACAGCCGCGTCTCACAATTACAATGCGGGACAGTATCTACAGCACAATGAGTCTATGTACACATGGACCATTCCCTTGGCATGCTTTAGAGAGAGACACACACGCTCACATACTTGTATACCCACGTGAGAGCGAGAGGCTTGAGCACGCACGCACAGTGGAGAAAATTAAAATGGCACTTCCTAGCATTTGGGGCATGACTAGTGCTGGGGGGGGCTGTGAAGAGAAGCAGCAGCCAGGGGGTTCGGGGGAGGGAATAAAACGGAGTATCTGGGATGGATGTGGAGGAGATAGAACACACTGAAGGGGGAGGAAATGGTCTTAAAAGTTGGGGAGATAGTGGAGGCAGGAAAGCCAGATAAAGGCTCAACACGGATTCCAGCACGGATTCCACTGATAGTCTGAAATGGCTACAAGTCAGCTCAAATGAAAAACAGAATAAAAAGATGATGGAAATATAGACACCAAAGGCAAGACCTTAGTTTTTCTTTCCCCACAGATGAAAAAGAATGAAGGAAGGATAAAGTGTGTGTGTGTGTGTGTAGAGGGTGGTTAACATCCATCTGATACTTCTTCACTTGTCTTATTTTTACAACATCCGGGTGTCCTTAGCATGATGTAGTCTTTATGTAGAATACATTTGCATCGATATACACATATCCTTGTAGAACTTTTCCCACCCTGATTTACTGAAATTTTTATTGATGGACTTAAAATGGTTTTAAATGTATTTTCTTCTTCGTTTTCTTATTTCCCCCTCCATTTATAAACACACAAAGTTGTGAAATAAACAGTCTCCCCCCATCTTGCTCTCTCTCTCTCTCTCTGTATCCTGTGTAACGCATTTTTGTGTGTTTTTTAAATTATTTTAAAATTTTTATTCTATTAACATTTGCTGAGAAGGCAGAGCAGAGATGCTGCCAGCAGCCACAGTGGTACGGCCAGACTGATGGATCCATTTATTCCTCTCACCGACCCAGGCCCTGCAGTGCAAAAGAGAAAGAAAAGAGAAGTTACATTCAGCCCGCTCTATGTTACAGCTGACTGCTGACAGTATCAGAGGTAAGAATGGGCTGCGCCTCAAAGTCAGTGCTTGTGTACAGGCCAGGAAGGGCTCACAGTCTTTCCTAAATCCTTCTCCTTGAGTTCTAAGTATCTCAAGGGGTATCAGTGGTTGAAATACATTTGAATACAAACTACTCTTGCTGGAGAAGGCTATCGCTGATGTGTCTGCTGGTGCAGCGGGCTCCTCTTCACCCAACCTCTTCTTGCATGCTGTGCCCTGCATAGCACTGTGATGCCAGAACTCATTAAGATTCCAAGCACTGGTGAGGGTCCTTCAGCAGCCAGACACGGGCTCCTCCAGCTGATTCATCACAGGATCTCCATCAATAAAACATAGAGCCAATCCAAAACTCTCATTTCTCAGGGGGAAGCAGTAATTATTTATTTGTTAATGGGGAGGGGAACTGTTTCCAAGGAACATTTATGGCTGGATGGCACCTTAGCTGTATGCTAGAAAATAAGTCAACTCCTTGTAGAGTCTTAAGAGGTTGCAGGAGATCATCTGGTCCAAATTCTTCATGTGACACTTTAAAAACTCAAAAGCAAAAGCAACCACAAAAACCACCACCACCACCAGCAGCAAACCTAGAGAGGTTGAGAGGCAAGTCCAAACCAGAAGCAGAACTGAGATTTGAACGTGCCCAGAATTCACCCTGGAATGGCAGTCTATGTTGTTTCCCACTGTCACCCGAGTTTTCCCAACATGGATACGATTTTGGGGACGTGGGTCTGGATCTAAGAGGGAGATGGGAATGGAGAGGAAAGTGGAGGAGGGATTTGTGTAGACAGAGAGAAGAGAATTGGGGCAGAAAATGTGGGTCCCATGAGCTTGTCCCCTATGCTTTGCTTGCTCCATTTTCTCCTTTTGTATAGTTCTGTTTGTATAGATCCATTACAAGAAGAAAATCTCGGTGTTTTTCACAACAGAGATTTTTAGATTTAAGGTTGTATGCTTAGACAATGATGTTCAAAAGAGAAATCAACGTGACTAATTATGGGTCACTTTGCAGTTCTGAGGTCACATATGCAGATCAGTGTGTGTGAATGAAGGTGCATGTGAGTGTGCTGTGTGCCCATGCGTGTTTAAACCTATGATGGTTTTCAAGTGCAATAGAAGCATCCTCTGGTGTGCACATGTTTCCAAAATTGTCTACAACTATATCAGATCAGATGTAAGATAACAGGGAAAATGTTGAATTCAAGAATGTTCTAATCTGTGTTCTATATAAATAATAGCAACAACATCAACCGAACAAAACCAACAATTACACAGCACTTGTTACCAGGTACTGTCAGAAATGCTCTACCAATCTAAGCATATAACCATGCTATGAGGTAGGTATTATAATGGATCCTTTTTCACAGTGAGATAATAAGAGGCACAGAGAGGTTAAATCTACTGCACAAATTCACACAGCTGGTGAGCAGAGGAGCTGAGGCTTTTACCCGGGCAGCTGGCTCCCGTCTTTGCCCATCACCACTACAGAGTGGTTACACGGGGAAGGAGTGCCAGTGAGTCTCCTGTCAAATCAATTTTGGGTTCGTTTAAAACAAGAGCCAGAACAAACAAAACAACACGGAGGCAACCATTATCTTGGAACAAGTGATTTTCGATAGAATATTTTTTACTAGAATGTCTTCTTGAGAATATTAAAAACATTACTTAATATAAAAATATGAAGATATACAAACTGTGAACAGCATAGTTATAAAGTAAGTATAAAATAAGTATAAAATATAAAGTATAAAACATAGTATAAAATAAGATTTATTATCTGGAAAGCTATGGAAATGCAGAGTAAACAATTTAAATATTCAATCAGTCAATTCTGCAGTTTTCTGAATGACTGTAGGATCATATTAATAAAAGACACTTTTGCTACCTTCATGTTTTTCATGAGGAATTTAGGCTCAAGAAGATTATGTGCGTGCATAAAGTACCTGATGGTAATTGTTGCCCGGGCACTGGAATACAAACATTTGGAGTCTCAGCTCAATGCCTTTCCTTAACCTACCCTCCATGCCCTTCACCACCACCATTTTTGGCCTTTGTGACCTTTAAGCTCTCTCAGTGGGCACTCTCCAGGCCTTCTGGCCAGATGGCAATGCATTTCCCCATCATTTTAATTCCTCTGTATGCTTTAAATGGCATGAACTCTATGGCACATTTGTTTGGATTAGTGTTGTCAGTACAGCTTCCAAAACAGAGAAAGACTATACACAAATTGAGGCCATACAGGACTAAACAAAAATGATTTTTGTTTTGCCTTAGGGATAGGGTGAAACAGAAGGATTTTACAAAGAGTTTAATTTTGCTTATTTCCTTAATCTCATTTTTAGTGCTGCGACAGGCTAGATTATCTCTCAGACATCTTGGAGTTGAGTAGTAACTGGGGAAGTCTAAAAACCCTAGTCTTAACACTTTATTTGAAGGGCAGTAAATATTTGAGAAAGCAAAAGTTCCATCATTGAAAAACATGATATATACATATATGGACCTAAATAAACATGGTCACATATAACATTCTTGCTAATGTATGTACACACATATATATGCAGATACAAAGAGAAGTATATATGTTATGTGCGTACTCATATATACACATATGATATAATGTACACGTGTATTATTGGTCTTTTAACACATGTAATTGAGAATTGGCTGTTACTTTCACATGATAGTCTATGATATATATAGGAATCCCAGTATGACTGTGTTAATAATCTTTAATTTTATCCTTAGTAGAATTATTATTATATATTTGAAATGCATTTTGTGGATCTATTAAAGATATCTTCATCTCTATCAATTATTATTTATTAAGTGCTCTCATATAACTGTTTGATGTGCTTATATGACATGCTCTTTTCATAATTGGTTTTGAGAGTAAATAAATAGCTTGAAAAAAATGCACGGGTAAATGAATGAGAGTTGGAGAACCATCACAAGTGTGTATGCAATTATAGATATATATGACTGCATAGGAGACTACTTCAGTTAATGGCTATTTCAGGGAAGAATAATCAGCAAAATCATTAATTACATTTTAGTTCATAGTTATGAAATTTCTGCTTATTTGTGAAAATGCAAATGATAAATCTTATTTCCCACACCAGATGGCCAGGCTCAGCAAGTGCTTTTATATACTGACAGATATAATGAAAGCAAGAGTCTGTAAACATAAATTAGCCTTAAGAATAGATGAGCAAATAGAACCACAATTCAAAAATTGCTACATGTTTTTCATACAACAGACAAAAATCATGTCTTGGCAGTTAGGCACATTCTATATGTGTTTATGTATGTGTGCATACACTTATATGCGTGGTATCCCGTAAACATGCAATAAATGGTAGCATCATCATTATTGCTATTAACTGTAGAAGGTTGGATTACAGAAAGGCATGAAATACCTCTGAACCAAAGGTATTGGTTTGTGAATTGGGTCAAGGCTTTTAAAGTTTGACCTGATGGGGCAAAATTCAGCTATAGCAAGATTGAGAATCTTGAGTCAACACACCAGGTCAAGGTTCTTGACCCCAGGACAGGATGATAAGTGAGACTCTGTATCAGCGTGAATGCTGGACTGCACTTTGTCACAGCAATGTTTTTAAAAGGGAATTTGTGATTAAGGACAAGGTTGATAAAACATCCTGAAATTGCAGGATATGTGGATTTTTGGCAAGTCTCTACGATACAGATCTGATGCAGGATACTCTGCCAATTGATTTGTCTTTCAGTAAAATCTCAAAGAAAGTACAAGGTGATTTTCCAACACCTGCTTTAGAGGGCATACACTTGGAGACGCTTTATGATTCAAATCTAGCCAGTGCATTTCTGTTGCTTCTCCTGAGTACTTAGGGCTCATTTTCCTGAATGTAGGACTAGATTTATTCAAAATAATCATTCTTAAAAAATTAATCATTAATCACAGCCTCAGTAATCCTTGGGCATTCCTTTCAGCCACTAAGGCATCAAGGTCTATAATGATTTTATTCCTGTTTTCAGCCACACAAGAAAAGAAGAAAGAAGACTAGGTGAGTTTAAGTTTGAATTCTACTTGGAATTATTAAGGGCTGACCGAGTGACTGAGAATAAAACAAAAACTCAGACAAAATACAAGACAACTGTTAAGCAAAGGAGAAAAATAATCTACATCTCTCTTAGATATTATCCGGATATGCAGGCTAAGGCACTTCCCCGTCCTGGGAAGCCATGTTTAAAGGAAAGCCTGATAAGATTGACTCTGGCGCCACCTGCTCTCCACGTTCAGCCAGTACAGCTTCCTCTGGGTGAATGAATTGAGGGATTAAAGTTTATAATCTCCAGGCTGGAGACTTGAAGAGGGGATATACTGATGTTTAATTTTTTTTTTTTTAATTTTTTTTTTTTAACGTTTATTTATTTTTGAGACAGAGAGAGACACAGCATGAACGGGGGAGGGGTAGAGAGAGAGAGGGAGACACAGAATCGGAAGCAGGCTCCAGGCTCTGAGCCATCAGCCCAGAGCCCGACGCGGGGCTCGAACTCGCGAACTCGCGGATCGTGACCTGAGCCGAAGTCGGACGCTCAACCGACTGAGCCACCCAGGCGCCCCCTGATGTTTAATTTGAACAGTGTACCTTAGAATTAAATTTGGGCTTCTCCTACAAGTGAGTCTTGGATAAGCCTGAAGTATTTTCACAGTAATGTCCATCACGTCTTTTCCATCACAACAGCATCAAATATTTTGGCATGCAAAATTTTGAAATTTTAGGCTAATGCTTAGAATCCCTTTGGGTGACACTAGGAATTTATCTCAATGGTCTTTGAAATAAAACCCTATGCCCAATTTCTCCATCCATACCAACCCCCTGAGGAATCATATGTTCATTCCATTAACACTAACCACTTAAAATTCAAATGTAATTGATAATCATGGCATTGGGGAAAGAATAAGGTCTGAAGGGGACAGGAGTTTACACTTTCTTGCACCAAATGATCTTGGTACAATGTATGTACTTCTGATGTCCTCTTCCCTGCTGCCTTCTGTGAAGATTTGTTAGAGCTGGCCACACACAAGGTGCTGAACCTTTCCTGGGAGTAAGCAACAAAGGCTCCATAATTTTTAATGTTTATTTATTTTTGAGAGAGAGAGAGAGAGAGAGACAGAGAGAGAGAGAGAGAGACAGAGTGTGAGCAGGGGAGAGGCAGAGAGAGAGGGAGACACAGAATCCAAAGCAGGCTCTGGGCTCTGAGTTGTCAGCACAGAGCCCAATTCAGGGCTCGAACTCACAAACCATGAGATCATGACCTGAGCCAAAGTCAGACGCTCAGCTGACTGAGCCACTCAAGTTCCCCAAAGGGCCCATAATTTCTGTGGCTGTTGGTCACTAGTAGGGTCTAAGTCCCACAATAATAGGCTTTCACTATTGAGAAGGACCTTGGCTATCTCATAGCCTTTGAGACTCAGAGAAGAAAACATTTTCAGGTGAGACAATTACCAATCCAAGTGAGTGGTCATGAGAACTTAAGAAGGGTAATGTCTGGCCATGCAGCTTTCTCTGTGACTCTGGTCTGGGGATAGACTCTGTAAGGATTTCTGTTGGATTTCTAAGGAGGGTGCCTCAGAATTGGTAATTGTTTGCATTTCATGAAGCTTTAACTTGATTGCATTGTCTTTGTAGGGAGACCTGGGTGATTTTTGTGCCATGAGGCTGGCTGATGGAGGCATGTGGAGTAGTTCCTGGGAGACTGCAGCAGTCTGGGTGTACTGAAGAAAGGGGAGGTTATCTGAAGACCTGGGAGAACACTGAGGCAGGAGAGAATATTAAGTGTTCAAGAGCTTCATATTAGGAAACACTATTTCCTTTAGCAATGTATCCATTTTAATAGCCAACAAGACACAGTAAAGTAGGCTCTATATTTTTTCTGAGAGCCCAGTCATTGGACAGTGAACATTGCCAAAAGTGCAGATCTGCAAGAATTAACCACGGCCACACATGAAAAGTGGGAGAGGGAATAACTTGTTCAGTTCCAGAGATTTAAAAATGAATAGCTATCAAGAGCAATATAGGGGTTATGGGCTTTTTGTGAACGAGAAAGTTTGCAATTTGGGAAACATAGTGGCAAATACGTTATGAAAATTATCACAAATTATTGAGATGAAATGAACTCAAGTGTATAAGACCCCAATATATGGCTATGAAATCTTAATTTTAACATATAGAAGATATTCTTTAACATATAGAAATAAGAGCCATACCTTTTTGCTTGAAGTGCACGGTGGTGCCAATTTCTAAAAAAGAAACATTTAACAAAACAAAAAACAGATAAAAATTTTTTTTTTTTATCAACTGAAAATAAGCACAAAGGTAAGCTGGTACTCTCCACTGAAAGGAGAATGGGACAAAAGGTAGAAAGAACATTCTAATAGAAACACATACTGGTAGAGATTGAAAGAAAGGCTCATGGAAAGAGATTGTTTTGTTGGAACAAACGTGCAGTCGGAGGTGGCAAAAACAATTTCCAACTACAAATATTTGATGTTACATGTTATGTGTATAGACAAGTACAAGAACTCTGACAATGGCAGGTAAAAGTACTCTTGACTGCAACTTAATGGAACGATGGAATGTGTCCAGCCTCCAATCCCATCCTGGCATTTTGTCCCTGGTTGGTTCCTTTCAGGCCAATTGACCTTCACATTTTTCTTCTAACTAAATCCATTCCAACTTTAGAACTTGTGCACATGCTGTTTCTTCTGCTTGGAATGTTTCTCCCCCAGATCTCTGCATGGCCCAGGCAGTCACTTCATTCAGATTTCTGCTGAAATGACCCAACTCGGGAAGGACTTCTCCCATCACCTTCTCAAAATGGTACCCTCTGTCACTTTCCATTCTTTTACCCTGATTTATTAATGTTATTAACACTTATCCCTACTTGGTATCATTGTACACATTTCCTTATTTGCTTGGTTAGAGTTTATCTCCTCCACTAGAATATATGTTCCATGAAGGCAGAAGCAGTGTATGTCTTGTCAATTATTGTATCCCTGTGCCTGCATTAGAGTCTGACATGCAGTATGTGTGCAATAAATACTTGTTGAATGTGTAAATCTCAGGGTTGGAAGAGCTCATACAAGTCAAATACTTGAATTCCCTTTTGACTATCTTTATCAACTAAACTAGAATACTGTTTGATCTTTAGAAGTAAATATGGAAAATTTCCATAGGATACCACGTTGACTCACAGGACCAACTGAATGGTTAATTAGATACAGGAGTCCAAACCATGGCTGTGGGATATGGATTGTCTTCTCTGAAGATCAGGATGTAGCCCTGCACCCCTCAATGACACGCTTTCATGAAGGAAGTAAATTGACTGAACTCTGAAGCTAAAGAGAGCCTTTTGAACTGGACATCCATTTACCTCATTTTCCTGCTTAAAACTTTTTCATGCTTTCTTGTGTCTTCCAGGATAAGGACCCAAATCCTTAGCATGGCATCTAGGACTCTACCCCTTCATCTCTCCAGCCTCATCAATGTCTGTCATCTCTGCATCTTAGCCCACATGCCTTCCTTCATCCTCCAGGGTATAATGTTTTTTTCTGTTGTAGGGCTGATGGCCCAATGTTATCACTACTAGAAATCCCACTTCTCCTGTAGAATTCATTTATAACTTCCACAGGGAAGGCTTCCTTAGTCCCCTTAGTAAAATTCAGTCCCCTTTTTTATAAGCTCTGCTCTCCTTCATCACACTCATCTCAGTTTTAATTTTAAATTCATTTGTCTGAGGTTTTGAGTAATGCTTGTCTTCATCACTGGACTGTGAGTTCCATGGAGCAGGGGCTGTCTCTGCTACTGTCCCTTGTTGTAGTCTAGCCGATGCATGAAGGCACTCTGCATGCACAATGGGCCAAAACAGATTTAGAATTACTGAAATATGAGAAAAATAAATATATGCCAGGCAACCTCCTAATAGAGTCTCTGTTAAAACAACAGAGAGTCTGAGTAGCTAAATTATTACCCGATTTAACACAAAGGGGTCAGAACTATAGAATTAGGTCTTCACGGTTCCTTGGGGTTCAGTGCAGTCTATTTCCTTCACAGATTTTCCATTTGTTTATCCAAAGGAGGTCACAAGGAGAAGTCCTCAAACAGCATACTGTTTTCTGGTTTTCTTATGATGGCTATAAGAAGGGCACAATTTTCCTAGAGTCTGAGATCTTGAAAATGTTTGGCTACAATTCAGCATTAGTGAAACTAGTATAAGCCAGGCTGCTCCTAACAGCAAGCTGTGTCTACGTGTAAGAACGGCTTTCCTAAACTCGTCAGATGTGGGTGGAGGGATCCTAGTGTGAATGTTCTTTTGTATTATGATCGCTGGTGGACCTCCAGATGTACTTCTGAAGATGCTCAAAGCTATTGGCACCTGTCTTTCTGTCTTTGAAGAGTTAGTCTATTACTTGCACAAGTAATTGAAGTCTTCTGTATGGAAGCCCATACAGAAGGATGTAGAGAGAATTCTGCCCCTCTCCTAGCAGAATCCAGGAACTGTTGTCATTTTTACTCCAGAAGTGAAGCTAGATTCCATCAAGATATTAAGACAGTAGTCTCTACCTGTTGACCACACTGATCATCTGACCACTGATGTTTCAATTGTGTATTAAACATACTGCCACCAATTTTTCTAATATTCTTTGAAATAAATGCTTTGGCTTAAAAATTGTTGAAGAGGCACTGTAGAGAATGTACTTAATATAATGTGAGAAAACTGAGGCCCAGAGAGGCTAATTGGTTACCCAGGCTCACATAGAACAGAGCTGAGACTGAAATCCAGGGCTCCCACTTCTCCAGCCATAACCCTGTCCCTTATTCTACAATTTCCCTCTGGTACTTTTGTGAAGGCAAGGCTATGTAACTATATAGCCTATATAACTCTAGGTTTATCATAGGATATTTACATGACTCACTCCCGACTGGGGACAGTTTGGCTCTGCTCTTGTGCAAAGTGAACTTCCCTTCTTTCTTTGGTCAAGCCTTCTAGTTTCTCATTCTTTAGAATTTGTAAGTATGCTGCAAGGTCATAGAGTGATTGCTTCTTGCCCAAAGAGGCCTAGATCCCTAATGGAGCCATCTTTATATAAAGAACACTTGGTTCCCCCTGCTCTATCCCTGATCCACAGGCCTTCTGGGATAATTCCAAGCAACTGTTCAGGAGCCTGGGTGGGCAGGAAGACCAACAGTCCTGCTCAAGCTAGAAAATATCACTAAACCTCTCTGTGCCTCAGTTTCATTATCTGTAAAATAAATTTAATTAACATGCTCCTTATAAATTTGTGCTATGGGTTAGATAAATTAATTATCATACTGTACTTGGAATGCTGCCAGATACATAGTAAGAGTTATTGTTATCAGATTTGTGGTAAAATCCCTTCTAGGGAGGACTTTCAGTGAAAGTTTGGTGGAAAAGAGAGAAATATATCTTAACAAGTAGGCCATGCCAGTGCAGATTCAAAGAACAACAACAACAAAAGTCTACTGCACCAATACGGATGAACAAAACATTAACAGGTGTTAGCACACTGCAGTGATAGGGAAGCAGAATGACTAGGCAGCGTGTTGGTCTGGAGAACTCCAGCGATATGCCTGGTTAACCAGTCAGTGACTCAGGCCTGGATAAGAGTCTACATGTCCTAAATATTTCTCTTAGGGATCAGAAACTCCCCTACTAATTGAAAAGAGTTATTAAAAGAAGGATTTGAAAACGTTGCTCCAATATTATACTCTATGAAGAAAAGCTCACAAAAAATCAGATAAAAAATATGCATTTGCTTGAAACACCTTTAAAAAGCAAACCAGCTTACCAATTAAATTTTAGGAAGCACTCCCTATTGCAATAGATAAACTGGTTTGTGAAATGCTAATGATCTTAAGACTTGGAATTCCATTTATCTTTAGGAAAAGAGAACAGAGTGCTTATTCTGTACTATTATTTCTTATTCATCCTCTTCTGTTGGAATAGAACCTTCCTTTTTGAGGAGCAAAACCCTGCACGTTTTGAGCCTGGCACTTTGAAATCCTGGTTGTGTGCTGCCATCTTGTGGTAATATAAAGACATATTCCTATGTTCTGCCTAAAGGCATTGCCTTTGTCCACCAGGTGGCAGTAGTGGGAAAAATTAAAAACTTTATCACTCAGAGCCAGCATGAAAGGTTACATTTCAAAAAGGAGTATTTCTTATTCTTACGGAAGAGAAAAAAAAATATTTTTTTTTGTTGTCCTTAACAACTGAAAATGATTCTTCTTTTTGTAGTGCTAAGGTGATTCCAAATTCTTAAGTAAAACTGCCTTGACGGGCATATTATTTCTGTAGGGATTCCCTGGAGACACTCATTAGAATACACTTGAAACCTATGATTTTTATACCTTTCAGGAAAACATCTTACCACACATCGACCCTGCTTTAGCAAATACACTTAACAAGTAAGCATGACAACGCAGGTACAAAGAATAAAATAAAAAGATAAATCTACTGCAGCAATACAATGGACAAAACTTTGGGGGAGTTTAGTACAGAGAAGGTTCTAGAATTCTCTGGAAGCATTATTGCTACATGCTTAGACTTTAGCTCTGGCTGATGGAGTACAAGGAGACCGTGGGGGGAAAGAATTTAATACTAGAGAAGGCAAGTGTTATGACACATTTATTTATGCTCATCCGTCTTTGACTTTTAATTTTCAGATTTTTAAAAAGTTTATTTATTTATTTTGAGAGAAAGGAAGAGAGATCGAGCAGGGGAAGGGCAGAGACAGAGGGAGAGAGAGAATCCCAAGCAGTCTGTGTGCTGTCAGTGCAGAGGCCAACATAGGACTCGAACTCACGTGGGGCTTGAACTCATGAACCCTGGGTTCATGAGCTGAAACCAAGAGTCTGACACTTAACCAACTGAGCCACCCAGATGCCCGTAACTTTACACCTAGCCATGTTAGACAAGCCTGCAACATTGGAAAGAGCCGATTCAGTCTCTCTAATTGGCATAGACCATGTCTTCCTTGTTTACTACTGTAGTCTCAGCTCACTATTTCTCTAGCATGGAGTAAGTGTCCAACAGATTTGCTGAATAAATGCCCATGCATAAATGAATGGATAGATGAATGAACAAATGAATGAGTGATTCAATCAATTAATACCTGACGATCCATCCTAGCTGGGATTCTAGGTAAAGGAAGATTCTATTCTGCTTTAGGAACCATCATGCCCTAGTGGCAAGGCAAAATTATTGCTGAGAATTCAGGCATTTGAAGAGCCAGATGGGGCCAGGAGTTACTTTCATCAGTCCCCAAATTCAGGCAGGTAGAAAAATTTTTGGAGTGTTGAACTTTATTTAAGAATATCTTCCCAACTAATGAAAATTTAAATCTTGGAAGATAAAAACCCAGGCTTCTTTTTTTGTCCAAAGGCCAGAAGACTTATTCTTACCTGTTACCTTCTCATCTTCCATGATGTGGTAGGATTCATTTATTCATTCTCTCTTTTTCCCTTTTTCTCTCCCTTTCTTTCTCTCTCATTCTCTTCAGGAATTGAAGTCAGTGATATGAAGGTGAGAGAGATGTGTGATTGGAAACTCTAGAGTTTATACTTTGGAAAAATCCCTTATTGTCCTAGGTAATGTACAAGTCTGTGTTTATGAACAACTTTGGCATTTTTCCTTCTTTGAGTTCTATCTGGAAGAGAAGATGAGGGTACAACCAATCCATAAAGGGAAGAGTTGATTTTCAGTGCTTTGACTCTCTGGACTCTTAACCACTTACCTCAAACCCGCTGCTTCTAAGCACTCATTCATTCCCAGCCATGTGTAGGATATACAGAGCTTTGGAGGTCTATGTTGTTTGTGCGGTTGTTCTAATTCCATGATTACTTGAACATAAATGGCTCACTTTTTAACCTGCCACAGCCATTTGAACAAGGAAACATTCTCTCCTCTGCTGTGCACAACTCTTTGTAGAAGGCCAGTCATCTGATATGCCTTAGGTTTTGAAAATGACATATAAGTTTGAAGATGTAAAATGATTAATTGCCCTCCCCCACCCCTGGTTCCCCACCATTCTGGGCCATCTAGTAAGACTGTATGTTCAGGAGACAGGGAAGGTCCAAATTCAATGGGGATCTTGCCCTCCAGTTGCCTGGAGAAAGTGAGAGAGACATGGGGTTAAAATCCTTAAGGGATTTAATAAAAGAAATGAAGAAGATTCGATGCACTGTCTCATCTTCCTTCACTGATGCTGAACACCTGAAGCCTAACATTTATAAGGTTCCTCGATGGGCACTTATGCTTTATGTGCTCTTTTACTTTTTGTCACTGTTTTGAAAAACAAAACCCTTATTATTATAGTGGCTTAAAAGGGAGATGTTTATTAATTCAATTTTCAAATACACTTTCAAGCTTAGACAGTTATTAATTTCTTTCTCGCAGGTTTCTCCACTCAGAGGCTTTAGGCAACAGCAGCATCTACTTGCAAGTATTATTATTATTGGGTTTTTTTTGACATAGAAAAAGATATGTCTGTGATTTCTGTTTAGGTTGTTGGAGTTTTTGATTATTTCCCACTTACTGAATTCATGTTGTACAACCCTTCATGCCTAATACCTCTGGAGTGATGTTCTCTGAGAACCACAGCAATGATTCTGGATGTAGTTCAGGGGGAAAGGCCAAAATAGAGAAACAGGGCTAAACCTCAACCTTAAGGCTATTCCCATTTTTTTTTATTTGTTCATTTTTTAAGTAAGCTCTACACCCAATGTGGGGCTTGAACTCATGATCCTGAGATCAAGAGTCATATACTGTACTGACTGAGCCAGCCAGGCATCCTGATTCCTGTTTTCTTAGTTCATAGGTGGACTATTATCCTAAATACTAAGCGAACATATCAAACTAGCTAGAAACTAGGGAGTTTTAGTATGTCATCAGTATTTGAGAAAGGAAGATGGCTTCCCTTAACTAGCTTCAGGTCATGAAAGGAATCCTACACTTTACTTTCAAATACTTGTAAGGGCTTTCCTCTTCACATTTGAACAGAAATGGACTTCACATGTTTCGTGCTATTTAGGAGTGAGTTGGAGCCCTAAATGTTTGAGCAGAATATTTGCCACCCTGGACATAGGGTAATAACTCCTTGTTAAATGAATACATAAACGCAAACCAAATTAAGGCTGATGTAATTTCTAATTGTATAATGTGAATAAAATATTTGAGAGTCATTTTTTATTCTCATCAATTAGTGAACAATTCTCTATAACCAAATGTTCTACAGTAAAGAGGATCAGAAAATTTTTTTAAAGGTTATTACATTAAAAAAGACAAATTTATAAAAGGGGAATATTACTACACCAATTTAGAGAGAGAATTGGTAAGCGCTCCCATATCTGAAAGGGGGGGGTGGCTATTACTGGAAATCCTGGAGGTGACACAAAGGAAATTTCTTATAGGACGAGTCAGGGTGGACTTGGATCTGGAAGAGATGTGAGTGAGCTGGCAGCTGTGGAGACAGCCCTGGCCCTGGGCAGGAGGGCTGGTCCTGAGCTTGCCCACGCTGTGAGCTTGAGCAAGTCAAGAAACACACTCAGCCTCAGAAAGGGCAGAAAACAGAGAATGGCCTAGGTGTTTTAACTTAAACATTTTATAGTCTACTGACAGCTGACACCTCAGATGAAACATTTGCCTGTATCATATTAATGATATTATCTCTGAGGAGAGAGATATATGTGATCTTTATTTTCTTCTCTATAGTTTCATATATTTTCAAAACCTTCCATAATGAGAATGCATAACACTTATTATCAGAATAGAAAATTATTTATAAAAACAAAGAATTGCATGAAAAGAGAGACCTCGAAATCTGGGGAAAAGAAAATAATAGTTGGTTTTGGGTTGACATAACAAGGAGATTGAATTTTTTTTTCTCTTTTTTAGTTGGCTGGCATCATAGAGCAAAACCAAACAGAAGGTAAGATAGGTAATGTCTAATTTCTATAAGGAATATAGTCTTAACAACATGAAACGACAAGGCAATAAAAAATGCTTTATATGGGTTTATGAGGTCCTTCTGACTGTAGGCTTGGTATAATTGCTCTGTAGAGTAGTATAGGTGCGCGATTTGACTTTAACTGCTATGGACCCTGCTCAATGGCAATATGGATTGTTATAGAAAGTGCAGATTGGCCAAGCATTCCCACCACAAAGAGAGGGCTTCATTAAGTCTGTTATAGCAAGTCAGCTTTCTCATATCCTACAGGTTTCTTATATAGCCTGAGAAATTTACATTTTAATAATCAATGAATTAAAATGTTAGAGAATGCCCAAGGGTCTAAGTTTAATAAAGGGGTTTCCCAGGGCCACTCCACCTAAAAAACATATGAGATTAAAAAACTCCACAAGTAAATGTATTTGAATCAGCTGTCAGTAACGTATTGGGGCCAGACAGGCAGTTTCTGCCTTCTAGAAGAAACAACTGCTTCTGCCCTTGTATCTAGAATGCACCTGTTGTACCTGTGGGTACAATTCTGGCCTTTTGCCCTTGTTAGAATTTAAAGACCAGTCATCTCATTTAATAAAGAACTACCTCCCAACCCCAAATCTGCTTAGTTGTTGGTACAAAGTAGATTATATTTTCCATGTTTAAAAACATACGTTATATGTATATTTTAAAGCCTTTTGTGCCTTCATTTATTTGACTTGCTAAAAAGGATTAAAAGCAGAGGTTTGTGTAGGTCTCTAGAGATTGTCATTCTTTCTGGTTTTCTTCCTCTCTTTTCATTTCCCAGTCCTAAATTGTGAACTGCAGATCCATTTTAGAATACAGTTTAGATTTAAATTCTAAGATTCAAGACTGTCTTTAATCCATGTAATGTGTGTTTTCATTTTGTATGTTTCAAAATAAAAAAAAACTTTCAAATACCATAAAACAAAGTAACTGGCCTGCAGAATTTTAATGTTGAGATAACAAATGAATTTGTGAGGTTTTGGGACCAAAGCTCTTGGAAATAAGATAAGGGATTAAAGAACATGGTACGCTCTGGACCTATATCCCTTGGACCTATGTCTACGGCACTAAGCATCACAGTTCAGGACTTGGTAAAGGCAGTTGTGCTTTGGACCTTTGCCAAGTGACTTTATTACTCACAGTGCCAGGATGCCTCAGTGATTCATACTCCTGCTGCGTCACTGACTCCAAATATAACATCACCACCAGGTTCTGGAGCAGATCCTTGAAAATATTGATGGCCCCTTACAACCTGACCCTTCCTACAACTAAAATTGAAATTCACCATCAAACCTCCCTGTTGAGAGGCTCAAAGTTTTCCCTAGATGTTCTGCCAAATAGGCTCTCAGTATTTTTTTTCCCCAAAAACCTCACCCAGCACAGTGCTACCTACCATACAGACAGTATACTGTATTGGTACATGTCTGTACAAATAAGCCAACAGAAATTTCTTGTCTTCAAAGTATGACAGAGGTATAAATGCAAATTCCCTTGCCTTTAAACCCCACTGGTTTGTCACATGCCTTTTCTTTTTAAAACAGGCCAGAGGCAAATGAGAAGGAATAAGAAACTATTAGGGAAATGTCATTTTTCAGATTTTAAGAATTAATTAGACTTAATATTGTTTAATTCTCTCCGGATTCTAAACTTTTGTATGTACTGGAATGTTTGCTCCTCTCTTTCCTCATTTCTGCCTTTTAAACTTCACTTTCACCTGGAAGCCTTCTCTGACCAGTCCAGGCTCCCTTTTCTGTGCTCTATACAGGTATACAGGTATCCTAAACTTAGGAACCTTTCTTATGATTGCTTAACTCCTCATCCACTGTCCCATCTGGTCTGTAAGCTCTGTTAGTGCAGAGGCTGTGTCCTGCTTATTTTCCACAGTCATTCTCAAGACCAAGCTCAGAGTTTGCCCTAGTACTAGGGTAGGTTTTTTGCTTTGTTTTGTGTGAACGAATGGTGTGGTCCACATATTGTCCATTGTCAGATAAGCTGGGCCAGAAATTACTTGCACTGGCCATCAAGAATGAAGTCTCTTTCTTGTGTTCCTAATGGTTAGAAATCTCAAGAAAAAGAAAACATGAACTCTAAAAGAAACCGTAAAAAGCACAAGAAAGTGGAGAGTACATCCAAGTGGAGAACAACAAGTCACACTATTAATTGAATGACTTAGGATGGGAGGGTTGATACTCTAAGGGAAGACCAACCTCCAATGAGTGAGATTGTTCTGTTTTTTTCTTTTAGCACTGCAACACTGAGCACCTTTCAACGTTGAACTTACCTGTGTTCTGGAGCTCCGGCGAGGAAAACAGAACACATCTCCCAAGTTACTTTCTAACTTGCAGTTCAACAAAGAGAACTGCAAGCTACTGCTTGATTTTTGTTTCTCTCTTTTTCTTTCTTTTGTTCTCTTTATTTTTATAGTTGTTTCTGTGCTCCAAACATCCCTTGCTTCCAAGTCATACAAACTCCACACACATAATCGAGAAAAACACTTTAGAATGGCCAAGCAACTTTCTGACAGAGAACATGGCTGGGAAGGCCTGGTGCTGTGTGGCCGAAAGAGGACTGAATGGTACACAGGATGGACAGTTAACCAGGACACAGCTATTTCATTTTTTTTTAAACCACAGGATGCTACTCTTGCCCCAAACAATGTCTCTTAGGCAGTTAAAAAAGTCCCACTGGAACTGCAAAGTTTGGAAGGTGAGTGGTTAATTTAGAACCATTGTTACAAGTGTAGTGCAGAGAAAATAGAATGGACTGACAGCTGTGATATATAGTAAAGATACTCTGTTAGTGGTAATGCCTAGGTGTTAAAACATACATATGTGTTACAGAGATGTGGGAAGCATTTTCTTTTACAATCAGCATGGTAATAAGCAAAACAGTGCCATAAACTATGGTGGTGCTGGGCTCCCCAGGGTCCAATTAGGAAGCATGATAAATGACTTGTAAAGTCTCTCCCCCCCACTGATTTGTGGTGGATATAAGCTGACAATTCTCAGTGGAGTCCTAGTGAGTGGTCTGCCTACTCCCATCATACATCTGGGTACATAGGAACACCTTAAATTGGAATTCCAAACTCATTATGTCATGCTGTGTTCTTACTTGGCAGGTGTGTTTCCTCACAGCAGTATACAAGGGGAGATATAAGGTGGGACCACTTAAGCTGATTTTTTCCCCCTGACTGAGGTGCTTGTTTAATTTAATACCTAAAAATGACTTGTGATGATGAAAGACCACTGTGAGGACAGAGTGACTATATACAGGAAGTTGTTACTAAGGTTAATTTGTATCTTGCCTCTTCAGAAGTAGATGCGTCCTCCAGATAGATGAGATAATGGCTTTGGTTGCATGGCTGCTAACCAGTGTTTACAAGTGAATGTTAATACTATCAAAACATTTTCTTTGGTTTTATTTGAAGGATGTCAAAGAAAAAGTATATATGTAAAGTGAGGTGACTATGGTATAAAATATAGAGAGAAAGAAAACCACGAAATACAGATAGCAGGAATACAAATTTCAGGTAAAGAAGAATGAAAGAGCCAAGGACCAGACAAAAATTCACGTTTATACTTTGGGGGGCTATCATAGGACACTTGTCAGGAGCTGAGACTCTATTGATGATTGAACTCCAGAAGGAGCATGTATTCTTTCTTTTTAAGCAGTGCCACTTCTTCCTTCAAGGACTCTTGCTCCATATAATGTCTCTGAACCTAGAGCAGAGCTCCCAGGGCAAGAACCTTCTTCCTGGCTACACCCAGAAATGCTCCTCACAACACAATGCTACCCTCCTGCTAAATGGCACGCTGATGCAGACGCCAGGGCATGCTCTGTTGGGGATGCACTCTAAAGACCAGGGAGACCTGCATCAGCATTTTCTGTCCATTCCAGATCCTGGTCTTCTCACCCTTTGGGGCATCATGCCAACATTTTCCGCTGCAAATCTCACTGAGCTCTTCTCAGGGAGCTTTATTCCTTTTAATTAAAAAGACAAGACTGTCAATTACTTAAACTTAATCCCCAAATGTAATTGTTACTTTGAAAGATTTTTTTCCCCATAAAGCTCATAGAAGAAATATTTCCATCAAATTAAAATTTAGTGGGAGCTGGGATTTTCAAAAAAAATTTTTCATCTTCAAATCCCTGCTGGCTCTAGAAATCTACATAGCACAGCAAAGCCTAAGTACAGGAAGATCACCAGGCAAGGCTGACTGGTGTAGGCAGAAACAGACTAGGGAAGTAGGAAAAAGCATTAGAAAAGAGTCCCAGCACTAAAATTTCTCCTACCTTTAAACTGACGCCGTAGGATTTTTAGCCATTTAGCTTGAAGCTAAATGTAAATTCTGAGACAGGTAACACTTCCAAGCCACCTTTGGACATTTAAATAATAGTGTGAATAAATTTCAGGTTTATTCTCGCTGGCAAATTTTAACAGGGAGAGAACCAGTATTGTTTAGGAAACAGAACAGAAGCAAGAACGCAGAGCTGAGAAGAATAAGGCACCGAAATGGATTCAACAAAGAGAAGCGCCTGGTACAGCTGGGTCTGAATCACTGGGTTGGCAAGAGAAGTACTGATTCTAGGTGAGGTTTCAGCACAGCTATCCCACTTGGTTCCCAGCCACTGAAGAAAATCAGCCTGTTGCTTCCAGTAAGGGAATCAGACATGGTCATCAGGTATTAGTGTCAGTTCTTAATTATCTTCGTGTGTATTAGTCAGGACCCATGATTTTGCTGTAAACTTGTGTTACCCCTTATCAAGTACTATCAGTAACAGCAAGGCCTTTTCCCCACCAGCTAATGGGAAAGGAGAGATGTATGAGATGTATTTAAAAATTAAAACCCTCCTTGGGACATGCTTGACATTTTTTACCAGAAAAAAGGATAGGTTCTTTAGAGTGATGACTTTGGATCAGTCTGACAGGTGGTAACATGCATGATGGGCGCTCACTGAAAGTTTAAGAGTGTGTGTGTGTGTGTGTGTGCGCGTGCGTGTGCACGCATGTGTGTCAGACAATAGAGAACCGTGCGGTGTGAAGCTTCTCTAAGTGTACTATGATATTGGTGAAAAATAATAATGTTTGTTATTTGGCCTTGGGTTACTTCCATATTTAAACTTGTTAGCAGTGGGCATTTCAGAAATCTCTAGAATTTGTAATATGTCAAACTGTAATGAAGCCACAATGAACTTGTAGCTAGCTAATATCCAGGCAATCTGATACAAGTATGTCTTTAAATATCAGTACTTCTAGAAATTATAAGAAGTATGTGCATCTGAGTATGATTATTTTAAATTCAATATGCTTCCTTTCTGGGAACTTGAAGCTCCCCTTTATTTATTATTTAAAAAACCACTCTGAGCTTGTAGGCATGAAAGATATAATTTCTTTCCCATTTCACAGTTGGAAAAACTGAATTAAAGAGAACAATGCTAGTAATTATCCATGATTAATAGAGGTGTGTATGTAAATCAGCCTGAATAAGTGTGTGAAATTAGATGTGCTGATGCCAGATAGCTCTGCTCATGTTTTTTAAAGATGAATGCTTTCATATAAATCTCTGTGTGAGTTGGGCATACATCTCTGTGTTGAGTATATCTCGAAATAGACTTTGTAAAAGTGTATGGATATTAAGGTAACAGTATTATGTATTACAACCATTATAATACATATTATAATACATATAATTATTCATATAATTATAATACATGTATTATAATACATAAAATAAACTAGATGAGTGTTTAAAATTCATTAGACAGATACATACCTAATGAACACAAATGCATACATAGTGGTTATTTATAATGTACTATAGATTTATATATGTGCCTGGATGCTGTGAGGCATAGACTGGAATTTGGGTGTACTTTGATGATTAAAAATTCCGGGAGATGGTGCATGTTAGTTTTTTAGGATTGTGGGGATTAATTGAGTTAATACATGCCACAGCCCTCAGAACTCTATTGGTATATGAGAAGCCCACTTTCTATGTTAGTTGTTGTTATTATTATTATTACTAGAGATGAAACTGCTATTATAATGAAGAGCTAAAAAGAGACATTTCTCATTTATACCTGGGATAATATCCCACAGAAGATACATAAAGCTATAGGGATTGTCCAGTTATCTTTATAGCATGGTGTGGTTTTAGGATTTTTCTCCCAGTTTTCCTTCCATCCCAGTGGCATCTGATCTTGAGAACCCATTTCTGGGAGTGCCAGGTGAGGGCAGGTATGTCGCCTCCTCCTACTGGAGATGGAATGTGGCTGTTCTGATGCCAGGCCTGCCCAGAACAACACCAGTTGCCCTTCGGGAGAAAACATGCCAGTTGGACTTCAGATTTCTGCAAGCCTGGTTTGTTTGTAGGTTGGATTTTAATTTTTTTTTAAACTTTAATTTTGGGGGGTTTTGTTTTGTTTTCTGAGAAAGCTTTAGACAGCTGTATTAATCATGCAAACCCAGCCATGTGCAATGTGTTTTATCAATGGAAAAACAGGAACTGAATGGCAAGCAGCTGTGAACAAACCCAGTGCAAAGCCTGAACCTGGAAGATAATCTTGACATTTCCCAAACCCGCTAGCCACACGGGGTTAGTGAATGGAAAGGCTGTTCACTTGGGATAAATAATCAGATGGGAGGCAAGCAAGTGAGACACATTCCAGGGTTATTAATTTTTTTTTAAAGTACCAGTGATGGAAGAAGGAGGGGCTGATTGAGCCCAGAGAGTCCCACACTCAAGGGGATTCCTCACTTGAGGGTGATAAAAGTAAAACAATGGTAGTTTGTCCTTGTCCTTTTTCTTCTTGTACTTCACTTTAACTTTCGGAAGCTGGTTTTGTCACTTTATTTTGAAACTGCAGTCCTTCTAAGTGTGAGGGCATCTCTAGGTGAGCTTCCATCTTGAGAGGTTATGCACAAGAAAGCTTATGGGGAGGAGACGAGCAGTATTATCATTTCCCAGTATTCAGAATCCTCAGGAAATGATCTGAGCCTAACAAAGTGAGAAAAGTTCCCTCAGACATTTAGAGCTGACTCTTCCCTCATTTTACAATTCAGTGGATTTTCTGCAGTGATATAGTCAGGAGTAGTTATGCAAATATATGCAATTCAGGACTCATTTCAGAATAAATAAACCTAAATTAAAATTAATGGGAAAAAACACCTATCAGAAACAGATCAAGGATGGAACACTTATTTATTTATATATATCTTTTAAATTAAGAAGCAGGGAAGCACACTGATTTTTTTGTTTTGTTTTGTTTGTGGCAGAATAGGAAAGGACATTTGAAAATTCCTGATTGGCCACAGACAATACAAATTATCCTTTGGTGTAATTCCAGTATTATTATTATCACTGCAGAAAATCAAGCAATATGATGAAGGAAACCCAAGAGAAATACATTTGATTTATTGAGCCTTGTTTTTGTTTAATCACAGCTTGAAGGGGTTTAGGACTGCATTCCTGCTGCGACTCTGATGTTTATCCCCCGTCAGCTTGATGAGCCATGTAGAGTGGGGGTGGGGGAGACCCTCCAATGAAAGACATTAACAATGAAGCAGCTAAAATTAAACATGTATTTCTGTTATTGGAAAATAGGAGAGAAAGTTCTCTTTTTTTGTGATGGGCGGACAAAAAAGGACCTTTGGAACTTTCTCATATTTTCAAAACCCCTGAAGGAAACTGATTGGTTTCATATCCTTCTGGCCATTTGTATCAACCAACTGCTAATAGATACATTAACACTTTAGGGCTGAAATGTAGGATTGTACCTAGATGATGACAATATACAGTATTTAATTAAACAAAGGTATTTTGTGTTATAGATATGACCAACCTGAGGTAGGTAGGCTTTTCATAGATATTTTGGTACTTAAGTGGCACTATAAAAAAGAGTTAAGGATCCTATACCTCAATTTTTTTTTTTTCCCATGGGATACTGCATTTCACATGGGTTGCCATCTTGCCTGGGCAGAAGAGGAGAAAAGGGGCTGATTTCTACAAGTTAAAGCCCTTGTAAGAGACAGGGAACTTAAAGGGCATTATCTTTCCATACCCACCTCACACATCAGCTATCCCAAGTCTCGATGAACAGCTTTTCAATTTCTACCAGCAGAAGCCCAAAGTATTAGTAGTAAAATAAACTATATTCTCTAGAACTATTGGATCTAAAGAAGCTATCTATTGTCTATCTACAACGTAAAATCAAACTAGGGTCATTCTCCAATCAACAATTCAGTTTGTGGGAAAATATCAAGTTCAACTTGCTTCATTCCTGGCCCAAACTGTTTTTCAATATCCAACAGCTGTCTTTTGTGAATCGTGTCTGACTTTCATTTTGTTCCATGTTATATACATCATAAAGCATGATCAGATAAAATATTTGAGTCTGTGGCTGCAGAACCGCTCCTAGAGAGGATACCTAGAGGCTTAGTGACAGTTTACAAAGCTCGTCTTGGATGTAGCATGACCTCTTTGAAGATATTATCCATTGGGACAAATGTGTATGTATGTGTTTGTCACATCAAGATATTTGCAAGATGTCAACATGATAAAATGGTGTCAGTCTCTGCAGCAACACTCGAAGATAAATGTCTTAAAATAATTGTGTCATGTCAGGAATTCAAAATGGGATATTTTCCATGAACACTAAGTTTCATGTCAAGTCTAAAAAACAGGCACATTTTAAGTCTTATTTTTAGTAGTTGGGATAAGAAACAGATTTCATTAATGTTTTAAGGAAGGATTTTATTCAACAGAGTTCTTCTATAAATAGTTTGGACCCTTCTTAAAATTTAAGAGCAACTTTTTTATTAAGCTGTCTAGTTGATCCTTGAAACCCTGCAATTCTCATTGCAAATATAATTAAAATAAGTTTGCATATATGTGAATACATACATATGTAAAACATAACATTATTGACACTCTGAATATCCTCACCCAATTTTGGCCTAATTTTTAGTTTGGATGAGTGTTAATGAAACATGATCTGTCTTCAAACTTATAAAACAGCAGCTTTCTACCTTTAATTCTGAGCACATTTCTTTTATAGTGTATACAATAATCTTGTTTAATTGGATTTATTTTTTCCACATGAGGCCTCGCATGGCCTACTTTCCATTTTTTCTCAGGTCTTTGAGTGTTATTTGCAAATCACTTTTCTGGAATTTAATTTCAATGGTAGGTTGGTTTCATTTCAGATTTTTTTGTATTGTTTTAATTTTATTTGCCAATTTGCCTTTAAATAGCCTTAAGCTAGAAGGCTGGGGCTGCAACTTGCATCTAAATGTGATGTAGGAGGCAAAATTTAATTTGGGTGTGGAGAAAGTTTTATGAAAAGGAATACAGAATGACTACCTTATTTTTTCATTTGTGCTTTCTAAAATAGTTATGTTTAAAAGGAAAAGCCCCCGCACTGGCCACAATTTTAAGAAAAGTTAATGTCCTTGTAATCTGGTTGAGTTCAAACTTTGGCAGTAGTAGATAAATTCATTTTTTAAGTAATACCAATGACTTGAGATTCGGATTGTATAAGTCTCCAAATGTGTGGGTGGTCAGTTAGAGGATTCATATTTTTATGAGCTACAGAACTTAACTGGCTGTGTTCCAAATATGTGAGTTCATAGTTACCTGTAATACATATTAATTGAAGAGAGAATTGCTTTCTGAGCTTAGCATCTCCCTAGCTACTCACCTACTTAAGTCAGATAAAGAATCTGTTACATGTCTATCAACTGGTGTGGGGACAATTGATCAACTTTCTTTTGAAGGTTTAAAGAAAAAAAAAAGGTTTCTATTGTATGTGAATGTTGTGAATATGTATCCCCCTTTGTGTGTTTTGCACATTATGGATGATGGAGAATGACCCAGCAACAGAACTACAGTCATAAAAATCATACTGACCTTGAATGGGATGGGGGATTGTGGGTGAAACACGCTCTAAAGGGGAAAAAATAGTAAGCATCATGGAGAGTTTATATAGATCTATCTGTATATTTATATCTTACTCATGCTTAGCTACTCAGATAACTATAGAGCACATAAATTTCCATGCCTATAGGATAGTATCTCCTATAAAGCATTTGTCTGTTCTTCCTGCCAACACTAAATTATCAGAAAGTTATTGCTAAAATTTTAAATCCAAAGCTTTAAAAAAATTAGAGTAGGAAACGACATCTTACTGTGGTAACCCTACAAACAGGATCCTACCCTACGCTGAAAAAAAACTCACTACCAAAATTACAATTTTTCTGGAGGGCTGGGTTGAAGGTATTTAAATTAGCAGTGATCACAGTCAGTCATGCATCTTCGCGTCCTGGTTCTGGTCTCTTTAACTCAGGACAGATGGACCCATGATAGCTAAGGACTCCTTTCCTCTCCCTAAGCCCTACAGCTCATATCAGCTTTAGCCAAGTATGTGGAAAATTTATTTGGGAAATACTAATTCAACTTTTCCCTCAGGTTTTTATTTCCACACTTCTAATACCAGTGCGCGAGTAATGCCAAGGAAATAAGCAAATTGGCATGGTATTATTTCATTCTGTCTTTTCTTTAATACCACTCTCTTGCAATAATACAATCTCACCTGAAATTTGATCAACCAATCAAATTTACTTGATGATACATCCCGTGGAGTAAGAAAAGTGTTCTTTTGGACACATAGGTTTGAGCTTATGTGTCCCTCACAGTCCCATCCCCAAGCTGCTGATCATAAGTTGAATGTGCTGACAGAGCTCAGGCTTTAGGCATCCTGTATTTGTCTTATCAAAACCCCAGGTTTAACTCTAAATCCTCCTCTGAGGCTCTTTCAGAAAGGTAGAATGGTGTATTAGGACTAGGATGCATTACTACTGCCCCTAAACCCTATAATGCAACATAATTAGCACACACTTTACATTCCTCCTAGCCATTTGGTTAAATAAAGACTAATGATAAATTGAAGTAAACAAAAACCAAAACCATAAAGAGAAAAGCATATGTGCATATTCAAACTTGACCTGCCTGCCATCTTGTACCATATGTCTAGAAAGAGTAGATTTTGCCTGGAATTTGGACACTCAATACATCTGGATGCCAAGAAAACCCTGACTCCTTGTAGAGTGAGCCTTTCTCTAGCTTGCCTGAAAGTTGTAACTTAAATGCCAAAGTTTGCTAAGTGCATTAAGATAGAACAGGTCAATAGTAGCGCGGCAACCAACTGTGTCTTAGTTACACAAGTGTCAAGTAGAAAAATAGTTTAAACCTCCACTGGTTATTTGGTATTAAGTTTTCAGCTTTGAAATTAAATAGCTAAACTGCTTTCCGCATTTATGTAGCAGTTGGAGACTACTGTCCCATACTATACTCTATCCACTGTACTTTATTTTTTATTATCACTATTATTATTCAGACTGTTTAAATGACTCAGCTTAATATTTTCTCATCACACTGTTCACAGCTGGGTAAATGCACTCTGCCCTCCTTTCCACAAGACCATTTGTATTGCTAAAATCATCTCACCCACCCTCCTTGGTTCCCAGCTTGTTATTATCATCTTAGCTCCACCCTGTTATCATCATCTTATCCCTATCACGCCCCATTAGTTACTCTCATTCTTGAATTCCACCCTACTGACTTATTCTTTAGATGCTTCCCAGTCCCAGCTTTTTATCCTTATTCCTCCCCCATCACTCTGCTGCATTTTATAATTTTGCCATGGTTTGTAGGCTCTTGTTCGAGTGTAAAGTGAAGCGACATCACTTAAAATGAAGAAGAAATTCTTTGACTTTTGATAATCAAAAGTAGGGGAGGACAGAAACTTTGGTGCTATGTGCTTTGTCTTTTGGTTGCTAATATTTGGGGGAGGTCAGCATCGCTAAGCAGCTATTTTGGAAGGTTTGAGGAACAGAGCCCTAAGGCTGACCCCAGAACTAGAGGCTGTGGCTCTTAGTAAGTCCCTTAACTCTGATCTTTGGTTTCTTATCTGCCAAATGTACGTGTGTGTGCATATGTGTGTGTATGTATGTGTGTGTTATTGGTTGATTCTGTTGGGACACCAATGAGAAACTGTTAAGTGGGGGCATTACACTTCACAAGGAAAACCTTTGATATAAAAGCACTTAAATGGCAAAGGCTAGAGCTGATTGTAAGGTGTATATAGAGTGGTAATTTGTTAACCCAAATATGATTTTCTTTTCTTTTCCAATGGGTATTGCAGATGTTCGGTAAACTTTCTGGAAGTCAGCATATGCCATGCCTATTCTTGAAACTAAATCTAGTCCCAGTGCCCATCTATTTCCTATAGTAGCCACAGAGAGCCCTTTTAAAGTTTGCAGCCGGTGTTTCAAACTACATGAGGGTAGTGCTCAAATGGCTGCTCACACTGTTTTATTATGTGGCATCTAGAAGTAGCTGGTTAAGAGGCTTTGCCAAGTCTTAACTAACTTCATCAAGTGGTATATATTTAAACTCCAGGCCCCCAAGATAACAACTTAAAATGGTTTCTAAACAAGCGGGGGAGGCGCTCATTTTAAGGGCTCTCTCCAGTGCTGGGTTGCTTAGGTAATACTTGAGATTTAATCAAGTATAGGTTTACAAGTTAATTATCTTTTAAAATAAAAAGAGAATTTGAAAACCTCCTACACACTGATGTGGTATGGCTCAATGTAGATTTCTTTGCATTTTTAATTTTTTTTTTGTACTTAATAGCTTCAATACTTTACTAATCGATACATTTCTCTAAAATAGAAGGTAATTGATCAGTACAGTAGGAGTATTCTTTAACATGTGGGAATATTCCTAGGGTCAAAAGCTGACCACGAGGCTGGAATATGAGTTAGGAATCTCACTGTGACAAAGATTAACCAATGATCTAACTACTCCAGTGGACCCATTCCATGGGGGTCAATGGAAATGGAAATGAGAGGTGGCAGAAACAGTGAGGTGGGAAGGGATATGACAATATCTAGTCATGGAGAGACCTCATTAAGTGAAAAAAGGAGAAAGAAATTAGATGTCTCCTCACTTCCAGACTACAAAAGATACATCTCCTAACATTTTCTCCACATACACCAATCTAGGTAACACATTGATCTAGAGCCTGGATTTGAGAGTTAAATGAGATCATGTATGTTAAGGGTTTAGCACATGTTCAGAGTACCTTGTTAAGCATTCACTTCATCAGAAGTGATGACATTAAAATCATCACCCCATCCTCCCTCCCCATCCATTGCTTTAAAAGTAACTCAACATAAACACGGAAACAAGATAGGTTTCCCTTGTGGGTACATTGTAGTCATCAGTGTGGAAATACAGAATCTGCTATGTTACATATGCTGACAATGGACCTTCTCTTGGCATCAATAGAAGCCAAAGTCTTCCTCTAGGCGCTGCATGTCCCCATAGCTGACGAGGACTAAGGGGCTGAATCTTTGCCTGTACACACTGTCCCATGGGATGAATGTGTTCAGAAAAAAATATACAATGTAACGCTTTGCCCAGGATGAAGAAAAACATCTAAGCTTGGATATAATATAGGCTGAGGTGGTACAGATCCTTGACAAACAATGCTACAATGTGTGGAGAACAGAACAAATGAGAAAAGAATGCTTCCACTAGCTTAGGAAAAAATTACTAGGCATACAATGTATTCTTGCACTTTCCTTCAATTATTTTGACCCCCTTGGAGATCAATATTTGAATAGAGTGGAGAAGTATATGTACGCATGTGGTGGAGGACAAGATGGATCAGTGACCGCAAATTGACACTGCGCAAAGAGTCAGCACGTGTCACTGTGGTGGACACTGAAAATGTGCTGACGCACCAATGAAGACAGATCATCGCGAACTCTTCAGGGGCTCCAGTTCTACGTGCTGCCTCTTGCTGGCGGGCAGTAGCTCACCACCTGCCTGGTCTGCTCTGGACTGGCTGGTCAGCACAGCACCCCGCTGCCCACACAGTGCTCTCTGTCAGGGTTGCGGCAGCCGCCCCCCCTCCCCTCCCAGGCCTCGCTCCCCTCCTCCCCTCCCAGGCCTCGCCCCCCTCCTGACCCTGTTCCGTGCAAAAGTGCCGCTGTCAGCGGCGTCTTCCTTCTACCCATTAAACCCATCTACTTTGAGTCTAAGTAATGAGCAATCTGTTCACATAGGTACTTTCTTTTTTTTTTTTTTTTTTTTTTTTTCCCCTTTCCCCACCTCCTCCCTCTCTCTCTCTTGCCTGTGTGAAGTAGGTTGCGGTACAGCTGTATTCCCAAGGAATGAAGGATGTAGCAATGCGCCTCCCAAAACTAAATGGTCATGGAGGGGTGGCCGAGGCAGAAGTGCCCTTCCCGTATGTAAAAAGCACAGCTTCCCCTTTGGAATGTCCACACTTAGGAGCGCCTGGGTGGCTCAGCCGGTTAAGCATTCGACTTCCGTTCAGATCATGATCTCCTGGCTCATGGCTCCTGAGTTCGAGCCCCCCACGGGGCTCTGTGTCTGTGCTGACGGCGCTGAGCCTGGAGCCTGCTTCGAATTCCGTGTCTCCCTCTCTCTCTTCCTCTCCCCTGCTTGAGCTTTCTCTCTCTCTCTCTCTCAACTCTCTCTTTCTCTCTCTCTCAAAAATAAAATGAACATTAAAACAAACCCGAAATGTCCACATTTAGGCCTTGGGTCTAAGAAAGCGGGCAGTAGGTTCACTAATTTTTAGCATTATGCCTCCTAACTTCCCCATTAGGTGGGAGATCAGCTCTGAACTCCACGCTGATGCACATGCTGCTAAATGCAGAGCTAGTGCCTGGGAGGG
Organism: Panthera onca; assembly: GCF_046562875.1. Taxonomy (NCBI): domain Eukaryota; kingdom Metazoa; phylum Chordata; class Mammalia; order Carnivora; family Felidae; genus Panthera; species Panthera onca. The sequence continues at coordinate 62,001,260 of NC_138347.1, forward strand.
GGGGCGGGGTGCGGTGTTCTGTGGAGGGCAGTGTGGGCCCGCGGGGAAGTAGAGCCCCGTTAATCACTGTGCTGTGCACTTCTCAAACGTGTAATTGAAAGTGACTTCTGTGAAGTCATCGGGACAATATGATTATGATACACATGCATAATTAGGCGATTCCAGCTTACAAACAGAAATTCTCTAAGATTCTTGTCTTGGCATTTCTTAATTTTACTGGGTTGAGTCCTTTATTTTTTTTTAAATTTTTTTTTTTAACGTTTATTTATTTTTGGGACAGAGAGAGACAAAGCATGAACGGGGGAGGGGCAGAGAGAGAGGGAGACACAGAATCAGAAGCAGGCTCCAGGCTCTGAGCCATTAGCCCAGAGCCCGACGCGGGGCTCGAACTCACGGGCCGTGAGATCGTGACCTGAGCTGAAGTCGGACGCTCAACCGACTGAGCCACCCAGGCGCCCCTGGGTTGAGTCCTTTAAATGGACTTTGATGCATAGGGCAAGGGTATGAAAGGCCTTGAGGTTACCATGGGCACCAGCAGACAAGCAGTATCTCCATTATCTCTGCCCTAGTCCATGCCTCCTGGAGTATTCCACCCTTCCATCCTCTTTACCCTCCTCTCTCTCAGTCAGTAGGTGTCATTTTATTTATCATTTGAAATATATCATTAGCACATTTCTTCCTCTGGATGGGATACAACGAGAAGATGCTTTAATGCAAATTATAGTTCCTTACTTTCTCTAACTAATCCAGTTGTCCCACTTTCTCTTTTCGAACCCCTATAAAACTTATTAAGTGTATGTTGTTCTACTTAACCAGGTTACCTTAGATATGTCAGAATCCCAAATTCAGGGTTGAGGCTATTTGCACCCCCCCCCCCCCCACTTACGGAATCCCTGATGTCAAGAGTGAAACAGGTAACTACATTTCTTAATAATTATCTTCTCAAGTGTTTTGAGATATTGGTGCCTCTAGCTGAAGTGAAGAACACTGATGTTTGGTCCTTGGAGACAAGTAAACAGCAATATGAATTTTAAACTTCATATTAAAATTCATATGAATTTTAAACTTAAGCACTTGTATAGCTGTATCCCATCAAACTGTTATAGACTGAAGTCAATGGCAGTTATGGGTGAGAAATTGAAGGCCAAATTTAGCATAGTTTGTGGTATTTTTTTTTTTTTAAAGAGTTGGGTCTTGAGCAGTTAGAAAATGGCTTTAATACTGCATCTTAAGAGAACTCTCACTTAAATTGATTTTTCTCATGTATATATTATATATATATTATACATATAATATATATATATATTTTTTTCCTTGAAGGCTCATCTAAAATAAAGAAAGATAGAGACATCTCTCTTAGTCATAATATTTCTAGATTTTCCAACTGAATCTGTGCAGAAGAAAAATTCCTAGTGGATTGTTATTCCAAAATCATACTAGTAAAGTTTTTGGACTTTGTCTTTTAGTCCAAATAAACTTTCTGGTCCAGCATGTGCTAACTAACTCTTGTGTTTGTTTTACTTATCCTTATAAACATTTCTCTAATCCAAATGTATCATCTTCTCCTAATTTCACCCATCCGTTTCTCAGGGGCGTTTATGTCTATGCTTGTAGCCATCAGGCAGGGGGTCAGATACCCGAAGGTTAACAGCTGCTAAACGGCAAGGGTCCAAGGTGCGCTCTCCTAGTAACACCAGTAAGCTAAAACAACTGAGTCCTCCTCAGTCGGCCTGAGGATCTTCTCTGCTCTGTGGATGCTCCTCTCTCCCACCATTTTATCTCTTCCAAAAATATGTGATACAAGTAATGTTCCCTGCTGTCATATGGAAACCTTTCTGCAACCATTTTTCCTCTTTTAGATTTTATATGATGTTTTAATCATTCATTCCACCTTTCTCTTGTGTTGTTAAAAATACGCTTCCTTTTCCCAGCCTCTCCCTTCCCCCAGCACCTTATCCATCCTCACGGACTATATCTTCTTCAATCACTCTCACCAGTGCCATTTTTTAACTGCCATCTATTTTCCAGGATCTTACATCACCTCTGTTCCTTAAAAGATCATCACCAAAGAGATTTCTGTTCTCTGAGTATTCTTACAGTTAAATCAACCAGGCAAAAACAAAACTAAAAAACAAACAAAAAACAAAATAAACAAAAAAACCCAAAAACCAGCAACAACAAAAAAAACCACAAGGCAGTTATCAAAAGGAAGAGAAACGTTATTTGATTTGTAAATCTTGCCCTATGCATAGGGATTGAAGTCCTGTGTTTTTGTTTCAGTGACTGGATTCTTATTTTTGTGTATGTTTACCTTTAATAGGTAAGGTTGAAGGTGAGGTAAAGGAATGCTTTTCAAGCTTTCCACGGGAGCACTCACTTGACTGAATTCTCCCGAGTCAGGCCCTACTTTGGCATACTTACTGAAAAGGACTAGGCTGGCATTGGTGACCCCCAGATTGTTGGCAGCCACGCAGGTATAGTTGCCATAGTGCTCCTCAGTGACGTTGGTCACCGTCAGGGAGGACTGGCCCTCCGTGCTCTTAATCTCAAGGCCATTAGCACTGTTTATCCTAAGAGTTCAAAAACAGAAGAGTAAAAAGAAACACTGATGAAAACTTGGTGTAGCAATCCCTTTTTCATCATATTGGAGGACATGGAGAGAAATGTAATAACAGCTTGTTCCCTGCTCAATTTCTCATTTTAATCGTGCAACTCTGTATTATCAGAACCGATGTCTACCGACAGAGAAGACTTAAGAATGGATGAGTTTCACTGAGCTTTGGCTTCTGCTCCAGGCAAGAAAGACATACAGGTGGAGACATACAGAAAGACATACAGGTGGCTTAATACCCATTAAACCAGCTACTTCACTCTTTGCATGTAACTTGAATGCTCTGGGGCTTCAGATTAAGAACTACAGGCCTCTAAGCACTTGATAAACAGATTTAGAAAATGAAGAGTCTAATAGTATAGACTCACATAATTACAGCGGGGCTAGGTTCTGTCCCTAGGATCACCTAGTGGAACAACTGGGGCATGGCACGTTTGGCACATACCTGGTGTCATCCCGGTACCACTCAAAGTCAGGCGCAGGCACTGCTGAGGCCTCGCATTTGAGTGAAGCTTTCCGTCCTGTGGTGGCTTCATTGCTCTTGGATTCTGTGATAGTGGGAGGATCTGGAGAAAAGACGGGCACACAGTTTACATGAAAGTCAGAGGGTGCTGTGGAATTTCCACGCAAGAAGGAATCAGAAAGGACAATCTGATTGGAGAGCTGCACGAAAGGAAGTCTTAAAATCCTCATTTACAAGAATTTTGTGATCACCTGAATGAATGGGACTGATCACTAGAAAACTAAATAAAATGAGAGATGATTAATGAAACTATGGACTTGCTTTTCCTAAATGGGACGCTTAACAGGGTTTTATGGCAATGGAATAGGATTTCTGTCTCCCTCCTTCAATAGACCAACAATTATTTCAACCATGGATTGTAATACTTACATCATTTTTTTCTTTTCATAAGTTAAGTGGTGATACTAAAGGTCTTGGGATTTCAAACATATAATTTGAGTGTTTTTCTTGTTCATCATCATTATTATTGTCATTATTGTCACAGTTTGAGATGGTGGTAAGAAGTTTGGTGAAAGTAATAGGGGGCTAAAATTCTCCCAACCCAAGCTTAGCCTGATAATCATTGCAGGAATTCAGAAAAACAAACACACGAATGAACAAAATTGTGTTAGATGATTACCTTTTTTTCTCCTAAGAGTTCCCTTATCGCATGACCCAAGTAAATTGTGCTTTTGTGTGTGAGTGTGCAGTTTGAGGTCTACCCTGCCGCGTGTCCGTTTTCTGTGCTCTCTGGCAGTTGTACACTTGATATGTGCTGCTTCGAACTGGGTCTGCAAAACGTGTAGCGGGCTTGAAATAAACTCAGAAGCACATCTGATATCCTAATTTGCCACGATTCTTTCAAACAGTCCTTCAGAGGGCGGAATGAGTGTTTACAGGGATGTGTGACCGAGCTGGGATGGTAGGCTCGAGCTCCGGGCTTGATGACGTTGTATTTGTGCAGGTTATGGACCTTCAAGGAGAAAAGTAGTTTTCGGTCCAAAGGTCATCTGCCAGAAAATGGTAGGCTGGCTGTGCACACAAGTCAAAAATAGAGCCGAACAATCTGTTTAGACTTTGTAGAGGAAAAAGCTTACTTAGGGAAATTAGCAAAGAAAACTCTAGTAACACAAAATTCATTTAAATTTCTGCTCTTTAGCACTTGGTTCAGCTCGCTCATTTCTGAATTTTGTCTTCATATTCAAAATTATTTTCCAAGTTTCCCGTCTATGAAAGACTCTGCTCTTCTTAGTTAAAAAGGATGCACAAAAGCATCAGGTTAGTGTGCAGTTTTCTCTCCCAGTTCATTTTTACATCAGCTTGGACATCTTTAAATCACTGCCAGAGAGAGGAGGAGTTAAAGCATGGTTAGACAAGCACCTCCAGCCCATGTGCAGACAGGTGTGCCAGAGTGGCTGGTAGTGGCTGTTCTGTTTTAGACTTACCTGCTCAATTTTGTTTGGCACAAAAAAGCAGTCTGATGAGCAGAAAAGAACCTTGGATTGGAAACTAGGGGTCCTGGATTTTAATTTCAGTTTGGTTGTGTGGCCCTCCCATCACACAATTTATCTTACTGAGCCTTGGTTTTATTACCTATAAAATGAGGGAACCACACTTTAATGACCTATAGTATCTCTTCCAGCTTAAAAACAAAAACAAAAACAAAAACAAAAACAAAAACAAAAAAACCCAATTCTAGTGAAAACTGCCTATCCTTCACAAATGGGCAGTTGGTATCATTACGACCTAAGTCTGTTTTCCTACCCATAACGCATTTAGCCCTTAAATTACTAACTTTCAAAATTGTAACTCATTTATCTGTTCCATGGGTTAGGAGTCAGGACGAACAGTCAGAAACAGGAAACCTGAGGTCTGATTTTGACTCTTCTCTTAAATAGAACTGTGGCCTGGACAAGTGTCTGCACCAGTTTGAGCTTTTTCTTTCTCATCTTTTAAAAGAAGGAGTTAGCTTAAAAGGATCCCCAAGATTCCACTTACAATTCTTTCATTCTATGTTTGGTTATATAGATCATTAGAGTCCATTAGTTCAAAAGAAAATGGAGGGGCGCCTGGGTGGCTCAGTGGGTTAAGCATCTGACTTTAGCTCAGGTCATGATCTCGTGGTCTGTGGGTTTGAACCCCACGTTGGGCTCTGTGCTGACAGCTTACAGCCTGCTTTGGATTCTGTGTCTCCCTCTCTCTCTGCCCCTCCCCCACTGGCTCTCTCTCTCTCTCTCTCTCTCTCTCAAAAATAAATAAATAAACATTTAAAAAAGACAATGGAATAATTGGTGGTAGTTGTATTGGTGGGGGAGGTATTTGTATAGAGATGGGGCATAGAATAGAGGTTAAGAGTTTAGATTTAGAGTTTGATAGATGTGAGCCCAAATCCAGGTTCTATCCCTCACTGTCCTTCCTCCTTATAGAAGATAGTACTTTATCTAGAGTTACATTTCTTCAATTTCCTCATCTATATAATGCTGGAACCAGAGGCAGGGAGGTCCACTTCGAGATTACTGAAGGAAGCCAAGATAGCCTGTGCTAGGTTTGTGATAAAGGGGCTGGACGAGAATGGGCAGATTTGCGATGGAAAGGTATGGAGCCTCAGAACTTACAAGAATAGGGGTGCCTGGGTGGCTCAGTCAGTTAAGTGTCTGACTCTTGATTTCGGCTCAGGTTGTGATCTCATGGTTGTGAGATCACGCCCTACGTCAGGCTCTGTGCTGAACCTACAGCCTGTTTAAAATTTTTTTTTTTTTTTACATTTATTTATTTTTGAGAGACAGAGAGAGACACAGCACAAGTTGGCGGAGGGGCAGAGAGAGAAGGAGACACAGAAGCCGAAGCAGGCTCCAGGCTCTGAGCCATCAGCACAGAGCCCAATGGCGTGGCTCGAACCCACAAACTGTGAGATCAGGACCTGAGCAGAAGTCGGATGCTTATCCGACTGAGCCACCCAGGCACCCCATGTACAGCCTGTTTAAAATTCTCTTCCTCTGGCCCTCCTTCCCCTCTCAAAAAAAAAAAAAAAAGACAAGAACCTATGTAAAGGAGGAGTGTCAAAGGTAACACCCAAGTTTCTGGCTTGAGCATCTAAGTGATGCCATCTTCTGAGAAAGGATATGTCAGAAGAGACATAGATGGCCACGAATGAATGCTAGTTTCCCATCCTCACCTCTTCACGGAAGCAGGTTGTTAAGCTGCCAGTGACTCCCTCCACAGTTTGCAGCATGCTGGCCAGAGAGATAATCTTGCTTGTAATTCTACTGCTTTAATTTCTCAGTTTGTAAAATGAGTTTGAACCAGTGTTTGTGAGTTTCTGGAGCCACATTGCTATGAGTGACAAACCCTTGATGATGACTACCTTTTTGCTAAACCAGCATAATCTGGGCCCAATTACACGCTGTCCATCCCCTCCGCCTCTGGCACTCATAGCTGTGGCACCTCAATGTAATAATGCCATGATAAATGGCTTCCAGACCTTCCACCATGGGACCAGGGATGCAGGTCCCAGCTGTACAGTTTTGTGGGAGAGTTCTTCCTTGCTCTGGATGTTTCCTTCTGTGTGGTGGGAGCTTATTTCACTTCTTGCTCTGGGACCCAGAAGGAAGAAATGATTCTGAGTGAAAAATTTGGGAAGAATAAATGAGGTTTCTTTAGCTCCTCTCTTTCCTTGCTTCCTTTGCAACCAAGCTTCTGGCAGGGAACAGGGCTTCCCCTCTGCTTCTCCACAAGAAAGTCTTACCAGGACTGTATCCTTCCCACTCTCAGGTGAGTAAGCCTGCACCATTCCAGGGCTGCTGCCATGACTGGGGAAATAAGTTGTCCACACTAAGTACTACATCTTCCCATCTTGATCTCTAACAATGGGGGCCATTGAGTCTTCCATACATCTTTACTTATTTCTCAATTTGTTCAGAACCTGAATAACTAAGTAGTAAGTTATTTATTAGCCCCTCAGAGATGCCAGCATGGGAAAAGTGGCAGCGAATTAGGGTTGAACACTTTTAAGTGCACTAATTTTGGGATAGGATGACATTGGTCAATTACAAAGGCCGAACACTCGCTTCTCTCCTTGAAAATCTAGGAAATTTCTCCTACCAAGAAAACTTCACAGATAATGATAAATGTATGAAGAACTCATTGTTCCTAATATTTCTCAGATGACACAATGGTACAGGTCTGTTTCACTCACGGCTTATTGGAATGAACATTTCAAATTCATTTGTAATGAATCCTGTATAGGTGAGACTAAGAAAAATTGTTATAAATCACATTGCAGCATGCCTGGTGTAGTTAAAATAATAGATGTCCATGCTCAAAATATCATTATAATAAAAATTAAATGTGGCTTAATAAAAATGCTGCACAGAGGTCCATTGTAATCCTTTATGTGATTTTAGAGTAGCCTACAATTTTCAAAGGACTCTTCCAGTTTTCATTACTTAAAAATTCTGGGTTCTGAATATATTAATAAGGACTTTCTTTTTCTTTTTTTAATGTTTATTTATTTTGAGAGAAAGAGAGAGCCCACGTGCAAGTGTGAAAGGGGCAGGGAGAGAGGGAGAGAGAGAATCCTAGGCAGGTTCTATGCTGTCAGCACAGAGCCAGACATGGGGCTCGATCTCATGAACCATGAGATCATGACCTGAGTTGACACCAAGAGTTGACACTTAACTGACTGAGCCACCCAGGTGCCCCAGGACTTTCTTCTTCTTATATCACAAATAACAAGAGTCTTTCGATTAGAATGATAGGATGACAATGACAATGGCTTGGCAAACAGAGTATCATTTATTTAATCATCCTAAATTTTGGAATAATAATATAAAAAGAACAAAATTCTTAGTAAAGATCTCAATTTGTGGGCATTTACCATGTGTTAGCACTTTCTAGGCTTTAGATGTTCTTTTTATCCAAATAGTAGCTGTTGGAAGTAAGGATTATTAACCCTAGTTTATAAATGAGAAGACAGATATACAGAGGGTTAATAACTTGTCCAAATTCACATAGCCAGAATTTGATGGAGTCTAGATTTGAACCAACGTTTTGAAGCTCATGCTTTGACCTCTCTGGGCTTCCATTTGAATGAGTTCCTTTAAAAAGAAATGAATTCCTGGGGCACCTGGGTGGCTCAGTCAGTTAAGTGTCTGACTTTGGCTCAGGTCATGATCTCATGGTTTGTGAGTTTGAGCCCCGCATAAGGCTTTCTGCTGTCAGTGCAGAGCCTGCTTTGGATCTTCTGTCCCCCTGTTTCTCTGCCCCCTCCCCGCTCATGTGCTCATTAGCTCTTTCAAAAACAAATAAACATTAAAAAAAAGAAAACACTGATTAAAAAAAATAAATAAATAAAAAGAAATGAATTCCTAATAAGGAAAAATACCACTTAGGGGAGCATAATGGTAGCTTAAAAAGTTCTATATCTGCTTAATATTAAAGGGTACCAAAAATAGCAGAACATGCAGTACATAGTAGGTATAAACCTGCATTAGAAATTAGGAGTTGTGGGCTCAATTTCTGCCTGTGCCACTTAGGTTGTCATCTCCTAGAGATGACATATTGATCTCGTGGAGCCCCTTACCTCTGAATGTAGATGATGGCCCCTGTGATCTGTCTCACAGGTTTGACATAAAGATCAAATGAAATCATGTATATGAGAGCATGCTTAATACTTGAGGTGATTACATTTATTATTATTATTATTATTATTATTATTATTGAGAGAGAGAGGGTGCAAGTGAGTGAAGGGCAGAGAGAGAGAGAGAAGTGGGGCTCACCCAAAGTGGGGCTCGTGTTCACTCAGTGTGGGGCTCCTGTTCACCCAAAGTGGGGTTGCGTGACTTGAACTCACAATCTGTGAGATCATGACCTGAGCCGAAGTCAGTTGTTTAACCAACTGAGCCACCCAGGGGCCCTACATTTATTATTTTTATTACTATTATTCACATGGTAGTTTGGAAGGAAAGAGGTCTTTGGAGTTAGATCTTGGTTAGAATCCCAACTCTATCTACTATTCACAAGTTCTTTGATTTTGTGGCCAAGAATGCTTATATTCTCTAAGCTCTGTTTTTGTCCTCTCTGCAGAGGGATAATCTGATTGTCTTCCCGGGTTGGTGTGCAATGGTAGACCAAGAGGGGAGGAGCAGAAAATGTAGGCAATAAGAAAGGTACTGTCTCCAAAGAATTTAGAAACAATAATAGAACTAACCGAAAGTTGTCTTTTTTTGTTGTTGTTAAATCACCTTGATCCAGTAATACTAAACCAAACATACTAAACAATTTCAGTGATAAAGTAAATACTCCTCTTTGCTGGGGCAGGTCAGGCCCAATATACCTCCCTCCTTGGTTAGCCACTGTTGATGTGATGATTACAGTGAATCATACAAAATTTCTAACAGTCTTGGTACACTGAAGGAATTCAGAAAATTATGATTCCTGTTCACATTGCAAAATTATGGTGGAAGATTGCAGTACTCTGGATTCTTACTGAATATTTCCTCTGAAGGTCCCATAATAGAGTCATGAACATTAGGACATGTGCTTACTGAAACTATCCCAAATATAAGAGTAAACATTTCCATTGGCATGGGAAATGAATAGCTGTAGCTATGAATATGCAGAGAAAGTAGCCAGTCTGGTTCCATGTTGAGCAGTTATTTTCCTAAAGTCTCATCATTAGGTGATTTTTGAATCAAAGCACTGAAGAGTTCAGTTAAAATACATATATATTACCTGGAGACAATGGATGTCTGCAATCCCAACTGTGGGCTCTATGCCCACAGGTAACCTCTGCCCCTCTAATAAATGGCTATCAAACATAAGGGTGAGCTTTAGAAATGCCAGCATCCATGTCCCCCAGCATCTGTGTTGGGTAGCTCTGGATACCAGTGTGGAGGCAGAGCTGAGTTCAAAGAGAAGTAAGTAGAGGAAAAAGAAGTTATAGCATGATAGTGTGAACCTGATTGGAGACATAGTTGTGGGAAAGTGGAAAGTAGGAATATTAGCTGGTTAATGGGATGGAAGGAAGGTTTGAGAGCTAGGGGCAGCTTTGGAGAAGAATTTCTGCAGAAGTAGGAAAAGATTTCAGTACAAGAAAAGTCCAATAAACTTAACAGTCTGCATTTATTGAACATTTACTATGCACAAGATGTTATCCTCAGGACATTGGGCACTAAGATGAGGTAAACCCATAAGTAGGTACTTTTAATACACTGTGAGAACTGAAATTGAAGGCTTACACATAGAATCTGTTAGGAGAGGCTAGTTGTCCCTAGGGCTGGTGTCTGGAAGAAATTGCAGCTGTACTGTGAGTAAGATACAAGAAGCCAGAAGTCCTATCTATTGTACTAGTAATAAGCCTATTTAGTTGAAGAGATTTCAGGTCAATAATTTAGCTGCTGAAACTCCAGGACCTCTTACTACTTAGAAAATAGATTTTGCATGTCAAATGGCTATATGTAATGCTATAAACCAACTGTGGAGAAGGATTATCCAAGAGAAGCAAAAAGGAAAGACAGCAGAATCCAGCTTATGAGGTAAACAGGACAAACTGTTGTTGTCTACAGCTCTTGTTTAGTGCTCTAGGATTTCAGTGCCCTGCAACAAATATCTGTTGGCAACTGAGTAAATGAATCAATGAAATGCTCATAGAAGAAAATTGTCAACATTGGGACTTTTTTTTGCAGTGGTACTCAGGGTCTGTTTCATTACAATAATCTATTCAGCCACTATTTATCTTAGCCGTCCTGATCCCCTGAACTAATTCCAAGCCCTGTGTTTTGAAAAGGAAGAGGAATCCATTTAAATAATGGGACACTTTCATACTAGGTAGGCTCAGATCAAGTGATGAAGGTAAACACTGGATTTTTCACAGTAGGAACAAGTTCTGCTAGCCAGACCCGATTCTGTAATTTAATCTTGGGAGTCTTCATCTACTTAATACAACTACATTTAAATAGGACAAATTGTATGAACAGACCAACAGGTACAATGGCTAGTTGTTTTAATGTAATATAAACATAGCTTATGAAGTGTTGGTAAAAAGGTGATCACAAAGGAAATCGATACTAAATATATTTTCTAATATGTGACTGATATCATTCGCAAAGTTTGGAGAAATGTGACAAAAGCAGAGTTTACCTATGAGTTTTTTATCTACTCACTCAGTAAACATTCACTTAGCAATTTTTATAAGGTCAGGCATGTGCCAGGTGCTGCTGGTTAGGACATACAGGATGTTTAAGCTCATTATAAATCTCCGTGTGATTTGTTATTAGGTATATTTTCAGAATCTTAAGGTTCTGCCTATATTCTTCCATGGTTCACCCAACACTAGGAAAAGCTCACGTCTTCATAAAAGCCTTTCTTGAAAATTATCAGTATTTTCTGCTGCTCTAAGTTACACTATGGGGACAGTCAAAAAGGAGCAATGTCAGACTAATTGCGCTAATAATAATAGGGCCCAGGCGGCTGGCTTTGATCTTGGGAACCATCTGCAATGCAGACCACTTTGATGTTTCACACAATGGAAGCATAAATATTTTCTATGTACTCCATGACTGGACTTTCAGAAATCTAATTAAGATGAAGGTCAATTAAGAGAAAATGAAATCTTAACTCTAAAAGTCAGAGAAGAGGTGGAAGATGATGGCACGGCTCTGTGTACATAAAAGAACCTAACTAACCTAATTATAAACTTATATAAACACCCAGAGAAATTGCCTTTCATGTGAAAAAAAGGTCCTAAAGCATTTTATAACATTGAGATCATTAATGTGTCTTTGAAACACACCCAGCACTGAAAAAGAATGGTAACACTGGCATTTCAAAACTCTATTACTAAAAAAAATCACAGACAGCTACAGGATAAAAGCACTTCAGAGCTCATCAGATGTACCCCTTACTTCTTGGAAATGATTTCCATAAGTGTCTATGGCAGAGTCCTAGGTATTGGATTCTTCTAGGTATGGTGTGAAGGAGATTTCACTGTCTGTCTCAGAAGGCTGCAAGGTTAAAACAGGGCATTGGGAAATGGTGCAGCCCAGTGTGGACCAGGTCACCTTAGGCAAGTTTCCTCACCTCTTTATGCCTCAGTTCCCAGAATTTTAAAGTCAACCTAATGATATTTTTCTCAGGAGTTTACTGTGTGAATTAAATGACAAATGTAAACCCATTAGTCCAGTGCTGCACGTGGTAGGTATTAAGAATTGAAAACTCCTTCTCTTCCTCTTTCTCCTGAGAGCATGGGCTTTAGAATCAAATGGGCCAGAGTCTGAATCCCTTTTCTTACACTTGCTTTCACACTGGAAAGGCAATTTTTACCTCCTGGGGCTTCTGTGTCTCAAACCCTAAAATGGAGTCTATTATGTACACCATGACAGGGACTTAATTTGGATCACTGGTATATAGGTAACTGCAAGGAGGACTTAAGATAATGGAAGGTAACTTGTCATGGTCTGAAGTATATCTTCAAATGTGGGTCAATGTGATTGTGCATGTGTCTCTGTATGCCTTTGTGCCTGCATGTGCATGTATGTGTGTTATATGTGGATATGTATATATGGGTGTGTAGGGTATGTATTTATGTGTGTGTGTGTGTGTGTGTGTGTGTGTGTGTGTGTGTAAGTATGCTAAATGCATAGGAGGGAAGAAATGTTAGGACATCCCCTTGTTCCTGTCACTAGCCACAATTGTGTGATGTGGGAACTTGAATTTGAGTGATGTGAAAAGTCACTCTTAACTGAACAGGGTAAACGAATTCTCTTTATTCCTTTGCTGGGTGACACACATCATATGGATCCACCCCCACCCCCTGTCTTTTGAACTACATCTAAGGATCCTTTCATCTGAGAAGTTCAAAGTATGCCCATTACCTATGCATCTTAGTGAAATCTTCGTTTCTAATGCCCATACTTTGGGACAAATAGATAACCAAATTAATTTATCAGGTATCCCTAGTAGCCATCGGGGACATGTGATATCTGACCAGTGACTTGAATTTATTCTCAAGGCCAATTAGCTAAACAGCAGAGGATAGGTTATTCCCTTCTGACAAACAATGCAATAAGATAGAAATTCCAGTTTAAGCAGATATGAATTGTTTCTTTTTCCAAGGTGGTATGACCTTGTTCTCCACAAAGACCAGAATAGTGATTGCCAGATATGCTAGTGCTGTCTGATCATGTTTTCTTAATTCTGTAGTCTGAGTAAAAGACAGACTGTATTGTTAAATGCATTATGGGTTATATTTAGAGTTGGTAGAGTTGATTTATCAAATTCAAAGGCCACGTCCTGCCCTTGGATATGTCCAATGTATAAATGTGTATCCCTGACCAGAGGCGCGTCTGCTTGAAATGCAATGTTCTTTTGCTAATGGGATCTTTAGAGCTTGCTAGTGGTGGAGGTAGGCCCTGGGCACACTGCACCTGCTGGCTTTTGCCATACTCACAGTTCACAGTGACCTTGACTTGTTTGACATCCGCTGAAGAGACTTCATTGGCAGCTTTGCACTCATATTTGCCTGACTGCTCCCTGGTGATGCCGAGGATCTCCAGATATTCTTCTTCTCCTTCAAATTCTCTCCCTGAAAAACGGAGATTAGCATGACTGTTTTTTAGGTTTACAATGTGCAGCAGAACACCTATTTTTTTTTTCCAGAAACAGAAAATACACATGGATTTTTTTTTTAATTTTTTTTTCAACGTTTTTTTATTTATTTTTGGGACAGAGAGAGACAGAGCATGAACGGGGGAGGGGCAGAGAGAGAGGGAGACACAGAATCGGAAACAGGCTCCAGGCTCCGAGCCATCAGCCCAGAGCCTGACGCGGGGCTCGAACTCACGGACCGCGAGATCGTGACCTGGCTGAAGTCGGATGCTTAACCGACTGCGCCACCCAGGCGCCCCATACACATGGATTTTTAATACTTGGACAATGTATTTGTCGGAGGTAACGTTCCACAGAAGCAGACCCCACCCAAGACAAAGAGTCAAATGAAAGTGATTCTGGAGGAAGTGTTCTCAGGAAAAACCAGTAGGGAAGTAGGAAAATGGGACCTGGACGAGAAAGAAGCCACGAGAGGGTAGAGGTCACATCCCATACAGAACAACTTGGCTTAATCCCTCAGGGAGCTCTGGGGAGAGCACAAGCCCCACTTAAAGTTGTCCTGACCAAAAGTCAAGAAGCTGGAATGTTAATGCATCTACACCCATGAGGGTGACAGACATCCACCCATCAGTCATTGGTTAAGGGCTCAGAACAAAGTGGGAGTTGGGGGCAGGTGCACATGGTTGTAAGGGCTCAGAGGCACTACTGTTGAAGCACTGATATCATCAATTACACCATGCAGCAAAGCACTCTTCCCACCCGTTGTTATTAGGACAAGTGGCTTCCTTTTGAGAAACTGTCACTCTTCTCCCTTAGATTATGAGGAATTCTGTTCACAAAGGTCATGTTCAAAACCCTGTCTTGCAGTTATGGTTTCCTTGCTCAGTATCAAACTACAACATTACTGAGGCTTTCAGGCTATGGACCAGATCCATAAGAATACACTGCTGATGCTGTGCTTTGTGACAAACTGTGTCACATGGGCGTGAGTGGTAGGGAGCTCAATATCGTTGGCTTAAACAGTTAGGATTAGGGGTCTGGAGGCCTTTTTGGACAGTCCCACAAAGTTAGATGTGTCCATTTAGTAATGAAATTTCAAGATAGGCAGTCTTCTTTAACTCCCCTTATTTGGAGCATAATTGATTAAATGAGTTTCTTCCTGGAGAGGGATGGGGTGGGGAGAAGAAGAAGGGGAGGGGAGGAAAGGGAAAGGGAGGAAAAGAAGGTGAAGAAGAAAGGGGATTGAGCAGGGAAAGAGGTTGGCCAAAAAAGCCAATGGACTTTAACTCTGGCTAAATTGAACCCTCCTCACCCTAGATTACAAATCCCACTGCTGTCGGGTTAAGATGGAACAGCCTGGGAGCCTGCTAAAGGACACCGTCCTGCCCCTGTGAAGAAATCTTGCTCCCGGTCATCCTACACTAAATGGTACCAATTAATAGCTTTGCACAAATGCCACAAGCTGTTTTCCTTTTCTGGAAATTCCCCAATGGCCAAATCAACATAACAGACAGCTAGCACAGAGACAAATTCACTGTCTAAATATGTCAGCCAAACCTGTTAACTACACTCCCAATAGAACATAGGGCTTCTTTGATAACATCCTATAACACAACTGTCAGCCAAGCTTCGAGTCTTCTGTCAATTGTCACTATCACTAGTACTGAGGAAACTATGCAATCTCAACAATAAAGGACAGTAGTTATATAGAAATATCTGGTTCTGGTCCTGCACATTATCTAGCACATGTTTCTACTGAAAATGTTTTAGAATTAGTCTATTAAGTAAATAGCTGCGTGTTATCTGTAAAAGATTTTTTTTCTCTGTGTTTTCACCTTTCTTCTTCTCCACATTCAGGCAAGCAGTCAGATATGACTTCACTTGCTACAGAAGTAGAATATGGTAGGAAAGAAAACAGAAATCTTAGGAAGGGTTATAGTCTACTCTATTGGATAAGCCGGTAAGAATTTGGACTTGGAGGAAAAAAAATTCATTCCTACGTACTTGCAACTATGGACTTGAGAGTCATGCCAGCTAATTGATGCTAAAATCTTGTAGCCAAATACAAATACCCTGAAGACAAATGGTAATGTTGACAACTGCAGGCCAAAATAGGTGTAAACTCATTAAAAAATCTGGAGTGCAGAATTGGGATTGACAGTAAGACAACATTACTGATTTTGAGAATCATGGTGGATCGTAATGAAAGGAGGGTTCAAAACGATATCGGAATGGTGTAGGATTTCTCCCATGCCCTGCCCCCACACCCATCAACCTCATCCCTGAGTAGGTACTGAGCTGTCAGTGAAAGAGAGAACAAGTACAGTCTTCTTAGAGATGGCTAACAACACTGAAGTCTTTTTTGATTCCCATGAAATACCTAGAAATGGTGGGTAGTGAATCCCTACCTTGCAGTTTGAATTTCTGAAAGATATAAACCTGTTCCAGGAGAGGGAAAGATGACTTTTAGCAGTACAAACGAAGGCCCTACAGGTTTGGGAAGGTGGCACCTGTGAGAGTAAACATTAAGATGAACCAGAGAAAATAAAGTGGTGTTTATTGGGTTTTGGACCTGGGATTCTTACATGCCAATGTAGGTATTAATAATCCAGTTTTTTCAGATAAGTGGATAATAAAACAGATCCTCACCAGATGAATTTTCAATCCCACATCTCCAGGAAGACTTACCCCCAATACCACCTGAAGATGAAAGGGAGTTTCTCTTATGGGCCCCAACCATAAGGCAGGATGATCATTTGCTTCTCCCATGATAGCTCTGCTCCACTCTGATGACTGCCTCATTCCCCAGCACACACATACACAGCTGCTTCACTAGAGTGGGGAGTCTCAGTGTGCAAACCAAATACAGGCAAGAGATACTGGCTGTTCTTCCTTCATTTAACAAGCTTGATAAGAATTTAAAATATTAAACAACACCTCTGGAAACCTCTTGTCATTCTTCCTTGACGCCTTGGATCCTTCAGCTGAAACTTTTATATTGCCTACCACCCCTTGCTCGTCTATTTTTCTTACACCCACAGGAGACTTTGCCCACAACACATTATCTGTCCTACTTCACTTGAACACTTCGTATTAATCCATAGTGATCTGAGAGGAAATGGGAGCTTTTCTGTTGCACAGAATTTGGCTCAGATTAGTTGGTGGAGTTAGCTGAGCTGAATTAAGAAACACAAGCAGAAACTAAAGTCAGAGTCAATAAATCATATAGCTTAAGAGAATTAAGTATCGAAAGGTAGCTCAGTATGTCTATAGGAGAAGCTAGTATATCAATCCGCTCCTTTGAATGATCCTCACAGAGTACTCTTTTACTGGGGAAGAAAAGGTATGCTGAATCTTCTGCTGTTGAAAAGCCGGATGGGGCATCTCTGGCCATGTCCTAAGGATGTATTTGCTGTGTGGAGTTATTGCTTCAAAAGAAGGTATGGCAATACTAACAGAGCCCCCAGGTGGAAACAGTCACCATGACCAACTGCAGTTTTTTGTTCAAAGCATGGAGTACATGTTGTTAATCTCGAGTCAGAATTCTAAAATGCCCTTGGATTCTCTTGCTCCTCTCCCTTTGCCCTTGTGTGTCTGTCCCCCTCAGGCCACCTTTCCCCTCCATGTTTTCAGTTCACTCTGACTAGCTGCTCTCAACCCAAGGGTGCTGTCCCCATTTCCCCTTTACTCTCTCAACCTTAAGAAGGCTCTGAGAATGGAGTGTGACACTTAACCTGTTGTTGAGTTCTCTGCTGGAATAAAGCCCTCTGGCTACAACGTGGGCCTTCCTCTTGTTCCTATCTATTACTTTCTGCCCTTGTATAAATGTTTACTTGAAATGCAAATTTCAATATTCTGGTATTTTAAACATCTCAACCTATTTCCACAAGCTTGCTCACGTCCCCGAATGTTATATTTATTCTGGGATCTGGTGTTTAGTTTAAATCTCCCTTTGCTTAATGTGCTTTTGTGTCTCCTGGCAATATTCAGCTACCAGGCTAAATAACTTCTCGTCCTCCTCAGTATATGCACCTTTCAAACTCTTGCACATAATTAGCATATCCCCTCTTAGTCACTGTTTACTCAAATTGTACATATTAGTTCTTTTAATATTTCTTCATAAGTCAGAAAGAAGGGCCTAGAGCTAATGGCAAGAGGAAAGTGTTCTCTTCTGTGCTCCCTAAAGCAGAGGCAAATCAGCCAGGAATAATGCCAATTAAAGTATGCCAGGTGCCACCTTCTGAGTATAGCAGCTTTAGAGTTCTGTGCTTTGGTGAATCATGGGGACTTCAGTGTTGACTGAATAAGTCATTTAGATTCCCAAGGTCAATCAGGCCTTTGTAAGCAAGCAGCCATTTAAAATTAAATATATTTCCATGGCACTGCTCTCTCTCCCTTTCTCTCCTTCCTCTCTCTCTCCCATTCCTCTCCTTCTCCTTCCCACATACACAGACGCATATAGACATACAACTGTTTATTTACATATAACCATGCACTTGAACTTTTAGGAAACAGCATACAAATTCACTAACACCCAAATATTTGCTTACTAAACAGAGCAGGCCTATTCTTGAAAAATCTGCAGAGATGACAAGTGGCCTATTTGAAATTTAAAAAACAGAAAGACTACTACCCTAATAATCATTATGATATTTTTCTTTTCCTTTATTAGAGATACAGGAAATACAATTTAGAAAACTTGTTAAAATTTGAGCATTTTAGGACTTTAAAAATGTAGAATTCCAAGGGTTTATACATGTTAGGAAATGGACAAATCATTTTTTCCCCACTATTCTGAGAAGAATCTTAGTATAACATCCCTGTAGATCATTCTTTCACAGAAGGGAAGATGGGTTTGAAATGGGGTTGACATCTTCTTCGGCTCTTCTAAATTTGAATATTTACAAGTTGCTGTAAACACATTACCTTTAACATAAACACACATACAGATGAAGGAAAAGCAAAGAAGTGGAACGTGTCTTGCAAGGCATGTGTGTGTTTGTGTGGGCCTGTGGCTGGAAAGAAGAGTGGTGAACAGGATGAGCGAAAGCAAGCTATGAACTTCCACCTCTAAAAATAAAAGAAAAAAAGGATTGCAAATCAATGATGCCATTTGAAGTTTCCCGTGCTAACTTCAAATGCTGTAACAAGTTTCTGTTCTTACAGTACGTTTCATGTTTTCTTTTCTTTTTTTTTTTCCTAAAGACATACTCACCTGTTTCTGTGTTTGCTTCCTTCCCTACTTTTTTTTTTTTTTTTTTTTTTTTTTTTTTTCACATCACGTTCTACACAAACATGCTAAGAAAAACGGGAGCGAGAAACCCTGGAAATATGCCTATGATGGGGTTCTGTTTATATTTCCAGCCATGTCTCTCTCTAGGTCCTTTGAAGTTTGGTTGCTCAGCCTCACATCCCACCTGAGAGATCCTTTAGTATTTGACAGTGTTTCTGTCCAAAGGGTGAAACCACTTCTCAACCCACCTCTTACCGCCCACCCATCATGAGAGGGTTGAAGGGAGTGGTAAATGATCTGTGTGTGAAAGAAGACAGGGGTGGGGACAGACACAGTCCTCAGAAGCAGCAATCATAGGAGAATAAGGAGACATAGGGAGGAACACTACATTGAAGAGACACAATGGTGATACAATAGGCATGATTTTAAAGAAGAGTTTGAGGATTGGAAATGAAAGAAGAAAGAGTTCTCTAGAGAATGAGGCATTTAACTATTGAGATATTGAGCTATAAGGAAAGGAAGGGGTTGGTTACTCTGCTGGAGAAATGTTCCCCATTTGAATAGGAAGACACAACAGGGTGTGGATTATGCAAATTGGCCCCATGCCTTCTGCAGCCCCAAAGGGTGTAGTTAGTACCCAGAAACCAGAGGCATGCACAATGCCAGGAAAGATTCACAACTGGCTTTGGCTCTATGAATGAGCATAAGCCAAATGAAGAAGAACGCCCTGGCATCATTTTTCTTGGCATCCAGAGAGATCCAATTCATTATGGTTTGTATTTTTGCTTTCACATACAAAAAATCAGCTAGCTGACAGTTTGAGCTCAGCATCCAGCCGGAAGCTGCCATCTACACATCCTTTTTATTCCTGGGGCATGACATTCTGTTATTGTACTCATACTTAACCATTACTTACCTCCTATTTGGTGTCAGTTTTTAGAAACAGTCCTGCCTTTCTAAATGCTAGGCTTGGAATCAGGATTCCCTACATTCTGTTTTTTCAAGGGAAATTGTATTGATAATAGCTAATCTTCCATTGTAGGGACCACATCTGGTTTCGCTCATCATTGTACCCCTCCCTATCGTGCAGCATGATGCTGGATGCTGGAGTGCTTCAGAAATATTGCAGAGTGACTGTTGAAGAAGCTGCTATTTAATAAACACACACTAGGCACTGTGCTAGGTGACTCAGATATTATCTCATTTAATTCACAATACTGTGTTAGAGTGCTTACAGATGGAAATCCAGGTTTAGAGAAGACCCTAGAGGAAATTGCCCAGGTACATAATGTGATTAAGGAGAGCTGAGGTTCGAACCAGTCTGTGGGCTTCTGGAGCCCATGTTTCTGACTAGGCGTATCTACTTTTGTCAGTAGGCTGCCATGAGATGCTATAGTTAGTTGGACTCTTAGCTCTCATAAGCCACTCTATTTCTGTCTACTGAGTATCAAATGGGAATTTGAGAATGAGAAACTCAGGGAGTTTCCAAAGCAATGCAACTCAGTTACAGATAAAGAAAGTAAAAGATAGCCTTCAGTTTTTATAAGGGCTGTCCACTTAACTTCTTAATGAAAGAATCAAATGAAGCAATATATGAGAAAACAAGTTGGTAATTTAGAAGTTTAGCACCACCTACTTATTTATAGAGGTCCCACCAAAGCCACTGGTGCACACAAATGCCAGCAGCTAGCAAAGGAGCTACAGTGTAGAATGGACATCTAGTATTAGGAAAGACTTACTGGGAGAAGTGAGTTTGTAGGAAGCTGAAAAACACAAGTGCAGAAAACCAGAGCTGGCAAATTGTGAAAGGGTGTGGCAGTCTGGTTAGCCTACTTGAAATAGAGTTTTCCATGCAAGAGAAATGAGCATCATGCTGTGATAGCAAGACATATGCTAGGTTGTGTGGGGTGGTGTGGAAACTCTGGATTTACTGTTTGGTACCCCTGCATCTCAATGAAGGCTCAATGGAGCCTTCTGGCACCCTCAAGGTACTGATTAAAATGCCATTTTTTATCATTTGTTTTTTCCTTCCTTTTCTCTCTCCCTCTTCCCTTCCTCCCTCCCTTCCTTCCTTCCTTCCTTCCTTCCTTCCTTCCTTCCTTCCTTCCCTACCCCCTGCTCCTTCTTTCTTTCATTTCTGGAGAAAACATGGCATATAGGCATGGAATCCCATGGAAATTCTATTTATTTAAAGTCCTTTTTATACTTTTTATATCAATACCACTTACACTTACTATCAGTTCCTTGGTGCTGAATCCTAAAATGTTTTGTGATAAGCTGTCCTATGAATTGCTATTGAGAGTGAAGATGGTTCTTCAGGGATGACAAATAGTCATCATCAATCCTGACTAATAGGCAGTGGCTTCCTGGAGCATGATGTTGAGAAAGATTTTGAGGCAGCGTCTGGGCTCAATGGGAAAGAGTGACAACGTCTGTGAGGGCAGAAGAAAGGAATGTGTGACACATACTTGGACCTTTGCTTGCCCCAGGGTCTCTTGTAGTCCATTTGAGTTTTCTTAAGTACGAACAGTATTCTAATGCAGTGTGTATGTTGAAAGCTAATGATTTCCTGGGTTTGAATGCAATTGGCACCACTTGGGAAATTAGGAAGGAGTGCTTAACCTGGAGTGAAGATAATGAGTTACATTCTTCATGTGGTTGGTATCAGGTTTTCTTGGAACATCCTGGAGAGTACGTTCCTTAGGCACCCAGAAATACGGAGTTGCTAAGAGCCTGGGGCTACATGTGGATTAAATGTGTAATATATACATTGGTGGTAATTCAAACCGCTGTAGTAGAGGCTGCAGAAAGTTAGTATGATACAGCACGATGTCATAAAGCAAGGACTCACTGTCTTCATTTTTATTTTTCTAAGGGTGCAAGAAAGAATAGGCAAGGAGGTAAAACCAGAAACAAAGACCTCAGAAGAGTCCTTTGGAATAAAAAAAAAAAAAAATTCCGCAGGCGTCTGTTTTCTGGATGATTCCATAAGAAGTGGATGAGGAAGACCTTAGAATTGGTAGCCAGAGGCAGCAACGCCCAAGATCTCTCAGCATTGTCGTCAGAACTGTGGGTGTTACAGGACCTGTCATTAGCGATTCTGCCATGGCTGAGGATTAAATATCAGAAGAGATGAGAACAGCGGTCGCTGTTTTCAAAAGTCACATAAATCAATTGGCATTTTGTAAGTGAATGTGTTAAACTCAGCAGGGCAACTGCACTGTGGAAGGATTGCTAGGCAGAGTTTGCGGCTGCCACAGAAGCCTTAGAAAGGTAATTAAAACAAAGCAGGCAATAACCCCATCTGGCCTTCTGCCCTTTCATTACAGGCCTCCATGTTGCAGTGACCTCATTTGGGCTCACCCCCAAATCCTAGCCTCACTTCTTCAGCTAGCCTCACTGCTGAATGAGCTTGTCGATCCAATTTAGAGAATTCTTCTTGCTTAAAGTCAATAAATAAGTAATGAAGAGAAAAGTGGAGAAGTGGGAGTGGGTCAGAAAAGGAAACGGTATAAGCGTGAACTAAATGGATGTTCTTAGAATATTCCCATTTAACATAAGGCGGGAGGCTCAGGGCTCCACACAAATAATCGTAAGGAGTCTAGCAATTTGCTTCTTGTTTTTAGACCAAAACGTATGAACTAGGAATTACCCCCATCAGCACTCCATTTGGGTTGAAGCCCTGTGTGTGTATCAGCACCCGCCCACCCCCGGCCCCCCAATCCTGGCCTGGGCTTTTGGCCTTTCAGGGAAGCAGATGGATCTCTGTGCGAATGGGGGGCCCAGCTGCAGTGTTGGGAGCACACACACTTAGAGGCAGCGTGGGTGAGCCTAGGGGCCAGCCGGTGCCTGCTCTGGAAAGCGGTGGCTCTCCAGGGCTGGGCCCACGTGCTCCTGGAAGGCTCCGAGGCTAGTGGGCCAAAGCTTAATAGGAAAACAGCAGCGATTTGTCTCCACTGCTATTTATGTTTCAAGCGCGTGACAGGCTGTCAGTGCAAGTGAGGGTCGCTGAATTTACTGCCTTTCAGATTACTGCCACAGTCTCCGACTTGACAAGTCACTTCATTTAAAAAGCACTGCGTGAGGATGTTTCCTCTACTTCTTTTTAAATAAAAACAAAGGCACAGAGAAAGGCCACCACGGAGGTTTAAACAGATGAAATGAGGAAAGTCCACCAGACTGTCTTAGCCTGATGGGAAGGCGCTACTTTCACAAATTCCCCTTAATTAAAGTGGCAAGTTGAAGGAAAGGGGTGACCCAGAACTTCTTGGTTTGACTGATTTGTGGACTGGATGATATTTTTATGATGGTTAATAAAATGCATTTTTATACCTGTTGAATTTGAATGCTTAAAGAATATTCAAGTGCAGATCCCTTCCAAACAACTGGATATAAATGAAGAATAAAACTACTTTTTTTTCCTACACTTCATTTCTTTATTCATTTATTTTCTGAGGTTTTTATAAACCAAAGAAGATAACTCTAGACAAAAATAAAGAACTAACCATCGAGGGGGCAAAATAAGATGGGTACCTCCAAATGCTGAATAAGATTAATGATTCAAAATATAAATTTTTAGTAATAAAAAACCTAAATACCTAAAAATATATATGCAAGTGGGTTGTGTGTCTGAATAGCAAAATGTGGCTTCTGAAGTACGATTATAAATGGCAATTATAAGAACTAGGAAGTAGAAGAAAGAAAGTTATTCTCTCATGGAACTTACATTCTCATCAGGGATAAATACAATTGAACAGCTCTGGAAGGCCTTGACTTTATTTCACATGAACGGAAAATGGATTAAAGGCTTTGCAAATTATATGTGAACTAGTTTCTGTTAAAAAACTATTAATCATATTTTCATCAATGATTTTAAATGCTGCTTCTATTTACATTTTGGTTTATTTCTTGATTCTTTTCTGTTTCTTGCTTCTTTCTGTCTATGCTTGGGCTAGGCGCCTACTATTTTTATTTTTTAACTTTTAATCTATGTTGGGGGAGAGTGGGAGCTTTTATACCTGTTGAACTGCCATAACTTTTTTTTCTAAGTCAACTCTACACCCAACGTGAAGCTTGAACTCATGACTCTGAGATCAAGAATCACATGCTCTACCAACTGAACCCCAGGTACCCCGTACCATAGCTTTCAATACATTTTAATTAAAGCTATGCATAGTCATTTCTCAGAATTTTCATGATTGGTTCCATATATTTTTTTCAGACGAACTTTAGAATTATCTTTTAAATCAAACAAAAAATAAATATTCGGTTTTTTGATTGGGTTTATATCAGATTTATAGGTTCACTCACAGAGATATAGCTTTATAATCTTAATTCTGTCTATCCAAGAATAAGATATCATATTTAAGTCTTTATTAATCCATCAATTGTTTTTTTCTTCCTAAGTCATGAGAATTTTGCATTAAGCTTATTCTAATATATTTTATATTTTATTATTCCTTTTTACTATTATGTAACTGGTATCAATCATATTTCCTTAAAAAACCCATAGTTTTATATGTCAATACTGTAACCAAATACCTAATGAATGATCTTTCTCTTTTATTATTGCTAAAATGGTGTTGAAGCAACAGGCTATCGCTTGTTGAGAAAAAAAAAAATCATTCTCATATTATTCACCAAAACAAATTCAGATGTGTCACATAATTTAAAATTAAAATGTAAACTGTAAGGACACTAAAAGAATAGACAATAATTTGATAAAACTGAAGAAGGTAATATCTTTGTAAGCAAGTTAGGAAACACAGAAGCCATAAAAAAAAAAGAGATTAGTTTACATAAAAAGTCAAAATTTTTCCATAGTACAAAGCCTTCATCAACAAAGTAAATACAGAAATGACAAGATGAAAAATTTATAATATAAATGACATAAAAGGTCCACATTTCTTCCAAAGTCGGAATTTTCAAAATCAGTGGGCTGGTTTGGTTATTTTGGGAGACAGTTTGACAATAGCGACTAAAGCTGAGGACATGCATACGATCCAGCAATTCCACTACTATGTTCAGTGATGTTCCCAGAAGCATTGGAAACACCCACATTGTGTAGAAAGTACATAAATTGTTACATATTCACATAATAAAATACCATACAGCAAAGAAAATGAATGGATGACAGCTGTAAGTGGCAATATGGACAATCTCCCAAACATAATGTTATGTGAAATGAATAGAGTATAAATCTCCTCTTATGAAAATTGCAGACAAGGAAAACTAATCTATTTTTTTCAGAAATGTTGTATAGTTGTAGAATTATAAAAGTAAGCTAGGAAAGGATTATCACAACATATTTGCATTATTATATCCAGTATTTATTAAATGCTTACTATTAAATGTCATGCTTTTCATAGATATGTATTCAGCTACTTAAGAAAATTTCATTCATGTAATGCCCTCTAGTCACTAAAAAGATATATTGACTATAGAATGCTAGTTATGGTTTATCTCTTTTGTGTTAAAAAAAGTTGTATTCACACATAAATACATATATTCATATATATGCTTTTTAACACAGTTGATTGTATATATACAGTGTCTATATAATATTAGGGTAGTCTTCTGGATTATGGAATCAGAAGGGCCAGGAGTGTGTTGTCAGGGAATTTCTCTTCATTTTTTTGTCCTCCTATATTGCTTGAATTTTTGACATAAATCATATGTTACTTTTATATTAAGAGTTTTTTTTAAAAAATGGAATTGGATTTAATAACTTCAGTATAGAGGAAAGACATATTCACCCTTTTGGCTGTCTCCTCAGGGTAGGTTTCTCATAATGAAAAAGAAAATCTCTGAGATTTTTCTATTTCTGGCATAAGGAGAGAAGAATTAATACAGAAATAAGACACCGATACCAAATGACAGGAGGAATTACCAGCCAGGAGGTTGATTTATATAAACAACAGAACAATTCTCTAATTTGCTGGACAATAAAGAACTTTAGTGACTGTATGTGTGAACTGTCTGTTCTTCCCTAGCCTCTGTGCTGGCTGACTGTTGCTATTGAGGAATTGTGACCTGCGGGCCCAGCCCACTCTGCCCAGGAGCACTGAGACGCAAGCCTGGCCTTCCTTAGAAGTTCTTTCCTCACTATTGAGAAGGGTTTGGCCCTCAGCACTGACCCTGAAGGCAGAAGGTATCTATATGCACACTCAGATACATTTTCTTTACCTGTTCTTCACTCTGCACAGCAGTTTGCTTGATTACCCTTCCATACTTGTCACTGGCACTGAGATTGCACTCCAGTCCCCAGGTGGGGCTAACATTGGTCTAAACCATAAATTTGGCCCATCATGATCTAGTTGTCAATGTCTCCTTTGCTCCAAGGCTGGATTCTCCTACTTGTATTTCTGTCACTGACCACCTGTTAGCCTAGATACAGCACAATTACCCAGCAATCTCAGCACCTTGCTCTAGTCGTAGGCCTTGGACTTGGATATTCTGAGAATAATCCCAACTTGAGCTTCCTTAATGGTATGAACTATAAGTCTTCCTGGAAAGGAAAAGAGGTCTGAGACGTGGGTAAAAAGAATTCATTCTCTGTCTTAGTTTGTTACTTTAGCCCAAGCAAAACTCAGCTATCTTCCTTTCTCATTGGGAACTTTTAAGTTTGCTAGTGGCTTAGGCCCTGCAGTGCTTATAAGGCAAAAACTACGCAATTATTTACTTAAAAGTATAATATTTATAGGGTCCACATGGAGACCTTTTATAGACAGAGAGAGCACGTGATAACCAATAGCTGTCTTGCAAAAATATCAGACTCAGTATTTTTTTCCACATTATATAGCACAGTTTTTATATCTCAACCAAGCACTCACATGTTCTCAAGCATTTGTTTATAACTGACAACTTCCCAGCCCTGTGTTGAAGTCATTTCATCTTACTCTATAATGGTTGCCCACCTTACGTCTCACACCTACCTTATAAGGATCTCACACAGAATAACTATTCAGAGATTCAATTGCTAATGGTTTCAACCTAGAATATGGTATTTTGACCCTTGATAAGGGTGAAGCATATTGTTATGGACTGAAGGTGCCTGCCTCCTCCCATTCCCAAAGTGATAGTATTAAGATGTGGGGCCTTTGGGAGGTGATTAAGTCATGAGGGTGGAGTTCTCCTGAATGAAAGTAGTGCCCTTTGGGAAGAACTCCTGAGAGCTCTGGTGCCTCTTCTGCAATGTAAGGATATATGAAGAAGACACCCATCTATGAACCAAGAAATGGGTTCTCACCAGATACTGAACCTGCCAGTGCTTTGATTTTGGACTTCTCAGCCTCTAGAACTGTGAGAAATAAATGTTTGTTGTTTAAGCCACCTAGTCTATGGTACTTTGTTATAGTGGCCCGAACTGACTGAGACAGCATATCTACTCAGTATGCTACCATCCATTTATTTAAGAGCCTCTGGAGTCTATCCAAGGATCACGTATTTAGAAAGCAACCCACTTGGACCATGATTATTTATGCACTTCCTAGAAATGGCTTCACTGAAGTGAAACCACAAGCTTTTCTATAAAGACTATAAAAAATTACCCTTTTGGACACATTTTCTATGTATTTCATAAACTTCAGTCAAATATATTGTCTAATACATTACTCAGTACTCTTTATAAATGCCCTCCATGTATCAAAATATTTGCAGAAAATATTCCCTTATGGATTTTTAAACTCTTGCCACTGTGTTTAAAATAACAAAATAGATATGTGAATCAGTATATTTTTTCTTTTGCTTTCATTTTAGAAAAATTATGCAGATTTCATGCCCAGATATAGTAATCAGCTTATCTCAGGTTCCTGTCACCATCTACTCCATTGTTTCTCAAAGTGTGATTCATGGACCACCTATATAAGAATCCCACTAGAAGCTTTTTATACATGTGGATCATCAGATCCTTTCACAGATTTATTGAATCAGAACCATCAGGAATTCATGTGTTTATAAAGTTCCACAGGTGATCCCTGGGCACACCTACATGTGGGAACCCTCCACCTGATTTTAGTAGTCTGTCATTCAGGGGCACGACCCTTTTTTTCTCTCTCAAGGGGTTTCAATTAACTTTAACTTAAGAATTTAACCTTGGCCTGTGATCAGGGATCAATCTAATTTTTAGGTCCAGGAAGACTGAAAGAGAAAAGTTAAATTCTCATAAGAAGAATGAACATTCTGCATTGAATACAACACCTAATTCTCCTTCCTGAGCTAACAATTCAAACCTCCATGTGTTGGTTTGAACATGACACTTTGTGTCACACAGAACTGCTTGCATTGCTATCTCATTTATCCACATAGGCATATCTGTCTTTACAAATGATGCTGCTTAAGTTTAGCAAAGTTAAAGAATTTTCCCAACATCAGACAGATAGTAAATGGCAAAGCCACCATGTCTGTGTGACTCTAGTGTTTTAACCATTATAACATATTATAAAAGTTTCAGCTCTACTCCTGGTACTAATTTCCCTTGTCTACCAGTTCCAGACACTAGCTTCCTAACAAAATCCAGTGCTAACTACCTGCTGGCTTGTCTAGAACTCAAAATAAAGCCTAGTTCTCAATTCCCAATTGTCTACTATCCTTTCTGTCCAGCAATCACTGTGTTTTGCTGGGCACGGTCACTAGATTTTCAAATTATAAAAATAACCAAGAATAGGTTATTACATGCAAAGTTGAACAAAAAAATGCAAATTGCTTTTCCTATCTCCATTATGTGTGAATTTTATTATAAAATCCTCTTTGATCAGTGGATAAACTGTGAACTTGCAGAATAACAGATGGATGGCTGCTGACCTTATCAAGTATTGGAAGATCCTCTAAGAGTAAATTAATTTATAAACAGATGAGAGATTTAATTTCTTTGGATCATGTTACACAGGATTCCGAGCTCTCCCAACCCACACTCTAATAGTCTGGTTGCAGAGTTACATTGAAATTACATGTGGCCAGCATGAGGTGCAGGCAGATAAGGTGATGCAAAGCGGGGTCTGCCTGCCTGGCGAGATTTGACAGGTTGCCAGGCAGGATAAATTGCCTCAAAGAAATCAAACTTTAAAGCTTAATTATTTTCCCATTAAGGCTCTTTTTGCAATGCAAATATTAATGCAAGTGGTTCTACCTTTTATCAGTTAACGTCTTAATTCTCAATTAACACCTAAGGGACTTGTCAGCCTGCAGGCAATCAGGATAGGTACTTGTGGGAATAGGTTCTGGGGAACTACAAGGACTAGAATGGAAGAAGAGGGCACTGCTAGGGATGCGGGTGGGTCACAGTTCAGATAGCACATTTTACACATCTAAATGTTCGAGGCAACTACGAAGGAAGTAGTAAATACTGATACAAAATCATTCTCTTTAATATCTAAGTCTTGATGTGAAATTAGTTGTAGATACGGATAAAGAGGACGGTCTTTACATGCCATATATACACACACAAATAAGTCAGTCCTGGACTAGGTATAAAACACACTAAAAGTCTTTCGGTCTGTTTGAGGTCATACTAGGTGGTCTTTTAAGCTTGCTGATTCATATTTCTGAGAACAATAGCCAGTTCTTCAGAAGATAGTTGAGTAAATTCTGACTAGGAGGTCTTGGAATATGTTTTTAAATTTCCTCAGTATTCCCTTCCTTGCAAGGATTCTATACTATATGATCAAGGCTAAACTTGATTATAACAATATCTCAAGATATAACATTTACTGATGAAATTTTAGGTTCCTGGCCTAAAAATCCCTTGCAATTTCAAGGTGAAAAAAGTTAAGCACCTCAAATCACCCTCTTTAGACAGATGGTTTTACCTGAAGGCTAACTTAGCAGTGCCTTTCGGGCCACTGACTGACTTGTTGTGGTCAGTGGCAGAGGAGACTATAGGGAAGATGTGAAGGCAGAAAAGTGTGAGGGAAAGGTCCTACAGCAAATAAGAAGGTAATAGAGTGGGGCACAAAGAGGTCATAGAAAGAAATCAAGCAAAGTAGACCATGGGGAAACATAAGAGCAGGAAAAAAAATACTACCATATTGCAACATCCTAGAATAGACTCACAGATACCTACAAAATCAGCCTGTTGACAGTAAAGGCAGACTGAGGTTTATTGACAGGTTGGTTGAGCCTAAACCTATTCACAAAAAGACTTCATTTGGATATGGCATAAAGTAGTCATGCGAAGAAATGGTCACCTGTCATCTACACATCTGAGAGTAAGTGAATAGGTAAGCACATGATTGCAAAGGTGGCTGGGTATAGGAAAGCTTAAGAGTCACAAAAGTTTTCAGTGGTCATTCTTGACAACATAGTGATAACCTTTAGTCACCTTTATAGGACTGGAAGCTTAAATAATTTCTTACAACTGATATCCCTGGTCTTGATATCATTCCAGGTAGTACAAGGACTTTAGGTTCAGGTTTGGGTAGGTTATCAAGGCTTTGCACATGAGGGATAATGAAAATGTTTTGTCCCTATATTCAGTTCTTATCTAATGGAATGTCTACCTAGAGAGCTGTTGAGTGCTGTCATGGATGAATACTATTGGCCGTTGCCATGGGAAATGGGGATGCTGGTTACATATGACCTATATGAACTCTAGTGGGGCTAGTTAAACCCAGTTACAGCATGTCTAGGTTGGATTCACATTAATGAAAAGAAGATGCAATTCCAAAATAGTCAGATGTTTGACCTTCCCCTTTCCCAATCCAAGCACTGGCCATTGAGAAATATATCCTTCTTTCCTCAAGAAGTCAAAGTTGGAATATCAGAAAGCGACTTAAGGATGAGAGATATTTGGAAGAAAAGAGGAGTATGTGTGTGTGTGTGTGTAAAATATGTTTGGGGAGGGGTACCTGGGTGGCTCAGTCAGTTCGGTATCTGACTCTTGATTTTGGCTTAGGTCACAATCTCACAGTTTGTGAATTCAAGCCCCATGCTGTCAGAACAGAGCCTGCTTAGGATTCTCTCTCTCTCTCTCTCTCTCTCTCTCTCTCTCTCTCTCTCTTCCTCCTTCTCTCAAAAATAAAATAAAAAAAATTAAAAAATATATATGTTCAGGGAAATCTGGAGAAAGGTAAGTGACAGAATTTGTGTCAGCAGGAATTTGGAATTATTCTCCAAACTAGCAAGAATATAGTCAAAGAGCCAAAAATACTAAACTTGAGACACATTTAAAATGAAGTTTGGTAGAAGGAAAGTTTAAAAGTAATTTCACAAAATTTAATCATATAGATTTAATCTCCATTTGTTGGAAGATACTTTTTTGTAACTCTTCTAAATTACAATTCAGGATACAGTTTCTCAAAATTTTTTAGGTAGCAGAACACCCCCCAAAATCACAGTACTTACTTTAACAACAAATACAAATGCAAAAAGCTAAATATTTGATCATGTTTTGTGTTTATCCTGTTTCGACTGTTAGATTTTAATTAAAAAAATGTTGTAGATGCCAAAATATTTAAGGACTTCTTGAGACAACCTTCAATCAATAAAATGAATCAGTAAAAGAATGCCAATATTCCATTTGAGCAGCAGAACCACTCGTTTTGGTTTCTGGAACACCAGTGTTCCTTAGCAAATAGTTTGAAAACCATTGAAATAGTTCCCGAAGGACAAATCAATGCAATTATCTCAAAGGATAAACTAAAATCAAGCAATGTAAAGGGATGGTAGGTCAACTGCCAATTATCAAACTTTGATAGCCATAAGTGAAAAACCAAATGTGGCCAGGAGATTAACATCCTTGGGTTCTTCATAAAGATGAACCCTGTATCTCATGCTAAGAAGAGAGAGAGAGAATTGTGGGGGGGGGGGGGGCTGTGTACAAATACAGGAGGGGTAGCTCTCCCTTTGTAATGAGTACCAGTCCTTAGAATAGAAAGCATGTTAGAGAATTTAATTTGACAATTATTATACACCCAAACACCCAGTACTATGCTGCGAAGACACAACAAAGTATAATAAGATAACACTAAAACAGAATGGGGGCATAAAACTATTTAGGAAACCATTTTATTGATAACATGTCATCAATAACTTGAACTTGCTTTTACTGCCAATATTCATTACTTTTAAATGTTCCAGTTCCTTACTTTTGAATATGATTGCCCAGACAACAGATACTCATTCAATGTTAGTTTATTTTTAGCCTCTTTCTCTTTCTTCTATAACTGTCTCTCAGAGTTTTTACCTCTTAGATTCTGAATACCCTGCTCTATATTCGGTGAACCACTTAAAAAATGTAAGATTGGAGATTTAACATAGATGTCTTTTCTAAACAAAACCTTTTTATTGCTGAAATACAGATATACATGTCCTATTATTTTACTGATAACCAAATATATATTTTTGAAAAAAATTATTTCCTAAGATTGTGGCTTATTTTGTTCCAAATTTGTCTTAAGTTGGAACCAACAGAGGTACAGAGGGGGCATTAACAAACTATGGCCCATAGGCCAAATTTGACCTGCTGCCTACCACAGCTAAGAATGGTTTTTGCACTTATAAATGATTAAAAAAAACTAAAACAAAAACAATATTTTTAAAGTTTATTTATTTATTTTGAGAGAGAGAGAGCGCATGAGTGGGGTAGAGAGAGAGAGAGAGAGAGAGAGAGAGAGAGGGAGAGAGAGAATCCTAAGCATGCTCTGCACTGTCACTGCAGAGCCTAATGTGGGTGTTGAACTCACATGTTGGGAGATCATGATCTGAGCCAAAATTAAGAGTCAGACTCTTAACCGACTAACCCACCCAGATGCCCAAGAACAATATTTTGTGGCACATTAAAATTACATGAAATTCAAAGACCAGTATTCATAAATAAAGTTTCATTGGGATACAGCCATGCCCATGAATTTATTTATTGCGTAAGACTACCTTCAGAGTTTAGCTGCAACATAGATTGTACAGCTTGCAAAGTTTAAAATATTTACTACTTGGCCTTTTATGAAAAAATCTGGCAACCACTGGTATAAAGGAATAGATCCTACCATGCAAGTCTGAAGACCCGCATTTTTCACTGGGCTGTTGTGTTTAAATCAGGTAATACTAAATAACAACAAAACTGAATTTCAGAGATATTATTCTAAGATAGGCAATTATTTTCAAATAATTACGGTGTCAATACCTATGATTCCACTTTCATTTAGGTCATCCTAAATATCATGCTAACGCAGTGTCTCTCAACCTAGGAAAAACCATCTAGGGAATGCCTTAAAAAAGAAGACTGTTAGGCTCAACTCCAGAAGTTCTAATCTAGCAGGTCGACTGTGAGCCCTAGGAATCTGCATTTTAACATGTAGGGGGATGCAGATGCACATTTGACTACAAAAGCTTCACAAAGGCATTGATTCACCCACCAGCTCCTCTGCTCTGGGTCTCAATGAACCATGTCAAGCAAGCTTTCAAAACTCTGGCTGTGGGTATGAACTGAACTATTTTCTAGGGAAGAGACTGCTACACTTGCTGTGGGGCTGCTCCCAGGAGAAAGGCAGTAAAAGTTAGAATCAGACTAATAGCCTTATACTTGTTTCTTTCTAAAAAAGCCAAAAAGGCCCCAGGCGTTTCTTTTGCCTGCTGGAGACATGGTGATCACAAACCCATAAGGTGCACAGAATTTGGTTCCCACAGCAGAGAAAAGCCGTTAATGAAATCACATGCAAACACTCACAAGATGGGAGAGAAATGAACAAGAATCAGTCATGGAGCTTTCACATTATAAAACTAAAAATCATATTTCCAAGAGCTGAAAAGTTTTCCCCTCTGAGAGTAGTAGTATACCAAATTCATATTAAAACTCTTTCTTATTTTATGCTGCCTGGGAGTTCTTAAAATTGATGGACCATAGGAAAAATGGCATGACATTCTCATAGGGACTGGCAACTTGGAATGGCCATACAGTTTAGACCCTGAAACACAGAGATACACCCCCCTAACTACCCCCGACTCCTCCTCCCCCCGCTCTGGCACACACTTATTTAAAATTTCCTCTTTGGGGCGCCTGGGTGGCTCAGTTGGTTGAGCGTCCGACTTCGGCTCAGGTCATGATCTGTGAGGTCATGATCAGGTCATGATCGGCTCAGTCTGTGAGTTCGAGCCCCGCATTGGGCTCTGTGCTGATGGCTCAGAGCCTGGAGCCTGCTCCCGATTCTGTGTCTCCCTCTCTCTCTGCCCCTTCCCTGCTCATGCTCTGTCTCTCTCTGTCTCAAAAATAAATAAAAACATTAAGAAAAAAAAATTAAAAAAAAATTTCCTCTTTGCCCTGGGTCAATGCTGAAGACTAGGAGTAAGTCTATTTAGCAGGGTCAGAGAAAAAATGGCTACAGGAATCTGAAGACAATCATCCTTGGAAAGGTGTAGCCTTGGGAAATCAACCTCACCATTGAAGATTCCAAAGGCCCTGGAAGGTCTCAGGAAAGGCAGAGGCTTAAAGGAAAACAATATCAGCAGTGTAGTGCTTGGATAAAAGGGATACCAAACACTGGATACCCCTGCTTAAGTTCATCCAGTGTACAAAGAGCAAATCCACCCAAGATAAACCCACCTGAAAGTAGAGTGTGTGTCTGTGGGTCTGTGTGTGTGTGTGTGTGTGTGTGTGTGTGTGTGTGTGAGAGAGAGAGAGAGAGAGAGAGAGAGAGAGAGAGAGAGAATCTCCAAATTCCTACATCCTTACATTTTTCTTTCTATATGTCACCTGAAGGTGCCCTATTGCCTGACTTTCCAGGGGTACTGTTGAAGTTCTGTAAGATTCTGGATGCTAGGAAAATTTAAACACTGATGTGAACGAGCAGAGTAGAAATAGCATCTGCTTTATACAAGCTAAATAAAAGTATGGCACATACCATCAATCCTTTTGCCTCAGGACATAAAGTGATCACCAGCTGGACTCAGAAACATCCCTATACCATGTAGCAGAGGGCCTTGTGAGAAAGAAGAGAGTTACAAGCTGCTCAGAACAAGTGTACAGCTTGGCTGGTAGTGTTAAAAGGATGCTGCTGGTTCTAAAAGAATTAAAATGTTCCTGCCTAGTTGTCATTTATATCTCAGCATCTCCCTTTTTATGTCCTTTTTTCTTTATTCTTAGATTTTTATTGATTTACATACTCTAAACATGAGTGAAGGAAAAAATAAATATAAATACAAAGATAAAAGGACTCAAAAGGATGAGTGAGGAAGTGATCACATGCATAATTTTTGGCAGGCTGGTGTGTGTGTGTGTGTGTGTGTGTGTGTGTGTGTGTGTGTACAGGCAAATGGGGAAGACAAGGAGTCAAGAACATCTCTACTATTCAATACATTTTGTTGTCTCTCTACTCCCAAATCAAAGGCATTTAAATCATTTATCCTTCAGTACTTGGATCAGCTTGAAATGTCCTCTGGGCAGGTGAGATTTCTCCATTTGCCATCTTTAGACGTCACCTGGATTCTACGTTAGCTCTCGAAGAGTTGACAAAGGCAAGAGGAAAAGCATCAGCGATGAAAAAGGGGGTACTAGTGAGGGGAGTATAGGAGAAAATAGGAAGTAGAATCTGGAAAAGAGGAGGAGTATGAGTGCCAGGAGAAGGAGAGAAACAGGAGGTGGGAAAGGAAACAGACCTGAAATCCTGGAAGAGGGAAAATGGAGAGAAGAGTTTAAATGGTGTGCAGAATGAAGGTAAGAAAAGGAAGAGAAAGAACCACAAGCATTTATTGAGTGAAAATTATGTGCTAAGAATATCACATAAATTATATTACTCAACCTTCTTGAAAGCTCTGTCATACAAGCATCATTATCTCTACAGATGAGGAAACTGAAGCACAGAGCTATTAAGTATCTGCCCTAAGATCACACAGGTAGTGGGGAAGGAGAAGAGGACTGAACACTGATTCACCAAATAGGTATTTATTGAGAGCTTATTGTCAATCAGACATGTGCTAAGCAATTCCACACAAACTTGTTGATTTGGGAAATAAAACATCACAATATAGTTATACTGTGGGTGAGGACCAGAGATTGGAATTTGTTTTTCAGGATTATAAGGCTGGTAAGTGGCAGAATGAAGATTTACATTCCACTCTGTCTAGCTCTAAAGTCCATGTTCCTTAAACTAGAACAGAAATTCTATTTCAGAAATAGGGAGAAGGGACCAAAATGAAAGGAGCTGTGTGGCTTGAGATGAAAGAAATCTAGAAAACACAGAAAAGAGAGGTATGTATCCTAAAATATGAGATATTTGGTGATTAAAGTCTGATTAGATTAGATATGAAAACTTTTTGATGTAGCAAGAAATTCAGAAAATTTATTTTAGCATTTACATTTGATTTTCCTGATCATTCTACTTTATTTTATTGTTTTGTTTCATTTTATTTTACAAAATAAGTAAGCTTGTATAGTATAACAGCCTTGAAACTGGACTTAGGGAAACTGGGTTTATAGTTTTGTCACTAACTTTAGGCAAGTCATTAAAAATTCCCAAAATTCACTTTCCTCGTCTGTAAAATAGAGGTTATAATACATTTCTTGATAGCCTTATCATATAGGTAAGAAGTTCAAAAAAGATAAGGTGTGCAAATTAGCAGGCACTATCTATTTGTGAGTAAATGCACACGATTAAACTTCATAGCACTCTTGTCTTAGGCTGTAGAGAGCGTCTGGCTTGCTCGTCTTTTGTCCCCCTCTGCAGATTCCCCTGGGATTTGATCTTCCACTAGCAGTTAGTCATGAAGATGCATGGGCCACTGCCCACTTGCAAAGTGCCAGAGTATCCAGGCACTTAGGAATATTTTGCACACGGAGCTTTTGCCATCTCATAGGTTCATTCTTCCCTCTTGGAGCCTTTGCAGAGTTTTTATTGCATATTTAAATCTAATCAAGCCTTGAATATTGCCTGTGACTATTGTAAAATATCCATTTGGGTTTTTTTTTTTTTTTTTGACATAGTGGATTTGGAGCTTTTTGATTTCAGTGTACAGATTGATGTAAACAATACCTGCTGTTTATCTTCCTCCCGGAAAACCTTCCTCTCCTTCCTGGGCTTCTTTCTACTCAGTCTTCAAAAACCAGTGCAAGTGACATCTCTTTTATGAAGTCTTTCTCAACATCTTCCCTTCTGCTTCTCCTCTTAATCCCTACTCGAAACTACCCCTATGCTAGTCTCCAGTGCTTATTAGTCTCTACGCTCCATAAATTTTGTTCATACAATTATGGTGGCCTAGGTCAGGCTGCACTGACATCATTTGTATACATTTCTGTCTCCCCAGCTAGACTATGAGATTCATGAAGCTAGGTCTCTAGGCCTATTTATCTTTATATTATCCTGTTCATTTATTGACTTGCATATTTATTTATACATTCAACTAAATATATGATTGTCTACTACATGCTAGGTGTTGAAGATGCAGGGTAAATAAAATCAGCCAATTTTCACTTTTATGAAGCTTGCCATCTCAAACATGTAGGTATGTGTAGAGGGTAGAAGGTGTGGTGTGTGTGTGTGTGTGTGTGTGTGCATGATAATCTGGTTAAGTCTAATTTACAACCCTATCTGGTGCTCAGAAGGCAAGATCACCTAAGAAAAAGCCATGTAAATTGAGATCTCAAGGATAGGTATTTTATTAACAAGCAAGGAGTTCACAGAAAATAGTATGTACTTAAACAAAACAAAACAAAACAAATGAAGGATTTCCTCAAATAGAAGAGAAAAATGTTATAACAGAAAAAGCTATTATTTATTTAGGTCTTTCTATACACATCTATATTGTTTCAGGTAATTCTTATAACCACCATATGAGAACACATTGTTTCTCTTATTTTTTACAACAGCTTCAAAAAACATTGGAAATTAGACAGTGAGTGAAATGTAACACAAACTGTCTACTTTCAGTCCAAATCACAAATTATTCTAGAGATCCTCACTCAAGGAGGTTTCATCTTTTTTTTAACCAGAGAAAGCAAACCAAGTAACCTTAATCTATCATTTGAATTTATTTGTTCCAATTATATTCTTCATCTTTACTTCCCAAATGAGAGTTTTTAAATACCCTCACTCATTTCTGTACTGAAATATTTAATTGAGTGAGAGATTAGAGTAGGGGTTTTATAAGTGGTTATCATATTTCATTTTAACAAATGTGATGGGTTACCAAAATTGCTGCATATAGCCAGATCTCTATAAATAGAAACCTATTACTAGAGGGTACAGAATAATTATATTATCCCAAATACTACTCTGCACTGTCCCTGTCACATAGTAGATACTCAATAAATGATTAGTTTTTAATGATGAATCTGAAATGATTTTTTTTGACAGCCAATGCTATTGTGAATATTCATTTGAGGGGTCACTGCCAGGGTGAAAGACTGTGGTCAAAGGACAAAGTAAAGCTCGCTAGATTATGGGGACTGTCCTTGTTGATCTGACCTCATTAGCATCATTCCCAGGGTTCTTGAACTCAATACCAAAAAAAGGCCTTATGACTGCATTAAGGAAAACCACAGTTCCTCTCCCAGGAGATAATCATGGAAGAGTGCAAATGGGCATATATTTTTAAATAAATTACAAAATGTGACAGTGGATAAGCTTCACACACGATGTTTTTCTTCTGAAGTTTAGGAACAGTATTCCTAATTCTGTAAGTAGCATAACAGCAGGCTGATGGTGTATGTATATAAGGTAAAATCCTTTCCCGACGTCCACAAACTGGGGATTAATTTTTTTCCCTTTCATTTTAATTCTTAGAGCACTGAGGAATTCCTTTCTGTTCCGGACTATAATGAGGGCTCTGTTTGGGAGATTTGTCTCTGTAGCTAATTTTTATGCTAATCAGTCATATGGTTATCTCCACTTTAACGCCCCTACTGATCCAGATCTTTTGCGTGAACTATCTGCCTTAGATCTGTAGCGGATTTCAAACTTACTCAGTAATGCCTCGAGTTCTGCATTCACTTTTGTTAAAAAAAAAAAAAAACGTTCTGATAAACAAAACAAATCCTTTTTTGAAGCAATAAATCATATCCATAGTTTGCATAGCACTCATTATTTTAACCTTGATGAAGGTCTAATTACGTCGGGTATTTTACACATACTGACCAATGTTTTCAGACCCAGCAATCAGTACAGTTAAGGAATGAGAGCATGTGTCTGTAGTGTTTATCTGTCAGAAGCCAAGTGCTTTCTGTCACAGAGTATGAAGTTACTATTGATTTCCCTCCTACCCCTTTACTCTGTTGATTTATTTCTGTTGTAATCTTGCCACAGGTTCATTCTTTGGACCAAGACTCTTTCATCATAATCATGTGTGGGGTTACTCCACCCAGATTTCTGTTATCGTGATCTCAAGTTGAAGATCTCTCTCAGGACTTCCCAGTTACCCTGTGCTGCTCATTTCAACCACCTGCTAGCAGTTTTGCTTATCCTCTTTCCAGTCCATTTTTTTCTTCCCTTACTTTTTTTCTTCTATTGTGACCATAAACATGTGAAGAACAGCATGTTGGGATTCCATGATACCATATAAGTCCTT
Organism: Panthera onca; assembly: GCF_046562875.1. NCBI lineage: Eukaryota > Metazoa > Chordata > Mammalia > Carnivora > Felidae > Panthera > Panthera onca. The sequence continues at coordinate 62,040,698 of NC_138347.1, forward strand.
GAGTTATGATTCTGACAAGACATGACTAATTCCCCACTATAAGGAGAGCAATTTTAATTAGCTTTTTCTTCTTACGGTTTTCCCCATTCTGTACGTACTCTCTCCCCTCTCTAACTCAACCCTTCCTTTTTGGAAGCCTTCCAGCAATAAAGCAGAAGGAGGCAGTCTGAGAAAGGTTAGGCAAACACAACAATATTACCGGAATAAGTAACATATTGCTCATTAAACATTTAAAATCAACAGTTGCTTGCTCGATCTGCCAATATTTTGAGAAATGCCAGTTTTACTGCTAGGTGCCACTTGGCTTAAGCTGCTTAATTCATGATTTGTGAACTGACATCCGGGATAACAAAACCATATTCCAGTTAGGATTTTGCCATCAAGAGGAAAGCTGAAATATCAAAACACAAAGCTCCCTGACTGTTTTCTTCTCCTTCCTGCCTCCCTCCCACCCTCCCTTCCTCCCATCCTCATGCCTCTGCCTTCATTCCAGAAACAAATGGATGTGTTAAAACACTGAAATGTGTTTGTGGAAGATAAATAGTTTATCTTAAATATACTGTTGTAGTGTCAAACCGAGTCTCAAATACATGTACATATTTTATTCACAGACATAACATTTCAAAATGAGTAGTTTTTTCAAACATTTATACATGAATGCAATGTCTATAAAAAATAAGAAATGAATGACAATATAGCTCAGATCTTATCAGTATTATGTGCCGATCTCATCAAGAACACAAGCCCAGAGTGTAGTAGTTTGTGCCATAAAAGGCATCAATTCCTGACTGGCAGCAGAGGGAAGTCTCAGATTTTTAACACATCCTTCTCCTTTCCCTCATTTTGAAGTTTTGTTGTATTTTTGCTTTGCTGCCACAAACATGTGACTTTGTGTTTAAGGTTTCCAGTCATCTGGTCATGCTCTGTGCGTACTTCAGCAAAGGAATCCTTTGGTCAGTTGAACCATCACTATCACCAGGCACTGTGCTATTTTGGGAAGGGGGCTACAAGAAGAAATAAAATGTGGTTCCCACTCTTAGGCAGATCAGAGGCTACTGGAAAGATAGCTAAGCAAACGAATGATGAGGCCATCCAGTAATAAGTGCTGAGAGAGAAGTTTTGATCTTTTGCTACAATTCAGGTATTTAGACACAGTGGGGTAAGATGTGTGCCATCAGGCCAATGAGCTCCATCTCCCTGAGCCATACCCAGAGGCACCACTTTCCTACCACAGATACTACCCGTGTAGCTACCAATGCTGAGGTACTAAAATGACAGTCTCAGCATCCACAGAGTCATGGAGAGATAATCATGACTTAGGAGAGAGAATTTCACAGGGCAATAAGACTCTTCATGAGTGTCCTCTCAAAAACTGTAGTGTGTTTCAGCATGAGATGATCTAGATGGAAGAGAAACAGGGAAAGGTGATGGAGGGCACTTTGCACCAAGCCTATTACTAGTGGTCATGGGATGCAACTTTGTATTTAAACAACAAATGATGAAGTATTTTTATTCCAGTTATGAAGAAAGACAAACAAGGTAAAAGAGCGCATCTGCCCTAGATATTCTTTTTTTAAATTTTTTAACGTTTTTATTTTTATTTTTTGAAAGACAGAGGCAACAGAGCCCTAGCTGGGGAGGGGAAGAGAAAGAAGAATACACAGAATCCGAAGCAGGCTCCAGGCTCTGAGCTGTCAGCACAAAGCCTGATGTGGGGCTCAAACCCACAAACCATGAGATCACGACCTGAGCTGAAGTTGGACGCTTAACTGACTGAGCCACCCAGGCGCCCCTGCCTTAGATATTCTTAACCAATAAAAGATTCACCTGGTATTTTGAGGACATGCTATTCTATAATAGTAGTGTAATAATAATAACAATGACTGCACATGTCAACCACTCCAGAAAAAAGTGAGAATTACTTGGGAATATATCTCCATGTGTGGCAGCTAAAAAGGATTTGGTGAATCTAATTAGTTTTGGTGACTTATGAGGTCAAGTTGAGTAGTAGAGTCTGATGTTTCTGAAGCCCTGTTATTTGCACCATCTGCCAGTTGAATCCATTACTCCATTCTGAGCATTCGTATCACAAAATTTTGATGAAAGTTACATGGCAGTGAATTTATGATAGGTCCTAAATAACCACTTCTATACCATTGGGGCTGCAAGTTCAGTCAAGTTTGCATCATTATTACCATTCCTTGGGCTTACAGAGGGCAAATTTTATGATCCAAGAAGTACAAGTCCAGCCAAGCAGGAAAATGGGTTTAGATTTATTGTGAAGAGGCACTCTTCTACCCATGACACAGGTCCATATTGTGTGGATTTAATAAAATTAATGGAAATTGTCAATTTTAAATGACTTAAGCTATTGGATACTTGGAGTATCATAAATGAGTAAATGGAACCCAAAGATAAACCTCAAACTTTAGACTGCTAAAGAATTTCAAATTCTACCTCCATCACTGAAGCGTTTATTAGTTACCATCGGGTGTAAGCTCTGACCAATCTGGGTTTTATGTGTCTGTTTACAGTTTGTATACACTAGTTTATGTTGTTAATAATAAATAAAAAGCTGATGTTAGAAGGTAGGAAGAGGAGATATAGTCATTCATTCTCTCACCCATTCAATAAACATGTCATTAGTCCCTGTAATATACTCCACTAAGCATGGGGCTATATAACGTTTATTTATTTTTGAGAAGAGAGAGACAGAGCATGAGCAGGGGAGGAGAGAGGAAGAGGGAGACACAGAATCTGAAACAGGCTCCAGGCTCCAAGCCGTCAGCACAGAGCCTGACGCAGGGCTCGAACTCACGGATTGCAAGACCATGACCTGAGCTGAAGTCAGACGCTTAACGGACTGAACAACCCAGGTGCCCCAGCATGGGGCTATATAAATGGAAGGCTCTTTGGGGCTCACATCTGAGTGACAATTTTAAAACTAGACAGCAAGTCTTGATCAATTGAGAATTGGCTGATTAGGTAAGCCAATGTGTAGATGAGAAATAATGGCATCTCATTAAGATTTTCAAAAAGAAAGTCCAGGTAAAACTAACAGCCATACATATGAGCACTGGGTACCACAAATACAGCCTTTTTCCCCCCTAATTTGTCATTAAAAAAAAAAGGTTTTATGGCAACCCCTGTATCACACAGATCAAATGTTTAATTTGGTTTTAAAATGCTAACATTAAACATAATCTTGGTACCTGTGAATCTAAATTCCTTTAATTCAACATTAAAAATGTTCTGATTATTTATCAACCTTAAGATCCATTAGGGGCACATGGGTGGTTCAGTCAGTTAAGTGTACGACTTCAGCTCAGGACATGATCTCGCAGTCCATGAGTTCAAGCCCCGCATCGGGCTCTGTGCTGACAACTCCGAGCCTGGAGCCTGCTTCGGATTCTGTGTCTCCCTCTCTCTCTGCCGCTCCCCCACTCACGCTCTGTCTCGCTCTGTCTTTCAAAAATAAATAAACGTTAAAAAAAAAGACCCATTAAAGAAACACATAAATAAAAATTAAACTGAAAAGCTCTCATGGGTTTGAACACACTCATGATCACAGACATCAAGGGACAAACACTAATGCTTAAGCCAACATAAAACGAAAAGATACTTGGACATCAGAGGTTTCTCTGGTGAACATTTCTGTGTTATTAGCCTCTGGACAGGCTAGCTGATTCCAGGGGACAAACAACTTAGGCTACACTAATGAAAGTCTCTTCTGGAAATGTGAAACTTGAATGGGCAGTCTCAGATTTAGGTGAGTTTTGTTAATAGTATCATGCAACAGAGAGAGTCCCCAAATGTCTCTTGCTTAAGAGTTGCTTTATTTTTGCCTTATCAAAGACATATTGTTCAGCTTTTCCTTCAAGTCTAGGATTCATTCTTGCAAATTTCTAATAAATTCTCTGCTTTTCCCTATGTTAGGTCAGTTAGTTTCTGTTGCTTACTACCAAAGGATATTGACAGAGATAAATACTTGACAACCAACTTTTTCCTCTTGAGATACTCAATCTCTAAAATAAAGGACCACACTGAAAATTCTGTTCACTTACCAAGACTTCTAAATCACTGAGAAAATCTAAGGTCAGGATTATGAGTAAAATTTATGTGATCATTTAGTAGCAAATAGAGAATATTTTTAATGAATTAGAAAATCAGATTAAAAGATCATGGTTAGATGGAAGCCTAAACATTTGAAATCTGCTGTGTCCAAATAATGTACACAGCACTTTAGGTACCATTTCTAGGGAGATTATATCATCCTTACACCTAACATTATTATTATCCTAAAAGAACAAGTAGCATTTTAATAGTCTTACCATTTGCATTCACAGATGTTGCTACTAAAAATGGCTATAAACCTGTGTTCAGGTAAAGAGTTAACACATAACTGTTGCTCTTTGTCAGTCTGTGCATCCTTGAAAACTTCACCAGGATCAGTAAATTAAGTCATTCCTGTGCCTTCTACAATTTGAAGTCCTATGTTATGCCTATTTAGAAAGAAAAGTTTATGTTTGGGAGTCACTTGCCTACCCTGCATTTCCAATTATTCTTTTTGCCCAGTATTATAGAGCCATTCTGCATTGTTTGGGTTCTTGCTTTAATGTGCTCTGCTAGTGTATGTTCTGCTCACCTTATTTATGGTCTTACCCATTCAGTTGCTTATAAATCTTTTTGCTCTTACCCTGCCAATGAGAGCTATATTAAGAGCAAACATTCTTTTATTGCTTCTTGACTGCTTGTGTTCTTGGACTTGGTTGCTGTTTATATTCACTTGCTACTTAAATGAGGGTTCCAAAATGACACTGATTAAGCCAGATAGGATATGTATAGTATGCTGAATTAGATTCATGGTCAAAACAAAAAATCAGAAAGTACACAATTCCCATAAAATGTGAAGTTGGTTTAGAGTCAGATTAGGCCATACTTATTTCGATTCATCTAATAAATACTTATGGATAACTGCAGTTGATGCTTTAGGTAGCCAGTCCAGATTCCCTTTCCCATTACAGATTCCCTTTCCAGGAAATAGGTACACCTATTTCTTAGGTTATGTGAAAACTATACCTGTGACCTTCTCTGGAGAATTTCTGGTGGATGGGAGCCAAGATGGCCATAAACTTCTGGGTTACAACTTACCTGTTCCCAAGTGAATAATGGTAGACTGATTCAGGATTCAAAAAGTCTAGCTCTCTGTCTCATGATGGGATAATGCTACAGTGCTATGTATAATCCAGAGCCTTACTACAGACTAGAACAAGGTGAGAATTTTCTTGAGGTACTATTTCTTTTGGCCCTTTCCCCTTCCCTATCCCACTTCTTTCCCACTTGAAATTTTTTCCTGAGGAACACTCCTCAATAAATCATAAACCCCTAAATCCCTGTTTCAGGCTCTGTGTCTAAGGAACCTGCCTTCAGACAGTCATCTACTCTGTGTCAAGTACTAAGGGTAAACTTTTGAGTAAGGTATTAGCTTTTCCCCCCTAAGTTCTTGAGGTTTATTACCTTTTTATTTTCTGGATTTCTCCAGACACATTCTGGTCCAATAGTTGCTGGTTCAATAAATAATTTTCTGGACTCACAATTTCCTGTTTTTTTTTTTCTAAATCCAGATATTCTTGATATACCTTACTCAAGAGCCACTTTCCTAAAAAAATATGTAATAAAGTTTCTATAAGTCGAGTCATGTTTGAAATAGCACAGGGGAATATGCTATTAAAAACATTATTGTTAATCCTTTCATAAACTGAATAATCATTAAATTACTATACTTTGAAATTTGAATTTTTAAATATCACTTTAACATAAGGAAGGTACTGCTTTACTGGGCAATGTATTAATACCAAAAAGATTTGTTGGTGGCTTCTTCCCAATCCCCTGCCCTCCCCGACTCTCCATTCTTACTTTTGTATTCCCATTTCTGTTTTTATAGTTGCGATATTCTGGCCACAGTGTTCTCATCCTGCTGATTTACCTTATGCTGATCAAATCCATCTCTTTTTCATTCCTTCCTCATGCTGGGTATGTGGGTGGATGGCTATATGCAAGAATTTGTACATGATATAGGGAGACTAAGGCAGATAGACTGGATGAGAAATAAACTCTTATTACACTAAATTCCAAAGAACTATTTACATTTTTTTTTCCGGTTCCTAAAGTCCTCTTTCATCAGTTGCCACTGGAAACAAATAGACCACTGAATGGCGCTTGGGAATACTTGAATAAACAGAAGATTTTGTTACACTGTAGTCTGTTAGAACACATTTGGGTAAGAGAAACGGTAAGTGATTTAAAAGGATGAAAAATTTGAAGATCAGAAGGCAAGAAGGTAATTAGTGAGGTAAATGGAAGAGGTGCCTGTTTGGCTCACTCGGTTTAGCATCTGACTCTTGATTTCAGCTCAGGTCATAATCTCACATTTAGTGGGACCGAGCCCTCATCTGCCTCTGTGCTGACCGCGTGGAGCCTGCTTGGGATTCTTTCTCTCCCTCTCTCTCTGCCCCTCCCCTGCTCCCTCCTTCTCTCTCTCCCTCCTTCTCTCTCTCTCAAAATAAATAAATAAGTAAATAAACATTTAAGGGGGGAAAAAGAAAAGTAAATGGAAGAAAAAGTGGTCGGGATAAGAGATTCCTGGTGTTCCTGTACTTTGGTGGAAATAGAGCTGGAAAATACTGCAAATAACAAGATTGTGTGGGTACTCCATGGGCTGGAGGGCGTGGGTATACGATTGGGCCTACAGTGCACATCACATAGGCAGTGTATGCAGATAGTGAATGCATAGAAATCAACCCCAAGTGTACCTGATGCAGCTCCTGAGAGCACTGAGTCCTCATAGGAGGCTTTGTAGGAATCTTAGATCTGAACCAAGTGTGGGGTAGTAATCCTGGCTGTGTTTATTTATTCACCATTAAGACACTGTTGCCATAAAGAAATGGTAGGGCATTTTAACTTAGAAGAAGTGAAAAAAAAGAAGACTACAAAAGAAGAATGAGCTAGGGTTGGCACAAATGGTTAAAACTGAAAAGAAGTATTTTTAAAACATCATAAGAAGATATGAGGAGGGAGAACATCACTGAGTGAATGGAATCAAAAATAAATGAGGGACATGACATTAATGATAAGTCCAAACGGCTGACAGACTCAACTAATTTCTTAAATCTTGTTTTAATAAGAAAACAATTACTGTGTATGATTAGGATATAATTAAGTTTCTGCAAAAAATGGCTCCTAAAAGCAGAGAATGGAGTAATTGGAAAATTTGGACATTAACAAATCAGTGACTCTGGGTATATGATGTCTACAGTTGACTTGATAGTTGGATGTCACAGTGATTGAATTTGATTTTTGCAAAGTCATGAAAAAAGGAGAGACCTCGGGGCGCCTGGGTGGCTTGGTCGGTTAAGCGTCCGACTTCGGCTCAGGTCACGATCTCGCGGTCCGTGAGTTCGAGCCCCGCGTCGGGCTCTGTGCGGACAGCTCAGAGCCTGGAGCCTGTTTCAGATTCTGTGTCTCCCTCTCTCTGTGACCCTCCCCCGTTCATGCTCTGTCTCTCTCTGTGTCAAAAATAAATAAACGTTAAAAAAAAATTAAAAAAAAAAAAAAAGGAGAGACCTCTGTGTATATCCAAAAGAGGTAGTAATAATGGGTGAATGGAAATAATTTTCATTTAGATAAAGAGAATGACTTTGGAGGCTGACTAAAGCAGTTTTAAAAAGGAACAGATGTTCATACAGAACACACTTAAATATCAAGATGACAGGTAAGCAATATTATCTCAAGAAGAACAAATGGTGGACATCATTTCTGATAGCTTTATGGTGGACAAAATTATAAACAAGTAATAAAAGTCAACCCGGGATAACTCATATAGTTGAGTTTCAATAAATATGAAATAGATAATAAATATTCTAGTTAGATTCAAAGTCAATCTGAAATTAATCCTATTAGGTTGCTAATTCATTAAGGGGCACTGGGATGGCTCAGTTGGTTAAGTGTCTGACTCTTGATTTCAGCTCAGGTCACGATCCCGGTTTCAAGCCCCACATCAGAGTCTTCACTGACAGTGGAGCCTGCTTGGGATTCCCTCTCTCCTTCTCTCTGCCCCTCCCCAGCCCCAAGGAAATAAATAACCTTAAAAAAAAGATTTATTATGAATGGCTAGAGAGGTAGTTCTGGTGGTCTCTTTAGGGGGAGTATTATAAGGTTCATCATTGTTTACCAGAATGACTATGAAGAAGTTGAAGGTGGCACTTGATTTAAAGATACTGCAAATGTCAGAGAACAGGAAATAATGAAGGAATGCTAACACATTTACAAATAGGAACCAAAGCATCTAAAATAAGATCAAGCTTGGAAAAAATAAATGCTCTAGCATAGGAGAAAACAATCTAACAGACACACACATTCAGTAAGAAGACGAACCTGGAAATCAGCAACATTGAAAAAAGAACAAGCATGAATGATTATAAGAAACACAAGTATATTCTGAGGACAGCAAATATAAACAAAAGAACTGTTCCTTTAGATGCTGAGTGTAAAGAAGCACTCTTCAAAGGTCAGAGAGAGGCCTATAGATATAACACAGATGAATTGAATAAACAAGAAGTGTTATTTAACACATAGTATGTGCAAAATACTAAGCAAGATTCTCACTGAAGAAAGTATACTAAACATGCAAAATTGAATTGAATGTCTTTATGACCCAAATATAAAAATCGAGGAAGCTTACAGAAGAGAAGGGGAAAAACTAATGAGATAGAGAGGATGTAAGAATTCAACAAGTACTGAAATTTAACAGCTGGTATGTGCAGTGCAATGTGCTTGGTGTTCCAGGGGGAAAAAAAAGGCTAGATTTGCATTTGCATGTTCTGTCCTACAGTGATTTAGCCTTATTTGGGAGAGAGATTTATATACAACAGAACCTGCTTTATATTTAAGAATTTTGACAGTTTGTGGTACAGTGAAAAGGACAGTGGAGTGAGCAAAGATTCAAGATCCATTATGATTATGAGATTAAGTAGTTAGATGAGATATTTTCAATTCCCTACTGTGTGTTATAATTCTATGATTTTCAGGTCTCAGGAAAAGATTAGAAGACTAGAGGGAAAGTGAGGTTATATCAACCAAGAAAAGAATAAGGTGACTGAAGAAGATATGTTTAATATTAGCTACAGGCATGATCAAGGCTGGACTCATAAAGGAGTCATGCTAAGAACAACACAGGTCAAATTTGGAAGGTAAAGCATTTTGGGAGAAGGAACAATTTTCTTCCACTTAATGTGTCTTATTTAGCTACTCTTTATCAAACAGGATATTGGAAGGAAGCAACTTAGAAAAGCAAGACTCTAGAACCAGGAATCATGCAGGCTGATGCTGTCAGGATCATAGCTTTCACTATGCCAGAGGGCCTGAAGACAAGGTTGCCCTGTTATTCCCATATACTTCTCCATCAACTATAAAGTAAACACTTAAATTATTAAAGCACCCAATAAAGAGCAAGTTTGGAGTTTTCATCAGTAACAGGACTTTTTCTACCCAAACATGGCTTTTCATGCAGGATTGGTTTCTTTAAATCTTTGGGAGAGATTTATTCTTTAAGTCTGTTGGTCTTTGGTGGAGATTTATTCATTGAGAGCACAGATTCTTTCTAAATCTTTGACTCAGTCCCTCTTGGTAGAGGAACTATTTAAGAAGACTACAGAGTTACTGTTACTGAACATGAATAGCAGGATGAATGTAAAAGATCAATCCATTCCTTCATTATTTTTATTGCATATTTTATAATTTTACTATGTCTATATATAAAAATATTAAAATGAAAACATATAAGATAACTTGATAATTTTTACACTATAAAACAAAATAAGTTAAGAGGGAGTCTTATTTTAACATATTCTAGGCAAAATGTTGATGATTCAGATGTTTGTTGTCTATGATATGATATTTTGTGATTTCTTGCAGGCATCAATTTTAACGGTTAGTAAGGATATGTGAATGAGGAAAAGTTAAGGTGAAATATTACAAAAGTATATTCAAAAGTCAAAAGCTTATTAAATAGAATCCTAGAATGTTAATTATGGAAGAAACCTTGGAGATTTAATTTAATTCCTCATTTTACATTTGAGGTAACTGAGACCAGAAAGGTGAAGTTAGTAGTTGACAGTGGTTCCAATTAAAATTTAAATCTTCTGACACCTATTCGTTTTCAGTCTTTTTCTTCAATTACGTGCTAATCATCACTATTATTCAAAAAGTGGTCTGTGAACTGTTTTACTGGTTCACTAGGTGAATATGGTTATCCAAATATTTACTGTTAATTTCTACATTTATGTCATAAATATATACATATGTATAATACATACTCATACAGTTAACATTTTACCAACTAGCACCAGTCTGGAGACCACACTTTGAGTAGCGGTGATGTAAATGACAACAGGCACTATTTGAAATTTGAGCAGCCAGAGATGGTTATAGAATGGAAAGTGCTACATCCAAGGAATAAAGGTCCAAAATTCAACCCTAATTCTGCATTTTTTCCCCTTGATTTGAAATACTAGTGGTATTTTGTTGCTGGATTTTCCCTAAATAAATTTGTTAATACTGCTTTCAGTTCTGACTTTTAGTGTCTCTAGTTAATCTATTCCTGATCCCTTTTTGAGTGGTTGTCAGAAACCAAGTGGGCAAATGGGGCTGGCTGAACAGGCTAGAGCTTTATCTCCACAAACCACTTCACTTGTGACCCAAGATGAAATGAAGTAGTTGTCTCTGAGGATGGGATGTCATTTGCAGGTTAACAATGTGTTGTCCTTTCTTATGTATTTTGGAAATTGGAAACTACCTTTAAATAGTAAGTCAACTTTTTTGCTCAAACTGCTGAATGTTTCATTGCCGCCTATGTAAACAGAGTTCAGCAATAATGTTCCCTCGGATAAATATGCTCAACTTTAATCATTTTTTAAAAACCATTCTCCCGTGACAGAGGCCTAATACAAATGCCATGCCAGCATCAGCAATAATTAACATACAAGGAATTTTATATGTTCTTGATATTAGAACAACAGGTTTTCTTTGAACCATTTTGACCTTAAAACATGGGGCAAAAGATATTTGCAAATGACACATCGGACAAAGGGCTAGTATCCAAAATCTATAAAGAGCTCATCAAACTCCACACCCGAAAAACAAATAACCCAGTGAAGAAATGGGCAGAAAACATGAATAGACACTTCTCTAAAGAAGACATCCGGATGGCCAACAGGCACATGAAAAGATGTTCAACGTCGCTCCTTATCAGGGAAATACAAATCAAAACCACACTCAGATACCACCTCACGCCAGTCAGAGTGGCCAAAATGAAGAAATCAGGACACTATAGATGCTGGAGAGGATGTGGAGAAACAGGAACCCTCTTGCACTGTTGGTGGGAATGCAAATTGGTGCAGCCGCTCTGGAAAGCAGTGTGGACGTTCCTCAGAAAATTAAAAATAGACCTACCCTATGACCCAGCAATAGCACTGCTAGGAATTTATCCAAGGGATACAGGAGTACTGATGCATAGGGGCACCTGTACCCCAATGTTTATAGCGGCACTCTCAACAATAGCCAAATTATGGAAAGAGCCTAAATGTCCATCAACTGATGAATGGATAAAGAAATTGTGGTTTATATACACAATGGAATACTACGTGGCAATGAGAAAAAATGAAATATGGCCTTTTGTAGCAACATGGATGGAACTGGAGAGTGTGATGCTAAGTGAAATAAGCCATACAGAGAAAGACAGATACCATATGGTTTCACTCTTATGTGGATCCTGAGAAACATAACAGAAACCCATGGGGGAGGGGAAGGAAAAAAAAAAAAAAAAAAAAAAGAGGTTAGAGTGGGAGAGAGCCAAAGCATAAGAGACTGTTAAAAACTGAGAACAAACTGAGGGTTGATGGGGGGTGGGAGGGAGGGCAGGGTGGGTGATGGGTATTGAGGAGGGCACCTTTTGGGATGAGCACTGGGTGTTGTATGGAAACCAATTTGACAGTAAATTTCATATATTAAAAAATAAAAAAAAAAAACATGGGGCAAAGTAATAGCTTACATAAACAGGAATGGCTTTCATAGGAATCCAAATAATTTTTTTATAAAACTTTCAGCAAATTCAATTAGTTTGTAACTGGTTGTTAATACTTTCTAATACCAAGTAAATACTCTAAGTTAGACCTGTCCTCTGATTAGAGGACTATATGAGAGCTGCCTTTCTCCTTACTTTTGTGTATACTATTTGTATAATTTTATTATGTCCACATATTGATGCAAGCATCAGAAACTATAAAAACAGCTTGCTGATTTTTATCTTAGAATATAAATCAAAGTAAAAAATACAAATCAATGTAAAGATGGGTTTTATTTTAATAAATAGCAAAAAACAAAGCTATGCATATATTAAGACCACTTCACTGCTGTTGATAAAATGAATGAAATGTTTTAACAACTATCTGCCATTTAATAATTTCATTCAACTCAGATATTGTTCTTTTGGTTTTCCATAAAGTAGAACAATTATATTAAATGAATTTGTGTAGAAAGATAAATATTTCAACTATGTTTAACCCATTTCTCCAACCTGCAGTCAATTTTGGGGGACAAGAATAGGATATATTGGGTTTTTCTTAGCCACAGGAAGAAGCTGGGATCACCTTGTCATTTAATGAATTATCAAGTCAGCAGGCACTTGATATCTACACATATCCATGATATTTTAAGTGACAAAGGACAGAGTGGGTAGGAAATAGGTAGGAATTTAGAGTAGGTGATGTCAGGGAGATGATCAGATTACATACTGACTTTGTGAATCATAGGTAAACTAGAATCTGCTTCACTTGGCTACAGTGAACATAATCATGCTCAGAAACCACAGAGTGAAGTATCGATTGATATTTCAGTTGGTAATAAGTATCATAAGATACGCTTTTGCCACTGAATCTAAAATTTTGACCTATATCATGGGCAGTAAGGGAATCTTCATCTCCTATGTCTCAAGGCTCTTCACTTTATGGGGGGACAGGGCAATGCCTGAGGTCTCAAGGTCCCATGGATGAGAATTTTTCTGGAATCCTTTTCACTTCAGCTGTGGCCATCTGATGCTAAAGGGGCTGTGGTGAGGCAAAAGATCTTGACTGCTCCTCATAATGGCTAAAAATTGTATCTGAGGTGAAAGGCCATGAATCCTCATGGTTTGTTAGCCGAATGTACCAATCCCAAAGAAAATCATAGCAGATTGGAAATCAGTATGGTGATTATTAATTAGTTTTTTGGATAAAAGAAATTCTATATTCCTATATTCATATTTGAAGTGTAAATATGAAAAACATATAGTGAATCCTTTTAAGAATTTAAAGTAAGTACCAAACCCTATACTTATAAAGAGCCCTTGCTCTGCTTAATCTATGCTGTGAAGTACTCTGAGCACCTTTATTCATGTAGTCTTTATATATTTCAGCTTACTTTCTTGGGCTCCTTTATCTTGCTATAAAGATAGCATGTATTGCTCTTGAAGCCTGGACTCCAGCATGAACACATGTAAAATCAACCTGAATCCAAATTGCACCTTGAGGCCAAGTCCAACTGACTTGCAGTCTAAGGTATAGTCACACAGCTGAGCCCAACATAAATCAGTTGGGACACAGGTAACTTGAAAATTGATGAATAGGAGGATGGATGCTTATTTCTGAGAGTACAGTTTGAAGGTGATTTGTTACACAGCATGATTGTGACAAGAACTGACTGATACAAGTATTATGCCTGACTAGCCTGAAGCAATCATTAGCTAAATAGACATTCTTTTAGGAAAGTGAAGTGACATCCATTTTGTCATTTGATTGGATTTAGGTCAGGCAATGATGAATAAGAAAGGAAAAAAATTATCCTTTCATATTCTCATTTAGAATACATATGTATGTAGGAATGTGTGTATGGCTATTTATACACACAATTCTGTTGATTTAGAAAGCAGCATAAAAATTGCTTTTCCATTTTTTCCTCATAAACCATAAAAAAAAACACGGCAAGACTTAAAAGAAGGAAAAGCTCTTAAGTGCCAGTTAATTATCCTGTCGTTGACTTAGCTGTACTAAAAGCTACTTTGAATACATTTGTGTTTATCTTTCCATTACCACCCCAGGCCTTTACTGCAGCTTCTAGTCCCATCTGTTCCCAAACCTAGCTTTTATTTAGAATATAGTTGTTAATTATCTCTTTAACACCTCTCTGCTACTCTACACTTCATCTGACCCCACATCACATTCAGTGTCTTCTGGTATAAATTAGCCCTTCTGTTGTTCAGAGTTCCAAGTCTCCCCCCATTTTCTCTCTCAAATCATTCTCTTCCTAATACATTTATTTATTTATTTTTTTAAATTTTTTTTTTCAACGTTTTTTATTTATTTTTGGGACAGAGAGAGACAGAGCATGAACGGGGGAGGGGCAGAGAGAGAGGGAGACACAGAATCGGAAACAGGCTCCAGGCTCTGAGCCATCAGCCCAGAGCCTGACGCGGGGCTTGAACTCACTGACCGCGAGATCGTGACCTGGCTGAAGTCGGACGCTTAACCGACTGCGCCACCCAGGCGCCCCGTCTTCCTAATACATTTAAAGAGAAGAGGGGGATATACCCAAATGAACCCTAGTTCAATCCAATCCATGTTCCATTGTTTCACTGAAACCCTATTGTCCTTGAAAACCAGACTTCTGTGCTTACTGCCTGGTTTCTTGAAGCTCATAACATTTCTTTTTAGTGTTTTGAAAAATTCAGATAAAGAATATACTGGTTGAACAGATATCTATTTCGTCACAGTCCCTTCCCCCTACTACCTTTATATCACACTGTTTGGAAATATGATAAGTTTAGAAAAGACAAACATCAACTATGTGGCAAAATGGGATTGTTGAGATTTTTTATAATGGAAATCCCGCATATGTTAAGTCTGTGGTTGGGAGAAGTAAATTCAGAAGAATAAGAGATAGCTACCCCATACCAGCCTTCTGAGCACTAAAGATCTGAGTTTCTCTCAGGGCTAGGCTCTCCCCTCTAGCACAAAGAAGGAATAAACAGGGAGGGATAGGAAGGCAACAAAATAAGATCAGGCCTATTTACATCCTCTGTTGAGCCTCTGAATGTTCTCACTCCCCACAAAACACTCTCATAACACACATGGTACAGTTGGGTTTTACCAGGGTCCTTCTCTCCACTCTGGCTGCAGCAAGCTGGAATTCAAAGGTTGAGCCTAAGGGTGAGCAAGCTTCCTTGTGATCAAAAATGAATGTAGTTATCTGTCATTCTACTTAATGGAAATATTGCTTTCTTAGAATTGAGTGCAAATTCTGAACTTGAATATTTGCATATATCTCTATCTATCTCTATCTCTGTCTCTGTCTATATATAATTATTCTTAATCCCAGATGTTGTGTTGGTGAGCTTTCAGAGTCCTAAGCACTAGTAGGGGTGTGTGTGGGAGGTGGGGCAAGGAAAGGGGTTCACTAAGGAATGAGACTTGGAATTTGGTACCCAAATTGGGGTTATATTTAGATGACATCTAGGAACTTTGGAGGGAGTCAAGCTCTAAAGTTTGGGGGTAGATCCAAGTCCAAACAAGACTGATGTTGCTAATATGAACACATCATTGAATTAAGTCTCACAGGGCCTAGTTTTCAGCTCTGATTTGGCCTCTAATTAGGTGTAATTCATAAATGAAGAAGGTGGCATTCAAATGTCCATGAAATGGCCTTAAAGAGTGAAACAAGAGTGAAAATTGGCAATGGCTTTACAGATTAATATTTTATACCTCCATATGATAATCCCACAAAAATAATTTACTTCCTTATTATGTTTGAACTGTTCATAGACAGTAACACACTAGTCATTCTGTTCAGGCATCTCTACCAGGTTATTGTCTATGACATGGAGCCCTAAAATTTGAATAGTATAAAAGAAACTTTGCCCATACTTCCATCTCTCCTAAAACAATGTGAAAAACATATAAATCATATTAAAAGCATGTTATATTGCATTTAAATATAGTTACAGCAGAAGAGATAATTTTAGGTACTCCCTCAAAATCGGCAAAAACATCCTCTTTTTCATCTCTTCCATTTGTTACTGTTTGCAGACACAGTGCATACCTAACACTTGTTTTATGTAAACAAATAAAAAACTCAATAAACAGTATATCCCTTCTTACTCTGGAGCAGTAAACTCCCATTTTAATGAGATCTGGATCTAACACAGTAGTTTTGATTTCTCTTCAAGTTGGTTAAAATAAGATTCTATCTGAATTCCTAAATCTAAACAGCATCCATAGATTTATAGACAAGTTTCAGTACAGAAAATGTTAATGTGCTGTCTCTGGGACATTTCACAAATAATTCCCTAAACTTCTCTTTTTCTTTCTTTCTTTCTTTCTTTCTTTCTTTCTTTCTTTCTTTCTTTCGAGAGGGAGCGAAGACAGAGAGAGGGAGGGAGGGAGAGAAAGAGAGAGAGAAGTGGGGCTCACCCAAAGTAGGGCTCATGTTTACCCAAAGCAGGGCTTGTACTCACCTGAAGTGGGGTACGAGCTCACCCCAGTGGGCCTCAAACTCATGAACTGTGAGATCATAACCTGAGCTGAAGTCATATGCTTAACTGACTGCACCACCCATGCACCCAAATTCCCTGAACTTAGAGAGTGGGTACTGGAGCAATAACTAGGTAAAATCTTTAATGATGTTACAGACTAATAGTCATATAATTTTACATGATAATCCAACAAGAACAATTTACTTCCTTACTATACCTAAACTCTCTATGAAACAATATGGCACTAGTAGTTCAGGTTAAGCATCTTTTTCAGGGCACATTAGGCATGAGGATACTCCTCACTTTTCCTGTCAAGGATAAGATATTTTCACAGGTAGTGAAGTTTGAACCTGAATTTTGAGAAAAGTTTACATTTTTAAGCCTTTTCACTTACTATCTACTCTTTTTTTTTTTTTTTAACATTTCCAAAGTCTACCTCCTGTTCTTTCCTGTGTAAAGCCTTCTCATGTCCAGTTTTTCTCTTCTTCAGAAAACAAAACAATTGGAAATGAAATCTCAGTAAAAGATACAGTGATTAAGCCTTTATGTACTCATGTGTAAATGACGAATGAGGCTTACTATATTACATGCCCCCAGTGGTACTTCCATATGGAAATGGTTTCACACATCAAAAGGATGGGTATCTAGTGGTAAAAGCCTGAGTAGCCTCAGTTCTCCAATGAAGACCTTCCCAACTAGTGTGCTGGATTACACAGATGTGACAGGAATTGGTTCCATGTGTGCAAAGATATTGAGCCCTCATCCCTTAGAGGATCCAATAATTTGCCCTCATTATGAATATCCCAGTCCATTATGCTGTGAAGATATCATCATTTTCCATGCATTATTGGATGTGAAAAGAGTTTGTGGAAAGCTCATTTAGGAAGAAGGTAGATTTTTTTGGATGAGGAAGTAGTGTTTCCACTGTGACACAAACTACCACAGGGGTGCTCTCCATATACTTGATTTAGCCAAATTTAGCTTACTCCAAAAGATAATCCTAGCTGTATGTATAGGAAAGGCTGGGAACCAGAGGTAGATTTACTAAATTCCTTTATGTAAAATATAAAAGCAGGCAAAACGTGGCTACTCTTGTGGAAGGTAGTAGCTGGAAGAAGGCCAGAGGTGGGCTTCCATGGGTTGTTAATAGTGCTTTTTCTTGATTTGAAGACCTATTTCATAGAAGTGTATTTGTGAAACTTCATTAAACCATACAATGGCTCAATGGGCACTTGTCAATATGTATATACGTCAATAAAATATTTGAAAAATTATAAACAGAGGATCCAGCTATTATCAAAACGGAAAAACCTTTCCTTTCATGAATATATTTGATGACACGGTGTATATAATTATACAATTATATATAAACACTATATAACATATAGTATAAACTGTGTAAAATGGCATTTATCAGCATTCCTCTTTTTAGGGAAATAATATTCGGTATGGCAGTATAAGAATTTGTATGTAAACCCCACTCCCATATCATTGAATTAAGAAATATTAAATTTGTTGTCAACTTTACCCAAAGATAAAACCAACAAAGATAATATAGGAAACTTTTAGTTTTCCATTAGAATGAAAACATAGGCAAAACACTGTTTAAAGGCTGTTGTCAACTTAAAAAGTAGTCACTGTATGAGAAAACAGAATGTCCTTATATCTTATACTTCAAAATGAAAGAATTCCAATATTTTCTGACAATATTCTGACAATGTCCCTAAACATTTGCATGATATTGCCAAGAATAGTTGTGAATCTCAAAAAAACATTTTTCAACCATCAATACGATAATCCAAACTAATTATCTGAAATAGGGAAAATATTGAACTGTATCCACTTATTCTACAGAAAATATTACAAAAGCATACTCTTATAAGACTCCATCAAAATATATAGCCAAAACAAAAGTAGGGATAAAAGTATTATATGTGTATCAGTAATTAATTCATAAATGATAATTTTCTCTCAATTTTGTTTACGGTACCAGTTTTTATAGTTTATAATTTATTGTGACTTTTATTTTTACTTTAAATAAAAATTAACTTTTATACCAAAATTATAATCAAATTCTTTTTTTTCAAGAGGACTCCCAAAATATAGAGGTTTCAGGCCCCACAGAGCTAAGATGCCCATGCTGGGAATCACCATGCATGTATTCCACAGCTAGAATGTGCTCTAACTGCAGAGCTGTCTCCTGCTAGGCAGGCTAGTCATCTGCTCAAATGCCCTTCCATCTTATGACTCTTCTATGCTGTAGGTCAGGCCTTCTTTTCTACGTTCCTACTTCTACTTCCTCTTATTTATTCTTTCTTACTCTTAATTTTGACAGTTGTACTCTGTAATCTGAATTAAAGAAGTATAAGTGGATGCCTCTTCATTGCAACAGCCCTAACCCATGAATTTAGACGTCTTTCTTCTAGTATAAGTGGACAAAGGTCTATGATGCACCTATTTCAGCTAGGGCAATCTTGCCTAGATCTCTAATTCATCCAGCAGAGCCCTAACATTTTCCTCACTACCTACAATTTCTTGCCTCTCGACACTGCCTGTGCCTTTATAACTCCTCCCATACTCCTACTCTGTCCCTATTTTCATACAGAACCTAAGGGCAGAGTGAGAAGTGGAGAAATAAAGTATGTGCTAACCATACATGAGCTTGTCCAAGACCCTCTCTGCTTCCTGGATGAAGGAATATCCTCACATTGAAATTCTATGTGAATAAGAAGAGAGAATGAGCTCATTCTGAGCTTTCAACCTTTATGCAGGAAATTGGGGAGATAGAGAACACAATATAGTAGAAATAAAAGGCTTCTTTGGCAGACCATCTTATTTAACACTACCATATTCTGAGTTAGGACCACTAACTCAGCATTCAGATTTAAGTCAATGTTCATGAAAAATGAAAACCACTGATACGTATTTTTTTTTTCTCCAAGGGGTTCAGATAAAACTCTCAGGCCACTGAAATAAGGATTAATTTGCCTGTAATGAAAGTGACATGAAGGAAAAATTTAAAATCAATCTCATGCTTAAAAGCAGAACACTGATGGTGCCTCCATATTTCCTCCCTCTTCCCACTGCTAGCTTGTTGCCAGTGAACACACATTATGCATATTACCCACAAATCTTTCCTCTATTTAAATTTTAAAAAGAAACACCATGTTTTTAATCAATCTATTTGCACTTGGCTGTCAAAATTCACAAAGGCACTTTGATTTCCTTTCATTACTCTCAAGAGAACTAAATGCAGATGAATAAAAAAGAGAAGGAAAAGGAGGGCAAATTAAGGGTTAATACACCTTGTTAAATTCAGACAAATGTTAAAAAAAAAGAGAACTGTGTTTATTCATAGATTTAAAAAAATCTATGCTATGCTTCCTTCCCAATGACAATTAGCAGAATCATCAGGTACAAACACAGGTTTTTGTTTTTCATCAGATTGTACTTCCATGTCTTTTTTCTACTTCACAAACCCAGTTCTTGACATTAGAACATTTCCATCTCTTGATTGAATTACAAGGTCCTAGGGGCCAGGTAGACCATCCCTAAGAACATCAGGCGTGCATCATTTTGATGTTGTTGGTCAAAGCTCTTCTATTGACAGTTGAGAGACCAAATACTGATCAAAGGACCAGGCAGGTAGAGTCAGATGACTCCCAGCAAGTTCCAGTACTGGGTACTGGTATCTCTCCAGAGATAGCAGAACCATCACTGGTTACACAAACTGGCTGATCATTAGAACTTCCTGAGGGCATTTTTCAGATTTAGCAAATAAAAATACAAGATGCCCAGATAAATTTACCTTCCAGATAAACAAAAAAAATATTTTTAATATAAAACCCCTTTTCTGGGAGTAGAGGAAGAGGGAATGCATTATCTGAGTGGGTCCCTGAAATGTGATAGCAGCAGGTGAATGCAAGTAGCTTGAGGGATGCATGTGTTTGATACATAATAGGACATATGACAAATTTGTGATTCCCTTTCAGTATACTTATTCCTAGCAGAATAAAAATATATCTGTAAGACCATATTTATCCAAGACTCTTTGGAAATGATTCATTCTGAAGAGCCAAGTTTTTTGTTTGTTTGTTTCTTAATAGCTGAGGGGTTCTGTCTTTAAGCAGTAAGACATTTTACATTTTAACTTCTTCGAATGGAAATCTTTCTTAAATGTGTCACACATATATTCTTGCATTTTAAACAGAAAATGCTGCTATTAATTCAACCTCTCCCCGTGAAGAGCCAAGGTTATAAGTATGACCATCTAATATTGTAACAGAATTTGATGTCTTTAAAATTCATTGAAAGATCTGTTGGACTATTTGCCCTTTCACTAAATATCCCTATTCTTCCTTGAGTTTTAAATTTTTGCATCTGCTTTTGTTGTTTTTCTGTCTTCTCTTGGTCAGTCTATTAACTGTTATTCTTGCTCTTTTCTAATTTCTCCAAAATTCTCTATCCCTTGAATTTGTTTCTCCTTATCTCCTAAGGTTTAAAAATAAGATAGCAAAGCATTAAATTGAGTTCCTAGGACTGTAAAATTTAAAAGAGCCCCATATTAAGGTCCTAATGAGGTCTCCTACAAAGAAAGTACATTAATAGCTAAAAAAAAGTGACCATAAGACATCAATATAGTTGCCACATAGATATTATACTCAAATTGACCGATAGCTAGTTCCAGGTAGGTGTGGTTATAAGGTGGGCACTTAGTCTCTCCCAGGTAGATAAGTGAGATGTAATATACTTCCACTGCATACACACAGTGGTGCCTGAGGTAAAAATTACATGAACGTAGCAAAAAAAAAAATGGGAGCTGTAGCTGCAAACCTGGTGGTTTAGGGTCTAAGACACACTGGACACTGGCCATCCTGCTCTGTCAGAAACTGTATAAAGAGATCATCTGGTCTGCTACTCACTGGCTTATGTAACTTCGTACTATTCATTTCATCACCTTACGTCTTGGTTTTCTCATTTGTAAAGTGATGTTGATAATGAATACTACTTAGGGGAAGTGAGGAATATTTCTGTTGTTCTCTTCACTTTTTAAAACTAGTCATATGGGATGCAGCATTTTTCCATGTAATCCACACTTCATCATCCTCGCTGGAAGAATATTTTATTTTATTTTATTTTATTTTATTTTATTATTTTAAGTAGTTTCCATTCCCAATGGGGGCTTGAACTCATGACCCTGAGACCAAGAGTCACATGCTTGGGGCGCTTGGGTGGCTCAGTCAACTGAGCATCTGACTCTTGATTTCGGCTAAGTTCACGATGCCAGGGTTGTGGGATCGAGCTCCAGGTTGGGCTCTGTGGTAAGCATGGGGCCTGCTTAAGATTCTCCCTCTCTCTCCCTCTGCTCTCTTCCCTCACTTCTGCTTGCTCATGCTTGCTCTTTTTTTCTCTCTCTTTAAAAAAAAAAAAAAAAAAAAAAAAAAAAGAGTCACACGCTCTACCGACTGAGCCAGCCAAGTACTCCCTCAATGGAAGAACTTTCTAATTTGATAAAACAGAATCTTAATTCTTTATGGTCATGATTTACAAATGCAGTTTCCATGTCTCAAACGTAGGTTTCTAAGTTCCACCTGGCACTTCTGTGTTCACGCATGGGGGAGAGGGGTGCATCTTGCATTCCCGAGAAAGACATTCTGAGCAAGGCCTGTCCTTGGAGTTGGATCTCCATGTCCACTTCTATTCCCACTCCTTGCTTCTGCCACTGGTTGGGTAAATGCAGACCTAGGCTTTTAGATGTGGAGGGTAGGGCAGGGAGGGAATAAATTAAAGGTCTCATTTATGATTCCAAGACTAAATTTCCCACCGGTACCTCTTACCAGACAAACCCTGAACTGAATAGGGTTGGGCTGTGGTTGGTGTGGCAGGGACAAGAGGAAGTGGAGAGGTATTCCTCAGATGTGTGTCCAGCCAGTAATAAAGCCAATAATTTGTCACCCCCATTTGGCCAGTATAATTGCATATAATTTTCTTTACAGAGAACTTGGAGGGGGGAGGTAAAGCAGCATGAATCTAACTAAATTCCATCTAGAAATGTTATTACTCTTAGAGGATTATAGTGATTACATGATAAAAGAAGCTTGACACATAGTAGGTCCTGAGTTATTTACCTCTCCCTTTCTCCCTGAAGAAAAGAGGGGAGGGACTGAGTAGAGAGAAATGAAGTGGTAAAAGTGGTAAATCATACCATTCTACCTAAAAGGGAAGCTGTGAGGAATAACTAATGAATGATTGTAAAGCCTTTGGAAAGATAAAGTCTATAGAAATGCAAAATAATAATATCTGGGAAGTAAGATGTCAGTTGAATATAAAGGAGACAGCTTTTATTCCCATACAAATATCTTGGTCACCATCAGCAGCAGTGGAGAAGAAAACAGAAAGAAGGGTATGTGACAGTTTAATAGTGTTTTGTTAAAAATAGAACACATTTTAAGAGTGTCTGGACTTTCTTTAAAATGAAAAGATGAGCACTGATTCACTGCCTGCTAGAATAGATTCAGAAGTGCCTCTGGCAAAAATCACTGGCTTTTCCACCTCCAATTTCTTATGTTAATTAAATTGGGAGGACAAATCTGGTTTATGAGAAGAATAATGTCAGGAAGTGATGCTGGTAGGCAAAATGCCACTTGGTGTAGGAGCAGTGTCTGAGTGTCCAACTCTGAGCAGTTTGACCTTCCACCCTAGACTGAATCTCACTCCAGATACAAATCTCTGGTCCAACATATTCCTCCTGAGGATGTCCTAGGGGTTTAGATACACTTAAGGAAGACCACCAGCTTAAGGACTTAAATTCAAGAACCTGGAACAAGAGATAGCTCTTGACTCTGTGAGTGGTTAGGGTTGTTCAGAGGCAGTTTTGCCCCAAATTTTGGATGATGAGAAATGCTTTGCAAAAACAAACATACAATCAAAAAGGCTTCTATGGCAAAATAAGTGTGGGAAATACTGGAATAAAAAAAATTAACAGACTATTTTTAATTGTAGGAGTTCCTAAAACATTTAATGTTAAAATGCACTGTAAATGTCCAAAACACATAAGGCAGTGCGTTCCCCAAATTTATTTGACCATGTAATTGTTTTCCAGAGTTTCTAGCAGGGCAAGCCTTAAGGCACTTTGGGAAATACTGTTCTGAGGTCACCTACAGACTTTTGTTTTTGACTTGGGCTTCTTAAGGATTTTCTAGAGGGAGTTGAATTCCCAGATGAGCCAAGAAAATGGAATTGGAGATTCTGTTGCAGTCTGAATAAGCTATTTAAATTGCATCTCAGACCACTTTAGTACCAATACATGATTCTCTAAATGTGTCCTGGAGTCTGCAGGTTGATGAACATATTCAGGCATCCAAAAGAGATTTCTTTGAGCTTAACAGGGTCCATTTAGACTGAGACCAACCTAGTGACTGGACAATAATCCATCCTTCCTTGGTGTGATTATCAGGCAGACCTCAGTTAGTATAAAACTCAAAGACACGGGGAACAGGTTTTTTCCTTGTTTGAATATTGTGGGAAATCTGTAGTGGTGATCACTCCACTTAATTGCCATAAAGGAAGTTTGAGCAAGGCAAGAGAGGAACTAGTGTGTGTGAAATTCTCTTTGTTCACTCTGACTGTGGGCTTCAGATGTCAAGGGCTGTCAGGCAATGGTCATTTGAAGCCCCACATCAATGCAGATAGCCATGGGCATCTCATATGGCACAACAGTATAAATATAGACAAATTATTTCAGTATCTAGAATCCAAAGGAAAGAATTGTGCTGAAATCATAGAAAAAGATAAAAGAAGCCTCATTTTAATATGTAAAACACACACACACACACACACACACACACACACACACACACAACTAAGGCAGCCAATCTGAAGCAGAAGCAGATGTATTCAGGGTACAAAGAATAACATTTTTAGCTAGCTTGGCTTCCTTTCAAATGGTTTTTCTCAACAGTGAGAACTTTCTGAGAAATACATTTATATAGGTACAAAGCATGTGTCTCTGTGACAGCAGGAGTCCTTATTTGCATCAGATTTACTTCAACACCTGTTTGTTTCAGAGGGCACTGCCTTCCTAGGAAACACTCCAGAAAATGAATTACATAAAGGAAGGATGCCTTACTTTGGAAAGAAGAGGCAGAGCAGAGCATTCACAGTTCCTATAAATCACTGAGTCTACTTTCCTTGGTGAATAAGAGAGAGGTAATTTTTAAAGATTATTATGAGGAGAGCTGTGATTACCCTTGCATGCATAACTGTCTGATGTCTATTTTTAAACCATGTCCTTGGAACACAATGAGTATTCAATAAAAGGTGTAGACAGAGCTATTTCAATAACTCAATCCTGCACATCCACTAAATCTTATTTGTCAAAGTGCCATGAAATCTAAATGTTATACGGTTTTACTCTGTTGATTAGAATGATTTGGTATCTATCTCTATACATAGTCCAAACATCAACTTTGTACAGTCAGCAACAATCTAGATTCTTAAAACATCCTGAAAAGGGGACATGGCATCTGGCTCCACTTTAAGTTGTGCTTACTATTGACAACAGAATTCTCTAAAAATAGCATCAGGCTATATTTATTCACATCTAATTTACTTCAGAGGGAGAGGCCCAGCTCCCACACTGAAATATGGTCTTTCTGATGACCATTAGGAATGTCCTATTTTCTTAAGATGTGAAAGGCAGAACAAAGGATAAAGGACCTCTACAGATTACAATTTTTATTTCCTCACAGTGGTGCTCTACGCATGATAAATAACCTGGATATAGAATTCTATTTAACCAATTTATTCCTAGGATATCTGTTTCATTACTAGTCTTCCCTAAATCCAACAGATTAGAGAATTACAGATGCTACTTACTAAGCCTAAATTCTACAGATGAGAAAACTGAGTCAGGACAAGAGTAACAGCTTCACCTAAGGGGTGAAGGGGTTTGAAGATCATCTACATTTGCTCCTTTTCTGTATGGCGATAGGATGGAAGAATAAATGAGCAGGCACAAAACCAAAACAAAGAAGTTTGCGGCCCCATTGATTTGATTCCTCTTCTTTGTCTTCAGCATAGAGGGAAAAGCTGAAAGTGAAATAACAATGGTGGATTGGAGAAAACTGTGATTCTCTTTTTGGGTGCCTTCCTGAGCCCATGACACTAACATAGTGGATTTTTCATCAAGATGAAAACCGTTGATTTTGGCTTATGGCAATAGATCCCTGACTCACAAATGTGTAGTGTAAACTATTTTCTTATTTACTTGGAATCTTCCTTGCTGAGATTTTTACCTTCCCTCCTCCCAATTTTACAAGGCAAAAGAGCATTCTATTTCTCAACCCACACATATTTTCTCCACCCCTCTGTGTTCAACTTCAGTTAAGTTGTGAGTAGCAGGCCCATCTATACAGACTTAGCAAGAGAAGCTGAAGCAGCAGGAGCACATTTAGCCAACGTATTCACTGCTTTTAGCTACTCTGGACAAACCTTTGGCGGCTCTGCCACTAGAAACATTCCAGGTCTGGGTTTGAACTGTCAGTAATGGCAGCCAACAGCAACGTACATAATTGCTGCCTTTAGCCAATTTAGCTGCAAAATAATAGGAAAGCATATGTATAATAATACATTTTTATGGGTTTCAAAGTGTGTCCTTGGCTGCCTTCTCTTCTCATTCTACTTACTTTACTTGGGCTGCAATTACCCCCTTGATATGGATGCTTCCCAAAATAGTGTTTCAAGGCCAGGGCTCTCTCTGAGCTATGGATACCTATTTCCCACTATCTCCTACATGTATAGTGGATGTCATGCCAGCATTTCAAAAGCAATACCTCAAAGCCTAACTTCTCATCCCATTCCCACAAAACCAGTTTATCCTCCTATGTCTTCTATCTCCATGTACAACATCTAAGTCCACTAAATAATAGAAGTAAAACTACTGTTAAGTCATCCTAGATTTTAAATTACATAATATCAACATCCAATTAATTATCAAATAAAATTTATTAAATACATCTCCAATACATCCTCTTCCTTTCTCCATTATCGTGGTCTGTGTTCAACACATTGTCTTATCTCCATGAGGCAACTAAAATTAATTCCTGGGCATATACAGAACATCCTACCTAACAAGTGGAGAATGGAAATTCTCCTAAAAGCATTAAATTGTTACAAAAATTGAGCATATTCAAGAATGAAAAGGCAAATCTCAGTGAACAGGACTGGTATCCACAGATCAGTCACAATCTCCAGTCAAAATGCCATTAAATTAGAAGTTAGTGACAAAATTTAACTAGGAAAAAAACGCTCTCCATTTAGAAATTATAAGTAAATCAAATACAACAGTATAATTATTAATAAAATAAAAATGAACAATAATAACTAATACCATAAAGCAACTCCAATGGGTTTCATTTATAGCAATTCTTAGAGGGTAACTATAACACTAGGTGTTTATTTTATAAAGAAATAAACTATAAAAATGGACTCAGTATGTATTTTTAGAAGTTAAAAAAGGATAATAAACTTGGAAAGTAAAAAGAAAATGATAATAGAAATAAAAGTCCAAATTATTGGAAAAGGACATGATAAGAAACAAATAATAGAAAAGATCAATAGGACTAAAAATTTGTTCTTTAAAAAGACTGAAAATTATCTGTTAAGAGTGGTGAAAAAGATAAAAGAAAAACAAATAAATAACAGGAATAAAAAGTGGTTATGACTACAGATGCTAGTCAAAAATCAGATGTCACCATAGATTAAAAAGATGAGGAAGTATTATATTTATTTTAGGAACTATTTATTGGGAAATTAGAAAACATTATATAAAATACTTAAAAAATTTAGATAAAAATTTCAAATTCTTAAAACAACATAACTTTGCAAAACTGATTCAAGAAGAAATAGTAAAAATATTTATAGTTTGGGGCACCTTGGTGGCTCAGCTGGTTAAACATCTGACTCTTGATCAGAGCATGATCTCACAGTCGTGAGATTGAGTCTCACATCAGGTTCCATGCTGGGCATGGAGTCTGCTTAAGACTGTCTTTCTTTCTTTCTTTCTTTCCTTCTTTCTTTCTTTCTTTCTTTCTTTCTTTCTTTCTTTCTTTCTCTTTCTCTCTCTCTCTTTCTCTCTCTCTCTCTCTCTCCCTCTCTCTTCCCCCTTCCTTCCCTACTTGCATGCATACTCTCTCTCGTTCTCTAAAATAAAAAGAAAAAAAGAGAAAAGATTGATAATTTATAACCATTTTAGAAATTTATCTGGTAGATTTCAATTTTTGCATAAAGAAAACACCAGGCTCAGGTGAAATTGTAGGAGAGTTCCGTTCAACATTTAAGAAATAAAATAATAAAAACAATTCAAATTTACCATATTACCCCTGCATTTATATTTTCACTATTTATATTTATATTATTTCCTGCACAGGAACTACCTTACAATTCACTTTATTAGGCTAGCAAAACTTTGAAACACTTCTTAATCTGTGCCCTGTTCTCCTCTCTCTTTTCTCCCAGATCTACCCTTCATATCACTGTGATCTTTCTAAAATGCAAATCTCATCATTCCAGTCCATTGGAGACACTCTTTCAATGGTTCCTCATTACCACCAGGATAAACCTCTCCTCATCCATCTCATCTCTGCCCTGCCTACCTTGCCACCCTTGTCATTCACCACTCCCCAGGTGTTATTGCACTTTTCCAAATATGCCATGCTACTGCACTTCTCTACTTCTGCACTCACACATGCTCTGACTTCATATTCTTGTCTTTCAAAACTAGATTTAGTTGGTCCCTTCCTTGGACTTCTAGGGCATTTTTGCAAATCTTTTTCATAGCATCTACCCCCGCCCCCCATATTGAATCCTGCTTACTCTTAACAATTTATCTTTCTCACAATAATGTGAAATCCTCGAAGAAATTTTTTGTGGGTCTTCAGGGCCCAGCTCTCACCTAGCACATAGTGGATACATAGTATACTTCAAGCATATCACGGAAGAAGTGCTTTTTTTGTATGGCTTTCCTGGTAATTTAATCATCAAGTAGAATCTTACTTTTGTGAGAAAATACATTCGAGGGTACAAAGAACAACCAAAAATGCACTTTTGGAATACAACCTATTTCTAGGTTGGGATCTATCTCTATTAGCTTTAAAAAGTTTCTCAAAAGTTTGGGATATGGGGAGACAATAAAAGCATCATCTTTTTCTCCCAGGTACTTCAAAAGACAGGAAACTCACAGTTGCTCTAATATGAGATAGTGATGATATTGGGAAGCATTCTTTAGCGCACAGACACACGGCATCCTGAAAAAAATCAATGTTTTACTTTCCTCCCTGCTGGGTTTCATTTCACAACACAGAGCTATCATTACAAGCCTCCAAAATATACCTGTTCGGGTTTTCATCTGTGAACAACATTACACTTATTTCAATTAAATTTTAAAATAGATACCCCAGAGTCCTCCCTAGAATTTTTAATATTTGGTCTTTAATATAAATTGATCCTTTGCTATTGAGTCAGTAACACAAAACCAGGAAAAGGGTTTGAGAGTTATTAAAGTCACATGCAGTGCCACTGTATAGAGCATACTTGGGAACATGTGCTATAGAAAATACAGTCTTACACAGAGAAGTCACATATTTATAATAGATGGGAAGCTCAGCATTGAGAACACAGCAAAAGATGTCAAGATGTTCAATGCTTCATTTGAATTGGCATTTGCAGTTCCCAAGGAAAGAACTCATCCTGGTGGTTCCACAGGACCATCTCCTACTCTAGGGTGACAGGAAATCAAAAGCCTGAAGGATACTTTGAGGGAGCTCTGGAAGTGGGAAAATACTAGGAATGCTTGATTTACAGAATGCTGGGGAGGTGGGATAAGGTCAGGGAGAGCCATAATGCCCAGGTCACAAGGTGATGGCAGAACTAGAAATAGCAAACGCGACTTTTGGCATTCCGTCTGTTCATCTGACCACTGGACCCTGGAAACAGGTGCTGAGACCTTATGGAAAGCAATTAGAGCTCCCATCCAGATTACAGGCTTTTGCCAATGCCAAAAGGAAGAAAGAGCTGATGAGGTTACCAGCCCAGGGAATGTTACTCTGTGATTCTCTCCTTCAGTATTATGCCAGAAATGCATTCGATGATGGAGCTCTGCCATTTATAACATGTGTCACTTTGTCTTTGGGAGAGCAGAGGTAACTAAGTGAAGTTACTTTCATTTATTCCAGTTCATCTATCTGCGACCAGTATTTATTAAGCATGGTGCTGAGATTACACTTGATTTCCCCTCAGTTTTCTTTTATTGTTTTTGCATGTAAGTCTTGAGGAAAATAATATTGCTCTGGAGAGCAAATGACTTAAATGAATCAGATGTTGTCTGGGTGTAGGATTGCTATGAGACCAACTTTATTATTAGTTGTTATCATAGTTATTGCAACATGTAGCTATCTAAAAAGTAAACTTCAAAGAGCAGGCAGTTCACAGCTCTGTGATCCAAAGAGGGAGAAGCATGGAAGAGCAGAAAGAGTGTTAACTTTGGAATCCCATTTCTCTCCCCTACTAGCTGTGTATCCAGGAGCAAGTTACTGCAACCATCAAAGCCTTAATTTATTCATCTGTAAAGTAAAGCTAATAGCTTTGCTTGCTGAAGGCTTTAAATAAATTACTATGTATAAAGAGTTTGGCACAGGGGCGCCTGGTGGCTCAGTCGGTTAAGCGTCCAACTTCGGCTCAGGTCATGATCTCACGGTTCGTGGGTTTGAGCCTTGCATCAGGCTCTGTGCTGACAGCTCAGAGCCTGGAGCCTGCTTCAGATTCTGTCTCCCTTGCTTTCTGTCCCTCCCCCAGTCATGCTCGGCCTGTCTCTCTCTCTCTCTCTCTCTCTCTCAAAAATAAATAAACATTAAAAAATTAAAAAAAAAAAAAGAGTTTGGGACAGTTTTTGGCACACAGCAGGTGCTCTTGCATGTTAAGTTCTGTTCCTTGTTTTAGACATGCTTTTCCAAGAGAGCTCAGACATAACATGTGGTCCAATAATCAGGTATTACATATTAAACTACATTAGAGGAGGTAAGCTATGTCTTTGTTAGTTTGACTTCAAAGAATGAGCAAAATAACTTTTTGAGGCTTATAAATTATTAGCTAGGTTCTATGTAGAAGAACCTAAGTAAAGAGGTAAACAATAATCCTAATAATTTAATGTTAGCACAATATCAGAATAATTTGAATATGAAAAACAAAACCCTTTCTTACAAAAACTGCACCAGTGGGTTGGTTTCCTATAATGTTAAGCGACTCCAACACTCAATGCTATTTGCTACAGTCACCCTTTCAAGTCTTGTTGCTCCCAGTTGAATATAGTTTCTTTTTAGTTTTGACATCAGCTCCAATTTCCATTCCTAATCTTCCTTATCCATCTTCTGTCTTTCTGGTCTCCCTTAAGCTTACCGCAGTCTACTTCCCCTGTCAGATCTGCCCGACCACATGAAAGAAAATTCACTTAGGAACACTAAAACAGCAAAAGGTAGTTCCCTAGTAATTGGTAACTGGTTTTTGAGTACAGTATAAACTCAATAGTGAAAAGTTTTTTGATGAAATGATTTAGCTTCCAATCAAAGCAAAAATCACAGATTTGTGTCCAAAGCATTTTGCGGAGGACAAAGAAAGGTATGTGCACCATATACTGCTGAATAGGACATGGCACCATTTGGGGACTATTCAAAGTCTTCTTATACTGAAGATCACCATGACATTTGCTGGGTAGTTTCGAATCAGACAATATAGCCTTGTCCCATGTCACTGCTGACTTCGACTGCCTATACACGGATCTTGAATTTTAAAAGGGTGTTAGCGACCTGCACTTAATTCATGGGGAGATTTGAGGTCAGCATATGTAACCATGAGGAGAAGATAAGGAAGCATTCCTTACATATTCTTAGGGAAAAGATCACCTAACCAGCATTATACACCCACCCCCCAACATCCAATGGAATGATTTTAGTTTACTCCATACTCCAAACAAAATCATGTTTCACCAAGCTTATTCAAGTGTAGACTTATCATCTCTTATGTTACTATTACCTTGCTAACATGAAACTGCTAATATAATCTACCTGTAAGGCTCAGAATACAACATTGCAAATAGCCATATTGGCAAAAACCCAAATGCATGAACCTACCTTGGTATTTAACAAAGTGGAGGATGAGGTGGACTTTTGTTCAGATCCTCCATAAGCCTATTTTGAAGTTGCTCATAGCTTGACCTTATATTTACATAGACCTTATTTCTACTATGACCATAGCACCAAAAAGAAACGTAAAAATAAAGGACAAGAAGTAGTAATTTTACTCTGATTACTGTTAATATTGCATCTCTTCTAGCAAAAAAAGTATTAATTTAGAGTCATCTTAGATATGGGATTTGCAGGAAATAAATTTACATCAGAGCCTTTACAAGTTCCTTTCTGAAGTCCCTTCCACTTATGGCTTGCCTGTCTTCAGGTCCCACCTACCTAAATGATCAACCCAGGCATCGAATTCCTCCTACCCCCAGTGGAGTGACAGAAGGTGCTCTAGTTCCTTCTTCAGGATTGCAACCCATGTCATCCTTGCTGTTTGTTTTGTCTCCCATGACCTTGTACTTAAATTTAAATAGTATAACTTTTTCTCAGAGTCTTAGCTTAGACCCTAATTCTGGTAACAACTGGATTCCTGTGTTCCTATACATATTTTTCCCTGTCCTGATGGCCTGTCTAGGTTCAACATCTGTCTAGGACTGAGGAGTGAACTTTTTCTACACAGTCTTTTCTCCTCATCCTCCCTTAGTCTTGATCTCTCTTTCATCATCCCAATGACATAGATTTCTTATGCCAAATGCTTTCCAGACTTCCAAATTTTGGTTATAGATTTCTGATTTTCTGTCTACCTGGCAGATCCCGCATTTCTGCTAGTTCTCCATCTTGGCCTCTCTGAGTCTACACAATCATGCAAGTGATCCTTTCGTTGCTTGATTCTGTCATGAATTATGAGCCTAATAAGAACAAGTTGAAAGATCTCATTAAATGAATAATTCCAGTGTCAAATGCCCAGGTGTTTATTCTTGCTCATTTGGTAATCATTAGACTTGTAACCTAGACATTAACACTTGTCTTTTTTTTTTTTTTTTTTTTTTTTTTTTTGTGGGAGCAATAGAAGATTCCCACCACCTTCACATTCCCCATAAATATGCCTTGGACACTCCTATTCCTATGTGTTGGTTCAATCTGTAGGTTTCTATTCACTATTTTTTTTTTTAAATCAAGAAGTACATCATTTATTAGAATGAGCAGTAGCAGTTTAATAGGCTGAAGGCCTCCTCTATTGGTTTTTTTTGGGAAATGGTGCCATAAAGACAAAACTGAAAATGTTCTAAAAAACTAAAGAGATCATCTGCATTCCATCAGTTTTGGCTGAAAATTAGTGATTCTGGTAAAGATCAATATACTTTATGGGATGTTTATTAGAGAGAAGGTAATTTTTCTTTAGCCTACTCTTTCTACATAAATTTACAGCACCTGTGTTTCACTCTTCTAAAAAGCTAATACAAATATATTTATCCTACTCTTTGCCCTAATATGTTTAGGTTGGCTATTTTTTGCTTGTTAACATATATCTAAATCCTAGATACAGTGTGCTCATATTAGTATTTACCTTAATAATAACACTTTCTCAGGTTACAGATACATTTTCTCTCATTTGATCCTTATAATAACCCTGGGAAGGAAGGAAGAACACATTTTTAGTATTCTCAGTTTGCAGAGGAAGGGACAGAAGCCCAAAGAAATTAAGTAAAATATTGAGAGTCCCCTTGCTAATAAAAAGTAGAATCCAAGTATTTCTCTAAATCCTCCCTTCTTTCCACCTAGCACTCCTGAAGGCTTTTCACCCAGTACACTGGGAAACAGTCACACAAATGCTTTCCTGGGGTCTGCAATACAATTTCAAATGTAAAATGTTTTTGATGTTCATGTTTTATTAAAAATTCAGGGAAAATTTGCATTCTAGCCTTATATATATCGGTGTGTTTTAATGCAAGCAATGTCTCCTCTAACTTTTCCACCCTCCCACTTGAGTTTTTAAATTATTTTCTTAAATGTTGAGTTCATTATAAATTCACCAGTAGTTGTAATAAATTATACAGAAATCCCTGTGAAACTTCCACCAAGTTTCCTCCAGTGGTAAAACTATAGCATAATAACACAATCAGGACAATCAACATTGATACAGTTAAACTACAAAACATTTCCATCACTACAAGGACCCTCATGTTGCTCTTTTATAGCCACCTACCACCCTCTTATTTCCACCCCTTCTTTACCTCTGGGAACCACTAGTATGTTCTCCATTTCTATAATTTTGTCCTTTTAAGAGTGTTACATAAACAGAATTACACAGTATATAACTTTTGATATTGGCTTTTGTCATTCAGCTTAAGTCACTGAAGAATCACCCAGGTTGCTGTGTATATCAGTTTATTCCTTTCTTTGCTGAATAGGTATTCCATGGAATAAATATACCACAGTTTAACTATTCACCCACTGAAAAGTTTTGGTTTTTGGCTATTGTGAATGAAGCTGCTGTAAACATTTGTGAACAGGTTTATATATGAACATAACTTTTCATTTCTTGGGGATAAATGCCCAGGAGGACAATCACTAGGGCATATGGTATCTGTATGTTTAATTTTTTTTTAAAGAAAATGCAAAACGTTTTCCCATAGTGGCGACATTAATTTAGTATTCCCACCAGCAATCTATGAGTAAATAGTTTCTCCACAACCTGGCCAACATTTGGTGTTGCAATAGCTTTTTTATTTGTTTTGATTGATGTGTACTGATACCTCATTGTGGCTTAAATGTGCATTTCCCTAATGACTAATGATACAGAACATCTTTTCATGCTTATTTGCCATCTATATATCCTATTCACTGAAATGTCTGTCAATTTCTTTGTCCATTTAATTGTAGTTTTTGTTTGCTTGTCTTTTACAGTTCATTATTCAGAGTCAGTTGTATATTCTAGATTTCAGTCCTTTGCTAAATAAGTGGTTTTTCTCACTTTCTAATTTGTCTCTTAATCTTTTTCATGGGATCTTTCACAAAGTGGAAGTTGTTAATTTTGACAAAGTCGGATTTATGCATTTTTTTTCTTTTTATGGACCATGCTTTTGGTGTCAAATCTAAGAACACTTTGCCGAGACCCTAGATCATGAAGACTTTTTTTTTCTAAAAGTTTTATAGTTTTAGATATTACATTTAAGTCTGTGATCTATTTTGAATTAATTTTTGTACAATATGTTAGACTTAGTTTGTGCTCAGTTCTTTTTTACCTGTGGATGTCCAATAGTTATAGTACCACCTGCCCTATTTGTTTGACACCAACCCAGCTGTGGAGGTGAGGGGGGTCTCATTACTATGGAGTGAGTGTGGAAGTCCAGGCTCTCCACATGGACTCCACTTACACACAGGGAGTGGGGTGGGGGGCACATTACTGATCAGTGGGGATGAAAATCTCACTTCCCTACTTGGCCTTCTTTGACAACAGGTTGGCAGGGATATTGTGGCATCTCATTACAGCCACATGAATGCTGGAGGTTCTGTACTTGGCCTTTGCTGGCATGAGTGGGTTGGAACCAGTTTTTCCTGTGGCATTTAGCTGGAGTAGAACAGTTATTGTCTAAAAGTGTTTTGTCTTGAGATTCTACCTCTTTCTTGGTCTTTTGGTTAGAGAGAGCAGGCTTTTGTTGGGGCTTCTTTTGTCTATGTCCATTGGCCTTTCCAGTTTACAGCTTTTGAAACTCCAAGTCTAGGATATATAAAAAGCAAAAACAAGCAAACAAAATATCTCTTAAGAAACAAAATGAAAACCAAAACCCAGGGAATTTATGACCATGTTTTTCTCCATATCCTGAAGTCCCCACCTAGAATGTCTGTTATCTCCAACTTTTAGAGTTTATTATATATATAGCATATTGGGTTTTATAATTGCATTTTTCTTGAAAAATAGGGATAAATCTGTCTACTCCATCTTTCCAGAAGTGGATGCTCCCCAATTTGATTTTTAAGTAAAACTTTATGGTCTAGAAAATATGTCATGTTTATTCTGTCAGGCAAGCTATAGTATTTTAATATGTTCTTCAAAGTCCATAGCACAAGGCTATAAGGAGGACAGATGCTTCAATAAATTACAGGATCCTCATGTTGATGATTTAAAAAAGAGGAAAACTCATTTTCATCAGTTGTGTAATCTGTCCACTTAATGACCTTTATTAAGGTAGAAAATATAATTGATACCATTTTTTGTCTCTTACTTTATATTCCTCTAGACTTGTACCAACTTATTTTCCAGAGATTCCTCTCCATTCCATTCACTTGTTGTATTGACATCTCCAGCTCACCTGGATGCATGACAAAGCCACATCCTTACTGACCTGCAGATTTCTGTCAGTCCACAAATATTTACTGAATGCCCCCAGGGGCAGAGGCTTGTGCTGGGTGCTTAGCAGGCTAGCAGCAGTCAGTGTCCTTTGGCCTTCAGCTTCCCCAGGGCAAGGGCTGTCAGACAGCTGAAGGGTACACAGGTGTTTTGGCTTAAAAAAATACAAAACTGCCCTGAAAATGCCTTTCTTCAACAAAGCCTTTTGAGTATTATCTTGAAAAAAGAAAAAAAATAAATAAATTCCCTTTCCATTGATGAAGAATCTCTCTGACATGGAAATTGAAGAGAAAACAGAGTAATGCATTTATGTGGACTCTTCCACAAAACATCAGTTTTTCCATAAGGGGAAAAAAGATTTTTTTCATAAGGACAGGAGCTGTGTCTTTTTCATGTATGTCTTCTAGCATGGTGTCTGGCACAGAGTAAAAGGCCAAATTTCTTCTATGTCACACATAGAATGTGTAAACTCCAAGTGCACCTTGAGAAGAGGATGTCCAGAGAACTAAACTCCACAAATCCAAAGCATAAACACTTGAAAAAAAGAAAGAAAGAGCCATTAAGTCAATAAGTTTCATAAGATCACTGTGTGACTATGGCAGCTCTGAAAACATAAGAGTTTGAGTGATGATGATGATAATGAAGAAGAAGAAGAAGAAGAAGAAGAAGAAGAAGAAGAAAGAGGAGGGAAAGGAGAAGGAGGAAGAGTAGTGGAAGGGGGGGAGGGGGGAGAAGAAGGAGAAGGAGGGGAAGGAGAAGAAGGAGAGTAGGGAGAAGGGGAAGAAGGAGAAGAAGAAGGAGAGGAAGCAAGAGAAGGAGGAGGTGGAGGAGGAGGAGGAGGAGGAGTGGGAGGGGGAAGGGGAGGAGAAGAAGGAGAAGGAGGGGAAGGAGAAGGAGAAGGAGAGCGAGAAGGAGAAAGTCGTCCCCAAAGATATGGGAGATTTAGAGAATTGGAAGACTTGTTAATGAAAAAATTCTTCATGACACGTGTTAGGCCAATTTTTCTCAAGACCATCAAGATAGGTAAAGAAACCATGGCAATGAGATTTTACAGTAAGGCGAAGAGATTGGGCTCAACTCTGAATACAACAAAGAAAAGTGGGAATTTATAGACAAGGAAGGAGTAGTTGGGGGTCAGTGGATGGAAAATTACTAAAAGGAAACATTAGGGATAAGGGGGGGAATTCTGGCTACCAACCTAACAGGATTCTTGCTGAAGGCAAGCCAGGGTAATTGGACATCACCTGAGGGATGGTAGAGGGTGTTCATCTATTGAAGGTGATTCTTCATCTATAGGATTCTTGCCAAAATTGAACAATACAGGGACAAACATGGAAACCCGAAGTTAAAACCTTGTCAAAAAGAGAGCTCAGATGAGCTTGAACAAGCTTGATTAAGGAGGAGAGAATCTTTGTCACTCCCTTCTTGACCAAACTTTAAGTCAGGCTCCCCTGAGTGATCTTTTTGACTAGACCTCAATATTGGCCACTGCCCTTGCTATAAATGCATAGCCTGGTTTTCACCAAAATCTTGCTAGGTCAGTTTAGAGAGAATTCCCCTACCCTGATCACCCTCAATATCTGATCAAATTCCTTATCCTCTATTATCCCACTTTGATATCTGATTGTCATGGACTGCCTTTACCAAGAATCCTGTTAGGTCAGTTCAGCAAGAAATCCTACTTAATATTTGATGTCTTTTCTTAGTAATTTTGAGCTGCTGACAACCTCCCCTGCAACCCAATCTCCTGTCTCAACCTGATTACTGGCTATAAATTCTCACTTGTTCTTATATTTGGAGTTGAGTTCAATCTCACTTCTGTATTGGGATGGTCTCGTATAGCAACAGTTCTGAATAAAGTTTTTCTTACCATTTTATTAAATTTCAGAGTAATTTTTTCTTTAACAGAATCCAAATCTAGAGGAAGAATTGATGGGCAGCTTTTCTCCTCCTCTCTCTTATTTTTTCCTTCCTCTCTCTTATTATATTTCCTTCTATTACCTCTAAGAGTTAGAAAAACTAGAGAGATAAGAATCTCTCTTATAGGCAGACAGAGCTGCTCACTGCTACTTCTAGATGTGTCTGTTTTTGCTGTATACCACACAAAACCAGATCTATTGTGTTAGGAAGAATGCTTAAGCACTCTCAGGCACATAGGTTTTAGAAACTTCATTCTTCTTAACCTCTTGGGATTCTTCTGCACTGCTGGGAAGTTGGGACTTGGAAGTATATTTTTATACTTGAAAGGCCTGTATCCTGGATTGGACTCCAAAGGGGGTGAGAAAACAATCACCTTAAAAGGGTTTGGGGTTGGGGAGGGGTGCAGAAGATGGGGGCTGTTTACTTCTTTTATTTACTGGGCAGCCAGAAGGCAGTAAGGGGCTGGAGCCTTGCTGCGATATAGAAACTGTCTGAAAAAGGACGCCCTCTTACCCTTTCCTTGCTCTTATGCAAGGTAAGCTGAAATTGGGACACTCAGGATTTGCTGCACCCCTCCATTCTCTTTGCTTTTCTTCAACTGTGACCAAATACCTGAGTGTAAGTCTGACATTCCTAACTTGGCTGAGACAACTCACATGCTATTAAATATGCCTAACTCAGCTCCCTTATGTTGGGCAATGTCTTGTTGATGACTGAAGTGATAAATTTAGAAGTGGAGAGATAATACGGGGTTTCTCTAGTGTCTGCTTGCCCAGTTGTAAGACATTTTGCTGACTATAGAATTTTGCTGCTGGAAAAGACCTTTGAGATCAACTAGGTCAACTCCTCCTATTTTATGGATGAGGAAAAAGAATTTTAGAGAGGTGAAATAATATGACTTAGATTATCCAGCTAAGTAGTAGCTGGGGTGGATCTTGACTCTACATTTTCTCATTTTAGCTTTTTCTTCTCCCATCACTGTATATAAAATCTCTGAGCTCACCTTGCTGCAGCCTTTAAATGTTAGTTTGGGAAAGTGATCTGGGTATAATAATACCTTCTACTACATACAACCTCAGAATATTATGCTAACACTAGCCCAGAAAGGAGGGCTATAGGAGTACTGGCAACACGGACTCCATCTTTGGCCCTCCATCTTATTAATGTCAGTGCAATGACTTCCCTCAGGGTTGCGTGTTCCAGGCCCTTTGGAGGTTAATGTATGTCCTTACCAGAACGTGGGGAAGCTTGCTCTGGTCTTCTCTGAATATGGTTAGGTAACCAATACTAATACAGTTTCCCTCCATCACCTGGAACACAGATAGTGCCACAAGGTCTGTTAAGTGTTGACTATCAATTACATGTATGCAGACCCTTTGACCTCACCCCAATGCTCTTTGTACATTTCCTCACTCTATAAAGTCTGTACACTAAGGTCCAGACTTAGCAGAGAATAGCTGTACAGCATCTAGATCCTTTCCTGTCCAATTCTCCCTGTCATTAAGTTACCCTGAATAAAACTCTGTGTAAACTGTGTGGAGCTGCCTGCTTCATTTTTTGGTCTCAAAGCGCCTTCTCAGTTTGGATGATACTTTACAAATTCCCTTCTACCTTCTGACAATTGGTGAGCCAGCCAGATGAGACTGAAAATGAAATAAGCAATGGTAGAGGGGCCATGACAGAAGAAAGCCTGTTGTCCATGGGGGAAAAGTCATTGTTTGAGGGGGAAATTCCAGGCTGGCCAGCCACCTTCATGTGGGGAGACTTGGCCAGGTTTTTTGAGCATTTCAGACCAGCAATAGAGTGGGGACACCTTGAAAATACCAAAGGGATTGTTAGATATCCTATCCAAAAGTCAAGTAAGAGAAAATGGAAAAGGAAAAGTGAATAAGCTATTGCTGCAGTCGTTTGGCTATGGCTCTGTGCATTACAAGATATAGCGGAAAAGGGAATTACAAGTAAGGAAATAATTAGAATAGACTAGAGAAGCATTGACTTCAGAAAAGATGTAAGAGTTGAACTTTCCTCTCTTGCAGACATTATGTCCAAAAGAATCCAACAGCAGGAGGAAGGTTTGGAAATTATGGCATATAAGATGCCAAAGATGCACCAGTGCCAACTACTGTGTGGTAAGGTAAGAACTATTATATCTCAAGAGAATTGGGACCCTAAAGAATGGGATCCCTGGAATACTAACTTCTCTGATGAGGATATTATCATAGAAGAAGGAAATTATTTACAAGCATGACCTTTGACTCAAACAAAGACCCAGGACACTCATAAGCCTGGGAGTGACTGCAAACAAATTCTCACTAGTCAGAAAATGACTATGAGGAAATATTCTGTCACTGAATTGGTACAGCTAATAAGCCACTTTAAGCAAAAGGAATGAGAAATTGTGGCAGCTTAGGTCTTATGACTGTGGGATATTGGGGGAGATGGTATTATGTTAAATGAGTCTGAGATGTCAAAAATGGCCTCAGCCGCACTGCTTAACCTGCCTTTTGACAAAGATTATATGCCACAGACATGGGTGAGAATGGTGGGCACTTAGCTAAACTGATTGATTGGATAAATTCTGGCATTAAGATGACCTGGCCTAATGAAGGAAATGTTACCTCCCTTTCATTATGCTGAAACTTTATGGAAAAAATACAAAAAATCATACATGAACTGGGAATAAAACATGCCATTTACACCCAGCATTTTAAAGACCTAGATGAAGAAATATTTACCACTGGTATGAAATACTGTATCTTACGGTCAGCCTCAGGGCATGGTATGGAACTTTAGACTCCATCTTTGTGTCTATGGTTGATTGACCCATTGCTTCAATAGCTGCCATGGTGGCTGACATAAGTGAGACTGAAAGAATCTGTCATAAGGGAAATAAACAGGTTGAAAAACAGACAAAGGATCCTGCCAACAATAAGATTGCAGAAAGGGTGACCATCCTGTAAACAGTTATGGCAAGATTTGATATTATCTGGGACCCCAAGAGAAAATATAGACAAACAACTCAGTTTGGTCTTCTTGAGCTTGAGGGAGGCACTACCTGAATAAAAGTGGTTCACTTCTTTGAAGAAAGGCTCAAAAAGGCCAGATATGTCACCATATACCTCTGCTAACAAAGGAATTTCAGGGGTTGATATCAGCTACCTCTAGAGACCAAGAATTAGGCCAACATTGCCCACTAGTGTGTGTGCAATAGGGGGTGACTGGAGGCCCCATGTTGAAATAATCATTTATTGGTTTTGCATTAACAAACAGACTGTACCAACTCCAATAGACACTGGAACAGAATGCACACTTATATACGTTAACCCCTCTATAAATTTGGGGGAACAATAAAGGCTACTGATGGTTATGAGCGACAAATGATCAAGGTCAGAAAAACTAGTCTCTGCTTACATATTGACAGGTTCCCTCCCTGCTGTTTTCTACTCCATATTTATTCCATTCCTGGGTATATTTTGAGCATAGATGTTTTAAAGGATATGGACCTAACTACAATGACAGCTGAATTCAGATTGTGCATCCAAGTAGTAAAACTTGTTGTTGTGGGTCATGCAAAATGGGAACCAATAAAACTACTGGTTCTTGGGAGAGTAATAAACATAAAACAATATAAGTTATGGGGGTGGGGCATAATGAGATTACCACCACCATTAAAGAATTAGAGAATGCAGGGGTAATCAGTCCTGCTCAAAGCCCATTGAATAGTTTGGCTTGGCCTGTAAAGAAATTTAATGGGACCTGTGAATGACAATGAATTATAGGGAACTCAGTAAAGTTACTCTGCTCATTCATGACATGGTGCCTAATATAGCCTTATTGTTTGAGAAAATCATGGAACCCATTAAGATATATCATTGTATACTAGACCTGTCTAATGCACTTTTCAGCATTCCATGTGGGCCTGAATCCCAAGACCGATTCACCTTCATGTGGAATGGGAGAAAATGGAGCCTCCAGGCACTGCCCCAAAGATATCTCCATAGTCTAACAATTTGTCATGGGATGGTGGCCAGAGATTTGGAAAAATGGATACTGCCAGAGGAAATACTGTTTTATCATTATATAGATGATGTTACGTTAACTTGGGATGATTTATTCTCTCTGTATCAAGTAGCTGCGTCATTACAAAAGCACTTAAAGTCATGAGGATGGGAGGTAAATACTGACAAGATCCAATAACCAGGTCAATCAGTAAAGTGCCTGGGCATCACATGGTCAGTAAGACAAAAGTGATGCTAGAGGGAGTCATGGATAAAATATAAGCCTTCCCAATCACTAAAATAGTAAAAGAATTACAAGCTTTGTTGGTTTATTGGGTAACTGGAGATCTTTTATTCTCCATCCAGCACAGATATTAAGACCTTCATACACCTTGGTTAAGAAGAGGAGTCGATGGGATTGCAATGCTAACCAACTACTGGCATTCTTAAAGGCAAAAGTATCAGTAAAATAAGTGCTAGCCCTGGGGGCATTAATGCCAGATACGAGTTGTGAATTAGATATAAGGTTATATCCAGAAGGATTTGGCTGGGACTTGTGGCAATAACATAATGGGAAATAAATCCTATTAGGATTCTGGTCTCAGTTATGGAAGGGAACAGAAATCAGGTATAGTCCCATCGAAAAACAATGATATTAGCTGTATATCTTGCATTAGACAGAAGGACTAATCTCTCTGTCAGTTGGAGGATAGATTAAAGACATGTTCAACAAACCTTAAGAGTGTCTGTGCTGGAGGAAGCACCTTACAGAAAAGGCATGCTTTCCTAGAGCAAAGGAGCACTTATAATACTGGCCCACTGTCTCATGAATTGCACTTGTTACTAGGGCTGGTCACCTATGTCTGTCTAGTCTAACTTCCAGAGGTCTGCCTCAGGCCGACACATGAGACCTTATGGCAGTTGCTAGGGAAGCCCACCTATTTAAACTTTCTCTGGCATCCAACTGGATTATGATGTATTTTGGTTCAAACAAGGAACTAAATAAAATAGTCACTGGGCAGAACTGAGAGTAGTATGGATTGCATTGATGTATGAACCCATGTCCATCAATTTTGTCACTCAGAGCTGAGCAGTGTGGAAAGGGTTAACAACATGGGTGCCACAATGGCAGAAAGAAAACAAAGCTATATTAAATCGCCCCTTGTGGGGAGTGCAACTATGGAAATGTTTCTGGGGAGTACACACTAAACCTGGTACAGCCATCCATGTATGACATGTGTGTGCTCACTCCCTGTGCACATTGCCAGGCAATGACGACACAGATGCTCTAGCTCTGGTGGGAGCCCTTCTACTGAAGGAAATGCTAACCTAATGTAGTAGAATGGGTCCACTGTAAATTGGGATACTGAGGTCACCAAACTACTTGGGAAATAGTAAAAAAAGATTACATTTACTTTTAAATGATCTATGAGTTGCTGAGAAGAAGTGCTTCCAATGCCACCTCAGGCAATGGCTGTTGCACCACACACTGGGACATACAAGGTGGACTCTATGCCCTGTTTTTCATTGCCAACTATATAGGCCTTTTGCTGGTATCAAAAGGACACAAATATGCAGTGACCTATGCAGGCATTTCCATAGGACTTGTTACAAGCCTTTGCCTGTAAAAGAACCAATCAAGCTACAACTATAAAAGGATTAACAAAACCAGAGGGCATGTACAAACGCCGCCTCAGATAGATAGTGATCAAGGAATACATTATCTGCTATAAAGTCCAAGAATG
Source organism: Panthera onca (assembly GCF_046562875.1). Lineage (NCBI taxonomy): Eukaryota > Metazoa > Chordata > Mammalia > Carnivora > Felidae > Panthera > Panthera onca. The sequence continues at coordinate 62,084,455 of NC_138347.1, forward strand.
GGCAGAGGACTGGGATATATTATGGACTTTTCACCTGCCATATAATCCTACTGCTGCAGGCCTAATTGAAAGGATGAATGGACTAATAAAAAACACATTAAAGACACTGTCACCAGCCAACTCCCTCAAAGGATGGCCTCCACAACTAATAGAAGAGATGCAACTCATTAATGCATGCCCACAGTTGGACAGACATCACACACGAACACCTAACAGACAACACCCCAGCTCCAGTACTCCAGATGCAGGTATTGTCAGGAGGTCTGAGGCCTATAAGGACTCATTTTTGTTTCCACTGTCCTCCAACCTGATAAGACTTTAGTTCACTGGAAATGGGCTTGGAGTGCCCCCCCACCCCGCCCCCACTCCACACAAGGTTGTCTGTTGTCCTTATCCCTTGGGGCCATGGGCTCACTTCTGGTACTGTCTTTAACTCCTTGTTCCATATACATCAGGCCCCAACACACACACTCAGGCTACCCTCCTAGACCTCTGATGTTTGCTCCTCAAGTGCCTTTATTATGGATGCCAACCTAAAAAACACCAATGTACAATACAGGCACACCCTCTGATGGTATTAAGGGACAAAATTTATGGTATCATTCCTCCAGGAAAAAAAATCTAAGCCAGGGTGGTATTGGCTTGTGGGGACCAAAAAGCTACTAGGTTGTTGGTAAATAGAGATTTGCCATATTTATTGCCTGTAAAACATTTGTCTTATTGCCTCTAGACTCACACTGTGGCTGTCCCTCCCTGTTGTCATGGGAAACACCTTCCTATCATGGGCCACTACTTATGCTGAAGTTCACAATTGCTCCAACTGCTGGATTTGTGGAATGCTGTCACTATGAAGCTCAGAAGGGATAGCACAGGCATTGATACCTTTTGATATCATCAATGAGAATGGTGGCTAAGTCTAGTAACCCTCCCATGATATGCTAGGTGCCCTGCAGAGAAAAAGTCAGACATCTCTTACTTTTAACTTACCATCCACTAAGGCATAGAAATACAGTATAATTTAGCAGGGAACTAATGATTTCAAGATTATGAATAACTACCACATTTGGGATGGCGGGGGATGAGTATGTGCAGAACATGGTATATTAAGACTAACAGCGCCTCTATGTATTGGCAGGATTAATTATACCTCTGCCATCCCTTGATGTATGGGATGGTTGCCCTACTATTCCTATCAAAAGTATATAAAATATTAGATACAGATTGGATGGGATGAGAAAATAAATCCATAAAAGCTGGGGCTTTCTCTGTCCCTTAAAACAGAATTTGGATATGTGGAAGTAACTTATGGCCATATCTACCTAATGGATGGACAGGGCGATGCACCCCAGGTTTCTCCCACTTACCTGGGCGCAAATATGACACTCTTTCTGGGATGCCCGTAACTTACCAGCCCTAAGGTCCCAGTGGAGCCAAACTCTGGCCTGGTGGGAATGGCTAGCATCTATTTCCCTATATGAATATGCCAGTCTTAGAGCAAAATTAGAAATTCAGGCCTTGGCTAAATTTGCATCCTTTGTGTTAAATGATTCTCACCAAAGCATTTCTCTACTCAATCAAGGAACTGCTCCAATGAGAAGGTGGTTTTATAATGGCATGGCTCTAGATATTTTAACTGCCACCTAAAGAGGGACCTATGTCCTCAGAGGACATAAATGCTGTTCATATACATCATCCTATGACAGTAATGTCACTGACTTCACATCCCATATGCAGAAAGGGAACCTCTTGCTTATGCCTTCACTACATGGCTTTTTTTTTTAAAGGATGCTCCATGCCCAATGTGGAGCTTGAACTCATGACCCTGAGATCAAGAGCCAGACGTTCTACCAACTGAGCTACCCAGGCACCCCTAGATGACTGACTTCTTTACTGGGTTGCTAGGAGACTATAGTTCTAAGTTGTGTTTTTTTTTAAATTTAAATTCAATTTAATTAACATAAAGTGTAGTCTTGGCTTCAGGAGTAGAACCCAGTGACTCATCTCTTACATATGACACCCAGTGCTCATCCCCAAAATGCCCATCACTTATTTAACCCATCCTCCCACCTACCACCCCTCCAGCAACCCTCAGTTTGTTCTCTGTATTTAAGAGTCTCTTATGGTTTGCCAACCTGTTTTTATCTTATTTCTCCTTTCCTTCGTGTATATTCACCTATTGTGTTTCTCAAATTCCACATATGAGTGAAATCATATTATACCTGTTTTTCTTGAACTGACTTATTTCACTTAGCATAATATTCTCTAATTCCATCCACATTGTTTCAAATGGCAAGATTTCATTCTTTTTCATTGCTGAGTAGCATTCCATTGTGTGTATATATATATATATATATATATATATATATATACACACACATATATATATATATATATATATCACATATTCTTTATCCATTCATCAGTTGATGGACATTTGGGCTCTTTGCATACTTGGGCTATTGTTGATAGCGCTGCTATACATATTGGGGTGCATGGGCCTCTTCAAATCCGCATTTTTGTATGCTTTGGATAAGTACCTAGTAATGCAATTGCTGGGTCGCTGGGTAGTTGTATTTTTAATTTTTTCAGGAACCTCCATACTGGTCTCCAGAGTGGCTGTACCAGTTTGCATTCCCACTAACAGTGCAAAAGTGTTCCCCTTTCTCTGCATCCCCACCAACATCTGTTATTTCCTGAGTTGTTAATGTTAGCCATTCTAACAGGTGTGAGGTTGTATCTCAGTGTGGTTTTGATTTGTATTTCCCTGATTATGAGTGATGTTGACTCATCATCATCAAAAGATGAAAAGACACATCTTTTCATGTGTCTATTTGCCATCTGGATGTCTTCTCTGGAAAAGTATCTATTCATGTCTTCTGCCTATTGCTTCACTGGATTATTTATTTATTTATTTATTTATTTTGGGTGTTGAGTTTGGTAAGTTCTTTATAGATTTTGGATACTAACCCTTCATCCGATACATAATTTGCAAATATCTTCTCCCATTCTGTCGGTTGTCTTTTAGTTTTGTTTCCTTTTCTATGCAGAAGATTTTTATCTTCATGAGGTCCCAATTGTTCATTCTGGCTTTTATTTCCTTTCCCTTTAGAGACATGTCAAGTAAGAAGTTGGCTACAGCTGAGGTCAAAGAGGTTGCTCCCTCCCTGTTTTCTCCTGTAAGATTTTCTTTTGTCTTCTAGGTATATTAATTTCATGTTGCTGTTTATATTGCTGCTGTGGCATAGGAATGCAAGTCACTTGCCAGCCAGTATCTGGCTCTATAGCCATCACAGAAGAATGATGTGTGAAGAATGATGTGTAAAGAATGTATAGGCAATGGAAATGTTGGGGATGGAGAGTAAGTGTGGTAACAATATTGACTCCATCTCTGGCCCTCCCTCTTGTTCATGTCAGTGCAATGACCTCCGTCATGGGCACTGTGCTCCAGGTTCCATGGAGGTTAATGTATGTCCTGACTAGAATGTGGAGAGGCTTGTTCTGGTCTTCCCTAAATTTGTTTAGATAGCTAGCACAGATAACATAGTTTCCCCTCTATCTCCTGACACACAGATAGTGCCAGGAGGTCTATTAAGTGTTTTCAATTACGTGTATGCAGACCCTTTGACTTCACCACAGTGCCCTCTGCACATTTCCTCACTCTATAAAATCTGTATGCTAAGGTCCAGACGTAGCGGAGAATAGCTGCACAGCATCCAGATCCTTCTCTGCCCAGTATTCCCTGTCAGTAAGTTACCCTGAATAAAACTGTATAAGATGTGTGTGGCTGCTTGCTTCATTTTTAGTCTCAAAGTGTTTTCTCAATTTGGAGGATATTTTACACTCCCCCCTCTACCTTCTAACAAGGGCAGTCGATGTACAAATAAGTCACCAGAAATGCCTTGGATGGACCACTGTGTTTTCAGTTATACACATGTGGCAGAGCATGAATGAGATTGCTTTGTTTGTTTGTTTGTTTGTTCACTTTATAGAGGAATGAAACACATCTGAAATGCAGAATATTAAAGTTTAAGGTCCATCACCAATTATCCAAGAGAGAAGTAGATGCAAAAGACACAGGAGGCCATGGAGGATGCTTGGCCTTCCTTCAGGGGATGCCTCCCACTTGCCTCTTCCCTTCAAAGCCCACTGTTTAACCAGCTGGGGCATGAACTATGAGGGATTCAGAATGGGAAAAAATGGGGAGTTTTGAGGGGCTCAGGAGCCAAGATACAAAGTAAACAGATGTTTACACTATGGGATATTAAAGTCAAAACATCTGAAATATAAGCAAGCAAAAATTTAACTTTCTATAACATACTTGTCAAATATTAACTCTTCCTGTAAAGTGTAAATTATCATCACCTAACAAATCTTAATTGTTCTGTACAGTTCAGCTCAAGAGCATAAAAACCATTCAATCATGTCTAATATTGAGTATAAGATGTATTAAACTAAAGAAAATCTCTATTGCGTTTAGTCGTAATCTCCTTTACCTTCTCTTACACTAATTTTTTTAATGTGTCTTCCTTCTCCCCCCCGCCCCAGCTTTATAGAGATATAATCAACATTTTGTAAGTTTAAGGTGTACATTGTGATAATACCATACACATATATTGTAAAATGATTACCACAATAAGGTGAGTTAACACATACTTCATATCACATAATTACCATTTTGTTGTTGCTGTTATGGTGAGAACATTTAAGATCTAGTCTCCTAGCAGCTTTTATTCTTTTACACTAATTTCTCTCATTCATTCATTCCTTTAAAATCCAACTTTCCAGGCATTTTAGTTGATATCAGAACCTTTAATATATTTCTAGGTTGAGGAAACAGAAGAATGTAATTCATTATACTCTTCATGACAACACTCTGATGAAACAAACACTATTCTCATATTGTAGATGTGAAAACTAAAGCTCTGAGACTGTAAGTTGCTTGCCCTAGGTCAGAAACTACATCCAGGTCTGTCTGTCTGTCTGTCTGTCATCAAAACATCATACACATTACATAAATGCCTTCATATTTCTGGAGACCTGGGGAAGATAGAAAGTAGGGGGATAGAAAAGAAGTGGTAATATTCTCTTTATAAAGGGTAGCTTCACTTTACTATGAACGAGATGCCCAATGTGTATATTATTCAAGAAGTCTATGTAAGAGACCCATAGTTCCGCAAAATACTGAGTAGAGGAAAAAGGGCCTCTGCTAATGATTTCTTGAAACTTGCCTCAGGCTTGCAGCTGGGAAGAAGAAAATGATTGCATCCCAAGGCACACAGTAACTTATGTGGATGGTTGCAGATATTTCCTAGGTTGGGAAACTTAAGGGAAAAATAAAATATTAAGGTGAGTGTTGAAATGGGATATTAAAAAATGCTCAATAGCTTTGGGCAATCCCTGGATGTTTGCTTCCATACTTCTAACTTGCAACCAACCCTTTAGTCCCACCAGTTTAACTGATTGTTTATTACTTGCCTTTGCTCATATATTGTTGCTGCCTTCTGAAATAAAATGCTCCAATCCAAAGATCATAGAACCTCTATGTAAACAGGACTAGTCCCTTGGTGATTTCTTATCACTTTTCCATAGGTAGCTCTCAAAGTATTGTTATTACCACCCTCTCTTCTTCGCTGATACTTCTAAAACACATTTCCTTTTATTTTACCCATACTCAAGAACTGTGTAACCCATTTCTCTGTTTTGCGCCATCATGACAGGTCATTAAACTTTTTTCATGTTCTCTTTTCCATTTATTCCATTCCTTCTCATCCAAACAAATACTCTTTTAGGTTAATTAACACCTATTTCAAGTTCTTTATAACTTCTAGATATCCAAAAGCTTGCTTTGGGTAAGAATAGTATCCCTCAGTAGGAAGAAGGGTTAATTTGGCATCTATTGGATATTCAAAATGGAATAGAATGTCCTTCAGTTTTCTCATTTTTACTGTTTTCCTAAAAAATTACAAAATAGGGGAGGGGCCAAGATGGTAAAGGAGCATGGAAGTTTTATTCATCTCTCATCCCTAAAATGCAGCTAGATCAGCACCAAACCATTTTGCACACCTAGAAAATTGATCTGAAAATTAACACAACAATCTGCATAACTTGAGCCACAGAACTCAACAGGTATGCTGCATGGAGAGATTAACTGGGGAAGAGAGAAGCTGCAGAAGATAGGGAGCCGTTTTGGCTTGTGGAGAGAAGACAGAGATGGGGGGGAGTGTACTGGGAAAGCACTCTCCCTGAGAGCAGCTGGAGAGAAAGAGAAAGAGTGGAAACACCCACAAGGGACTGAACAAGAAAGGGAGAAAAGAGAAAGGAGAAAGGAGAGGGTTTCAATACCATTAAGACTCTATAAATAGGGGAGTGCAGAATCAAAAACTCCATAGCTCAATACTTGGTGGAGCTCTTGTGGGAAGGGTGAATCCACAGGAGCAGACAGTGAGGTATGAGAGGTCCTTGGGCCACATGGGGAGAGTCTGTTCACCTGCTAAAAGGACATTTGGTATAGGTCGTGTGGCCTCTCCCCAGGTAAAGGTTCCAGTGGACCCTGGAGAACAGCCACATTTGCTGGTGTTGGAACAAGGACATTAGAGGCAGTAAAGCCTGGCACCAGATATGTGTTGTGATTTGCCATAATCCTTGAAATGCTGCTTCTGCACAATTGTGCAAACTTTTGCTGGGGTGGGCTAGCACCTAGCTGTAGTTTCTGGGCCTCTGCAGTGGTGCAGTCACATGAATGTTCTGGGCCAGCACCTGGACATTGCTTGGCCAGACCCTCTCCTGGAGTGTTGGAGAGGATACAAGCCTCAGGGCCCTCAGAAGTGAGGGGTTTAGAAACATAGCCCTATCTGAGATAAAATTTGGGAGGGAGCCACCAGGCTGATGGCTTGGTTGTAGACAGTGTTGAAGCGAGGAGTAGACAAAAACTGGAGACAAAGGAGGCGTGCTTGATTGCCAGTAGGTGAGAGCACAGAGTTCTGATGCTATAGACTGGGAAGCTGGGTGATACCGTTTTCATCTCTCCTGTGCATGTGCATACACGCCTATGTGCACCATTATGATATGATCCACCCCCGTAAACTAAGCAGCACCATCTAGTGTTGAACAGATCCATTACACTAAGCCCCATCCAACTGTGCCAACCAAGCTCTAGAGGAACACCACAAGTCTCTCTGCCTGCTTAGTTTATGGACTATAAAGTGCTTCCTAGTTTGACTTCTAGGGGAAACTGGATGTAATTTTATTCGTATTTAATTGTTTGCTGTTCCCTCTATTCATTTTTTTCTTTTTCTTTTCTTATTCTTGAATAGAGAAAGAAAAAAATTATTTTTATTTTCCATTTTTATATAAAAGATTTTTCTTAATTTTTTCTACTATATATTTTATATATTTTGTAATTTTTAAAATCTATTTTACTTTCTTCATTTAATTTTATTGTATTCACTTTTTAAAATTTTTAAATATTTTCCTACTTTTTTTCCTTTTCTTTTATTTCCCTTTTTTCTCTATTCTATCAAGCTTCCTTTAACAACCAGACAAAACACACCTAGGATCTAGCTTCCTTTAATTGATTTTTTTGTGTTGTTTTTAATTTTTTAATTTAATTTTTTAATTTTATTAATTCTCTTTTCTTCCTCCAAAATGACAAAATGAAGGAATTTACCCCAAAAGAAAGAAGAGGAAGAAATGATAGCCAGGGACTTAATCAACACAGATATAAGCAAGATGACTGAACTAGAATTTAGAATCACGATAATGAGATTACCAGCTGGGGTTGAAAAAAACATAGAATCCCTTTCTGCAGAAATAAAAGAAGTAAAATCTAGTCAGGATGAAATTAAAAAGTTTATAACTGAGATGCAATCTCAAATGAGTGCTATAGTGGCAAGGATGGATGAAGCAGAGCAGCGGATCAGCAATATACAAGACAAACTTATGGAGAATAATATAACAGGAAATAAGAGGGGAAACTAAGGCAAAAGAGCATGATATAAGAATTGGAGAATTCAGTGACTCATCAAAAAAGAATAACACCTGAATCATAGGAGCCCCAGAAGATGAAGAGAGAGAAAAAGGGGTAGAAGGTTTATGGGAGCAAATCATAGCAGAAAGCTTTCCTAACCTGGGGAAGGACACAGACATCAAAATCCAGGAGAGCACAGAGAACTCCCATTAGATTCAACAAAAACCGACCATCAATAAGGCATATCATGGTCAAAATTGCAAAATACTCAGGCAAGGAAAGAATCATGAAAGTAGCAAGGGAAAAAAGTCCTTAACCTACAAGGGAAGACAGACAGATCAGGTTCTCAGCAGACGTATCCACAGAAACTTGGCAGTCCAGAAAGAAAGAATTGGCAGGATATATTCAATGTGCTGAATTGGAAAATTATGCAGCCAAGAATTCTTTATCCAGCAAGGCTGTCATTCAAAATAGAAGGAGAGAAAAAGTTTCCCAGACAAACAAAAACTAAAGGAGGTTGTGACTACTAAACCAGCCCTGAAAGAAATTTTAAGGGGGACTCTCTGAGGGGAGAAAAGATGAAACAAAACAAAAGAAAACAAAAGACCTAAAGCAACAAAGACTAAAAAGGGCCAGAGAACATCAGCAGAAACTCCAACTCTACAGGCAACTCAAGGGCAATAAATTCATATCTTTTAGTACTCACTCTAAATGTCAATGCACTAAACACTCCAATCAAAAGATACAGGATAACAGAATAGACAAGAAAACAAGATCCACTCGTATGCTGTTTACAAGAGACCCATTTTAGACCTAAAGACACCTTCAGATTGAAAGTAAGGGGACAGAGATCAATCTATCATGCTAATAGACTCCAAAAAAAAAAAAGCTGGAGTAGCCATACTTATATCAGACAATCTAGATTTTAAAACAAAGACTGTAACAAGAGATGAAGAAGGACATTATATCATAATTAAGGGAGTCTATCCACCAAGAAAACCTAACAATTGTAAACATTTATGCCCCCAACATGGTAAGCCCAAATATATAAATCAGTTAATCACAAACATAAAGAAACTAATTGACAATAATACCATAATTGTAGGGGATTTCAACATCCCCCTTGCAGCAATGGACAGATCATCTAAGCAGAAAATCAACAAGGAAACAGTGGCTTTGAATGACACACTGGACTGGGTGTACTTACAGATATATTTAGAACATTTCATCCTAAAGCAGCAGAATACACATTCTTCTTGAGTGCACATTGAACATTTTCCAGAATAGATCACATACTGTGACACAAACCAGCCCTCAATAAGTACAAAAAGATGGAGATTATACCATGCATATTTTCAGACCACAACACTACGAAACTTGAAATTAGCTACAAGAAACAATTTGGAAAGAACAAATACTTAGAGACTAAAGAACATCCTACTAAAGAATGCATGGGTTAACCAAGAAGTTGAAGAGGAAATTAAAAAGTACCTGGAAGCCAATGAAAATGATAACACCACAGCACAAAACCTCTGGGATGCAGCAAAGGCAGTCATAAGAGGGAAGTATATAGTAATCCAGGCCTTCCTAAAGAAGCACAAAAGGTCTCAGATACACAACCTAACCTTATACCTTAAAGAGCTGGGAAAAGAAAAGCAAATAAAACCCCAAATCAGCAGAAGATGGGAAATAATAAAGATTAGAGCTGAAATCAATGCTATCGAAAAAAGAAAACAGTATAATACATTAATGAAACCAGGAGCTGGTCCTTTGAAAGAATTAACAAATTTGATAACCTCCTAGCCAGACTGATCAAAAAGAGAAAGGAAAGGACCCAAGTAAATAAAATCAAGAATGAAGGAGGAGAGATCACAAGCAACATTGCAGGAATACAAACAATAATAAGAGAATATCATGAGCAATTATATGCCAATGAATTGGGCAATCTGGAAGAAATGGACAAATTCCTAGAAACATATAAACTACCAAAACAGAAACAAGAATAAATAGATAATTTTAACAGTCCCATAACCAGTAAAGAAATTGAATTAGTAATCAAAAATCTCCCAAAAAACAAGAGTCTAGAAACAGATGGCTTTCCAGGGGAATTCTACCAAACTATTTATTTATTTATTTATTTATTTATTTATTTATTTATTATGAAATTTATTGTCAAATTGGTTTCCATACAACACCCAGTGCTCATCCCAACAGGTGCCCTCTTCAATGCCCATCACTCACTTTCCCCTCTCTCTCACCCCCATCAACCCTCAGTTTATTCTCAGTTTTTAAGAGTCTCTTATGGTTTGCTCTATCCCTCTCTAACTTGTTTTTTTCCCCTCTTTCGTTTCCCCCACAGTCTTCTGTTAAGAAGAGTTTAAAGAAGAGTTAACACCTTTCTTTTGAAACTGTTCCAAAAAATAGAAATGGAAGGAAACCTTCCAAAGTCATTCTATGAGGTCAGTATTACCTTGATTCCAAAACCAGACAAGGACCCCACTAAAAAGGAGAACTACAGACCAATTTTCCTGCTGAACTTGGATGCAACAATTCTCAACAGGATACTACCAGATCCAACAATACATTAAAGGAATTATTCACCACAACCAAGTGGGATTTATACCTGGGATGTAGGGCTGGCTCAATATGTGCAAATCAGTCAATATGATACATTACGTGAATGAAAGAAAGGACAAGAACCACATGATCCTCTCAACAGATGCAGAGAAAGCATTTGACAAAATGCAGCATTCTTTCTTGATTAAAAACCCTCAAGAAAGTGGAGATAGAAGTATCATACTTCAAGATCATAAAAGCCATATGTGAAACACCTACCGCTAATATCATCCTCAATGGGGAAAAACTGAGAGCTTTCCTCCTAAGGTCAGGAACACGACAGGGATGTCCACTCTCACCACTGTTATTCAACATACTATTGAAAGTCCTAGCCTCAGCAATCAGACAACACAAAAGAATAAAACCATGCAAATCAGCAAGGAGGAAGTCAAGCTTTCACTCTTTGCAGATGACATAATACTCTATATGGAAAATGCAAAAGATTCCACCAAAAAACTGCTAGAACTGATCCGTGAATTCAGCAAAGTCGCAGATATAAAATCAATGCACAGAAATCAGTTGCATTTCTACACACCAACAATGAAGCAACAGAAGGAGAAATCAAGATATCGAACCCTTTTACAATTGCACCAAAACCCATAAAATACCTAGGAATAAACCTAACCAAAGAGGTGAAAAATCTATACACTGAAAACTATAGACAGCTTATGAAAGAAATTGAAGACACACACACACACACACACACACACACACACACACGGAAAAATATTCCATGCTCATGGATTGGAAGAACAAATATTGTTAAGATATTGATACTACTGAAAGCAATCTACATATTCAATGAAATCCCTATCAAAATACGACCAGCATTTTTCAGAGCTAGAACAAACAATCCCAAAATTTGTATGGAACCAGAAAAGACAACAAATAACCAAAGCCATCCTGAAAAAGAAGACAAAAGCTAGAGGCATCACAATTCTGGACTTCAAGGTGTATTATAAAGATGTAATCCTCAAGACAGTATGGTACTGGTACAAAAACAGACACTTAGATCAATGCAACAGAATAGAGAACCCAGAAATGGACCCACAAACATATGGCCAACTAATCTTTGACAAAGCAGGAAAGAATATCCAATGGAATAAAGACAGTCTCTTCCTCAAATGGTGTTGGGAAAACTGGACAGTGACATGCAGAAAAATGAACCTGGACCACTTTCTTATACCATATACAAAAATAAACTAAAAATGGATGAAAGACCTAAATGGAAGACAGAAGCCATCAAAATCCTAGAGGAGAAAGCAGGCAAAAACCTCTTTGACTCAGTCACAGCAATTTCTTGTCTCTGGAGGCAAAAGAAACAAAAGCAAAAATGAACTATTGAGACCTCATCAAGATAAAAAAATTTCTCCACAGTGAAGGAAACAATTGGCAAAAGTAAAAGGCAACCAACAGAATGGGAGAGGATAATTGCAAATGACATATCAGATAAAGGGTTAATATCCAAAATCTACAAAGAACTTATCAAACTCAACACCCAAAAAACAAATAATCCAGTGAAGAAATGGGCAAATGACAGGAATAGACAGTTTCTAAGTAAACTGGCAACTTCCAGTTTGGATGAAACAATTCTCAACAGGATACTACCAGATCCAACAATACATTAAAGGAATTATTCACCACAACCAAGTGGGATTTACACCTGGGATGCCTGGGATTTATACCTGGGATCCAAGGAAATTGGCAATTTCCAAGTAAAAGGCAACCAACAGAATGGGAGACGATAATTGCAAATGACATATCAGATAAAGGGTTAATATCCAAAATCTACAAAGAACTTATCAAACTCAACACCCAAAAAACAAATAATCCAGTGAAGAAATGGGCAAATGACAGGAATAGACAGTTTCCAAAAGAAGGCATTCAGATGGCAAATAGATACATGAAAAAAAATGCTCAACATCACTCATCATCAGGGAAATACAAATCAAAACCACAATAAGATACCACCTTACACCTGTCAGAATGGCTAACATTAACAATTCAGGAAACAACAGATGTTGGTAAGGATGAAGAGAAAGAGGATCTCTTTTGCACTGCTGTTGGGAATGCAAACTGGTGCAGCCACTCTGGAAAACAGTATGGAGGCTCCTTGAAAAATTAAAAATAGAATTACCCCATGACCCAACAATTGCATTACTAGATATTTATCCAAAGAATAAAAAAAATGCTGGTTCGAAGGGGCACATGCACCCCAATGTGTACAGCAGTGCTATCAACAATAGCCTAAGTATGGAAAGAGCCCAAAGGTCCATTGACAGATGAATGGATAAAGAATGGATACACACACACACACACACACACACACACACACAACGGAGTATTATTTGGCAGTCAAAAAGAAAAGAAATCTTTTCCTTTTGCAACAGAAATTTGCGAAAGAAATCTTGCCATTTGCAACAATGTAGATGGAACTAGAAGGTATTATTCAAAGTGAAATTAGTCTGTCAGAGAAAGACAAATGTCATATGACTTCACTCATATGTGGAATGTAAGACACAAAACAGATGAACATAAGGGAAGGGAAGCAAAAATAACATAAAAACGGGGAGGGGGACAAAACATAAGAAACTTAAATATAGAGAACAAACTGAGGGTTGCTGGAGGGGTTGTGGGTGGGGGGGATGCGCTAAATGGACAAGGGGCATTAAGGAAGACACTTGCTGGGATGAGCACTGGGTGTTATACATAGGGAATGAATCACTGGATTCTACTCCTGAAATCATTATTGCACTATATGATAACTAACGTGGATGTAAATTGAAAAATAAATAATAAATAAATAAATAAATAAATATTTTATTGACTTTATTAATTATAGTACCTTAACCTTGCAAATATACTAATGACTAAAAATCTGCTGCCTCAGCAACTTTCCTGAATATAAAAATTATTTTTGTTTATCAGACATATTTTAATTATATAGTATTATTTCTTAAGTGCAACTCCTGTTCTAAATTGATGCAGTCTTCAAAATGCAAGTACTCTTCAGTAAAAGCTGCAAGAGAAACAAAGTAGAACCCAGAGCCAATGCTGTGGCTGTGGGCAGTGGTCAGGTTCAACTGTACATTTCTATCTATTGATCTCTCTGGCTCTCTGATCGTTTGAGTCAGTGGTCACTGACTTTTAGCAAAGACAAAGGAAGTGGTTTTATTCTTTGAGTGCCATTAAGTCCCCAGGTCCATTGGTGGATTCTTATGTAGGAAGATTAGTAGCATAAGTCTAGGATAAGATCATGTTATTCCAAGCAATGCAGAGGTTAAGGATTATTCTTCATGGCCATAGTAAAAAAACCGCCAAGTGAAATCAAATGCTCAAAGATTTCTCCCAAAGCTGAGAAATAATGATGTTATCTGGCATGACGCTGTGTTCCTTCAGTAAAACAAATTCAGATTCGTTTATTCAAGCAACACTTTCTGAGATCATGATGACCTCTTAGGATAGCCTGCTAAGTTTTGAGGTGTGGGTGGGAGGGCTTTTTATTTTATCTGTAGCCAAGACTTATACCTTAGTCTCCTAATGGCATGGCTGTGATGGAAGGTACACAACAGACCCCAGTCAGCTCGATTATTCTGACCCTGACTGTACCTTTTGCTTGGTGATGATGAACTTCTGCTCTCGGTGGATGCTTTGCTCCGAGTAAATCCCCAGATAACTTTATTTTTAGATAAAGGACAAAATCCAAAAGACGTCATTCTGTCTCTTTCCACCATGCTTATAACTCAAAGGGTTGGGGGGCGGGTAAGTCTTAACTGCTTCACAGTAGTTTGGAATAAATTAAATTTGACCAGATTAATAACAGCTACCGAGTATTTAGTGTTTTCAATATGCCAACTATTGTATTAACTCTTTACATGCACAATCTCATTTAATCTATAATCTTAACATGATCTGCATTGTATCTGGGATAGGTGAAGACACATTAATTATCTGCTTTTAGAGGAATTGATGCTTCTCTACTTCCTGTAGGAGAGTCCACACAATACTTGAAAAATTCTGCCTTCTCCCTCCCCCCGCCCCCCACTGACTTTCCTGCTCGATGCTGGATTGTCAATAGGACATTCTAAATTTAGCTTTTTGAATCTAGAAATTAAATGCCAACATGATCCATTCAGAGTCCTGTTTCTACACACCTCGGTTTGTTTAGCCCTGAGGGAAAAAGTTGCAGGTGACCTTTCTTTCTTGTCCTTACTAGACTTAAAAATACATATAGTTAAAGTAGCTCAATCAGACCAGCTGAGAGGCTATAACTGCCTCACAACAGGACAGAGTTCTGCTGGCTAACACTTTGTTTTCCACTAGGAATCTACAGGGCTATTTTGGGTTGGGTATGCATGTGAGAATGTGAATGTGAAATCTAAAGGGTTATGTGAGTGTGTATGCAGAATGTATATCCTACATGGGGTATTAATGTAGTATAAATGGGGTGTTAGAGATGTGAAGAGTTAGCATCTCCATTGTTTACTTCTTCCTTTCCCATATCTGAAAATGCTGCAAACCATGTTTTGCTACTTTTTTCCCTAATTGCTCAATTTCAACAGAAACCCCAGGTTGCAAGAGACAGGTAGGCTCTGATATAGATTACAGTTGGTGGATTCTCTGGAGTGGCCAAATCTGAGATTAAAAAACTAAGTGTATTATAATCATTTATCCATGAAAAGGAAAAATGTTTCTCATATATATTATGCATAATATACTGTACTTCATTTAAAGGAAAAGAAGATAATGACATGATGCTAGAGCAACTTGAGACTAACTGGGTTTAGATGTCAACTTTATCACTTGCTAGCTGTGAGACCCTTTAAAAAGGTGGAATAAGCTTCAAAATTCCCATATTCAAAATTAGATAGTAATAGTTATTTGTAGGGCCATTGTAAGTCTTTTTTTTTATTGGTGGTAAAATACACATAAAATGATATCTACCCTCTTTATAAATTTTTAAAAATGTTTTTAAATGTTTATTTATTTTTGAAAGAGACAGAGACAGAATGCGAGTGGGTTAGGGGCAGGGAGAGAGAGGGAGACACAGAATCTGAAAGAGGTCCAGCCTCCCAGCTGTCAGCACAGAGCCCGACGCCGGGCTCGAACTCGCGAGCCGCGAGATCATGACCTGAGCCGAAGTCGGCCACTCAACTGATTGAGCCACCCAGGCGCCCCTATAAATTTTTAAGTGTATGGTAAAGTATTAACTGTAAGCACACTGTTGTATAGCAGATCTCTAGAACACTTCCATTTACATGACTGAAACTCTATGTTCATTGAACAGCAATTCCCTGTTTCTCCCCTTCCCCAGCCACTGGCAACCATCATCCTGTTTTCTGTTTCTATGGATTTGACTGCTTTAAATACCTCATTTAGGTGGAGTCATGCAGTATTTGTCCTCTGGGACTGGCCTATTTCACTTAGCATAATATCCTCAAGGTTCTAGCAGGTTGCAGCATATGATGAGATTTTCTTATTTTTTATGGCTGAATAATATTCCATTGCATATATTACATTTTTAAAATGCATCCAACCATTAATGGACATTTATGTTATTTCCATCTCTTGTCTATTATGGGTATTGCTGCAATGAATGTAGGAGTAGAAAGATCTTGATCTTGATTCTTTTGGATAAATACACAGAAGTAGTATTACTGGATCATATGCTGGTTCAATTTTTACTTTTTTGAGGAACTTCCAAACTGTATTCCATGGTGGCTATGCCATTTCACATTCCCACCAATCGTGCACAGAAGTTACCTTCCCATTTATTCACATCCTAACACTTTCTATTTTCTGTTTTGTCTAGTTTTGTGTGTAGTAGCCAGCCTAATGGGTGTGAAGTGATATCTCATTGTGGTTTTGATTTGCATTTCCCTGGTACTTAATGATATTGAACATCTTTTCATATGCCTGTAGGCCATTTGTATGTCTTCTTTGGAGATATGCTCATTTTTAATTGGGCTATTTATTTATTTATTTATTGCTATTTGGTGCAGTCTTCTTAAGTTTGTTAAGACTTGTTTTGTAATCTAATATGTAAACTATCCTGGAGAATGTTTCTTGTGCACATGAGAAGAATGTGTATTCTGCTGCTGTTAGGTGAAATGTTCTATAAATGTTTGTTAGATCATTTGATCTATAATGTTGTTCAACTCTTCTGTTTCCCTACTCATCTTTTTTTTCTGGATATTTTATCTATTATTGAAAATGTGGGATTAAAATTTTCTACTATTTTTATGTTGCTGTCTATTCCTCTGTTCAGTTCTGTCAATGTCTGCTTCACATATTTGAGTGTTCTGATGTTGGATACTTATGTACTTATAATAATTACATCTTCCTAGAGAAATGACTCTTTTATCATTATATAATGTTTTTCTTTGTCTCTTTGGTAGTTTTTTACTTAAAGTCTATTTTGTCTGATGTAACTTTTGCTCTCTAGTTACCATTTGCATGAAATATCTTTCCCATACTTTCACTTTCAGACTATGTGTGTGCTTAAATCTAAAGTGAATCTCCCTTAGATAGCGGATAGGTGTATCTTGCTTTTTTATCAATTCAGCTATTCTATATCTTTTAATTGCAGAACTTTATTCACATTTAAAATAGTCATTGATAGGGAAGAACTTACTATTGCTATTTTGTTCATTGTTTTGTCTTGTGACTTTTTTTTGCCCTCTTTTACTCTCTTGTCTTCCTTGTTGTTTCATTTGTTACTTATTTTTGTAGTGATATACTTTGATTAGTATCTCATTTCTTTTTGTGTGTCTTCCACAGGTATCTTCCTTGTGGTTACCATGAAGTTTGCATAAAATATCATATAGTTATAACAATCTATTTTAGTTGATAACAATTTAACTTCAATTGCATATAAATCCTCCACATCTTTGCTTCTCCCCCTCCACATAAATGTTATCTAGTTGATGTCATAATTTCAAATCATCTATGAGTTCACTGATTCTTTCTTCTGCTTGATCAAATTTGCTGTTGAACTCCTCTAGTGAATATTCACTTCAATTATTCTTCAGATCCAAAATTTGTATTTGTTTCTTTTTTATGTTTGTATCTCTTTGTTGATATTCTCATATTGTTCATGTTTTCTTGAGCCTGTAGAGCATCTTTATGGTGGATGTTTTGAATTCTTTATGAGAAACCCCATTTCTTTAGGACCATTTTCTAGAAATTCATTTTGTTCTTTTATTTGGGGGCATGTTTTCCTGCTTCTTTGTGTGTCCCATAACTTTGTGTTGGGATATGCATATTTGAAAACAAAATCTACCTCCTTGAGTCTTTATGAACTGGCTTTGTATAATGGAAGACCCTCACCAATCAGCTTGGGGGCTTCTGAAAACTTTTTTTGGATGATGAAATTTTTCTGAGTTTGTGCATTCAATTCTCAATTAGAGAGCCATGCTGGTTTCTTTTTTGGGACTTCATAATTTCTTGCTCCCTCTGGTGTCTACCCGTGGCACCGTAAATTATCTTGTTCTACAGAATCAAGTTGTCCTGTTCTTTGTTTTCAGCAGCCACCAGGCATCCAACATCAGCTGGTTCCCATTCAGCAACCAGAATCAGGAGAGACAAATATCAGTTCCATGAGGAGCCCTCTGAAAAGTTGGAATGCTTGACATGTACCCTACTCCTCTCCTTCCCTCTCATAGGAGAAGGCTCAAATTGTATGCTTTTTACTGATCATGATGAACTTTGCCAGACACAGAAAGCCAACCCCCTAACTATTCTTTATTCTTAGCATCCTGCAGACATCCAAACTATGTCCCATCAGCACTCTAGGTGAAGCAAGACAAAAACCAGTCCCTTAGGCAGTCCTCCAAAAAGCTGGAACAATGGACACACACTCCACTCTTCTCTTTCTCCTGAGGGAGAAGTTGTGAGGTGGTGTATTTCTCTCAGTTCTGATCTGTGTCCGCTTGGGGAACAAGCTGATGCAGAAAATGTGAAATTGTTCTTCTACCCGTTTCAGCACAACTGTTCTTGGCTTTATGCTCACCTGAGCTACTGAAACCTCCTAAATGGATTCTGGAATTCTCATAAAGGTATTCTGGACCATATATCATTTTTAAATTGGGTGTTTCTATGGGGCAACACAGGATGGACATTCTTATTTCACTATCTTGTTGATGTGTCTCCTCTAGAAGTCTTAACTGAGATAATCTGTGTAAAGTGCTGGGCATATTTCCTAGTAGATAGTATATGCTCAATATATTATATTACAATCTTGTATTATAATAATCTCCTCCTTTACTGAAAAGTTATATTATTTCCTGAACATAGCATGCTTCAATGTCTTACATTGTCTCTTCTGCCTAGAATGGCTTTTTCTTCCTTTTCCACTCAGCGAACTTTGACTTAGCTTTCTAGAAGCCTGAGTGTCATGTTCACTGTGAGTCTCCAGAGAAATATTCCCCCTCTAAACCAGTCATAGCATTTTCCCCCTTTATCAGAACCCACATCACATTGTATTATAATAGGTTTCAGTATTATGTGTCTCTAAACTTCTTCATGTGAGGGGAACTACCTAAAATGATCTGTGTTTCTATTCCTGATAGTATTCCTGATAGTTTCTATTTCTATCTAGTACCTAGCAAGGTGACTGGCATGAGGTGGTTATTAAATGTTTACCAATTGAATTGTATAGGGTAGCCATGCTGCTTTCTCTGAATCCCCAAGAACCTAATTCAGTTTCACATTAGCATAAGATAATAAAGTTTTGCTTTTTCCTAATTTGACTTTTTTGGCCTTGACTAAATTTCTCAGCCAAAATGAAATGTCAATGGTCTTGTTCTGTATGGCTCTAGAACAGTGGATGCATAAGCACGGAAGAGACAATGTTGAGATTGAAAGGAACTTTACAGATTGCTCAAACATTGCCCTCTCATTTGCTAGAGGGGTAAATCAACTTATCTAAAGTCACTTAACCTTTTAGGAACAGTGAAGACATTGTCCCATTTTGGGTTTGGGTAAAAGGAAATTTTGAACAATGATTATGAATGATGATTTCGTTAAACATTACATTCATTGAACATTGCATAGGCTGATGAAAGAGGACAAATTTTTGTTGTCGTTATTGTTGTCTTGCAGAATTCTTTACTGAGTCTCTTAGAAAGGTACTATAGGGGTATATAATATCCCCTTTAAAAATTACATTAAATTTCACCAAAAAATTAAATTTCACTAAAAAATTTCACCAAAATAGATTTTTGGTGAAATTGATGTTAATGAGAAACTCATTTTACTTTAGTCTTTGCAACTAAAATTCTTCAAAACATCAAGACTTACTTTTTCTCTTAGTACTGTACTGTGCTTAGACTCAGGCTAGGGAATTCTCTGATGTGTTTCCCACATAGCAGGCCCCATTTTTCCCTTTCTCCTGTCATTATCCTCTTCATGAGACAAGAAATTCATGGGATTGATGGAATACGTCCTCCCATGGCCAGCATCTATCCCAAAACCTTCTAGACCATGCTCTAGGTATATAGAATCCCCAAATCCCTTACCCAAATGACAATTGGTCTGCTCTCAGGCTCTGCCTGGGATTCTTTCCCAGTTCATTCTTTCGAGGGTAAGCCATATCCCAGGTGTATGAATTCCCAGGCCTAGAGGGTAGACAAGAGTGTGTATGAATCTTAAATACAGGGGCCAGAGTGTCCACCCATGTATTCAGAAAGCTGCTTGTGCTTGAGAAAAAATCGAGTGTGGAAAGAGGAGAGGGATGAGCTCAAGCCAGGATCCGAGATTCATCTCTTAACACCATCACATTTTGGCATAGAACTCTAACGTATTCAAGAATTTTCATTCAAACTTGGCTTCCATGCCATCTGAAAAAAAAATTTATAAACTATAGGATATAAACTTTTAAAGCTTTATTTGTAGCTCTCTCTCTATGTATATATCTATATCTATATCTGTATCTATATCTATATCTATATCTATATCTATATCTATATCTATCTATATCTATCTATATATTCGGTTATGGGCTTCCATTTGCACTTTAGTTCTAGGACCCACAAACATTCTGGGAGGGCCTGCCTACTTGGTAAGTATTATCATGAGAAAACTGGATTTGTTTTGATAATTGCAACCCGTACAACAATTTGGGTCAGAGACATTACAAACAGTTTTCGAATGTAGCTAATATGAACTGACTCTAAAACATACTTTGAAATTTCTTCTTAATTAAACTCTCAGTTATTGGCTCATTTATTTAAAATTTCCCTTTATATTCTAAAAATGGAATGCTACTAATTGAGTGTTTCAGTAAATTGGATCAATCAACATTTTCTGAATAATATTATTTATGAATGGATAGAAGATATTGTTGTGTGTAGTGCAGGAAAACAAGAAAAAGAGGCTTAATCAAAGGGAGGGGTTTTATAAGGCAAATAAGATGCATTTAGCCATGTTATTTGAGAAAAAATTTGGGGTCCGTAGGGAAAATTGTGAAAGAGAACTGAACAACATAAATATTAAATACATAAGATAAAAAAGAAAATAACAGAGAAGCATTACAGTACATCCGAGGAAGTGTGTTGGAACTATTATGTGAGATGTATGAGGAAATGTGGAAAACAGTGCCTGGAGATGAGCAGATGTTGCCTCCATGATCATGGGCAATGCTGTGTTAATTCTGGGCATTGCACTTAAAAAGAAATGTGTGTGTGTTTAGGGGAAATTTAAAAAAAGGGGGGTGCCTGGGTGGCTCAGTCAGTTAAATGCCAGACTTTGGCTCAGGTCATGATCTCACAGTCTGTGAGTTGGAGCCCTCCTGTGTCGGGCTCTGTGCTGACAGGTCAGAGCCTGGAGCTTGTTTCAGATTCTGTGTCTCCCCCTCTCTGCCCCTCCTCCACTTGCACTCTGTCTCTCTCCCTCTGTCAAAAATAAACTTTAAAAAAAAATGAAAAAAAAGAAATGCGGGGACTTGGAGCATGTGTACATGAGAGTGACTGTGATGGTAAAGGATCTGACATCAAGGGAACATCATTAGAAAAAGTGCTGTCTTCAAACATGTGAAGAACTGCTACATGCAAGTTCAAGTGACATTCTTTATAGTCCTAGAGGACATAGGGCAAAGGATAGAGGAAGTTACAGGCAAATGGGTTTTGAATTAATATATCCATAAACAAGCTTCCGGCATTGTGAGCTCACCTACACAGGTCCATGTGGACAGAGAAAATATTTGCTGCATTTATGGCTATCTTACTAGTGTAATGGTTCTCAAAGCTGGCTGAACATCTGGTGGAGCCTTTTGAAAAAGTAGGCATATTTAGCAACTATCACGAGAGATTTGGATTTAGGAGGTCTTACGGGGGCCTGCTCCTCTGGAGTCCTGAGCTATTTTATAGGGGTGCTGATGTGCATCAGGAGTCGAGACCCATTGTCCTACTGTGAAATACAGGCCTGACACATGCTAAAAGCTTATTAATTTATTGACTCTGGACCTTCACATTTGCTGCCCTCTGCCTGGAACATTATTTTCTAGACTTCTGAAAGTTTTGCCCACTCACTTCACTCAGATTTAAAATAGGTCCATCTCCCATCACTTCTCTTTGCTTTTCCTTCTTTCTCTTCTTTGTACTTATCCCTTATCTGAAATTCTATTTTTCTGTTTATTGGTATCTTTGCCACTACAATATAGGTTCCATGAGGACAGTGAGTTTATCTTAATTTCTGCTGCATATTGCTTAGAATAAAGCCTTGGAAAAGATAAATACTCAAACATCTGTTAAATTAATGTGCAGATAAACATATGAATGAGTGTTTATTGATTTGTAAGTGGCAGATTGAATGTCTTCCACCCCATAAACATCTTATAGGGAAGATGTTTACGCAGAGGCTAGCTGACCACATTATTTGAGGGTGCTTCAGGGGAAATCATGCATCATATGGAAGATTGATGTTCAAAGTCTCCTCTCAGCCACAGAGAACAGATAGGGATGGTGAAGAAGACATGGGGAGAGTTGGCATAAAAGACAGCAGAATTAAGAAGGTACTAGAGAGCACTGGAGTGAAACAGCTTGCTGAGAAGTTGGCTATGGTAGCTGACTTGTTGAAATATTCACCACATTCTGAAATAACAGATGTGCATTGAGGGATCTGTGCGAGCATTTGTAATCTGCTGCTTTCTATGTCTTTCTCCTCCTACCTGCCTCCCACACACAGCAGCTTGCTGCCTGGCCATCCACTCCCAGAAAGTCTTTCTTCTTTTTTTTTCCCAGAGAACCAGCCCCCCCCCCCCCCCCGCCCCAATCTAACCATGGTCATATTTCACTTCATTCCAGAACAGGATCTGCATTCTTCCTTCCTTTAATTCTCTGTCCTCCCCTTTCTTGTCCCCTGCTACTCTTGCCCTTGCTACTCTACTTTAGCCATGCTGACCTTCCTGCTTTTCTTTATGCACAACAGGCATGCCCCCATCTCAAGGTTTTGCACTGGCTGTACTCTCTGACCAGAAAGGTCTTCCTCCAGAAGTCCACTTGATTTCATCCCTCCCTTAAAGTCTTTGCTCAAATCTACCTTCTTAGTGAGTCTTACTGTGACAACCCTATTTAAAACAGCAACCTCGTCCTTTCCATATACTTCTGAGACAAATATCTTGCTCCATGATTTCTATTATTCCATGTATTCATTATTTGATAATGTGCTTTTAAATTTTATTTTATTTTATATTTTTTTGGGAGAAAGCATGAGTGAGGAAGGGGCAGGGAGAGAGGGGAACGAGGATCTGAAGCAGGCTCCACGCTGACAACAGCAGGCCTGATGCAGGGCTTGAATTCCTGAACTACGAGATCATGATCTGAGCCAAAGTTGGATGCTCAACCGACTGAGCCACCCAGGCACCCCTAAATTTTATTTACTATGTTTGATGATCTATCTTCCCACAACACATCCTCATACTAGTGGATGAAGGCAGTGAAGAATTCTTGTTTTGTTTGAAACTGTATTCCCCATGAGCAGAAAAGTACCTTGCATATAGTATCTTCAATGACAAAATAAATGAAAATAAAATTTTTAAAAGTCCAGGAAAAAGTTCACTAAATAATTCTAATTCCAATGAAAGAACCTGGGACACCCTGGTCCTTTGACTTCAGACTCCACTTTGCATTCACATTTGTTTCTCTTCTTCAATGATTACTTTATTAAAAAAAAATTACATAACGTCACTGTGTATAGAACACCTCACCAGGCTCTTAGAGGAGGCAGAAGGAAGAGAAGACAGTTCCAAGTAGCTCACATGCAAACATGAAGAAAACACATTGATAAAAATGTCCTCCGCCCAACGACTGGCTTATGAAAAATGCTTATACCACATTTCCTTTGCTACCATGTAGATGTGAAACATGTAATTGCTTTAATTACTTAACGGAAATCAAGGATTTGGGGGGAAGAGAGGGAACTTCCTTTAAAATATTAAGTGCATATTTGAATCATTGGATTTGTTTTACAAGATTTGCTGAATTTATCCAAGTGAGATGACCCCTGGCAAGAAAGGCAGAGTGCAACAAAGTGACTATGATGAGGTGGGGAGGGGGGCAGGGAGAGGTTGGAGGTATTTGTGAAGAAGAGGCACACAGGGTAAGAATGAAAGGCAGAAGATCATGAGTCCAGAATATTCAGGATACTTGATCCCAACATGGGGAAATTATGCATGTAACCATGCATCTCAGGTCACAGGCCAAAGAAAGCAAATGGTGAGGAAAATGAGAATCCTGGGAGATGGTTAAGCTATTTTCATTTGAGATGTTAAGGGCAGAAATAGGAATACAGAGGCAAGGATTTATATGAAAGAAGATTAGAGTCACAAATGCTGGGTTGGTAATGTGCCTTTTGTTCCTTATTTGACTTACGATTTATTGTGTGTGTACACTATAAGAAGTTGAACATAGCTGGTTAGGTACCCCTTAGCTATAATAATATTCATGGCAATCTTGGCTGATTATTGTGGACCATGAATGTAACTAGATAAAGAGGTGTCCTAGCCCCCACCTGTAAAGCAATACCCTACGGGGAGAAATTAAGGTGATCAATTGATTAACTTAGGAATAAAGACTAGAATGCATGGCAAAGTAGTAAAAAAAACAAAACCACCTTAATCTGCAAGAGTCAGGAGGAGGAGACATAGAGCTTTTAAAAGGCAGGAAGGGCCTATAAGAATGGGTGAAGGTCACAAATCTGGACAAAGCTAAATAGGCCATGTAGGACTCTATGTGTGACATTATCTCAAATGCCAGGCTTCAATCCTCAAATTGGTAGTATTTGAACAAATTATATATTCTAAATAGTAGTGGAGTGGGTGAGCATAAGAAGAAATCTTCTCCTTTAGTTTCTTGGTGGTGGCTCTGAAGAGAAAATATCCTGGATCTACTGAGCAGGTAGGTTGAATATGCACCCTGATCTTTGAGCATAGTGGATTTTATAAAATATCTTGGCAGAGAGTCAAGAATTTGCTGTTCGGCAGAAGCTTAGCCATTAATCAGTTGTGTAATCTTAGATTAGTAACTTTTACCAGTTAAACAGGTAGATAACAAATTCCTCTCCTACTCAAAAATGCTATGAAATTATGCATTTGTTGTATAAAGAAAAATAATGTCACAAAAACAAAAAAGAGCCCTTCATAAGATATACAAGCCTGGGTCTATGATGTGGTCATAAAAGTAGCAAGCTTCAAGGTAACTTGAAAGGGCTAAGTGGTTCCCTTCTACTTCTGCATCTTTTAATTCATTGAAGTTCTCCTTTTGTTTTCAGTCCTTAGTGGTTAAGTGTAGTTTTATTGCAGTGGTCATCTAAAAAGCACCAGCATTCCTGAAATAAATAGTGCCTGACACATAATAGGTACACACAATGAATGTTTATACATCAGAGCTATGAGTTTACCAGATCCTTTTTTGAGTGACATGTAAAATAGGTCTTGTGAAGTATTGAGACTGATGGGTACAGAATTCAGAATGGAACAAAGGGTCAGTTATGTAGTTAACCACATAACCAGTGGCTTGGTGTACGACTCGAACACCAGCTCCATCCATTTTAAGGTTGGGTCTGATGCATGCTGAATTAAGAAAGAGACTCATTCAGTTAAAGTTACAGATTTATTTTTTGAGGGTCAGAATGCAGCCTTTGTTCCTTGTGGCATTACATCTTAAAGAAAAGAGTAAGTGTCTAATAGGCAACTATTATGGGTCTAGCAGTGTTGGGAGTTTTGTTTTTGCTTTAATATTTAAGCACCTCTTCCAGGAGGGATACTGAGAGATTCAAAAGTAACAATATGGCTTTCACGTGGCTAATTTGCTACTAGGAAAAGTAAAGTTTTATTAGGTAGGACAGTCTCCTCCTCAGTATATCCTTGGAAAGATCTGGCTGGGAAACCCAGTCCATAGTAAGTAAAAGGAGAGAGATATGTAAGAAAAAAATCCACTGAATGGGACTTGCATTTTTTACCTTTACTTCTTAACTTTGTGTCACTGAATAGCCCATAATCCAATGAACTTTTATGAATCTTTCACTTTGAAGGGCTTTAAAGTGTAGCAAGGTATTTCATTGGCAGCTTACGTGCTAACCTTTGCTTTTCCCACTTTGAAAGATGAGAGGAGATTAACAGTGATATCTATCTTTGGAAGTTTCTGTCTCTAAACACCCTAATACCATGGGGCCTTTTTCCTGGCTTGTTTTGGGGAGGTCATCTGGTCCTCCACGTCTGGATACATGAGGTGAGGATGTGAGCCTGAAAATCTTAATGGCATATTCTATTGCCTTTTATTATTATTTTCTATTACATTTTATAAAGGTAACATGATAAAAAATTATATACATTAATTAAAAAGAAATTGTCTTAAACGGAAGATAGTCCTAGGTTCGTTAGTGAATATTTCTGTTCTTACAAAAAATATGATAAGGTCAATGTTGACTGAAGATGATGAGCAACCCAGTCGGGTGTTTATTCTAAATATATCGCTGCCAATATCACCCTTGGCAGCACCCTGCTTCCTTTTCCATCCGGGATTTCCCGCCAGATGGGGAGAGAGCTCATTACTAACCAGGAGGGGAGAACTGAAGCTAACACACACAGCAGCGCTTCAGTCAACCCCTTCATTACATTTCCTTCTGCCCAAACTCCCAGCGGCCTCTGGTGAAAACCTTGGCCATGGCACGCTGCAAATCCCAGGGCTCCTCACTAACACTTCACTTTTCATGGAGGTCATGACTAAGCCGAGCAAACTTTCTTTGCCTGCCCCCAGCTGAGTGACCTGCTTTCTCAGCAGCACGATTTCTCTAATGAGATTGTTTCACAAAGAGAAGAATGAAATCAAGTGTCAGGGGTTTGGATCAAAGTAATTCTTATGCTCTGAGGCATAGGGTCAGACTGTAGGTACAAATGAGCTCTTGGACCAGAGAGGGTCCTGTTGAGAGCACCCTCCCTGCACCACATCTCTCCTTTCTCCTTGTCATGACCCACCTTTAAAATTGTGGAAAAGCTCTCCCATGAAAATATCTGCACAGATTTCAAGATTAATGGAATGTCTACCATATAGCTATTCTTCTGAGCACCTAACTCATCCTACACAAATTCCTGTATCAGTCATCATTACCTTATTTAGTAACAAATCCATGAGGTAGAAAGTATTATTACTCCAAGTTTAAGGAGTAACTGAGGCTCAGAAATTGAGTAACTTGCCCCAAAATAGAGTGCTAGTAACAAAGTGGAGATTTTAACCCAGCTTTATCTGTCTCCAAAATTTATGAGT
Organism: Panthera onca; assembly: GCF_046562875.1. Taxonomy (NCBI): domain Eukaryota; kingdom Metazoa; phylum Chordata; class Mammalia; order Carnivora; family Felidae; genus Panthera; species Panthera onca. The sequence continues at coordinate 62,111,797 of NC_138347.1, forward strand.
TTAAACCTTAAGACATAGCAAATAATATACACTTAGCACTGACCTGGGCACTGTGGGGGATGCAAAGATGAAACAGACATTAACTTAAATTATAGAAAGACAGTATAAGGAAGACTGTGAAAATTGTTGTGTCATGACAGGGATACAAAGGAAATGCTTTGGTGACATTAAGGTATGAGTAAGACGATGATTATACAGTTATCATTTATTATGTTATTTAAAATGTGACAACAACTTATGAGGAACATACTATGATATTCCCACTTTTTAAAAACTTTGTTTTACCTTAAATCACTAAGGAAATAAAAGAACCAGAATTTGGGCCTAGTTTTTCTGACCACAGTGACCACGCTCTTGACTTCTATGTAATTCTAACTGACTGACAGGGAAAACCTTTACAGAAAAATTGTATATTCAGCTGAGCCAAATGGATACTCTTTTTCTTTTTTTTTACTAAGAAAAGTTTTTTTGGGTAAGGGAGCTCAGGTCATTCCAGGTAATGGGGAAAATGTGCACAAGAGCTCAGACGTGTGGGACTGTGGGGTGGCTCAGTCAGTTAAACAAATGTCAGCTCTTGGTTTCGGCTCAGGTCATGATCTTACAATTCCTGAGTTTGAACCCTACATTAGTCTCTGTGCTGACAGTGTGGAGCCTGCTTGGAATTCTCCCTCTCTCTCTGCCCTTCCCCCAGTTGCTCTCTTTCTGAAAATAAATAAATAAATAAACTTAAAAACAATGTCCAGATGTATAATAAGATAGCAAGATGGATTCTGGAATTGCTGAATAGTCAATTATGGATATAGAGGAGAGATGGTTCACTGCTAAAGCTAAAGCCTAAAAAATTATTACCTAAATCTTATTTTGCACATATAGCATAACTTATATGCTAGAAAAGTTATAGAGTGGTCAGTTTTGAAGAAAAATTAAAACACATGGAATAGTTCTATACATCATATCTAGGTATTTTATTTTATCAATTTTAAGTATTTCTAACATGGTAATCATTTAAAAAATATCCATCTCATGACTCTATTTACTAGGGAAATATTAATTCAACTAAAAATGTTTTCTGATGACTAACCATGTGGAAATCACTGTATAAATAAGAGAGTAATGGCCAAGGAATGCATATTAAATTGAAGAGATATAATCCAATTCAAATGAAGACATAAAACACTGGCACAAATAACTCTCCATGTTGAATAGCAGGCATGTGACAGAGATAGGAGGTGACATGTTAGAGGCTGTTAGAGAAGGAGGTGGGACAGAGCTAGTCCTTGAGCTTTCTCTCAACTGATAATGATTCAGGGGAAGAAAGAGAAAATAAAGCAGGGGAATTGGAGTGAACACACTGAGAACTAGCAGCCAAGGAGGGCTGGAACACAGAACTCACAAAAGGAAGTTTTCCAAGTCTAGACAAGTATAGGCAGGCTCTGTCGTGGCCATGCATGCCAAGTTGAGTTTGGACTCCACTATGATAGCAATGGGAAACCACTAAAGGGTGTTCATAGTGTAGTGACAGCTGCAGAGCAGCAGAGCATTAGAAAATTTGACTCTGCAGTGGTAATTTTGAATGGTTTGGAGTAAGAGAGGTTGAAGGTAGGAAATACCTGTTAGAATTCTGTATTTTTTGCTCAGGTAATTGGTAATGAAAAGGATAAGATGGGTTGGGAGATGTTACAGAGAGAAGATCAATAGGCTTTGTGAATGACTAAATTTAGGAAGCAAAAGAGAAAGAAGATAGAGCTATATAAATACGGAAAGAATTATCAACATTAAGAGAAACAAACTAGTTGTCATTAAAAAGATCTATTGGCCATGTTGAAAAGGAAGTATCTAAGACATCCAAATAAAATTATCAGCAGGCATGGAAATTCAGGCCAAGAGTTCATTACAGCCTGCTTTTAAGCTCTGGTCTATATAGGCAGAAGATCAGCCCTGAAAGAGTGTGTAGAGAGAGAAGACCAGTGGCAGAAAAATGAGGATAATTTCTAGATTCAGGTGGCAAGGAGATGAATAGCCATCCAAAGAGTTAGTGCTGGTAACCTTGGTAAAGTGTTATGGGACAAGGAGAGGAGAGTGAACTGTATCAAAAGCTGCAGTGCTATAAATGAAGATGTGCCATTTGGTGTTGTTAACTTCTGTAGGAGAAAATAGTAGAGTGTCTAGGACGGAAGTCAGCAAGTAGAATTAATATAGGCCAAGATGGCAGAGGCAATAACTGTAATACACTTTTCTTACAATGTTGGCACTGAGAGGAAAGAAGAAAGATGGAGCCGTGGCTTGAGGAATTAGGGAAGATTGTACAATGGAAAACAGAATTCTATCAATATCTTTTAGGTATGGCCTTTGAACTCAAGAGCTTAAATTTATTTACCTTAAAACATTTTGTTCCCTCAGATTGTTTCCTTATATGTATAGTTTATACTGTGTTTTAAAAGTATTATTGAATTGAATAAAAGTCCTGTGTAAAATATAAGTATACTATGTTTTATTTGAACATTTGGATAATGACCAATTGGGTACTGTATTATGTAAGATAGGAGTACTTGATGAACTAATGGTTTAAGCAGATAAAATGTATTTTCACATTAAGTCAGACAATTTATTTTCTTTTTTAATGTTTACTTATTTGAGAGAGAGGGAGAGAGAGAAAGGCAGAGTGTGAACGGGGTGGGGCAGAGAGAGAGGGAGACACAGAATCTGAAGCAGATTCTAGGCTCTGAGCTGTCAGCACAGAGCCCAATGCGAGACTCAAATTCATGAACTGTGAGATCATGACCTGAGCTTTAGTCAGATGCTTAACCAACTGAGCCACTCAGGTGCTCCAGACAATTTATTTTCTTTTCTGCACAGATTACTTACATCTGGCTCTGTTTCCCTATGTAGAGGACTTGTGCATGTAATGGTCCTGGCTGTGTCACTGACCAGCTCTGCAGTCTGGGACAAATTAATTGGCTTGTCTGGGCTTCCACACCATTTTCTAACAATAAAGATTCCAGACTTAGTACCTTGGATGAATTCCAGCTAGAAAATATTATATATATTTCCTTTCTTATTCCAGCTGTATCTTTGGGAGGGTTTTAAAATCATTACATACATGTAATGAGTAGGATTAGGAAATTGGTCAAGCTTTAAGAAAAATGTCTCAAGAAGTGAGCATTGAATTATTTTATTTGGAAAAAGGGTAAAACATGAATGAGATCAAACACAAAAAATTCACCAGGTGTGGGGAGGGGGGAGAATGATAGCTTCTAGAATGTTAAATATAATCTTGAAAAAGAAAAGGAAAGGAAAGGTTGACTTCATAAACAAAATATGTAAATACAATTTTTTATGTGATCATATTGTACTCCCAGACACAGGTTTTCTTTTGGTTTAATGAATAAAGAATGTGCTGTAGTCTTTCAACCCTTATTCACTGTGCCAGACACTTGACAATCTCTTTGGCTGCATCCTGTTTGGGAAATGAGAAAGGAAAGAAGAGGAGAGAAGGAGGAAGGGAACGGAGGCAGTAAAGCTCACTTAATGCAGGCGATTTTGTACAATGTTCACTGTAAGATGGCAGTCTTGATTCCAAGGTGATGAGCGAAATGGGAGACATGAGAGGCCTAAGAGACGTGACTTCTCCATTTTCTGAGAAAGTGATGTAGGATAAAGAGCCTCTTGAGAAAGTTAAGTGATAAGAATCCATATTATGGCAAACCACAATCTTGCCTCATAGTCCTCGGGGATGTAGACAGAGTGTGAGCTGCACTTCACATGATGCTGGTTCCAGCAGAATGGAAGTCCATCAGGCATAGGTGGTACTATGAGCTGAATGTTTGTATAAGCCCCCAAGCCAATTCATACGTTAAAATCCTAATCCGCAAGGTGATAGTATTTGGAGGCGGGAATTTTGGGAGGTGGTTAGGGCATGAATCTGCCCTAATTAATGTGATTAGTATGCTCATAAAAGAGGTCCAACAGAATTCCCTTGCCCCTCTGTCATATAAGATGTGGTGAAGACAGCCATGTAGGAAATGAGTTCTTATCAGATGCTGAATCTACCGGAGACTTGATCTTAGATTCCCAGCCTCTAGAACTGTGAAAAATAAATGTTCTGATTTCTTTTTTCTTTTCTTTCTTTTTTCTTTTTTTTTTTCTCGCTTTTTGAGTTTTATTTTAACTCCAGTTAGTTAACATATAGTTTTATATTAGTTTCAGGTGTACAATATAGTCATTCAACATTTCCATATATCACTTGGTGCTCATCACAACAAATGCACTCCTTAATAAATAATAATAAATGTCTGTTACTTATAAGCCACCTGGACCATGGTATTTGGTTACAGCAGCCTGAATGGACTAACACAGGTGGCTCTGCTGTTTTCTACCGAGTTATCTCTTCATCTCCTTCTCTGCTGCATTAGGACATGATTTCAAAAGGTCTACTTTACGGGGGACTGGCTGGGTAGTTGCCACTTTATTTCTTTCAGATTTGGAGACATAGCTCTGCACCTGCTGTATTTTATGAGAAGACTCCTATCTCAGAGTGGCAGGATGGGGGTTGTCTTTGGGGGAGTAAGAAAAGAAAAGACAAGGATTTTTCACATCATGACAATTTCAAGAAATAGCAAAATGTTTTAGTATCTGTAAAAGCTAGCAAGGTGTCATGACACCTCTTGGCTGTAAATAGCACTCTTTCAGAACCCAAAACGTAATTTGAGGTGTCCTGCCAGTCTCCTCTCTTTTCTTCCCACCGCACATGCTGTTAATACCTGTCCCAGGCAATCCCATCACTTGTGACTTTGTGATCTGACCAAACTTTCACTATTTTGGTATTAAATTGGATTTGAACTTGGGTCTCAATTCAATTCAGTTCAATTAACATTTATTGAACACCCACCAGGCAAGGTCTTTAACCTTCTCTATAAGTCACATCTAAACCTCTCTAAACAAGCAAATTGAACTGGAAGTCTGAAAGAGCCATACTTTCTTACACTTCCAGTATCTTTCAGTGCTTTGCTACTTAAAATATCTTGTTTGCTTTAGAGAGCAATACTACTTAGTAGCTGGGAAAGCTAAGAGACTCGATTCCATATGGATTTTTACTCTAGTGAGGAGAGTGGGTCCTGCCAAAGATTGTGTTGGTCTCATTTAAATTGCAAGGAGGGGTGCCTGGGTGGCTCAGTCGGTTAAGTGTCTGACTTCTGGTTTCAGCTCAAGTCATGATCTCGTTGTTTCATGGGTTCAAGCCCTGAGTCCGGCTCTGTGCTGACACCATGGAGCCTGCTTGAAATTCTCTTTCTTCCTCTCTGTGCTCCTCCCCTGCCCATGCTGTCTCTGTTCTCTCAAAATAAATAAATAAACTTAAAAAAATTGCATTACAGATCAGCATGGCATAGATCTGAGTTGCTGCTACTAGCATTTCAGAAATCAGAACAAGCTAAGTCCTTCACTCTGAGCACATCAAGCTTTTATTTATTGGATTTTTTCCTCTTTACTATTTGTTAATCCATTTTGAAAACACAGAAAGACTGAATTCTCATGGAAAGAGAATCCTGGATTGGCCATATAATGGTTGTGGGACTCTGGACAAATTACTTGATCCTACATGGGTTCCTCCTCATTTCAGTAATGTCTCTTATCATCTGCACACAAAACCTGGCACATTACATGATCAATTCTCCTTTTTATAATTATATATTGGTCATTAAGGGATGTCCTACTATGAGAAAATCATAAAATGTAAAACTGATTTTGTTCTCTCTACTCAAGCCTGTTTTAAATGTTTAGTTTGCTTGAGACAGGGACAATATTATAACCATAATAATATTATTGCCAAAATAATAATATTTTCTTGATAGAGGATAAGTAGTCAGAAAATTGACAAGTGATATGTTTGACAGACTCCTTTTGATTTCAGTCTTGACAGAAAATTGGAAGTGATGATAGAAGGTCATTTTTATTCTGGCCTTTCAGGGAATTGACAAAGACCTATAACTATCATCCAGAGTTAAGGAGGAAAAGTGAGACTTCTAGGTGATAATGGAAAGGAGCAATCTAAAAAACTAGCTTTTGGAGATCTTTAAGTCAGGGGAAAAAGTCATGTCCGAAGTTAAGTTATTCAACTCCTTCATTTAAAAGTATTAGATTAGGGGCGCCTGGGTGGCTCAGTCGGTTAAGCGTCCGACTTCAGCTCAGGTCACGATCTCACAGTCTGTGAGTTCGAGCCCCACGTCGGGCTCTGGGCTGATGGCTCAGAGCCTGGAGCCTGCTTCCGATTCTGTGTCTCCTTCTCTCTCTGCCCCTCCCCCATTCATGCTCTGTCTCTCTCTGTCTCAAAAATAAATAAACGTTAAAAAAATTTTTTAAAGTATTAGATTAAGCACTTATAATATTTTGGGTATAGCTCTAGATGCAGGAAATACATTTAACAGAGCATATAATAGAATTGCCACGCTGAATTTAAGCAAAATTAAAGGAATTCTTACCTCAGGAAAAAAGTTTGGGAAAATGTGCAAATTAAATCTGAGAAACTTGTCTGAGATAAGCTGCAGTCAACAGTTGTTGTCATTTGGTTAAGTACATAAACTATATGCAGATATTTTAAATAATTTTAACTTTTCTCCACGTTTTATCTCTTTCATATAGTCATGAATTATATACTAAGTATTCCATTAAAATAATATTCATCTTTAGGAATTTTTAGATCACAAAGCATTGTTTAACCTGAAAACCTGCATCCTATTGATCCACTTCCTTTTCGTGTTTTCTAATATAAAATTTTTCTTTGAGGAGAACCTACCACTGTATCATCCAAATCATCATCAGCAGCACCTGATGTCAGTTTCTGGAATTTTAGGTACAATGTGTAGGAAATATAGCTCAATGCAATAGTGTTATAATTTTATCTTTTTTCCTTTTTATTTTCATTTTTAAATGTTTATTTATTTTAACTTTTAAAATGTTTATTAATTTTTGAGAGAGAGAAAGAGAATGTGGGTGAGGGGCAGAGAGACAGGGAGACAGAGAATTCCAAGCAGGGTCTGTGCTCTCAGTGCAAAGCCCAACATAAGGCTTGAATTCCTGAACCATGAGATCATGACCTGAGCTGAAATCCAGAGTCAGACGCTTAACTGACTGAACCACCCAGGTGTCCCATGAATTGCAATTTTAAAAAATGAAGTATGGTGGCATAAAAATGAAATGTCTTGTGTTATACATAAATTTTTAAACATAGTTCTTAATCTTCATAAGCCTTCACTTTACCACAACTGCCTTACTTAACACTCTATTCCTCTGCCTTACCTAATACTCTCTCCCCTGTGGATGCCCACGGCATGTTGAATGGTATGGGCTAATTCTGTATGGCTACATACTTCTTCCACAGTTAAGCTGTTAACTATGATATGGTTGTGTATTTTCAAACCTGTTTCTCACAGTTGGACTATTAATTGTAATTAAGTAATTTAATGTAATGTGGTATAAATTGCTGAAACATATGTGTGAAAGAAAAGGTTTTTATCTGAACTATATTCAAGACATTGGAAATATTCACTACAGAAAAGTTGCTTAAACATTACTATCATGCTGGATGTGTGTAAGACAAGTGTAAAGGAAAGAAAGCAACTGCAAAAATACTGCACTCAGGTTGTTTTACAAAGGGCTTTCGGCTTTCACTGCACTTAAAAAATATATAAAACAGGAAACTGAAGATTATTATGGACATAGTTTATGAGAGAAAAATGACACTGAACTCTAATGAGCAGACTCACAAAAATTACTAAAATCCTAAGTCAAGAGAAGAGGATATGAATGTACACTCATTCGTGTACACTGCAATATTGAAATGCCTATGGGATGTGTATATTTTATGATTCCCACATTTGAACTGACTTTTCCAATACCTAACCATTTGGATTTCCTATTATGTCAGTTTCCTTCCACAATGAGTATTTCCCAAAATGTTTAACAGAAAGTCAACAACGATATTTTATCAGAGATGGCATGTTGAATAAACCGTAAACTATATGTATGCTTTTCCCAAATAGAGGTACCGCCTTAGCTAAGCAAAACATCAATCCACACCACCTTTGGTAGAATTAGTCCTGAATAATGTGAGTTTTGAATTATAGAAAGTTTTAAGAAATATTTACATAAGGGGAACCTGGGTGGCTCAGCCAGTTAAGCATTCAACTCTTAGTTTCCGCTCAGGTCATGATCTCATGGTTTGTGCATTTGAGCCCCACGTCACACTCTGATGGTGGCAAGGAGTCTGCTTGAGATTTTCTCTCTTTTTCTCTCTGCCCCGTTCACACTGTCTCTGTCTCTCTCAAAATGAATAAATAAACTTAAAAAAAGAGAAATATTTACATAAAATGGATGCAAAAAAAAAGACTCATTACAGACAAAAACTTAACTGTCTAGGTGCATCTTATTAAATGGTGACACATCAATATGAATGACTAATAGTGATTTTCAGTATGGGAACAACTGCAGTCCTCTAAGGCTACCAAAACAAACATTCGTGCAAACCTCCAAACTGAAAAATATGCTTTGCTTCTGTGAGTATCTTCCTTATGAGACACTGGATTCATCCATTTCAGTATTTTGTCTAATTTTCCTTTGAATGAATAGCACCACTATAGCAGGTATTCAATAAATATTAATTTAAGAACATAGAATTTGATAGTTTTTATTCCATCTTCCTCATTGATTTTTCAGATTCTGAATCTATGCCTTTTCATATATATATATATATATATATATATATAGGAACAAAATAACAAAAGGAATGCTCTTTGACCTTAAAAGCAAGTATTGGAGGTCATGAAATGACTTAATGCCTGCCACAGAATTAGGTTGTTGTATGTGAATAGAGATGTTCCATTAATGAAAATTTGGGTTCTCACAAATGATGAAACAAATTTAACACTGAGGTCTTAAGAGTCTCTATCTTAAGAAGACATATAATACAAAAAAGCGAAGGGGAAATGTGTAATCTAAAATTGAACAAAACAAGTAGGCACTGACTTTATCTAAGGATTTAGCATTATGCTTGTTTCACTACACCAGATTGTTTCCGGAAGGATAATGTCTTATTTCTTTTAAAAAAACTATTGTTATTTTTCCATTATGTTTTACCTATTAGTTATATAATAACTTGATAATATTTAATAAAATCTATTGAAATGGATATTCTGCAAAAGAGAACCAATAATCTGGCTAGTTTATAAAGGAAGAAATAGTAGAGTCATGCTATACAAAGACAGAAAAGGAAGGCTAGGTTAAGGAAAGAAAACGAATAAGGAAATAGGTTTGCAAACAAATTTAGTGTCTCTTTTGAGTTCCGTCATAAATGTGGTCCAGTATCAAGTGTGTGTTATTACTTTCTTCTTTATATGAAAACCTGGCACTCTTGTAAAAGTGCAAGTATTTCCTATCTTCAAAGGTAATGATTTTATAGGTATATGAAGGAACAAAACGGTCTGCTTGTAAAAACTCAGACAAAGCTAAACCATGATGATTGAGTCCACTTTTCCTCTCTAAGCTGATAATTATGTCACACTATTACAAAACAATTGGGCCCTGGAGAATAAGTACTTTAAAAAAGTGCAACCTGAAGAAAAGTGGTCCAGTCCCTTGTCTGCAAAATTTGAACTGCAGTGTTTCTAGTTTCACTCACATCGTTTGTTTTTGCTTCATCTAATAACCATAAACACGGTGATTCCCTCCTCTAAAGTTTCAGTATGTACTAAAAACTCTTGATAGGCTTGTTAGAATGCATATTTCCAGATCCCCCACCAATGATTCTGATTCAGTAGATCTGTGGTAAAGCCTAGGAATTAGTATTTCTAAGGCACTCCAATATGCATTCATGCAGGTGAAATGTACATTTTGGAAACACTGGATAAAGACCAATCTTGAACTTTTGGGTTTATGTTAAAGGTGAAAATAGAAGCAAACTAGCATCCGTGGATTTAACAGACGTCTTGTATATAGTTGTCAACATTAGTGCTTTCACAGATTGATTTCATAGTCTAATGAAAGGAGATGAGCCTACATTCAAATAAGCATAATGCAATGCAATAAAAAAGTACTCAGTGAATTGCATGGATGAACAACAGAAGAGCTCAGAAGAAGAGAATATCATTTTCAGTTGTAAGGTTCAAGAGATGAATACATTTGAAATGAGATTTGAAAGGTGAGCATTTACGATAGAGAGAATAGCATTTCAGTAATGGAACAAGTCATGAAAAACCACTTGGAAGAAGTTTCCACCTCTGGTGCAGCAAGTGAACCAGTGAGGCAGGAACATTGCATGCACATCAGCGCGCACTAGGAAGAGTTCAGGGACATCCACTGGGCTAAGATAGATTCGGGGTTCATTCTCATTCTTCCTTGATTTGGCTCTGACTTCCCTTCAGAATACTTCATCCAGATTGGCTCTTCCTGGTCTTCCTAGACCAGCTGTACCCACCTGTCTATAAAGTTTGGGAGCTGGCAGTTCCTCCCTTTTTCAATGGAAGACAAAATGAGCTGCACTCACCGCAGTTGTGGTGTTCACCCTCAAAGAAAGAGTAAGTTGAATGCTGCTTTCTTTCTGTTCTGCTTCTATTGTTAGACTGATTATTATCCCCTAAAATCAGCAGACAGGTTGTCTGCTTCTAACCCCTTGGGATTTTACCTCCTTAAGCTTCCACAGAGGAGATTTTCCTTAAGTAATAGACGGGTGCATATTTTGATCAAGCTGTTCTCACTTAAATGGGCATTTGCCAGCGAGATGCTACTTTACCTTCTCAGGTCTAATCTGAAACAGGAACTAAACTACACATATGGAGATTAGAGTTTCTGGCTCTTCATCTGCCCTCACTATTGCCCAGGGAAGGCTTTTAGCAGGATCTGTGGGTAGTTCTTAGAGGATCCTACTTGGCCAAGAATGTTTGAATCAGTCCTCAAACAAGCCTTTGGGGAAATTCCCAACTGATTGTAACTGCTTCTCTCCCTCCCTAAGGGAGAATGCATCTCCTTGTAACAGGCTATTTAGGAACAAGTTCCCTGAAGCTATCCTTCTGGTGGCTCAAAATCTAGGGATTCCTTAGGAGGAAAATGGTACATAAACAGATCCACAGATTTCCAGTCTAGTATTAAAAACAATCATTAATGTAGCTTTCCCACAGTACTTAATGAGGATGATGGCTGGTGGTAATGATAAATTTCTCCTTGTATCCTCTTTTCAGGGGCCCTCTCGGGAAGGAAGCTGCTGCCAGATGAGGCATTCAGAATTTGTGTTAAACTCTTCTCAGTGGGAATGTCCTTGCTAGTGTTGCTGAGGAGATGAAGAACTGAAGGTGAGGTATTAGTTCTCATTGAAAGCAAGAGCATATCGACCCTAGGCTATTAAAGACAATCTCTTTGGATACGTGCATTGTTATCAATAACATGACAGCTTTGCCTATTTGAAATTCAGCCCCATGTTTCACACTGAACCCTTGGGCCACTGTCAATTTGAAACTTTACAGAGGACTTCATCAGCCAAGTTTCAGCAACCTGCAACTCCACCTCCCAACTCCACCTCTAGATAGTTTAATTGTTCCTGATGGAAACACCAACAACAAAATGATAGGTCCCAAGGGCTCGAGACCCCAGTGGGCCTTGTTCTGCCAATACTGAAGTAATGTTAGCTACCACTCATGGAATACTTGACACTGTGGCAAATACTTTACAAATTATTCCAGTTAATAATTGCAATAGCTCTTTATGTTACTATCATTACCCACATCTTGCAATTAAGGAAATTGAGACCCAGAATTAAGATATTGCTCAAGGTCACATCTCTTACAAGTGCCAGAATTTGAACCCAAGACTATCTGACTCCATAACCAGAGCTTTTTAACCTCCCTAGTCTACTGGGCCATCCATGTCCCTCCCACTATGCATTTGCTCATAGTATTTGTGCCACCTGAATAGTTTCTGTATCTGCATTCCTTTCCTTTCCTATATCTATCAAAAGTCTATGTATTTCTTCAATGCTGATCCAAGTATTATCTTCTCTGTGAAGCCTATCTTAATTTTCTTTTTCTCTTTGTTACACTCCTCTAAACAGATATGGGCTCCAGTTTTTAGTATTCTCTGCAGCTCCCTTACAACTGTTATCATTCTTATTTTGCCTGGTCTATTTGGTGATTTAGCTGTAAACCCTCAAATTATGGCTCACATACATCCCTAAAAGTCTTAATCAAATATTTTCCATAATGTAGGTGCTCAATAAAACACTTATAAACTGTTACTTGCTAAAAATATTTCTAGGATTAATCTGAATCAAGGTTCAGGCTAAGGACTTCTCCTATTAGGTATTCACATATGGGGGTCTGGGATCATGGGTCTCTGTCTGTCAAGTAGAAGACTAAGGGTTACAATATAAGTGTATAGCCTGTACCAGGCTTCAGAAATTGGGAGGGATGAGAGGCAGAAGAAAGTACTCACCAAATGTCACACAACTTTTGAAACTTCAGAGCCACTGAACTGTGATTCATATTACCTTCATACTAGTGCAACATTCTTTTTACTCATCATGCTGACACAAACAGAACCACCAGTGACATTTCAAATATCTCCCCATCAATTTTTCTGGTCTTAGAGTCCAACAACCTTTCCTTTACAATGTAGCTGGAAACATTAGAAGAAATCAGAACTTAGCTTTTAGAACTAAAATTATTTAACAGCTTTTTAAAAACGATTAATAGAGTCTTCACTGTCATAGAAACTCTTTGCTCAAGTAGACACCTCTCAATTATTCACAGATGGATCATCAAGAACAAATTTTGCTTTTGAGTTTGATTATTGACATTATCATCTACTCAAGTCAGTTAAATCCTTTGTTAAGCCATCTTTAGTGTATTCTTCTTCTGAAGTTTTTAAACACAAAAAGAATTTTAAGTAAAGATTTTAAAGTCAAACTCTCAAATAGAACATTCTCTGAAAAATCTACTTACGTATTTAATACAGTTTGGTTGAACAAATCATCACAGTCAATATAAAAATTAATGTCATAGGACTTCCCATTGACAAATATGACAAAGCAATTGGTATTACATTAACTCTTCTTTTGAGAAAAATTATAAAAGTTGGATTAAAACAACCCCCACAAAGCTCTTCAAATTCATCAGAAAGCAACTAAGACTGCTGGATTTGGGCGACCAAAATCCCCAAAGGGAGGGTAACCACTGAGGTAAGTCTCATATTTGCAGCTGTTTTGTTTGTTTTCCTTTGGAACATTTGTTGACTCAAAGTATGCAAAAAGAAAAGAAAAGAAAACAAAACAAAACAAAAAACAAAGTATAGGCAAAAAGGTGAAAAGAAAGCAGCAGTCCTTGAACTGGGGAGACATACATACATACATACATAGTGCTACCAAAGCAGCTAGGACAAGAGGGGCCACGATCCTGGGATCTACAAGGTATTTCCCTTAATGCTGTGTGTCAAATTCCAAGATGTATATGCATGGGGCAAGATGCCAAGAAACCAGGAAGAAAACAGCTGCTAAGAGGCTAGAAAATTTAAGCAGAAATGTTGCCATTCTCATAGTACTGAGCAATAAAAACTGAAGTTAAAGTTGCTTAGAGGCTTGGTTAAATAGCACAAGATTTCAACTGAGACCTTTGAAAGACTAATCTCAAACTGTAATAAGCCTAAAATAGACCAGCTTTGACTGGGTCAAGTTGATTTGCTCATGCTCTAAATGCCTAAGAATGGGAAAACAAATCTTCTTGGAGAAAAACAGCATCGCCTGGGTCTCTAACTAATATTGTTTAATACAATTTCTTTTCATTTTAATTTAATTTAATTTTTTTTAAAAGTAGGTTTCATGACCACTGTGGAGCCCAATGCAGGGCTTGAATTCACAACCCTGAGATCAAGACTTGAGTTGAGATCAAGAGTTGCACACTTAACCAACTGAGCCACCCAGGTGCCCCTGATGCAATTTCTGGTATTCAATAAAACATCACCTGCCCTGTCCAGATATAGGATTCAATAACCAGAGACTAAGAGAAAATAAATTAAAAAAACCCAGACCCCTAGATGATCCAGGTATTGATGCTACCAAATGCAGACTTTAATATCTTATAATTAATACATTTAAGAAAATAGAGGATTACTTGGACAACTTAAAAATGGAATCTCTAAAAACAGTACTAGGAATCTCAGAATTTGAAATAATGCTCAAAAGATAAATTTAACAGTAAGTAGGGTCATCAGAAGACACTTTGATCCAGAGTTAAGCATAGAGAATTTTTTTTCAGTAAAAGGAAATACAGCAATGAGTATATGAGATATATGGAACATAACAGAAAGTTTGCAACAAGTGTAATTGGAGCTTTAGAAGCAGAGAAGAGAGGTAAAATTGTGCAGAAGCGATATTTAAAGAGATACTTACCAAGAAATTCCCCAAGCTAACATAAGATATTGAATTATAAATCCAAGAAGCTCTATAAACATTAAGAAGGGTGTTTTTAAGCAAACCACACCTAGGCATATCATGTTATAACCACTGAACATCAAAGGGACATTGAAAGTTTTAAAACATTTTGTAGGGTAAGACATATTGCCTCAGAGGAGCAACAATGAGATTGACAGATGAATTATAAACAGAAAGTGTGGAAGCAAAAGACAATGGGATGGCATCTTTAAAACACTGATGAAAAATAATCTGTCAATCTGGAATTCTATAGCAGTAAGACACCTATTAAAAAATGAAGGAAAATAATGTTTTTTCAAAATAAACAGATAACATTTATTAGCAGGAGAACTACACTAAACTCTAAAAGAGAAACAAACAGGAGTTCTTCAGTCAGAAGTCAAATGATTCCACAAAGAAACACAGTAATGCAGAATAAATGAGTACCCTAAAGGACAAACGTGTGTTCTAACTGAATATCTACAATTTATTTTTATTATTTTTATTTGAGAGAGAGAGAGAGAGAGAGAGAGAGAGAGAGAGAGAATCCCAAGTAGGCTCCACATTGAGAGTAGAACCCACTACAGGGATCGATCTCACTACCATGAGATCATGACCTGAGCCAAAATGAAGAATCAGATGATTAAATGATTGAGTCATCCAGGCACCCCTAATATCTATAGTTTAAGACAAGAATAATATCTTGCAGTGGTTAAGACAGATGCATTAAAATATGCTATAGAATAGAAGTGAGAGTTTGGTAGGTGTATTTTAAAGGTTTCTTCATCTGGGAAGTGGTGAAAGTACCAATTTAAACTCTAATAAGTCAAGGATGCAAGTCACAATCTTCCTGGTAACTATTAAAAAATAATATTTAAGAGTGTATAATGAACAGAACAGAAAATGGGGAATAATTTTTGAAGTATATGATTAACCCAAATGAAGGTATGGATGAAAAAAAAAGATACAAAAATAGATGGGACCAAGAGAAAAGTAATAATATCATGATATAAAAATGTCAATAATTGTAGTAAGTATAAATACATGAAATATTGCAATTAAAAATATACATTGTCAGACTGAATACCAAACCACATTCTGCTTCAGAGAGATACACCTTAAATTTAAAAACACAAAAAGGCTGAAAGTTAAAAAAAAAAGAGTCCTACAATTCAAACCCTAAATAAAAGTATAAAGTTTATAATTATTATGAAATAATATATATAATTCTATATTTTAGACATACCCAATTGCAAAGTCTTAAAATATATACAGCAAAAATCATCAGACCCAAAAGGAAAATAGAAAAATCCATAAAGTACAATATTTCAACATATGTTTTTCAGTAGCTATAAATGAACAGACCAAAAAATAAGTTAAGTCTATGGAAGATTTAAAAACTTAATTTAATAGTGACCTAACTTATCTATAAAAAACACCCCACATTCCACACAACCACAGCATGAAACATGTTTTTTTTTTCAAGTGCACCTGAACATTGACCAAAATTTACCATATCCTGTGCCATAAAGCAAAACTCAATAACTGCCAAAGGATTAAAATCCTTCAAAGAGTATGTTTTTTGATCACAGTGAAATTAAGCTAAGAACAGACAATGGAAAAACAACTAGAAAAGCGCCAGATATGTCAAATTAAGCAACACTTCTATAAATAAGGCACAGGTCAAGAAAATAAATTATAATGGAAATTGGAAATATTCTAAATAATATAACAATGAAAACAACACATATCAAAACTTGAGGGATGCAGTTAAATTAGAATTTGAAGTAAATTTTTATCTTTAAATATAGTAGAAAATAGAAAAGGCTGGAAACGATAGTATAAGAATTTATTTCAAGAAACTATAAAATGAATGACAAATTAAACCCCAATAAACTAAAGAAAATAAATTTAAAAAATAGGAATTAATAAAGTGGAAGGCAGATATACTATTAAAAAAATAAAGCCAAATATTAGTTTCTGAAGAGACTAATTAAATTGATAAAACTTATGTGAGATTATTAGCAAAATGAAGCCCACCCAAACTCCTGAACATACCACAAATGAGAGATGTACAATACTACAGAATTTACAACATTAAAAATATAAAAATTACATATAGACAAGTTCGTAGCAATGAATTTAAAAACTTAGAGGAAAATAATATATCTCTTGAAAAACAATTTACCAAAATTGGTACAAGATGTATTGAGAATCTAAGTAGCCTAATATCTAAGAAGAAATTTAATGAACAATTAAAATATTCCCACAGAGTAAACTGCAGGTGCTTCACTGAAGAATTCTTATAAACTTCAAGAGTGATGCAATAAGGCAAGAAAGCTAATTAAAGTTATGAGAACTATAAAGTAAGAATAAAGTTGTTATTAATCGCCAATGACAAGATCGTAAAGATGGCATATACACACAATAGTAAGAGATGCCAAAAATCAGAGAGAACATATTATGGGACCCCATTTATATTAAAAAAAAAAAAAGGAAAACTTGTCTCCAGTAAAAGAAGTAGTCATGATAGTAGTTACTTTTGGGAAAGGTAATATCAGGAAAGGCACAAGGCACAATTACCAATTCTGGTAATATTTCATTTCTTAACATGAGATATGGTAATACTAGTATTTTCGCTTTGTGGAAAGTCATCAAAAGGTATAAAATTTTTAATTTCTACTGTATGCACATTATAATTTAAAAGTTTATAAAAATAATTTTTAAAAAATTGCCTAATAACCCACGCCTATAATAGGCTTAGATTCAAATCAACAAGTTGGCAATTAAGTGTGATACAAGCCTGTGTATGAACTGGTGGGATAGTAGAATAAACTGGCAAAGTAATAAACATGGAAAGAGCCAGCCCCACAGGTGACCTATTACCAGCTATGTTTCTGTGCATTCTTGTCGTGTAACAGCTTACTTAGGCATCTTTCTGCCTGACAGGAGGGCCACTTTCTGCAATCTGTTCCAGGACTGCACATTTAGGAGAGTGTTAAGATTAGAAAGCTCAGATAGAAAGTACATCTATGCATAGGTGGAGTTTTGACTGTGCTAGGCAAAAAAAGTGCTATCCACTTTACTGCAGCACTGAGTATGAAATAGAGAAAATCTTGGGGCCACATGGTCAAATCCAAGAGAATTTCAGTCTCTTCTGAATCAGGTCTTAACAATAAAAACACCACAGATGAAATGTTGTGAATTTTCAAATACACTTATCCTCATAAGTAACAAGTCATATTAGAAAGACGAGATTTTATTGAATGTAGATTTTATTCATTTGGTTTCCAGTTCATTTCTGCCTCCCTTCTTCCTTGTTTATTAAAAAAGTCCTAGTGTTCTCTCAGGCTTAATAAACTTGTTCAGGGCCTGATCTCTCGTGGACCAGATTTAGGAAGAAGATAAGGTGACAGCAAGATAGATAAAAGCGAAGAACAGATTAAATAAATTTGAGATATAAAGAAAATTATTGAAATAGTAAAAGCCATCACTGAATGCTTATCATATACTGTCTCTGTGTGCTTTATTACTTAATTTAATCTTGACAAAAACACCATACAAAACGCACTGTTAACTCCATGTTAGTGAGAAAAGTGAGGTTTAGAGAATTGAAGTAGTTTACCCAAATTCATAGGAATATCTAACAGTTGGTAGAGCTGGGATCTGATCTTCCTTCAGTCAGTTTCAGAGCCACTTCTCAGCCACTGGCATCTCACCCATCCTCTAGGAGAGATGGTCCTAGGGGCATGTTCTTTGTGATTGCATCTCAGATCCTGTCCTCCAATTCTTGACCATTTTTTCCCCTCTACACACATGTTTTGTTTTATTTTATTTTTGGAGAAGTAGTACAATCAAATTTTGATTACTGGGTTGATCTTCCATGGCAAATTTTCATCCTGAGCCATTTTCTACACATCCCAGTCACACATGTATGTATTAGACCAATGCTAATTAGCAAAACTGATCAGTGATCCAAACTTAATAGAGTGAAACAATAATGTTGTTTATTTTTATATATTATACATGAATCTATGATAAACCAAATACAAATTTCTTTTAAATCAGCAATTTTTGGAGTTTCCTGCAATACTATCTCCAGTCATGCTTTCCCTTTTCTCAATTTTTCCCTTGTCAGGATAACTAAGATCAGCAATCTAGCTAGTAAAACCCTTGTATTGAGAGAAGAGATACCATAAGCATGACCTGAAGAAAACTTAGAAATTGAAAGAGTAAGGTTTTAAGGAATCCTAGTAAAATAGGAAGGCCTGGAAATAAGCAGATTTCCTTACCTTGGCCATCAAATCCCTGCAGAATGTAGCCTGTGCCCAACTCTAATGTCTCATGACAAGGTGTCTTTCTCTTACGGTGCTTTATCCTCACAGTCCAGCTTTCTATTCCTTTAGTCTTTGCTTGCGTTAGGGCCTTTGGTCCTCTTTAATCCCTCTGCCTGGAATGCCCTTTGCCCATTTCTTCCATGATTGATTCCTTCTTACTTTTTAGGTCTCTTAAAAGACTCCTTCTCTGAAATGGCTCCTTCTCTGACAGGCCATTCCTGTGCCCCTTTGCTAAAGCAATTGCCTGTGAGCCCTTGATCTCCTTTTACATCACCTAATGATTTTACTTCTTTTGTACAATATTTAATAATGTAAGAATATATTTTTCATTTGCTTTTTAATTGTTTATTTTCTGCCTTATTCTCTAATCCTTGCTCTTTGTCCCAGCTGGCATGCTATATTCATAAGGCACTTGATGAATATTTGTTGAAGATTTATTTGTTTGTTTGCTTGTTTACTTACCTTATTTTCTGAGCGTGCCTCTTTGCAGGATCTTCAACTTTCCCCCAACCATCTGTGGCATCTGTGTTGCCAGATAGGAATATACTTTTATCGCAGACAGTCCACATTGGGCCTTTCCTAAAAAACAGTGCCCTGCCTCCACTTCCCCACCTTCATGCATTCTTGAAGCTCTGCGAGCTCATACTGATGGGATGAAATTGACCCACCTGCTCCGCTAGATATACAGGTACAGGGATACCACCATAAAGAGCAAGAAAAACTAAGTTCTGAATGTGCAAAAGTAACCAAGTTGCTATTTTAGTAAGGGGCCAGAGAAGTTGACACTAACATGACAAATACAGAGAGAAAGAGGACTGGAAAAATGTAAAGGTCTAATACATTCCTTTTGGGTGCATCAGCTATGACACTGACATAGAACACTTAGCTGCACTGTGGCCAAGCTCTCTCCACGTCAGGGCCAAATGTAGACTAGAATAAAAGAACAATGAGTTTTCAAACAAACATATGGTTTTAGATGGCTGGCAAAGAAAAAAAAATATTCCCTTTCTAGAGGCCAGCATTTAGCAGATCTACCATTAGGATAGGCTTTGAGCAAAGAACAAGACACTGGGCCAGTCTCTTAAAGTAGCTCCATAGTTATTTTCTCTTAAAGGCACCATATCCTTTTACCAGATTGGTTTCTCCTGGTTCCTGATCCTTAAATCCATTTAGTCCATGATAATCTATGCTAGTTCTTATGTACCTTGGCATCATCCTTCCAAGGTTTTTCTTCCTAATGTTTCGGCTATTTTATCTTATAACTTGGTACATCTTCACCTCATGTTCAGCCCTTGCATCCTGAATAGGATTTCTCTGTTTTCTTTTTGCTTCTCTAAAATTATAATTGTTCTACCTATGCTGCTGGTTTAGTCCTGATAACCTCTTTATGAAAATTTCTCAGCACACCATGCTCAGATACCATGAAAATAGAGGTGGTATCAGACTTTACTCATTCCTTTATTCATTCATTTACAAATATTTATCAAGCATCTACTATATGTTAGACACTGTGCTAAGTGCTAAAGATACACCAGTAAATAAAATCAGCCTGGTACTTGCTCTCAAAGAACTCACAGTTTGATGTGGGAGCTGGGTATTTAAACAACTCACTGTAATGACTACCAATGGGGAAAGAAGGGGTGCTAACCCAGCAGATAGCTTTGTGTGTATGTGTGTGCATGTTACTGGATAAAAACTTTCTGGATGAAATGCAATCTAAGTTGAAACTTATGTGTCTTTGGAGTTGCCTCCAACCAAAATTTCCAACAAGAATGCTGCTGATCCTGGGAAGGTCAATAGTTTCCTTCAGGTGGAAACTGAAGGAAACCATTTGGGCAGGTGAAAGGGGTGAGGTTCTGTGCATAAACAACCCTAAAGCTCTCTTAGGCCTGTATCAGATCTTTTTTCCAAGTTCTATTAAAAAGATTCAAGCTACTGTCAAAGAAAAAAAAGACCCTTAAAACTGAGCCAAATAACAGGGTTTCCAGGGGTATAACCTAGTTCAAATGTAGGCTACATGATACACCTTGCCCAGAGCTTTACCTGGAGACACACTACCCTCCATGAGAACTTTTAGCTTGTGACATCTTCTTCCCTGATTATTATCTCCATATAGTTATATTGGAAAACTTACAATCTGACTGGAGGGGAAGACTTGGCAAAGCACTGAGTTGAGTACCAGATCAGGGGGTTGGGTCTGAACCTGCACATAGAGTTCTATAGGACAGATCTCATCTAGTAAGCTTCTCATCCGAGTATGAAAGACTGTGAATAATTCTGGAAAAACAGCCTAAAAGAGAGAAGTTCAACTATTGTAGTTCAACTAGTCACTTCCACATGACCTTAATACACAGATGAGAAATGCTGTGGCTTGCTACATTGACACAATTGAGTATCAACTCCATTAAATCACTTTTTCTTTTTTTTTTTAAGTTTATTTATTTTGGGAGAGAGAAAAAGCATGCACACATGAGCAGGGGAGAGGAAGAGAGAGGGAGAGACAGAATCCCAGGCAAGTTCTGCGCTGTTAGCACAGAGCCCAACACGGGGCTCTATCTCACACATGGTGCTATCATGACCTGAGCTGAAATCAGGAGTCTGACACCCAACCAACTGAGCCACCCAGGCATCCCTAAACCCACTATTTCTGAGCCATGGACTTCAATTTACTCTTGACATCCAGCTGGTTGCCCACCTCTATTCCTAGATAGAACTTATCTTTTGGTAGAAGATATCCATGTTCTAAAGATATCTTCCATGAAGGCTGAGACAAATATACTTATCACACAGAAACTAATTCACTGAAGATTGGGATTTAGGTTCACATCAGTTTGCTTCCGTGATGAAGTAAGTCCAAAAGGCAAAAAAGGGAAATAAAAAGTTGGGGACTTACAGTTTTAACTATATTTACAATTTTTTAACTACTTCCCTATAAAAGATATCAGTCTAGATTCAACAGTAGCACATTAAGCAGATTCAAGGGTTTCTTAGATTTAAGGTATTCATCCCTTCAGCCCTTATCTCCTTTTATCAACTTCTTGAAGATCACTCCAGTATTCTTCAAATGCCATAAGCCATCTAAAGCTTGAAAGCCTACTTTTATTCAGCTTTTTGAGAAGCCCAGTCCAAATGTTCCCTCACAACCAATTGTAGTCAAAATGAATACCTCAAACATTTTCATTTGCCTGATTTTGTTTTGAGAGTACTGTGGTGTCATTTCTGTTCTTCATTGTGAATATCTTAGAGAAGTTTAGCTTAAATTTGCTGAATAATTTATGTTGGGTAAAGATACCCATGAGAGGCATGAGAAGTCTGATCTTTATTTGAAGAATTCTGGTACCCATAGAGGTCAAAAATTCATATCAGACAACCAGAAAGCTCCAGTGATGATAGATGCAGGACTCCATTCCATATCACATCTGTTCCCAAGGGCTACAACCACTATACAAATGTGTTATGTTGGAAAACAGAACCTATTTGTTTAGGAAACTAACCTTGAGCACTTTTGGCCATAGACCAATCTAATACTCAGTGTCAATTCTATCCTGGCCCCAAATTGTATCCTGAGCATCTGGATACCTCACTCCCAATATATTTACTTTTTATTTTTAATCTCTTTTTTGGGAAGGTCTAAACCCCAATATATCTGTGGAAACTGGATAGAACCACCTAAGCCTCAAAGAGGCTCTGGGGACAGTGACTAATTTACAAGGTTTCCTGCTATTACATAACAAGTATGTCATCACTATGAGTTCTGTGCCAGGACAAAGGAGCTGAGAAATTTGCATTTTCCATGTCAGCCTCAAATGCCTGTGCAGTGTAATTTCAATGAACTTAATGATTCATTTGCTTCTATTTCAAAGCTCTGGTATCATCTTGTAGTTTTGGTGTAATACAGCAAGACCATTGTGTAGCCTTTTCTGGAAGGCATGGTGACCTGCTTATGCAGAATAGCTTTCAAAAACATACTCTCCTAAACTATACGATTTCCAGTTGTAACTGAATTATCACCTCGTTATGGAAGGTCCTTGTCTACAACCTTTATGTCTCCTTCATCTTTTGTCCAACGTTTTCAGGTGTGTGCTGCTCAGGTTTTCCAAGAGGGGACTGAGAGAGGCAGGAGGCTCCTCTGGTCCCTGAAGGGGGTAGGAAAAATTCTGATTGCCTTGATTGTAGTAATAACTGTTCCTGAGTCTGTTATACTTTCTGAGATGAAAGTAATTATTTTTTTCTTTCTTTACTTATACATATATGTACACATATATATTTTGGCTCATTTTATGAGGGATTGAGGTGTTGCATAAATACATTATTATAGGAGTTATGTAATGTCCTAATAAAACTTTAATTTTTGAGAGGAAAAATGAGTATCTGTAAATATTGAGATGTTGAATGTAACAAATCTTATAAATACATATTTTATTTTCTATCTAGATTACAAGTGACAAGGATAGGGAATCATTTCCTTAAGGAGCTCTGATAAGATCAGAACAGTATTTTTAAATGGTAGGTATTTAAAATCTTCGAAGATGTTTGTGAAATTCTATGCTGACAGTGTTGGTATTTCTATTCAATTTGCTCAGACATTGTAAATCATGTGTGATAAGTGAGGAGAAAATGGAGGGCAATGTGAGGTTGATATAACTTCTCTGAAGGTCAGCCAGCAAGCTGGGGGAAGGACGGAATTAGAACTCACACCCCTCGATTTTCTAGGCTGTTGCTTAGCCCACTGAACCCCACTGTCTCTGACTCAGTGCATTAATATAGACTGTGAAACACAGATTGCCTGAACATATGGCAGAGAGGATGAGAAGATAATATTCCATGGCAGGATTCGTTCCTACAGATGGGTGGCTGCAAAGGCTGTTTTTTTTTTTTTTTTTTTTTTCCAGAGGATTCAGTAAGTGAAGCGTTAAGCACTTTTCTTATTTTTGTCTCCAAATGATACGACTTTTCCCCTTGAATGGGATCAATTTCAGGGTGTTCCTATTGTCAGGGGAAGTTAGTGGAAGTGAGGTCAGGAGGTGTGCAGATCTCCCCACAGGCTGTGATGAGGAATAAATGATAAGGCCCATGCAGAGCACTCAGCATTATACCTGGAGGGGTGCCTATAATTGCCATTCCCTCTCTTTCCTCAGGAAAGCACATCCTGCATTTAGGACACAGATTCTAGAAATGTCTCCTGGACTAGATGCTTCCACTCTCCTTAGCAATAATCCATATTTTATACTATTAATATGGCCTATCTATTTCTTTATCAATATAAATGACTAGATGCCACTAACATTCTAATTCAAGGCTTCATATAATACATTGGACAAGTTATTGTACATTTTGGCTCTAGATTATTTCTCGAGCAGGAGACAGAAATATACAGGTTCCAAGTGGGAGAGGGAAATCAGAGCAAGGGACTCAGAGTTCAAGGCTTCCAAGGCAGAGTACAAAAGTGCAAGGACTTTAGGCATACTTTAGGGCTGTGGTTTTAAAGTAGGTACATAGTCCAATGAGAGTAACTGGGGAGACTGCGTGGGCAGGGTTCTATACTCCTCAATTTATATGTTATATATCTGTTCTGTATAATAAAGTTTAATGTAAGAGTTTGGTTGGAAAAATAGAAGGTTTTGTAACTAAAAGATAGTTTTTAAAGCCTGATTTAGGAAATGGTTGGTTCTATACAAAAAATTATAGTAGTTAAAAGTATGGACATTGGCTGTAGTCGAACATAGCTCTACATCTAACTAATCCTTTGAACTTGGACCAGCTGCTTAGCTTCCCTGTGCCTTAGAATCCTTACCTGTAATAATAGGGTAATAATTGTGTCTAACTCATAGGTTTGTAATGAGGTCTAAATAAGATAATACATGGGAGTACTTGACATTGAGACTGGCACACAGTAAACACGCACTAAGAGGTAGCAGCTGTTATCACTTTATCATTGATATTACCATTACTTTTGTTACTATTAGATCTATTAAAAAAATGGAATCATTGACTTATTCTATTTTGGAATTTATGGAGAATGCTGTGGTACTCTAATAATCTAACTGTGCATGATAGGTCCCCCCACTCATGAAAAGAGCATGAATGCTCTGGTGGGAACAGAATGAGAAAGAGATTCCAAGGGAAGGTGGTATGTCAGGATTAGGCATGCTGACTGGCTGGGAACATGTCCATGACAAACTGAAGATTTGTGTCTCTTTAAAAAAATAATAAAGTTTATTTACTTTTGAGAGACAGAGAGCATGAGTAGGGGAGGGGCAGAGAGAGAGGGAGACACAGAAGCCAAAGCAGGCTCCAGGCTCTGAGCTGTTAGCACAGAGCCCAACATGGGGCTGGAACTCACAAACTGTGAGATCATGACCTGAGCCAAAACCAGATGCTTAACTGACTGAGCCACCCAGGTATCCCTGAAGATCTGTGCCTCTTATTATGTCCCTTGTTATGTACTGAATTGTGTCATTCTTCCACCACCACCACCAAATTCATGTGTTGAAGCTCTAGTCCCTAGTACCTCAAAATGTGACTCTATTTGGAAAAAGTGTCCTTACAGAGCTAATTCAGCTAAAATGATGTCATTAGGATGGGCCCTCATCTAGTACAACTGATGTCCTTCTAAGAAGAGAAAATCTGGACACAGAATATACAGAGGGAAGACAATGTGAGGTCACAGGGAGAAGATGACTCTCTAAAACCAAGGAGAGAGGCCTGGAACAGACTCTTCTTTCACAGCCCTCAAAAGGAACCAGCACTTCGACACCTTGATCTCAGATATCCAACCTCCAGAACTGCGAGAAAATAAACTTCTGTTGTTGAAGCCACGTCTGTGGCACTTTGTCATCGCAGCCCTAGCAAGTCTTGGAGATTTCATAGTGTGGTTTAATTCTGAAAGGTAGCTTTCTTTTAGCAATCCAAGTGCAGAGAAAACTAGCTAAGGACTAGCACTCCCCTGAAAATCCAGTTCTACTCTTCCTTTTTCCTAAGTAAAATGCTGCTGGTTCACGTCAGGATCTTTAAGGCACCCCTCCCAAATCAGCATTTAATTTTTTCAGCCAACATATTTCAGCCAGCTTTTCATCTGGTATTCTCTGCCACTGCTACCCTTTCAGAGTCATTAATGACATCTCCAGCACACGGCTGGCATCTCAGCTGCAGCCTGGGGCCTGGCATATTCACCACCTAGAGGAAGGCCTTCTAGATTTATCAGTGGAGATTTTCACCAGGCAATATAATGCTTGCCAAGATAATGACTCTGGAATATCCTGAAATCAACTATTAACAAAAGGCAAACAAGTAAAAAAAAAATTATTAAAATTTTTCCCCGCCAAAAAACAAACAAACAAACAAAAAAAACAACGCTTTTTTTTTTATATCCAGCTGCACCCAAAATAAAACAGCTATCAAAAAAAAAGTTCCCCCATTAGCTGTCAGTTCACAGCAACTTCAATCAGCTGGTGTGCCTGAGCCTGCGGTAACATCTCCCCAGCAGCCTCCCACATGCCAAACTTGACTGCTCTGTGTGAGCCACATTAAACTTGTCTGCCATCAATCCTTGGTCTCCTTTGCAGCAGCAGCTTAACGAGGTGAGGAAGCTGGCATCACCAAGAGGCAAATGCTGTTTTAGGAGGACCAAGGGGAGCTGAGGGAGGAGACGCTGTGGAGAAAAGCTGGATATAGGCCATTGAGCAATGGAGTTTTTCTCCTAAGATATTCTCATATTGTCATTTCCACACAGATATGTTGTTTTCAAATCTCCTAATGTCAGAATAGGCAGTGGAAGATGAGTCAGGAAGCACCAAACCACAGCAAGCTGGCTACCTTCACATAATTTTATCTTATGGAGAACTAGAGAATGCTATGCCACTTTCTCTCCATGCAGCTCTTAGAGACCGGGGATGTATCTCCTCCCAAGACGGACCACAGATTCAGGTCCGGGGCTTCCTTTGGAATTCACAGCAAGAAACACTAAGAAAAGTATTCAGTGTCTTTATGCCCTATCAGATGAGTCTGGGTTTGAAGCATGTTCACAGTGTATATCATCACGAGGGGAGGTAATCTAGCATTCTCCCCCGAACTGACATTGAAGGAGGCCTCACCTCTGGCAGTGGGAACAAAATGACAAGCGACCCATTAACTACACACAGAAAGAGCCTGCTAGCCAATTCCCTGTGCTAGCAAGGAGAATGCCATGTGGGGCAGCTCAGCCTTCGCCCTCACTCCCTTCCTGGGGCCAGTTTCACAGATTGCTTACAGACCACAGCAGTGCTGAATCTGGAGGGCCTTCTTGGAATAGAAGCTGAACTTCTATTTGAAATGCCTCCCTCCTGCTGTTCTTAAATAACACTGACAACAATAATAGGCATTTATACCAATAGGGTCCTTCAGAACCTTTATTAAATCCTTCCAAATATACTCTTTTGCTTCTATCCAGCAAAGAAAATATGCTTTCTACATGTGCCCAGAAGATGGCTGCATAGCTTTTGGCTACTGGAACTACCCGCTGTCTAAAATAACTCCCTTATTTGTGTCCAGGTTCTGACAAATGCCCAGCATAGGTATAGGCCTGCAAATTTCTTTGACCCGGTAATGTGGTGTACTTTTTTTTTTTTTTTTAACCACAGAAACTTAGCAAAGTGACCTTAATGATCCACTTGCTCAACCACACAGCTGACATTTGAATTAGAATTGCAACCAAGTGGCCATCCAGTCTTGGCTTGAAATCCTGGGATGAAGAATATAGAAGTTACTACCTTCTGCACAGTGGTTCTCATTGAACACCATTTTTCCCATTAGTATGCTTAAACTCTCTTTTACTAATTCCATTTAGCCTACCCCTTTCCCCAAAGACTGTGAGTATAATGGTAGTTTGTACTGAACATGACCAGTGTTTGAAGAGTAACATTTTCTTCATGTCTTTTATTATACAATTTTGAATAATTCTCTAATGATGCAACACGGCTTAATGAAAATAGCTGTGACCTTGGAGTAAGAAGATACAGGTGTGAGTCCCAGCTTGATCAATTACTACCTTGTAAATTGGGAGGCCTATCAATCCCACTGTTTATTAAATGGGAATAAAGCTGGATGTCCTCAAGAGGGTTGCTAACAGAGTTCAATGGGATAATATATATGAAAGAAATTTGTAAATGGAAAATTGCTATATACACATAAATCGTTTACTCGGTTTTTTTTTTTTTTTTAACTTTTAGGTTACTCCTTGGAAAATTATGCTAAAGTGGGTAAAAGAGGGAAAAGGGCAAACACATAGCAATTTAATTAGATCCGCAGGACATTGCCTTCATATGGGTAGAAGGAGCCCCCAGCCCTTTGGATTTCAGCACATAGATATGTGGTAACTTAATATGCAAATGAAAGGCCTCAGAGGGCACCCAGTCTCCACATGTGCCAATTAATCAAAAGAAACAGTATCATCCTCTAATTCCACTAATTAGAGAATCATCCATAAGCTACTAGGTTTCTGAGCTACCGAGGTTTAATAAATTTGCAATAAATTACCAGTAATACATTAGCCAGGGACCGAATGCTACTGAGCGATACGCTGAGGGGAGGGCTCAGGTTATCTATGTATTGAAAGGTTTCTTTTCTTAATTTTCTTATTGTTTTCCATTCTAAAAAGATTCTGTACCCCTTGGTTGTAAAGGGCCATAGATCCCTATGGTTGATTATGACAACAGGTCCAGAAATAATACATAGATATAACTATTAAATGATGTGATTGGAATTTTCACAAATGTATAATTCATACAAGTGGTTGTTTGCTTTAAAACACTTTGTGAATTTTTATACTTGTTTAATAATACTAACATTGCTAAAAATTAGGGAAATCCTATACGAATTGCTCTCACATACTCATATATTCATTTGAACATCCCCATGGGGTAGCAAATTATCATCTGAGGGTATATTTTAATTTGGAGGCAACTAAAAGATATTTGGATCTACTCTGGTTATGAAGGTAGTTGATCAAGCAGAATAATCCTATTTGTCACCACTTGAAGGACCCATCTCATCACCTATGTGCTCGTATGAGAGGATTGATAGTGTCAGAACAAAACTCTTGGTTTAGAGCATAAGATTGGACTGGCTTGAGGGTACACTGTATATATGTAGTTTGAATCTGTTTATGAGGCATTTGGCTTTTAACTTCACTCAAAGCACAGGTGGAAGAGATGGAGGCCTTTGTCCATGTTGTTCCTTAACCTAGAATGTTTTTTTGCAATTCAAGTGTTTGCAATTCAAAACTACCCCTCCTTTAACGTTCAACTTATATGCCATCTCAGTTGCAAAGATTTTCCTGAGCAGTCTCCAACAGGTAGTTTTGCTGTGCTCTTTGAGCTTTCATTGTACCTGACTGGAACCTCTTTTATGGAACCTATTACTTTCTTGGTTTAACGTGTTTGGTTTTATATACTTCTTATCACTTTTTATAGGTAGTAAACCTTTTGGAGGTAGGATTTGTGTCTGACTCTTCTTTGAATCTCACATAACTAGATTAAGCTTTGTACATTATATTTCCTCAATTAATAGTAACTTAATGAGTTATGAAGCAATCTGGTATATACATGTGTATATACACACACACACACACACACACAGTAAACATACATACAGAAGGATGTTCAAGTAAGTACCTAATTTACTTACATAAAATATCACTCTTAACTGTGAAATATTAAAAAGTATTTTCCTTAAGAAAGGAAATGCGATATATACACATATATCATTCAGCCATAAAAATGAATGAAATCTTGCCATTTTCAATGACATGGATGGAGCTGAGAGTATAATTCCAAGCAAATTAAGTCAGAGAAAGACAAATACCATATGAGTTCACTTATATGTGAAATTTAAGAAACAAAACAAATGAGGAAAGAGAGAGAGAGAAACAAAGAAACAGACTCTTAATTATAGTGAAAAAACTGATGACTACTAGAGGAGAGGTGAGTGGGGAGATGGGTGAAATAGGAGATGGGGATTTAGGAGTGCACTCGTCATGATGAGCACTGGGTGATGTATGGAATTACTGAATCACTACATTGTACACCTGAAACTAATATAACATGTATGTTAACTATACTGGAATTAAAATAAAAACAAAGAGCATTTCTTTTAAAATTAGAATACAAAAATGACTTCTATCACCACTTCTGTTCAGCATTATGATGGAGATCCCAGTCAGTATCATAAGACAAGAAGTATAAGGACTAGAAGGAAATAAACACTATCTATTATGCAGAGATGATAAAATTGTTTATATAACGATGCACACAGACAATGAGAAAGGTTCTAACTTCACTCCTCACAAGAAGAACAACTAACATCTATTAAGGAACAAGACACCACTGAGAATCCTAGAACATGGGAGTAAGGCTGAAGCACCCCCCTATACCACAGAGACCGAGACAGATGGCTTTAGAAGGGTAAGAGAAGTGGCTACAAGTTGCACTAGGCTAATGCACCATCACATGGAAAGATCTCTTCTGAGCCCCCACTTCCTCCAATGGGAAAAGAGAACCCAGCATTGGGGATGCTTTGTTGGAGTCCCATTCTGATCTCATACCATGGGGATTGTAGGGGAATCTGCAGGGCTTAGCCACTGAGAATCTGACTGTAATGTAGAAGGAGGCACACATATCTTGGCAGACTGAGTTCATACCTGCAGTCCCCACATAGTAATTCTAACTAGCAGCTTTTCTTATCCAAATAACTAAGTTGGGGGTGCGCTCTAACCAGGGAACCCAGTGGGGTGTGGATTTGTCTGATTCAGATTCTCAAATGAAAAGTTCTGCCAGACTTAGAGCCTTGTCTGCCCATGCCTGGGCAAGGAACAGAATCACAGCCCCACCCACTGTGGAGAGTGTCTTCTGGCCCCATCTGACCAGTAGGGCTGGTAAAAACTCCAAGAAGCTGAGTGGCTCAGTGGCACTGGAGACTAGAGAGGGGTGGGCAGTGCTGATTGCCTCCAGAGCAAAGTCAGTATCAGGCATGGAGGGTTCCAGTGCTACCCAAAGCCAGAGGTTAAATTCACAGTTAAGGCTGATGGTAGTGCTGGGGCCCTCCCAACTGAACAGCCTATTTGAGAAATTGAGGGTAGTGTGGAGGGGCTCCTTATACTACCTCCCCAGGCAAAGGACCTGAGACATAGCTCCCACCTATTGTGAAGAGTGTCTTCTGGCTCCATCTGACCAGAAGTGCTGGCAACAACTCCTGGAAGCTGTGCAGCTCAGTGGTGCTTTAGCTGAGAGAAAGGCAGGCAGAGGTGACAGTTTGCAAAGCAAAGCTAGTGGTCCTGTTTGGCTAGGAAACTTGAGGAGTGGGTTGGCTTGAATTAAGACAACAAAGAGCTTTACTGGCTTTAGAGCTGCTTTTCCACTGTGTCCAGACAGGCAATCTCATCTGTAGCCCTTCTCATCGCTGAATACAGCATTCAGCCTGTCCAGCTACAGAACCTAATAAGAGTGCACATGAGAAGCTTTATAGCCCATTCAACAACCCTGTACACAATGGCACTTGAATAGACAGCATGTTTGTGATTTCCCCTGTCTACAGGGCAAACCTGGTAGCCTAACCTGGCCAGGGAATTCAGTGCACACTCTAGTCTGATTTGGGTCCTTAAATACGTTGCATAGGTCCTGGGCCCCATCCTGCTGTCCCACTAGAGCAAGGAACCTAATTCATAGCCCCAGATACTATTGAACATAGTACCCAATCTCAACCATCTAGTAAGTCTCACCCAAGAATCCAGGTAACCATGGAGCCCATCCTACAACCTCATTTGTGTAAGGAACAAACCCAGCAGTCTGATCCAACTATTTCCATCCCCATCCTCAGAGGTCAAACATAAGAAAAGGCCTCACCTACCCAAAGACTTTACCAGCAAACACATCCAGAAATCCAAACTGAGCCAACTGATAAGAACTGTCTCTACCTAAGCAAACCTGTAACGTCTGGAAGAAGAACCCAATTACTCAAATATACAGATACCAATGTAAGGAATCAAGGATCACAAAAAAATTAGGTAAATATGATACTGCCAAAAGAAACTAATTAAACTTCAATAACTGACTCTCTAAAGAACTGAAAATCTATGAAATGTCAGACAAATAATTCAGAAGAATTCTCCTAAGGAAGTTTAGTGGAGAAGAAAACCCAGACAAAAAAACTAAACAAAATTACAAAAACAATGCATGAACAAAATGAGTGTTAACAACAAAATAGCAACCATAAAAAAAATCTTAGGCTTTAAAATACAATATTGAGCTAAGAATTCAACATAGAGTGTAAAAAGTAGATTTGAGTGTGTAGGAGGAAGAATCAGTAACCTAGAGGATAGAATATTAGAAATCACATAATTAAAAGACAATAAAGAAAACAAAAAGAAAAGAATGAAGAAAGCTTACAGGAATTATGAGAATGTAAAAAAAACAAAAAACAAAACAACAAACAAAAAAACAAACAAAAAGGCACTATGGGAATTCCAGAAGAAGACACAGAAAGTGGGACATGGGACAGAAAGTATCTTTAAAGCAATCATGGCTGAGAACTTCCCAAACACAGGAAGAGAAATGGACATCCACATCCATGAGGCCTAGAGAATCTCAAATAGATTGAACCATCAAATAGACTACACCAAGACACATTATAATTAAATTGTCAAAAGTCAAAAATAAGGAAAGAATTTTAAGAGCAACAAGAGACAACCGAGATTATATAGAAGGTACCCTCCCCTGCCCCAGCCTCATACCATCAGTGGATTTCTGAACAGAAACATTTCGGGCTGGGAGAGAATGGAATCTCATATTCAAAATATTAAAAGACAGTAACTGTCAATGGAGAATTCTATACCTGGTGAAGCTGTCTTTCAGAAACAAACAGCTTAGGGAGTTCATTACCATTGGAAGTGCTTTACAAGACATGTTAAAGCGAATTCTTTGAGTGGAAGTAAAATAATTCTCATTAACATTATAAAAACATAAAAAACATAAATCTCACTAATAATAGTAAATGTATAGTCACAGTTAGAGTCCACAATATGGTAACAGTGGCACATAATTCGTTTACAACTCTAGTTTAAAAGCTAAAAAAGAATGAATGTAGCAAAACTAACCATAATTACAATAATCTGTTATTACACAACATAAAAAAAAAACATGGAAATTGTAGTAGCAATAATCTAAAATGTGAGGGGGAAGAAGTAAAAGTGTAAAGTTTACAAATTATATTGATGTTGTTATCAGTTTAAAATAGGGTGTTATAAGTTTAAGATACCTATGTGAGCCTTATGGTAACCAAAAGGGAAAATCTTATAGTAATTATACAGTAGAACATGATGAAGAAGTCAAAGCATACTCATACCAGAAGACATCAAAACATAACAAAAGGCAGCAGATAAGGAGCAAGGAAAACAGATCTACAAAACAACCAGAAAAAAATTGAACTGGCAATATTAAGTCCTTATCTATCAATGATTACTTTAAATATAAATGGATTAAATTCTCTAATTAAAAGAATATTGAATGGATTAATAAAACATGAGATCCAACAATATGCTGCCAATAAGACACTCATTTTAGCTTCAAAAACACAAATAGACTGAGAATGAAGGTATGGAAAAAGACATTTCAAGTGAATGGTCACAAAAAAAATCAGGAATAATTTTTTTTTTTAATTTTTATCAGACAAATCAGACTTTAAACGAAAAATGGTAAAAAGAGACAAAGAAAGTTCTTATATAATGATAAAGGGGTTAATACATCAAGAAGTTATAACAATTGTAAGCATTTATGCACCCAACATTGAAGCACCTAAATATATAAAACAAAACCTAAGAGAGCTAAAAGGAGAAATAAGTAGTTGTACAAAAATAGTTGGGGACTTTTATATCCCACTCTTAACAATAAATACATCATCCATACAGAGAATCAATAAGGAAAAAGCAGACCTGAACACTATAGATCAAATAGATCTAACAAATATATAAAGAACATTCTATCCTACAACAGCAAAATACACATTTTTCTAAAACACATATGGAACATTTGCTAGGATAAGCCATATGCCACAAAAAAAGTCTTAGAAAATTCAGGAAGATTGAAATAATTCCAAATATCTTTTTTGACCACAATGGTATGAAATTAGGAATCAACAAGAGGAAAATAGGAAATTCATGAAAATATGGAAATAAAACAATACTCTCCTAAAAACTATTGGAACAAAAAATAAAGAGGAAACAAAAAAGTGCCTTGAGACAAATGAAAATGGAAACACAACCTACTAGAACTATGGGATGCAGCAAAAACAGTTCTAAGAGGAAGTTCATAGCAATGAATGCCTACATTTATAATCAAGAAAGATCCCAAACAAACAACCTAACTCTCTACTCCTTAAGGAATTAGGATACAAACAAACCGAGCCCAAAGTTACCAGAATAAGGGAAATAATAAATATAAGAGTAGAAATAAATGAAATAGAGAACAGAAAAACAATAGAAAAGATTAACAAAAGAAGTGGTTCTTTGAAAAGAAGCAATATTGACAAATCCTTAGCTAGACTAATCAAGGAAAGAAGACAAATAACCCAAATCAAGAAAATTATAAATGAAAAAGACATTACAATGGACACACAGAAATTCAAAGGATCATACGAGGCTACTATGAACAACTATATTCCAAAAAACTGGATACCCTAGAAGAAATGAAAAAAAAAAAATCTTAGAAACATTCAATTTACCATGACAGAATCAGAAGAAATAGAAAATCTCAAGATCAGTTACACATAAGAAGATTGAATCAGTAATCAAAAATTCTCCCAACAAAGAAAAACCCAGGATCAGATCGTTTCACTGGTGAATTTTACTAAACATTTAAAGAAGAATTAACACCAGTCCTTCCCACATGCTTCCAAATATCCAAGAGGATGGAATAGTCCTAAACTCATTTTATGAGATCAGCATAATCCTGACACATAACCCAGAAAAGGACACTACTAGAAAAAGAAAAATGACAGGCTAATATCCCTGATAAATATAGATGCAAAAATTGATTGATCGATTCATTGATTGATTGTCTGAGAGAGAGCGTGAGACAGAGAATCCCAAACAGGCTCCCCCACTGTCAGCACATAGCCTGACACAAGGCTCAATCTCATGAACCAAAAGTTCTTGAGCTAAAATCAAGAGTCAGATGCTTAACTGACTGAGGCCCCCAGGTGCCCCTAGATGCAAATATCCTTAATAAAATACTAGCAAAGTAAAGTCAGCAGCACATTAAAAGGATCATTCACACATAATCAAATGGGTTTATCCCTGGGATGGTCCAAAATATGGAAATCTGCATGATACATCACATTAATAAAATGAAAGAAAAGAATTATATGATTATTTCAATAGATGCACAAAAAGCATTTAACAAACTTCAACATCTATTTATGATAAAAACAAACTAGGCATAGAAGAAACATATCTCAACATAATAAAGGCCATATACTTTAAGCCCACAGCTAAAATACTCAGTGGTGAAAGATTGAAAGCTTTTCTCTAAGATCAGGAGCAGCACAAGGGTGCCCACTCTCCCACTCCTATTAAACATAGAAATGGAAGCTCTTGCTATAGCAATCAGGTAAGAAAAAGAAATGAAAAGCATCAGAATTGGAAAAGAACAAGTAAAATTGTCTTTATAATCAGGTGACATGATTTTATACACATAAAATCCTACACTCAACCGACAACCTGTTAGATTTAGTCAAAGAATTCAGTAAAGTTGCAGGATATAAAATTAACATAAAAAAATCATAAGAATTTCTATACAGCAACAACAAATTTTCTAAAAAAAGAAATAAACTATCGCATTTTTAATAGCATCCAAACAATAAAATATTTAAGAATAAATTTATCTAAGAAGTTGAAAAATCTCCAATCTTAAAATTACAAGGCACTGATGAAAGAAATCAAAGTCACAAATACATGGAAAGGTGTCCTGTGTTCATGGATTAGAAAAATTAATATTGCTAAAATCTCAGTACTACCAGAAAACATCCATAAATTTAGTGTGATCTCTTTCAAGATTCCAATGTACATTTTAAAGGAGTAGAGAAAACATTACTAAAATTTATATGGAACCATAAAAGACCACAAATTGTCACAGGAATTCTGAGAAAGCAGAATAAAGCAGGGGGTACCACACTCCTGATTTTAAGCTATACTATAAAGCTACAGTCATCAAAACTGTATTGCATTGGCATAAAAACAGAACCAAATAGGCCAACAGAACCAAATCAAGAGCCCAGAAGTAAACCCAAGCATATACAGTCAATTAATTTTGACAAAGGAGCCAAGAATACTCAATGGATAAAGGACAGTCTTTTTCAATAAACAGTGCTGTGACAATTTAAAACAGAAAAATAAAACTGGACCCATATCTTACGTCACTCACAAAAATTAAATAAAATAGATTAAAGACTTAAATGTAAGACTTGAAACCATGAAACTCTTAGAAAAAAATACAGGCATAAAAATCCTTGACATGGGTCTTTGTAAAGATTTTTTGGATATGACACCTATAGCACAAACAACAAGACAAAAAATAAATAAGTGGGTTTACATCAAAATTAAAAAAAAAGTTTTTTCACAACAAAAGAAACCAGTAAGGTGAAAACACAACCTACAAAATGGGAAAATAATATTTGCAAATAATATATCTGATAAGGAGTTAATACACAAAATATATAAAGGACTCATAAACCTGAATAAGAAAAAACAAACAAACAAACAAGAAAAAAATTTAAAAAAATAAATAAAAAAACCTCAACAAACAACAATAAAAAATGCCCGCACACAATAAACAAATGATCCACTTTAAAAACGGGGAAAGTATCTAAATAGGCATTTCTTCAAAGCAGATATACAATAGGCCAACATGTACATGTAAAGATGCACAACATCACTAGTCATTAGGGAAATGCAAATTAAAACCACAATGAGATATCCCTTCCTGGCTATTACAACGCCAACAGATAACATGTACTGGCATAGATGTAAAGAAAAGGGAACGCTTGTTCTCTGTTGGTGGAATTATAAATTTGTACAGTCATTATGGAAAACAGTATGGAGGGTCATCAAAAAATTAAAAACGAACTACCATATGATCCAGAAATTCCACTTCTGGGACTATATCCAAAGGAAATGAAAACACTAACTTGAAGAGATATCTGTACCCTCATATACATTGTAGCATTATTTACAATAATCAAGACATGGAAACAATCAAAGTGTCCATCAATGGATGAATGTATAAAGAATTTGTGAATATACATACACACATACACATACACACACACACAGCTACATACATACACACATAATTGAATATTATTCAGCCATAAGAAGTGAGGAAATCTATCATTTGCAACAACATGGATGGTCCTTGAACACATGTTAAGTGATATAAGTCAGACAGAGAAAGACAAATACTGCATGATCTCATTCATATGTGGAATCTGAAACAAAACCAAAAACAAAACCCCCTAAAGGCAAACATAAAAAACTCATAGGAAAAGAGATAACTTGTAGTTACCAGAGAGATGGGGGAGGGGGAATTAGAGGAAGGTGATCAAAAGGTACAACCTTCCAGTTATAAAAAAAAAATAAGTACTAAGGATATAATGTCTAAAATAATAACTATAGTGAACACAGCTATATGACATATAAGAGTTTTTAAGATAGTAAATTCTCAGAGTTCTCATCACAAGAAATACTTTTCTTTTTTTACTTTTTTCTTTTTCTTTGTTTTCTTTTTATTGTATCTATATGAGAAGATAGATATTAG
Organism: Panthera onca; assembly: GCF_046562875.1. Taxonomy (NCBI): domain Eukaryota; kingdom Metazoa; phylum Chordata; class Mammalia; order Carnivora; family Felidae; genus Panthera; species Panthera onca. The sequence continues at coordinate 62,149,416 of NC_138347.1, forward strand.
TTGAACCTACTGTGGTAAACATTTCACAATATATGTAAAGCAAACCATCTGCTGTACACCTGAAACTTATACAGTGATGTATGTCAATTATTTCACAATAAAATAGAAAAAAATTGTCAATATAGAAACCCAATAGAATGTATTCAATTTTGGAATTAAGAGAATTTAGAGGGGCGCCTGGGTGGCGCAGTCGGTTAAGCGTCCGACTTCAGCCAGGTCACGATCTCACGGTCCGTGAGTTCGAGCCCCGCGTCAGGCTCTGGGCTGATGGCTCAGAGCCTGGAGCCTGTTTCCGATTCTGTGTCTCCCTCTCTCTCTGTCCCTCCCCCGTTCATGCTCTGTCTCTCTCTGTCCCAAAAATAAATAAACGTTGAAAAAAAAAAAAATTTAAAAAAAAGAGAATTTAGAAATTGGATGGCTATACAATAAAGAAACAAAAGTCAACTGCATTTCCAGATACCATTCAAAAATCAGATTGAGGAGAGCCTGAGTGGCTCAGTCGGTTGAACATCTGATTCTTGATTTTGGCTCAGGTCATGATCTCAGAGTCATGAGATCAAGCTCTATGTAGGGTTTGTGTGGAGCCTCCTTAAGATTCTCTCTCTCTCTCTCTCTCTCTCTCTCTCTCTCTCTCCCTACCTTTCTCCCGTTGCCCCTCTTCTCCTGCTCATGCTCTCTCTAAAAAAAAAAATTAAAAATCTGCTTGAAAAAGGATATATATAATACCCAATATTATAAAGATGTCAGTTCTTCTTAAATCGACAAATTAAATTTAATGTAAGACTATCAAGTGTGAACTGTATTTTATTGTTGTTGTTGAACTTGACAAACTGGTTCTAAAATTTATGTGCAAGGACAAAGAGCCTAGAGCAATTAAGAAATACCTAAACAGGGGTGCCTGGCTGGCTCAGTCAGTAGAGCACACAACTCTTGATCTCAGGGTAAGGAGTTAAAGTCTCACATTGGGTGTAGAGTTTACTTAATAGTAAACAAAAATACATACAAAAGAAATATTTAAACAAAAAATAAGATGTGAAGAGGGTCCTTTTTTATTAAATAGCAAGTCTACTATAGCTGGATATAGGAATAGAGAACTAACTATCAGAAACTGATCTCTGTTTATAAGAGAAATGGGATAAGATTAAGCTGGCATTTCTGATCAGTGGGAAAAAGTTAAACTCTTAAATTCATGCTAAGACTATTTTATTTATGCAGATGGAAATAAATGAAATTATAGTTCTACCCAGCAATGCACAAAAAAATGTCAATTCTAATCCATTGAAATACATACATGCAAAGATAAAAACTTCAAAACTTTTAGAAAATAAAGTAGAAATATCTTATACCCAGTAAAATGAGGAAAGATATCTCAAACAAGATATAGGGGCACCTGGGTGGCTCAGTTGGTTGGGCAGCCGACTTGGCTCAGGGCATGATCTTGCAGTCTGTAAGTTTGAGCCCCGCCTCAGGCTATGTGCTGACTACTCAGAGCCTGGAGCCTGCTTCAGATTCTGTTCCCCCCGCCCCGTGCCTCCCCCACTTGTGCTCCGTCTCATTCTGTTTTTCAAAGATAAATGTAAAAAAAAAAAAGATTTCTCAAACAAGATATAGAAAGTTTACTTAAAATTTTTTAAAGACTTTTTTATTTTTAAGTAATCGCTACACCCAACATGGGGCTCAAACTCCCAACTACAAGATCAAGAGTTGCAAGCTCCACTGACTGAGCCAGCCAGGTACTCCTCAAGACATAGAAAGTTTAAATGATAATGGAAAAGACTGATAAATTGAACTAGATTAAACTTTTAAAAAAGAACTTCACATCAGTTTGAAGAAATAATAAGCTGAGGCACTAACAAGATATTTTTCCTGCAATTGCAATTTATATAACTGATAAAGGGTTATTATTCAGAATAAACACAAAATTCATAAAATCACTAAGAATAAGATAAACTACACAAATACGGGAAAGAGAGGAATAGGCAGTTCATAGACAAGGAAATACAAATAATAAGCATATGAATAAATGAAACTTTAGTATCAATCACATACAATTTTTAAATGGTATAATATTTAATATAATCTTTAAAAATTTTAAAGTCTGATAATTTTAAGTGTGGCAACTACGCAGGGAAACAAAACTGCCTTAGTCTTCAGGTGAATGTATAAATTAATATGGGTAGGGGCTGTTGGTTATCTTCCAATATTTGTCTTTCTTCTCTTTCTCATTAGTAATTCTGTTTTTAAATGGATCCATGGCCAGGTAGAATAAAGACTTGATTTCCAAGTTTCCCTTGCAGTCAGACATGGCCATGTAAGTTATGGCCAAGGGGGTATAAGAAAAAGTACTGTGTGTATCTTTGGGGAAGAGGCTATACACTTCTTGTGTGTGTGTGTATGTGTGTGTGTGTGTGTGTATGGGTATGTGTGTGTGCATGTGTGTGTGTTTTCCTTCTCCTTGACAGCCAAAATAGGATATACTGGCTGAAGCTTCAGAAACCATTTTAGACTTGTTGATGAAAACTGTATATTCGAGGTGACCTACACAATAGAAGGACCCTGCGTCTTTGACTCTGTGAAGTGTCTTATCATTTCTGGACTGTACACCTCCAAATATCTTGAACCTGAGATAAAAATGCATGACTTTAAACTATTATGATTCTTGATTTTTTATACTCACAGCACCTTAACCTAAACCTAATCCTAACCAATGCAACCTCATTAGAAAAAGGGTTGGCATTATCCCATAAAGTTGAAGACATACATAGCCTACATTCTCCTAAGTATATGCTTTGAAGTTACACATTCTTATGGGCACCAGGAAGCATGTACAAAAATATTCATAATAACATGATTCTTTTTTTTTCAATGTTTATTTCTTTAATTATTTTGAGAGAGAGAGAGAGAGCATGGCAGAGGAGGGACAGAGAGAAACACACACACAGAACCCAAAGCAGGCTCCAGGCTCCAGGCTCCAAGCTGTCAGCACAGAGCCCAACGCAGGGTTTGAACTCATGAATTACAAGATCATGACCTGAGCCAAAGTTGGATGCTTAACCAACTGAGCCACCCAAATGCCCCATAATAACATGATTCTAAGGCCAAATATTGAAAATAATCCAAAAGACCATAGGTAGGAGAATGGCTATTTCATTATAGTGTTTTCACTCAATGTTTGCTTCCAACACACAGCCTGGAATAAACTCAATCTCTAAAGAATCTATCAGCATGATACAATTTATAAAAATTCAACAATAAGGAAATTTAAACAATATGTTATTTAGGGATACATCCTACCATTTATAAGTTAATGCAGCAGAATGATAAATTCAAATTTAGGATTGTCATTACCTCTGGTATGGGCAGGAGACAGGCAGCAATCAGAGAGTGCTATGGGAGAGCTTCAAAATATGAATAACCTTCTCTATTTTTTTTATGCTAGGTGCCAGGTACAAGGATATTAATATTATTCTATTTGTTTAAAACTTACATTTATGTCTTACATAGTTTTTTGAACGTGTGAAAATTTTTTACAATAACAGTGGGAAAACCAGTGGGGAGGACAAAGCGGTGTGTGTGATTTTGAGGTGTGTGTGTGGAGTAACTCTATCTCTGGAAATGTGAAAAGACATAAACCTGACCATAACACTTAGGCTTAAGCACGACTGCTATGGCAGAGTACCTCTTTCTCAGCTTTTAAATATGCAAATGATTACCAAGGGCTTGCAATTCAAATGGACAGAGGGGACTGCCTCTTCTGACAGAGACTCTGAAAACCCAGTCTATAATCATCATATCACAACTGTCTGTACCACTGCTGTCATGTTCACCACCATCTCAATGTTGTTACTTTGTCTATTGTCTCTTAGGTTCCTGACAATTTACGAAAGTCTTTGTATTATTATCTCAACAATCCTCAACAATCCCGTGAACTAGATATTATTAATTCTTTATAAGATCTGCTTGAAGTCAAGCTCAGAGTAGGGAATGAATAAACTGGCCTTGTCATAGCTAGTAAACAGCAGTGTGTGCGTTCAAACCCAAGCACACTTGTTTCCAAAATGTGTGATCTTAACCATCATACTGCTTCTCCACAGCCCTCATTTCAAATATGCCTATTTTTACTGTCGCCCCTTCAGGCACAATAATGAGTACCATGGTCTTTCTGAAGCAATATTCATGCCTTAAAGAGGTGACAAAAAACAAAGAATGTAGGAAAGATATAACTGATTACTGACAATACTTCTGAGAGTTTGGAAGATGAGACACAGAGAGAAAAGATCCAGGATATTCTGAAAAATTGAGGGCAAAAGGATAGAAATGGAGTAAGACAAATTAAAATCAGGGAAATAAGCAGGGGGAAAAAAAGGATCAGGAGAATGAACAGAAAATAACAAGACCATCCTAAAGAATTTATTTTTTTCTTTTCCCCAGAAGCCTCTTTCCTCACCTTGGAATAGGTGTTTCATCTTCTGAAATGAGTTGGATAAATAAGAAGAAAAGGTTGAAAAGTAATTTCAAGTCCACAGAGCAAACCCTTGGATAGATTGTTTTTCCCTCAAAAGCCTTTCATCCAGGAAGCTTTAAGGTCTCATGGTTTTGGCAATAATTATGGCAGTGGTAATAATAATGCTGCTTACCTGGGATTTTCCCCTTGGCCGCGTGTGTATACCAATCAGTTTGTCACAATAATATCTTCAAGTTCTCATACTAATTTGCATAAATCCATTTGTTAGTCTACAGAAGTAAGGACGCTTTCATGCCCTTGGACCTCAGCGTATTTGGGGCTGTCTATCTTGGACATCTTCACTAATGAGGTACTTTTAGGTCAGAACAAAGAAGTTCTTGCTTTGACTTACTTTGTATATTTGAATATTTTAGCTGTGCATTTGAATGTATATATCACAAATATATGTAGAAATTTCTATGGGGTGTGAAAACTCAGATTGTTTGGTGGGAATACGACACTCCGCACTTGCAAAAATTCCTTAAAAATAGGATATTTACCTACTTATTAAAAGAGATAATTTTGGCACTGCTGGTTTGCAGGTGGGGTATGTGAGAGAACCCTTCCTCCTCTAAATTCAGTGATATATGTGTTGTCATGAGCCCTCTTATTTAACATCTATATGCATTCTATGACTTTTATAGCAATCACTGTACATTATAAATCATTTAATCCATCTTCTTATTTTAACCATGTGATGAGAGTTGCGAATAGGAGACAGAAAGGAGGCAACAGTTCATTCAACCTCTCTAAGGCCTGCCAGCACCAGGAAATGCAAGGGTAGGCTCAGATAATTCTGAGGCATGAGACAGATAGACAGTGGATATCACCGGAGGGGAAGCTGCAGGCCAGTGGTCCTGGAGGCAGAAAAGGGATGCAAAACGGGTTCCTTAAATCTTCATTTTAAGCATTCAGAATTATGCCTGTACAATGTTGATGAGAAATATATTATGATGAATTATGCCTGTTCATGTGTTTGTTTGTTTTTTCCAAAATTTCACAATAAACAGAGAGGCCAAAACCCAAGATGAATTTCTAAACTAGGGCAATGATGTGTTTAGACTATAAGGGCAGGACAGCTATTGTTAAAACTTCATGATAAAGCTCTTTAAAGGGGCTTTATCTTATCTTCAAAGCCCTATAGGGGAATGCTTTCTTATTTGCTTTCACAGTACTACAAGGACTCTTGTTTTTATACGAAGAAAACTAGTTCTCTTATTTCTGATGCACTGGTGGACCTAATACTATGAAGCTTTAAAACCATTCTTGCATCAAGTCTTCTTTTCCTAATTATTATGATTTCATTGCTGCTGAGCAGAATAATATGCTAGATATTATCTTCTTAGCTCGTTTCAAAAGTTAATAAAAAAACAAAGTTTCTCTATCCTTTTGGTGACTACAACACTTAATTAACTTAGCCATTAATTCTTGTCAGTCATTATCACATACTGTATATGATTTCCTCTACACACTACATATGAAAGCAGTCAATTAGAATACCTATTAGTTGTTAGGCTACTGCATAAGGGAAAATTTCATACTATTTCACATAGAAAGTACTTAATAGATGCTTATTTAATAAAAAATGCATGGACCAATCATTTGTATAGATTTAGCAGAAATGTAGCTTTTGGAAAAAATGGATTCTATGCTTATATTTTCCCCTCTGATTTCTTTTTAAAAAAAAATTTTTTTTAACATTTATTTATTTTTGAGACAGAGACAGAGCATGAATGGGGGAGGGTCAGAGAGAGGGAGACACAGAATCTGAAACAGGCTCCAGGCTCTGAGCTGTCAGCACAGAGCCTGACGCGGGACTTGAACTCATGGACCGCAAGATCATGACCTGAGCCGAAGTCAGCCGCTTAACTGACTGAGCCACTCAGGTGCCCCCCCCACCCATGATTTCTTTCTAAAGCACATGGAACTATCATTTGAGAAGGTACATTGTCTAGATACTGTGTGGCTATATAACAATACAAATCCTACAAATCCTATACATCCCTTAGATAAAGAAGAAGAAAATAATTTTCAAGAGTACAAATTTTATGAGGTGTAGAACATTAATAGGAAAGACCTAATGGGAGAAAACCCTGAATTCTGGCTATGATTATTTAGTACTTAGCTTCTCATTTTATGAACAGATTCGAGCAGTTCATAAAGAAGTGTTTGATGAGTTGCTAGAAACAATGTTGACAACATCCAGCATTTCCAAAGAAATGTAGGCCAAAAAGAAAGCCAAAAGTTGTTGAAACTAAATCAAACTACTAAGGCAAACTGCAAAACTAAATCACCTGATTCTAAAAGGAGAACGTTGGAAAAATAAAGGTAGAAATTCCACATTGATAGAACTGTACACTAATAAGGGTGAGTTGTACTATATGTAAATCATACTCTGATAAACCAGACTAATAAAAAGCCATTTTTATAACTATATAATATGTCATTATTAACATTTTTCTCCCATTACTATGACTTCAGTGAGACTATGACTTCCATGAGACTCATAACCGTACCAGAAGGGATGATGCTAAAATTAAAAATACTTGGATTAAGGTTAAGAGTACTGATTTTGATGTAGACAAATGTGGAAAACTGAGTTATGTTATGTTGTGTTACTTTGGGCTAATTTAACAAAACCCAGATAAGCACCAACGGCATCAATGGCAAAATTAAGAAAAGAGTAAATGTATGACAGGGTTATTGTGAGAATTTATTATTGTAATGCCTATCACACACTTACCATAAAGCCCCAAACATTTGAATCATATATTACTTTCTACTGGGGCAACTGAAAAGGCTTCACAGACAAGGGTGAGTAGAAGGGACATTACTGGCAAGGAAAATAGAATGAACAAAAGGACTGAGACAAATAGGAAAAGGACATGTAGTTTGAATGCAGTACTGAATCTCTGAAAGGGAGAAAATGAAGATGCATCTGGAAATGTGGGATATCACCAGATGGTGGATGGTGTTAAATGTTATTTTAAGGAGTTTGGATTTTATTCAATGAGTAATAAAAACCACTTAAACATTTTCGATTAGTAGAACGACATGATTTAAGTGGTACTTTACGAAGATTAATTTGGCAGCAATCGATAAGGACACAGTAGAGGGGAGAATGGCTACATATGGAAAGTTCGTGTAGGAGATTAATATCACATGTAAGTGACAATGAGGTCTTGAAGAAGAACGGTGGCGATGGTGACAGTAATAACAGAAAATGCATGAATATGGAGGATGTTTTGTAGGTAGAATTGATAGGATTTGGCTTGGAATTGGAGGATAGTAAGGGGTAAGATAGAAAAACAAATCAAAGTTGTTTTTGAGGTTTAGAACTTGGGCATCTTGGAATGTTCCTGAGCCATTATAGAGATTTTTATTGGATTTTATTGGTTCTATTTAAGATACTTTGTGTTTGAGATATAAACATGAAGGCTATCCAAATGGGGTTTCTGGCCAGTTTATTGTAAATGCAGCTCTGAAACTAATGAAAGCAATTGGGATATAGTTTTGCATTTTTCTGATTTATAGAGATGACTGAAGTAGAGAAGTGAGGACAGAGCTTTGAGGATTCTTGCATTTACAAGACAAAATGAGAAAGCCAATGGGACACAGAATATAATGTTTCTGAGAAACCAACTTGAGTAAATGTATAAAGTCAGGAGCTTGGGGCGCCTGGGTGGCGCAGTCGGTTAAGCGTCCGACTTCAGCCAGGTCACGATCTCGCGGTCCGTGAGTTCGAGCCCCGCGTCAGGCTCTGGGCTGATGGCTCGGAGCCTGGAGCCTGTTTCCGATTCTGTGTCTCCCTCTCTCTCTGCCCCTCCCCCGTTCATGCTCTGTCTCTCTCTGTCCCAAAAATAAATAAAAAACGTTGAAAAAAAAAATTTTAAAGTCAGGAGCTTGATTAATGAAAGTTCAAGAGAGTAAGGGGGGTTAGTGATAGTGTAGAGACAGTGAAGAGAGATGACTTATTTAAGAATAACTATTCTTAGGGTGCCTGGGTGGCTCATTGGTTAAACATCCAACTTTGGCTCAGGTCATGATCTCGTGGTTTGTGAGTTTGAGCTCCGAGTCAGGCTCTCTACTAACAGCTCAGAGCCAGGAGCCTGCTTCAGATTCTGTGTCTCCCTCTCTGTCTTCCTCTCCCCTTCTCATGCTCTGGCTCTGCCTCTGTCTCTGTCTCTCTCTCAAAAATAAATAAACATTAACAACAACAATAAAAAAAGAATAGCTATTCTCTTGGCTTTTGTACTTTGGTGCCCAACCAATTATCCTCCTACTTTTCTGACCAAAGAGATTTCTTAACCACCAAACTGTTGACTTTTTCTTGGTCATCATTGTAAGTCATCGCTACGTTACTGACTTCTTGAAAGTCCTTTACTAATACCATTTATGTAAATAAGCACAAATCTGTATTTCAAATCCTTATCTCTTTCTTGAGTCCTAACTTGTCATTTATAACCATCTATATAGTCATCTTCACATGTCATCACAAACTCAAACTGGGCATGTACCAATAGTACCTTCTTGCCTAAAGAACATCTCTTCTGGCTTCATCATTTCACTATTCCCTCAGTGTTAATGCTAAGTTTATGTGTCAACTTGACTGGGCAAGACTTTTGACCAAATGTTATTCTTGGTGTCTCTGTAAGAGTGTTTCTGGATGAGATTAACATTTACATTGCTAGACTGCATAAAGCAGATCATCCTCCCTAATGAAGACGGACCTCAACTGAAGATCTCAGTAGAACAAAAACATGGGGTAAGAGAGAACTTGTTCTTCCAGAGCTGGAACATCAGTTTTTTCCTTTCCTCCAAGTGAGATTTACAACATACACTCTCTTGGTATACAAGGCCTTCAGGCTCAGACTGGAACTATATCACTGGTCCTCCTGGATCTCCAGTCTTACTGACGGTAGATCTTGGGACTTAGCCTCTATACTGTATAAGTTAATTCTTTACATAAATCCAATTCTTTGGCTCTGTTTTTCTGGAGAACCCTAACTAATATACCCAATCACTCCAGTTTCAAATCTTACAAGGAACTTTGATTTCCCCTTCCTTGACTTTAATCATTTTTAAGTTCTGCAGCTTCTGTCACCATGCCTAATTCTCTTTTCTCTTTCCATTGACACCACTTGAGGGAGCAATAATGAAGTCTTGTCCAGTCTATACTCCTGTTTCGCCTCATTTCAATGAGTTCTACTTGTAGCTGCCAGATTAGTCTACTTAAAAAACAAAACAAAACAACACATTTTTTTGGATCAAAAAACTTCAGTGACTTCTGTATATTTAATTAATTCAAATTTATTAGTCTTTCAATAAATATACTTCATGAAATAGCTCCAGTTTTTCAGAGGGAACAAAAACTCTTTTATTTTGGCTTGAAACAATTAAGCACCCAAGGACAAGATAAGAGGAGATGGTAAGGAGAAGGGAGTTGAAGGAAGAAACTGGTTTAGCAGCTGTAAAACTAAGTCAACTAATTTTATTGAAGACATAATATATACAAGAAAAAAAACTCAATCTGGTCAAAAGTGGCCGAGCAAATTCAACGAACAAGAAAGATCATTACTATTGAAGAGACTTCTCTTTGAAGAAAAAGATTTCAGAAGATACTAGAGAAAGATGATCTCTAGAAGATGTATAATACAATGTTATTTATCCTATTTGATTGGAATTCATGGTAAAATTTCAGTACTAGGTATGACCCTACAGGATGGATATAGAAAAATTAGATAATGCGTATGCTTAGGAGAGTGAGCATAATGTTGAATAAAGGATATGGATTTCATGTTATTAAAGTCCACGCTATATTTCATATTATATGAAATATTATTTCATGTTATCTGAAATGTTAGTGAAGGAGCTGTTAATGTTTTGCTTGGAAATGAAAAGATTTAGCAGGACCTAATGATTTCAAATATATAAAGGGTAATCAAGAAGACAGGCAATTTAACTTGTATAGTATGGCCCAGACAAGCACATTAGGACCTGTGGATTAAAAGAAGATAGATTTATGCTCACGGAAGTGTCTCAAGTGCTATCAAAAGGTGGATTAGGTTGCTTCAGAAAAGACTGAGTTTTTTTGTCATTGTAATTTTTACATTTATTCTGAGTGAATACCACTCAGAAGAAATATTATAGGATTAATTCAAACCTCAAGAAGAGTGTTGAGACACATGATATCTAGAATGTCTTCCAAACCATGGTAACCAGGATCCAGTCTTTCTAAAGCAGATTCAGCCCAATCCCTTTAACATTACCATAGGTTCCTGCCAGACATGACTACTCAGATTCCCTTAGTTTTACACACCAGCTCAATTTGCTGTTTTTGTCCTTTCCTTGAAATGCTTTTTGACTGACAAACTCTACCAGTTGGAATTGTACCTACTAATTAAGATCCAATCTAGATTATTCCACCTTATTACATGTCTCCCAACTTGAATATCTTCTCCTTGTTATCCAAACTAAATATGATGTTTTCTTATCTATCTATCTATCTATCTATCATATAATTTATTGTCAAGTTAGCTAACATACAGTGTATACAGTGTGCACTTGTCTTCGGGAGCAGATTCCCATGATTCATCTGCTTACATGTAACACCCAGTGCTTATCCCAACAAGGGCCTTCCTCAATGCCCATCACCCATTTTCCCTTCTCCCTCACCCCCCAAATTAACCCTCAGTTTGTTTTCTCTACTTAAGAGTCTCTTACAGTTTGCCTCCCTCTCTGAAACTATTTTTTCCCCTTCCTCTCCCCCATGGTCTTCTGTTAAGTTTCTCAAATTCCACATATGAGTGAAATTGTCCATTCATCAACTGCTGGACATTTGGGCTTTTTCTGTAATTTGGCTATTATTGACAGCGCTGCTATAAACATTGGGGTACATGTGTCCCAATGAATCAGCACTCCTGTACCCTTTATGTAAATTCTTAGTAGTGCTATTGCTGGGTTGTAGGGTAATTCTATTTTTGATTTTTCCAGAAAGAAATTAGGTATGATATTTTTAAATAACAGAGCACCAGTGAACATGATAGAATACTGAAAAATCTTTGTCTTATAACCTTTCTTCTCTGTCTCCCTTTCTTTTCTTTTTCCCTTCCTTCATCTTACTTCCTTCCTTCCTTCCTTCCTTCCTTTGTTCCCTCTCTCTCTCTCCTCCCTCCTCCCTCCCCTGTCACGTTTGAATATGAATAGTTGACTGGCGCAAGTTCTAGTGGTTTCAGTTATGAAAGAAGAAAAGAAGACCAAACTAAAATGGAAAGAAGGTATTGTTTCATAGCCTTGAAGTGTTGAATGAATTAAATTCACCGTAGGTTATTTAAGGAATTGGTATGTTATATTATGACAGAGTCAACATCTATTGTTTTTGAATGGACATGGAAGGTAAAATAACCAAGAACACAGCTCTGGGAGTTGGAAGGGATTTGAAGGGATATAATCTTCTGTCTTAAGGCAAGAAATGTAATCATTTCCTTCATAAAACAGAGGCAGAAGCTAAGCCCCCTATAAAAGAGAAAAGTATAGGACAACTTGGTAATATATGGATTCATTTAACATCAGAGGGTGCCTGTCTGACTCAGTCAGAACATATGACTCTTGATTTCAGGGTCATGAGTTTGAGTGCCACGTTGGGTGTAGAGGTTACATAAACAAACAAACAAACAAACAAACATTTAATATTGGATCCCAATAAGAGTATACGATGGATCAAAATAGTGCTTTCATATTTACAAGATGCTTTTATGTACAATGTGTCATCTGTTACCACAACAGTGATGTAGACAGACATTGTAATCCTCATTTGCAGATAAGAAAACTCAGAGTCAATGAGGCTGTTACTAAGAACTTGAACATTCTAATCCAGTAATTTTTCTACCATATCAAAAAAGATTCACCAGGGGGGCACCTGGGTGGCTCAGTTGGTTAAGGATTTGACTTTAGCTCAGGTCATGATCTCATGGTTTGTGAGTTCGAGCCCCATGTCGGGTTTTGTGCTGACAGCTCAGCACCTGGAGCCTGCTTCAGATTCTGTGTCTCCCTCTCTTTCAGTCCCTCTCCTGCTCTTGCTCTGCCTCTCTCTCTCAAAAGTAAATAAACATAAATTTTTTTTAAATGATTCATCAGTAATTTAAAATGAAAGTTTATTTACTTTTCATTTTTGAGAAGCAATGACACTAAGCAGAAATTTGTTCCCTTTATGATTGTGACAAGTTACAAGGGGGAATAGGCTTAGAAATACAGTATTATTAATAGTATTACTACTAAGTAATACTATTCATTAATGATCTCATCCAAGGTAACAATCTCATCCCATTTCACAGATGAGCAAATGAAAATAAGTGTGCAATAAAAAAAAAAAAAAAAAAGGAGGGGTCACAAAAGAAAAAGAAAAAGAGAAAAGAAAAAGAAAAGAAAAAAGAAATAGGGCCTAGCAGTTGCTTTAGTGATGAAGGCGTAGGTTTTAAGAAAGAAGTAATTGTTGAGACTGAGTGCTACCATGAAACAAGGAGCATTAAGATGATGCAAAGATCATTTGATTTTGCAATCAGGAAGAAACTGGTGATGGCCAAATTTAGTCAAAAGTAAAGGAGATGACCACAAAGATGAATTCTGTTTTCAGAAATTTGGCCCAAATGAAGAAGAAACTTACTTATTGGTAGTGGGATGACACTGTAAAATAGAAAAAAAAATGAATAAAATGAAGCCTTATGCGTTTAAGGCAGAGAGCAAAGAATGAACAGAGAGGTAGTGAAATGGCAAAATAAGATCGATACATCAGGGCTGATAAAGTAGAATATTTAAAAAATAGGAAAAAGAGCACACAGATGGAGAGAGAGGAAAGAAAAGACTGGGGTAGTCGGTGTTATTGGAGCTTCTCCATAGATCTAGAATAATGTTTAGCTTGAACTAGTATTTGTTTTAGGAGGGATAGTGTGAAGAGGAGAAAAGGGAAGATGAAAATGCTGATGCCTAAGGGTTCTAGTTTATCTGGCAGAAGAAAGTGAGAAGAAGCTAAAAATATCGTGAGACTTAAAAACTTGAAAAGAATGGAAAACTCTTTTCATATGTATTATGGAATGTATATGAGTTATTCAGAAAGAATTTGATACAAATATTTCCCAGCAGCACCAAGGACTGAGTTGATATTAGAAAGCATGGCTCTGATGGTCTATGATTTTCTTTACAAGTAGCTTGGGGCCTGGGAATATAAACAGGAAATAGACCATGCCTATTATCCTGATTACAGGTTTAGTACATAGTTTTTTGATATAACCTTGGAATGAGCTTCCAAGGGAGATTAACAAATCTCTATTTCCTCAAATCTCCAAGGATAGAATGAACAATTAAGTTCCTTTGAGTACAGTCAATCTGTGAATAATTTCAATCACCATATAACAGATTATTCTCCTTTAAATAGACAAAGAAGAGATTATTCCTTCTAACCATGCTGTATTTTCCATTAGTTCAAATATTAATCTCTGCATGCAATAGGTGCTTAATAAATGTTTGCTAAATAATTCTAATTGCAAATAAGCTTTGGAGAGATCGAAGGACCTTTAGTGAGGCTTATGATTTTCTGCTAAAGACTGCCTTTTCATCATTAGTATATTTGTTTCACTATTTTTCTTACATATTCTATTAATTTAAATTCACATATTCCTTGGCTCTAAAATCAGCTTGTATTTCAACTTCAGTAAGATTAATACCTAGAATTCACTGCACCTTATTTTAAGTTAAGTTTGTCATACAAAATATATGACTCCATGTTAGACTCCAAGACTTAGAATTGGGAGAGATTTTGCTATGTAGAAAAATATTTTTTTAAATTTCACATTATTCATCTTTTGCCAGTTGACTTCCTTTAAAGACAGTATCATTTCATTTAAGCTGTACATTTGTTATTATTTGGAGTTTCATAATGATACTAAAAAATGTAGACTGCAACTCTTTTTCTCCTATTGAATCTAGCTACTAAAATCATCTCTTTGTAATTTGGAAATTTTCCACAGTTCTCTGACCTTCTGAATAGATAATGTTTGCAATTCTTCATTTTTTTTTCCATATCAAAGAAAAATAAGCCCTACAGATATCCCTCAGTTTGGAGTTTGTCTCTCACTTAGTGTAAAAAGAATTGTTTTAACTTTTTCTTTGAGACTACAGAGAGTAGAAAACATTTTCATATTAATTTTTACATCTACTGCCTTCAATCCTGATTTTATAAAAGCATAATGGAAAATACTGGAATATAGCAGGTTAACGGACCCATTTTGGAGCACTTAGTTACCTTGAATAATTATTGAGACCTTTGGTTATTATCTGTATCAACTCTTTTGAGGTTCATCCACCTCTCTTTTCCATCTAAAGGAGACCTTGGTCCTTGTGACTTCAGAAAGGACAAGCCCAAAGGTCCCAGCTGTGTCCCCCTTTCATTCCCTAATCTGAGTCATCTCACTCACCTCCTAAGGCCACATATCTTTTGCTGTTCTCTGTTGCATGAAGTGGCCTTTATGCTTCAGAAAATTTAAAGGTCATCTTCCTTTCTTTGAAACCTCACTACATTTTGTTACTTACAGTGTCAGTTTCAGTAAAAGAAAACAGAGAGGTGAATTGTTATTTCACTGGTGATAACCAGAGCTTTGGGGAGTACCTCTGAGAGTTGTTTTCAACCCTGGGTCAAATGCCATTGTCCTAGACTGAGTTCTCTTCCCATTTTAACTCCATAAACTAAAACCCAACAGTGGTATGGTATTCCGGGGGAGAAATGAAAGTTGTTCCATATGAATTTTTTTCATCACAGAAAATATTTAAAAAGAAGAAAAGAAGTGAGCTTACTGATCAAACAGAATTAAAATTAGGATAGGGCTAAAAGATTCTGACCTTTGAAACAGAGTTCTTAGAAAAATATTGGGAAATTAACACCCACCACAGCTTGACAGAAATGTTCTTTCTTAGAAAAGTCATTAGATATTTATCTAAAGTTGAGGTTTTTGGGGTTTTTGGTTTTATTTTGTTTTGTTTTTTGCAATAAATAGAAAGCAACAGGTATTATGTTATATATTGTTTTTTGTTTGTTTTGGGCTTCTATTGTTTTCTACTATTGATAGTAAGATCATATAAAAAATATGGCATCTTTTCTAACCCTGCAAAATACATTTTCCAAGCCTGTTAACGCTGTAGCTTTATAGAATTACATTCTGATCTATTATTGTATAATCATTACATACCTGAATGCTGCCTTTCTTTCATTTTCTCACATCAGCTGGTTACTAATCGCATGAAATGAATACTGATTGGATGGTATCTGCTTGCTGTGAATTCTGATTGGCTAGATGCTTAGAAGCATGAAGGTCACTTGCTGAATTGTTTTGTAATTTTAGTCAATATTATCCCTTGTTCTCTTGCAGACCTGATTTTTGAGAGCGGTATTTAACAACAAAAAACCCTCAAATCTGAAAATCAGAATTCTAACCAAGAGCCCTTGTTTCCTTCCAATCTCCAAAGCAGAACTCCAAGTACAGAAATTACATTATTCTTTTTATGGCACTTTCTTTTAAATAGTCACACAAGACAACTTTCACATAGATAGGTAAGGAAACCCACCTATATGTGACGAGGTGTCTAAAGGTGAAGATGTCACTAACGATGGAAAAGTGTGAACTGGAGGTCTAAAGTGTACCCATCTTAACCACTTGTAGACTCTTGGTAAAAAAAATTTTCTCTAGAAAAGAAAGGCAATTTGGACACATTAATGACTTCACATTGTATTCATCACTAAAGGAGGGAGGAGCTATAGAATAAAACTGAATCATCACTCTATCCATTCCGCAGCTAAAGAAGGGAGAGAGTTGGAACATTCTCAGCCTCTCAGAGACAGTAACATCTCATGCAACTGGTACATGTGGAAAGATGAACTGTATAGAGAAGAAAACATTTATAGACAGACAGGGATGGGAGGCAAATGTAGGAAATGCAGACAGTATGACTCTTGTTCAGAGGTATACCCGCCAAGTTCCCTAACTTCCTATTTTAGGAACTGAACTTCAAAATCATCAGAATGCATCTTGTTAGTTCACCCTGATTTTGAACTCTGTCTCATAAGGCAGACGTTCCTTATTTATGTACTTATGTATTCATTCATTCATGTATTTATTTATGCATTTATTTAAAATGAAAGGAGGGAAAATCCTCCAAATTACACAATTCTTGTGGTACATATGAAACAACAGAAAAGGGAGACCCCAGAGGTTCCCATTTTCTACCCTCTTTGACTGGTTTCTCATTTTTTCAATCACTCCCTGTGTTCCTTTCCCCATCATTGCTCATTCTCTCTCTTTGCTCTTCTTTCCCCCTCTGAGCCTCCACCTCTCATTCCTCCAGCCTCTCCAATTACCAGCAGTGCTGATTGTATTTCTCCTTCTCTTTTTATCTTTCCTACTGTCTCTGCCAAGGCTTTTGAAGTACTCAAGATTTTTTTTTTTTTGTTTTTTAACGGCTTCCTCCTTTTCTGTTTATCTTCTTGTCACTGTCTTTGCTTGCCTTAGCCTCCTCCCGTGGGCGAATTGTTATCTTTTTTCTCTGTCTTAACCAATCATTGCTCATGGAGGCATTTTTTTAATCTAGTCTAAGAGAGTATGAATAGTATCCAGGAAGGTCATTTGAGATTCTATTTAAAAGTGAAGAAATGGAAAATCAAACTTTTCAATATCATTTTCTTGCTGCTCTTGCTAAAACCAAAATACAACAGAAAATGAAATCCAAACTAAAAACCTGGCTTCCTGGGTCACAAAAAGGAAAACAGAGGTGGATCACCTTAGCCATTATAGGACAATCCCAACATCTAAGGTGATATTTAGCAGCATAAGTAAATTAATTGATGGGCAAATTACAAAATATATTTTGATTTTAGGTTTTGTGCTCTTCAGTGTTAAGATTTCTAATAACCATGTCTTCAGCCAACACATATTTACAGAGAGGGCTGCCTACAGGGACAGTTGTCCAGAATAAGTAGCTAACGTTTAGTCAGAGAAAGAGTCATGTAGAGGGAACAGCCTTCGTCATGTGAGGACAGTATCTTCTAGGGACAATAAATTATTAGGTTAGCTAGGTATGGTTCCCACATTTGGTGCCTGCAGGGAGAAGAAGGACAGGTAAGACATGTGTCTCCAGATAGTCAAGGGTAGAGCCAGAGTGTTATCTGTGTCAGCACAAAGGTAGTAATATTAACATAAAGGTAATAAGAAATTATTGATGGTGTTTAAACAGAATAGGCACAGGCCTAATTTATGTTGTAAAATAATTGTTTTTACAACAGTGTAGAAAATTAACTGGAGGAATGTCAGGCAGGAAGTAGGGAAACTAGTTTTGAGGCTCTTGTGGCATTCTGCATAAAACAGTATAAGAAGTTGAGATATTTGAGAGATATTTAAGTCACAAACTTAGTGACAAATTGGGTATGGAGAACAACTAGACAAGGACGACATTCAAGCTTCTGGCTTGCGTGAATGGTGGTGCCACTCAGAAAAAAAGAAAATTCAAGAGTAAAAATTTTGTGAATAAAAAGCATGATGAACTTCATTTTGTACATACTGAATTAAAGTTAATTTTGGGAAATGCAAACGGAGATTTTTTTATCAAAGAGTTACCTATATGGGCCTACCACTCAGGGTAGGGATATAGACTGGAGTTAATTTTTTGGAAAGTATAGAATGTAAATAGAGATTTAAATAATTTGAATCATTCAGGGAGAACAGGTACAATTAGAAGAATCAGCCATTTTCATCCGTTTTACAATTGTTAAACATTTAATGAGTGTCTACTATAGGTACAGTGAGATAAGAGAGCTTAGTTTTGTGGTAAGGACAAAAAAAATAAGGAACCATGCTAGCCAATTCATTCACATATTTCCTTATGCATTTAATAAATATTTATTACATGATTATTACTCAGAATCCAGTAAGTCAGGAAGTAAGATTAGTAAAGCCTCTATGGTAATGAAAAGTAATTTCCAGTGTAGCTCTTTTTAGGAATAAATATTGTAGTTCGGGAGACAATGAAATAAAAACATGTTAGAGTGCTATAATAAAGGCATGTATACACTGAAATAGTAGCATAAATGAAGAGTGACCTGAGGGATCTATACAGGTTCTAGGGGAAGGTAGGTAATCTCAGGTAAAGTACTTGGCATGTACAAAACATAGAGGAGTAGAACTGCTTATGGTATTCCATAGCTAGTGAGCAGTCTTGTGATTAAAGTATATGTGGGGATTAGTTGGAGATTAAGATGGAAATACAGACTAAATTGGAATATAAAGAGCCTTGTAAGAATCAGTGAGGAAATGAACTGTAAGGAAGTGCCTGAAGGCACTTGAGCCAAAGAGTTTTCACTAATAGACTGATATGTTCAAACACGTATCTTACAGAAGATATTCTGGTCACTTTAGGGAGTATGGATTGGTTATGACAGAACCTGGAAATAAAACACTTAAGATAATTTAGATTTTTCTTTTCTTTTTTCTTCCTTCCTTCCTTCCTTCCTTCCTTCCTTCCTCCCTTCCTTCCTCCCTCCCTCCCTTCCTCCCTTCCTCTCTTCCTCCCTGCTCGCTTGCTTGTTTGCTTCGTGGTAGCTATTATTTAACTATCTTGGCTTAAAAAAATCAGTACCAAGAATAAAGTGCTACTGTAACAAAAAATACACAATGTAATATTGACTTAGTGGTTAATTGGTGAACAAACTGAAAGTTTGGTGGCCAGTTAAGGACTAGATGTATGACCTCTGACAGGAATTAGCAGCAAAAGAGTTGGTAAAACTGTCACCTGTGTTAACTTGTGAGGTAGGCTACATGCGTATGGAATGAACAGATTGAAAAGGTGTTCAAAATCTTTGTGTTTGCTACTACTGTTGCCTGTGGTAACCATCCTCTAACATGGTCCTCAATGATCCCCATATCCTGGTATTCATAGGTTGTACCCATGTCATACTAAGGCTGTAATGTGTGACCAAAAGCATATGGTAGAAGTGACTGCATCACTTCTAAGATTAGGTTATAAAAGGCTATGGCTTCAGTCTTGGGTACTCTCTTGCTTACTCACTCTCTTTCACTTTATTTGAACCATGCATTCATGAAGAAGCTAAGTCATGAGTAACCCAATGGAAAGTCCCAAGTAGTGAAGAACTGAAGCTTCCTGCCAAACAGCCTTGTGGATGAGTTTGAAAGTCAACTCTTAGTCAATTCTCTAGAGACTGTAGCCTCAGTGGACAGTTTGGCTACAATCTCATGAATTATCCTCAGAAAGGAGTACCCACTTAAGCCGCTCCTGGATTCCAAATCTACATGAGATGATAAATGTTTGCTATTTTCAGCCAATTAAAAAGAATAGATTTGTGGTCAATTTTTTATTCAGCAATATGTAACTAATACAGTTGCCTTTGGAAAAGATGAGCAAAAGAGAGAATAGGCAAGTCTGCAAGCAGAAACAAAAGAAAACAGAGTCCAGAAATTTGGAGCTTTGAAGGTTTGGAAGATTCAACTGCTTCTTGATCCATAATAGTAGGAGATGGGATTTTAAAAGACTTTGAGTAATAAAGGACCAATAAAACCTTTCAGTTGATTAAAGAGACTCAGGAGAAAAGTCTAACTAAGGGTGGGGCCTCAAGGTAACTACCATTAAGTTGTTGGGGAAAGGATGTAGAGCCTCAGAAAGGAAAAGAAGCAAAACATGTTTGAGGAATATGTGCCAAAAGAACATTGAGCATAGTTATTAGCACATGTTGCTGACTAGAAGCAAATAGATCAGAAGCCTACTAAGATGTTGCAGAAAGTATATCACCAAATAATGAACTTAGGCTGAAAAATTCAGAATTTCTTAAAAAAAGTAATTCTTGAATTTGTAACTGAGAAATTGGATGAAGAATTCAAGTCAGATTTTTAAAAAATCTTTGAGCTACCATGAGAAGATGTTGAGCTGCAAAAGTTGTGCAGTCTCCAAGGTAAGCATATTTCCAAATTCCCACTTCAGATGACGTCATGAAAATGGAGCTTGAAGTGATAGCCTCCTTTCCCCCTACAGAGGGTAGAACTAGGAGCCACGGAGAAAAAGTGGGCAACAACACAAAACCAGAAGCTCAATAACCACCATGTTGGGGCAGGGGAGTTTTACAGCATAACACACAGGGAAGTTTTGGAATTGCTTTGGACCTGTAACCAGTATGTGTCTCCCATTCATCCCTTTCCCCAGTGAAAGAATTTATTGAGAGTATACCTACTCTGATCCATCATTGTGTATTAAGTATACATATGATGGGATAGGTGAGAAGACCGACAAGTTATTTTTTTATTTCCTCATTTGTTGGGCTGGAAGGAACAGTATCTGGTCCTCATGGGTAAGACTGGAATTTTAGGTGCATGCAGTGTCTGGGTTGCCTCACCGAGGGAAGAGGTGATGGTATTAAGTGTGAAGTATAGGACCAACTGGATGGAAGGGCAGACTGAAGCACAGAAAATGCTTTGTGTTTACCATATTTCATTTCATTTCCTCTTCAGCCTTCCCTGCAGAGTCAGTTCTGGCCAATGAATTGTGAGTGCAAGTGAAGTGTGGTTTTTCTGGGCTGAGGTAGTTATCAGCCAGTGGCTTTCCCTGTACTCCCCATCTTCCCACTTTATGGTGACCTTGAAGGCCACTTTTTAGGATGGTAGAGCTACAAAGCAGAGGAAAATGATACACATAAGACTGTAACGTGAGGGAGGAATACAGTTTTATTGTGTTAAGCCACTGAGATTCCAGGGACTGAAGTGGCAGGTAAGGCTAATTTCTCCTGGCTGACTTAGATTCCTTTCTCTTAGCTTCTCCACCTCACATAAGAATAGTATATATATATATATGTATATATATATATATATATGTGTATATATATATATGTATATATATATGTATATATATATATACACACACACCCATACATATATATGTACATATATATATACATACATATATATATGCATATATATGTATGTATGTATGTATATATATATATATATATATATATCTACTAAAGAAATAATGTTATTAGAATTACTATCCTCAAAGTTTGGAAAACATTTAACCAGATATAGCTTTACATTGTTTAATTTATAAAGAAATTTCTTAGATGAGTTGTGAATTTATGTTTATGTTATGCTATGATTATTTATCAGGACTTACTTTATGTATACACTGAGGTCTGCACCAAACCTACAAATGACACTTCTGATATGGGACCTTTAACACAGGTATATTTTGCAACCAGGAGAAAATGTTTAAGTATACAACTTCTTTCTATTTAAACCATTGAATGGAATGCCTTTCCTATCACTGTATACATGAAAATATTCAAACTCTTCAAATTCTTCTAGCTTGTCAGACTTCTATTTTCCTTCTAGACTTTTCTGTACAGAGATCCAATAAGAAATTGTATGTGTGTGATTTTTCTAAAGCCAAATATGTATTTCCTCTGTAATCAATCTAGATGAATTTCTCTTCTGATAATATCTACATTGTCCTTTCTCCTCTACAAATATGAGAAGACCCATCTCATCCAAAAGCTTTCTAACTACATGGAGAGAAGATAAATGTAAACCACTATAAATGGGTGACTTATTTATTCCTTAATTAATGATAACAAAATCACCTAAAATTTTTCACCTCAAATGACCCCAAATATTCTATGAATAACTTATTTAAATTATGAGCTACTATATTTCCCTTAAAATGAGACAGTAAATTCTCTTTATATAGCACTTAATTTGGTTCCCTGTGCACATGGAAACAAGCATATGTAAAGAGTAGTAGCAGGGCACAAGTGCTTTTCCCAACTTGCTTCTGGGACAAGTAAAACGTTGGCCATCAAAGCAGAGAACAGAATGGCACCAGGGTAAGGAGTCCTTGATAATGATTAAGTGTGGGTGGATTTTGCATGAACTCTTTAGAAAGAGTAAAATTTTGAAAATTAGAGAATATAAATTTAACAGTCACATAGTGACTTCTTCATGTACTTTTATGATTTCCTTCATTTTTACTTCATTTCCTTCATTTTTCCTTCATTTTTACATTTTACATTTATTTTACTTCAATTATCAACATGGCTGATATTTTGTAAGATCTGAGTTGATAATGGTTCTTAGAGTTGAGTCATCCAGATGCTCTTGCTTGTTTTCATCAACATCATCTATTTTGTTCTCTTACCTATGTTCTTATGACTGTCTAAAAATGTATCTGAAAACAATTAAAACTCTTTCACCCTTCTGGATGTTTTGATTCCCTTTCTCTCGTAGTGTTCCCTTCTCTCCAATAAAACCATAGCTTTTCTTAAATGGGAGAAACACAGTGATATCAAATACTGGCAATTCATTTCTTAAAGGATATTCAATTTTCACACTAAATGAGTTGTTCTGAGGATGAGACTACAGTTCAAGATAGGTGGTAAATATAACTGAAGAAAGTGAAAGAAATTCACAGGTGGAGAAGAGAAGAAAAAAAGTGGGGGAAGTGAATAATTTATGTTCTGTATATAATACAAATGAACAGAGAATAAATCTTGGTTACATTCCTGGTGACTTTCTGTTTCAAGAAACACCAACCACCACAATTACAGGTTGCACCATATTTCAGTTAGTATGGTATTTAGAAGGGACTTCTTCCCAAGAAGCCATAAGTAATCTGACAAATATCACTATTCAATAAATACTATTTTCAGTTTGTACTAATGACAAGTCTTCTTGAAAACTCAGCTTGATACTGGACACTACATTGGTATTATACCTGGCTACTAAATCCACAATTTCATGTGAATCTTCTTGTTTGAGTTCTCTTTCCATGTTATCTTTGTCCATTTATCAATAATTAAAAAGTAATCTATCAACACACTGGGTTCATATGATTAGTCTTCTCCATAGTGAGAAAGAAAAAAAAAATCTTTATGTGCTAGAATTTCTGACTACAACCTTGTATATCCTTATTGTCAGTGATCCAGGCACGTGTTGTAAGGGCTTGTGATATGTCTATTTCCAGGAGGGAATCCTTTTTTTTTTTTTTTTTTGGTACGGTATTTTGTCACTAACTTTTTTCTTTGATTCTTAGATGAAAACACTGCACAAAACCAGCTTGTTTTGTAGTACTGGTTTTTAGCCATCACTATTGATAATGAAAAGTGGATCGAATCTAGGCTAAGGACTTGACTTACAGCAAGTTAGAGGGACTCCGGATAAATACAAGATCTTGTTAGGGGCATCTGTTACTCAGTAAAATTATCAAAAAGAGCATTCCATGTATATTTCAGGGCTTTAATGTAAATGGAGACCAGTTGTTGTATAGAATGGGCATTTAGGATCAGCATTAAGATCTGGAGAGGTTTCGGAACTGTGTTAAGATGACTCACAAAGAGGTTTCCATGAAGATCAAATCCACTTCCTAAACAGCTTCCATGCAGTGGACAGAGATTTAAAAAAAAAACATTCCTTCATTGATTCCTCCTTGAAATGTAATCCAGTCAGTGAGATAAAAATCTCCTTGCACTTGAGTCTTATTTGTCATAATTATGCATCTTTAGGGTTTCATAATGACCAATTTAATCACTTTGCTGTTTAGAGGGCTATAACAGCCAATCATGATAATAGGTTTGGTATTTGGTAGGAACCATTTAACACCCAAGAGCCCTTATTCTGAGCCTCTTGATGCTACTTCAACTTGACAGGCAGCTTCTGATTAGCACACGTTGCAAAACCTTTGGTAAAATGCTCATTTCTTTTAAATAAACTCTGTGACCTACTAGTAGGCATGTTGGCTTGAAAACAAGGTCACCATGTGAGAGAAGTTTTCTCCAAAATGCTTATTCTTTTCCTAGTCATCCATTGTAAGAGACTGAACGCACCAATGGGTTTCCAGTTCCGAAGTAGTTCCAAATGTAGGTTAGATCTAATTGGCTGGTGATAATGCACCAGAACTTCCAAAACAAGCTCTGCCACTGTCATTAAGTGATAATGGGAAAGTCATGAGAAGTCCTAGTAAAACGTACCATTTTTCTATCATCAACAGCATTCTCCAGTAACTAGTCACACTAACATGATGAGAAACAGCAAAAAGATCTTAGGGCATTTGTTCTCAATCTTTGGTGGACATTAATACCACCAGGAGAGTATGTTTTAAATGTAAATTCTTGGGGCTTATGCATAGAGGCTCTTACTTATGTCTTCAGTGGCTCCAGGAAACACCATTTAACAAGAATCCTAAGCGATTTCGTAGCTGTATTCTTTTTTTTTTTTCTTAAGTTTATTTGTTTTGAGAGAGACAGATTGTGTGCCTGTGAGAAAGGGACAGGCAGAGAGAGAGGGAGAGAAAGAATCTCAAGCAGGCTTCATGCTGTCAGGCATAGCCCTATGTGGGGCTCAATGCCACAACTGAGAGGTTATGACCTACCTGAGAGTCAGATGCTTAACTGACTGAGCCACCCAGGTGCCCCTGATTTAGATATAAGTAGCCCTGGACCACATTTTTTAAAATATTGTATAAGGGCAATTACTGTAGATTGGCTACTAGTGGTAAAGGCGTCTCAGCATTTTATCAAAATGCATTGATAAAATGATTTTCCTTCTCTTTTTTTCTTTTGTTTTGTTTTGGCTATGCCTCCATTTCCTTTAAAAAACTGCTTTTCTAAAGTATTTTGTAAATGAATGCTTGAGTGCATTTCTTTCCTTGGAAAAAAAAAAAAAAAAAGAAGGCCAAAAATTCAGTTTTGTGTTTGCATAGCCTGATTTTTAAAATGAAGAGAGATTAGACTTTGGAAAGCTTTGCCAGGGTCATAGCTCACAGTGTAGTTGTTTGATCATGTGATGTGGGATCAAGTACCATCTATGGCACTTACTAGACTTTAGTTACTTAACCCTCTAATCCTCAGTATCATCTGTAAAATAGGGATAGTTGTATATACAAGATGCCATAAAAATTACACACAGTCATTTACATGCATATATGCACACACACACATATACACCTATGTATATATACATATACATATATATATATATATATATATATATATATATATATGCAGTCTTATATGTTGTACTCATCAAGGGACCAGAGGAAAATGTTAACATCTTCAAATATCTTTATCTATCTGGGAAAAGAAAAATGTCGCTTCTAGCCACTCTCCCAACATAGTCTTCCTTATAGGTAGAATAAAGTTAGCAGTCAACCAGAGAAAGAAAGAATGCCATTTAAAGATAAGCAGGCTGCTCTGGAAAGCAGTGTGGAGGTTCCTCAGAAAATTAAAAATAGACCTACCCTATGACCCAGCAATAGCACTGCTAGGAATTTATCCAAGGGATACAGGAGTACTGATGCATAGGGGCACTTGTACCCCAATGTTTATAGCAGCAATCTCAACAATAGCCAAATTATGGAAAGAGCCTAAATGTCCATCAACTGATGAATGGACAAAGAAATTGTGGTTTATATACACAACAGAATACTACGTGGCAATGAGAAAGAATGAAATATGGCCTTTTGTAGCAACGTGGATGGAATTGGAGAGTGTGATGCTAAGTGAAATAAGCCATACAGAGAAAGACAGATACTATATGGTTTCACTCTTATGTGGATCCTGAGAAACTTAACAGAAACCCATGGGGGAGGGGAAGGAAAAAAAAAAAAAAAAGAGGTTAGAGTGGGAGAGAGCCAAAGCATAAGAGACTGTTAAAAACTGAGAACAAACTGAGGGTTGATGGTGGGTGGGAGGGAGGGGAGGGTGGGTGATGGGTATTGAGGAGGGCACCTTTTGGGATGAGCACTGGGTGTTGTATGGAAACCATTTTGACAATAAATTTCATATATTAAAAAAAAAATAAAGATAGGCAGGCTGCAACACTGGAAGGAATGCCACGGGATTGCACTGCAGGTGGGTAAATGTGCTGAGGTTAGCTCTTCCCAGTAATACCTTTGTGAGATCAGATGGCAGGAATAAGACAATGCCATGCTCTGGGGTAAAGCAGATCATCTGGAACTGTTTCCTTTTCCCCACTCATGTTTGCTTGTGCATATGCTACAATTTTTTTCCCCCACAAATAACCCATTGTCTTGTTCTGAAAGGGAACAGGTGGATAGCATGACTGCAGGAACTAAGTATTTTCTTTGACATCAGTACAGTTTGAGAAGAAAATGTGCAACACACATAATTTTCTTATTGCACAATTTACAAAGTGTATACACTAGCTGAAGAATAACATTTCAAGTTGTTCTTCCCAGGTTAGATGTCCTCAGCCCCCATCTCCAACTTTGCACCAGCATCAGCCGAGTGTGACACACACAGATGGGGACCCAATCAAAATGGCTACCTAAGCCCTCATTTGCAGTGACAGCCGTAGTTAATGAGGGCCAGAGGGTGAGTGAGGGCGATGTAGTCATGATTCACAGAATTCCAACTCTTCCCAGGGTCAAAAATCTATTTTTGCTGCTGTAGCTGCTGGTCTCCTTGCTTTATAGTTTAAAAAATACACGTTTGGCCTCCTCCACATAGGTGAGATGATCAAGGCCACCCTCCTTCCTCTATTATCAGGATTAAAGTCAGCATGCAAATCAGTTGATACGGCTGAGTCTGATCATTTGAAACCTCAGAGGTGAGTCTTCTCATATATGGCAAATAAATAGAAAAGATTTATTTTGTAAATTTTTTTCTTTATAAAAAATTTTCAAAAATGCATTTATTTTTTGTATTGATAGCCTTTCTTCCTCTGTGGAGGTGTATGACATGATGTTGACAGAGTTCATAAACATGACTATAGAGTAACAATGGAATAGATTGAAGGAAGTGTAAATTTATGACAAATCAAAGCTATCTTGAGATGGATAATTAAGAAGTTGCCTTGACATGACTACTCATAAATTTATCTGCTGCCCAGACTAATGCTATGTGTTGGGATAACACTGACCTCCCTGAGGGCTGAGTCTCCACAGTCACAGGACTTTGGGAAGTTGGTAGAGCCCTCTTCTCTGCTGCTTCTTCTTCTCTACCTGGCTGATACTGGTGTACGGATAGTGGAATTTCTCCAGCACCTGTTTTCAGGTTTCTAAAGCTTCATAGAACATGCAGATATCTGGCCTCAAAGCTATGTATGTCTCAGCATTTTACCCTGTAATCAGGGAATAATTTTAAATTTCCCTTACATGCTATATAAGGTTATTTTTATTATTTATAAGTGAATATTTGTAAAGCACAAAGATCTTGACACAGAGTGATAAACAAATGCTTAGAAAAACAAACAAACAAAAAACTCCTTAAAGTTTTCCCGTAGCAGTGTGAATATGACATAGACCCAAGCTCAGCTCCATTGTAAAATACAACACTTCCTTTTGACAGCTTTGAGGATGTTAGGAAAAACTCATCTTTTGGCCTTCATTCCAACTGCTGTGTTACCTATGGCCCTGGTTTCCTCTGATCTGTAGTGCATCTAGGAGATGCAAGAAATTTAGTATTCCATAAAGGAATTAATTCCTCAAAGTTTCTGACTGTATTACACAGGTTCAGATAATCCTATTAACATTTAATGATTATGTAAACTAAACTCACTTATTCCTCTTTTGAAATTTGTTAAGAACTTGTCTCTTGAAAGTTTTCTAAGTCTTGACACTTCATGCTAATTTGATTTTTTTATTTGCATGATTGTTTCCCCAATGTTCTTAAAGGAACAAGTCTTATTTTTCATTGTCCATATGAACATGCATTCTTCATATTTTGCCCTGAAAACTGTGATACTTTCACAACGGTAGTATTTGTAAATTTTTTAATGTAAAAAGTGCAGTACCTTTGTAAAATGCAAAATTATCATGTTTCTCCCATCCCTTTCCCTTTCTTATTGGTATGCAATATTTTTACTCCTGACAAATAAATGACTCAAGATGCAAATGCTGATGTATCTCAGCACAGGCACATTATACAGGAAAAGAATGGGGCTGATGGGTCCTTGGGGATGCATACTCTTAGGTAAAAAGGCAAAGACTGTTTTCCAGGTTGGAGCTCTGTTTTGAGAGTCTAAAAATTCGGAGTTCAAGTACGGGATCTTCTATATGGTGGCAGTTGGGACAAATAAACTTATTATACTCCCCCTACTCCTGTGATTTGAACCTGACCTTTGGAAATGAGCAGTGACAACCAGCATTGCAGCAAGTGACTTTCTGGAACATCAGATCTCCTGCTCTTAACGGTGGCATATTCAGAAAAACAAACAATCTGCTTCAGGGCAAGAGAGTGGAACCAGGATGGAATTTCATGAGTTTACCTCCTGGGGTTTGTGAGGAGTGACTCTAAAGAGGATAAAAGATAGATACTCTCACTGCAGACAAGAAGGGAGTGTTAGCATTTATGATAAAAACAACTGCCACCACCTAAAGTGCAACTTAATCTGGTAACCCAACTTGGGAGTAAATCCTATCAGTTACACAATTATTTAATTGTAAAAATGTCAGGATCCTGTGACCCTTTCATAAGGCTTACTTTCTCTTAATATTTTTTTAGTCTTTGTCGGTTGTGTTGTGCTGTTGAATAATCATTGTAGTGGCGAGGCTTAACCACTGAAAGGCAGCTTCATTTCAGCACAGAGTAAGTGATCCCTACATACAGGTAGTGAAATGTTTTAGGATTTCTATGGATAAGAAAAACAATGTCAACTTAGTAATTAAGATTGAATTCTCTGGGCGCCTGGGTGGCTCAGTCAGTTAAGCATCTGACTCTTAATTTCGGCTAAAGTCACGATCTCATGGTAGTGAGATGGAACCCTGCAGCCAGCTCTGCTTAAGATCCTCTCTCTCCCTCTCCCTCTCCCTCTACCTGCTCCCGTGCATGTGCTCTCTCTCTCTTGATTTCTCTCTCTCTCAAAAAAAAAAAAAAAAAAAAGATTGAATTCTCCTTTTGAAAGTCTTGTTTATACTAGAATCTCAAATGAAATTTGGCCAGAGGTTACCCCACACCTCTTTGGCTTCGATCTGTGGTCCCGCAGGGAACTGCAGTCAACTTGAGGTATTAAATCTGTGCAGTCTACATTGATTGGGATCTGGTTAATAATAGGCATTTTCATGGAGAGGCTGAAGTGATCATCTACTAGAAAAAAAATCTTTCCTCCCACCTCTCCTCAAAACAGAGGTACCAGGTATGATACAGGTGTAAGAGAGAATGTAGATGCCTGGGCATGGCATAATGTCCATATTTCCCAAAACAGGTACAAATAAAGTTTATGTAAACATTCCTAGAAACCTCCTTTGTTTCTTACCTTTGTTGGTCTTGCTGGTTTAAGCTTGTTAGCTTTCCCCACATAGAATTCATTACAGGACGTTTTCATAAATTATTTTTAAAAAATAAGGGAAGAAGCCTGTCCTGTCCCCCCAAGAGCTATCCATTTTTTGTGTGATGTCACCATGATTCCTGTCAATAACCATACACATGATCAATAGCTTGCCTCTTCCAGAGCTTTGTTATCCACTTCACCCCAAAGTGCCTGTTCATAGTGGAGGTCAGTACTGATCCCACATAAAGGGGCCTTGTTCCTTTTGTTTAATTTAGTGCCCCTCCTCCACACAGTATTCAGGACCTACCTGACTGCTTGGTACATGATATAGGCAGGCTACTCAAGAAATATTTGTTAATGATGATGGTGATAATTACTCCATATCACAGGCAATTAGGGTCTTCTCTGTTTAAAAGACACCAAAATTCTTAATCATTTGTCTTATGTTTTTATTGTTAGTGAATTAAAGGAACTATAGGGGCACCTGGGTGGCTCAGTAGGTTGAGCATCCAACATTGGCTCAGGTCATGATCTAACTGTTTGTGGGTCTAAACCCCTCATCGGACTCTGTGCTGACAGTGCAGAGCTTGCTTGGATTCTGTTTCCCTCTCTCTCTGCTCCTCCCCTGCTCGCACTCTGTCTTTCTCAAAAATAAATAAATAAACTTTGAAAAGATAAAGGAACTATATATTACAGGGGGTGTTCAGAATATAGTTTTAGGAACAGATTCAGACTTTTTTTTTTCTATCACCTATTTAGTGACCAATATTGTACTAGCTTGATGGAGGTGAGGACAAAGTAATAAAATAGGAAAGTATATTAATTCACTTGACTTTACATGTTACTCTTAGGGCAGAAGAGTCATTCAATAAAAAATGGAGAAAAGTGATAAATTATAGTCAATCATCAATGACTTACTCCAAGATCAAAATTTCCCATAAAATTAATAGGAATTTATTAGAATCTGGTGCAAAAACCTGTACATTTTAAAATTTTCCAGGAAGCACTGGTGATCTGTCTCTGGGGACATATGAGTGGTCATCACAGAAAGCTTAGCTTGAGACACAATATATTAACAATCAAACTTAAGATTGAATAAATACCTAGGTTATAATTACCAAACAAATGGTTAAAGGAATACTGTGAGAAATATTAGAATTTAAACCAAATGTTTGTTAGAACCTATTTTTGTAAGCAACATGGAATGTGTGGACTGGATTATGGCAAAGTGGATTCATAACTGATTGAAAACTTTCCCCAGAGAATTAGAAGGATTGACATCAACTTGAAGCATCTGGAAAAGAACATGATAGTCAACTTTACTGATTATAACAAGTTAAACAGATCAACATGGCTAGACTACAGAATAACAGTAATGATAATGATCATACACTGAATTTTTCTACATGTTATATATAGTTAGATGGTAGAATAGTATCCGAATGGTAAATTCCACTTCTGAACTGATATATGCAGATAATCCCGCATCATCTTTTATTTCAAGGAAAGTCTTCAGGAAACTGATGTTTTGTTTGGACTATTCTAGCAAGAATTTCAAGATCATTGCCTTGTTATAATACTTCAACAATAAAACAAATCTATCTACTAAGATTGCACGTAACAGGAATAAATATAATCCTTTCTTTCCATTAAAAAGGATGATGTAAATTTGAGATGGGAAATAGATGGCTCATTAGCCTTATGTGTGAAATCACTTACAAGCTTTTTGGTTGTCTGTGATCGCACAGGCACTGGTATGGCTGTGGGCAAAAACATTCTTACCAATTTTCTAAAGTCCTCATGATACTCATTATTACAAGGTTAAAATAATATTTTTTGTTTGACTTTTATTCATTTCTCACTTTTTCACTATTTTATCAGGAAATGTTATCTCCTTCCCTCCCCTCACTATTCTTTAAACTTTCAAGGAAAATAAACAAGATTTATTCAATCTCAAGGTAAGGATGGATGGGGTTCCAGGTCAGTCATGCTCTGGAGTTTCCTTTCCATCTCTCACTCAGAGATAAAACCAAAGACAGGATTCCTGGCCTTTTTCTAGCAGGACAGAAGAGAAGTGGGTCTGCTGGCAAGATCCATGTGCAAGCTGGCATGTGAGCACCTCTCTGTGAGTCATAAAAGTTAGTTATTTGTTATATCTAGCCCAGTAGAACTCACACTCCAGTGTGTACGGAAATCACAAGGGAAGTTTGTCTCAGTGCAGACTGCTGGAACCCACACCTAAGACATTGTGTTTCAGTAAGTCTGCAGTAGGGTTTAGAATTCTACATTTTTTAAAATATACACCCAAACAGATTTAGTTGTATATTCATTCATT
Organism: Panthera onca; assembly: GCF_046562875.1. Taxonomy (NCBI): domain Eukaryota; kingdom Metazoa; phylum Chordata; class Mammalia; order Carnivora; family Felidae; genus Panthera; species Panthera onca. The sequence continues at coordinate 62,181,574 of NC_138347.1, forward strand.
TGGCAATTTTAATTCTACATATATTTTTGAGCAATAAATACATCCTGGGCACCTTTCTAGGGTACAGCAGGGTCACCAAGGATTAGGCATTGTATAAGACGAACAAAGCACACACCGTTGTGGGACTTGTATTCTGTTGTGGGGTTACAGATTTAAAAAAATCTCATAAATAAGCAAAAACAAACTTTCAAGGGCACCTGGGAGGCTCAGTCAGTTAAGTGCCTGACTTCAGCTCAGGTCATGATCTCGCAGTTCATGAGTTCAAGCCCCACGTCAGGCTCTGTGCTGACAGCTCAGAGCCTGGAGCCTGCTTCAGATTCTGTATCTCCCTCTTTCTCTGCTCCTTCCCTGCTTCTGCTCTCTCTCTCTCTCTCAGAAATAAATAAAGATTAAAGAACTAAAAAAAATCAACAAACTTTCAAATAGTGACAGTGCTATAAAGAAACAAAAGAGCACAGTGACAAAAAACTATCAGGGAGAGTGTGCTTTTTTTTTTTTTTTAGCTAAGGGCATTAGGGGTGGCCTTCCTTAGATGCTGTATTCAAGCTGAGGCTTTAATGAAAAAAAAAAGATTCTGTGTGTGTGTGTGTATGCATATGTGTGCATTGATGTATATGTACATGTGTATGTACATATAGTCGGAGGCATAAGATGTACAGTAAATGCAAAAGTTCTGAGGTAAGAGGAAGCTTGGTAATCTTGAGTAATAGAAAGCAGGGCAGTGTGGTTAGATCAGGGTTTCTCAATAGCACAACTATTGATATTTTGAGTTAAATAATTCTTTGTTATGTGAAGCTTTCCTGTACATTGTAGGATTTCAGTAGCTTCCCTGGCCTCTACCCACTAGATGCTGGTTACACCCAAACAGCTGTGACAATCAAAAATGTCTCCATGCCATGCAAAACTGCCCCTAGTTGAGAACCACTAGGATAGAGCTAGTGAGAGAAAGAGAATAGTAGGAGATGGGGTAATAGACAGTGGCTAAATCATGTAGGGCCACAATAATCCTTGAATTTTCTTCCAAGAGGTTCTGAAATTCATTGGAAGGTTTTAATTGGGACTGAAGGAGGGATATAATATAATTTATGTTTTTCAAAGAATGCACTGATGGCTGGTTAAGGAGCAGAGGGGGTGTAAAGTAGAAGTTGGGACTACTGGAATAGTCCAGTAGAGACATAATGGGATTGAAATAGTGTTTAGTCAGAGGACGCTGGAGTCAGAAAATATATAGGAAGGTGCTGTGGCAGGACTTTGGGTGGTCAGTAGACCACACTTGGAGCAACAACATTTTCAAGACTTGCTACTCAAAATGGATCCGTGGACCGCAGCATGGTCATCACCAGGGTGCTTAGGTGCACCACCTGAGGTATGTCCCTAGGGGACATACTGAATCAGAATCTGTATTTTAATGAAATTGCCCAGGTGGTCGTTATGTAGAAGTCTGAGATGCTCTGAGAGGAGGAGTAGTCTGTCTGAGGTCACAGAGCGTTGGGGCAGTCAGAATTGGAATTCAGTATTCCATGCCCTGGTTCCAGATCCTCTCCAGCAGCTGCATAGTAGGATAATGTGCATCTTCTGTTAGAGTCCTTTCTTAACCAGAAATGGCAAGTCCGTCCCTTAATTCTCATAGAGCAAGTAAAAGTCACCTTTCAAAAAATAAAAGATTGAAATTCCTCCAGGGAGGAAGAATGAAAGATCCATGGTATCAATTTAAAGCAAAAAAGCGTTTAAAAACCAATTACCAAGCTGTGTTGTTGCTGCTCACAGGGCTGGCATCCTTCCCCTGCTCAGAGTGTTAACATTGCAAATACAAAACAAATCCCTTGCAAAGTGATGCCAGGATTGGGGTGTGGGCAATGATGAGGAGGCTTTGAGATCAGCCCCTGCGTAGAGAGCTGTTTGGCTGCACATTCAGTGACAGGAATCTTCCAGATCACAGGCAGCAGGATTTGCAACTTGAACCATGTTTCTTTTCCCACCATGTAAAGAGACTTTGGAAAACTGAATACAGGTCTGCGTTCTCCTTGTCTTTATCATTCTCTTCTCTGGCTAGCCAACTTGCCGCTTTCTCATCCTCCAGGGAGATGGACCATTTGTCAAATTCTCTTCTCCTCAAAACCTAAGTCGTGAAATAGCTACTGTCCTATTTGGCAGCTCCTGTGGAGCTAATATGCTGTGCTTATCCCAATATGTGGTCCCCATCATATCATAAATTAGAGAGCCTGCTTTGGAGGATGAGCTTGAGGGGAGAGAAGGATAAGAAAAGTGATTCAAATCCTCAAGGCTGCCTTTCATTTGACAAGATACCAATCTTCATCTCTAAGGCTTGGAAGTGAGAGGGAAGCCTTGCCTCCTTCATAGCTGGGAGTAATTTGGTGAGCCCCTTCTGCCAAGGGGGGTTTCTGATTTCCTGGAGTTAGCAGGGTTTATAAAGGGCAGGTAAGCCAACCGCTGTATGAGCACAGTGGTTGGTGGGCAGGGAGATGGCCACAGGCTCACACAGAAGAAGGATAAAGCTGACTGCCTTTTTAGGGCTGGATGTGAAACCACTCCTCTCTGCAGGGGACTGGCCCCTGAAGCACACAGCTTCTGTCATTGCACAGCTGTCATCTGCCATTAGCAGGTTCCTGACAGGGACATGTGGAGTTCCCCAGTGCTTCTCCACAGCAATCGAAGCTAGTGTGCAGGGGTGTGTGTGTGTGTGTGTGTGTGTGTGTGTACAGAGAGACAGAGGGAAAGAACGTGTGTTCTGGCAAAAGACCACAAAGTAAAAAGAAGAGAGGTTAAAAAACAGATTCTGAACACTCAGATATTTATACATTATAGAAGGGAGAAAATAGAGTTTGAGCCAGTTTTTCCATTTTGTTATTAGGGACTTTGGGTAAGTCATTTATGCCTTTGGTTGTCCTTTTCCTTCTCCACCAACTGAGAATAGAAGCAATCTATGACTTATAGAATCCCTAGTAAGTGTCGGGTCTCAGCTTAGGGCATGTTGTAGGCACTGCCTCCCTTAATCTTCATAAGAACCCAGTGAGATGGGATCTATTCTTATTATTTTATTTTATTTTATTTTATTTTATTTTATTTTATTTTTTTGCAGATGAGGAAACTGAGGTTTGAGGAGCTGATGTAAATTTCCTCCACAATCCCCGAGTCGAGGGATGATGGAGCCCAGATTCCACCCAGCTGTCCAACTTCGGAGGCATCATATATCAACACTGTGCCTTCTCAGATGAAGATGCCCACCTCATTTTGCATCTGGGTCACCAACTAAAACATAGGTAGGAAAGCGTGGGTGGAGAGGCATCTGTACACTGAGTGCCACACCAGTGTCAGCTGCTGTTATTTCAGAAATTCCGTATCAGCTTATTTACTCATTGAGTACTTGCTGAGAACCTGGTTGTAGTCTACAAAGTGTCATTAGGTATAACATACTGGGAAGGGGAGTGAAAAAAACAAGATACTGGCTCTTCCATCAAGCAAGTCACATCTTTCCAAGTGTTGGGGAAAAAAATAACCTGTATAGCAGGTTCATAACACCAGGAATCAAGGACATCCCATGTGCTCATCACATGATACTGAAACGAAACAACTGCTTACTAACCCCTGTTCTAGAAGACGGTGACTTCTAGTTTCGGTATTTTAAAAGTTGCTCTTAGTAGTAAGTATGAGACCTCCTTTTGTCTCCCATCTTATCACTCTCCAGGAAATTTCAAGGGAAATAACTAAATTCAGTAAATTTTAATTCTGAAACAGGTAGTATTCCCAAAGTTGTAGTTAACAGACATAGTCCAGGCACTGTATCATAATAAGTGATGGTTTGTCTCCTGTTCATCACCTGGAAATGTTACTACCAGCAGGTGCTTCTGTGCCTCGATGGAACAATGATAATTGATGATCACAAAGATTAACTTGAGGCAGCACCCTTTGTCGATCATTAAAAAAAAAAGGAAGGGAAAGAAAAAAAGTTTCCTTTAGCATACTTTTGTATTATATTTTATCCAAATATAATTCTTTGAATATTAGTCACCAGTAATAAAACATGTGATGATATCATTGATCAGAGCATTTCAATTACCCAGTATGCCAAAGCAAGTAACCCTGTACAGACATGTTCATTATCTTCTTTCCCCTGCAAAAACTTAAACTAATTTTACATAATTACGTATCTGGCTATGAACAGCTGTAAGGGGCCATTCCCTGCATTAGTTTCATATTACTGCTATAACAAACTGCTCTAAATGTAGTGGCTTAAAACAATAACCACTGACAGTTCTGAAGGTGGAAAATCCAAAATGGGTCTTATGGGGCTTAAAATCGAACCATCAATGGAGCTGCATTCTGTCTAGAGGTTTTAGGTGAGAATCTATTCCCTTACCTTTTCCAGCTTCTAGAAGCTGTCTGCAGACTCTGGCTCGTGACCCCTCCTCCATCTTTATTGCCAGTGTGGCATCTCCAAATCACTTTGTGATTGTAACTTCTGCCTTTGTGATCATATTTCCTTCCTCACTCTGATCCTCTTGCTTTCCTCTGTTGGGACCTTTTTGATTATACTGGGCTCACCCAGATAACCCAGAATATTCTCCCCATCTCTAAAATCTTAATCGCATCTGCAAAGTCCCTTTTGCCATATAAGGTAACATATTACCAGGTTCTGCATATCAGAATGTAAACATCTCAGGTGAATATTTTTCTGTCTACCACATTCCCTTCACAGTAACACATTCATCATAATATTCTCCTTCTCTGACTTTTTTCTTTGGCTTCCAGTTTTTGGAAACAATTGTCCGTTTTCATACATGATGGGTAGGGTGATTCTGAAATGAAAACTACCATAGTTCATGAGATTAAAGGAAGTAATTTCATACAGAACCTCTACCAGTATTGAACCAAGGGGTCAAGCCAGTGAGAAAAAGGCTCAGCTGGCAGTTGCCCACAGCACTGGTACTTATGCCCCAGTGATGGGAGTTACTTACATTTCTATTTCTTTTTTTTTTTTTTTTTTTTTTTTTTTTTTTTTTTTTTTTTTTTTTTTTTTTTAATTTGTTTTTTTTTTTTTTTTTTTTTTTTTTTTTTTTTTATTTTTATTTTTTAATATATGAAATTTACTGTCAAATTGGTTTCCATACAACACCCAGTGCTCATCCCAAAAGGTGCCCTCCTCAATACCCATCACCCACCCTGCCCTCCCTCCCACCCTGCCCTCCCTCCCACCCCCCATCAACCCTCAGTTTGTTCTCAGTTTTTAACAGTCTCTTATGCTTTGGCTCTCTCCCACTCTAACCTCTTTTTTTTTTTTTTTTCCTTCCCCTCCCCCATGGGTTTCTGTTACGTTTCTCAGGATCCACATAAGAGTGAAACCATATGGTATCTGTCTTTCTCTGTATGGCTTATTTCACTTAGCATCACACTCTCCAGTTCCATCCACGTTGCTACAAAAGGCCATATTTCATTTTTTCTCATTGCCACGTAGTATTCCATTGTGTATATAAACCACAATTTCTTTATCCATTCATCAGTTGATGGACATTTAGGCTCTTTCCATAATTTGGCTATTGTTGAGAGTGCTGCTATAAACATTGGGGTACAGGTGCCCCTATGCATCAGTACTCCTGTATCCCTTGGATAAATTCCTAGCAGTGCTATTGCTGGGTCATAGGGTAGGTCTATTTTTAATTTTCTGAGGAACCTCCACACTGCTTTCCAGAGCGGCTGCACCAATTTGCATTCCCACCAACAGTGCAAGAGGGTTCCCGTTTCTCCACATCCTCTCCAGCATCTATAGTCTCCTGATTTCTTCATTTTGGCCACTCTGACTGGCGTGAGGTGGTATCTGAGTGTGGTTTTGATTTGTATTTCCCTGATAAGGAGCGACGTTGAACATCTTTTCATGTGCCTGTTGGCCATCCGGATGTCTTCTTTAGAGAAGTGTCTATTCATGTTTTCTGCCCATTTCTTCACTGGGTTATTTGTTTTTCGGGTGTGGAGTTTGATGAGCTCTTTATAGATTTTGGATACTAGCCCTTTGTCCGATGTGTCATTTGCAAATATCTTTTCCCATTCCGTTGGTTGCCTTTTAGTTTTGTTGGTTGTTTCCTTTGCTGTGCAGAAGCTTTTTATCTTCATAAGGTCCCAGTAATTCACTTTTGCTTTTAATTCCCTTGCCTTTGGGGATGTGCCGAGTAAGAGATTGCTACGGCTGAGGTCAGAGAGGTCTTTTCCTGCTTTCTCCTCTAAGGTTTTGATGGTTTCCTGTCTCACATTCAGGTCCTTTATCCATTTTGAGTTTATTTTTGTGAATGGTGTGAGAAAGTGGTCTAGTTTCAACCTTCTGCATGTTGCTGTCCAGTTCTCCCAGCACCATTTGTTAAAGAGACTGTCTTTTTTCCATTGGATGTTCTTTCCTGCTTTGTCAAAGATGAGTTGGCCATACGTTTGTGGGTCTAGTTCTGGGGTTTCTATTCTATTCCATTGGTCTATGTGTCTGTTTTTATGCCAATACCATGCTGTCTTGATGATGACAGCTTTGTAGTAGAGGCTAAAGTCTGGGATTGTGATGCCTCCTGCTTTGGTCTTCTTCTTCAAAATTACTTTGGCTATTCGGGGCCTTTTGTGGTTCCATATGAATTTTAGGATTGCTTGTTCTAGTTTCGAGAAGAATGCTGGTGCAATTTTGATTGGGATTGCATTGAATGTGTAGATAGCTTTGGGTAGTATTGACATTTTGACAATATTTATTCTTCCAATCCATGAGCAGGGAATGTCTTTCCATTTCTTTATATCTTCTTCAATTACCTGCATAAGCTTTCTATAGTTTTCAGCATACAGATCTTTTACATCTTTGGTTAGATTTATTCCTAGGTATTTTATGCTTCTTGGTGCAATTGTGAATGGGATCAGTTTCTTCATTTGTCTTTCTGTTGCTTCATTGTTAGTGTATAAGAATGCAACTGATTTCTGCACATTGATTTTGTATCCTGCAACTTTGCTGAATTCATGTATCAGTTCTAGCAGACTTTTGGTGGAGTCTATCGGATTTTCCATGTATAATATCATGTCATCTGCAAAAAGCGAAAGCTTGACTTCATCTTTGCCAATTTTGATGCCTTTGATTTCCTTTTGTTGTCTGATTGCTGAGGCTAGAACTTCCAGCACTATGTTAAACAGCAGCGGTGACAGTGGGCATCCCTGTCGTGTTCCTGATCTCAGGGAAAAAGCTCTCAGTTTTTCCCCGTTGAGGATGATGTTAGCTGTGGGCTTTTCATAAATGGCCTTTATGATCTTTAAGTATGTTCCTTCTATCCCGACTTTCTCAAGGGTTTTTATTAAGAAAGGGTGCTGGATTTTGTCAAAGGCCTTTTCTGCATCGATTGACAGGATCATATGGTTCTTCTCTTTTTTTTTGTTAATGTGATGTATCACGTTGATCGATTTGCGAATGTTGAACCAGCCCTGCATCCCAGGAATGAATCCCACTTGATCATGGTGAATAATTCTTTTTATATGCTGTTGAATTCGATTTGCTAGTATCTTATTAAGAATTTTTGCATCCATATTCATCAGGGATATTGGCCTGTAGTTCTCTTTTTTTACTGGGTCTCTGTCTGGTTTAGGAATCAAAGTAATACTGGCTTCATAGAATGAGTCTGGAAGTTTTCCTTCCCTTTCTATTTCTTGGAATAGCTTGAGAAGGATAGGTATTATCTCTGCTTTAAATGTCTGGTAGAACTCCCCTGGGAAGCCATCTGGTCCTGGACTCTTATTTGTTGGGAGATTTTTGATAACCGATTCAATTTCTTCGCTGGTTATGGGTCTGTTCAAGCTTTCTATTTCCTCCTGATTGAGTTTTGGAAGAGTGTGGGTGTTTAGAAATTTGTCCATTTCTTCCAGGTTGTCCAATTTGCTGGCATATAATTTTTCATAGTATTCCCTGATAATTGTTTGTATCTCTGAGGGATTGGTTGTAATCATTCCATTTTCATTCATGATTTTATCTATTTGGGTCATCTCCCTTTTCTTTTTGAGAAGCCTGGCTAGAGGTTTGTCAATTTTGTTTATTTTTTCAAAAAACCAACTCTTGGTTTCGTTGATCTGCTCTACAGTTTTTTTAGATTCTATATTGTTTATTTCTGCTCTGATCTTTATTATTTCTCTTCTTCTGCTGGGTTTAGGCTGCCTTTGCTGTTCTGCTTCTATTTCCTTTAGGTGTGCTGTTAGATTTTGTATTTGGGATTTTTCTTGTTTCTTGAGATAGGCCTGGATTGCAATGTATTTTCCTCTCAGGACTGCCTTCGCTGCATCCCAGAGCGTTTGGATTGTTGTATTTTCATTTTCGTTTGTTTCCATATATGTTTTAATTTCTTCTCTAATTGCCTGGTTGACCCACTCATTCGTTAGTAGGGTGTTCTTTAACCTCCATGCTTTTGGAGGTTTTCCAGACTTTTTCCTGTGGTTGATTTCAAGCTTCATAGCATTGTGGTCTGAAAGTATGCATGGTATAATTTCAATTCTTGTAAACTTATGAAGGGCTGTTTTGTGACCCAGTATATGATCTATCTTGGAGAATGTTCCATGTGCACTTGAGAAGAAAGTATATTCTGTTGCTTTGGGATGCAGAGTTCTAAATATATCTGTCAAGTCCATCTGATCCAATGTATCATTCAGGGCCCTTGTTTCTTTATTGACTGTGTGTCTAGATGATCTATCCATTTCTGTAAGTGGGGTGTTAAAGTCCCCTGCAATGACCACATTCTTATCAATGAGGTTGCTTATGTTTATGAGTAATTGTTTTATATATCTGGGGGCTCGGGTATTTGGCGCATAGACATTTATAATAGTTAGCTCTTCCTGGTGGATAGACCCTGTGATTATTATATAATGCCCTTCTTCATCTCTTGTTACAGCCTTTAATTTAAAGTCTAGTTTGTCTGATATAAGTATGGCTACTCCAGCTTTCTTTTGGCTTCCAGTAGCATGATAAATAGTTCTCCATCCCCTCACTCTCAATCTAAAGGTGTCCTCAGATCTGAAATGTGTCTCTTGTAGACAGCAAATAGATGGGTCTTGTTTTTTTATCCATTCTGATACCCTATGTCTTTTAGTTGGCGCATTTAATCCATTTACATTCAGTGTTATTATAGAAAGATATGGGTTTAGAGTCATTGTGATGTCTGTATGTTTTATGCTTGTAGTGATGTCTCTGGTACTTTGTCTCACAGGATCCCCCTTAGGATCTCTTGTAGGGCTGGTTTCGTGGTGACAAATTCCTTCAGTTTTTGTTTGTTTGGGAAGACCTTTATCTCTCCTTCTATTCTAAATGACAGACTTGCTGGATAAAGGATTCTCGGCTGCATATTTTTTCTGTTTAGCACACTGTAGATATCGTGCCAAGCCTTTCTGGCCTGCCAAGTTTCAAAGGAGAGATCAGTCACGAGTCTTATAGGTCTCCCTTTATATGTGAGGGCACGTTTATCCCTTGCTGCTTTCAGAATTTTCTCTTTATCCTTGTATTTTGCCATTTTCACTATGATATGTCGTGCAGAAGATCGATTCAAGTTACGTCTGAAGGGAGTTCTCTGTGCCTCTTGGATTTCAATGCCTTTTTCCTTCCCCAGTTCAGGGAAGTTCTCAGCTATAATTTGTTCAAGTACCCCTTCAGCACCCTTCCCTCTCTCTTCCTCCTCTGGGATACCAATTATGCGTATATTGTTTTTTTTTAGTGTATCACTTAGTTCTCTAATTTTCCCCTCATACTCCTGGATTTTTTTATCTCTCTTTCTTTCAGCTTCCTCTTTCTCCATAACTTTATCTTCTAGTTCACCTATTCTCTCCTCTGCCTCTTCAAGCCGAGCCATCGTGGATTCCATTTTGTTTTGCAATTCGTTTAAAGCGTTTTTCAGCTCCTCCTGACTGTTCCTTAGTCCCTCGATCTTTGTGGCAAGAGATTCTCTGCTGTCCTGTATACTGTTTTCAAGCCCAGCGATTAATTTTATGACTATTATTCTAAATTCACTTTCTGTTATATTATTTAAATCCTTTTGGATCAGTTCATTAGCTGTTGTTATTTCCTGGAGATTCTTCTGAGGGGAATTCTTCCGTTTGGTCATTTTGGAGAGGACCTGCAGGGCACTTCCCCTGTGCTGTGGTGTATAACTGGAGTTAGTGGGCGTGGCCGCAGTCCGACCCGATGTCTGCCCCCAGCCCACTGCTGGGGCCACAGTCAGACTGGTGTGTGCCTTCTCTTCCCCTCTCCTAGGGGCGGGATTCACTGTGGGGTGGCGTGTCCCGTCTGGGCTACTTGCACACTGCCAGGCTTGTGTTGCTGGGGATCTGGCGTATTAGCTGGGGTGGGTAGGCAAGGTGCACGGGGGCTGGAGGGGCAGGCTTAGCTCGCTTCTCCTTAGGTGATCCACTTCAGGAGGAGCCCTGTGGCAGCGGGAGGGAGTCAGATCCGCTGCCGGCGGTTTGGCTCCGCAGAAGCACAGAGTTGGGTGTTTGCGCGGAGCGAGCAAGTTCCCTGGCAGGAACTGGTTCCCTTTGGGATTTTGGCTGGGGGATGGGCGGGGGAGATGGCGCTGGCGTGCGCCTTTGTTCCCCGCCAAGCTGAGCTCTGCCGTCCGGGGGCTCAGCAGCTCTCCCTCCCTTTGTCCTCCAGCCTTCCCGCTTTCCGAGCAGAGCTGTTCACTTATGACCTCCCAGACGCTAAGTCGCGCTTGCTGTCGGAACACAGTCCGTCCGGCCCCTCCGCTTTTGCCAGCCAGACTCGGGGGCTCTGCTTGGCCGGCGAGCCGCCCCTCCGCCCCGGCTCCCTCCCGCCAGTCCGTGGAGCGCGCACCGCCTCGCCGCCCTTCCTACCCTCTTCCGTGGGCCTCTCGTCTGCGCTTGACTCCGGAGACTCCCTTCTGCTAATCCTCTGGCGGTTTTCTGGGTTCTTTAGGCAGGTGTAGGTGGAATCTAAGTGATCGGCAGGACGCGCTGTGAGCCCCGCGTCCTCCTACGCCGCCATCTTCCGGACCCCCGATCTACATTTCTATTTCTTAAAGCCTTGACTTAAAGTATTAGAACAACTTGAAGTTAGAACATAATAGGAAGAAAGAAAGTGATGGAGAATATTTTCCCAGTTCCAGACAATGGAGAACACAAAAGGAAATTAGGAAGGAAAAATGAAGAGGCAGAAAGCCAGACTGGAAGAAACTTTGGATGCCATCTGACAGGCTTTTTGAATGTGCACATTTGGCTGACTGCCCAGCTACACCATGTACCCTACATCTCTCTGTGCACTGCTACAGAAACAGGAAAGCATCCCTTGGAAAAAATATCCCAGGGCACCTAGTGAGTAAGGGAAAGTCTGACTAAGGTCAGGAAAGAGATATTGGCCAAGAGGTACTGGAGGTTTCAGTTGTGTGGACAGGATGTTCAGACAGAAAGAAAGTTCAACCAGGTCGAACAGATGGGGCTTCTGTTTCTCAGCTGTAGACAAATGTCCTCTCTGCTGAGCTTTTACCCTAAACTCGCATTGACTGCTTGGCTCTGAATTATGTTGGATATTTCCTTTTTACCTCAAATTTGAGTGTTTCATAAGCCTTGCTATTTGCAAAACCATTAGGGTTTAAATAGGACACCTGACAGATCTATTATAAGCAATGTTTGAAGGAACAAGATCCATCATTTCACTGTGTGCAAGCCCAGTTAAGACATGGAAAAATTCCTCTCCAGCTAGAGCACTGGTGTGAAGGAAAGATGAAAATGTGTCATTGTTAGCTGGCTTTCTTTTTTTTTTTTTTTTTTTTTTTTTTGGTCTTTTGTATAGTGGGGCCACTTGCAGATTGGTGCCCTTGCACATAGACCATACCTATTGTCATTAGAAATTTTAATGGAACAACAATAACAGCAACTCTTCTTATTAAGGGCTTAATAGGTCAGGTACTGTGGGAAGTGCTTCAGGAACACTGTCTCTTTAACTCCCACAACAATAATGAGAATGTTCTATTCCCCTCCCCCTTATTTTGTAGGTCATCATGTGGCTGAAGGAAGTGATTTTTGCATGGCCACACAGCAGATCATATCTAAAACTCAAAACCAGGTTGTCCTACTTCCTAATTTTATCCTCTTAGCAACAATGTGTACTTCCTTTACATTTTTCTATAAAGACTTTCATCTTTATAGGCAAACTCAGAGAACTGAGTGGTATATAAAATATCTTCTCCTCAGATCACTTGATAATAAAGGCAAGATCTAATTACATTTGATTTGAATATGGCAATACCCAGAGCTTCCCACACCTTGCCTTTCAAAAGTCATTTGGGTTTGTTCCCAAATGTTCTCGAATCTCATTATTCTCTAAGATTTTTTTTTTCTTTTCAGAGCAGCTTGTAGTAGATTGAACAGTGTTCCCCAACAAGACTTGTCCAAGTCCTAACCCTCAGAACCAGTAAGTGTGAACTGATTTGGAAAAAGAGTCTTCACAGAGGTATTTAATTTAAGCATTTGAAATGAGATCATCCTGGATTTAGGATGAAACTCAAATCCAGAGACTGGTGCCCTTGTAAGAGAAAGGAAGGGAGAGCTGAGACACCCAGATACAAAGACACAGAGGAAAAGACCATATGAAAACACAGAAAGAGATTGGAGCTATGCTGCAGTAAACCAAGGAACACCAGGAGCCATAAGAAGCTGGAAGAGGTGAGGAAGGATCCTCCCCTAGAGCCTTTAGAGGGAGTGTTGCCCTGCTGACACCTTGACTACACGTCTGGCCTCCAGAACAATCAGAGAATATATTTCTGTTGTTTTAAGCCACTATGTTGGTAATAATTTGCTATGGCAGCCCTAAAAAACTAATACATGGATGTATTTTGATGGTGCAGACATCAAAATAGTTTGACAAACCTTACTAAGGGAAACTGTGATTTGTGACTATAACTGGGTCTTAGGAATGCAGCTTTGCATCTTAGTTTCTTACTGATGTAAGGTGAGAAATTGCAAGATATTGGAATATTTATTTTTAAAAACCTACAGGTAAATAATATAAGCAAATATGTGTATATAAATATATGAATAAATGTATAAGTAATCTTTGTGTCACTTGTTGTATGTTTGATTGGTTTCCTATGAAAGAACAACAGGGAGACAAATTCATACAAGGAACCTATTGATATCTTGTAGATTTTTCTTTGTTCTTGATCAAAGCTAGGAATGCCCCTTGGCAATGGGTTCTGAATATTCATGGAACTATTCATGGATAATTGGCCAGTAGCTCCCATAAAAGTTAGCAATTACAGGGCTGCCTGGGTGGCTCTGTTGGTTAGGCGTCCAACTCTTGATTTTGGCTTAGGTCATGATCTCAGGGTTTGTGGGTTTGAGCCCCACATCGGGCTCTGCTGTGACAGTATGGAGCCTGCTTGGGATCCTCTCTCTCTCTCTCTCTCTCTCAGTAAATAAATAAATAATAAATAAATAAGCAAACTTAAATTTTTTTAAAAAAATTAGCAATTACAAATGCAGAATGTGAACATGACTGGCATGTAGGCACTCCATCACTGACAATGGCAGTTGAAACTTAGAAGGTCATTACTAGTCGTGGTAGAAGTAGTAATAATGGTAACAACAAAGGTACATGTGGTGAGAAAAGACCCGAGTAAACATTTTTGTTTATACAAATCTCACGGAACTCACTCATATAAGATAAAAGCTCCAAAGAAAAATAAGGCACAAGCTCTTTATCTTGATGTTTCAGTGGATATTGAGAATCTGTTTGAATTCAGAAAGGTACCACCTTAACCAGCTAAGATCACAGATAGATTTTTCTGGATCTGCTAAAACAACTCTTAGCCTATCTCTATTAAGAAGGTGCTATTAGATCAGGTTAGAAGCAAGATGTGATGCTGATAGGCTGGCCATGGTAGCAGCCTTTCACACCTTCTGTAGTCACCCAATCGCCCACGCTTACACAGCCTGATAAATAAGATTATGGGTTACTGACACTGCCGGACACTTTCTTGGCAGAGCGACACCATGGAAAAGCTGAGAAATCACGTAAGTTCTTACAGGCTTAGCAACATTGCACACTAGCCACAGCACAGCCCCTGATCCACTCTGACACCCAGCTGCAGAGTCAGCCTCTTGTGGGGACCTCAGAGTGCTTAATGTTCTGTGGGAATCACCTCTTCTACCAACAATCAGCAATAGAACTGCCAATAGTAGAGAGTTACAGCTACTCACATTGTTAAAACAAATTTTCCTTTCAGCCAGGCCTGGGGGTGTTACAGGAATAACTGAATGGGACATGCTTTGGGTCTCCTAGGGTTCTTTGGCATTCTCCATAAGGAAGAGACACCTGGGGTTTCCTCTGTTGACAGGATATCAGCAAGGGGAGCAAGCAAAAGAGTGGTAATGCCATTCCCATCTGGTCTCTGGATTATGGCTGAATATCCTGAGTTTAAGAGAAGATTTAACTCTGTGATCTATCTAGTCTTAAACGTGAGAATAGAGCTGTTGCAAATCTCAGGTGCTCAGGATGACAGACAAAGACAGACAGCTGGAAGTCCAGGTGGTCAGCATCATGAGATCAGATACTACATGCTATGGATTGAACTGTGTTTCCTCAAAATCCACATGTTAAAACCCTAACCCCCAATGTAATAATATTTGGAAATGGGGCCTTTGGGAAGTAATTAATTTTAGAGGAGGTCATGAGGGTGGGGCTCTCATGGTAGACTAGGGCCCTTATAATAGGAGGTACCAGAGAGTATGCTTACTCTTCCTCTCTGTGGGAAGAGGTCTGGTGAGTACACAATGAGATGCTGGCCATCTGCCAGCTAGGAAGAGAGCTCTCACCAGAACCTGACCACGCTGCACCCTAATCATGGATTTCTAGCATCCAGAGTTGTGAGAAAAGAAATCTCTGTTGTCTAGTCTACGGTATTTTGTTATGGCAGCCCATGCCAGCTAATACACCATAGTGACAGCTTAAAAAAAAATAAGTGAGCTTATTTAATTATTTTAAGTAAGTGGGCTTATAGAAGTCATTACAGGTGTAACAAGAATAGTCATAAAAATTAATTGCTTTGCTAGAAAATAAAAGATGTCTGCCTCTTTTCCCATTAAAGAACATCTGTCTTCTTCCAGTTGCCTACTAAAGTAAGCTCTCTAAAGCCCAGAGTTACCCAAAGAATTGCCCATCTCTGTCTCCATACCAAGCGACTCTAAACTATGGGCAGCCAGGTCTTCAGTACCGTATGTTATATTTGGAATGACTTTTTTTCTAAGCTGAAATTCTGGAATACACAATTTGTTGCACTGAAGCAGTTTTCCCATGGCTTGCTCTATCTATCTACCTATTTACTGGGTGGTGGGAATTTTTAAAAAAATTTTTTTAACGTTTTTATTTATTTTTGAGACAGAGAGAGACAGAGCATGAGCAGGGGAGGGGCAGAGAGAAAGGGAGACACAGAATCCAAAGCAGGCTCCAGGCTCTGAGCACAGAGCCTGACACGGGGCCTGAACCCACAGACTGTGAGATCCTGACCTAAGCCGAAGTCAGTTGCTCAACCAACTAAACCACCCAGGCTCCCCTGGTGGTAGGAATTTTTTAAATGCAGAATATCTCCTCATTGCTTTATAAAGACTAACTTTCAGTAACTGTTTTCCTGACTGCCTTTCAAATCCCTTATTCCCCAATCCGGATCTGTCTTTCCACAGTCAAAACAGCATAAAACCTCAGTGACCAGGCCAAAAAAAAAAAAAAAAAAAAAAAAAAAAAAATTAAAAAAAAAGAGGACTGATGTCATTCAAAGACTGACATTTCAGTTTTTATTACCGGAATACCTTGAAGAATTAGATCTGATTTGCATTGATATTTGCCAACTGAATTATTAAAGTTTTTTTTCCTCTTTTCTCTTTCCTTCATCAGAGTTTAACACTTTCGTCAACTGCACACTAAATCACAATTTGACAACCATGTTATTTCACAAAGCGTTCTGGGCTTTTGAATTGTTGACCAACTTGAGAAAAACACCAGATTTGATCCATAAAGTGAAAGTAGGTGACAACACATAAGAGAAATGGCAAGGGAGTTTTTATAAAGGAGTCTGCTTCTTACTAATGTTTCTTAAGTGACATGGGGTAATTTTGCTGGCATGTCTTCCATAGGCAGGGCCACCCCATTTGAGTTACCTATTGAGACTTCTTTGTTTTATTAGAATCAATTGCAACCTCAGTGCACTGAGAGATCTGAAAATGAATATTCCTAAAGAAGGATAAGGATTTCAGAAATGTGTGAACATTTTAAGTGGTATGTTAGTCTCCAACATCATCAGACTGTAGATGGAAAAAGACAAAGTGGAAATTTCTGTGCAAGTTGTTAAACTTCTAAATCTCTTCATCTAAAGTGACAAAAAAGTCTAACCACAGAGTTGTGATAGTGCATTTGTATATCAAATAGTTTTTTACATTTATTTAATTTTTTTTTTTAGAAAGAGAGAGTGCAAGCAGGGGAGAGGGGCAGAGAGTGAGGGGGAGGGAGAGAGAATCCCAAGTAGGTGCCATGCTCAGCGTCGAGCCCAACACAGGGCTCGATCCCATGACCCTGGGATTATGACCTAAGCTGAACTCAAGAGTCCAATGCTCAACCAACTGAGCCACCCAGGTGCCCCTCAAATGATTTTAAACATGCACACCATACTTACAACACACACACACACACACACACACACACACACGCACACACCCCAGGTCGTCAAAACATTCCTTATTGATTTATTATCACACAGAAAGAATCTCAAGTTACTTATGCTTGGTAAAAAATAGCATACAGTCCTATCTCAAGGCATATTTTTAGTGTAGGAGTTCTCAAAGTTTATTGTGCCTCAGAATCACCTGGAGGGCTTGTTAAGCTACAAATCACTAGGGTTAGATTTTCTGATTCATGCAGGTCTGGTGTTGCGGGGGGGTGGTCTGATAATTTGCAGTTCTAACAAGTTCCTAGGTGACGCTGATGCTGCTGGTTTAGGGACCACAGTCTGAGAACCATTGCTTTAGACTATCTAGAGACTCCGGTTTTATTACTTATTTTCGTCAAATAGAGTGCTTCATATTCTTGCAGTTAGTCCTTTCTACTATCCAAATAATAACAAAAATGACTACTGTAATTTAAAGTCAGTATTTTGCCTTGCAGAATCTACGATAACAGTCATAACAACCAGCAGTTGAATAATGCTTTATCATTAATAAATCATTTCAATATACATTATATCACTGGAGAAAACATATGAATTCTGGCAGGTGAGCAAGCATTATATTTATATTTTATGGATGGAAAGCAGAGAGCTTAAACGACTTACCTAACAACCCCCCAAAAAGTAAATGGTAGAGAGCAGAGACCTGAACCAGGATTTTCTGACTCTAAATTCTGTATTCATTCTTTCCACCACTTCACTCTTTCTCTTAATTGCTTACATTTGTGGAGAAACTTACACTTTTCAAACTACTTTCATATTCATGATCTCATTTGATCCCCCAAAGCAACAGCAGGAGGCGGGCAGGGCACATAATATTGTCCACATTTTGCAGATAAAGCCATTATAAAAAATGATAAGAAAAGTGGCTCCTGTCATTCAGGCAGTATTTCTTCATCTACCAGGCTACATTTTCCTGCAATATTTAGCAGCATCAGATAGGGTAGGTAAAGCATCAGATACTCTCCTTTACAAGTGATAAATATTCAATGGCTCAGTATTGTTAACACCACCCTTGCTCCTACATCATTTTTTCCCCTGGTTTCTTGGTAGAAATACATTTGGAGAGAAGAAAGAAATGGGTGAAATTTAGGGTTACTAATTTGTAGGAAAGTGGGGAAAGTTCTTTCATTTCTACACTTTATGTATTTAGGAAAGAAGCTTTTTCTGCATACAAAGAAAGACTCTTCACCACTAGTCTAGGGCTTTTCAAAGTTTAATGTGCACACAAACCACCAGGGGATCTTGATAAAATGCAGATCCTGATTCAGTGGGTCTGGAATAGGGCCCAATATTCTACATTTCTATAAAGCTCCAATATAATGCTGATCATGGTCCAACCTTGATAGGCAAGGATCAATCCTATTTCTCAAGACTACAGAGATTTTTATTATTCTCTGAATCATGTCTGAATTTCTGGGGTGGAACAGAGAACTTAAAATATAAAACATTGTAACAATATTTGGTGAATAGTGCATACATTGTGGGACTTACCTAGGTGTTTCTCTGTGCTAGGTTATTATACATTCCAGTATCTTCCAATTTATTTTGATCTCAAAATCCAAGATGATGCTTAACACGGGGTGCATGGACTTGCAGCAACGATATTACACCTGGGTGTTTGTTAGATAGGCAGAATTTCAGGCCCCATCCTAGTCATAGGAGAAATTGGATGAAGGGCTTTAAGGCTATGCTAAGTAGTTTGAACTTTATCCCAAAGGCATTGGAATATTTGGAAATTAGGTAGGAAAACTAACTTGACCAATTTTACATTTAGGAATAGTGTTTTAGGGGGAAATGTCTAGTAGCAAGGGGTCCAACTGGAAAACTACTGAAATTCAGGTAAGAAAAATGTTGGCTTATCTATATTGTGACAATGACAATGGGGAAAGAGGAATGGATTGATAGCCAATAAGGAGGTAGAATCAAAACAATG
Source organism: Panthera onca (assembly GCF_046562875.1). Taxonomy (NCBI): domain Eukaryota; kingdom Metazoa; phylum Chordata; class Mammalia; order Carnivora; family Felidae; genus Panthera; species Panthera onca. The sequence goes on from NC_138347.1 coordinate 62,200,240, forward strand.
TGTCAAATGAGTTATTGATGGGGAAAAGAAAGAGAAAGAGTCTAGGATCACTCTCAAGTTTCTGGCTTAGACAATTTGTATCTCTTACCTTTAGCATCTCTTTGAACTTGTCCTCTGACCTCTCTGCTTCTGACCACCTGGGGTAAATGCCTTGATTCCTGGGACCTAGGATTGCCAGTCTTGGCAAGGACCTAAATCAGTCAGACTCTGACACTTCGTGAGGGATCTTAGGATAGACTCTAGCTGACATTCACAGTCAAGATTCCAAAGTTAATTATACAACTTACCCTGACTTTTTCTTGGATAAGTAAGCCTTATCAAATACAATGCCAGTCCTATTGTCTGCTCTTCTATAGCAGTTTGTTTGGCTCCCAAGTAAATCAACCTACACTTATCTTGATGAATTTCACCATACTAATATCTGCCCATTTCAACAATTTTATGATTACTCTGATCATTTTAATATGCTTCCCCCAACTATAATTTACCGTTTTCTTTTGTTTTGTTTTTATTGTGCAGCCTTGCTGTTACTTTCAATAGCTTAATCCTGAACACTGTAGATCTTTTTCTTTTTCTTTTTTTTTTCTGGTGTTATGGTATAATCATCACCTGTAACAAGAGTTTTGTAAAAAAAAATAATAAGCATTGTAATTCACAAGGTATAGGTTCTATATAGCTACAGCAAATAAGGTATTTGCCATTATATAGCCAGACCCTAGGAAAACTGTCCCCAGGAGAAGAATGAAGACATCAATAAGGCATGCTAGAAAATCTTTCCCTAATAAGATATGGTCATGTCCTTTTGAAAAAAGGAACACCACAACTGGTATGTTGATGCAATGTAATGTAACACAATATGAGATATAAAATATTAAGACCAATTTTGATGAGAAAGAGCATTAAAAAAAAATCTCAATTGTTGTGTTTGAATGGATCAAGATGGGATTGAGGTTGTGTTCAAATTGCCAGTCTCCCTCCAAATTACCACTACATAAAGCTGATATATATATAGATAACTAATAATTAAAATAAATAAAAATAATACCAATAATATCTGACACTGTACTAAGAACTTTACTTACATGTTCTCTTAATTCTCATAATAACTTTGGACAAATTCTATTTTTATATCTATTAAATTGTAAAACAGACTGTTTGGAATAATGGCAACAAATATATGAAATGGCGAGAGTTTGAGAGATGTGGACTCTATTTCTGTTCTCCTAGATCATGTGCAAAGTTTGTGGTTAAGCTACCTATCCCTTCATAACCCATGCTTCCAAAATGTCCTGGAGCATTCAAATCCAAGCTAGTCCTCCAAGAACACATCTAGGGTGGTTCATTTCTCTTCAGGAAGAGTACGCTGGGCATATGATGACAAATCCAGGTAGGGTAAGACTGGGGTGCTGAGGTGGTGGTACAGCATTTGTCCAACACTATCAGAATGGCCAGCATATCTGATTGTAGAGATCTTCCCATGGTTTAAAGGTTGCCAGTGTCAGTTATTATGAGTCTTTCCAGTTATTACTGGAGGCCAGTGATCATGTGGTTACAGTTTAGAGTCTTCATTTTCTGAATTACCCAATTGTTTTAAGGCTACTGAGAAAGAATTTGTATTTACTTGATTAGGCTATTACGGAATCACCTGCATGGGCAAAGAATTTGTTTCTTACCTAAATTTAAGACATTCACACACATAAATAACTGCTTGTATACCTGCTACACTGGGAACATGTATATACACCAGTATATACTACTTTGTATATTTAAAACCAATGCACAAGTAAGGTACTGGAAATAAAATATAGGAAGATTTCTGTTTATTTTTTCTGCTCTTTGAAAGAGAAAACAGGAATAGTTTTAAAAGTAAAAAATATATATATGCTTAAAGAAAAAACATTAGTATAAAAAAAACTAACATCATGGTTTCACATAAATATGCTTGCCTGGATTCCTAAATGAATTATTATATATGCTCTCTTCTCTGCCTGGGATATTTGTCACCCCCTTTTTTTCTTGGTCAGGTTGCATTCACCCTTAAGGTCTCAGCATAAGCTCCCCTGAGGGGAGCTTTGCTGGCTTTGCAGATTTTGCTATATGGCCCTGTTTTATAGTCTTATTGAATGCTATAATTTTTCTTTATATTGTAAAAATCTAATTAAGTGGTTATTCATGCAATTATTAGTTTAGTGCTCTGCTTTCTTGTTGAACTGTAAACTCCATTTGTGCACGGACCATGTCTATCTCTCTCTTCATTTTGTCCTTTTACAAAGTGAGCATTTTATGAATATTTTTTGCCAAAAGTACAAATTGTGAGATGGATATCAAGATTAATCTAGATATTCTGTGTTGATGGGTAACATACTTTAAAACTGATATACAAGTAAGATATTGAAAAGAAAACAGAGAAAGATTTTTTATTTATTTTTCTGCTCTTTGTAAAGGGAAAATTGACTGTTTAAATGCAAGAAACAAATGAATACAATCAAAATAATAGGTTGAATCATTATTTTCACTTAAATTATCACTATCTGGTCAAGAGCAAAGTCACTGGTTTGATTCTTCCACATCCATATACTACCAAGATTAACTCAAAGAATCTTTTGGAAGGTCCATACAAGAAAACCCCAGAGAAAGAATTTCCTCGAACTTGAACTGTAGATATGTTCTCTGTGTGAAATATGAAGTCATGCTAATTCTGGTGTGCTAACTAAAAAGAGCTGATGTTACTTGTAACATGTACTTCTGGAAATCAGCTTAAAGAAATGAGTTTAGTTAAACATTGCATAGTACTCTCAAACCCATGAGGGCAGGGTCTAAGCTACATATATTAATAATTGGTTAACCTATAATATTAGAAGACAGACAGAGCTAGAGCATTAATGGAGTTCAAGAGTATCACCAGGCAAGGATTCAAATTTGGGAATCTCTGACCAAGTGTAAAAACCAACATCCAATAAGAAATGGGATTCCAGACTCCCTGCAGGTCTCTTATCGGCTTCCAGTACGAATTTTCCCACCTACCCTATCAAAAAACAAAATATTTCTTAAGCAAGATTTTTATATTCTGTATTAATGTCAAATCTGGCTTTTGGCTTGGACAAGAGAATTTTTACAGCACCTGCTAATTTGTTCCCAGCCTGAAGGACTAAGTCCTCAGTGTGGCTGAGTTTGGCGGGTATAGAAAGCTATTGAGGATGCAAAAAAAACCTTTGTAGAAACAAAATGCATAGAAACTCCTTCTGTAACCCTGGGCAACCCTGATACCACATGAGGTACAGTTGAGAAAGGGACTTCCTCTGGAATGTGAGAAGAAAGATGTAGAAACAAAGTTAAATGAAGATGGGAACAGCATTACTCACAGAAGGGAGATCAAACACTCCATAGAAAATACATGTTACGGTGCAATTGCCCTCTGGGAGTTACAGGATTATGAAAGTCTAACTTAATTAAGGAGAAAATAGGTCACATTTAACAACCACATACGTCGCGTATCATTTTGACTATACAGAATAACTGGAGAGAATGGAAAAATTAAGAAGTCGGAAGCATAAGAAAGGCAACCATGGAATTCATCAACCACTTTCTCATCCTTCTAAGTCAGGTATATGTTTTGATTCTGTATATATGAAAAGATTTACCATTCTTTAAACTTCCCTCTTTAAAAACACTTGCAGCATATTTGAAAAATAAATTTCAAATGTCAGAATAAAGAGAAACAAAATGGTGTGACCAAATTTAAAAAAAAAAAACTAAATTAAGAGGCAATAAATAGTCTTCATAAAAATACACCTTTCACCCTCTTCCTTTTCTCCCCCTTATGTCATCAAATGACAGGCAATCAGGTACATGTGAATCCTGCTTGGATTCTTCCCCCTTTCATAGCTCGATGCCCCTATGGGGTCGAGCTAATTACAGGTACATTTCCTCTGCAAGGCAGTCACACTCTATACTGTTGAAGGTACAATTAATAATTGAACAAAGCTACTAGATTTTTTTTTGCTCACACGGTCACGGGTTGCAGACAGTTTTACTGTCACACAGGGCAGAGCTTCTTCCTTGAGTGTCTCCAAGAAAGGTTTCATGTTATAGACTGAAAAGGATCACTGCCTGTTTCCAAATTTTGGAAAGTAGGGGAAAACCCACGTAAAACCAAAAAAATCCAACCCCCCACAAAAAAAACCTAGTTTCCTTTGTAGAACAGTAAAGGAAAATTTTCTCTCCTGTTAGCAGGAATATGATTATGATCAGGTGGTTATTTAGGTCAGATGTAAAGAGATGAAAGAGTGGGCCTACAAATTAATACTCTTTAGAAGGGAAATTGGAGTTTGCCCTTGAGTCTGTGAATGCAGCAGGGAGCTAGTTTTGCATGTGACATAAGAGAATTTGACCTACAGACAGGGCCTAGATAAAGGCTTAGAGAAGAATAAGGTTCTTTCCCTTGAGATGTATTTAGGAACTTAATAGAGGATATCCCCAGAGCGTCATGGGGTCATAAATTGGTGCAGAAAATCCTTGTCCTATGCCCCAAGCAATAGTCTTGAGCAACAGTCTGCAAACTTTTGTAAAGGGCCAGATAGAAAATATTTTAGGGTTTGTAAGCCCAGCCATCTTTGTTATAACTACTCAACTATTCCGTTTTTGAACAAAAGCAGCCATAGACAAGAAGAAAATGAATAAGCATGGGTGTATTTCAATAAAACTTTATGGATGCCCAAATATGAATATTAAATTTTTGCATGTCAGAAAACAGAATTATTCTTTTTATATTTTTCCAACATTTAATCATCTAAAACCTATTTTTAGCTCTAGGCAGTACAAAAGTGGGGCAGGCTGTATTTGGCCCACAGACTGTAGTTTGCTGACCCCCTGGCCTTACTATTGGAAATCCCTATGAGTATACCTATTTTTCAAGCTGATTTTGAAATCTCTAGGGATCTCTGAGTGTATGTAAATGCTATATTTACATGGGAAGATATGGTGTTTTGTTGACTTTTAAACACCATGGATAACCATGGTTATTCAGGATTCAAATAAGATATTCACTATCATTAAAAAGGTTACTAGAGTTAGAGGTGAAGATCTAAACTGCTAGGCCCAGCACGGAAAAATCTTGAAACTCTGATTCTATCTCATTATTTTTCTGAGCTCAAAGGATAAAAAAGAATACATCTTTGGGTTCTGGTCATGAATAGCATTTCTCCCCAAAGACAAAATAAAAATAAAAATGAAAAAACCCAACTACTTCGTAGTCAGTAGTACACAAAAAAGCAATAGTCTTTTTATTAATGTAATTCATTTCTTGATTATAAGTTGAATATAATCTATCTTCCTTCACTTCTTCTTTCTACCACTTGTTCCACAAAAAAATAGGAGGGTATAAGTAATATATTTATATAGATATTTAAATTAATTAGAAAAGGTGAGACAATAAAACGAGAGGAAAGCAAGAGAATGGTCTGTACATGAATTTGATGCCATAAAATCCCACACAGTTTGTTTAAAATCCTCTTCATTAACATGCAATTTATATATGATTTCCTATATTCTTTTACAAATGGGCAAAATAAATTTGGCTCTAAGTTTAGTAACAGTCAATTCCATGAACTCTTAATCATTTATAAAAATTTAGGGAGTTCATTCATAGAAAACCAACCATTGCTTAGAAAAAAGGCAATAGAAATACGTAAGAGGAATTTCCTCATGGGATATTTTCCAAAAGGAAAACTATGTAATAAAATGAACAATCTCTCAAAATAACATTATAGTAAATTCAATGATTTCAATTGATACCTTGTATAACATCTTTAAATATGGGCCAATAGCTTTATACCAAATTGTCATTCAGTCAAAGCAATTCTATACCAGAAAGGACCAAATTGCCATTCAGTCAAAGCAATTCTATACCAGAAAGGAGTAGGTGGTGTGGGATTGGGGCATAAGATACTTCAGTCCAGGCCGAATGTGCTCTGGATGTTTAATTTAACCCAAGGGAAAGGTGTGTGATATCCAGAGGTTCACCCTTAAGACAATCTTCCATATGCATTTTTTCCATGTGAAGTATAAAATGGGTCTGAACGGAAATGAGTTTGATCTTCCAAATAAATGCCTCATTTATTGCTCTTATATATTGTCAATAAATGACAAGTTGCATGCATTAACAATTAAGGTGGGTTTTGAGTGACGTTCCCTTAATAGAAGCAAGCCTTTGATAAGAATAGCTGTCAAAAAAGGAGACCATTCCATAGGCTAGTCCAAATTCACTTGAAAAATTAGTTTGAGACCTAACATGACATGGAGGCCTGTATTCTCAACCACAAAATACAGTTTTCAAAGATGCTTTAGGCGAACACTATCCTGGCCTTTTAGAAATACCTCAGGATAGTTTCCATGTATGTCTTGCTTTGCACAATTTTTTAGAGTTTTTCATTCCAAAATGACTTTGTTGTGAACTCTAAATACTTATATGAGGAAATTTTAAGAGAATGTCAGATATACATCAATTAAAATTGAGGACTATCTATCAAAATAAATTACATTTTATAAGAATAATTGATCCATAGCCCCTCTTTCTGAGAAATTAAATAGCAGGCTTTATTCTACAAAGACTGTGTCATTTACAAAACCATGGCATTGCATATAAGAAATTGTAATCTGTAGAGCAGGAAAGTATGCATGCAGTGGACCCAAGTAATTTGATATAATATTTAAGTGAAGTTCAAGAAGCAGCAGAGACCGAAAATTCAGTTATGGTGATGGTGATGGTGCTGGAACGGGAGGGGAGGATGCAGAAGACATTCCTGGGAAATAATTTTTCTGACTTTGACTGAATTTGCATTAATAGGTAGGGACCCATAATGAGCTCATGCAGCTTAGTCCATGCCTGATGCCCCTCACAGAACCAGATGCCAGGGAGACGACATCAGAAGTCACTAACAATTTTGTATTATTCCTGAAAGGTTTCTTCACAAGGTGCTACATATTAGGAAACCATAGTTAAGGTTTAGGAACCTTAGTTAAGGAAACCATAGTTAACAGCGAAACAAACAAACAAACATGCAAAGGACTAGTTAAATCTAATTCATACAAAACATTGCCCCAAGACACTCAAGCACAAAATTGACCTACATTTTAGACATAATACTAAGTCATTTAATGCATTTAATTCTTCTGTATTTGTTGCCTTGAGGTGATGTTCTATTAAAAATGAAATAAGAAATGGTTGTAGACTTTATAGAGATGAACACATTAGCAAAGACCAGGGAGGACCCTATATAAGTCCTATTGCAATTCTACTAGTGCTTTAATAACCAGATACATGCTTGCCTTTCTGATCCAATGGAATCTCAGAAGCCCAAAGATATGTTAAATAATGTGTGGTATCTTGAAGGCTAGAGGGCTGCTTACCAGTTGGTGTGAGGTGTCTCCAGGTGATCACAGGTTCAGGACGGCCATTGGCCATGCAGACCAGGGTCACATTGCTGCCCTCATTCACAGTGACATCTGAAGAGATGTTGGAGATCTTTGGTGGAACTGCAAAGACAAAAGCAAATGGAATATGTAACCATGCCAGTAAAACCCCATGTTTGAAGCACTGGTCCATGCCACTGGAAATAACAAACTTGAGCTAGATGCTTTTATGACTTGAACCATTTGAATTTTTATGTTAAGAAGCCAGGATGCTTTATGACCTCTTTAGAGACTCAGCAGATGAAAAGCATGGGTCTTACTACTAGAAGAATCTCTCCACTATGACCAAGTATTGTAGGAATTTCACAGAGGAGTATAGTGAAAATGTATTATCTCTTTTTTCATTAGAATAGACTTTATTTAATTATTAGTGTGCACATTTTTAGCATATTAATAATTTTTTCTTATCACTGAATGGTGCCTGCCTACATTTATTTCCTTATGTATATCAAATGAATATAGTGCATTCTTACCTCCAAATGTCAGGAAAAGGAAAAGTGTTATTTAGTATGAGTTGCATAGTTGTGTTATTACGATGTGGCAACACCTGTTTACTTACAATCTAGCCACATGAGGAAACCAACATTTAATCACAATAGAAAGTGTCTAAATATCACCTTGGTATGTGAACAGGCTAGATAACGCACATTAGAGCCTAAAAACTGAATTAATAAGGCCTATATCACAGATACTACAAAAAATAATATTACCCCTAATACTTTCACCACCACTATTACTAACAATTTAATAATAGGTAACTTTAAGCATTTACTATATGTAAGGCTCTATGTAGAGTACTTTTCAAGTATTATATTGGTAACTCATTATAATAAAGAAATGATATCCTATGAGCATTTTATTTACAGGTGAGAAACTGAAATATAGATGGAGCCAGGTGAGAAGCAGAAAACAGATTTGAATCTAAGAAGACTCCAGGGCCCACACTCTTAAGCAATACTTGAATGAAACTTCAACTTCACAATCCAGGCTACCAGATGGCTGAAAATGACGGAAATTACTTTTTGGTGGTGTGAGAAATGAGTCCCCGAGGGCTAGCTGTACTGCCGTCTGACTTCCTTCATTAGTGTTCAGGGCGGCAACATTAGATCTCATATTGGTAGGCTTAAGTGGAAAGTGAATTACTCACAAATTTCATCACAGAGGTTATGCACTGATTACAAATAGCAGGGTTTATGGTTTGACTGTGATTTTCCTTTTTTTTTTTTTTTTTTACTCTTAGTTGCTTATGCAGTCCCTAAGAAAGTATGTGTCAGAGGGAGGGAGGAGAACAAGACAGCATTAAGGGGTTCAATAATAAAAGAATCTTATTTTCTCTCTCTTCCTGCCCTGTGGTGACAAATAAAACAGTAACATTTTCTGCCTGTAGAGACTGCTGTCTGACAACCATGTGATTGCTGCAGATCTCTGTTAGGAGACACTGATGGGACTTGGGCAACTGACCAGGTCACAGAGCCACAAGGAGGAAGTGGGAGGAGGACTCATGACCTTAGCATTTCTCCCACAATGGCATCTTACAGGGCTTCTGGGTAGAAACCAGTAGTTCTAAATCAAACCCAATGGCAGAAATGGAATGTAGTTGATTCCCATTATTTAGCAGTATGTATTTATAGGATTTCTATTTCTCTTTTATCTACTGGGGTTAATGGATCTTTCTCTTGTATTCACACATTGACTTGCAATATACCTTCCCAGACTTTTACAATGAGGACCTAAAAGGTTATACCCAGTTTTTAAGGAAGAAGATGAGGCACAGAGAGAAATAATGACTTGTCAAGGGCAATCCCATCAAGAAATATGGCTGGGCTTAGAACTTGGGGCTCCTGAATGTCCAATTGTGTTGTTGTTTAATATTTATAGTTTTTAATTCCCAGCTGAATAAGCCAGTGTTCTGAACATTTTCAGAAAAAGTACAATGAACTATAAATCAATGATGGTGTTCAAGAATACAATTTAGACATCCTAGGAATCTTCCTCTACAATCTAAAATCTGCAACAGGAAGCTATGTAATAATTATATGAGCTCATATTACTCAATTTGTGGTTAATTCTGAATTGCAAGACAGGCCACAGAATAGAAAGAAGAAATACAAATGTGTTTTCATAAGAAAAATGTAGAGGGGAGACTTTATATTCCTAATATAAAAACATGCAAATTTACAGAATAGAAAAGATCTCCAGTGGTCAGGTTCCCAGAGAATTATTACCTATGATAAAATTTACTCATAATTTTCTCTCATTTTGTAAGAGGAATATATATCCAAGGACTTTGTTTTTTTATGGCACCCAGGATCCTCTGTTTCTTTTAACTAAGGGCAATATGTTCAGGTCCTAGATCTCAGATCCTGGAGACTCAGAAAGTGTTTGTGTTCAATAGTCAGAAATGTAATCACGTTGACATTGAATTTCACTTTCCTCGGGGTCACTACCAATGGGTTTCACTCCATTGCTTATCTTCCACTTCTTTGTACATTGTACCAGCTTCTTCCCATAGCATTTATATCTGATGTAGTCATTTGTTCCAGAAATAAATACCTCCCTAAATTCTATGTTACCATCTTACTTTCAAACTCTCTGTCTCCAAATATCTTGAAAGAATTGTTCTACATTACATCTTCATCTCCCATTCACACTTCAACCTACGGTGCAATCTGGATTCTTTAACCTCCAAAAAAAACTGCTCTCAGGAAGCTCACCAATTTGAACCATGGAGTTTCTAGGTCCTATGAACAATTTTGTTATTATCCTATTTTTCTCAGGAGTATTTGATTTTGTTGACCATAACTACCTTCTTCCATTCTTTTATTTTCTAAGATGCCAGATTCAACTGTTTTTCATCTTACCTCTCTGGTCAACCTTTCCAGTTTAGCTTTTGGACTTACTTTGTCCTGTTCCTTAAATATCTGTATTTCTAAAGTTTGATCACTGTTATCTTCCTTCATATAACTCACTGTGAATGATATTATCTATTGTCTAAGTTCAGAAACTAAGGCCATAGTATGTATGACTCCCAAATCAGTATCTGCAGCTCAGATTTTTCTCATAACTTTTACACTTACGTTCCAATGGACCATTCTAAATTTTCATCAAATACATCACAGATACTCAAGATTCAACATACTCAGAACCAAAATTATCATCTTCCTTCCTACGTGACACTTGTAGTCTTGTTCACTATCTCGGGGAATGGTGTCATCATGCAAACAGTTGCCCAAGCAAAAAAAGTGTTATCTTCCTTGACTGCTCTCTTTCCTTTACTACCCCATATAAAAAGGATCCTGAGTTCTGTGACTTATGCCTTTTAAATCTCTCTCAGATTCACTCATTATTCCCAATCCCTATTCCCAGAGCCATAAACTTTTTTTTTTTTTTTTTTTTTTTTTTTTTTTTTGGTTAGATTCTGCAAGAGCATTATAATGAATTTCTTTGCCTCTAGCCTTCCTTTCCTCAGGCTCACTGTCATTCATTCATCACACTGAAATAAGTTTTTTTTTTTTCATAAATTGCAAATGTGAGTATAATATTCTCTGATTAATCTCATTGCCCTCAAGATAAATCCAAACTTCCTAACATGAATTCACAAGCCATGGTTGGCCCCCGGTTAGCTCTCTAGACTTATGTATTACCCCCTTTTCATTGTATCATCCAGTCAGATCAAATAATTTTGGTTCCTAGAATATACTATGCTTATTTACCCCAAGGCATTTAACATTCTATTTTTTCTACATGGAATATTCTTCTTCCAGCCCTTCATGAGGTCAACCCCTTTCTTCCTTCAGGTTTCAACTTGTCATCCTGTTTTCTCGCTTTTTCCAGGAAGACTATTCTGTCATTTACCACCATTCCTACCCCTACCCCACTCCTGACTTCTTATTGAGTGAAGCATCACTCCTATGTTCTCACATTGTGCCCTATATTTCTCTACCATGGCCCTGAATCGTCATTGCTGGATTACTTACCTGTACCTGTCACTAAACTGAAAGACGCAGATGAGAAGTCCTTGGTTTTCCTGACCAGTGAATTGTATAGACCATGGCACTTAGAACATGGTAGGCACTCACAGGGTGTTTGAAAAAAGAAATTAATGAAAATCCCTGCCTGCCCCCAAACTTTTCTGAGCTCAAGTAAGTCATCTCATTGAATTTTTATCAGAAAGGAGCAACCTTTTATCTTGAGCCAGTAAAATACAGCTTTTATCAGTATTTCTTTAGCTACCCCTCTAATGACCTTGTTCACTATCAACTTTTTTGACTCTTAATTAAAAAACAAAATTAACCATGGGGCACAGAAACATTTGTGTATGTTAGACATATAGGAAGTGAGATAAATTTGGTGTCCAGCTTCTTGAATTATAGATGTATTCAGGGTTTAACTTCCTTTTTTCTTTTCTACGAGGAATCATTCATATATATTTGTATGGATGTATATAATTTTTTTTTTCTAATGTTTATTTATTTTTGAGACAGAGACAGAGCATGAACGGGGGAGGGTCAGAGAGAGAGACACAGAATCCTAAAAAGGCTCCAGGCTCTGAGCTGTCAGCACAGAGCCCGATGTGGGGCTCGAACTCACAGACCTCGAGATCATGACCTGAGCCAAAGTCAGTCGCTTAACCGACTGAGCCACCCAGGCGCCCCTGTGTGGATATATATAAATACATATAACTTTTTTTAGTTTAATGGTTTAATAGTTCCTTTCTAGTTTCCCATAGCCATTCATGCAGTCTGCATTTACACCATTACTGATAATATAAGATTAAAGGAGCAATGCAAGGTCTTTATTCTTACCTCCTAACATCTTTATAAAGATCCTGGGAAATAAGATGTATTCTCTTTTTATCGCCATTTCATAGATGCAGACACCGGGGACAAAATGGGTAAAACTCACACAGCTAAGTAATTATAGAGTTAAGATCAAAACCTAAGGTTTATAGATTTCCTAAACTTAAGTCTTCTTCTAGATCATATTCACTTTGCAATAGTGGTTCCAAATAGTATTTTTTGCTCTATTTTAATTCTCAGTAAGGACAACTGTAGGAAATACTGTTTAACAAGATAATCTTATCTTCATTGGTAAACATAAGTTGTTTATTTATCAAAACCACTGTAATATTGATTTATGCTCATGGGCCTTCACATATTCTGCGTATTTTATTTTCTTCTGGAGTATTCCCTAACATTTCTTTTTTTGAGAGAGAGCAAGCAGGGGAGGGGCAGAGGGAAAGAGAGAGAGGGAATCTTAAACAGGGTCCATGCACAAAGTGGGGCTGAATCCCACAACCATGAGATCATGACCCTAGCCAAGATCAAGAGTCGGACGTTCAACTGACTGACTCACGCATCACCCCCAACAATATTTATTCATAGGATATTAGTGTCTTTTATTATATTTTCCTAAATGTAATGTCATGAACCATTTATTTGATGTTTTCAACCTATTTGGTTTCAGGGATCTCTCTAATTTTTCTGGATTATTTTGTTTTCTTACTGATTAATGACAGCCTGTATACCTTAGGGAAATGATCTTTTGTTGTCATATTGTTTGCAGTTTCCACAATTCATTCTTAACTTCTTAATTGTATGAACATTTTTGTCTTGTAAAAGGTTTAAATTTCTTTGGTGAGCTTTTTTTTATGATTTCTTCTAGTGTTTTTGCGCATAGACGTTTCTTTCTTAACATAAAATCAGTTAAATACTTCTGTCTATTTGTTATTTCTCTTTCAATGGTTTATTTCTTTTTTTTATTGCACTCTTTAAATCATCTGGAGTTCATTTATGGTGTGAGCTTTAACTAGGTTTTTTAATCCTCCGTGGTTTTTTAGTCAATTTCCGCAATACCTCTGGTTAAATTATATAAAATGTATACATTGTTTTGGCTTTCAGAATTAGCCTACATGTGCTACCAAGCTGGCAAGAGCAATATTTCTGGGAAATATATAAATATAAACCTACTTATAATGCCAAGAAATTTTATGAAAGTGCATTAAAATATGTCATTAATCTTTTGGACACCACACTATTATTATGTGTTGCTAGTTCCAAAATTAATTGTTTATTAGACAAACACCTCCTAAAATGTTGAGCAAAAAACATAATTTAGATACCCTGCTTTCAGGACACTAGTGAAATTCATTATTCAAATGAATTCTCAAGGTTTCCACTGCAAAAAATAATAAATAAATAAATATGCCACACCTAATAGTTGTAACTTTAAATCTGAATTATTAAATAGGTGATATTCTTTCACTGATATCTATATAAATTCTGTGTTAAAGAAATGTACATTTTTTCCATGCACTGCAAATTAAGTGACAGTTTCTAAAATAATACTAACATCTAGGTACACTTGTACACACGGATTCCTTCAGCTGTGCAATGAAACAGTATTAAGTAGGATTATGACACAGTCAATCTGCCTCTGCCACTCATGATTTTATTGCCCTTCCTCATTCTTCTTGTAATTTCCTTACCCACTTTACCATATCTCCAGGGCTCCAGGGTATGCCTTGGCTTTTGTGAACCAAGACATGCCTGTACATAATTTATACAATTCTCTGGGTTCCAATGCATCCCTTCTCCTCTTTTGTGTAAGTCTCACATCTCTTATGTTTGGTCCAATGTGGAAATGCAGGCAAATTCAGGGACATAGTGGAGTGGACATATATCATGTGATCTGCCAAAATCCATGTCCTCTTCTGTCTGGAAAGACAACCCTGGTATTCCTTTGCAGAAAACACCTCCCACCAACTGCCATTGGTTTGTTGGGACTGTCAGTCAAGTGACCTATTCTCCTTTGGCCAAGGAGTGGGCATGTGACCAAAGCTGGGCCACTTAGACTCTCCCTCCCTGGAACTTGGTTTTTATAAGGAATGACTCAAGAGAGGTTGAAACTGATTCAACTTGTGGTAGACTCTGTTAATGTCCCCAATTCTCAATCTTTCCTGTATCCAAATCTTTTGCCATGCCTATCCCCTCCTTCAGTGTGTAGCAGACACTTTTCCATCCCTGGACCATGCTGCTTGTTTTGGCCAAGGATACAAGCATAGGGAATACAAGAAGAGTCTTGAGAAGTGTTGGCACGATTGGACTCACTTGGTCTTGTGCCTCTGCCATTTGCATGAGAAGAATGTACCCATCTGAGCCTGGTGGCCCTAGGAGAAGGAGGATGAGAGATGGCAAATGGAATTGCCAAACAAAATACAGGGCATCTTGTTAAATACGAATTTTATATAAACAGCAGATACTTTTTTAGTATAATTGCTCCAAACATTGCATGGGACATACTTATACTAACAATTATTTTATGTAAACTACAAATGTAACTGGGAATCCTATATTTTTATTTTGTGAACCTGACAACTCAAGGTACATTGTCACATGTAGTGAAACCCAGTCTGGATCTGCTGACTTGCACACTTGTGAGAAATAAAAAATAACTATTGTTTTACGTCCCTGAATTTTTGACTGGTTTGTTCAGCAGCAATAGTTACCTAATACATATCATGAAAGGGCAGCCACCTGAAAGGACTATTATTTTTCACTACTGTCTGCAACTTGCATCCCTGGAGATGCATGGCTTCTGTGCCTTCCAAGGTGATATTTTCTGCTTTTCTTTTGAGCCTGGGAACTATTCCATATTCTTCCAAAGAATCACCACTTTTTACATCAAATTAGCCAGTCAATTTCTGTTGCTTACGCCAAAGAATCCTAATTGTTACAAATTGGGAAGTAGTCATAATAAGGGGAAATTTTGAAGAGGGGCATTTTCAGAGGTAAATTGTCATTTGTGCTTGGGTACTCCTTTGGGTTTCCACAAAATGAACTGAGTTGCATGTATAGCATTGGCTCTTATCTGTCATTACACATTGCTTTAAAAATAATTGTAGGTTTGAAAGAACATCTAATTCTAGCTGTGAGTGTTTCAATACCTTTGTCTTTAGTCCCTAACTGACCAGCCAGAAGAAGGACAATAAATCAATTCGAGGAAGGGATAAAAGTGGTCAGTTGGTTCATTTATCTAACCTCAAATAATTAGCATTTATAACTTGTATTCAATTCAAAATGTTATCCCTAATGGTGCAAATTATTAAGTTTGTCTCATCAGTTATTGCTTATTTGAAGTTTGGGAAAGGTGCATGTATTACTGTGTGTATGGTGGTAAAGGGGTGTTAAAAACATAACACTATCAACTTCTCAATTTCTAACCTTCTTTGGTGTGGCTATAGAAGCTTACACCCTATTTTCTGCACATGTAACACACTGGAAACTTATAGTGTATCTATATAAGAATTGCGTTCAGAAATCTACAGGATGTTTTTTAAGCAGCACTTGGTTTTAATCGCATGATCCAAAAATTCAACAATAAGAATAAAAATATACAATATAACATATTAATAACATCTTGTGAAACATCAAACATCCATCTAGTCTGGCATTTTGCTTCTGAAAATGCCAGTGAAGCATGTTGTGCTTCATGGTGTGGTAGGTTCCAGAATGGATGATAGGATTGGAAAATGTAGCACAGTTTGAGAGCCAGGGATTTTGATCCTGCTCTGACACTGGCTCATAAGGCAACCACATATTCTCTGATATTTGCTTTTGAATTTTCCTCATGAGGTACACTGTATGTGCTTAACAAGTTTTGAACGAATGAACACACAAATTAATGACAAGTTATTTAAATCTCCCTGAGACTTAGTTTCCTCATCTGGTAATTGAAAGTAATGTGCAAAGTTGATAATAGTTAATATTACAGGATTGTTGTTAGGGACAAATAAAATAATTCGTGTAAACTTGTTTTTTAAACTGTAAGGGACTCTATAAGTGTAGCTATCTATTATACAGCTAATAAAGCAGTGTTGGCTTAACTCTTCCTAAGATAACATGATAACACATTTCATGCATTTCTATGGCTAATGGCATTCTAGTTATATTTTTGCAGACACCATTATTGCCAGAAGGTGTAGGTAATTACTATAATTCATAATTAATCATTAATATTGGCTTTAACAGAAAGTCACCCCAAAGATATGTATCCAGTTCTTATCTACTAATGGGCAGAGCTATGCCAATATGTTCAGCTCTTTAGTCAATGTCTAGACATTTTATACCTGTAATAAAAAGCGACACAAAGATGTGAAAGTGTACAATCATAAACAAAAAAAGGTTTTAGAAGCTTAACTCTTGGGCTCCTAAGGAAAAGCTCTCGAAATCAAATGTTATCACTGTTACATAATTTGTAATGTAAGCCTCAGTAAAAGAGAGGTCTTCTTTTATTTGTTGTTCTTATAGACAACAGATGTTGCCAGGTGTTTTGTGTCTGTAATTTGAGTCTCTAAAGCCTTAACTCTGGCCAAATAAAACAACCAGCAATGATAGTTTCTTTTCCACTGGTATTAGTTCTCACTGTTACTAGAATCCATTTATAAAGCAAGGAACATTCAGCCGCAGAAGTAGGTATTTGAAAAGGAGCGCTCTATAGGAACATGATTCCTTTTAAACACAAATTTCATGGGTGAGTAGGGAAAATGTGGAAACTATAGCTTCTTTGAGTATCAGATGAATATTAAAGTAGAAGAAACTCATTACACATATCAGTTACTCAAATTTCTTTGCCAGGAGTGATTACAAATGCTGCACTTATGCTTGCATTAGAAGATGAACAAAGTAACTTAAGGAAAGGGGGATAATATGCTAAAAATTTAGAGGAAAAGATAAAATGTATATATAAAACAAAGCCAAGTACCATATGAGTGGTAATGTGGTAAAGTCAGAGAAATAGGAGCAAGGAAGCTTGTGAAAATGACATATTGAAACAATGTGCAGTCAAGAAAAAGCCATCCTCCTGTAATCAGGCAGGAGCAATTCTTGAATTATATATGTAACTTAAAGTTAGAGCCTGAAGTCTCACTTAACATACTCCTCTGAGATGCGGCTGCCATCTTACTGTGTTGGCCAAAGGAATAAGCTGGATACGACCTCCTCTTTGGCCTTTGAACCCTAAATTATCACATTCTCAAGGGGCCGTATGAGTTGCTGTCACTGTCTCAGGTAGTGAGACTTACACCAAAATAGTCCCTATGACACATCCAGACAGTAGCCAACATCACAAGGGAGTGTTAATTTGGGTCAGACTGCTCTAAATAACTCAAACACAGTAGCCGTTGTACAAAGAAATACCATGAGCTCACTTATACACCACCTAGTGGTGGATGTGTACCCACGGTGATACATGTGTGGCATGGGTATCTACATCTGATTGAGGCTCCCAGTAGACCTAAATAGAAAGTACATTACATTGGAATTTTTCTATATTTATTAAAAGTTCAGAATTACCCTGGAATCTAAGTGTGTGGGCTGGTTTCGAAAGGGGACAAAATATTCAGGCACCAGCATTTGCATTCATGACCAGCTAAGGGCATCCATTATTGCTGCTTCAGCAATATGTATACTCTGTGGGATGTCAAATGGCTGTTCTCGTGTACAGGTCATTGCCTTGCTAAATAAGAGCAAATGGAACTATCCTGATTCTGTTCACTGAGGCTGCAGTTACTCAACAAGTCAGCAGCTCCTCCAAAATTTCATATTCCCAGACCCTGATTCCAGCTGTTTGGATATTTATTTTTGCTAATCTGGGAAAACATCCAGATGCTGATTTAATCAGTCGATGGGAGGAATGAATCTGCTTTCTTCCCTTTACCTCACAAAAGAACTTTATCATTTCTGGTACTTACAGAATAGTCTTTAGATACTGTCCAACCACAGCAGATGGTTTTGTTATCTGGCAGAAATGGGGGTATCGAGCAGAGGGAAGTTCAAAAATATCAGGCTACCTAGGGTGGGTAGCAAATAGCAACTGGGTGAATTCCAAGGGCTCAGAAATGGCACCCACAGACTCTAGCAGAGAAAAAAGAAGTGCATCTTTTCTCTCTTTGCACTCAAAACTCAGGTGGTATTCCTGGCATCTACTAAAGAACCCTCTCTGTATTCCATGAAAAGCCTGTAAAGATTCAGCCCTAAACCATGACATATCCTAAAAGCTACAAAATACATCATGTGCAGCCAATATATATATATTTTTTCTGTGTTCCATTAGTGTTCTTTAAAAAATGTGGGAAAAAAATTGCCTGTACCTTATGGATGAATTATTTAGTCAATAAGACAATATTAGAGATAAGTCCGTATATTAAAAGAGGACAGGGGGCACGTGGGTGGCTCAGTATTAAGTGTCTGACTTCAGCTCAGGTCATGATCTCACGGTTCATGGGTTACTGCCCCATGTTGGTCTCTGTTCTGACAGCTCGGAGCCTGGAGTCTGCTTCAGATTCTGTGTCTCCCTGTCTCTCTGCCCCTCCCCTGCTCACACTCCATCTCTCTCTCTCTCAAAATAAATAAGCATAAAAAGAAAGATCACAGGATTTTAAACTATTTTTTTTTTTTTTAGTAATCTCTATGCCCAATGTGGGGCTTGAACTCATGACCCTGAGATCAAGAGTTGAATGCTCTTACAACTGAGCCAGCCAGGTGCCCCAAAAGAGGAATTTTAAATGAGAGAGAAATAAACTATAAGTTAAAAGAACATAGAAGTATAAAGAGTTCAGAGACCAATCTTATGTCTATTATGTTTAGGAATAATACAAATCAACATTTATTGAGAGACTATAACATATAAAGGCACTGTGCTAGGCATGACCAGAGGTGAGGAGAGGATAAAACAATGACAATTATGACCTAGATCAGCCAGTTTTTATTATTTCAACAAAAGTGCCAGTAAAAGGTTACTGAAAAAATAATAATACTTAACACTAACATTTTTTAAATGGTTTACTGTTCATCTCATTTCTTCATTCCATTTGGAGAATTAGAAATGTGTAGAAATAAATATGGTGCTTGTAAGAATCCCTTAAACTTAAAGATTCCATGCCCATATTACTAGCCTAAATTCTATTTTTTTTTAGTTGCTTAAGGCATATAGTGTTCTTTTCGTGTAGGGAAGGAGGTAGATTCTAATAGAAACCAACTAGGGTGAACTAAAGCATGCCTTGAATACAATGAAAATAATAAAAGTTGTTTCCTGCCACTGCTCAAGGGCCCAGAAGATAGAATATTTAGAGAAAGAATAGGATTGACAGGAGGTTTTCAGAATTTCTTTCTTTGAATTGCCCTTGTTCAAAGCTTACCATGAACAATTATGAACTGAATATGGAGTATTCACATTATTTCCTTCTAAACAAACAGAGTTACCATTGTGAATTAATTAATACATTCATGCCAATTATAATTTTTCAAAAATTATATATAATGGTAGGAAATACAGTAATTATCAAAAATGTTAAATATAACTAGGAGAAACAGAATACTTCCTGCCATTCTAAGTAGGCTTAAAAATTCCAGAGGGGTAAATAGGTATGCAGCATTTGGGGGAGGAAGGAAATACAAAGCCTGGAGTTGATGAATATGAGTTAGGTCTCCATTTTATCTTTCCTTGACCTCTGTTTGAGGGACAAAGGAACATTAAATAATGAAAAAAGACATAAGCAAGCAGAAAAGTGAAGAGAAATAATAAAAATAATAAAGATAATTAATAAAAATAATATGAAGTAGTATAACATTATATAATTTATGAAACTCTGATATATGACTTGCCTTATTTGATCTACACCTATCCCAATGCGATGGCTTGGACAAGTTTTATTACTACCACCCCCCCCCCCCCCCACCCATATATTGGTTGAATAACTGAGACTCAGTAAGGTTCATTCTTTTGGACAAGGTCACAAAGCTAGAAAGTACCAAGTTCATAACCAGTTCATCTGATCAAGAAGATCTAGGAAGATCTTGGTATTTCAAGACTAGATTAACTACTGCTGAGATACGAGATGCTAGTATATTGATTGAATTAAACAGCTGCAAAGATGACCAGGGCACAACTACAGATACGAAAGTCTGGATAGGTGGGTACTTGTGTTCAGTACAGTGATGGAAATGTCACTGATTATGTTGAGATCCCGGAAGTCTGGTTTACCAAAGTTTGTTGTCTCTGCATTACTCAGTTCAGTTTTTTAGCTCAATTATTACATGGTTAAAAATTTGGCTTTTTGGGGGTGCCTGGATAGCTCAGTTGGTTTAGCGTCTGACTCTTGATTTCTGCTCAGGTCATGGTCCCAGGATCGTGGGATTGAGCTCTGCTGGCCATGGAGCCTGCTTAAGATTTTCTTGCCCTCTCCCTCTGCCCCTCTTTCCCCTGCTTATTCTTTCTCTCTCTAAAACTAATAATTAATTAATAATAATAATAATAAAGAATTTGGCTTTCTGGTTTTGAGGTATTTTTACAAATAATGCATCTAAAGGATACAAAAATGCTGACTTGAAGGGGCACATGCACCCCAATGTTTATAGCAGTGCTATCAACAAGCCAAATTACTCTGCTCCTCCCTGTTTGACAGACAGCCGTATCTTCTGGTGCAGTGCCAACCGTGTCCTCAAGACATGGTGGTGAAGGCTTGAGTTAATGGATTTGGCTGTATTGGGAGTCTAGTCACCAAGACTGCTTTTAATTCTGGCAAAGTAGACACTGTTGCCATCAATGACCCCATCATTGATCTCAACTACATGGTTTCCATGTTCCAGTGTGATTTCACCCCCAGCAAATTCCATGGCACAATCAAGGCTGAGAACAGGAAACTTGTCATCAATGGAAAGCCCTTCACTATCTTCTAGGAGCGAGATCCTGCCAATATCAAATGGAGTGATGCTGGTGCTGAATATGTTGTGGAGTCCACTGGTGTCATCACCACCATGGACAAGGCTGGGGCTCACTTGAAGGGTGCAGCCAAGAGGGTCATCATCTCGGCCCCTTCTGCTGATGCCCCCATGTTTCTAATGGGTGTGAACCAAGAGAAGTGTGACAACTCCCTCAGGATTGTCAGCAATGCCTCCTGCACCACCAACTGCCTGGCCCCTCTGGCCATGGTCATCCATGACAACTTTGGCATCGTGGAGGGATTCATGACCACAGTCCATGACATCATCACCACCCAGAAGACTGTGAATGGCCCCTCTGGGAAGCTGTGGCATGAGGGCTGAGAGGCTGCCCAGAACATCATCCTTGTTTCTACTGGCACTTCCAAGGCTGTGGGCAAGGTCATCCTTGTGTTGAATGGGAAGCTCACGGACATGGCCTTCTGTGTCCCCACCCCCAACATATCTGTCATGGATCTGACCTGCTGCCTGGAGAAAGCTGCCAAATATGATGACATCAAGAAGGTAGTGAAGCAGGCATCATAGGGTCCCCTCAAGGGCATCTTGGGCTATGTGACACCCCCACTCTTCCACCTTCAACATGGGCTAGCATTGCTCTCAATGACCACTTCATCAAGCTCATTTCCTGGTATGACAATGAATTTGGCTACAGCAACCAGGTGGTGGACTTTATGGTCCACATGGCTTCCAAGGAGTAAGAGCCCCCTGGTCCACCAGTCCCAGCAAGAGCAAGAGGAAGAGAGAGGCCTTTAGCTGCTGGGGACTCCTCGCCCCAACTCATTCCCCAATACACTCTCCTGACCTCCAGTTTCCATCCCAGAGACCCTTGAACAAGGGAAGGGCCTTGAGGAGCCCTACCTTACCATGTGCCATCAATAAAGTATACTGTATCCAGCCATAAAAAAAAAAAAAAAATAGCCAAATTATGGAACGAGCCCAAATGTACATAGGCTGATGAGTGGACAAAGAAGATGTGGTATACATATGTGTGTGTGTGTGTGTGTATGCATATATATATATATATATATATATATATGCATATATAATACACTAGAAAATATTATACTAAGTAAGTCAGTCAGATAAAGACAAATATATGATTACACTCATACATGGAATTTAAGAAATAAAACAGATGAACATAGGGGAAGGGAAGGAAAAATAAGATAAAAAACAGAAGGAGACAAACCGTAAGAGACCCTTAAATATAGAGAACAAATTCAGGGTTGCTGGAGGGGAGATGGGGGTGGGCTAAATGGGAGAGGGCCATTAGGAAGGGCACTTGTTGGGATTGAGCACTGGGTATTATAAGTAAATGTTGAATCACTGGGCTCTACTCCTGAAACCAATACTATACTGTATGTTAACTAACTTGGATTTAAATACATAATTAAAAAAAAATTTTAATGTTTATTTATTTTTGAGAGAGAGAGGGAGACACAGAGTGTGAGCAGGGGCAGAACAGAAAGACAGGGAGACACAGAATCTGAAGCAGGCTCCAGGCTCTGAGCTGTCAGCACAGAGTCTGATGCAGGGCTCAATCCCACAAACTGCGAGATCATGACGTGAGCCGAAGTCGGACGCCCAACCGACCAAGCCACCCAGGCGCCCCATGTATATATTTGTTTTTAAAAAAGAGAGAAAAACAATATACATTTAAAAGCAAGTTGACTTTGTCACAGTTAGCATAAACTTCAAGCCAGTGAGTCCATTTTATTTTCTTGTTCATGGTAGCATATTTCAATGGATGTGGATAATATTCTTCACAATTTCATTATATATAATTTATATATATATATATATATAATATATCCATTATATATATGTGTATATACACATATATCCATTATATATATAATTATATATGTGTATATACACATATATCCATTATATATATATATATAATTATATATGTGTATATACACATATATCCATTATATATATATAATTATATATGTGTATATACACATATATATCCATTATATATATATATATGTGTATATACACATATATATCCATTATATATATACATGTGTATATATATATATACATATATATATACACATGTATATATATATAAAATAGATATATTTGCCATTAATGCAGTTATGGGATATTTTGACCATGTTGACGATCCATTAAAAGTGCTATAAGGATATAATGAAAAAAATGCTGGTAATATTTATATCTGTAATTACAAAAGCATGAACACTTTTACAGTGGAAAGTAGAGACATCTTCACAGGCCTCATTTACCGCCTGTATTGCAGATAAATTTGACCAATCTCCCTCAATTTGGCCAATGCAAAATGGGGTCTCTCTTCACTCTCCCTTCTCTTAAAACTCAAGAGGGGGCAGGTGGTGGTGGTGAGAAGGAATGCTCTGTCCCTGCTTCCACAAATAAATCCTGAATGGGGTGAGTCTCATTAATCTTGAGCTAAATGTGAAGTTAGACATGGAGGCATCTCGGGTCCCCGCTGTTTGTTCAGAGCCCTAGGCATGTTATGGAGAAAATGTCAAAGATTTCTGCTTTGGCTTCTGCACCCTGCCATGATGTTTTATTCAAACTTCCATGTCCTAAGGAAATAAACACTGGCTATCAAAATCCTCCACCTGACTTCCAGTCTCACACATAAACATGCACAACACCTCTGTTTAGGAGCACAGATCAATCCTCCCTCCCCAAGAGCAGTCTCCAGGGAAAGTGCTGTGAGGCTGGAGCTCTCAGGCCAGGGATTTCTGAGGCAGCATGGCCATCTGTGACTCTGTTCGTCTCCCTCTCACAACGCGCGTGCTTATACAACACAGTGTGTCTGCTGACCCTGTCTTCCAACAAGGGGTGCTTTTAACCATGAGTTAAACTCTGGGTTCTTATCAAGAAAAAATGCTGGGCAAAGAGGGCAAGGCTGGGAAGAAAAGACTATACACATCACTGACAATGGGTACAAATCAGCCACAGTCAGTGAGGGGGGCAGGAGGAATCTCTCCTATTTGGCTCTGCATCAGCTCTGAATTTCATATTGCCCGGGGAGCCAGCAGGGCTAGCATCTTACCCATAGAGCCTGGGTCAGAGAACACTATGAAGTGGTCACGGTGGCCGTGCAGTTGGAGGCCCACTGGCCTGGTCAGTCCTCTTGTCCACCACTGTTCAATTGTCTGGAGGCAGCTGACTTTATGGCTGTTTTGTTCTTAACAAACCATAGGCCACACGAGGCAGAGACTCGTGCTGCAGCAGTGAGTGGGATTCTTGGGTTTTTATCAGCTCCAAACAGCTCCAGATGGACTGAGAATCAGGCCTGTTGGCCATCAGAAGTATTCTTGATTCTCAGTCCACATTGCCCCCTTTTTATTCCACGGGGAAAGGGAAAGTGCACCCTCTGTTACTCTACCTGTCCTCCCTTTGGCTTCAGGCAAGTCACTTAACCTCATTTGGCAATGATTTGGGCCTAAGAGACTGTCCTTAAGGATCTCTGATTTCCACGAGTCAGACTCACTCACACCTGTCACACTGGCCTGAAAACACAGTGCCTAGCCTGATGTGGCTTCTCACTAAGTGTATGCTAAGGGAGTGAATGCATAACTTAACTGAATCTTCAATATCATGTGTAAAATTACATGGAGACAATTAATAGTCAGAGCCACTTGTGATTACTTTGCTCTCTTTGCCTTTTGCTAATGCTTTTCTCCATTAATTATATCTTCATCACATTTCTCTTGATGGTAAAATAGCCCAAGCAGCTGAAGCCAAAACTGCAAATTTTTAGCTTCCTTCCTTTAATGCTTAGAGGTTATATGAGAGAAGGTAATGTCAGCCTCTTTCCATGTCCTGTAAATTGAATGTATCCCCAGAGTAGCTGAGCTTCAAAATCTCCAATATATTTAACCTACATATGTGTGCATACATACACATATAGTGTATATAG
Organism: Panthera onca; assembly: GCF_046562875.1. Taxonomy (NCBI): domain Eukaryota; kingdom Metazoa; phylum Chordata; class Mammalia; order Carnivora; family Felidae; genus Panthera; species Panthera onca. Next base: position 62,225,410 of record NC_138347.1, read on the forward strand.
TATATATATATATATATATATATGTATATATATATAGTGTGTATATATATATATAGTGTGTACATATATATAGTATATAGTACATAACATGTGCATACACATATATGTGTTAGTAGAAATATAAAAGAGTATAAAGATTATAAAACATCTCCCTCTGTTAACTTTTCATGAAGCTCCAGAACATATCAGGCTTTCCCTTATGCTGGCCCCTCTGATAGTTTTGAGAGTCAGATCAGGTTTCAGCTATAAGCCAGCTGGTGCCATTCATTTAAAGGAAAACAGCTATGTAAGTGAGCAAGATTCTAATCACTAAATCTAATTACAAAGTAGAGTAAATTATTACAAATGTTTCTGGAGTGTCTTAAAACACTGTAAAAAAGAAAAATTATCAGCCCAACAGAAATCTGCTATGCTGGTAGTTGATAGCATCGTTAGGGATTAGGACATTCATGTGTATAACTGTTACATACTCTGTTTCTGACACCTGAATCTAGTATTCACACATTAAAAACTTTATAACCTTCCTCTGTCATTCAATCAGATGCTAAACTGTTCGACTCAAAGTAAACCTTGGTTTATAGATCCTAATGAGAGTAATAGGAACATTTCACTTATACTAGAATGAAGGGAACTTCAAACTGCTTCATTAAAATGGTAGCAATTAGTCAAGGGAAGGAAAAAGCAGCAGGGAAATGAAGAGATACTTTACACAGATGTGTGTATTTCCCCGTGCAGATTGACCCTCTTCTATTTAACATCCTTTATTAAAATATTTGAAATGCCACACATTCTCCATATCACAATGTAAAACTAAAAGACAAACACATCAACATTTACTCCTTGGCTTCCAAACTAGCCGTCTGCTCAGACATGTCTTACATCAGTTGCATTTGCATGTTGTCAGGGCATCATGGATCTCATCCTTTACTCCATCTGCTTCCTGGAGGCATGAATGTGTGTGCTCATAGCATTCAGACCTCTTTAGAATGGGATTCCCTAATCATTGTCTAGTACGTCATTGGAGGTTGTGGAGGAGGCTGTTGATGCTCAGCAAGTGTCTGTGTTTCTCCACATTTTCCAAGCTCCCGTGGTTAGTTTAGGACCATAAAACTAGGTTTGGGCCAATAAAATGCTGAATAAAGTGAGGTAAGCCACATCTAGGCCTGGCCGTCAAGAAATGTTTGCATGTTGCTCCAGCTCTTTCCTATTTTGTGATGGCAACTGTGGTGATATGTGTCCAGATGGCATAGCTGCTATGTAGCAGGGGCTATGAACTGGGCTTCATAAGGAAGAAGTAAGCCACAAGAGTCCTCAATATCTAAGGCAGCTAGCATTGATTACTCTGATCAAAACATCATTAAGAAGAGTAAACAATATGACCTTTATTTAGAAGCGTACTGTCCTAAAGTTGGAAATGGGATGATGTTCTCTCGAGGTCTTTCACATTTTGTGAATTATGGCTATTGAATGAACATCCTCTCCTTTTCCATTCAGTGAAGACTTTGATTGTCAATGTCTAATGACTACACAATTAATCTTGCAGTCTACTCATCCATTTGTTTTTTCTAAATTTTCTGACCAGCTGTAGCCTTCCCTGTCTGACACTGCCCCTCATCTATAGGACACATATAAGTCTCTCTTCTGCTCTGTGGTACTGAAGCCATACTGCAGAGTCAGAAATGGATGCCGGCCTAATTCTTTACCTTGTTTTTGTCTTTGCCACCTTTCAGAAAGTTTCCTACCTGCACACCTACTTCTGATTGTAAGCCTTTAGTGTTAAGAACCAGGAGGTACCTGCTTCCAGACCCCTGACCCATAAATCATATATCCTAGAAATGTGGCACTCTCAAGTTTGAATTTTATAATCTTATATATAAGATTCACTGTGTGAAAAGCAAATGCTCTGTAAAATCTAAGCAAATACAGTGTAAAGGAATATTATTTGAATTAGCAAAATGGCATTTCCCATCAAGAGAGTCACAACCTCTATTTACAACTATAGAGATAATGAAACAGTATAAGATATTTCTAGAAATTGCCTGAGGAAATATTGTACTAAAAATGCTTATTTTGTACTCCAGGTACTATAACCAAATTTCTCTCCATTTGCATATGCTTGCTAGTAAATAGCACAGCTGCCTGGAACTACATGAGTCTTAGGTTATATTTTTGGCTTTCCCTCTGTCTTGGTATCTTTTATACCTGCAGGGTTTTTTTTTCTTTCCCCCTCCCCCCAGCTAGAGGAGGAGGACAATGCCTCAAGAATTATTTAAGGAAACTGTGTTACATAATCAATGCAAGGACTCAGAGCCCTCTGTTTTATTCCCTTACTTAAATACAAAATCATACTTTATCAGGACAAATAAGGTTTCTAACAAGGGTGGGGTCTGTCCTTAGCTTTCCTATAGTGAAAGGGTTCTATATTTAGCATTATGCAGGCCTCATTATTATACAATCATTCCTTCATAAGAAAAACATAAAGGAATTTCACTGAAAATATTTCCAGTACATGAGTTATTTTTAAGGCCAACCAGGGAGAATTTCAGGATAATAGTGAGGGGAACATACTGAAAATGTGTGACTCTGAATAGAGAATAAGATCTGACCCACATAAGTAAACAGAGTTATCTAAAAGCAGCCCATTCACTAAATATAAGGCTTCAAGGGGACCTAGATTTTGAGCTCCCTACTTCCTCTCATTCCCAGTAGGGCTCCTTCGGGCCACAAAAATTTCTCTATACCTCGGTTTATTCATCTCTAAAAATAACAGATGCCAATTTTCTAGATTCCAGGATAAATGTAAGGATTAACTTAATCATTTAGGGTAAGTATATTGGGTATATATGCTTAGGATATTTTCTTTTAAGTAATTTTTTTCAGACAGCAAAAAAGGAAGATAAAATTGACTCAGGACTGTATGGTAACAGGACTGATTTTCATGTGAGGCTCTAGACAATGTCCCATGATTTTGTAATTATATGTGGTCTAGCACATGTTGTAACACTAACTGGAGACTTCAGGATTAATCTTGTATATAGGTCAATAGTATCTTATATAAAAAGATTCTGCCCAACTTCCATGGTTTAAGCTTATTCTATGGGAGATACAGCTTTAGAAATCAATAAGGAGGGCTGCTCCTTGAGTTCAGTAACACAGCTCAATAGCTAATGCTTCTCAGTACCCATGAATATAAAGGTCAAGGGTCTAATGTCAAAGATGTCAGAGTGACAAATGCTCTGATGAAACAAATAAGTCAGAAATGTCTGAAGACATATAAAAGTAAGAACCATCTCTTTATATATATATATATATATATATATATATATATATATATATATATATAATAATTTAGTGATTAGACACTGGGTTTTGAACCTTGGCCAGTATCCAATCCCAGTTCCTCAACTTACTAGCTGTTAAATCTTGGGAAAAACTTTGACTCAGTTTTCACATCTTCAGAATGAGACATTTAACCTATTTCATAAGACTGTCAAGTATTAAACAACATAATTAATGTTTGTGAAATATTTAACTAGATCCCTGGAATATATAGTATATGCTTATAATAAATGTTGTTGATCATTGAACATGTTAGTGCCACCTGACTGGAATGTTGGGGACAGTGGTTTAAAATATTTTTTGGAATACAAGAGGGAATAAGTGAATGAATGAATGAATGAATGAGAGGAAGACAGAAGACTTCTCTCTGGAAATATATTTTTAGGAGGTAATGATGATCAGTAACTTCTATCTACTTTAATCTGTGATTTCTCTAAAGAGTAGACTAAAGCATCTCGATGGTGTTTATTTCTTCAATAGTGTGATAACACTAAACGCTTTCTTTCTATTTCTAATGTGTTTGCTCTCAGATGAGTTAAAGGCCAGCTCCCCTTCTGAGATGTATACTACAATTGCTCAGCATTGCTAATTTTAATTGAAGGCAATTCATTTGGTAGGTCTAAAGTAAGATACAGAAGTGTAAGTCACAAAGGCAAGGGAGGGGAGGGCACCAGAACAGAACTTTTACACAAATGCTTTTCATTTTCCCCATAAGACTAATGATCGAGATCTTCCCTTATATTGGGTTAGAGTTATAGTTGATTGGAAAAACCATAATTGAATAATTTCTCTTTTATGCAATTAAAATACCAACCTTAAGGCAGCATTAGAATATTTCACATATTACTTCAGGTTTTCATGCAAGAGTGGAAAAAAAAAAGTTTAATTTGATGCAGTTCCAAGGTCTTTCTTTATTTCCTGTCAGGGTATGAAATGGCCTATATTTAAATGTATAGAGGTGCCTTCAGAGAACCAGTTGTAGAGAATTAGATGGCTGTAACTGGAAGCATCTTTTGGGGTTGAGCAATGTAAGCTATTGTGAAAACTGAACAATACATGTTGAAATAATTAAATCTTTTGGAAATGATTGAACTGGATGTTTTCAAATAAGCAAATCTACATTTGTCACTCTGAATCCTTTTTATGGAAAGATGGTATTTCTTCCTCCTGTTTAGGTAATTAAAAAGAGTCACCTGAGGATCATTCATTATCAAACATTTCCGCACATGGAAAAAATGTTTTGAGGATGAGACCTTGCTTGTGAAATTTTACTCTTCAAACGAAGTCTTTCTCCAGAAACTATTATTCACAATTGGAGAATGGGATTAAGAGCATTACTTCATGCCTAAGTAATGTGTTCACAGCACAGAGCCTCTCTTCCTTGGTGTCTAGGTTCCAGTGTCTGCATTTTATGTAGACGCCCTGCACCATCCTGAAAAGCTGGACAGTTTCCAGTAGCATTAGAGTTTGGAGGAAGAGCTGTTGCTCCTTAGAACTTTACTTCTTTTATGAATATTACTGTCTCAATTTATTTTAACGCAATGAGTGGGAGAGAAGGTGGGAATAAAATGCATTCACAGAAGCCTCTATCTAAAGTCCTGATGGTATGGGCATCACAAAAAGAGGCACAAGAAAACCTTTGAGAGTTTGGAGCCTGCTGCATGAGAGAGATAAAAGTAGAAGCAGCAAATTGGCTGCATTACGAATGGCAGGTGCATTTGTTCACTGGAGGCAAGTTGGCAATTTAGTTTTCAATGACCAGCTTGTCTCTGTAAGGTTCACCTTTCAAAGTCCTCCCTTTTGCCCTCAATGTACATCACCAAAGCTCTGCCTCATCTTGAGTCCCTATGCTCCAGGTAATAGCAACTCTTTACCCTGCTTCTTTTTGGAAAAAAAATTGTCCTGGTGCCCTTCTCTGCTCATTGGGAGTGGAATTAAAAAGAAGGAAATGGAAATTGCTGAAGCTAGTGCAGTGGAACAACATACCCGAAGAGAAAGCAAATGTGTGTTGGGTATGGATGGTTTTGTCTTACCTTTGGAACTCAAACTGAGGGGCGGGGAACTCTGGCAAAACACTGTGATTCTGACCTCACTCTAGCATTTCTACAAATAGCACAGAATTCAAAGCCTTTTTCTTGCTGCCAGGATGGGACTTAAGAGATGCAGATCAGAGAAGAAGAATTCAGAAGAGAGAGGTTGATGAGAGCAATTTGTCTTCCAACTCTCTGCTTCAGATAAGCAAGGAGAAATGACTGCTTCCTGGGTGCAGCTCATCTGGACAAAAATCCATCCATTTATTTCCCCTTCACATTAAAGCACACATAACCTTGAAATGTACATGGCATACATGCCAACAACTTGTTTATTTTTGTATCCACTGTTCTTATTATATTGATTGGTCCTTTGAAGACCTGTGTTTCCATCGTTATTACCTATCTTAGCAATTCCTCAAAAGGCCATGAAAGCACTCAAATCAGCTATTATTATTATTAATAATAACATAATACTAATAATACTCTTTTGAACACTTATGGTACTGATGGAGAACATCATAGTAGGATCTCCCATGAGATAATTTTGGAGACTCTAAAGTGTCTGGAGTAAAGTAGGTCACATGGTGTGTGTGTGTGTGTGTGTGTGTGTGTGTGTGTGTGTGTATGTCTTTTGACATTTCAATGAATTTATTCAGTTTCTAGCACTGTCCTATTCAGATCATAGCAAAAGAGATGTCAGTTCTATTTTTAATTATTTGAGGAACTTCTATACTCTTTTCCATTATGACTGTACCATTTATAATCTCGCTAACAGTGCACATGAGTTTCTTTTTCCTCATATCAGGGTCAGAACTTGTTACTTCTTGTCTTTTTGATGTTCACATGGTATTTAAGGCCTTTGCTACTCAACAAAATGGTAAACTGATCCTAAAAAAATAATCAAAGGTAGAGCGTATAACAATAAGAGATTTTTTAATTGCACAGTTGCCTGGCAATAAACATCAATGTATCAAACATGCTTGTCCTAGGTTTAGCTGCAAATGGATGAAACACCTCTATCTCCAATTTGTCTCTTTTTTTTTGTGAAATCAAGGGCCTCAGAGTTTCACTCAGCATAATATACTCTAGATCTATCCATGTTGTTTCAGATGGCACAGTCTCACCCTTTTCATGGTTGTGTAATAATCCATTGTGTGTGAATCACATTTTCCTTATTGATTAATCTATTGATGGGCACATAGGTTGCCTTCGTGTCTTGGCTATTGTAAATAATGCTGCAAAGGGCATAGGAGTGTATATATCCTTTTGAGTTAGTGTTTTCCCTGGATAAATACCCGATGGTGGAATTATTGGATCATATGGTATTTCTATTTTTAAGTTTTTGAGGAACTTGTATATTGTTTTCTACAGTGTCTGTACTAATCACATCCTCACCAATAGTGCACAAGGCGTCATTTTTCTCCACATCTTTGCCAATACTTTTTGTTTCTTGTCTTCTTGATTCTAGCTATTCTGACAGATTTGAGGTGATATCTACTGTGGTTTTTATTTGTATTTCCCTGATTATGAGTGATGTTGAACATCTTTTCATGTGTCTCTTGGCCATCAGTAGGTCTTCTTTGGAAAAATGTCTATTCAAGTCCTCTGTGCATTTTTTAAGCAAATTGTTTGCTTTTTTGGTGTTGAGGTACATACATCCTGTAGTTATTTTGGATATTAACCCCTTATCAGATATATCATTTGCAAATAACTTCTCCCATTCAGTAGGTTGCCTTTTTGTTTTGTTGATGATTTCCTTCACTGTGCAAAAGCTTTTAATTTTGATGTAGTCCCAATAGTTTGTTATTGTCTTTGTTTCTTTTGCCTTAGGAGATATATCTGAAAAATATTGTTATGACTGATCTCAGAGAAATTACTGCTTGTGTTTTCTTCTAGGATTTTTACGGTTTCAGGTCTCATTAGGATCACCTATTCTTATGTTCCTGCTATGAGAAAATGTTAAGTAATATGAACAATATCTAATATTTATCAAGCACTTACTAAGTATTTTGCACATATTAATTCATTGAATCCTCTTTACCCTTCTAGGAGATAAGTACCATTAACATTTCCATTTTATAGATGAGGAAACTGTGTTACATAGTTAACCTGGGTTAGACTCCTAGGTCTGCTAATTTCTATTTTAAGACTCTGTCCTCTTAACCCCTACTCTTTATTCCTTATAGGCATTTGGCAGTCTATTAATAAACTTTGAGTCAATTGACCTGACAATATGTTCCTTTCTCTCTTATCCAGTCTGTCTGTCTCTCAGAGATGAATGCTTGTTACCAAAGGATGATCTTATAGAACAAGGAAGGTAATCCTTCTGTTAGTGTTACAGAAATAGCTATGTTCCCCTGCTAGAAGCTCCAGGAGGGTAATGATCCAATGTCTCAGTCTATTCCTGATATGTTTGGAAATTTTATACCTTTATAAACATCTTTCTAGTGCATGGCTTCTCAGTATTGGCACTACTGATATTACGGGCTGGATAAATGTTTTTTTATGAGAGTTGTCTTATGTATATATAGAATATTAAGCAACACCCCTAGCCACTAGCCACCACATACCAGTAGCTCTTCCTTCCCCCATCCTATGGCCAGTTGTAACAATCAAAAATATCTTCAGATGTTGCTAAATATCCCTTGGGGGCAAAACCACCTTCGGTTGAGAATAACTGCTGTAGACGGTTGTGTTGGATAGACTAAAGAAGGACAATGACTTACCATGTTACTGGTAAATATAGATGGCATGACCCATTTTTCTCAAAGACAATGGCAGCTTCCCCAATAGAGAGTTTGACCATGAAATCAAATTACTCTTGTGTCTCTAGTCTGAGAGTAAAATTAACTATGGGATCAGGTTCTTAAACAGCTCCATAAGGCAGATTAATTTCATTCCTTGGGATGTTGCTCCAGTTAATTAAAAAACAATAAAGGATAATTTTACCTATTACCATTACTTTTTAAACATCCATATCTAGATACTGTTTTCCTTTTTAAAAAATTAATTAATTAAAAAAAATTCTAATTCAGGTTCTTGCAGAAGGTTACCTTTCTCCATGTAGAATGTGAACCATGATGGTTCTGGCAGGCCAAAACACATAATTATTAAGGTCAGTTTAATGCCAACAGACATGAAAAGGTGGCTTCTGATTCTCTACTCTGCTTGAGGGAGGAGTGATGCCACTATCTACCTAACTCAAAGCAGATGTCATCTCAGCACCAGGCAACAAAATGGCATTTCCTGGCATTGAAGCAGCATCACAACGTGAAATACTATCCAACAAAACTTACCAGGAACACCACTATGTTAGCTTGCTGTTATGCAAAGCAGACCTGCCAATAACAGCTGGCCTGTGTGCAAATGGCACTGTATGATTGGAGACAAAATGGAAATAATCCATTCTTAATGTTTTTCCACCTACCCTTTCATAGATTCCTCTACTTTATTTCCCCGATCCTTCTTTACTAACTTAGGGCAAAGGTAACATTATTCCCCATATATTTCAGTATTACAAAGTAAGAATTCTTTACATACATGGACAGACAAAGTGTTCTCAGGGGAAATACTCCAGGCTGATTACCTGGCAGTGTGTTGTGTACTGAGAGAAATGCTGTCTGCTTTCTGGATGGAAAGCAATGGGAATAATAATATGTAAATTGATGTATCAAGATTTCTGAAAGCTCAGCGTTATTTCCCCTTGCCCAAAGATTTCACCTCGCCTTATTAACTATTCTAACAACCCTGCCTTTTTTGTTGTTGTTGTTTGTGTAATTCTTGTTTCCTCCCATTTAGCACATAGAAAAAGGCATTAGTAACACTCTTGGTTTTAAATGAACCCTATTAATATTCGCCTCTGCAAGGGACTCTGGGATAATTTTGATAAATGTGGCCATGAAGCTGATCTGACAGAGCTGAGTGTGATATTTGTGTGTTCATGGGGAACTGCTTCATGCACAAAATGGGGACAGACTGAGATGGGGAGTCTGGCAGCTCCCTATTTCTGAGCCACAGCTAGTAACCCAAAGTAGAAATGTAATTCTACTTAAAAAACAACAACAAAAACTCCAAACCCTAATCCAAAACAAAACAAGCAATTTTTAAAAGATAAAACAAACCCACTACTTTCTGATCGAGAGGTTATTCACTTATCAAAATCCTCAACTCTCATGACACTGGTTGGCCAGATCCAGAGAGAAGCACTGGAGGGTCATGAGAAGAAAACCTGTGTGTATAGGACAGGAGGTGAGCCTGCAAGGCTCAGACTGCATTTCTTTCTGTTTCCCCTTAACAATGGAAATTGCCCCTGAAAGAGTAAATGCCCTGTAGTGATTACATGCCCAGATGGAAGAAAAAAAAAAAAGACAGGCTGCCAATTCTGAAAAAGCTTTAGCGTAAATGTCAGAGGTTCTTGGATATAGGATCATTCCATATACAGAGATTGCCTGAAGAGGGCTTCACAAAGGTTCCTAGTTTTAAAATGGAATACATAATAAGTGATGGAATATAGAAAGATTTTTATGCACAGCATAAAGGCAGTTATTAATTATGTTAAAGAATTTTCTAGCCTAAGCAAGATGAAACTCCAAATGTGAACACATACAATAATAGAAAATTGAACTTCTTTCTACAACTGCCTCCAAATATTGCCCTTCATTCTCTTTAGCATTTCTTTATTAATTTGTATTATTACGGTTGATTCTATTTTGGGAACCAGTGTCTATTTTCACATTACAGAAGTACATAGACAATCACAGCGAGTGTGTCCTGCGCACTGGCGGAAAACAATTACAGAATGAAGGCAGTAGCGGTAGGGGTTTGGTGACCATAGTTCGGGAAGAGATGGCGTACCTGGGAGAATATGAGAAGAGAGTAACATAAGAGAAAAAAAGTGTAAAGCCACAGACAGTTCAGAATGCTTGTTTTTGGGGAGGAGGTTTTTAAAAAGTACAAAAGGTAGGAATTCTGCACAAATTGAATATTGCTTCAGCGTTTCTGAGAAGCATAATGGAAAAGATGATGCTCACATGGCTATCATTTATCAAGCATGCATATAAGAGCAAGCCTTGTTCTAAGAATGTCTTATTTAATTACCAGGTTGTTCTTGCAATGTAGGTTATTATTATTATACCCACTTCACACAAAATTAAACTGAGGTTCAGAGAGATTAACCATGCTGCAAAGTAAACAGCATCACTCTCAGGAGGAGAAAAACAAAAACAAACAAACAAACAAACAAACAAAAACCAAGGCTCAAGTTTAGGGCTTCCCAAAGTCCCACAGGATACAGAGTCAGAGTCTAGGCCTGTCTAACTTCAAAGGAGAGCTTTTTCTCCACTTACTCATACTCTTGATGGATTTGACCCTTGTATAAGGAAATGGGAAAGAGAAACCCCTTTTGATGGACTAAGTAGGTGTGTTTGCTACTCAAGCCATTCTTCATCCATATGGAGTCTTTCTCTAAAGAGTCGTATAAGGCAACCCCACTAACATAACATTTCTTAGAATTTAAAACACATTCCAAAGCTGTATTTTTGAAGCTCGTATGGCTCTTATTCTGGGCTGCATTGCCTTTGGGGCAAATACAGCCCTCCTATTCTTAACTTGGTTGCTGGGAGCCTGCACCTGGTAGAGGCATCTCCATCTGGTTGTCCAATCAGAACCCATTAAGCACTGAGGTAGACTGCCTGGAAGTGGAAAATAGGGAGCAGGGAATCTCAGCTTGGGCTACATGACTTCACCTTTGGAAAATAAGAAACAGGAAAAAAAAATACAGCCCACACAGCCTACAGAGCAATTGTTCCTACACAGCAACTCTGGTCTAATTGATTTGGACACCACGGCTAATTTTCCCTCAGACATCTGTTAGCGCACATTAGTGGATGTCGTTAGGTAGGGAGGCGCAGACTAGATGAGGAGCAGAGCTCAAAGGCCCTGGTTTGGGAGACGGGAGCAGACGGAGGAATGACAACAGATAGAGTCTGCCAGCACCCCAGCAACGTCAGATACTTCTCCCGCAGCAACCCTGAAAAGAAATGGTAATGGCTGGGAAGCCAAGGAGTGTTTTCTGAACTTCCAAGGGCAGAACAAAGGTGCTTCAGACATGAGGAGAGACAAAAGACATATGAAATAAAGACAAGAACAATCAATGCTCCTCCTCTGTCTCCGCAAGTCTCATTCCTTCTCATATTCCAGACATTACCATGCAGTGACAATTCCAGGGCTCACTCATACACCAGTCAGGCAGGTGACAGAATGCTGCTCAGGTCGGAGTTGTCCAAATCATCTTCCGTTGGAAAAGGCTGAGAAATAAGTCCTGATTTATTTATTCTTTCTTATGCAGCCATTCTCAAATACTTAACTGATGCCAGAATGCAGTTCCTATCCTCTGGGACATGTTTTCCAGTTGAGCAAGTTAAAAAAAAATCATCTGATGCCCTCAAGGAGATCCTCTATGCACTGCTCTATACTGATGACTACTCTCCCAACAAATACATTTAAAAGATTATGATCCTTTTTCAGAAACAGCACAATGTTATGCATTACAAATAAACTAGAGAAAGAAAATGCTGCCATCTCAGTCCAAAACAAAAAAATCTCACATACAGGCAAATATTTCTATCAGTGATATAGACTCAATCTTTTCGTCACTGCACCTGGCATCCTTTATAAAATATCCCTCTAATCATTTCATCCCCCTCCAAAAATCCTTACTTACCCAACCCCACATCTAAAGTCAAATATTCTTTGCAAGGTATTCAAAGCGCATCATATTCTTGTGTCAAGTGATTATCCAAGCTTCATTTCCTCAAATTCCTCTGGTTCCTTAATTTAAAACAGGTTACTTTTTACTTGCTGAACATTCTAGCCAATCTTCTACCTCTCCATGTCTTTCTTTTGACTCCCATCTCCCTTTGACTACCTGCAAAATTCTGACTTATCTTTCCAAGCCTTGTCCCACATCCCCTCCACAGTGAAACCCTTCTTCTATTCCAGAGAGTCATTCCCATTCTGTGTGTGAAATAGACTTTGTTCATGTTTCCACAGATTTTATAAAACATAATATTTTTTGGCATTTCTATTCTTCCTTCTTAACTTACCGCCTTGGCATCCAGCCATATTTATTTATTTATTTATTAAAAAAATTTAAATGTTTATTTATTTTTGAGAAAGAGAGAAACAGAACATGAGTGGGGGAGGGGCAGAGAGAGGAGACGCAGAATCTGAAGCAGGCTCCAGGCTCTGAGCTGAGCCGAAGTCGAATGCTTTAACCGACTGAGCCACCCAGGTGCTCCCTTTTTTTTTTTTAACTTAAAAAAATTTTTAATGTTTATTTATCCAAACATATTTGGACCTTAATGGCAGGACTGTGTTATTAGTCATCTTTGAATTCCTATAATCTGGCACAGTGCATGGCATATGATAGGCCCTCAACAAATGTTTGTCAAAGGGATGAATTTATGAATCCACTGTGCCATTGAATGTACTGATCTTGATAGCAGATGGTGGAGTGATTCATTGTTAGAGAAAAGTATCAATGATAGGATTTCTGAATGAGCAGGTATCTTTCACTTGGTAGAGATGACAAATGAATTTATCTTAAAAATCTCTGTAATTCCTGCACATTCTTCACATAAAATGGCGAAGAAAGAGTTGCCAAACACAATGTCCTAGAATGTCACCAGTCTACCAAAGAAGGAATATTTTGTACACTACAGTTCTGAAGGTAAGCTAAGGTGAATTATATCTAAGACCTTGAAAACTGATGAATTAGAGTGGGGTGACAAAAGATAACGCACAAAGTTCCCACAAAAGCATATCTCAGAATAGTGTGATTTAGCTATGGACTATGAATTATGTCCACCAGAAGAAATATAACAGAGTCACATAACTCACATTGTGATTAGATAAACAAATATAAATGTAAAAAAAATCTTTCCTGTGAGCTTCTTTTTCTTCTATACTACCTTAATAACTGGAGAGGGGTGAATTAAATTGAAGTATTTATTTAGCACTTCTTATATTTTACACAGTATATCAAGTCATTTTGTGGTTATTTTAGACAAAGTATTATCGTCCTCATTTGAAAGGTTAGGAACTGTGGTTAATGAAATTATATAATCGATCTAAGTCACAGATCCAAAGCTGTAGTACCAAAGTCAAGCAAGAGCTCTGGTCTCAAGGCCATGAGTCCTTTCACTATGCAATAACTTTCTGTTTCTTTTCTCTATTTGGTATGGGACAAAATAAAATATGATGCAAAGAAGACACAGGAATTGAAAGTAAAGAGGGCTAAGGGACTACTGAAATAGAAGAGGTGAAAGGCAGTGCAGGAATGGATAAGTTGGGGTTCACTGCTGTAACTCTTACAGGAGCTGATGCTATAGAAGTTCAGCTGAGCACAGAACCTCTCCTTGGTTCACTCTCACATAATGATTAATAGATGATAAATACAGTGTTTGTGTTATAGAGGCTTGCAGTGCCCTGTTAGAGCTTGAAGCCAGGGGTGTCCATCTGTCCTAGCTTTAATGGGATTGATCAGGCTTTGCTATCTCTGCTTTCTGCCAAACAGAATCAGAAGGCATCAGTGTTAGTAATTTGGGAGCAGTTTTTGGCTACCTAAGTGGCTGTTAGTAGAATTTATGGACAGTAAAGCTCGATTCAGGGCCAGCCTGCAGCAAGACCAGGAAGTAGGCCATTCATCTTCTCTATGTTCGTAAGCGCTCCATTCTTCCCAGTGACCATTAGCCAGGAAAGAAAGTATTTGATACATTCTAGTAATTTATAGCAAGGTGTTGGTGGTATCTGCCACCTTCTCCTCCACCTGCACTCAGAGACAGCTATTTGCCTTTTAAACTCAGTCTTAAGTTCTATGACTATACAGTAGTTGCATTAGAAATTATAATAGGATGGTTCTGATATAAACACCTTCGCTGACCACTCATAAAGTTGCCTTCCTCCTTTTTTTTGATTGGATATGAGGGGTCTTTGGGTGCTTCATGCATTTCCTAACTTTTATTTTCATGAATCAAATAATCATTTTTTTCTTGAGGAGGGTAATAATGAATGCATAAAAATACATTTTTAACATCACTGCTCAGCCTTCAGAAATTGAACTTAAAAACACGAGTGTTACTCTTATGTGGATCCTGAGAAACTTAACAGAAGACCATGGGGGAGGGGAAGGGGAAAAAAAGTTAGAGAGGGAAGGAGCCAAACCATAAGAGACTCTTAAAAACTGAGACTAAACTGAGGGTTGATGGGGGGGTGTTGGGTGATGGGAATTAAGGAGGGCACTTGTTGGGAGGGCACTGGGTGTTGTATGGAAACCAATTTGACAATACATTTCATATTAAAAAAATAAATAAAAACCCCAGTGTTCTCACTTTATATTTCTACTTCATGTATATTTTAACCATCATTAATTGCTGGGCCAAAACAGAGAGCAAGGTAGAACTAGGTTCTGTATATGTTTTTTTATTTGAAGAAAAATCAAAGTTCTGCTTATTTATCTTATTTAGCGGAGAATCTGTCTCTTTAAAGAAAAACTAATGAGTTCCACGCAGCCCTGGGATTATTCTTTTGCTGGATAGCTTCCATTTGTACATTGCCTCCCTTCCCAGATTCCCCCTGCTCTGTGCCCTGGAAGGCTGAGCATATGAATTATGTCAATGGCATCCTTGCCTCTGGCTTCCAGTTGAGATCCTCCCGTGAGGAACATTGCAGAGAGATTTGAAGGACGGGGCAGAGTGTGGTCTAGGCATTCATTGCCCTGGCTCCGGCACCAGTATCTCCATGGGCTGGAGACAGTCTCCCACTATAGACCCAGCTCTTGTCAGAAGCACTATGCACACAGTTCTCTCTTTTTCTGGCTTCTAGTCACTGTTCCCTCCCTTTACCCCTTCAGACCTAGAGGTGATAACAGCTCCCTGGAGTTACTAGCCCCAAGGCTCTGCATTATCTCCTGTGATTTCCTTACCCCCTGCCTCTTGCCCAAATATTTGTAAAAATATTCCCAATTAAACTCCTTTGAAATTATCCAATTTGAGTGTGCCATCTGTTTCCTGCAGGGACCTTTAGTGATAAAGCCCTGTAACTCAGATTTACCTTTATTCTGAAGCCTGGATATGGTTCTTGGGAAAATCAGAAAAAAAAAAATGCATCCACTAAGTCACAGGGTCAAAAATGGGTGGTTTAGCCTAGAAAAGCACCAGGAAATCAGATGAATTTCCTATGCCAGATACTGGCCGTTATAATGTGGCTCACATTCACCCACTGAAACATGCTTCCCAGCCAAGGTTTTAATAGCAAAATAAAAGGTTTGGAGTCAGCAATGCTCTCCCCAGGCCAAAGGCATATTTCCTAGTTACTTCTAAACAACTTCTTTTTTAAAAGATCCAAAATATGAGTTGCTATGAAATGCTGTCTTTTTTTTCTAACAGCCATAAAATTCATTTATAATAGCAGTGTGATTCAATGATGTCTTGTGAAAAATAAATTTTGCTTTAAAAGGACACAATGCAGGGCACATTGGAGTCTGAAATTCTAACATGACTCCTTGCAACAATTCCAGATTTCCACGGAAGTGTTAAATAATAATAACAATAATAATAAATAATAATAATAGAATGAAATATTTGAACTGGTGGTGTAATGAAACCTTCTTCCACAGCTGCCTCCAGTAGAAACCTGTGAGAGTAGCATGAGGGACATGCTTGGAAACCTCATTGTCCCCTCCAGAGGTATGAAATCTGCAGATGAAAAAAAAAATGAAAGAGCTTGGGCACCTGGCACAGCTAAGGGCTGTGAATCATCAAGGCCAGCCCAGGAGCAGCAAGGTGAATGACGGTGACCTCCCTTGTCAGGTTTTAGCCTCCTATCCATTTGGCACGAAAAACGAGGGTTTAAAATAGCTTTCCTGCAGGTTCCATGTGACTCGTCACTGGACCCAGACAGCACAAAAGGGCTGATTAGTGAGGCAAAAAAAGAGGATCTTCTCCTGAGATGACTTCCAAAAGCTGCTTCTTGCAGCACAAATCTCCCTTTGAAAATGCGGAACTTTCTGGGAAAGGCAGCAGCATCCTCTCCTTCAAGTGACTGAAATTTGCTTGGGAATCTTTTTTTTTTTTTTTTTTTTAATGAATATCACCTTCTAGCTTTAACAGTCTTTACTTGAGGAAGAAAAGAAAATTCAAAGGACAATCTCTCATGAAAGCCTCTAACCTAGTCTTCTTTCCCACTGGCCTTTAGCAAAGAATCCAGCCTCTTGTTCATAGAGAGTTGTGAACAATCGCTTCTTGACCAGCTCTGGCTGTCAGCAGAGGCACAGGGATGTCAATTCTAATTCAGATGCCTACACAGAACTCGAGGAAGTCCCCACTCAGGGCTGCCAGTTGAGAGGCACTGGCAGGTGTTGATCACCGAAATGGTGCAGGGGGCTAGGGAAGGGGGCAATTCAATTTTCCTCTCCTGATGGAGTAAAATTGCTCCCTGAGGGAATACAAGTGGAACAGCTGTCATCCTACCATCAACTGCTTCAGAACTTCCTTGCACCCATTTAATCTTTAAATGTTGAGCAAAGCACAGAAAAACAAGAAGTGCTAAGATGTGAAGTAAGATAAAGAAAAGAGAGGATGTTGGATTGAAAAGAAGAAAAAAAGAGTGGTAGGGAAAGGAACCATGGGGTGAAGAATTGTCATGCTGGGATGGTCAGTGATCCAAGTACCTCGGGACTGGTCAACAATGGATGATAGCTTCTGATTGCAGACAAAATCCACTGTGCATAGAGCTTGCAATGAAGAGAAAGGAAAGGAAGAAGAAGGATAATGAAAGAAGAACAAAAAGACAGAGAAGCAAGAGAGGGAGGTAGACAGAGAGAGGGAGAGGGAGGGTGGGGACAGAGAGAATGTAACAGAAAATACAAGAAATGTTACATGTGGCTTTTATTTCCCTCTTGATGCATTAAACATCTTGGGTTGAACTTTCGCAAATAAAAACTTATTTTAAATTAAAATAATCATAGAATTTATGCTTTCTATATAAATTTATTATAAGAATTGCTTCCTCCCAAAATGTTGTACAGAAAACTCATGGCTGGCATTATGCTTCTAGGTCCCTGATAGGTGGACACTGTGTCAGTGAGGCCAAGAAGTTCAATGTTAAAGGATGAGGGGCAACAAGGCAAGACATTCTGCAAAAGAGTTCTGGTGTTGAAATTCCCATTAAGAAGAAATTATTCACCAGCTACTAGTTCCCAGGCATTTGGGGTCCACTACCCAGGACACTTCCTGCCCTCGTGCATTCTGGTAGCAAACAAGTCAGTGTGGTGTCATTCAAGGTGCTCAGCTGCTCCCAAACCCATTTCACATTTCATTGCTTAGCTGGATGGGATGTGATTGTATGTGCTCTTTGGCCTCTCTAACCTGGTAGAGAGAATCAACCGGTTCTGAAGCAAAACTCAGTTTCATGAAAGGAAACAGACTGGAATGCAGACTGAAAAGACCGGAAATGAGATCAGGGTAAAGTATCTCTATTTATAAGTCAGCCTCGCTCTTGGCATAAAGGAAAGGAGAACCCTGAAGCCCAGTGGAACCCATCACCAGTTGCTTACTGTTACCAAAAGTAAAAATTCGTAATTTATAACTTTAAGCATTTATCTCCATTTTTATTTGAGAACTAGATATCCCATTCCTAGATGTATAGCCCTGGCTGCAAATATTGTGTGTTCAATACAATTAGATTAGGTTATTGAGCTCCTAGCTCAAGGCACTTTGCAGAAAACAATGGGCAATTTACTAATAATTTTTTTCCTACCCTCACTGTTCTTACAATTCAGAGGAGACAGACAGATGGACAACCATAGCACAATGATATGGGTGACACTGTGGAATGAAAACAAGAGTTTTGAGGAAAGAGAGATCATGTATGGATTCTGGAAAAGTCTCTGTGAGAGGACAGCATTTAAGATGAACAGGAATAATGCAGAATACTGAAGAGGTAAAGAAGAAATTCTAGCCTGAGGAACATTTTGTGTAAAGGTTCAAAGGTAGTGAAATTCTTGAGTTTTCCCGGAATTGACAAGTAATTTGATATGACTGAAACATGGGAAATGTAAGTCATTATAAAAAGACACATGGTTTGGGGCGCCTGGGTGGCGCAGTCGGTTAAGCATCCGACTTCAGCCAGGTCACGATCTCATGGTCCGTGAGTTCGAGCCCCGCGTCAGGCTCTGGGCTGATGGCTCGGAGCCTGGAGCCTGTTTCCGATTCTGTGTCTCCCTCTCTCTCTGCCCCTCCCCCGTTCATGCTCTGTCTCTCTCTGTCCCAAAAATAAATTAAAAACGTTGAAAAAAAAAAAAAAAAAAAAAAAGACACATGGTTTGAATGTAAGTTTATAAAAAATTCATGGGAATGACGAATGTCAAGCTAAAGTGTAGTACTTTATTAGTAGCTGTTGGTATACAATGTGGAGCCATTCAAGTGATTTTACACAGAAGAGTTTCAGACACTGGTGTGTTTTTGAAAGGCAACTCAAATAATGGAGGGTTTTAGATTGGAGACAACTGCTAAATCTGCTTTTCTTTCAATCCTATACACTTACTATTTCATTTTTTAACATTGTGTTGCTTTTCTATTGCCACTATTACAAATTACCACAGACTTGGTGGTTTAGAGTAGTACAAACACATTATCTTACAGTTTTAGAGATCAGAACTCCAAACTGCGTCTCACTGGACTAAAATGAAGGTGTTGGCAAGGCTGTGGTCCTTCTGGAGGCTCTAGAAGATAATCCATTCCTTGCCTTTTCCAGTTTCTAGAGGTTGCCTGCATTCCTGGGCTCCTGGCCCCCCTCCATCTTCAATGCCAGCAGCATAGCATCATCAAAATCTCTCTTCTTGGACACTCTGCTTTCATCATCACATCTCCTTCTTGGACTCATTTAAGGACCCTTGTGATTACACTGGACTGACTTGGATAATCCACAATAATCTTATCTCAAAGTCTTTAACTGAAATATCTGAAAAGTCCTTTTTGCTACGTAAGATAACATATCACATGATCCAGGGATCAAAATGTGAACACTGTCAGACTGGAGGCATTATTCTGACTGCCACAGACATACTTAGGTCAGAGTATAAAGTTTAAAAGGAGAGGGTGGAGTGTGATGCTCTAAGCATAGACTCCTAAAGACCTGTACTGGATTTCAAACAGTGAAACTGGCCCCATTTGGAGTTTCTCACAGGCAAATCAAAATAGTTCAAGAGGAAAATGCTTCAATTAAGATTTTGCTTCCCCATCTACATATTGAACCATTTGCATGGACACTTCTGATCAACATTGAATAAAGATTTAACAAGAATACAAATGATTATATCCACTTAATGTTAAAGGAAAATAAGAAAAATACTTTTTGCAAAAAAAAATGGATTAAACATTCGGAAAACTGAGATTATTCTTTTTCTTTTGTACGAAAAATTAGCAACAAAGAGCCTGATGTTTATAGTCACATTTACCACCATGTGGTAATGTCCCATTGCAAGATCAAAGAATAATAGTGCCTTGTGTTTGGGATATTCCTTCTATGGTTTAAGGTGTTGAAAGATTTAGTTATTTTCTTCTTATTCTCTATTATATTTTTCATGCTCCAGGTACATGAAAATATACTCTAAAATATAAGTATAGATGATATAAGAATGTAGCACAAAGATTCTTAGCCTTGAAATCACGGAAACATTGTGACTGTCTCTAATTTGTAATATGATTAGGACCAGACTAATGAACACTATAATGCCTTAATTTTCCTGCATGTTACTGAAGTGCTAAAAAAATTGGCTCGAGATATGCTATGGAGATGTCATGGGATGAAAAGAGATAGTGTATGTGAAAGTCCTTTGAATAACGTTCAAAAAATAGGTTACGATCCATTCATTGACCATGTGCTATTTGTCATGTGTGGTGCTATACTGGGGATCCCGTGAAAATAACACGTGTCCTGAAGCCAAGTGTGGGTGAAAATTACTTGGAATCGAGTACAGGGAGATGTGATCATTGCCATAAAAGAAGTACAAAAATTGTGTTTTAACTAATCTTATTTCGTAGTTGAATAATGATTTGAACAGTCTATTTAGAATGATGTAGGCAAGCATTCTCTGGAAGTCAAGGTTCGGAGGTGAGGTCCCTTCCCCAACATTTGAGGGACACTGATCTACTTCACACAAATGACAATGACTACAATTGGCAATGTCTTCAGCTCATAGGTAACCCAATGGAGAGGGACAGGGTTTTTGGAGCTCATTGCAGACCATGTTTCTTAGTCCTGGATCACCCTGGAATCAGCCATATATTTCTCTCTTCAAAAGTATGTGGAAGAAGTAACGAGTGATTCGAGAAAAGTGACAGTGAATTCCATATGCTTCTTTTTAAAATCACTTATATAGCAAATCCCCTTAGTCTACATGTCAAGAGAGGATTTTTCAAGCTAAGGTTGCAAATTCCATATAGGTTCTGAAATTCTGTCTGTTCTTACATCATCACTATTTTCAGAGTTTGCAGTTGGAGTAAAAGATGGAAAAGGGTCCCTGTTTTATGTGCGTGTGTGTGTGTGTGTGTGTTTTCACAGCTCTTCTGATTTCACAGGACTATGAGGCAGCAGCCACATTAAGTTTGGAGACTTTTATAAAATAATATTTCTTATTCCATGATTACATGAGTTCTCAATATTTACACTGATGCTAATATTATTTATTTATTTCATCTCTGGAATGTATACCTGCCACAAGAAAGAGTACAACTAAGGGGATGGAACTGTCAGATAATAATAGTATAATGTTTTGCATATTAACACAGATTGTCTCCTTGAATGAATGACAGTCGGTAGGTTTTGTCTTCTTCTGATTGGGTATGGATCAAATTGATCATTCACACTTCTGTCCATTCTCTTCCATGATCAAATATACATATTGAACTAGTTTGGGCTATAGTAAAATCTGGTAATAGAGCTAACTAGTTCATATTGGAATATAATCCATAACTAAAAATATGATTCCAATAGATAAACTGACCTAACTAACCCAGATATGTCATAAGTGTACTTATTATTAATAAAAGAAAAGAATACAACATGTTATATCAGTGGTATTAGTCAGAAATAAGAATTCTTGAAAAAATTGTTCTAATTAACTCTCGGAGCATAAAAATTATTTTTTAAATAGCATATTCATTTTCAAGTTCAGAGAGGCAACTAAAAAAAATATGATTCAGTGCCCCTTGCCTCCACTTTCCATATTTTCTCTGTTGTCAACGTCTCCTTCATCTGCCAGAGATTCCAACTACTTCCGACAGACCTCTCTTTTCTGTTATTAGAGGAAAGGTAACCAAGAAACAAATCCTCAGCAAGGCACTGGGGATCTAGACACACCATTCCTTGAGAAGTTTTTATTTACTGTTTTGTGGATTCACTAAATAAATCTTTAGTGACTACTTACTATGTACTGAGTAGTATGCCCAGTATGCATTCATAAATTGAAAGACAGAAACAGCCTGATGTGCAATATAAAGGAATACATAATAAAAATGAGCTATGAAGAATTCTGGGTGCAACCTCTATAAAGTTAGCAGACATGATTCACACTAAAGCCTAACCTGCTGAGATCTCTTCTGAACGGATTTCCCACTGAAAGTCAAGATCCATTGACACACTGTTTTATTTGTGAATGCTGCAGACTCACTGGTTCCTAGAAACTCACTCTGAACATTGCTTTGCTTATTGGTGTCTTTACCAAGAAAGCAAAGATGAAACAGATAAGAAACACAAATCGGTTAACCAGGTAACTAGACTACAGGTGAGAAAAACCTCAGTACATAAAAGTCTCTTTTGTCATTTTCACTATACATGCACATGTGATTTATTTTCATGTAGAGTGGTTTGTTACTTTTTCCCTACCTAGCATCTTTTCTTGAAAGAATGGTACCCACCTGGTGGGGCTATCATACAACTGGTACAGAGCTAATCATCTGACTGAAGCTTCCCTGATATAGCTGGTCATCTGGCTTATGCTAGCCAAACCGAGTACTGTTCCCCTTAGAAGGAGTGGTTAACGAATGAGCATGTGACTGAAGCAGGGCCAATCAGAGTCTTTCTTGTCATAGGCTAAAATGGCTGGGGGAAGAAAAGGGAGTAAGGGAGGAGTGGAAGAAGAGATTGATTTATTCTCCCAGTCACCTTTACCATTGTATGTAGAAATCCTGATTGAGAATAAGGCTAACATAGAAGAAATTATAGCCAAGAGATACAGAGAAAAATGGAATACTTATGACATCATTTGAACTGCTGGATCCAACCATGCCTGAAATTAAACCACCCTTATATTTTCTAGTTACATGAGCCATACCTTCTCCTTTCTATTTAACCTATTTTGATATGAGTTTTTGCTGTTGATTTATTCACATTAAAAAGTTAGAAAGACTGGAGTATCGCTATGGTTTGAACACACATGCACACATGCACATATACATACACATATACACATATGAGCTGAGTTAAATAAAATAAGCTTGAGTTGGCAAAATTAATCTCCTTTGGTGAAAAGGGAATAACATATGTAACATGCCTATGCCTTCCATGTCATGCGTTAACATAGGTATTTGAAAATGAATGACATTTATTCCAGTGAAACTGTAATAAGGTAGGAAGAATATTCTAGTGGAGTTAGAAAGGACAACTCTGCTGAATTATCTATAGGGAATAGGTTTTAGTTTTATTATTTTTTTAATGTTTATTTTTGAGAGAGAGAGAGAGAGAGAGAGACAGAATGAGTGGGGGAGGGGCAGAGAGAGAAGGAGGCAGAATCTGAAGCAGACTCTAAGCTCTGAGCTGTCAGCACAGAGCCCTATGCAGGGCTCCAACTCGCAAGCTATGAGATCATGACCTTGGCCGAAGTCGGACGCTTAACCAACTGAACCACCCAGGTGCCCGAATATGTTTTACTTTTAAAATCAGAAAAGGAACGAGGCAGCTCATACCATCTTCGGTAATTGGTTCTATTTAATCCAAGCTGTTGGTCACATTTGAATATTCAGAGTCTTTACTTTTGTGAAGTACATATGTAACAGCTAAAAAAGAAAACTTAGTTTGCAACTTCAAATTAGTGCTTTCGAAACTCAGGTTCAGAACACTTAAGGAACAGAGAAAACATGAGCCCAATTTATAGCACTAGGACATAAAAGATAAACTAAGAATCCTGATAAAGATGACTAAAGATCAATGATTTATGTGTTTCCAAGACACATGCAAGTCTTCAGCCTTTTAGCCACTAGGAAAGAAACCAAACACAGGAATGGTGTTCATAAACTAGTAACAATGTTTTTGTTTATTTATTTCCATAGCTCTGTGTCTATCTGTCCTGGACACCATGGCAGACCTCTGTACATGTTTCCCATCTAGTTAAGAACAGACCTAAGCTTTAACACAAATACAGCTGCAAATGCTAAGTGCCAGAGATTAAACTTGCTATGTCTGAACAAGAATGCAGCTCTTTTAGCACCTGTTTAGCTAAGTGCTAGCGAGCTCGCACCTGGTTAGCTAATTTTAAGTGATTTAGGTTTCACCCTAAAATCTTATTTTACTTTTTGGCTGGATAAAAGAGGTGAACTATTTCTACGAGAGGGTGTTTAGCATCCTGCAGAGAAAAGGCATCTGAGGAAGTACTAGCCTTTTGCCTTACCCAACTCTCTTCAGCTACATTTTTGAAGGGACTAAACGTAAGAAAAATAAACTTTGGAAAATATGTGTTTCTTCAATTCTTCTTACTTTGGATCACTCTTGGTATGTTGCTTATCAAAGTAGCGCCTGAGAATTCTGACAATGAAGGAATTAGCACCTTTGTTCTACTTTTCTGAACTATTTTCCTTCTACCTCCAGCGTTTCTTATCAAAATTACAGTTCCCCTGGGGAAAGGCACAGCATAGTTTCTGAGGAGTCAATGGGCTGAGCTGGTCTCCTCTAACAGGAATTTTCATTCGAATCTCAGCTGTGATAACCTAAAGGTCTTATACACACAAGTAGCCAAACAGACGTAAATGAGGTCTTTTAATTAGGTGTCTAGATTTCCATGGGCTGACTTGGCTGCAATTCAGTTTTAGAGGATAAAAAATCACCTGAAACCTCTCTGATGAAACACCCTTGCTCTAGCATGAGGGGGCTGGTGTGAATCACAAGGAAGGGTAATAAGGAGTCCTCACTGATCCCACAGAGCAAGCAGCCCTCCTGCTGGGGTGATGGATGGATGCCACACCACTTGGAGTTCTCCCTGAGTCCCCTCTCCTGGCTAAGCACAGCCATCCATGATTTCTGTTACAAAGCAATGCCTTAAGGCAGAAAATGCTGTTGATGAGAACCAGGACTGTGAAAATGTATAGGCTTTCTTTGGGTTTCTCTCTGCCTCTTTTCCCTTCCCTTCCCCCTACTTTCATCACCTCCTCTCTTTCTTCTGTCCCCTTCTTTGCTGCTTAACTCTTTCCAGCAATACACTTCTGTACTAGCAGAACTATGAAGGTAGCAAAATAAAAGTTGATTGTGAATTCTTCTCTTTTCCTTCCTCTCAAATCAAAGCACAAAGGTGGAAAGACACACAAATAACATCAAATTCTCTTTAAAGAGGCAAATACTCTCAACTTTTCATAGCTAAGAAATCTCAAGTGTTACTAAATTGGTGGTTTCAAAATCTGAGAGATGGAAACTTTAAAAAGTAGTTGTTAAAAAAAGTCCATTCATTCATTTTACACAATTTTAATGCCTTTAATATCCAAGGCACTAGACTTTGAGATATACCAAAAAAATAAAAATAAAATGCCACAGAGAAAAATTTGAAAAAATAATAAATTTCTACCATTTAGACTTTTACTTCTAGTAGACAGTGATATATAGAAGGAATGACTTGTCAATCACAAGTTGTAAAGAAACTGTAAGAGAATAGAGTAGAGCCAGGGACTAGGAGAGGGCCTGGGTACTTAACAGACTTCATTGTAGTAGTAATGCTTATGACATTCTCACAAGAACTTTTTAATATTAATATTTCTTTAAAAATTTTTCTTAATGTTTATTATTATTTTTTTTATTTTTGAGCAGAAAGAGAGACAGAGCATGAGTGGGGGAGGGGCAGAGAGAGAGGGAGACACAGAATCCAAAGCAGGCTCCAGGCTCTGAGCTGTCAGCACAGAGCCCTATACGGGGCTCGAACCCACAAACCGTGAAATCATGACCTGAGCCTAAGTCAGACGCTGAACCTACTGAGCCACCAAGTTGCCCCTAAGCCTTTTTAAAATATTTCTAATATTTGAGTCACCTGTGAGTTTGTTTCTATTGCCTATATTTTCTCTTAATGATGAACTCTATTTTCCTGTTTATATAGCCTTATAATATTTTATCACATGCCAAAAATTCTGCATAATAGAATAGACTGAGATAAATTGTAGATGGCCAATAATTTACAATCTGTAAAGGCTAAAGTGTAGAAGGTTTTGTTTGTCAGTTTGGCTTCTTCCTCAGACACAGACCGGCCCTGTGCAAGTGTCCGAAACTTTTGCTGTTGCTACTTCCTCAGGGGTAGACTATAGCCATCTGGTGTGTGTGTGAAGCCTGAAATGCCTCTTCCCAAACAACTCAAGTACCTTAGATTGCTTTGACTAACATTTCCTCATCCTTTTATCTTCTTTGATGTTGTATTGTATTATAGTTAGCTCTTATTTTTAATTTCCAAATTAGCCGTCACTTTTATTTTTTTATTTTTGTGAATCTCAAGATATTTTTTTATTTCTTAAAAAAATGTGGTAAAATATACATAACATACAATTTACCACTTTATTTTTAGGTGTTCTGTGGTAGACGTAGAGACCCTTCCTAAGGAATGTGGTGGAGGCCTTCTCAGAACAAAGGAAGGCGAAGTGGGCCATTCAACTTCTATACATGAATGCATAGTCTGACATGACTCTGTAACTTGGACTGTGTCTAATCAGACTACCTGTGTCACCATATAAGGGACACAAAGAAGTGGAAATTGCATAAAAGGAGCCCCACTGAGCTTGGGGCTCAGCATTTTGGGTCTTAGTCCATGGAGCCCGTGCTAGCATGAATAAAGTTGCTTCCTGGAAAGAAAGGCCTCAGTGTCCTGTCCTTCTGTGAGAGAATCCTGCTACAGTCCAATTTAGTGATATTAAGTACATTCACGGAATTGTACAACCATCACTGCTATCTATTTCCAGAGCTTTCCCCTCATCCTGCACTGAAAACTTGGAAAGAAATTCCCCAGGGGCTCCTGGGTGGCTCAGTAGGTTAATCGTCCGACTGTGGCTCAGGTTCTTGGGTTCGAACCCTGCATCGGGCTCGATGCTGGCAGCTCAGAGCCTGGAGACTGTTTCAGATTTTGTGTCTCCCTCTCTCTCTATTTCTCCCCTGCCACACTTTGTCTCTCTCTGTCTTTCTCTCACTCAAAAATAAATAAAAGATTAAAAAAATTAAAAAACAAAACAAAACAACTCCATTCCTCCCTGTCCCCATCCTATGGTAACCACTATTTTACATTGTGTCTATGACTTTGACTGTCCTAGGTACCACATATAAGTGGAATCATGCAATACCAGTCGTTTTGTGACCAGTTTAGTTCACTTAGCATACCCATAGCATCTTCAAGGCTCATCTTTCTTTTTAGCATCAGAATTTCCTTCCTTTTAAAGGCAGATGATATTCCACTGTATGAATATACTGCATTTTGTTTATCCATTCATCCACTGATGAACACTTTGGTTGTTTCCACCTTTGGCTATGGTGAATAATGCTGCTATAAACATGGGTTTACTAATATCTGAGTAACTGTTCTTAATTCTTTGGGTTTTGAATCTTGAGGTTGGAGATACAAATGCAAAGTATGATTCTCATAAAGCTTTTATTTTCCTTCTTAGACTCTTTCATGTCTTACTACTTGCCATGACCCTCACAGCAGTTCATTTTCTCTTTGGGGTCATTTTCTACCAAGAAATACAGCTTTATATCCATTCACAAGGCAAAGGTAAATCAAAACCAGCAAAATGGCATTGATGCTCCCTTTCACCTGTCTTCAAATATGCAGTAAGTCTGGAAAAAGAAAAGTTTTGCTATAGGGGCAGAAAAAGTTTCAGTCTACTCTTCTAGGTTTTTGGGCTGCTCTAATCAAATTGACATAAGACAGATTAACAGGAGAAAAGCAAACAACATTATGTATGCAGAGAAGCCCAATAAAGATATAAAAACTCAAAAGTTGGGGCGCCTGGGTGGCTCAGTTGGTTGAGTAACCGACTTCGGCTCAGGTCATGATCTCAAGGTTTGTGAGTTCTAGCCTCGCATCGGGCTCTGTGCTGACAGCTCAGAGCCTGGAGCCTGCTTTGGATTCTGTGTCTCCCTCTCTCTCTGCCCCTTCCCCACTCATGCTCTGTCCCTCTCATTCTCAGGAATAAATAATCATTAAAATAAAAAAACCTCAAAAGGCAGTTAGGTAATAGATGCTTATATAACACCCTGAGCTAAGAAAAAGGGTTGGGGTCTAGGGAGAAAAAGGGGAATAAAGCCATTCACAGGAAGACAGAAGAGAGCTTTGGAAAATAGAGGTTGCCCTGTTATGCAGATAAGTTTCTTAGGTAAAAATTTACCTCTGTGAATAGCTCTCTTCCTGGTACAGGTCCCCTCTCCAATGTAAATTTAGGCAGTTGAGGGGGAGGTAAAGAGCTTTTCTTAAGTCTGCTGGGTTTTGATTGCCTTTAGCTCAAAATAATTCTTTTACAAGGAAACACATTTCGTGGTGGCAAAATCTGCTCCCCTTCAGCCCTACCTTTGAAACTTCAAATAAGAGGTTTCACAATTCAGTAGCTAAACTGATAGGTTGCTCCATATCTACTTGGGTCAGCCTTGGTCTTGGAATAGGCCAGTGTAGTTGAGTAGCTGTGTCTCCTTTCAGGAGGTGGGTGATGCAGGTGAGCCCCCACAGTTAGGCCTATATTGTATATGCAAGCAATCAAGTATTTCATTAAAGCACATCTATGGAAATAATAGAAAAACAATGGTTAATGGTTGAAGCAGACTATAATCTCAGTCTCTGAGTTCTGAGGGCAGCCAGTCAAGAAGAATTCTAGATGTCAGGCACAAAGCATCTTCACATCGGGTGAGGGCAGGCAGTGGCAATCTCACAGATTTTCCTGGTTTGCAAGTTTGGATGTCTCTGGTGATGTGACTGCAAAATAGCTATTATATTTAATTCAATGTCTATATATAATTACCAAAAAGTTTGCTAATATCTTTGCTCACTATTTCTTCTTGTACTTTACTCTTTTTTTCTACATTTACCTTTTCTCTTATTGAAAGACATTTTTACCCCCAAGGAGATGTATCAGTGAGGTCTGCGAATGTTATAACCTTGTGGAATTTATTGGCTTAAAAATATTTTTATTTTGCCCTCAATCTTGAATAATGTTTTTCCTCGGTTGATTTTTAGGTAGCTGACAGTTATTTCCCCTCAAGTCTTTAAAACAATTATTCCATTATTTCCTGGAATCTACTGTTACTGAAGGATGGTCTTCAATCAGTTGTTTTTCCTTCATAGGCAATCTGTTTTTATTATGAATGTTTGAGATTTTTCTTCTTAGCCTTCAATGTGTTTCACCTGTATCATAATATGTCTGAACTTGTAAATATTTTTATTCTTTGTGTTGACTGCATATGATTCTTTAATCTATGATTCATGTTTTAAGTTTTGGAAAGTTTTTTTCAGACCCAATTCAATTAATACCTCTCCTCAATTCTTCCTATTCTCTTTCAAACTTCTGTTAAATGTATTTTGCAATTAATCATTTTTCCATATGTCATAACATTTTATTTTTCAGATGTTCCATATGTTTATCAACATGAGATTCACCCTGGGTGATTTATTTTGATCTATCTTCCAATTTCTTAACACCCTACTCTGTATAACCCAGAGCTTAACTCTTTCATGGAAGGTTTTGTTTTTGTTTTTGTTTTTGTTTTTAACACTCCTGTTCCTTTCTCATGATATTCTGTTTTTGCCTAATGGATAACTTTTTGAACAATTTAAGCATACTAATTTTAAAGTTCTTTTTAGATCTTCCTACAATTAGCAAGTAATCCTCTAATATACTGGACTTTGACAATATATATAATGGCATCAAATTTTCTCAAGAGCTTTATATATTTTAAATGTGTAAACCCATCTTGAATGGAAATTATTACCTGAAAGGAGAAGCACTAGGTTGAAGATATCTCCTATGGGGTAGTCTCATGATTGTTTTTGCTGGAGATGTATAATAATCATTAGTCTTGAATGTCTATTTGTTATGTGGACTTGAATAAACTATGATAGAATATGGTAATCCTGGGCCCAATATCTATTCATTTTTAAATTATTTGAGTTTGAAAGTAAGAAAGACCTATGCAGGTATGGGTAGATTTCTAGTCTCAGCTCCAGTAGTTATTCAGAACTCTTTCTATTCTAGGTCCTTGTACAGGAAGGTGGGATTACTTCCCAGCTAGTTCTCTTAGTGACAGATCTTTCATGACTCCTAGCTTGAAGGGTACAGACGAGTCCCATCAACCCACTCTTCGTAGGGTATCTTTGCAATTGATCAGTTGTGCTACTACTGTGCACTTCTACTTTCAACTTCACTTAAGTATGTTTTCCCTTAGTTTTGGCATCTGGAGATTACCCTGTTAGTTATGACTCTCGAACATACCCTGTCCCGATGAATGGCTCGGATTACCTTGAAAAACTCCATCTTGGACATATGTGTTCAGCTTTGTGCCATTTATGGGGAACTGCTAAAGAATAAGAATATTCAGCCCAAAGAAGGAGACAGGATGTATAACATCAAGAATGGTTTTATAGCGGGGTACTTGGGTGGCTCAGTTGGTTAAGTGTCCGACTCTTGATTTCAGCTCAGGTCATGATCCCAAGGTCATGTGGGACTGAGCCCAGTGTCAGGACCGGTGCTGAGCCTAACACCTGCTTAAGATTCTCCTGTCTCTCTGCCCTTCTCCCCCATCCCCCCCCATCCAAAATAAATAAACATTTAAAAAGTGGTTTTATAGCTCCATTAACAGCCACTATTTTCACTTCTCTTATCTAATTGAATTGAAATGATAGAATATCATCAATAATATTATCTTACTTTTAATACAGAGATCATATAATGGGATTCATTCCATTATGGTGTATGGATATAATCTCTTTGTGTGTATATGAGTTTACACTATGTAACACTGTGTATGTCTAGTATGTTTACATTATGCCAACAAAACTATTTTCTTCTTTTAGCTACTTTTATTTTTTAATAAAATATAAGTATAGCATAGTTATCTATGAGCTAGTAAGGAATTTTATCTTAGAAAAATATATTCTTATTTCAATAATGTAATTTTTGTTCAAATTATTTCTAGAAATTATTTTTAGAAGTGATTCCTAAGATCATGGTGCCCTAGTATTAAGGCAACAACTGTTTATCCACCAAGAATAAATCCAAACACTAATAATTAAAGTGTGTGATTGAGCTGGGTAACACTGTGCTCGGTAAAGAAATTAAAACAACAACAACACCAACAACAACAACACCAAAAACAAGTATTTATAAAGTAGCAAATATTCTTCTTTTTTATTTAATTTTTTAAAAGTAATCTCTACAGCTGATGTGGGCCTTGAACTAATGATCCTGGGACCAAGAGTCTCATGTTCTACCAACTGAACCAGCCACGCACCCCAACAAAAAGTATTGTATTGTTCATAAATATATCAGTAAATAAGTTCTCCAAAAAGATGAACAGATTATACTTTCAAAGAAGAGTATACTACTAAAATAGAGTGAACTAGTCTGAAGGATAAAAATAATCTAAATTTATAAACAAATTTTATATTGTTTATAAATTAATTTTGTTATTTTTATAACAAACACTCCTTGTGTCTGTACATTTTTATATTTGCTGTGTGTGTGTGTGCATGTGTGTACAAATAATCACCTTAAAATTAGAGTAAATTTGTCTAATTTAATCTAAACATTAAATCCGGATATCTGTTTATAGTGTCCTGATCTTTGGATTTGACAAACCTTCTTAAGCATTTTACAACTGAAATTGCTATACAGTTTTCAGTACTTTTTCTGAACTACATAGTACATTTTTTTTAATCCATTAAGCTGCTAGAACATACTGATGTGGCAAAACACATAAAATCTAACATAAACCACTTTTCTTTTAAGTGGTGGGAAATTTATTAATTTATATCTCCTTTCCAAAGGATTGACTCATCGATCCTACAAGAAAAATAAGCAGAATAGTAGTGTATCCTGCTCTGTGAAAGCCCAACATGGCACTGAATATATGAATGCAAAATCAAAGATCAATTAGGAAATGAAAACGTTTTAAATAATGTAAGTATATTAAAAAATCAAATAACTATTAATTTTAACACAGACCTTCTAGAAGTGTCTATTGCAAAAAAATTTGAGAATAACCTTTTTCTTCAGAAGCGATGGCATCCTATAAAACTCTTGTGTTTCTTCTAACTCCCCCTTCCCTATACACATATAATTTTTCCCCCATACTTTGAAGCATACTTTAATCTACTGTTATTTACTTTGCTGTTTGATGTTTCTTCATCTGAATTCTAGGTAAATGCAATAATGAATGCTAATGTAGAAGAGTAAGCTAATGGATTATAGTCATATTTTCTTCCTTTTTAGGGTTGGTTTTAGATGAAAAGGGTTCTAATAAAAATCAGTAATTTGGTAAAGCAAACTTCATACATAATTCCTAGAGGGATAATTTCATCTTCTTTAATATCATAATTGATCACCTACTATATGTCAGATAATGTGAAAAAGACTTTAGATTACATTTTCTCTAAATGTTCATACACACACACATACACAAAACTATAGGAGTGTAACATTCACTTTTTACAGAAAAGGGAACTCAGTCACAAAGGAGAACATAATTTGTACCAAGTCATATGACTAGCAAATGAATCAGACTGACTTTAGTACCTATGCTTTTTTTTTTTTTTATAAATTAAAAAAAATTTTTTTTAACGTTTATTTATTTTTGAGACAGAGAGAGACAGAGCATGAACGGGGGAGGGTCAGAGAGAGGGAGACACAGAATCCGAAACAGGCTCCAGGTTCTGAGCTGTCAGCCCAGAGCTGGACGCGGGGCTCGAACTCACGGACCGCGAGATCATGACCTGAGCCGAAGTCAGCCACTTAACCGACTGAGCCGCCCAGGCGCCCCAGTACCTATGCTTTTAAGCCACTACATACTAAATCTTCATGGCTATGTTTGGCATTTTGGTAGGTCTTTAGTCCAATATTGTAAATGTCTTAAGATAGTATAAAATAATTATAAAAATAAAATATTTTAAAAAAAATTACCACATATGAGCTGGTTTTCAGATAAACTTTTACCTGATGCACAAGAACAGGATTCAGCAGCAGTACTTTGAAAGATACTTCTTAAAAGACAACACATCCAGAAAAGTTTCCTGTGGATGGGTGGATAGCATTCAGTTTGCAGCTTGTGGCTAAGCCAGCAAAGGA
This sequence comes from Panthera onca, assembly GCF_046562875.1. Taxonomy (NCBI): domain Eukaryota; kingdom Metazoa; phylum Chordata; class Mammalia; order Carnivora; family Felidae; genus Panthera; species Panthera onca. The sequence goes on from NC_138347.1 coordinate 62,258,402, forward strand.
TTCTGTGAACAGCTGTTCACTTGGATTATCAGACAAGCATGCTGAAAGTAGGTCCAAACTATACCCATGCCAAACCAAATAAAAAGAGAAATAATAATGATTGAAAATAATTAGATCAATACACTTGAAACTATTACTATACTGTATGTCAACTGGAATTTAAATACAAACTTAAAAAACTGTATTTATTATTTCATGACATAGTAATACCTCAAAAACAGCTATATCTCTGGTTTTCTTAGAATGATATACTCTGTTTTCTATATTTGCTTGATAGTTGTGGTAACTGTTGGTTGCTGTAGCCGTATAGGCAATCAAAATCCTGTTTGAATGTACTAGTAAGTATAAATGGAGATAAGGCATGTGGATCATACTTTCAGCAACACTGTTGACATAAACTAGTTTTCTTATCATAATCAAGTTGTTTATCCATAGTTCACAGGTATGCATAGAACAAACCCAGCAAGCGCCGTGTATAAGCAGCATCTCCAGATGGCCATTTCCCTGCTCGCTCAAATTAAATACTCCCGAGAGAACTGTTCACTCTCTTTTCTTTATATCTCTCCTCTGTGTCCAAGGAAGCAGAATGTTAGGAAAGTAAGCAAACAAACAAATAAGCAAAATGACTTCTGGAATCAGACATACCCAAATTTGAATCATAGAAGTACCGCACATTAATTGTGTGAAACAGGGTAAGTTATTTAATCTTTTCTGTCTCATCTTTAATAAGGCTCATAATATTCACTCTAAAGGTTTTGTGTGGGGTTTGTACGTATGAGTATGAGTGTCTGACACATATATAGTAAGTTCTTCAAAATAGGAACTACTGCATTATCATGACACTCCATGCCGCTCTACTGAAATCATGCTTCAATAAACCTTAAGTTAACTTTTAAACCCTTTATTGTTTTTCTGACACAATTTGAATATTTTTGCCAGATATCATAATCTTCCTTGTTTAAAAAAATTTCCCCATTCTCTTCATGCATTAGAACTGTCATCTGGATACCCTCTTTGTGATGCTACTATTTTCCAGAAACTGACTTCAAAATCATCATACTTCAGATTATCTTTCCATCATTGAAGATCCCACCCATCATTTTGTACCAAATTAACACCTTTTCACCGTAAGAGACTTTAAATCTCACAGGGAGCAAAGACTAATCCTCTTATCAGCTACTTTCAAAATTGTTTATATGACACCCTCTACCCTAATGTATTTCTTCCTAATCACCTACCACTCCCTCTGCTCCTAAAATCACATCATTTCCACATATTCATTGTCTGTTTTATCCAACTCCTGTTTTCTTCACACTCGTATATTCTTTTCCTCCAGAGCTCTTCCTGGTTTTTTTCTGCATTCCATAAGTGATCTTCCAAATAACCATGGAAGTCCCACCTATTGCAGGAACTCTGTGGTATTACAATGTAGAAAGTCAAGCCTTAGCTGGGTTCATATCTTCTTTATACAGCAATTGTTACCTTCTTAAATCAACTTAAGGAAAAGCATCAGTAAACCCCTTCAGTGTGCAAATCCCACAATTCCCTCTTTAGGCTTCAACTCGACTAAATATATTCCTTCAATGTCATCCTTTCTATCTGTGCATGATGTCTTAATATCTGAGCTTGTACCCTCCTAGAGAGCATATAATGTGTCTGCCTCAAATGGTAGCCCATGCAGAGAATCTTCAAAAGTATTACTGAAAGTTGATGAAGAGGGAGATGAACAAAAATGTGGTATTACTGGCTAACTTGAAAAACACAAAACCTTAAAATTCTAATTTTACCCAAACCAATTCTACCATCTCATGCCCAGAGGCACTCAAGCAGGAAGGCTGCACAGCTTACACACACTGCTGTGAAATGCAGACCTCATACAGCAGCCGAGATATATAAATATGCAAATCATAGATGTATACAGACATGGCTTTCCAATAGAGAACACCAGCTGTCACAGGCAGCAAAATCACTCTGAGGACTTGGCAATGGTGAGTTGGCAAATACCCCCCGGTTGTTGTTGCCCCATCAATCAAGGGCCATTTGGCCAGGCTGCATTCTTGAATAGGTTTTCTCCCTCTTTTAACTCAGTTTAATTCAAATAACTTTTTTTTTAAGGTGATGAAACAAACTGCTCTGAAATTTGATCTGCGTCAGATATGGGGAGTTTGTTGTTCTCTGGGCATACCCTTTCCTGTACCATGGTATTTAAAAAAATCTGAAAAAATAAGCTCTCCCCTCCATCCCCTGTCAAACAAAACAAACAAAAACATCAAGCTAATGTCTTGTTTCTCTCTATTAAAGAACTTTTAGGAAACATTCTGCTGGGATATGGGTAATGGACCATGTGCTGAGTTTACTCACTTATTCATCTTTTTTTCAGAGACTTTTGAAGACTCCTGTCCAAGAAAACTCTACACTCTTAAGTTATCATGTGTGATTACAAAATGGAAGTGAAATGGAGAGAACTATGAAAAAATAGAGTGACACTGATGAACTGTGGTATCCTCAAAGTCTATGAAAACTCATTTAATGGGGCGGGGGGTGAATAAGAGATTTACTTCTCAACAAACAACAAGGAATGTTTACAACCATAGAGGCATTTTGAGAGAAGTTAATATGTCATCGATTTTAAAACAGCAATATTATCCAGCAGAGAGCAGATCAATGAAAGTTGCATGGGTTTTAGATGCTTCAGGATGTTAAAGAACAATACCATGTTCCCCTTCCATAAACTATTCCATCCAGAAGAGTAATTTAAAATGTGCCACAAATCATTATCTGTTCAGCAGCCAATCAGCATTCAGGAAAGTTAGCTCTACCTCTCTTTTCTGCTTTGCTCTCATTTTTGTTAATTCATAGGCCTGGTCCAGCTCTTGTGACTGGATATTTAGTAGAAAATGGTAATTTATCTTTCAGATTTAATAATTTCTCATTGTAGCAAATATTAAAAGAGAAAACTGATAATTTTCTTTGGAAAACTTAAAATATTCAATAATTATTAGTTGGGTGATGCTTGATATACCATTATAAAGAAGTTCATGACATTTATTGCTGTTTGAAAGACAGAGGGAATAGGGTACAGATAATTACAAAGGTTTGCTCCTTCCACACAAAGGTAGGGTCATGATGAATCACAATGAATAAAGACTAAGATTTTCTTCAACTGTTGGGGCACCTGGAAGTCTGATTCTTGTGACTCTTGAGAGTGCACATGTATTCTCTCTCAAAAAAATAAAAAACTAAAAAAAAAAAAAGATTTTCATCAACTGAGAATATTCCTTATATGATTTCAGCCTTCACTACGAATCTGGATATTACTGTCAGAAAGTAAGACTATTAATTCATTCAGAGTATTTTCTGAACTTACTATTTTCTGAAGGTCTGTGTGTTTTCAAACAGAAACAAGACATAGTCTGTACATATTGGGAGCTTCCATTAGAAGAGATAAGATGTGTATTCAAATAGGCATGTTATAAAGAGGAACGTGATATGTGTTCAGAGAGAGATAAAGTGCTTCTAGTGTTACAGAAGAGAGAGCTTGCTTGTGGATGGTATAATTAAATAAGCCATGACAGAGAAACCACTCTATATAGAGTGTATAGGGTGATTTTTTCAAAACCTCAATGGGGACATGTTACTCCCCTGCTTAGAATCTTCGGTTGCTTTTCATTGCATTTGGAATACCCAAACATACCCCCCTCCAAAACAAACCAAAATAAAACCCTAACATACCTTGCAAGACTCTCTGTATCTTTGCAGCCTCCTCTTTTCTCCCACCTCTCCTTGCTCACCATGTTCCAGCTTACTGCTACATACCCTAATTCTACCTGGAATCTTCTTCCTCAGACTCCATGCCTGGCTAACTCTACTTTCACAATTTTGGAGAAGAGTTTAATTATCTAGAATACAGAGTATGCACATGAGAAGTTAGTTTTTGAACAACATATTGAGGAAAAATCACTCAGAACTAGACTATTCTGTATACAATTATGAGAAGATCAAAGTTTTCAGACAAGGAATGTTAATACCAGAGCTATATTTCACAATATCTGGAAGTGATGTTCAGGGCAATTTAGAATACAAAAAGATGAGAGCAAGAGATACCACTTTTCTTGGGAAAAAATATGAGAAAGAGGTAATGAGGGACTAAATTAGATGATGTAAACGTGATTCACAAAAACGTGTAACTGATAGAATGGGAGAGATGGACGGGGTAGATGGGGACAGAGAAGTTGGAAATAACCCTGCTTTCAGGGAGATCAATTGTGCCATTATTGAAAATAAGGAAATCAGAAGGAAGAGGAAGAGATGCTTTGGAGGGAGTGGTTAATTTTACTTGAGCATAATAAACATGGAATGGCTGGTAGATAGAAAAAAAATGCTCATGAAATATTTCTGGACTATATTCTCTATTCCCCCTCCCCCCTCCTCTCCCCTCCCCCCAAGTGCCAAGCCTGGCAACGAGGACTTGGAATAAAACCGTACAGATGTTACATTAAAGATGAGGTCATCAATGGACAGAATTTGAAAAGGAAAGAGAGGCACGGACGGCTCTGATGAAACACAGAAATAAGATCATATAACTAAAAAATTTCAAGTTGACACAGTCTGATAGAACACTAAGGGATTATTTCAGTACATAAGAAGGAAAGGAATTGCAAGAAAAAAGAGAACTGTCAGAAGCATATCTAATAGAAATTTTGTTTAATAAAGAGCACAAATAGATTTTTTTTAAAAAAAGACTGTCACTTTAAAATGGAAGGAAAAGCAGAAGGTTGCAAATATAAAATAAAGATTAGAAAAAAATGTTTTACACAATCGAGCTAAAAATCAGCCAGTGATGAATGGAGATTTCTGTAAAGCATGAGGACTCAGTTGAGATTAGTATGACTTTGTAGGATACTCAGTAAAATGCTATGATATACTATTTCTTAGCAACCTTTATAAAAGATGGAGAAAAGGAAAATGGAGTTACCCCAAGGCCAGGGACTGAAGAGGTCAAAACAAGATAAGATCAAATAGACTTGAATTTAGGATTCCAGTAAGAAGGCCACTGAAATGTCAGACTGAGGGCTCCAGCTTGGGTAGACAGGCAAATGAAATCAATATTAAAGCAGCATCCAAAAAAATCTAGAAAGGTTTTGTTTTTATTCTGTTTCATTTGTTTTGAAATCGTGGGGAGCTTAGAATTTATGGAAAAATTGTTTATTCTACAATTGTACTTGATATGTGGAGACTAACAAAGTCTTTTTCTAATTTTTTTCCCATTTATTTTTGAGAGACAGAAAAAGACAAGGTACAAGTGGGGGAGGGGCAGAGAGAGAATGAGACACAGAATCTAAAGCTCCAGGCTCTGAGCTGTCAGCACAGAGCCTGACATGGGGCTCACACTCATAAACCATGAGATCATAACCTGAGCCAAAGTTGGAGGCTTAGCTGACTGAGCCACCCAGATGCCCCAACAAAGTCTTTTTTACATGAAGTCTGTTTTTTTTCCTTCTCCCAAAGACATTGTAATTGTAAGTGGGTATGTGTGTGTTTAGCATTATCTTTAAAATATCTCTTTTAAAAAGAATATATCTTTGCAAAACATAAGAAATTAAGGCCTCATCATTTTTCAAATAGACAATTTTATGAATTTGCTTCCACTATGGAAAAAACAAAAGATATAAAAACACTTAGGAAAGGGAATGATGGAAGGTTAGAGAAAAAAAAAAATTCGAGGTAGAAGACACCAAAGAGAAATTTCACTCTGAAATTCTGTCCTTTCAATAATCACTATTATTTTAACAAGTTTTAAGCTATTCTCCAAAGATAATGCAAACACACACACAAATTTGGAAACTAAATGACATAAAAATTGACTATAAAGACAACATTAAAAAAAACTACTATTGGGGTGCCTGGGTGGCTCAGTCGCTTAAGTGATAGAATCTTGATTTTGGCTCAGGTCACAATCTCATGGTCACAGGAATTGAGCCCAATGCCAGGCTCTGTGCTGAGCTTGCAGCCTGCCTGGGATTCTCTCTCTCCCTGTCTCTCTCTACCCCTCCGCTGCTTTCTCTCCCTTTCTCAAAATAAATACATACATTTAAGAACACTACTGTAAAAATGATTTTGGTATATTACATTCTATCTTTTTTTTTCCAGTGGGTGTATGAGTGCCTATGATGTGTATATTACACTTCATAAAATCAAGGTTATGGATGATACTTTTTTGTAACCTGCCACTCCACTTAACCATATGTAGCAAACATTTATCATGTACTAAATTGTTTTATAAAGCATGATAGTTAATGATTGCTTTGTTGTATAACTCAGAGTTTTTAGTTAAAGAAAGAGAGGGGCGCCTGGGTGGCTCGGCCAGTTAAGCCTCCAACTTCAGCTCAGATGATTTCACAATTTGTGGGTTCAAGCCCTGAGACAGGCTCTGTGCTGACAACTCAGAGCCTGGAGTCTGCTTCGGATTTTGTGTCTCCCTCTCTGCCCCTCCCCCGCTCCTGCTCAGTCTCTCAAAAATACACAAACGTTAAAAATTTTTTTAAAGAAGGAGAAAACATCTCTGGTTATCTTGTACACAGAAGGAACTCACTGCAACTCACAATACCACTAGGAAGCCTGCAAACCCAGAACAGTGCCAAAAAAAATCATGAGGGAGGCATGACTGCTGATGAATCTGAACAGGAAATGCCATGGCTTTCGTCATTACCAACATGGCTCTCAGTCTTAGTGAGACATCAGTGATACAAGTGTTGCCAGATATAAACTCACTTCTACAGGTGCCACCAATTACCTAAATAGATTTTTTTTTGGTCTCCAGTTTCTTGTATTAGTTATGCCTATTAATAACTCCAAGTCTGTGGCAGGTGCACGTTTGAAGACCTGGATCTCATGTCTAAGCCATACTTTTGAGAATGTTTGTATTTTATTTCTGCTATTACACTGGGTGGTAATGCCTGCATCCCAATACTGAAAGGACAAAAGTTCTAGATATAGCCAAGAGGTTTGAGTGCCGGCAGCTACTCTAATGTCTATTCTAACAGTATTTCTACTTAGGAAATGACCTCAGTTTAACTTCCTCATTTCTTATTCTGATTATTTTGGGCGCTTTCATAATTTTCTTTAAAAATAATTCAGTGATGACCACTTTGTTCGAAAATCTGTTTGCATTCCAGAGGATTTTCATGGAAGCGGAATTACTGGGTCAAATGATACAAATGTGTTTTAAAACTTTGATCAACATTCCTACAATACCCTAGCAAAGTTTCCACTAATTTTCACTCTCCACAGGGAGATATAAAATCATCAATTGTCATATTGATTGCCAATTCAGGCTAGCCACATTTTTTTAACCCTTTCCCAGTATTAACAGTCTAAAAATTAACAATTTGTTGTTTTACTTTGCATTTCCTTCTTTATTTGTGAGATTTTAACAGTTTTTCATCTGTTTGCTATTTCCACGGGTCCTTTTATAAACTGGTGATTTTATGCTCGTAGACAAATTTTAGACATATTGTATTGATCTTTTTCTCTCTTTATTGACCTGTTGAAATCTAGTCATGTACCAATGACATTAAAGTTTTATTTTTTTTGCATATTTCATTTTTAAGTCACTTTATCATTTTTCTTAATTGTATAAATTTATATATACATAGTCAAATTTATCCATTTTCTTTATAATTTTTTCACTCGTTTTTATGTTAAGAAAGCCTTCCTCATTTTGTTGAGATACTTATTTGTTGATGGCTCCTTCAGCCTTTTCCTTTATTTTCTACTTTTAAATATTTAAGACATCTGGTACTAACTGTCATGAGTGGTTGTTCAGTAAAAATATAATTCTATATTTACTTTAAATAGTTATTCAGAATCATCTGTTAAATAATAATTTCTCCATGATCTTAAATAATTCAAGATCATGTGTGTTCTAATTATATGTGATAGTGTTTTACAATGCATTTATATCCGTGGACTTGGTCATCCTTTACTCAAAAATACAGTGTTGTGAAATTTTATCTTTATAAAACATGTTAATATCTAGCAGTACAAAATTTTCCTGTCCCAATAAAACAACTTAAAACATATTGCTATTTGTGCCCACCTATTCATAATTATCTTGATAAGTTTAGTATAATTTCAATCCAAAATTTCTCCACGTAAATTTTAGATACATAAAAATATTCTATATTTAACTTAGGGAACACTGCCATCTTACATCATTTGTGTCCATTCAAGAATTAAGTATTTCTCTTCCATTAAGAAACAAATAAGAAACAGACAGAAAAAAAACCCCACATTTATTCTCTTTGGTAGTAATATTGATTTCTGCATTAGGTTCTCTATGTTGTTTATTTAATTTATTCTTGGGGCGCCTGGGTGGCTCAGTCGGTTAGGCGTCCGACTTCGGCTCAGGTCATGATCTCACGTTCCATGAGTTCGAGCCCCGCGTCGGGCTCTGTGCTGACGGCTCAGAGCCTGGGGCCTGTTTCAGATTCTGTGTCTCCCTCTCTCTGACCCTCCCCCGTTCATGCTCTGTCTCTCTCTGTCTCAAAAATAAAAAATAAACGTTAAAAATTAATTTATTCTTCAATGTTTTTATATTATTGAAGCTTCATGAATGGCTTTTTTATTTTATTTATTTATTTATTTTTTTTTTTGAGAGACAGAAAGAGAGAGAGAGAGAAAGAGAGAGAGAGAGAGAGAGAGAGAGAGAGAGAGAGAGAGAATCCCAAGCATGCTTTGTGTTGTCAGCACAGAGCCTGATGTGGGGCTCAAACTCACAAACCATGTGATCATGACCTGAGCCCAAATTAAGAGTCAGATGCTTAACCAACTGAGCCACATAAGCACCCTATTATTCTTGATAATGCTGCTATAAACATTGGGGTGCATGCACACCTTCAAATCTGTATTTTTGTGTCCTTTGGGTAAATACCTACTAGTGCAATTGCAGGGTCATAGGGTAGTTCTATTTTTCACCTGTTGAGGAATCTCCATACTGTTTTCCAGAGAGACTGTACCACTGTGCATTCCCACCAACAGTGTATGAGGGTTCTCCTTTCTCCTAGCCAACAACTTTTGTTTCTTCTGTTGTTAATTTCAGCCATTCTGGAAGGTGTAAGGTGGTATCTCATCATGGTTTTAGTTTATATTTTCCTGATGATGAGTGATGTTGAGCATGTTTTCAGGTATCTGTTAGTCATCTGGATGTCTTCTTTAGGAAAAAAAAAATGTTTGTTTACGGCTTCTGTACATTTCTTAACTACACTGTTTTTCAGGGGGTGTTGAGTTTGATAAGTTCTTTATATATCTTAGTTATTAACCCTTTATCAGAAATGTTATTCACAAATATATTCTCCTATTCCATAGGCTCTCTTTTAGTTTTGTTGGTTGTTTCTTCCATTGTGCAGAAGTTTTTGTCTTGAAGTCCCAATAGTTCATTTTTTCCTTTGTTTCCCTAGCTTCCAGACACATGCCTAGAAAGAAGCTGTTTCAGCTGAGGCCAAAGAAGTTGCTGACTATGTGCTCCTCTAGGATTTTGAAGGATTTAGGTCTTTCAACCATTTTGAATTTATTTTTGTATATGGTGAAAGAAAGTGGTCCAGTTTCATTCTTCTGCATATTCTTGTCCAGTTTCCTAACACCATTTGTTGAAGAGACCGTCTTTTTTCCTTTGGATATTTTTTCCTACTTTGTTGAAAATTAGTTGACCATATAGTTGTGGGTCCATTTCTGGGTTTTCTATTCCGTTGCATTGATCTACTTGTCTGTTTTTGTGCTAGTACCATACTGTCTTGATGATCATAGCTTTGTACTATAGCTTGAAGTCCAGAAATGTGATGCCTCTGGCTTTGTTTTTCTTTTTCAGCATTGCTTTGGCTATTCAGGCTATTTTGTGAGCTATTCTAGCTCTGTAAAAAATGCTGGTGGTATTTTGATAGTGATTGCATTAAAAATGTGGATTGCTTTGGGTAGTATAGACATTTTAATAATGTTTATTCTCCCAATCCGTGAGCAGAAAATGTTTTTCCATTTCTTTGTGACCTCTTCAATTTCTTTCATAAGTTTCTTATAGTTTTCAGAGTACAGATCTTTTACCTCTTTGGTTAGGTTTATCCTTTGGTATGTTAGTTTTTGATGCAATTGTAAATGGGATCAATTCCTTCATTCCTTTTTCTGCTGCTTCATTACTGGTGTATAGAAATACAACAGATTTCAGCACATTGATTTTATATCCTGTGACTTTGCAGAATTTGTGTATCAGTTCTAGTAATTTTTTGGTGGAGTCTTTTGGGTTTTCTAGATAGAGTATCATGTCATCTGCAAATAGTGAAAGTTTGACGTCTTCACTACAGATTTGGATGTGTTTTATTTCTTTTTGTTGTCTGATTCTGAGGCTAGGACTTCCAGTACTATGGTATATAACAATGGTGTGAGTGGACATCCCTGTCTTGTTCCTGATCTTAGGTGGGAAGCTCTCAGTTTTTCCCATTGAGGATGATATTAGTTGTGGGTCTTTTGTATATGGCCATTATGAGGTTGAGGTATGTTCCATATATACCTACTTTGTTGAGGGTTTTTATCAAGAATGGATGCTGTATTTTGTCAAATGCATTTTCTGCATCTATTGAGGATCATATGATTCTTATCATTTCATTAATGTGTTGTATAACATTGATTGATTTGTAAATATTGATCCACCCCTAGGCCAAGAAATAAATCCCACTTAATTGTGGTAAGTAATTCTTTTAATGTAAAATTTGGATTCAACATTATGTTGAATATGTTTTGGATTCAACATGGTAGTATCTTGTTGAAAATAGTAGTAGGCATAAGGTTTTGGATTCAACATGGTAGTATCTTGTTGACAATATTTGCATTGATGTTCTTCAGGGATACTGGCCAACCCTTTATAGACCTTTGTAGAGGGGTCTCTGTCTAGTTTTGGAACCAAAGTAATACTGGCCTTGGAAGTTTTCCTTCCATTTCTATTTATTTGGAATAATTTGAGAAGAACAGGTATTACTCTACTTTAAATGTCTGATAGAATTCACCTGGAAAGCCATCTGGCTCTGAACTCTTGTTTGCTGGGAGATTTTTGATTATTGATTCAATTTCTTTGTTGATTATGAATGTGTTCAAATTTTCCATTTCTTCATGTTTCAGTTATTGTAGTTTGTATGTTTCTCGGAATTTATCCACTTCTTTCAGATTGTCCCATTCGTTGGCACATAATTTTTCTTAATATTCTCTTAAAATTGTTTGTATTTCTGTAGTGTTGGTTGTATTCTCTCCTCTTTCCTCTTTTCCCACAGGAGCACCACTAAGCCTGCCAGGTATGACCCCACCAATGGCATGAATTTCTAAAACTTTAGACTTTGAGCTCCACTGCTTATAAAAACTTATGATAGCTTCTCTCCTTCTCCCAGTCAATGGTTGTGGGGAAAAGTTTTTCATGTGCAGTCCTCTGTGCACTGCGTTCTCTCTCTCTGTCTCTCTGTCTGTCTGTCTCTCTCTCTCCCTTCCTCCATCCCTCCTTCCCTCTCTCTCTCTCTGTGATCAGGGCTCCCTCCCCTTCACAGCACCTGCAATTCTTTTCTCCCCCAGGTCTACTCTCACTCAGCACCTCCTACCTACACGATGTGGCTGTTTTTCTCTATCTAGATGTGGAATTTGATCTCTCAGTCCTCAGGTCGATTTTTTGGATGCTCAGAATATTTTGATATTTATCTGGCTGTGTTTGAGGGACAAGAAAGCATAGGGTCCCTTTACTAGTACTCCATCTTAACTCCTGCTTGGTCTTTCTATTTTTAGTTTTTGAAAGAACCTCTTTACTGTTTTCCACAGTGGCTGTACCAATTTACACTCCCACTAACAGCACATGGGAGGTCCTTTTTCTCTACATCCTCACAAACACTTGTTATTTCTTGTCTTTTTGATAATAGACATTCTGACAAATATAAAGTCATATCATATTGTGTTTTTGATTTGCATTTCCCTGATGATGAATGATGTTGAGCATCTTTTCACGGGTCTGTGGCCATCTTCCTTACAAGAATGTCTATTCACGTTCTCTGCCTGTTTTTAATCAGATTTTTTTGTGTTTTTTTGGTGTTGCATTGCATATGTTCTTCATATATTTTAGATATTAACCCCCTTTTGGATGTGACATTTGCCGATATCTTCTCCCATTCATTAGGCTACCTTTTTGATTTGTTGATGGCTTCCTTTGCTGTGCAAAAGCTTTTTATTTTGATGTAGTCCCAATAGTTTATTTTTGCTTTCATTCCCCTGCCTTAAAAGATATATCTTGAAAAATGTTGATATGGCTGATGTCAAAGAAATTACTGCCTATGTTAGGGTGATATTCTAAAACCAACAACTGGATGCTAGGTATGCTCACTGATACTGGAGTATAAGTGCTCCAAAGTTCTCTCAATTGACTAGGATAGAAAATATACACACACACATATACATATATATTTCTATCTATCTACCTATCCTACCTATTTATTCCATTAAAACTCATGAATAAACACTAGTAACTCCAATTTTGATCCAACACTACTCTGTTCATTTAGGCTTTTCCTTTTGCATATTTATACTTCTCTTCACCATGAAAAACTGGTTATCATTATCCTCAAGATATTTACTAACTTTTTCAATTCTCTTGCATGTAACTAGGGTCCTAATCCTCCATGATTGCCTCCCCATGCATATGTCCATCATTCATGAGCCCTGTGACCTCTGGTGTTTGTACCCCACTTGGGTGGGCCCTGGCACAGGTTGAGTATGGCTGCTTTCCCACCACACTCCAGCTTGCCTAGTAGCTTTTTGATTCAAAATAAGGAAAAGGACCTTATTGTATTTTGTTATTGTTTTTTTGTTTGTTTGTTTGTTTGTTTTGTTTCTTACTTTGTCACTGAAGCAGACCTAGGACTTGACAAATTTTAAAGACAATGCATGAGGTGCCTGGGTGGCTTGGTTAGTTAAGTGTCTGACTCTTGATTTCAGCTCAGGTCATGATCTCATGGCTCATGAGTTTGAGCCCTGCTTTGGGCTCTGTGCTGACAGCATGGAGCCTCCTTGGGATTCTCTCTTTCCCTCTTTCTCTCTGCCCCTCCCCTGCTCATTCTCTCTCTCTCTCTCTCTCACACACTCTCTCTCTCAAAAAAAAAAAAAAAAAAAAAGACAACGAAATCAGGACACCTGTGTGGCTCAGTCTGTTAAGCATCCGATTTTGGGTTAGGTCATGGTCTCATGGTTTGTAAGTTCAAGCCCTACAACTCACTCTGTGTGTACAGCTTGGAGCCTGGAGGCTGCTTCAGATTCTGTGTCTCCCTCTGTATCTCTCTGCCCCTTCCCACTCATGCTCTGTCTCTCTCTCTTTCTCAAAAATGAATAAACATTAAATAAATGAACACAGATCTTAAAAAAAAAAAGACAACCCAAATCATCTCAATGTGCAAAAAATAAATGTTACCTAATAGAGCAAGCTTAAAACAATGAAAGTACCTCTGTCTTAAAATATATATAAATATATATATGCCATTTTTCTTGACTGTTAAATATATTAATTCAAAAAGTTGCCTTTATTATTTTTAAAAGTACACAGGTTTTTTTTTGTTTTGTTTTTGGTAATGTATAGAAAACATAAGTTTAGGGTAGCTTACAGTACTATTTAGGATATTTGTAAAGGTAGCCATCCTTATCTTAATAGGTAAAATATCTGTGTAAAAACTAGCACATCTGTAAATTGTCCCATGTGATATTATGTAAATGTAAGGAAAATAACTTGTAGTATACATTGCATGTATCTAAACTAGCATATGCAGTTCCAAAATGGAATGAATCTCCACTCCCAAAATCATCCTAATCAACATTAAATTCTGACCATAATGCATTAAAATTAGTATAATTGTATAATGATTCAAGATTTGAATATAGCTGATCATTTACTGGCATCTGTCTTCAGGTGGCTTTCTTCTTTTCATGGAGTTTGGGTTTTTACATGGAGCCAACTCTGGGTTCTAAAATAACTTTGTCTCTATTCCCTTATTGTTTTGTCATCTTCAGGAAGGACAAATGCAGGTTAGAACAGAAAGCATGTGGATGTAAATAGTTGATTTAATTTCATGTCTAAAAGGTGGACTGCAGATACATATAGAGAACTTGGGGATAGTAATTAATTTTGAGTGGACGGGCTTGACTTAAATGAAATTTGAATCCTTCCCACAGGTGGAATATCAACTTAAAACCGCAAACAAAATAGAAGCTCTGAAAACTGAGTACAAGTTATCTTTTTGTAAGAGACATTTACATTTGTAAGGAAAATCTCCATTTTTATGGGTGTCTCCTTTGATGTACCAGGAAGAGGGGGGTGATTCTAAATCTCTAGAAACTCTTATTACTAGAGAAGGCATGACTTAGATCTGCACAGCAATCTTAACTCTGGTTTACTGTGCTTTTCCTGGTAACCTTCCACAACTGGCTCCCCACTGACAACACCTTTTGTCATAAGCCTAGGATGGCATTCAATGTGATGGCTTTGGGCATTTTGGGGAGTTACTCAGTATTATTGGGTCTCTTGCATGTATACAGAAGGTATACATGTTGTTAAACATTTGTTTTTCTCTTGCTAATTTGTTTCATTCAATATGATTCTTAGATTAACTAGAAGAACTTTGAAAGGTAAATAAAAATTTCTACTCCCCAATAAAGTACTATTCACAAATATTTTAGCCCAAAACTTTCACTTCTTCCTATATTACATCACCTTTCTGATGGCTAATGTAGATACTGATGTCCTAATAGTCAGAACCTGGCCTTTTAATAGCCAATCAAGAGGCTATATTGTCTAAAAAATTAAGCTGAGGAGTAGGAAAAATAGCACACTTCAGCATAGAAACTCCAAATGAGAATTCCAGTTAATCATCAAGATTCTCAATAACCAACAGAATTAACCCTAGATCAAATCCAACTGAAGAAGATTTAAAATTCTTTATTAGATTGCTTTAAAAATGTAAAGAGCTCCAGGCTAAGTTCAATTGGAATGCAGTAGCAAATATTTTACATGAATTTTTGTAGGCAATGTTAAGTTACTGAAAAAATAACCAATGCAACATAATGCTAATTAAAGAAAGGAAAGAAGAAAGATGGAAGGGAAAGGAGAATAAAGTAAGTACAGTAGTCCCCTTCTTAATTTGCAGGAGATACATTCCAAGACCCCTAGTGGATGCCTGAAATCATGGATAGTACCAAACCTTACATGCATTATGTTTTTTCTTATACATACATACATATATACATACACACTTATGATAAAGTTTAATTTATAAATTAGGCACAGGAGGAGATTAAAACAATAGCTAATAATAAAATAGAACAACTATAACAATATACTATAATAAAAGTTATGAGAATGTGGTCTCTCTCTCTCTCCCTCATAATAAATTATTCTCTTATACTCATCCTTTTTGTGATAATATGAGATGATAAAATACCTATGTGATGACATGAAGTGAGGTGAATTACACATGCATTGTGATGTAGTGTTAGGCTACTATTGACCTTCTGACTATGTGTCAGAAGGAGGATCATCTGTTTCCAAACCACAGTTGACTGTGGGTAAATAAAACTATGGGAAAAAAAAACAAAAAACAAACTTGGGATAAAAGGGAAACACTGTAATGAAAGAAGGGAAAAAAAGATAGATTATGAGATATAAAAAGGACACTTGCTTGGAGTTCTGGGTAATACATTTAGATCAGAATTAGAATGTTTAATAGGATTTAAAATGCTTCTAAGAATTTAAATCTTAGAAACAATAAGTTCTAGACTAATATTCATGAAAAAAAATAAGTTTGTGTTTCTAATATTTGAATTTTTAATTATTAAATTAAAAGGGAATCTATGGACATTACAGTTGGAAGTCAATATAGATATTCTAAAATTAATGAGGTACAAGAAATTGGGCTTTTTAAGTGTGTGGATTCGAAAAAGGAAAAAAAAAGGCCAAACATGGTCTTAAAAGGAAGTCCCACCTTCATATTTTTCCCATAATTATATTGGTTTAATTAAGGTAATTATGCAATAAATTTCCTTACAAGTAATAGATTCTCAGAATCAATGTATATGACTTGAGTCACAGTGGTGAGAAAAATGTCTGACGTTGTATTTAATATTACAGTGAAATTTAAATATTAACTTAGAAATACATTTCAAAAACCAATTAAAAAAACATATCCTCAATGTTATTATATGCAGATGAGGCCATTTCTTTTTTTTTTTTTTTTTAATTTTTTTTTTTTTTCAACGTTTTTTATTTATTTTTTTTGGGACAGAGAGAGACAGAGCATGGACGGGGGAGGGGCAGAGAGAGAGGGAGACACAGAATCGGAAACAGGCTCCAGGCTCCGGGCCATCAGCCCAGAGCCTGACGCGGGGCTCGAACTCACGGACCGCGAGATCGTGACCTGGCTGAAGTCGGACGCTTAACCGACTGCGCCACCCAGGCGCCCCAAGATGAGGCCATTTCTAAAACACCAGTAATCAAATTAGAATAGCATGAAAAGAAAGCAAAAGATACAACATGGAAATTACCATTCTTGTATGGATAGCTGGCTCAAGAATAATGTAATAAAAATTTGAAAATATGATTAATGTAGTAAGGGATGGTGAATGGGATATTTAAAAATAAGTCTCACATTTTAAAAATCCTGTCATGTTAGGGTATCCTTTGTATTTACATATACATGGAGATTCTTAATGTTATAGTTAAAAAAATTTGCACTCTGGGGGCCACTATTCCCAGCACTCAAGGACATCTACATCTGTTTTCTAGAAGTACATAGGTTATTTTATTTTATTTTATTTTATTTTATTTTATTTTATTTTTCTATTATAAGGCTCTAGTACCTGCTCCACAGAACTTTAGACACAATTTGTCGCTGTGTTATATAGGAAAATGAGCAGGCAGGCAGTAGCAAATTCCTCTCATTAATTGCTTAGATCCCTAGCATAGTAGATCTTGGTTTTTCACAAATATCTGAATCATCTGCAGAACGCAGCATATTTGCAAATTTTGGCTGTATTCCCAGGGATTCTGGTTCAATTGTTCTGGGAATGGTTCACAGGAATCTATATTTTGACTAGTATAATAAACCAAAATGTTGACTTTATTGTAGGTTAAGTGAGGATCACACAAAGAGAAACGTTGTAAATGCAAGTGCCTTCATCTGTGGCATGATCAGATAAAACACACCATAGGTGGATAACCTTTCTAGAAGAAAAATACATTATTAATAGGAAATGTGTCAAAGTGCTCTGTTTATTTTATTAACGTTAATAGTGATGTTTTCTTTCTTAATCTTTTGTCTCAGAATCTGTAAAGAAAGTGGTGTGGAAACCAAAATATCTGCCTTTAGATATGAGTCCCACCATTCATTAAGTATCTCAAATGTATGTTCATATTTGAATGTTCATTGCTTCCACAGATGCAACATTTAATACCACTAATCACAAGTCAACCCAGAGATCATTACTGATTTGTATATTTGCTGATGCAAAACTTTCACCTGTATATCTCATGAGGAAGGTGTGTAGAGATGCCATTTAGCTGAATATTGAGTTTAGTGAACCATGCAGCATATTTATTTCAACACTGGATATTTTATGTGTAATGGCCCCCATGAACTGATAAAAACTTAAGAGAAAAATGTGGGAGATGTTAAATAGTCACTAATATGGTGCTGATACATAGAAAAGGAATTGAGAAAACAAAACCTGAGAAACATAAAGTATAAATACTTAAAAATTTATAAAGTTGAGATTTTTGAAATCTAGAGTGGTTTTTTTTTATGTCTCAACATTTTCTTTTCAGCCTCGATACCTGAAAATGGACAGTTTTGGAAGAGAGGAGAATTTCTTTCGACAAAACTAAGCTAGGTAAGCAGTTTTGGAGGGCCTAAGATATTACCATGAAATGTGAGGTTTTTGTCAATCTACCTATCGTCTATCTTATGCCCAGGGATATCATTGCAGTACCTTAGGAGTATTTGGGGGGGAGCGTGTAACACTTTAGGAGTATTTGGGGGTACAACACTATCTGAAATTAAATGAAATTACGAATGAATATTTCCCCAGATGTTCTTAAGGTATACAATTCTTCTAAATTAGTGGTTCTCAAAGTGTGGTCCTTATACCAGCATCATCATTATTATCTGAGAATACGTTAGAAATGCATATTAGCCCCTGTCCCCAGAACTACTTAATCAGAAATTCTGGGGAGTTTCACCAATCTAAAATTTAGCAAACCCTCCAAGTGTTGCTGAAGCATGCTGAATTTTCTCCTTAAATATTCTTAATAAATGTAACTAAGAATTTAAAAGTGATGTTGGTTTAAGAAGCCTTTTAGAATCCTAAATAAGTAAAGCCAAAGACTGAATGCTAAGGAAAAGGACAACTGAGGAAAATGGATGGGAGGGATCTAAAATAAAAGCTGAAAGAGCCTATCACAAGGGTAACAGGCAATACATGGAAGCAGCTGTTAGATTCTGGGTAGTACCCCCAGGGCAAAAGTGAGCCTTCTGACAAATACTGGAGCAGCAGCAGCAACATGGTTATCATAACACCATCATCACCATCATCACCATCATCACCGTCACCAGTCACCATTATTATCATCTTAATGGATGAAAGAAAACACAGGGCCCAGACACAGGGCTAGGCACTTACATAGATCATCTAATTTAATCCTTACAATAGGCTTAGGCAGACTTAAAATTTGAATTTTATCTCTATTTTACACATGACAAAACTGAGCCTTAGAGAAACAAAGTAGTTTATCACCAAAATTATTTAAGTAGAAAGAAAGAAAACTGAGATACGAAGCAGGAAGTATGACTTCAAGGCCCACATTCTTGACTGCTATTCTTTACTGATATCTCATAGCAACTTAGAGCTAAAGGTGGCCTCACCATTAAGCAAGGAAAAAGAATGCAGTATTTATTTAATGGGTAGTTAAATTGGATTCACAGAAACTATGGAGAGTGAGCAAGGCAGAATTTGAAAAATTCGAAAGACTCTTACATTTTGAAGGAAGGTGCGATGGGGTTGGAGGGAAGAAGAGTGGCAGCTATACCTAGAAACAGATTCTTTGATGTGATGAACACATAGGGTTGAGGCACAGAGTAGGAAGCAGAGGAAACAGTACGAACAAGCAGCACGGGAGATGGAACCACTGATATAATCACCACATTTAATGCCCTAAGGGTAAGTGGATCAGCCATCTGGTGCAAGATATAAAATGGCAACGTCCATATAGTTTGTCAGAAAAATCCCCCTTCACGACTCAGTGGAGGAGGGAGGAGAAGATCCATTCTTCATATTTCTTATAAGTATAGGCTTTGTTGCTCCTTATTTTTTCCACAGCAATGTGATTTAAAAAAGTACAATAATATCTTAAATCACATAGATACGGGTTTGAAACCCTGTCCTAAGAGAACAGGCAGCCTTGGGCAGACTCCTTATTGTCTCTGAAGTTTAAGCTTTTGCACATTTTTAATAAAGTTATTAACATCTAATTAATAATAATTTTATTAGAATCAAATGGGACAAAGAACTACAGCTTTCAGAAAGAATTGCAGCAAAATGTGTACCTTTGGCATGCAGATTATTGGAATTGAAAATAATCCAGACCTAAAGACTTGGGAAGAAATGTTGACCTTCTCCCTAATTGCTTAAAAAATTAGGTGGAGGATCTGCTCCAGCAAGAGAGCTATCACCATAAATAACTACAGTATAATATGAACTAGGTGTGGTCAATAAGGAGGAATCTTGTAAGCACTGTTGATCAACGACCTCTCTATGTCCCATTGTTTCTGAATGGCCCAGTAATATTTGCTACCAAACATTGACTCTTTTTCATTTTCCTGTGAATTGCTTTCCTTCCATTTTCTTCTCAGTCCAGCAGCCCATTCTCTTTAGTTCTGGGATATATATATATATATATATATATATATATATATATACTCATTTTACCTGGCTGTCTTTGTACTCTCATGTTTATGTGGATTTCCCATACATATGAAATTAAATTTTATTTTTTCTGTTAATCTATTTCATGTCAATTTAATTCTTAGACCATTAGAAGAATGGTAAAGGGTAGACAAAAATTTCTCCTACACAACAGAATAAAAGTACATGGCACTTAGTAGATTCTTTTCCATCACTTAATATTAAGATAATTTAAGTTAATTTCACTTATGCTGCACCTCTAACCCTCTCAGGATTAGCACATTTAGTTCATAACTAAAATGTATGCAGATAAGTAAGAAAAAAATGGGGGGGGGGAAGGACATGGGGCATTTGGTGCTAACAGCTGATTTAAACATAAATCTATTAGTTCTTAAAGCTATCAAAAAAATTCCCTTCCACTAGAAAGTGCTTCAGATTTGATTCCTGGCCTGCTTGGCTCCAACTTACTCCCTGAATTCTCTATGTGACCTGGAGCAAGTAACTTAAATTTAAGGAAATTCTGTTTCCTCACCTAGAATCCAAGGAATATAATACTCAAATTGCCCAATTTTACTTAGTATAATACACATACACATTTTCCAGTTGTGGTGTCTAGGGCTTTCCAATGACATTAAAGGCTATAAAGGTATTAAAATTGTGTAGGAATCTCATAATGTAATATGGAGCTGGCCATAAAACTAGGTATCTAGGCTTCCTCTGCCATTGCATATGGTAGAACTATTTTTATTTTGAGGCAGGTGTGTGTGTGTGCATGAGAGAAAGAGTCAGAAAGACAGAGACAGAGAGACACAGAGAGAGAATATATGTGTGCTTGTGGTTTTGAGGGAGCTGGTAAATTAACCCATTTACGTATTTACACATCTCTGGTTATGTTTACACGTTTAAATGGGCTGCCTGAGATCCAAGCCCTGATGTACCATGTTATGGAGCTCCAGCACTCTGTATCAAACCACGAGGAAAACATTCTATGCTTTGACTATGATAGGAAATTTGCAAGTCCGTAGACATGTTTTTTACAAGCAATAAAATGAAGCTGTCAGCCATCGCAAATGGACCAAGATAGAGGTCACATGACTAAACCACCTCTGGACCAGGCAGTCTCTGATGTATTTTACTCCAGTTTCAATCTATTAATCAGAGGAGTTGGGAGAGCAATAATTTAAACGCTGCAATAATCAATTCCATAACACATTAATAGAAGCTACAGTCAAACTTTCCCACACCACTGACTGCACTGGAATCCTGACAGGAGCCCTAGGGCCATGCCTAATTTGCATTAAATTTACATAAAATTGTAAATCAAGAATACATGAACACAGCCCTAATATTTGTTAGTGCTTAGATCTTTTCTGATAGATGGATTGGAACTGCTAGTGGTTTGACTTCGCTTGCAATAAAACTGTGCAGCTGATCAGCTTTGTTCTCATTCTGCAATTATGAGAAAGGGACCCATGAGAGCTATAGTTTGGGGGCATGTGTATGCCACTTACGGTTTTTGTCCTATAAAACCATGACTCAGATGTGCCCTTAGGAACCCCAGTCTAGAAGCAGATTGTCCCCAATAACTTTGCAAATCCTTGTCATTAGATTTGCTCACAAATAACTTACCATTAAATGGAGATATAAATTACAAAGAAAGCTGGCCAGCTGAGAGGATATCAGGCCCCTGAAAATTTTTATTTCCAAATTATACTTACTATCACAAGAACAGATAATTAGTAATATTCTTTATGCTGAAGATAAAAACCAAGCCTTCAGCAAGAGTCATCCAGTACCTAAAAGTTGATGAAGTGGACTTCACATGGTTCTAAGCATTGTCTGTGTTCTTGTTACTTAGTTCCAAATTATTTCAACAGCCATAGCCTTTGCTATGTGCTTTTATACTCAGGGCTAGAAGAAAATATTCTTACCAAGAGTACTGGCTCACAGTGGCAAGATTCCTCTTTCTCCTTAGTCCTTTCATTTTAAGTCTATCCTTTTAGAGAAAAAATAGATACTTAAACACAAAATTGCATGTGAAAGGTTTTTTTCAGAAAGGGTTTTGCAAATATTTTATACATCATGTTAATTTTTTTCTCTCACCTCTCCCTTACCACCTACCTATCCCACCTTTTCTTACCTTGCACGATCAAGTAAACTTGGGAGGTCTTGGGCTCATGCTGTGTCTGAACCGAGCAAGTATAGGAGCCCTCATCATAGACATCCACCTTCTGGATTCGGAGGCTGTATTCCAGAGAATGGCGTTTCTCCAGCTCAACCCGAGGGTCCAGAGACCATTTGTCATGCCCAGCAAAAATGATGCCAGAACGGTTCAACCAGGCCACCTTTGAGTTCTTGTCTTCTACAACGCACCTGGTAGAGCAGAATAACAACATTAGAAACTTAGCCATACCTGCATCTGCATTCATTCTCCACATTGCCTTCAATAAGACCAATGAAGAACAATAATTATATACAGGATGAATTATTGCCATGCCATTTCTTAGAGTCCTATGTATTGTCACTATTTATCCTAAGATCTATCTACCATTCAGTGGATGGATGTAATTATATTAGACTCAGTTTAGCCATAAACAATCAGTATGAAAAATGCAGGCAAATAAATTCAGATAGGTATTGACTTCCCACTGGATTTTCTTCTTCTTGTCTAGGAGAAGGTCATTCACGCAAAACTCCATCTGTTTTAGTAACTGAGAATTTGACAAGTGATAATGTGGCACATTTCCTGAGTTTTGAATTGTATGAATTCTTTCATAAGTATTTCCTAAATTTCCACAAGAGTGTGATGGTAGATTTAAATCATGCCCCACTGCTATAGAAATTAGACTAGATTTCAGAATTTGCTTTGGATTCTTACAGGTTTGGAATGCCCTCTCCCAGGAGTGAGAAGTGTGTGAACAGGTCCAAAGGTAAGAAGAAAGGTATTGTGTCAGGGAAATCAAAGCTAGCATCTTCTTGCCTACGTCTGGTTCCAGCTGCTGAGGGCAGCAGGTTGTCTGCTGGCAAAACAGCTTGCTACCAGCATTTCCGACACATCAGAATGAGTTCAATATTTTATGGGAGATGAATAAACCAGTTCCATGGTTCCTATTCTATGAAAGATGAAGGGGAAAAAATGTTTATTTTAATAAATACTTATTTTTAAAAGCCTAACAAGGGGCGCCTGGGTGGCGCAGTCGGTTAAGCGTCCGACTTCAGCCAGGTCACGATCTCGCGGTCCGTGAGTTCGAGCCCCGCGTCAGGCTCTGGGCTGATGGCTCAGAGCCTGGAGCCTGTTTCCGATTCTGTGTCTCTCTCTCTCTCTGCCCCTCCCCCGTTCATGCTCTGTCTCTCTCTGTCCCAAAAATAAATTAAAAAACGTTGAAAAAAAAATTAAAAAAAAAATAAATAAAAGCCTAACAGGATCTCTTTCTGAAACTTTCGAGAAAGAGGCAAAGAATCTGGAGAATCAATGGATTCTCCATTGAGAAGGGGTAAATGCTTCATGGGGAGGGGCACCTGGGTGGCTCAGTTGGTTGGGCGTCTGATTTCACCCCAGGTCATGATCTCGTGGCTTGTGAGTTCGAGCCCCAAGTCGGGCTCTGTGCTGACAGCTCAGAGCCTGAAGCCCACTTCGGATTCTGTGTCTCCCTCTCTCTGACCCTTCCCCAGCTCACACTCTGTCTTTGTCTCTCTCTTCCTCTCTCTCAAAAATAAATAAACATTAAAAAAAATTTTAAAAAATGCTTCATGGGGAATATAGTTTTCCCCTTCAATTTCAGCAAGAATCAGGAAATGGAAAAATTGAGCAACAATCTTCTCTCTGTATCCCTTTGGCAAGATTTATGTCTGCCCCACAGGGAGATTGTCCCAGACCCTGTTCACAACTGTAGAGCCATCTGCTCAGCACTCTGAGGCATGAGGGATAGAGAAGAAGCCAGGAGCATGACAGCAGAACAATTAAAATACCATGTTCTGTATTTTCCGAACTGAGCCCAATCCAGGTTTTCTCTTAGGTCAAAAAAGCCAGTTGTAGAGATTCTGTACCTATGCATAGATAGGAAATTAATGCCTTATCTACATGCTGTCTACAGTACCTATACAGAGGCCAACCCATCTTGCTTAAAAGCAGAAATGCTGAATAAAATACCTCACCTATCATTCAAAAGACCCCCTTATCCCATCATTTTTAAGTGAACTTAATATTTTATTTAACACGAGAATTTAATGACTTGAATTCCATGATATGCAGGTGTCTCTTTTCTTCTACATTTATTTATTTTCATAAACATAAGTAGATGAAATCATCATTTGGTATCTCTGTTACCCAATATGGGTCTCTGCCATGAAGATATTGTTGGGATTAATTATATGTGCTTGATAATTTAGAATTTCTCCATGGTGGAGCACAAAGCTAACTTCATGGATGCTTGATGCTTCTTTCCAGACCTGATTGTACTTTCCTGTTCTACTATTTTGTGTCATCATTTCTCTGTCCTTCATGGTATTTGTGGCACTTCTTAAATGAGAATCATTTATGAGTTAATAGGCTGCTTTGCTGCATTTCTATATCATCAATGAAGTTATTGATATGGATTTACTGTGTTCTTCTTTCCTACTGAGAAGAATGGAAATTGACCTCTGTAAATGTATTTTAAACCTTTATCATGTACCTCCTTGCACTTTTCTCATCTAGGCAGCTCAACACACCAGGAAACAGATATGCTACATCATAGGGAGGTACTCTGAATAATGTCTAGCCCCAAATATGGCCCTAATATGTTCAATTTGGAAAAAAAAGACGATACAACATATTTTACATAGATATGGCCTACAAATCAATTAAAGATAGATATTTTGCCCTATTCATTTAGGTGCTTCCAAAAATTTATGTTATGTAATCTTAGGTATTGATAAATGCCTCTTGTTAAAGTGACAGCATCACACGCAATGCTGTGTGGGAGGAGGACAGACGATTACCTCTTTTACACTTCCCTCTCCCAAACCCTACGGCATCCACAAATGAATTGGACAAATTTCCTTATGAGCACAAGGTAGAGTTTCTAAGTCAGGTGTTTAGGGTCCTCTGGACATTTTAGCAATTTTTATCCATGGGAAAGTTAAAATTATCACATAGATCATTATTCCAAACTATTCTCTGACAATGTTCAGATCTATCTTACCTAAAGAAGTAATTGACTATTTCAGCAAAATTGCCAGACCCATAAAAGTGCATCTACCAAAACAATACATTATATGAAAATTTGCTATGACAATCTATATAACGTCTTATTTTTACATTGTTTCTTCTTACATTTGTTTTTAAAATTTACCTTTTACTTACAAATAAACACACATATATGTATATATACACACATATATACACTCACACTTTTTACTAACTTAGTATGGTTACCCAAGATACTAATGTACATCTTGGCTATGTAGTATTTGTTTTTAATTTTTATTTTATGTAAGCTCCACACCCAATGGGGAGCTTGAACTCACAACCCTGAGGTCAAGCAAGAGTCATATGCTCCATTCCCTGAGCCAGTCAGGTTTCCCAACAATGTAGTATTTTTAAAAGGTAAACGACTCCTCCAGATATTTAAGGTTTTTTTTTTTTTTTAATGTAGCCAGTGGTTTCAAAGTAAATATATTGACTCTCTAAAGTAGAAAATAATCTTTTTACAACATTACAAAACTTTCATACTGAAAAACGGCAAACATAATAGTTTCAGAACCAATTTAACTTTTCAGAATTTTAATATTTTGATTTAAGGTGGTAACTATTTCAAACCATAAGAAGTGCACAAGAGGAAAAGACTGAAAAAGTCAAAATAATCTCAACATGTAGAACTTATCTTTGTTCAGTGAAAATAACTAGTGACACACAGTAGTCACAGAGCACCTAGTTATTCAAAAATGGTTAAATGCCAATTTAATGCAGACCCACGTTCCCAGCATGCACTGACTGGCCAGCAAGCATCATGTGCTCCCATATAGGAAGTGAGTTGGCTTAGCTGTGCATTAGGCATTCCTCTAGAGTAAATGAGAATTCTCATGCCATGCCATCATGACATAATAATGAGTTACCCCCCCCCCCCCACCTCGAATGCTGCTTTAATACCAGCTAATCTAGTTCAGAAATGGATACTTAATGACTTTATCTTCAAAATCAGCCATGGCTACAGCTGGAAATGTGTGAAGAGATGTATTTTAAAAATCTATATGTGTTATATATTGTTTAGATTTAATAGAGTGTTTCTTCCAGGAGTTTACAATGCTGCAAATCATTCCAGGATTTAGAAAGGACTGCTCCTTTAAAAGAGTGGGTGTTGGTGCCAAGAAGAGAGGGGCAGAGAATGTCCCTCCACTTCAGGTGGGATTTTTTTGGCAGGCAACTGAGAACATGGGGATATAATACATCTCTCTAGGAACTCTTCTATTATTAGTATCCCATCCTTTTATTTGGCTCTTCTTATGACCTCACTGTACTCCACATTGCATTAAAATTATTTGCACTTATCTTTCCTTGTATGCTTATTAATGACAGTGACCCTCCTGAATTCACCTATGGAGCTCTCAAGGGACCTAACAGCATACACCCACCATGTGCACAGTAGGTGCTCACTGAAATGTAGAATAAATAAACTGAATTTAACAAACTGGTATTTAACAAGTATCAAATATTTATTAATTATCTAAGAAGTGCAGATGAATGGGTAATTATTTTAACATTTCTTAAGAAATAATTAAAAGTATCAGATACAGGGGTGCCTGAGTGGCTCAGTCGGTCAGACTCAGTTATGTCAGACTCCTGATTTCAGATCAGATCATGACCTCACAGTTTGTGGAATTGAGTTTTGCAATGAGCTCTGCACTGAACGCGTGGAGCCTGCTAGGAATGCTCTCTCTCTCTGTCTCTCTCTCTCTCCCACCCCTCTCAAAATATTTTTTTTTTTTAAAGTATCAGATCCAAAGGTAAATTTACAGAGAATTATTGAGTGTGGTATTAACATAAAAGTGAAGGACAGAAACGTGTATGCTCATTGTTTCCATTATGAAGAAACATCATCCCTGGGAATTACATACTCTATGTCACATGTGAAAAAGTAAAAAGAAACATAAAGCAGTAGATAAATGTTTACTGGCTTGCCCACTTTAACCATGAATCTGCAAATATCACGTGGGTTACTTACCTTACCTATGGGCCTGAGATTTTTGTTTTTTAAATCAGCTTTGAAAAAATTACAGGAAGGGCAAACAAACACATTTTTATGTTCCTCGTTCCGTATATCTGCAGCCATAAAACTGTCACAAAAAATCAATGCACCCATAAAAATCTCAAGCATCGGATCTCTGCAAACACTTTATACCAAGCATATTATGTACATTTATACAAACAGGTACATCGACAGCTCTACTCATACTGTATAAGCCTGCTTCTAAAACGATGACTATAATTGGAGGCAGAAAAGAAATGCTAAATTCAATCTGTAGCAATAGATTTCTTAATAGCATATTTACTGACAATATATCCATGATATAAGTGATACAGATCTACCAGATTTTAAGCCTGTTCAATTGCCTCTAGGCACATCTATTCATATTTAACAAATATTACTGCTAAAAATGTACCAATTTACCATTAGAATTTATCCAAAGGTTCCTTTCTTTCTGAAGAATATAATCTTGTATTTATCCGTTGATCACAAGTGAGAACATTTTCTCAATCTTTTACCAGTTATTGATCCTCATACTTAATTGTAAGGATCAGGGCAGTGGAACTGGATAGGTAAGAGATTTATTTTAAAAATTAAGAAAGAACAGTGAGATTAGTGGTTCTCAAGTGGGGGTAAATCATGCTTGCAGATGATATTTGGAAATAATCTGGAGACATTTTTTTGTTGTCACAACCTGAAGTGGGGAGGTTGCTAGTGGCATTGAGTGGGTAGAGGCTAAGGATGCTGCTAAAGATCCTTCAAGATAAAGGACAATCTCCACAATAAAGATACCCCAAATGTCTACAGGCCTGAAGCTGACAAACCCTGAGTTAGACCACTGTCTCTTGGTTTAAATATCTGGTAGCATATGGCAAACGTCTACAGTGTAATGGTGTTTTTTTCATAAGCATATGCATCTTAATTTATAGACACTTAACTGCCACCAGCAAAGTCCCTGAATCGTAAGTCATGCTCATGACAGAAACACCACAATGAAGTCTAGTCATGCTGTGGTTATAAGTTAGTAGTAAATGAAACATGCCCCTTTGCTGTGTTACTTTATATATATTTTTTAACGTTTATTCATTTTTGAGAGACAGAGAGAGACAGGGCATGAGTGGGGAAGGGGCAGAGAGAGAGGGAGACACAGAATCTGAAGCAGGATCCAGGCTCTGGGCTGTCAGTACAGAG
Source organism: Panthera onca (assembly GCF_046562875.1). Taxonomy (NCBI): domain Eukaryota; kingdom Metazoa; phylum Chordata; class Mammalia; order Carnivora; family Felidae; genus Panthera; species Panthera onca. Next base: position 62,286,832 of record NC_138347.1, read on the forward strand.
CCCGACGCGGGGCTCGAACTCACGAACTGCGAGATCATGACCTGAGCCGAGGTCGGGCGCTCAACCGACTGAGCCACCCAGGCACCACAATGTGTTACTTTAGTACCATAATTATACATCAAGATAATCTTGCACAGACAGTCCCCAGATTACAATGCTTTGACTTAAAATTTCTTGACTTTACAACAGTGTGAAAGCAATACACTTTTAGTAGAAATCATACTTTGAATATTGAATATAAATCTTATCCCCAGCTACTGATATATGGTCGGTTACTTTCTCAAGATGCAGGGCAGTGGCAGTGAGCTGTAGCTCCTAATCAGCCATGCCATCACGAGGGTGGACAACCGATATGCTGACAACCATTCTGTTTTTCATTTTTGGTACAGCATTCAATATATTATATAAGACATTAATACTTTATTATAAAATAGGCATTGTGTTAGGTGAATTTGCCCAACTGTAGGCTAATGTGAGTGTTTTGAGTACACTTAAAGTAGGATAGGCTAGGTAAGATGTACGGTAGGTGAGGCACTTTTGATTTAAGATATTTTCAACTTATGTTGGGTTTACTGGGAGGTAACCACACCATGAGTCAAGGAAGATCTGTACACAAATGATGGTGAATGGGGAAGCTATAGCCTGGTTGCTTCCTAATTTAATGCTGGAGAAATCATTTAACCTTAGTCTTTTTCTTTTTTTCTCTACATAAATGGGTCTGTAACATCCAGAACAGATAAGGAAGAATCAACTCAATTGGGGCAATTTGAGATTTAAGGAAATTATTAACCTTTCTTAATTGGAAAGCTACTTTTTAATTAACTTTTATTATTTTTCACATTTGTGACTCTCCCTTACATGACATATAAGACATGTAATGACTCAAGATGTGGATGGGAAAGAAGTATTCAACAATGTACTGGCCCTTTATTTTGATGCTGTTTGCTGTGTAAACTTAACCCTACAAACAAAATCCTTACTGAGTCCACCACACTATCATGAAATGTAGAAGGAAACATTCTTGGAATAAGACCTAAAGTTGTCCATTCCCAGCATTAGTGTGTGAAATCAAGAATTGCAAAGGATGGAATAATGTAGGCTCTCTGGAGTCAGAAGTTCTTAGTCTGACTTTATCATATTATTTTAAGTATAAGGAATTCCAGGAACACTATGCAAACACATTAAAAACAATATATGCCAAATTAGTTAACAAATTTAAATATTTTTATTTTTTATTATTTATTTATTTTTTTTTTTTTTTAAATTTTTTAACGTTTATTTATTTTTGAGACAGACAGAGACAGAGCATGAACGGGGGAGGGTCAGAGAGAGAGAGACACAGAATCCGAAACAGGCTCCAGGCTCTGAGCAGTCAGCACAGAGTCCGACGCGGGGCTCGAACTCACGGACCGTGAGATCGTGACCTGAGCCGAAGTCGGCTGCTCAACCGACTGAGCCACCCAGGCGCCCCAAATTTAAATATTTTTAAATTATTAACCATTTTGGGTCATCTCTGCTTCATTACCATGTTCTGAGATTAAACTCAGAAATTAAGATTATTGTGGGGATTCATTGCTGACCCTTATGTGTACCTGCTAGTCTTGTCTGTAGCAAGTAGCTTCAGCTCTTTCGCTGCCTTGCTCCATCTCTACCTCCTTCTAGACTTGATTTCTGGCTTTTAACCCTGCCTACGCTCTTGGCCTCAATCTCTTGTTCATTTTTAAAAAATGTTTATTTATTTTTGAGAAAGAGACAAAGAGAGGCAGACCATGAGTGAGAGAGGGGTAGAGAGAAAGGAGACACAGAATCTGAAGCAGGCTTCAGGCTCCATGCAGTCAGCACAGAGCCCAACGTGGGGATTGAACCCACAAACTGCAAGATCATGACCTTAGCCGAAGTCGGACGCTTAACTGACTGAGCCACCCAGGCACCCCTCATTCTCTTGTTCTTATGCATATATGCTCCCTTAGTTTTGATCCTCTTGGACCAGAAACTGATCTTAGTTTGATAATAATTTATTCTTCTAGATTCCTACTGAATTTTAGTCAGTTATCACCAACAGAGTATCTACATGGTATGATAATCTCTCCTCACCCTAGCTGCTTTGCACACATTCATGTACAAGTGCCTGCATGCACCCATGCATATGAACACACACAGACAAGTAGCAACATATATTCCAGAGTGGGTGAGAACAGAGAGGCAGCAAACCACAGGAACCAGATTCAAGTGAATCTATTACTGTCATGACGATTTAGGAATCTTTACACTTCTGTTGGAATGTTAGGGTAAAAGGTATACTGTTTAGTTCCTGCAGGATAACTGATTTTAGTTCTCACTTTCAGAACACAGGTAATTCATCTACCCTTTTTGTATCTTAGTTTTCCATAAGTAAAATAAAGCTAATGATACTTGACCCAACCCCTTAGAACTACTCTTAGGGTAGTTCCATGAATAAAATTAAGTGATGTACGTGGATGTACATAAATCATGATGTACATGATTTACATCTTTTATAAGATATAAAATAATTTCTATGGTCATATTCATATTCTATCATGATGAGAGTATGGTAGATAAGAAGAAAATAGTTATACATAGCAGTGGCTATAAAGGAAAACCATCGATTTCCCTAGACCATTCAAAAAGTTTCTCTCTTCAGAGAGTCTGATGACACCCACTAAATATATTATTACCCAGACTTTCTGATCAATCATGTAATTCTTTAAATATTCAATTTGCACCAGTTATTTGCATTTGCTATGTTGACAAAGCACCTTCTCTGTGTTTGGGTTATTATCTACTAGAATGATTCATCACCTATAAGAGCAAAAAAGAATCCACAATGGCAAATCATAAAGCCAGGACAGTCTGTCATTTCTAAAGCAATGAAAAGTCCTCCCTAGACATGTTTTTTATCTCTTACTATCAGTAGTGAGCACTTGTCCAGTCATACATGCATCCTTAGATAAGCATAAATATATTATACATGTATTGCTATATCTTCAGGTTCATTTTCTTTAAGAAGCATTAACCCGTATCCATGCAGGTGGTACAGGTGAGGAAAGCAAGTAGAGAAAGAGCAGAAATCAACCACCAAATTAAGTTCTGAGTCTATCTCAGCAAACTGTCAATTCTAAGACAGTCTGTGTTCCTCTTGTTTTCACATCAATTGTGTCATCTCTCCATTCACACAGAAGAAATGAATGGAAAACAGTAAGATAGAAATTAAGAAAAAAAATAACGTTTCTTTATTTTTGAGAGAGACAGAGACAGAATGAGAATGGGTTAGGGGCAGAGAGAGAGAGAGGGAGACACAGAATCCGAAGGAGGCTCCAGGCTCTGAGCTGTCAGCACAGAGTCCGACTCAGGGCTTGAAATCATGAGCTGTGAGATCATGACCTGAGCCAAAGTTGGACGCTCAACCAACTGAGCCACCCAGGTGTCCCAGAAGATAGAAATTTTAAAAAGTGGTCAGAATTGAGGCTAAGACCAGGGAAGAACTGAGTTCTATCTCAGTCACAGCTAGGATCAATCCCAGGAACGTTTATAAGTGGTTGAAAATAACTCTTCTAGGTTCTTTCCAGAGTCTCCATTGGTTTAGAAAATAAATCATGATTTTCTTAATTGCACCATAATTCAAGATTCTCCATTTCCTTGTCAGTAGTGAAATGGAAAAGTCATGGGTTCCATAGTTTAGCAGCTTCTGCAAGTTACCTAGTGGAGGAAAGGCAGCACTGGGCATATTTACGGGTTCAGGCTGAGGAGCTAGAGTCAGCTTCCTGCTCTGCATTCACTCTAGCTCCATCAGATCCTTGGTCTGTACTCTCAGGATATTTGCTGACCTTCTCTGTGCCTGAGTTTCTTCATTTGTATGGTGAAGACTATAAAATTTTCTACTTCAATGGGTAGTTGTAATGTTTAAATGCGTGAATTTTAAATATACAGAGCAGTGTCTGGCCCTGAAAGGGTTCACTATTAACAAAGAGCTTCCATATGTTTCTTCAGTAAAACAAAGATAAGGACTATCTTCTCATACAATTGTGATTATTAAACGGACTAAAGTATTTAGAATACCCAGTAAGCTTTGGGAGAGCCTAGTAAAACCTTTTCCCCATCACATTTCATAATTTGAATTTTGGGCATTTCATTCTGTATAAATCCCATTGTTAGGCGAAATCCAGCAACCTCCAGAAACGGTTTAATCCAATTCCTTGCTTATTAACAGGTATTTCTGGGGCAAACTCCTTTTACAGGCCTGGATTCTCTTGCATCTGACACCCCTCTGGTCTCTCTAGTCAGTAGTTGGTCCCCTAAAACCCACAGGTGTTAAATTGAAAGCAAGATGATGCAGTATTATTATGGTACAACAGTGTAAATCGAGGTACTAATGCCATCTGTGAACACTTGTAAGGTTTTTGTTTTGTTTTGTTTTGTTTTTGTTTTTGTTTTTTGGAACACCTGTGCACAGGCAGCTTAGGTCTTAAATGCCTCAGCACTTTCTATCAGATCCAGTTAGAGCCGAGGGCAGCCTGGACAGAGGATAACAACTGGTCCATGCTGTACATTGTGATCTACTACAATCTGCTTGGCAGAATTGGGGTTCCTCTTGGACTGGATGAGTCACTGTCTACGCTTTATAAACCCTCAGGTTGCAAGAACAAGGTTTATCTTTTCTTCTTCTCAGTATGTGACTGGCAATTATCCTCTAGCTGAAGTACACGCATCTATAACTCGTTCCTCTCTTTTAAACTACAGATTCTCCTCTTTCCTCACCACTTGGTTGAGTGAGGATGAGAAGCAATCTTAAATTTTGCTTTTGTTTGGATTCTTGCTATGCGTCTCTGTTATTTCTGAAAAACCCCTCTCATTTAGAAGGGGAAAATAAAGCTACCTTTAGGTACCTTTGAAAGAATAAAATTAGTCTGAGAATCCTGGCTCAGAATTCTAGCTAAAATTTTTACTCGCTATTCAATTAAAAACAATTGCACAGCTAATTAAAGAAAATTTTGTTACCTTCTGAATCATTACAAAGTAAATATCAAATGTATGCTAACTTCTAGAAGTAAAAAATGTGCTCTATAGTTTGCAGAGTTTACTCTTTATCTCGTTCTAGCAGTAGAGGGAAATAAAAGTGCTCATAATAAATTATAATGCAGTTAGGATGAATATTCTATTGCATGAGACATGGCTGTAAAGTCAGGAGACTATTTTCCATAAGTCTTACTTGAAAACCCAGCCCCTTACTTTATAGTCTTATCATACACAGCATTATGTAAATGTTATCACTGGAGCAGAACCACGTTATAATACAATTCCTCATTACATGCATTTAGATATAATTTGGATCAAATTATGCCCTCTAAGACATGGCAATTAATAAATACAGCATGTATGATATAACAGAGTTAACACACAGTAAGTACATAAGTAAATATGTAAGTATTGGGACTGTCTATCAGAGCTACCATTAGAAAAAGGCTCTGCAGGGGCACCTGGGTGGCTCAGTGGGTTAAGAAAAGGGCTCTGCTGTCTAGTTTGTCTTTATGGGTAGAGGCAAAAGAAATTAAGGCAGATGAAAATAAAGAGCAAAAGAAGTCTATTTTTTTAAATGTCCTTTGTGGATACAGATGTGAAATAGGGGCTTCTGGTAGCTGCAAATTGAAGGAGCACATATTATCAAACAGATCCATCTTAGCTGAAGGAAAAATAGTAGTCCCCTCCCCCCACTGACAAGAAGCCAATAGATCACTGATGAATGCTTATAAATCACACGGACAGTTCTCACATGGAGAATTATAATCATTGGGCTTTTTCTGACTTCAACGTTTGCTTTGCCATCACCCACATTCTACCCCACCTTGACTCCTTTGTTTCCTAACTCCAAAAGTACTTTGCCCACCCCCCCCCCCCCCACCCACCTCAGGACTTTCTTTTGAAGGACAATGATGTAAGAAGGTCTTCATCCTTGTATAATATCCAATTCTTATGGCTTTTCTCCTTTCTCTTCACATCATTTTCCCCCCTCACCTAAACCTTTCCTTGAAGGCCTGTCTTGACCATAATAACAATCAGGATGTGAATGGGACTAGGGCTCAAGTCATTAAAAATAGCTTCAGAAGTTACTGAGAAAATGGGCATGAAGGCAAGACTTGATGAATTTGAGATGAAAATCCATCTGTGAAATACTGTAATGAACTCAGCCTACTCCAACTGGAGATTGGTACCTGACACTGAAATCCCCAAACTACATAGAGCCCTGACCTGGGAGGGGGCTGGAGGGACAGGAAGTAACTGGTGTCTGGACCTGGAAGACAGAGGAAGTTAAAGGCCATTACCTTTGGTACTACAACTTCCACCACGTAATTTAATTCTAAAATTTCACAGCCAGCCTCAGTTAGAGAGACACGCAGATATTTCAAGGTGAAGGTCACACAGTGAGTTCTAGGAAGAGTCACATGATTCAAAAGCACCATCTCTACAGCCTGAGAGAATCTGTATTTCATTTTCCCACCCCTCTCTGTCCCTAGGGCATTCTACCTTTGAGAGTGTATTACAAAAGAGGCATCTTCTCTCACAGTGACTCTCAAAATATGGCTGTTAAATGATATGACAGGGAAAGAGAGAGAGAGAGAGAGAAAGAGAGAGAGAGAGAGAGAGAGAGAGAGAGGAAGAGCTAAATCTAAGTGAAGATTAATAAGACATTGTTTTGAAATCATTCTTCTATTTCTTCTGGATTACTTATACTACCATTTATGGTCAAGATCTATTGACATGGCACCAGGTACTCTGTTGAAATCTCTATATGTGCTCAGGAACTAGATCTGAGTAGCAGCAAGAATGGCAGGGACTAATTAACAGTCAACATAATGTTAGTGTTATGTTATTAATCATAATGTTGATAGTAGTAGTCAATTTTACATTGACTAATGTCCACTCTCCCCTAAGGACAAGTCACCTCCACCTGGCTCAGTTAAGACCACTTTTAGAAGGATGTTGGTAATCCACTCATAGCCAAATCCCATGTATTTATTTTTTAAGTATTTGTCCTACTTAATCTCTGTATAGCTTTCAACACAATATGCCACTCATTCTTCATTTCCTTGTCTGTCATCCTAACTCCTACCGTTTCTTAATATCTATAATCTGCTCCTCTTTCTCCACTCACCTCCAGGATTGTATTTCTCTTCTCTCCTTGCTTCACAGAGTTGTCTTAATACATTTCATTTGTTGTTTATTGTTGTTTGTTTTTGCTTTAATTATATTTCATCATTTTGGTATCTAAAACAGCATACTCAGCTATTCCACATAGATATCTGAAGGCACCTTAAATTCAGCTTATTTTGAACCAAACTCATCGTCCATCTTATTATTTTCCTCCTTCTAAACCTCCAGTTTCAGTTAATAGGATCATAATCCATCTATTAATCCAAACTAGTAGCCACAGAGCCATCCTTGCTGCCTTCTGCTCCATGTAATTTATATAATCAAATATATTTTTACATTTCCCCCCCAAAGATTGACTCCTAGTCTCCATCCATACTATCACTATCATTGTTTGGGATCTTCTCATCTGTTGTCAATACCGCTTCTAGCTAGCGTTATAGCCTCTGATAACTAACTGGTATTCTGACTTCCGATATTTCATCCCTCGCTAACAGTTACAAAATTCATCCTTTATGCAGAACATACATGAAGCTGATCATGTAATCCTCTTGTTTAAATGCACTTGGTCTTTTTACTTTTCACAGTTCAAATAGATTAGTATAACCTATGTCAGTGCAACCTACCTTTCCAGCTTGTTCTCTTGACATTACAACTCCCTCTCTGCTAGGAACTTTATTCTTTCATTTGGCAATTTCCTACTTACTACACAATCCATCTCAGGTATGCCTTCCCTTGTGATGCATGCTCTAATTCTGTAGCTGCTTTCTTGATTGCCCTAGCATTTTAATTCTTTTTCTGTCTCATCACTATTTTAAAAATGAAGGACAACCATATCTTCTCCATCTTTGGGTCTCTATTGCCTCACAAAATGCCTGACACAAAATTTCTTAATAATTGTTCAATGGATGAGTGAATATGTCAGAATGTTTCTCTTTTCATTTCAAATTCTTAGAGATTTCTGCTTCCAAATACAATCTTGAAGGTAGAAGAGTCTTACTATTCTCAATGGTTTCAAAAGAGGAGTGTGGCAGGAGAAGACCCTTTGGTCTTTTCTAACCCAACCATTTTGTTTTCCTTCACTTGTTGCTATCATTTTCTCTGTCTCTTTCTGCCTAGAAGAGATGATACTATCTTTTTAAGGATGTATCTATGATGCACTCTAATATATATTTAAAAACAAATTTTTTAAAAAAGAAATACAATATGCAGTGGAAACTTAACTCAAAGAATTTCTAAATATATGCTGTATGGTGAAAACATAAGATGTTTTCAAATTCACCATCGCCCCTTTTCTTGTCTAGTGGACTTGAATACTATCCTTGATATTATCTTACTGGTGTCTCCTGCCCTAGAGGTTCATATTTATAGATAGAAATTAATATTTTTTATTAATATTTAGATGTCACACCAAGGGCAACATAACCTAATCTTTGTGAACTTATGGAGGGTCTGTGACTAAGTCATACCCAATAATTTCACTGTTCATCTCTAGTGAAATAGGCCAGTTTGATCTCAAAAACTTTTTAAAATTTTTCATTCCCCACTATATTTCACTGTGAAATTAGCAATTATTTTTATTTCAAAATAATAATATAACCATGATGCCTGGGTGGCTCAGTTGGTGAAGCAAACGACTGTTGATTTCAGCTCAGGTCATGATCTCACAGGTTCATGAGTTCAAGTCCCGCATGAGGCTCCATGCTGACAGTATGGAGCCTGCTTGGGATTTTCTCTTTCCCTCTTTCTCTGCCCCCCCATCCCCCCACCCCCATCGTCTCTCTTTCTCTCTCTCTCTCAGAATAAATAAATAAACTTAAAAAAAAGACAATAACATGACCAAGAAAACAACCAAGAAGGGCGATAAAGAGGTAGATAAAGTGAAATTTTCTTCACTGATACTTTGTTGTCTGGGAAGCTACTGAATTTAGGCTTTCTAGAGGCTTCCAGTCAATATTGGACACTCTAGATATTCGAGATAAAACTATCTCCAGTCTTTAATATCAGTAAATTTTGTACACTTCTTTTCTCTGATTATTACATGATATAATCTTTTCTTTCTGGATGGCAGTCTACAGTCATGAGGATCATGAAAAACTTCCCCAAAATACAGAATGAGAAAAGTATACGCATTAACACAATGTTTTTTAATGATTTATATCTTGCTTTTTATTGTCCTCGAAGGAAAGATTTCTTAGAGTTCCTGTTCTGTTACCCTCAATCAAGGTATTCTCCCAAAGAATTCTATTAAAGGAATTACTATAGCTCAAGATATGACCTTGTATTCAATCTTCAGGAATCGTGGTGTGGATGGCCTTATTCAGAAGTGGAATATATATATTTTTCTACTAATTATTAAGTATTAATCAGTATATTTATTCTGGCTTGAGTCTAGAATACAGTGATTTAATAGACATGGTATAAATCATACATTTTTGTTTATTTTTTATGTGTCACTTCCGCTCATTCCATTTATTTTCTGCCATCCCCTTCACAAACTGAGACCATGAATCAAAGAAAAAGGCTTATTTATATGTCTTTAACTTTTGCTCTTAAGTAATATGAATCCCTTAATCTTTGTGAACATTCTTTTCTCTAGACAAGACCTACTGCCATGTCACATGATGCTTCACATTAAAATTATACCTTTGTTAAAGTATAAAATTAAGGAAGTCAGAGTCCCTCATTTCTTTAAGTATATCAGTTCAGAAATGATTTGAGCACATAAAAATCTGCGGGCATTCAATAAAAAATTCTCTAACAATGAAGGAAATTTCAAATATACAATACCCAATAATTTCACTGTGCACTATTCTACCTCTGTATAACACCTGAATCACAGAATACTGTGATTGAGGGTAACAAAATAGGAATTTAAGAAAAATCTGCACTTAGAGGCCAGAATCAGAGCACAAAAGAGCAAAGAATGTACTGTTCATTAAGGAGATGCTTTCTCTAAGTGAGCCTAAGCTGATTTTCTTTCCCAATCACTGAGTTCTACACAGGGCCCCTGTGGCCCCCACAGAACTCATTGTGAGCACTGTCCACTGAGTCCAATCTCATCATTTCAAACCCCTTTGGCAGTTTTCATTTAGGGATTTCTCCTAATCATCAGCTCTTAGCAGCAACAAAATAGCAAGAGGAAAATAAAGCAAGATCAAAAGATACATATTCAATGCAAAACAGCTCAGCCTTTTAGCCCCAAGCAACAAATAAGTGGAGAGCATTCTCCACAGTGTAGTAAAGTCTGTTTCTGGGAGGCTAATACCAGATGCAAATTTGCCTGAGGCAATGTTAAAAAAAAATCAACAAGCCAAGAACAAAAAGCAAAGGAGACCTGCTTGTGTTTCTTTCCCATGTAGTTCACCCAATCTTTGTCCATCATGTAGGAATATCAAGTATTATTTTACATGTAAGATTAGAAGACATTAAGAATATTACATGAGCTATCAACCCTTTCTATGATATTATTTTTGCCTAAATCCTTCATTTTTGTTTTTATTTATTTTTTTTTAATTTTTTTTTCAACGTTTTTTTATTTATTTGTGGGACAGAGAGAGACAGAGCATGAACGGGGGAGGGACAGAGAGAGAGGGAGACACAGAATCGGAAACAGGCTCCAGGCTCTGAGCCATCAGCCCAGAGCCTGACGCGGGGCTCGAACTCACGGACCGTGAGATCGTGACCTGGCTGAAGTCGGACGCTTAACCGACTGCGCCACCCAGGCGCCCCTAAATCCTTCATTTTTAAATAGTGTAGAAGATCAGATACCAGAGTGGCACAGGACAAAGGCGTTGTAGAAAACATGTTTGTTGCAGGGTGATCCTTTGCAGACCACACACAAGTGAAGTAGGGCAAACTTCTCTAAAATCGGAAGACACAATTAACTCTTTCATGGTACTTTAAAATACTAAACCTATTCACCCTACCTCTCCAGTTGGCGATGCTGGGTGTGACAGCATGCCAAAATCTCCCCAAAAGACCTCATGGCTATACCACTCCTGCTCAATGTCAGATGAAAAGCAAGAAGAAGATGCTATAGGCGAGAATGATACTTGACTTAATGCACTTTTACTTGCCATCCTCCTGAAACACACCACAGCTGAAGTGGAAGCTTAGAATTACAGCTGTTCCTTGGGTATCCCAGGTGCTTTCACAGCAGACTCCAGAATTCTAAACAGTGCACGTCTGGGCCTTGAGGATCAACACACACAAACCTAGAAGAGCCATCAACTCTCTGAAAGCCTTTTGAAAGTTTGGAGGGTGGGATCGTTAGCATGTTGAAGACATTTACAGGGCTCTTGGCTACTTTAAGAGGTATTTTACAGTTTGCCTAGATATTTTTTCCCTTTTTTTGCCATAGCTGGTGATACACAGTATAAGATAAGGAAATAAATGATGCCAGCCAGTCCTTTGAGACTCTTCTAGCCACTGTTGAAGCACGTTGTGACTGTACCAACTGCTACAAAGACCTTCCAGCTTCTCATGCAGTCTCAGACTGCCAGGCACATCTTCTCAATAGAAAGAGTTTGGGAGCTGACTGGAGGCCAGCTGGCTGTGGGCTGTGTGAAAGCAACCAGGCACTGTGGCTGAGAAACAGTTACATAGTGTCTTCCTTTGATCCATAAGAAGTTTACTCCCTCTGACTGGTGCCTAACAAAAAGCAATTCTTGACACATGTGGGTTCATGAATTTACACTGACACAGGAGTAAATTCTTTATTTTCATCAATGCCATTAGAGTGTCCAAAGAGCTTATTTAGAATCACTTAATAAATACTGATTTCAAAATGTCCCAACTTTGCAAGTTCAGCCTGTAACACCCTTTGTAAAAACAGATCTTCACAAAGTAATACAGTCCTTTCTCTTTTCCTTCCTTCTCTCCCTTTCACACTCACTTTTTTATCATAGGTTATGAAAAATTTGTGAAGTATGTTATTTGCACAGATTTGTAAGACTGTTATTAGTTTATTCTGTTTCATTAATTCTGATAATTTATCAATTAATTTGGGTAATGACATTCATTCCCTTTTTACTCTTCTTCTAATAGGAGTCTTCTAATGAGGGCCGTTATTGGCTGCCTATTTTAAAATGTGGTTTCAGTGAGGTTGAGCTGGTCTCGGTAAAGCATGTTTTGAAAAATCAAGTGAACTCTGGCAACCAGTTGGCAACACGGGAAAGCCCCTCTGCTTCTGCTACCTACACTGAATTTTCAAAGGCAAGGATGGGGAGAGGAATAGAAGGGTTTGGAGTGTAGAAGACAGCTTCTCCTCCACTATGTGAAAGATAATTACTCAGTGGGATTTACCTGGACGGAAGCCCTGTGCTCTAGATGAGGCCTGCTTTCTTGCAAAGATAAGACTTTCTACCTGGATTACAAAACAGAAAGTTATGTTTTAACCTGGGATACTGAATAGCTATGCCAGAGAAATTGGAGCTCTGCAGATGTTTTTAACAAGGGAGTTGAAGGTCAGGAGAGGGACACCCCTCAAAAATGTGGATCCTGGGTCTACAGCCGATCAAAACCAATCACTTCTTTAGTGATAGACAGTATGCAGGTGTGTGCACCTTCACAAATAGGCTCAAATATATGATGAAGGGCAGAATGGGAGAGAACAGAATTCAGCCTGACTACACGGTCTAAAACAGCTAGTAGTACCTCCTTCCCTTAGAACTCAAAGGAGAGGTGTGGGGATGGGCATGCGCTTCCAAATGACTATGATAAGAAAACTAATAAAAAGTTTAGGAACTAGAATGGCTCACATCCTATAAAATAGTCATTCATTTAATAGTTAAATGTTACAATCTTTACTCAACCTTTTAGTATTTATAGATAGATCTTTTGATCCATAGCTTATAATATCTTGCGTTTTGTTTTGTTTTTTCAACGTCTAAACCAGCCCAGGAATCTGCAGTTGGAATCACAGGATCTGGTAGAATGTACAAGGCAGGTTCAGGAACTCCTGGTAATTGTACTTGGAGAAGGAAAATAGGAAAGAGTTTGCTTTGAAAAGAGAACTATCAGAGGAGCTAACTGTGCTGTCTCTCCAGGGAATCTTCTTTCAACCTCCTAAGCTAATTCACCCCACAATATCTACACCAATATTGAGATCTTCATTTCTCTTGTAGCCCACACTAGGCCATTTTAATAACAGGAATTTGCAATATGTTGTATTTACTAATAGTTAATTCGAGTAACATATTCTTTTTACAGTTTTTTAAATTTAATTTTTTAAATTTATTTTTGAGAGAGAGAGAGAGAGACAGAGCATGAGCAGGGGAGGGCCAGAGAGAGAGGAAGACACAGAATCTGAAGCAGGCTCAAGGCTCTGAGCTGTTAGTGCAGAGCCCTACGCGGGCCTCAAACTTGTGAATCATGAGATCATGACCTGGGCGAAAGTCAGATGCTTAACCTACTGAGCCACTCAGGCACTCCTGAACTCTGCTTTTAAAAATGATTGTAGGGGCGCCTGGGTGGCTCAGTCGGTTAAGCGTCCGACTTCAGCTCAGGTCACAATCTCGCGGTCAGTGAGTTCGAGCCCCGCGTCGGGCTCTGGGCTGATGGCTCAGAGCCTGGAGCCTGCTTCCTATTCTGTGTCTCCCTCTCTCTCTGCCCCTCCCCCGTTCATGCTCTGTCTCTCTCTGTCTCAAAAATAAATAAACGTTAAAAAAAATTTAAAAAATAAATAAATAAAAATGATTGTATTAGACAAGTAGTATGTGCTAATCATTGAATAATATAATTTCCTCTCACCTACTTACTAGTAGTTCTAGACAGTGTTCCCATAGAACAGAAATTCTGGGACAACCAACATGAATATCTGTGTAATATGTCAGGTCTGAGACTAGACTATAATGTTAACTCACTGTGCTCAGTAAAATACACCTTAGTTGGGGAAGTTGTTTCCCTAAGCCACAAAGACCCTCCCTCACTAAGACTCTCAGGATTTGTAAGTGATTCTAACACTGGGCTGTGTCCCCACGTGCATTTGTTGCTTTGTGCTGTGGGATTCTGACATTAGAGTAGTGTAATTGGAGCAGGCTGACTGAAGAAGATCAAATCTCAGCTGTACCACACATCAGATGTAATAATCTAGGCAAATTATTTCACGTCTCTCAGTCTCTGTTTCTTCACTGGATTATTTTTGGGTTTAATAAATCACTACATGTAAAGACCTTAGAGTAGTACCTGGCATGTGGAAAATGATCGATAATTGTTACTAAATAACTGTGGATATTGTCATTGTTGTTTTTATCATTACTATTGTTTTTATTTACTAGCCACAAAAATGGAATGAAGAAAGATGACATGTGAGACATTTTTTAAAATGAATCAAGGGGGTCAATGATTGCAAGATACAAAGTGCAATGAGGAAGGAGGTTCCCAAAAATGTCCACACTGAGGAAAACACTGGTTGAGATGTAATTTAGTAAGCTGACATTCTGAATGGGAAGAAAGGAAATAGTCAGACCACGTGGGGAAAAAAGAACTTTATCTAAAGCCTGCATTCCGGGAAAGCAGGAATGGTTAGAAAATCTCCCCGCTCTGTGTTCCTGGAAATGGCTAGCTGCAAAGAACCCCAGTGCCCTCACATAATAGGAGGTAAGACTCATCCCCATCCTTCCTCATGATTCCATAAGAGTCTGATAACTCCCTGCCCTTAAACCCCATGCTTCCTTCCTTCTTACTGCAACAGTCTGAATAACATAATTGTAAATTGTCTGGTGCCTTTTGTTTTTTGAATCTGTCACAGTGTTCTCTGTGCTGGGTTGCTCTTTGGAAACAAGGGCTGGGAGCAGTGCCCAGAGCAATCCTGGACAGTGCATGCGATGGTAGGATGAAGGTAGAAAGGGAAGTTGTTATTCCTATTTGGTTGTGAATGTGTTCATTATATTATCCCTTATTTCACAAAATATATGCATTCCAGAACTACATTTTTTTCTGGTGCCTTAGGGTCTGCTATTAGAAAACCTGAGATCCCTGGGCATAATGAAATCCTGCGATGTAATAAAATCAGACACTTAATAAAGCAGTAGTGACACTTTTTACACTCACATATTTAAAAGAAACAGTAACTTTGCTTTTACAAAACATTAACAGTAATGCTATCAACATTTATTATCTTAATATATCCACCAAATAAGTCACACAATGAAAATACAGAAAGTGAACCCCTCAGGTAGATTTCAGACTCCGATGATCTGCATATGCTTTGGAACATCCCTCCATGTGGGTCATAAAGTTAGGAATTTGGCATTCTTTGTCTGGTTTTGTTATTATGCCAGCAGGGTGCAGAGTCCCTACATGGTATTACATTTTGTTTTATTTTATGCCACTGGGTTAACAGTCGAGTATCACCATTTTTAGTATCCAGGATAACTTGCAAATGTAGATGCTTTTCAATAGTATTTTATGAAGTGGAAGGAATTGTTTTGCTTATTATTCATATCTTTATAATTGTTTGCAGGTTTTAAAGGTTTTTGGAAACACTTTAAATGGAATCTTTAGTCTAGCTCAGATTTTATGGCCTGATAAAATGGGAACAATGTAGCATGCATTTGGGGGAAGAACTGATTTTTTTTCCTTAAAATTTTAAGCCAATATATTTATGTTACTTTTTAAAAATGTTTATTTATTTATTCTCGAGAGAGCGAGATATAGAGAGCAAGCAGGGGAAGGACAGAGAGAGACAGGGAGACAGAATCCCATGCAGGCTTCATGCTGTCAGCACAGGGCCCAATGCAGGGCTTGAACTCATGAGCCATGAGATCATGACCTGAGCTAAAACCAAGAGTCAGATGCTTAACTGACTCAGCCACCCAGGCACTCCTTTTTATGTGACTTTTAATAGAGACTGAATGGGGGACAAAGCAAGGACGGGCCTTAATAATAAATGGTAAAGGCCTATATTTGCTAAACATTCGTTCTGCGCCAGGCATTGCTCAAATATACATTATTAGTCTAAATTCTCACAACAATCTGCATAAGGTAGGTACTCTATCCCCATTTTACAAAAGAAGGAAAGTGAATCACAAATAGGTCAATTACATTGCATAAGGAATCTTAGCTAGTAAGCAGGGAGCTTGGAATAGAATCTGGTCCCCTCTCAACTGTTTTCTTCCTACATTTCTTACGGAGCTACAATTCTGTTCTTTCTCTTTGCCTCTGTTCTGGCTACAGTCACCTATTGTCTCCAGTTCGTATCTTTCTCTTTTTCTATTTATTTAGTAATTTTGTTGTAACACAGCCTTTAGTAATTTCTTGATTAAGATGTATGACATGTAAATTATTTGATGAATTTGATGTCTTTCAACCAAGTGTAAGGGTAAAAAAAAAACAACAAAAAACATCTTTTGTTGAATATAGAATGCTAGATTGGAAATAAACTTCCTCCCAAATTTTGAATATGTTTTCCACTGAATTCTAACCTCCAGTTTTGCTATTAAGAAGTCCCAAATCTCCTGATATCTGATCATTTGAATGTGACTTACTTTTCCATTCTTTTTTCCCACTGGGATGTGTACTGGTTCCTGTGTTTGTCCCAGTGTTCTGAAATTTCAAATTAAGGTGCCTTATGGTGGATATATTTTCCATGTGCTTTTAATCATTTCAACCCAGTTTGAAATTCATATTTTTCACTTCAGGAAGATTTTATTGAACTATTTCATTAATGATTTCCTCACTTCCTTTATTTCAACTTTCTTTGTTTATGATTATTATCATTTGGATGGTAGGTCTCCTAGACTTTTCCTATAACACAATCTTTTTTTTTTCCTTTTGTCTGCCATCTTTTTTTTGTCTTTTGCCTCCACTTCTTAAGAGATTTTCTCAGTTTTTATTGTCAACATATCTAGTGAGTTTTCCTTTCTAACCTCACATTTTAAATTTCCAAGACCTCTTTTCAATCTACAATATTTTCTCTTAAAAATATTAATGATATTTCAAAGTTTTCTCTGTTCAAATCCTCTCTTTCCTTCAAGCAGCGTTTTTCTGTTCACTTTGGCTCCTTTCTTTCATATTCTTTCCAGCATTTGTTAGGTATCTGATAATGTTCATATGCTATTCATCATATTTAAAATGGGAAATAAAATGTGAGTTATTTGAAGACCGTCTCTAGGAGCCATGTCAGAAGTTTGACCTTCATGAGACTGCCATGCTGGAAAGTCCATGTATATTAAATACTCTGGACAAGAATTCTGGGTGAGCCCACCCATTCAGGCATCCTACCAGTGTGACAATTGAGTGAAGCCCATATGAACCCTCTAGACCAGTCCAACTGTGGGCTGAATAGCACAGAACAACTTCTATCAACACCACATCAGCTAGTCAAGCCCTATCTAAATTCCTGGATCTTGAGAAAAAAATAAAATCGTTTTTGTTTTAAGCTACTAAAATCTAGGTAATTTTTATTGCAGCAAGGACTAATAAAAACAGTAGATTTATATGTACTAATATGGAAAAGTGGTATCTGAAGTACTGGTAAATTAAAATAAATTCACCTTGTATAATGATCAAAGAAATGGTGACTCAAAATTCTAGTGTTATGAGTAGGACTCCTTGACTGGGAACCAACTTGAAGAACAATCAGGCTGTGCTGTTCCTGTAAGATGTTTCATTTTTCCCCTGTTATTTATTTATTTTTAAAATAAATTTTAGTTTTGGAAGAGTTTTAGACTTTTAGAAAAATTGCAAAGTTAGGACAAACTTAACATAAATCCCACACAATTTCCCCCTATTATTAACATCTTATATTAGTATGGCACATTTATCACAATTCATGGGCTAATGTTGATACATAAATATTATTCACTAAAGTGCATCCCATTATTCATATTTCCTTAGTTTTTGCCTAATGTCTTTTTTCTTTCTCAGGATCACATCAAGGATTCCACACGTCTCTTAGGCCTGTTTTGACTATGACACTTTCTCAGACTTTCCTTGTTTTTATTATTTTTTTAAGTTTATTTATTTTGTAAGGGAGAGCAAGTGGGATAGGGGCAGAGAGAGAGAGAGAGAGAGAGAGAGAGCTAGGAGAGAGAATCCCAAGCAGGCACCACACCATGAGTATAGAGCTTGATGTGGGGCTCAAACTCATGAACCATAAGATCATGACCCGAGCTGAAATTAAGCATCAGATGCTTAACCAACTGAGTCACCCAGGCACCCCAGACTTTTCTTGTTTTCAATGACTTTGATAGTTTTGAGTAGTGGTCAGGTATTTTGTAAGATGTCTCTCTAATAATATTTGTCTGATGTTTTTCTTATAATTAGGCTGGAGTTATGGGTTTGGGGGAGGAAACCACAGGACTAAATGTCATTTTCATTACCCTTATTATGAAGAGTACGTATTATCAGTATGACTTGTCACTGTTGATGCCAACCTCAATCATCTGCCTAAAACATTGTTTGTCAGGATTCTCTCCTGTACAGTTACTTTTTTTCTTCTCTCTTTTCATACTGTCCTCTTTGGAAGGAAGTTACTATGAACAGACTACATTTAAAGAGTAGGGAGTTATGCTCCACTTCGTGGAAGGCATAGTATCTACATAGATTATTTGGAATTATTCTGCATGGGAGATTTGTCCCTTCCCACATCAATTTATTTGCTCAGTATTATTTATATCAGTATGGACCAACAGATATTTATTTTATGATGCCTCCCCTCTTTTTTCTAGTTTTTTTTCTTTTGAATTGGTTATATTCCCGAGAGAAGGGTTGTGCAATATTCTGCATATAAGGTAAAATCTGGCTGCCAATATTTTGGAGTCTCAGTGGAAAATTAGTGCTGGGGTGGGGGACCTCATATTTACTATACAACTGTCATGTACCCCACTCTTAACTGTATCTGGCATCTCCAGTATAGAGATTCTGTTTTACTTTCTTCAGGAGAATGAACCTAAATGACATTGTTTAGTTTAGCGAGTAAGAATCAGCCACGGGCAGGGAGAGAAGAAGAGATCTAGGGATTTAATTCATTTTTAAGCATCATACAAACAACTTCTATTATATTAGTTGTCCCCCCACCCCTAGCTTGATATTTCCCCAACTTTCAATGGTAAATAGTGCTGCCAATTCCTAAAGAGTTTTTAGAAAGAAATAGCTTGGTTTTCAGCTCTCCTTGTTACTTCAGCATTTTCATGTCTGCTAAATCAGTTTCACTCATCCATCTGCTTTACAGCTTCCAAAATTGCTTTTGCTGTGCTCTCTTGTCTTGTTTTCTCCACCTCCCCTTGTATGTATGTCTTTAGGGAAACAAAATCCCTTTTTAGCAGGTATAGTAGAGTTTCGGGAGAGCAAAAGTGGATATGTGTTCAATCCACCATCTTTTTACAGATTTGTTTAGGATTACAGAGTTAGCTCTGTGAGACCAGAGGCTCTGTCTTAGTTATCTTTGTATCCCCATCACCCACACACATGCGTGATAAAGAGTAGGAGGTAATTTGAGTTTCTATAAATGAAAATAGGAAGTAGAGTCAAGACTCAAATACGAATCTAAATCCAAGTCAATTTTTAGTTTTTACATTACGCTGAACTTCCACTCCCCATCAATTATAAAGTTTGTACTTTCAATATTTAACGTGGAATTTTTCATCCATGAGATCATGTAGATCAGTGCTTTTCAAATTTTTACGTGCATACAAATGCTCTGGGGATCTCTTAAAATGCAGATTCTGATTCAGTAAGTCTGGGTAGGGCTGAGTCTCGGCTGGTAAAGGACCACAAACTTGTGTAGCAAGGATGTTTAGTAATGGATTATAGCACTATATATTCTGGCATTGCAAAATGCTATTCCACATTTTATTTCTATTGTAGAGATACTATTTGCATAACAATTTTGTCAAAGTCAGGACTTGGTAGCAATAAGTTGTGTTGTCCTGGATAAAGAAAGAACTAGGAGCTTACGTCAATCTATCAGCTGAAAAAAGACAAAGGATGTAATGTGAGAGTGCAGCCAGCTTTTAAGAAAACAAAACAAATAAACTGTGTGTGTGTGTGTATATGTGTGGGTGGGTGTGTATTCATTTCAGTGGGAACTAGATTCCATCCATAAGATAAATGGCTGGGACTAGAAATCATTAAATGACTACATACATGTGTGTGTTATCATACTTAATAAACTATACCAAACTGATTTAAAATGGCTTAACTATGCATGAAAGTTATATTTATTAAAAGAGGCAAGGGAATTAAAGCAAATGGAAAATGATAATAAGAAAGATAAAACAAATGTCGACGTTAGAACACAATATGTGCTGTGATTTCTGCAAGCTAATGACAGGGGTATTATAAATATGGTTCTTGATAGATAGCAAAAAACAAAAAACAAAAACCATGGATAGATACACAATCATTTACATAAGTCACTTTGACTAAAACGACAATTTCTTTAGTTTACTTTTACAAATAGGAGGCCACGTAATGTTCCATAGAATACTGTCAAGGATACCCTTATAGTATCCATCTTAGAAGACTATCAAGATAATACAGAGTTGTTCAGACATGACTTTGGGTGCTAGTGATAGAATAAATGACAAACTTTTTAAAGGAGCTCATGGTTCAAGGGATAGATTAAGAAATTTCAAATAAGATGTGTTATAATATAAATACAAGGTATGCTGGTAGGCCAAATGAGGAAGAAATTAATAGTAAGAGGAGTAGTAGAAGATGTGGACTTGTTTATAGAGTAAGAAATAAAAAAAAACATGTCTTAACTAATGTATGTAACATGTTGCCCACTCTCTAAGAATACATAATCTTTATCTAAGTAAGTTCTGCACTGTGGTCAGCAGAAGTGAAAACAAGCAGAAAAGAAAAGAAATGAAATGAAAAGAAAAAATAAAAGAAGGAAAAGAAAATTTTTGCAATTAGAAAATTCTGGCAGCCAATGTGTAGAAACCAGTTTCTGGAAGAGGAGTGAGACTCAGAGACAGTATAGGAGCCCAGTAACTCTTTACCTGAAGCAGAAGTCAGGGACACAAGCTTCTGGGAAGCACTGTAAGGACAGTCACCAAAACAAAGTTCACAGGAGGCTGAGCCCAGCTTTTGGAGCAATCCAGCAGGTTAGATGAATGGCCCTTAACCAACTTTGGTTCTCAGACACCTTGGAAAATTGACTAACACTGTTTAACTTCTACTTAAAAAAGCTCAAAATATACACATATGCAAAGTTTTGGTTTGGGTTCAGGGGTTTTAAGAATATCACAGATCTTTTTCAGCTTTCCCTTAGACCCTGAGTTTAAAAAACAGAAAACAAACAAACAAACAAACAACAACAACAACAAAGCTAAATTTGATGGATGCATCAGGCTATCATCATAACTTGAGGTTGGGAGCCATTTAGGTATTCTTGTTAACTCCCTTCACTTTAATTGTATGCTCATCAAATGACCTTCTGATTTCAAAATATCAACAATTTGAGGTGGATGACAGATTCGAAGAAGCCCATTACAGGAACTTTAGGTTAAGAACACTCAAGCTAGGGGCAATGTGATGACCTAGAGACGTGAAGGTCACAACATGTTCAAATTTTTCATCCCAATCACATTTCATTTGTTTGCACTTTTCTCATTACTTGAACTCACTGGCCTTTCTGCAGACCTTTTCACTCAATAATAGTTGCTTACAGTAAGACCCAAAGCTAAAAACTGAAATATTGCATTCTTGTTTAGCATTGAGACCTCAGTGAGTAAGATAAGTACTTTGTCAATGTATAAATATTGAACCCAGCAACAAGTTTGCTACTTTTCTGACCTTCCCAGGAAAAACAACCACAAACATCACAGATCATGAAAATTTATTTATTCTTGAGTCAGTTCCTGGTGGGCATGATGAACTATTGTTTTAATCCACACCATGTTGAATTTACCTAAACTTTCTTACAGAGTTTTAAAAATGAATCACAAACTTCTCCCACAATTAGAATAACTGACAAAAATTGGTTGGTACAGTATATTTCATTCTCCAACAAGTTCTCTAGAACCTATAAATTATAGCTCACATTTAATGAGACTCTCAGGTGGTGTCAAACATTCCTCTGTACACAATCTGAGTATTATCTCAATGAAACTTTCTATCAGCAATGCTATGAGGTAGGTACTTTTATTATGACCATTTTAGAGATGATAAAACTGATAGGTTAGGCAATATGCCTAACCTGTATGATCTTACGTGGCAGAGCCAAGTCAAAATTCAGGCAGGCTGCCTTCAAAGCCTGCACTTTTCATTATTTCAATATACCCCTTTCTCAACTGTGCGAATATAAGAACAAAAATCTCAAAACATTGGAAATAAGATAAATGTGGAAATAAAAGAGGAAGCTGATTAAATATTATTACTTGTTTCAGTTGAATTCTATGCTGCCATTAAGATATATAGACTGTAGAAATAAATTTAGTGGGCTGGAAAAAATATCACAATATATTCTTGAATGAATGAAGCAAATATACCCTATAGTAAAACTCATGTATATGCATATACATATATATACATACAAAGACAGACACACACACATATATATACATATGTATATACGTATGTATATATACATATATGTATATGTATGTATATATATACACATACATATGTGTGTGTATATATATATATATATATATACACACACACAAAGACACACAGATAAAAGATATATCTCAAAATGTTAGTTATGATAATTACCAAGTAGTGGGTAAATAGGTAGTTTTCATTTATTTTCTCAAGAAGCTCTTCTCCTGATCTTTGCACTGCTGGCTCCTTTTTGTTTTTTAGACCTTAGTTCAAATGTCACCTTAGGAGACACTTAGGTCCTCTTTTTATATCTCTTTTTAAAAATTGTTTTTAAATTTTATTTTATTTTAGAGACAGAGAGAGCAAGGAAGAGGGGTAGAGGGAGAGAAAGAGAGAGAGAGAGAATCTGAAGCAGGCTTCAAACCCAACGTGGGGCTCAATGCCACAACCCTGGGCCATGACCTGAGCTAAAATCAAGTGTCAGATGCTCAACTGACTGAACCACTCAGGTGCCACTCTTTATATGTCTTTTTGATAAGAACTATATTATCACACTTCAATATTTATTATATTTTATTAGTAATTCTTATAGGCTTTTACTTTTCTATCATTTCCACTATAAGTAATATCCAACTATGAATACCACATTCCTCTTGTTTACTTCTATATACTCCCATGATTTAGAAAGATGTATAAATGCTCTGTAAATATTCCCTGAATAATGAGTGAACCAGTAATAAGTGAATAAATGATATATATACCATTTAAAATACTTTTAAAACCTATCATTTTACTATGGCACATCTCAACCTCAGATTTAACCAAAGGAAGCTCACAGATGTTCTCCTTCCACCCAACCCCATATGTAACTGGTTCACACTGACCTATAATAACCAGAGGAGACATGGAAGAGATGTTCCCTGCCCTTTAGAAGGTTACATCCAGTGGGTCTGAAAGACATTTACACAAATAACAAAGGATACATAAGAGCTAATATCAACTATAGGCACTCAGAGGAAAGGCTAACTTTTCCTGAGTTTCCAAACAGGAGAAGCCAAAATAGCCCACTTGTTTTTTTTTTTTTTTTTTTTAATTTTTTTTTCAACGGTTTTTATTTATTTTTGGGACAGAGAGAGACAGAGCATGAACGGGGGAGGGGCAGAGAGAGAGGGAGACACAGAATCGGAATCAGGCTCCAGGCTCTGAGCCATCAGCCCAGAGCCTGACGCGGGGCTCGAACTCACGGACCGCGAGATCGTGACCTGGCTGAAGTCGGACGCTTAACCGACTGCGCCACCCAGGCGCCCCTAGCCCACTTGTTTTTAAAATTTATCAAAAAAGAACAAAAACAAGTCCCATGGAGAAATCAGTAATAGGAAAACAGCAATAAATTGTTATTGTTTGATCAGGTCTCCTCTGCCCATTTATACACAGATATAACCATAGGTAGAGGGAGCCACCTTCTCATTTGTATATGAGTGATGGTGTCTTAATAGGAGATTTGAGAAAGTGGCTCAGACACATCCTTCAGTCATGGGCCACCGCTGAAGGATTTTTCTGAGATATAGTTTATCCTCTGCATATATTCTAAATTTAACTTGTAAATCTGACAAACATATGGACAGAAATAGCGAGGAAAGTCTAGATTTTTCAACTTCAATGATATTCTAATAATGAGCAATGCTATAACACATGGGAAATATTATGATGTAGAAGAAAAAAGAGTAATAACAATTATTACTTTACTATGGAACTTGAAGAACAAAAGCCATTCTGCTTTAATTGCTACACTCTCTTCTTTACCTCTCATTAAAACCATTGTGAATCAAAAACATTTTCTTGGATTACATTTTTATTTTAAATGAATAAGTGTACCTAGGATACTAGGCCTGATTAATGGGGAAAAAAAATCTCTATTTGTCCTGAAACTCTTAGCAGAGCAGATATTAGTCAGGTTTACCCAACCCATCTTTGGAGTATGTCCTAAGTGCCTTGCCTTTGGTGCTGTAAATTGTCCCATAAATTTTGAGATGACTTACATCAGATAATATAAAGCATGATTTGGCAAAAAGATCTATTTATTAAGGAACTGCAGGAATACTCTCTGGAACAAGTGTCACATGCCCTCCTTCCAGCAAGATATGATTTGGAGAATAAGACCTATACACCCAGAAACTGTAAGAATGTAACTATGAGTTCAGTCACTAGAGGAGAGGTGGGGGGGAGGGGTGAAATAGGTGATGGGGATTAAAGAGTACAATTATCATGATAAGCACTGAGTAATGTATAGGATTGGTGAATCACTATATCATATACCTGAAACTAATATAACAGTGTATTTTAATAATGTTGTAAGTGAAATAAAAAACTTAATAAAGAAAGAATATATTGGGGTGCCTGGGTGGCTCAGTCGGTTGAGTGTCTGGCTCAGGTCAAAATCCCAAGGTTGTGGGATAAAGCCTCACATCAGGCTCATTGTTGAATGTGGAACCGGCTTCAGATTCTCTCTCTCTTTCTTTCCCTCTCCCCACTTGTGCTATCTCTCTTTCTATAAACTAAAAATAAGAAAAAAGAATATAACTATGGGACAAAGACTTCCTTACTACCTAACATGGTTGGACCACCCAACATGAAATTAAAAAAATTGAAATTTTTCATATATGTGGTGGAAGACTAACTTCTCAGAAAGAACAATGGTACCACTTAGCATTGTCCACTGATGTTCAAAAAGGAGAAGTAACTGAGCGACTAGAATGGAGAAAGACCCCAAAAGCTTGTAAATCTTTATCCACTGAAACTTTTACAGTTTGAATAGAAGGCCTACCACTCCCATAAGTCTGAGATAATCAGAGACATCATTGCTTCTCACTTATGAGAATTATTTGTTGGCTCTGAAGCCTTCTGAGTTGCTCCAGAGTTATACCAGAGTATTATATACTGAATACTTAAGATTTCCAGTCTTAAGGAAATCATTCAGGTGTACTTTTTGTCTCAAGCCTTGAAAAGTTTATTCAAATTGAATCAATTGAGGAAAAAAAAACAAATCTAGATATATATCTATATAAATATAAATATATACATTTAAATATATACATAAATATATACGTATATGTATAAATATATACATTAAATATATACTAAATATATACATTTAAGCATTTTAAGTTAATTAAATATAAATAACTTAGAAACATTTTAGAGTTTATTTACCACTAACCATATTTATAAAAGCAGATTACATTTGTGTACAAGTTTCTGGCCAGGAGAGACCTAAAAACACAAAATGAAAATGCAAAAATGTGAGAAAATAAAAAAAAGATAGTAAATAGTCTCCATTCAGCTTTAAAACTACAGAATGCATGGAGTTAGGAGCTAAGTAAAGAAATGAAAGTCTTTATAACAGAGACTGCTTGTAGACATGGAGATAGTCATGCATATACTCAAAGAAGAAACTATAATTGGGGTCACAAATATTTAGAAGTTTTACAAAAACATTCATTTTACACATGTGAAAAGTTGTTTTCATTTGAAAACTCCACTCTGAATTTTGCACAGAAAAAAGCTGACTGGCTTTTGCTAATGTGGTTGGGAGGGGGTACGAATCAGATAGTAGTGTGTGCAAGGATGCTGATTTGGGGGGTTTCAAAAGGAGAGTTAGAAAAAGAAATTCTTCCCTGTAGCACTTCAGGGTCATTTCCCAGGGACCTCTGGCTGAGCCTGATGTGCTCCCATTGTGTCTGATGTCCTACCTCCTGTTGCCTCTCTCTCAACTTGAAAGCAGAGAATGGCTTCTGTTATGGGGAGTAAGACAGTGACAAACGTATTTCCATATCTAAAGCCAGCTCTGAAATATCATCATATAATGAAGCTTTTATTAGAACAAAATAAGACTTCATTTGTTTCATACGTTATTTTTTCTGAACAATAATCAAGAGAGACCATTTTTTGGGATATTCTGTTTGCTTTCCCTTTCTCTATTTCTCTCCCTTTCCTTGTTGTTAGTTACTCACTGCAGGGTTTTTTTTCCTCTCCTCCTACTTTTTCCTCTTTTTTTTTCAGCACATTCCTTTATCTTTTTTTGGTGTGTATGTTCCTTTCTTATGATCCTTCTTTCTTGGTTGAATTTTCATCTGAGGGCCTTCTTCCCTACATTTATCCTTCTTCATTGCCTTGACTGTCTTCTCTGCTTTTCCAACACCCTCCCAAACCCTTTTCTTTAACTTTCCTCAACTAGACTGTGCTATACTCAACAGGAATTGGTTTTCCACGGATTGATTGCATTTATTTGCTGCACTATTTCAGCTGGAAAAAACAGTGAAATGGAGAAGAATTCTGTATGTGAGTTCCTAGGAGTTGTGCTCTAAACCCACCTTCAAGCCACTACTCATAATGAGCTGTATAAAGTAGGGCAGTCTAATAAATAAATAGAAGAAAAAAAACTTGGAACAGTGTACTTGATGGTATTTTTTTTCTGACAACAATGAAAACTGGATTTATAATTAGTAACCAAAACAGAAAAGACAGTAAGGGTTAGAGAATTAACATCTACAGTTGTACATGAGCTCATTGCTCTTTCAAGGTAAATGATATTCTTTCACACACTAAGAGATGTATAACTGTGGGGAAAATGTGGATAATAGAATCTGAAGTCTGACTCTTTTAACTCCATGTTACGGCATTTTATATCCATTTGCAGGCAGGTTTCTTCTGCAGATACCACTAATGAAGAAAGAGGGTATTTTTTTGGGGGGGGGGAGGGTTGGGGGTTGGAAGATTGAGAGACTAAAATTAACATGGCTTTGAACATTGATATATTGATCTGAAGCTTCTATATTAAATGGAAAACCATAACAAAAACAAGGAAACTCAAACATGGAGCTAATGCATCTGGATGTTTTTTTTGGCAATGTGAATCTGAGCCAATCAATATGAGTCATGACCCATCTAGCTGCCTCAATGGAACTAGTGAGATTTGAGGATCTTTGGAGGCAGAACATTCAGAAGACAAGTCCTTCTCAAGGGCACTATCAATGGGACATGCCCAAAGGACATCAATGCCTCTGTCAAATTTCTCTTGGAAGTAAGACAGAGTTGATTCAAAGTCTGATGAATAATCAAAAATAGTATCATGGATTATGTCCTTCATTTATATTTGTTAAGCATCCAAGTCAAGAGGCAGAGTGCTGTGGTGGGTGCTTGCAGATATGAATAAAATTTTGATCCATCCCTTAACAGGTTAAGAGTCTAGCTGAAGAGATGACAAAAATCTGCCAATAAATTCTACTGCTTGCACATGAGATTTGTCTGGATCCTCTTTCTTGCTCTGGAGAAATTCAAGGCATTCTGTGAAAAAGAAATCTAGGTAGAATGAGAATTGCTGGTTTAGGTCTTAACTGATCATTTCTGTAAATTTCCCAGAGGTCTAGATTCATGTAGTGTGATTCATTTATAGAGAATAACTCAAATGATATATAGTAAGCATCTCCAAGATTTGCTAGGAATTGTCTAATAAAATGAAAACTTCATATACTTTTATTATTTAGTTTATACATGAAAGCTCAATTAATCTGGATACCAAATTTTGTTTATATGTTGAATTATATAGTGACTGATATGACAGTTTGAAAAATTTTCTATGGATATTGATAATGACATCCAAGTGACACATATGTGCATTGGTCAAAAGATATAGACATATCCTTCCCACTCCTTTGCATCTATGGACCCCACCTTATTCAAATAGGATTCAACTTATGTTCTTTTTTCCAACAAGTGGAAAAAAAGGCAAAAAAGAAGAAAAACACATGCTCAAATTAATACTATCAGAGTACATTTGTGAGTCTTAAATCATTTTCAGGAGATGTGGAAATTCACAAGTACAAAAATACTCATATATAAAAATAAAAGTTAAAGGAAAAAAGTTCCTTTAATACATCTTCTTGCAAAGTGGGAGTTAGTCTCTAGATAGGCTAAAAGCTGAGTAGGCAAATATTTTCTTTTCAGTGTTTGTGGATATTTCGTGTAGAGACACTCACACATGAGGCAAACAGTAAAACCATTGGAATTTATGATGACTATAAACCATTGGAACCATTGGAATTTATGATGACTCAACTATAAAATGAGTATTTATCAAAGAGTTTATTTATTTATTTTGATATAGAGCGTGGTGGAAAGGCAGAGAGAGGGAGAGAGAGAAACCCAAGCAGGCTCTGTGCTATCACCAGAGAGCCCAACACAGGACAGGGTTCAATCTCATGAACCGTGAGATCATGACCTGAGCCTAAATCA
This sequence comes from Panthera onca, assembly GCF_046562875.1. Lineage (NCBI taxonomy): Eukaryota > Metazoa > Chordata > Mammalia > Carnivora > Felidae > Panthera > Panthera onca. The sequence goes on from NC_138347.1 coordinate 62,315,788, forward strand.
AGAGTCGGACACTTAACTGACTGTGCCACCCAGGTGCCCCCAAAATGAAACATTTCTTTGTTGCTGTTTTTTATTCATTAGGAGAATTAATTTAAGTAACATGTATTCCTTCTAAAACTACTATTGTGAAGGGTCAACTTCATATATCACACTGCTTAGCATTTTAGAAAGAAGTTTTTGAAGTTTCACTGTCAATTGTTCAACAGGTTTCTCAAGTCTTACTTTTATCTTCATTCTTACAACTAGGCCTGGTACTCTCACCACAAAGCACTAGGTGATCCAGGCCCTTAGAGTACTTTTATTGGCTCATTTTAGTTTTTAATTAGAATCTCTGGTGTGGTTGTTTGCATCTGTCAAATGTTAACATTCACTCACTCATTGAATAATCATTTATCGAATGTTTTCTATGTTTCAGAAATGTCCTAAGTTTGAGGGATATCAGGGGCAAAGATATAATAATTGCCCTGACAATACCATACCATAGCAGAGGAAGAGTCATAGTGATTGAATAACTATGATCAAACAGGCCCCTTTTTATAGATATCTCTTCATTTATTTCTCCTATTAAAACAATGAAGATGCTTAGAGAACTTGGCCAAGTTCATACAGCTGGATAGAAGAAGCAGGAGTTTCTGACTCCAACACCATGCTTTTTTCTAAAAAAAATGATGTTTCTGAACTAAAACTAAATGACGTTTCTAAAAATTGGTAGAGCAGTTTCTCCCCACTATGCTTTAGTGAATTCCCACATGTCCATGGGTGAGAGGTTAACTGGATTCGTTCATGTTATTTACCCTCAAAACAAATTCTCACAGCCGTAGCTCCCATAATTGCACTGTGGTCTGTATCACATGACATAATGGACAAAGTTTAGAAAACAGCTGTGCTGCCACATATTTGGATTGCACAATGGGACACCATTTCAATATTCCAAAGAACGATATCACTTAAGTGATCATTATCACTATATGTGAGGTCTGTCCCATCACTATAATTGAGTAAGACAATACTGACACTGTTTGGTAAAAAAAAAAAAAAAAAAAAAAAAAAAAAAAAAAAAAAAGTAGAGAAAAGATCCAGACAATGTATTTCCTTAACTAAGATTAATAAGTGGAATAAGAACACAATGCAGAAAAGAGGGAAAATTTTAATTCTCACTTTCATGTGACCTCCACAAAGAAAAAGAACATTAAAACAAGTCACTAATATTTTTGCTCAATGCCAATCATATGTCGCCTGAGTTAACTAAAAACCTTTCAGCAATGTGACAACATTCTTGGGCACTTGTCAAAAACAAATGTTCAGGCTACTGCAAAATAGAAAATCACAACGAGATTAGTTTCAATAAGTTCACAGATGCCTGTGGTACAACAAGAGTGTGAAAGACTATGTGATTATATTACATCCATGATATCCCTTGAGAAAGTTCACAAAATGTGGACTCATAAGACCTTGATAGTTGGCAATGTGAAATATTGATAAAAATTTATTTGGCAATATAGAGGAGTGTCAGATAACAAACTAGTTACACAAAATAATTAAAAATACTGAACTTTTCTTTTGCATACACAACAGCTTATGGCAAAGCTCTGAGTAAATCATGAACGTAAGACTGGAACTGCATTGCACTTCATAGAACATCCTCAGGCCAAAAAAGACAAATAAGAGAGGTTCTTATTAAATATTTGCTCAGAAAATACCCTCTGATAATATACTGCCAATTTCCTACCTTGGGTAAATAGCATCCCCCTTTCCCAAGGTAAGTAGGTCTCTGATATATTGGATTTTATTTACGAAAAGGAACTCTGGCCACAAAGCACACAGCAGTTATGTGAAGGGTATGGCCCAGCTTGTCTCAAAACATAGTCAGTACGACCTTTGGCAAGGACCCAGTAGAAAATCACTTTCCCTAAAGGAAGCCAAAACCCCTTTCCCTGTAATCCTGCTAACACGGTATGGTGTTAATGAAGCAAGTCCTGCTTCCAGTGGCCATAGCACAAATTGCCTCATTTGGCTTGGTCACTGAAACGACAAATGCCAGGTGGGGATGTGTACATGTGAGCCTATGCAAGGTTTCCATGGAAATGCTACTTTTTCTGCCTGAATGGCCCTGGAGATGCATAGAGCCCTGCAGGGATGTGATATCTCTCTCTTGAGGACAGCCCAGTAGAAAGTAAAGCCTTAAGAGATGCACTGGACTCTGGATTCTTTGTGTTCATCTGGAGGGTGATGATTAGAGGAATGGGGTTATCAATCTCACATTCAGTATTCACTGTATTCTGGTCACCAACCCAAAACCAGCAGCCTGATATTCTTTTATTAGAGAATCCAAACATAAAGATGAACAAGCTTTCTCAAGCATATCAGGGAATACTCCCGGTAGTAGTTTTGAGGACAATATTTTAAGGAGACAAATGCTGGGTAATTGTTCCAAAAAGCATGCTTTCTAGCCCATCTCATGGCTGGTCTATCTAGCCAACATTCTTTTTTTTCATCATTTCATATATCTGCCACTGCCTCCTCCCCACCTTGTTACATGTTTCTCTCATTTATAAAACTTTTGGTCTATGATCCATGGAGTCCCTTGGAAGGTTATTTGGTTGATCAAGATTCCTATAAGCTGCTAGGGTGCTTTACTATACAAAAACCAAGATTATTGGCATATGGATGGAATACTTGGGCTAAGTAAATCTCAACTGTGTAGGTACAAATGCAGTAGTGGAAGTTCTTACTTGAGCTGGGTTGGCCTTGTAAACATAGTTCAGTCATCTAATGCCTGACTGAAAACAATATTAGGTATCTAATACTAAAACATGGACTAAAAATGTTGCCCTCTTAACGATAAGGCTTCAGAGCTGTGAAAAGAGATACTTGTATTTTTTCTATACATTGTTGAGTGAGTATATTGGAAATATGATGTTAACAGGGTCATCCTTTTGATAATAATGATGAAACTCAAATTATTTTATTCTTACTTTTATTTCCACTCTCCCCCTTTTTAAACATTTTGTTAATATAAGTTTTTAAATAAAATATGCATAGTATAGTTTTTTATATATAGTCACAGATTCTTCCATATAAATTCAAAAAATTTTTGAATTTTTTCTAGGTACCTACCTACCTAGAAATTCAAAACATATTTTTAAGTACAGATCATGTCTGTGTCAATACTTTCCCCCCTCCTTTCTTCTTCTCTGTCATCTTTCTCTTTCCTCTACAAGATGGAACTTCTTGTAGTTCTTCTTCTACTTCGACTTCTTTTAGTAAGTGTTGCTCTAATGAACATGTATTGCTCTTTTTTGATGTTAATTTATTTTGAGAGAGTGTGTGTGCATGCACATGAGTGGGGGAGGGGCAGAGAGAGAGGGAGAGAGAATACCAAGCAGGCTTCACGCTGTCAGTGCAGAGCCCTATGTGGAGCTCTATCTCACGAACCATGAGATCACTTGAGCCAAAATCAAGAGTGGGATGCTTAACCAACTGAGCCACCCAGGCGCCCCAAATACGTATTGTTCTTCAGCCACTTAGGCTTCATTCACTTTACTTAAGGATCATTTAAGGATACTCACTTTCATCTCCCACCTTTGTAGGTTGGCTGAGACCCACTTGCTGACTGTAGGGATGGTACTGAGGGCTAAGTCAAGCACTGGATCTGTTACTGGTTCATAGACAGGAACGTGACCCAATCACAGCCCATAAAATAGAATGAGGTGGTTGAAGATTTTTATCGACTTCTGGGAAAGACAGGCTTGCTCTTCCCCAAGAAATTCAATGCGCAGAGGATACAAGGTCTGGAGTTGCTACAGCTCTCTTATGACCATGAGAAGAGAACCTATTCAGGAATACAGTTAACATGGAACTAAGTAAAGCAAGGCATAGAGAAAGTCGACTGATAATTGCAACTAGCCCTTCCACAGTGTTTTTCTTTTTTGTGAATGCATAAACTCCCTCATTGCTTAAGCTAGTTTAAGTCAAGTATTCTGTGTCTTGTAACCAAAAAGTCCTTAATGATAAACCTACTCTATAAACAATGCCAAACGGGCAGAGACTGAGTCTTACACAAGTAGCTCCCACAGTTTCAAGTCAAAGAACCCCTTTGAACAACTGCTTCTCATACATTGAGAACTACTGCTCTAATCCTTTGCAGCTCCATAGCAAGTTACCAATAGAGATACATAATAAAGAAAATAGTCTAAATATCCCTTGGGACCTTGACAGGCAAGCGTCTTTAACCTGGTAACACATATCATTCCCCACAGGACACCCAGCAACTATGATAAGCCTTAACCAGAACCACTTGGCAATAAGAACCAGGATAAAGCAAATGCAAAAGGTCACACTGTCTTCACCTCGCTGCTGCACACCTGATGGATTATTTGTCATAAGACACAGTTGTTCAGGGGTGCCTGGGTGGCTCATTCGGTTAAAGCGTCCGACTTCGGCTCAGGTCATGATCTCGAGGTTCGTGAGTTCAAGCCCCGCGTCAGGCTCTGTGCTGACAGCTCAGAGCCTGGAGCCTGTTTCAGATTCTGTGTCTCCCTCTCTCTCTCTGACCATCCCCTGTTCATTCTCTGTCTCTCTCTGTCTCAAAAATAAATAAACATTAAAAAAAAAAAGACACAGTTGTTCATATTTCCTTTGTGAAACAGGGACTATAAGGATTTGAACAAAAATGAACAGTATAATCTTCCAGTACATAACGTGTTTCTCATGAACTTCTCAGAACTGAAAAAGTCCCCAAATTTTTAACAGAAAAAAATCCTCAGGCAATATTTTTTATTATTTGGTTATGTCTACAGCTGTCTCCTTTTCTTCCTCTTTCCTTTCTCCCCTTAGTTCTCTCCCTTACTTATATTACAGAAGTTTAGCACTTCTATTTCTCTAGAATTACAACAACAAAATTTCAGTTAAGTAATAATGATTTGATATAACTTAGTGAATTATCTCATAGTTTATTGTGGCCTTAGGATATATGCCTCTCCAAATATACCTTTTAATTATCCTGTTCCTTTGGCTTAAAACGTGCTCATCTTCCCCTCCTATATTTGCACTGCTTACTCTTTCCTAGTTCAAACGCATCATTTCAGAGGGGCTAACTGGTGCTGATCAATAACCTTTCCCTATCCTCCACTCTCTTTCACAACACCCTCTGTTAGTTACTTTATAGGGGTACAAGTCTATCTTTCCCATGCAGATTATAAGATCCATGAGCAGAGAGTTTACTGTCTTGTTCTCTTCTGTATCTCTCCATTGTCTAGTTGTAGGCGGTACTCAATAAATATTTGTTAAGCAAATGTCTAAAATCTATGAAATTAAATAATTCTCTGGGCATGCACATAGGTATTTCTTTCTAAAAATTTGCAGGCTCTCAATAATCATATAAAAATGTTATTCATGGAATGCTTATGATATCTGAGGCACCATAAGCATGTAGAAAGTACTCAACATACATTACCAGCATGCATTTTTCATTTGGTCTTCAAAACAACTTTGACAGTCTAAACCTAGAGAAATTAAGTTTATTAGTCTCATATATGGGGGAGCTAGCATTCAAATCGAACTCAGACATTAGAATTGGTGCTCTTAATCTCATAAACATCACCACCAATCATATCTTTTCATACCTGTCCTAAATACCCAGATATAAGTGAGAACCTGTCAAAAGGAATAATATTACTAGAGAGCATTTCCTGACTGCTTACCCAGAGTATTATCTATGTTGATTCCTAAACCAACCCTAAGGTGCAGGTCCCTTGTTTATCAGGTGAAAAAAATTCAGCTCAAGTAGGTCAGATGGAATTTGAACCCAATCTTATCTGACTCCTGAGACTGGATTGTTAACTATTCTGGGGCAGCCTTTCCCTGACCCAGTGAAAGACAGTATTACTTGCCAAGTCACGGATGACAGGAGCTACCAGTCTAAGCCTGTGCTGCAAGCTGGATGCAGCCCTACTGCATGGCCAGTACATTCATCTTGGTCAAATGACAGATGCATTGTGTCTCTAACTATAGAAACCAGGAATCACTCTGCTGGCTGACCACCAACCCTCTGTCAAGTAGAGGAAAAACAACCACAAGCCTAAACTTTCATTATTACAATAGTGGTACCTCCTTCATTTATTTTATATGCAATAAACTGTGCTCGTCCGTTGTTTCAATTAGGATGTTTCAAATGAGATTGAAGATAATGCATCCCATAATTTCTCACCCTTCCCTCTTCTGCAGGCTCAGGCAGAGCTGATTTCCAGGGTGGAATTTGCACTCTTCTGATTGATGAGGCTAATAAAGCGCCTTTATTGTGATATAAATAGCCTTAAACATGTCCTAGAGAGTCAATATCAGTGTTTGATGGCCTCACACAGGCAAGGTCCTTGTCTTAAGTAGCACTAAAGCTTAATGAGTTATGTTTTTGAAAGAGTTTGTCATTGAATTTGGATATTGATTTGTGATGCTACAAGGTGGCAAGACTCACATTAGTGACACAGATGGAGCAAACTATTTAAAAACCACCCATTTCTTTCAAACACCTAATATATCAATACTTCTAATACCCTACTGGATCATGCATCTTTGGCAAGGGATTGGAGCATGAGTAGAATAAACCACACAGGTATTCATTCAACCAGATCAATTACCATTGCCTACCCACACTTTAGTTGTGAAAGTGCACAGGGGACACTTCCTAGAAGGTATGAAGGTGTGTTTTCAAACCCCACCTCTTAGTCACACACATAAATGCAATGCACTCACACACACATACATACACACAGGTCAATCCAGAGATAATAACAGAACACAATGTTATAACTGTAATAATTTCAAAGTGCCCCCCCCCCCCCCCCCCGCTTAACTGTAGTTGTTGAATTAGAGGGTAAAGGCTATTTAGTAATTTCTTTATGTAATGGGAATGTCATGAGCCAAAGGTTATAGCTCTTTATAAATGCAGTTATTCTAGATCTTTGTTTCTTTTAAATCTCTGCCTTACAGTTTCAGAAGTTGCTTTAAAAATCTTATTCTGTCTTTCTCATTTCCTGATAATTTTCCCATTCTTTACACTATCAATTTTTCTTTTTATTATTTTCTCAATCTTTATGCATTTGTGCATGTGTCTTGCCTTTTGTGCACATGTGTGTACCTATACACATGCAGAAACAGAATCAGAAGAGGATACAGAAGTAAGCGCGTGATGACATTGGGGTAGGGGGGCTATAATGTCAAAGCCACTCACTTAGTATATCACCAATTTATTTAGCCTATTATATCAATTTCCCATGGTTCCTGTAACATTTATCACAAACTTGGTAGCTTAAAAGAACCGAAATTTATTTTCTCACATTTCTGGAGGTAAGAAGTCCAAAATCATGGTGCCAGAAAAGCTCCAAAGGGTTTAGGAGAATTCCTTACAGCTTCTTTCAATTTCTGGTAATTACTGGCAATCGTTGGTATCCTTTGCTTTTACAGAGACATTGCTCCAATCTCTGCTTCCTTCTTCACACTGCCTTCTTCCCTTGTCTCTCACTGTTTTCTCTTCTTCTGTCTTTTATAGAGATATCCTTCATTAGATTCAGGGCCCTCCCTAATCTGAAATAATCATATTTGGGGACCCTTATCTTAAATATATCTACAAAGGTCTTAATTCCAAACAGTTTTGAGATTTTAGACATATCTTTGGACAGGTCACCACTCAACTCACTACATCCATTTATAGATATTCAATTTAATTAGTTAATATACTAATGGTATCGCTTTCTTTTTTTTAACAAGTAATGTACATTTTATTTAGCAATAATATATGTTCTAAGACTAACCACAAGTATAAAAAATTGGCCAGTAACACAGCAATCAAGAAACTATGGGCCCTAATTATTTTTTTTTAATTTTATTTATTATTAAGAGACAGAGAGAGACAGAGCATGAGCATGGGAGGGGTAGAGAAAGAGGGAAACACAGAATCTAATGCAGGCTCCAGGCTCTCAGCTGTCAGCACAGACCCCGATGGGGGGCTCAAACCCACGAACTGTGAGATCATGACCTGAGCTGAAGTCGGATGCTTAAATGACTGAGCCATCCAGGCTCCCCCGGCACTAATTACTTTTATCTTTATCTTTCCAATGAGATATATATACATCCTTTAAGAAATAGTTCTTGGGCACCTGGGTGACTCAGATAAGTGTCTGACTTCAACTCAGGTCATGATCTCACGGTCCATGGGTTTGAGCCCCACATCAGGCTCACTGCTGCCAAACTGTCAGTGCAGAGCTTGGAGCCTGCTTCAGATTCTATGTCTGCCTCTCTCTCTGCCCCTCCACTACTCATGCTCTGTCTCTCAAAAATAAATAAATTTTAAAAAATAATAAAAAAGAAATAGTTCTCTATCCAAATATGTATATCTATGTGTATATACATATGTGTATATGTGTGTGTGTATGCTAATTTTTTATAGCTGCCCCAGCTAATCAATTTATAATTTATTTTGGAATTACTGATTAATCTTCAGAAGAATGTAAAACAAGACAGAAAAATCTTGTGAATGCTTATAAAAGAGTCTACATTCTACAGAGGAGACCACTGTGTTTCATGTTAAAGAAGATCACTCTCATATTAACCTAGATAATGATGCCCTTATAAAGGATAAAGAATACTCACAAGAGTGGGGGTATGTTTGTGTCTATAGGCAATAGATATAAAGAGATCTTCTCTGCCCTTTTCAATGAAAAATCCCACAGGAATCAACAAAGAACTGAGAAGTACATTAGTAAGGCAACAGTTTAGGAAAACAAAGCCTGACCATCCTAATAAAGGAATAGACATATAGAGAAACAATGCTTTCCATATGAAAAACGTGGGACACCTGTTAGAATGCAGATTCTAGTGTGTTAGGTCAGTTGTAGGTCTTGAGAGTCTATATTTCTAACAAGCTCTCAAATAATGACCAAGGACCACACTTGGAGTACCAAGTTTATAGGGGATCAAGTTATAACAGGACTTGCAAATAATTATTATGTCACATAAGCTAAAGATTATAAGACTTTAAGTCATTCATCAGGCATTCACTGGGCTCCTATTCTGCACTAGTCATTTCTGGTAAATATAAAGATAAAGGAAATATAATCCATATCCTCAAGAGTTTCTCTCTCGGTTAATTGTGGAATTTTTTTAGGTATAACATTGGACATCTACCCTCATTTTCTTTTTTTTTTTAATTTTTTAATCTATATTTATTTTTGAGAGGAGAGAGAGGCAGACTGCAAGCAGAGGGAGGAGCAGAGAAAGAGGAAGACACAGAATCAGAAGCAGGCTCCAGGCTCCGAATTGTCAGCACAGAGCCCGACGCAGGGCTTGAACCCACAAACCGTGAGATCATGACCTGAGCCGAAGTCGGATACTTAACTGACTGACCCACCCAGGTGCCCCTCTACCTTCATTTTCAAATAATATTAGGGAAATAATAAAAATAAAATATTTTTTTAAATAGGCAAAAAATTAACCTATATTTACTAATTTCCTAAAAATTGATGCAGTTAGTCTCTATTCTAAAAGATACGGCCTCTCAGCAATGAGGGCAGCATCTTTCCTGAGGACTATTTTCAGGGAGATACCATAACCACTCTTACTCAAATTTTGAGAGCAACAGTCAGAACTGTGCTGTCCATGGGTTCCAGGCTAGAAGCAGATGCAGCAATGAGCAGGAATGACTCACAAAGAGATAATAAAACATTCACAGAAGAAAGTATTTAATTTACAAGCAAATCAATAGGCTCTTGTTTTTTTATTTAATTTAATTCTATGCCTTGCTAAAGAGATGTGCCAGAGAGTAATGGCCCTGGATGCTGGAGACTTATGCAATTGCCTCCTTTTTCATGTCAGTTTGGGTTAAAATTGGGGAGTTTATGGGCAGGTAGCAGCCAAACCAATTTGTTATCAGTTTAAATGAGAATCCACCAAAGACTATTCTGATCATAACAGGGGTTTAGATGTTTACACTGTCAACCTAAAATATATGTTAATCACTGTGCATGCACACACATGCGTGTGTGTATAATATACATTTTCAGGAGGGTCTTTAAAGTCCTGGGATACTTGCCCTATGAGGAATCTGCTCATACTTCTGCTGTGGAAGGTAGCATTGACTTTCTGATCTTCTTCAGGCCTGAAGACTCAAAGGAAGTTGCAGTATGTTGAGTTTGACCCAGTAAATTCTCACAAAAAAGCACCTATGATGCTGCCACCATCAAAACATGGCCTGATATCAGGGACTTATTTTGAAAGGATAACTGTCCATGTTGAAGCTTATTTTGATCAGAAGCATTCAAGACCACAAAAAGTTTAGTTCTGATATTAGACATGCCTTCTCCAATTTGTGGACAGAAAGTTCTGAGGCCAACCTTGAGTCCTTTGTCATGATATCAAAGAAGATGGCAAATAGCTATTCTAACTGTCATAACCAAATCTCATAGCATAAGGTAAAGGTAAGTCTATCTTAAAAGTTTAACTACCTCTTCATCCTCAAAGCAGACAAGATGAAATACTTGGTTTTGCTACATTCATTGATCAAACAAACTAACTAATTGCCAAATGTATGCTGCAGGATTTTATGTAAAGCTATATTGCTTTCACTGTCAACCTATGCACCTTTATATTGCTCCTTAACGGTCTATACAGACCAATATATTACAGCACATATTAGACATATTTTTTGGCCAGTAATGCTTCTCATGGTTTCTATAGTTGGAAGAATGGGAAAGATACAGCAAGAGACAACTGTTTTCTGTTCTCTCACCAGCTGTGCATTGTATGACTCATTTCAGTATAGAGAGAGGAGCATTATGCCTGTAGACAGAGATTTCTTTGGGTTACAGTATCTTGGTTCTCATGGAATACATGTCTTACTTTTCACAAACAAAGGGGCGAAGTAGAAGAGAGATGATTTTATCAGTCCAAAATGTTACCAAGATTTCTTCACGTTTCTACAAGTTCCAAATGCATGTGATTAAAGACACAGGAGCGGAGACACAAAAGATCCCTGAACACTAGGATGGATTTTTCAGAATGTGGAATGGTCTTAGGTCTTAGAATTGAAGTCTTATAGCATGATGGAAAGGGTCTGTATAGTCTCACTCTGAACTACATTTGGTAAATTAAAATGGTTTGTTTAGTGTTTTAGAGGTCAATTCATTTCTCCTGTAGACATGGACACTGAAAAAAGAGGAAAAGCCAAGCGCAATAACTTGAATGTACCACCAGGTGACAGTGTTTCTAAAATTAATCTGATTCTAGAGCATCCAGACCTGTTTTTGCAGAAGGGACCACATTTTAGCAGACAGGCAAATGAAAAATCACGTGATTGATTTTTAATAGTAAGTCAATCACTAACTAAATTTTTTCCTAATTACAATTATATTAATGTGATGAGGTAACACACCCAAATGACAGTGATGCAAGGTTACTCTAGTGTTGAATAGGTCAGAATGACTGGATCATCTTAGAAAAGTGGTAAGCAGTTTGAAAAGCTAATTTTCAGCAATTCCTCTAAAGATCAGATCAGCTATATTAAACTAAAGGAGGTCTGAAATGTAATTCATATTTGTTACATATTGGCAACAAAACACAATAACATTGAGACTTTAAGGCAATAGAGAGCAATAGATTCATAGCAAAATAATATTCATGTAATTTTGTTCAAAAGATATATCTTGAGAACTTGTATTAACCAATGTAGATAAAATGTGTATTTGGGATTCATTTGCTAAAATGGTCATAATTTTTAAAAAGTGAAACTATAGAGGGAAAAAGTTTAACTCAAATAAAGTAGGAAATTCACATTACTGGAAAAGAAACATAGGAAGAAAAGGAAAGGAGAAGGGAAAAATGATCAATGGTTTTCTCCATAGACTTGGACTTTAATAACTAAAGGGTTTTACCTTGGCCTGAATAGGTCACAAAAATAAAAGCCAGTAGACCTAGATCAATCAATAAGCTATTCATATAATTAAGAGCATGCCATTGCCCACCTGGTTAGAGTTGATGGCTTAAGTTCCATTCATTTCTAATAAAATGTCTCAAATACACTCATTGCCAGCTGACTAAAACTTTATTTAAAGTTTACGTGATTATTTGCTAAATTTGATAAAATTTTGCTAAATGTATTTGATCACTTGTTATATTTTATATTAAAATTTATTTACTATAAGTGGCAAAGCTATGACATACATCTAGATCCCCTCATTATAAACAGAATTTTCCCCATTACATGCTATTCAATTGTTTCTACTTTTTCCACTTATGGGCAGGTTGTAGATAGTCGAATAGAAGGGGTTAGGAGAACGGTGAGAAGAAATGGAGGTAGGGATGCTTCAGAAAGTTGTGTATTAGTAAAGAAAAGGGCAAAAATAATTATAGTTGGCAAAAGAAGTAGCACACACTTAGCCTTCTATTTCACCTTCTTCTCTTCCCTTCTTCCATTTCCATTCCACCCCCTATTCTCATCACTATTTCTATACCTTCTTACTCTCATCAATACTTCCCCAAATCCCAAGTTAAATTACAACAAGGCAGGGAAAGGAATGACTCCTTAACATTGCTCATCAGCTTAGTCATTCTCTTTAGAACATACACAGTCCTCCTCACTAAAGGGAATGAAAAAAAGGTAGAACATTAATTTTTCATTTCCCCTAGAATAAGTTTTATCATTTTTTTTCTGAAAATATCCATTTTGCCCAAGTTTTCAAATGTGTTACCTTAAAGTTGTTTATTTATTGCTCATATTATATAAACATTTCTACTATATTTTAATTATGTCCCCTTTTATACATATCACTGATTTTTCTGCCTTTTTTTTAATTGATCAACCATTGCATAGATTTTCCTACTTTACTAGCCTTTTCAAATTAATTAGCTTTTGAATTTATTCACCTATTCTATTACCCCTTGGAATATTTCTTCCTTCCCATTTTATATATAGGAATACCTTATTTTAATCCCATTGCACTTTATTGAGCCTTACAGATTGCATTTTATACAAACTGAAGGTTTGTGGTAACTCCCCAATGAGCAAGTCTACAGGTGTATTTACTTATTTTTTCTAACAGCATTTGCTCACTTTTGTCTCTCTGTCACATCTTGGTAATTCTCACAATATTTCAAACTTTTCAGTATTATTATATTTGTTACTGTGACCTGTAATCAGTGATTTTTGATGTTGCTATTCTAGTTGTTTTGTTGTGTCATAGCCACACCCTATAAGGTGATGAACTTAATCAATAAATGTGTGTATTCTGACTGCTCCGGCAACTGGCTGTTCCCCATCTCTTTCCCTCTCCTCCGGTCCCTTATTTCCTGAGACAGAACGATATTGAGATTCAGCCAATTAGTAATCTTAAACAATGGTTTCTAAGTGTTCAAGTGAAAGGAAGAGTCACACATGTCTACTTTAAATCAAAAGCTAGAAATGATTAAGTTTAGTGAGGAAGGCATTTCAAAAGCTGAGACACGCTAAAAGTCAGGCCTCTTGCACAAAAAGATTAGCCAAGTTGTAAATGCCAAAGAAAAAGTGCTTGAAGGAAATCAGAAGTGCTACTCCAGAAAACACACAAATGATTAAAAAAAAAAAAAAAAAGCTAAACAGGCTTATTGCTGATATTGAGAAATTTTTTGTGGTCTATATAGAAGATCAAATCAGCTACAACATTCTCTTAAGCCAAAGCCTAATCCAGAGCAAGACCCTAACTCTCTTCAATTCTGTGAAGGCTGAGGAAGTGAGGAAGCTGCAGAAGAAAAGTTGAAGCTGGCAAAGGTTGGTTCATGAGGTTTAAGGAAAGAAGCTGTCTCCATAACATAAACGTACATGGTGAAGTAGTAAGTTCTGATGTGAAAGCTGGAGTAAGCCATCCAGAAGATCTAGCTAAGATAATACATAAGGGTGGCTACACTAAACAAGGGATTTTCAATGTAGATGAAACAGTCTTCTATTGGAAGAAGTCTCTAGGACTTTCATAGAGGAGAAGTCAATGCCTGGCTTCAAAGCTTCCAAGGACCGGCTGACTCTCTTATTCGGGACTAATGCAGCTAGTGACTTTAAATTGAAGCCAATGTTCACGTACCATTTCAAAAAATTGTAGGGCACTTAAGAATTGTGCCAAATCTACTTTGTGCTCTATAAAAGGAACAACAAAGCGTGGATGACAGCATATGTGTTTACAACATGGTTTACTGAATATTTTAAGCCCACTGTTGAGACCTACTGCTCAGAAAAAAGATTCCTTTTAAAATCTTACTGCTCATTGATAATACAATTGGTCACCCGGGAGCTCTGACGGAGATGTACAATGACATTAATGTTGTTTTCCTGCCTGCTGTCACAACATCCTTCCTGCAGCCCATAGATTGAGGAGTAATTTCAATTTTTAAGTCTTTTTATTTAAGAAATACATTTTGTAAAGCTATAAGTGCTATGGATAGTGATATCTCTGATATATCTGGGTAAAGTAAATTTAAAACCTTCTGGAAAGGATTCCCCATTTTGGATGCCATTAATAGCTTTCATGATTCATGGGAAGAGGTCAAAATATCAACATTAACAGAATTTTGAAAGAAGTTCATTGCAACTGTCATGTATGACTTTGAGACTTCAAGACTCCAGTGGAGTAAGTAACTGTAGATGTGGTGGAAATAGCAAGAAAATTTGAATTAGGAGTGGAGCCTGAAGATGTGACTGAATGGCTGTAATCTCATGATAAAATTTTCACGGATGAACAGTTGGTTCTTATGGATGAGCAAAGAAAGAGTTTCCTGAGATGAAATCTATGCCTGGTAAAGATATTGTGAAGATTGTTGAAATGACAACAAAAGATTTAGAGTATGACATAAACTTAGTTGATAAGCAGTGGCAGGGCTTGAGAGGATTGACTCCTATTTTGAAAGAAGTTCCACTGTATACAAAATGCAATCAAACAGAATCTCATACTACAAAGAAATCTTTCATGAAAGGAAGAATCGACTGATGGGGCAAACTTCATTGTTTTCTTCTTTTAAGAAATTGCCACAGCCACCCCAATCTTCAGGAGCTACCACCCTGATCAGTCAGCAGGCATCAACATCGAGGCAAGACCCTCTACCAGCAAAGATTACAACTTGCTGAAAGCTCAGATGATGGTTAGCATTTATAGCAATAAGATATTTATAATTAGCATATATATATATATATATATATATATATATATGTCTCTATAAATACAGACATAATGCTATTGCATACTTAATAAATTACAGTATGGTGTAAACATAACTTATATACAAGAGGAAAACAAAAATTTACCTTGACTTGCTTTATTGTGACATTTGCTTTATTGCAGTGGTCTGACATCAAACGTGCAATATCTCTGAGGAATCCCTCTACTTTCATTTTCTGAAATTCCAGTTAGGCCTATTTTGGAATTCTCATTTTGTATGAGTCAGGTTTCTTCAGAGATTTAGAGTCAAACATCTATATCTGTATCTATATCTATATCTATATCATCTATATCTATATCCATACATTAGGTTTTCAATTATTTGAAAGATAGCACTCATACCTTCTTCAAGTCTTCCCCAGGTAAATAGCTTCAGTTCTTAAAAAATAAAACCTCATATGCCAACTGTTTTTTTTAAGTGCCACATGGGCAATTGTGAATGAATCTTTTTCACTGAAAAAGCAAACAGCAAAATAATTTCTGCTTTTTCTTCTGCATTACAGCACCGTCCATTACATATCTCTGTTCTAAAACATATAACCATGTAATGTGATCTTGGTTTACATTCCTTCATCTACCACTAGACTGGTGATTGTAAGAGTAGGAGTTGTACTTGGAATATAATTGATCCCTAATATAAGTTGGTTGCTTTGGGTTTACAAATTTAAGAAAATTTAAAATTGCCAGTCCATGAAGCATGATGGGCTTTTTCCAGTGGGCCTGGAGCTGAATTATTTGCATGAGTAAAATAGGTGAGACATGACTTAATAGCTGCTTTTATTTGTAGAAACAAAAGAAGACTTGGAGATCTTAGCTTACAAAGAGCCCAATATAAGTCAATAGTATGTTGTTCCTTCTTAGACAAAATGCCTCCTTGAGTGCAGAGAAAAAGTCTCATTTTTTCTTTCCATCACCAATACTAGCACATCAATTGGAACAGTAACTATGTGTTGTATGAATGAATGGCAATACTAACAAAAGAGGAAATCTTGACATGATAGTGTATATATTTCAAAAGGGAAATACAGTCTGACAAGGGTAATGAAAGAAATTCTTAGATACCTAAAGAGTTGTCAGATAGAAGATGGATTAAGACTTTTCTGCGTGATTCAAGTGAACAGAATTATATCTATTTTGTAAAAGTTACAGGCAAGTCAATTTGGGCCTAAAAGAAGACACTTACGACAATTTTAACTATATAAAAATAGAATGCCCTGTTTTTGTGGTACAAAGAACCTGGAACACAACTTATTAGAAGTATTGTTGAAGGAATTAATGTGAATCATTAAAAAATTGAGCAAGACAGTTTTTCAAAGTCCTACCAAGCTGTGATATTAGTATCTCATGGTTAGAGGTAAATGTGGATCATTAATACCATTAATTCTAAGGTAACCTAAATTTCTCTTTATTTTTGGTATAACTTTTTAGACTATTGATGTGAATTGAAATTGACGTCAACTTGACAGCAAAGGTTTTTTCCTTTTTCCCCTACATATCTAAATGTTAAACTTAACATATATTCTTATGGTCTTATCTTCTGAGATTTGTATCATTGTTCCAAATTCCTGAAAACTTTTAAAATTCCAGGTCTGCTCTTGAGCTGTTATATGTTCATCCACATTCCTGTTACATACCCAATCTCTTTGCTCATATAATCCATTGAAAGAAACATTGATCCTCACCTTAAGAAATTCCCTCCAGGTTAACTCAACTTTGTAAAAATTCTACTCATTGTTCTCCATTCTGTCACCAATGGTATCACGGCATATATTCTCTGATGTTTTGCTAAAAGTTATCCATGCTACATATACTCCATTCTTCTAATAGTTTTGTAAGATGGTAATAAAAAGGACAGAAGGTCAATCTGACACAACCCGATTTTTCAGTGACCCTGTCCCTGCTTATAGTAATAGCATTTTCTTTCCTCACAATTAACTTTAATAATCTGTCTGTAATATTTTTCAAGAGTTGATAACTGGCCCTATGTTATATGGTTTAGGACCTCTATCTTCTCACTCTTTAAAAAAATGGGATGCAGCTTTTCCCATCTCTAGTCTTCTTGTTCCTTACCCTTGAGTTTTCAAAAACCCGAAATCGGTTATCTAGATTTTATCAGCAGGGACTGGGGCATATTTCATATGACCAAGACAATGGAACTCACTTAGATGCTCTCTGTATTTCTGCATGTTTTGAGCTTCATTTTTTCCAGTTTAAAAGTCTTTCTTCATTACCTAAATGACAATTCAAAATTGGAAAAAAGTGATTCTATTCTTTCCTTTTTATCTGAATCTAGCTCTTCGTTATTCTTTCCCTTAATGTGAATGAAACTAACACACATTTTTTTGTCCTACAACATTTTTCCCACAATTCACCTAATTCTAATTTTAAGATTTCCAAACACTATTCTTGGAGGTTTGTGGAATTTTTTTTTTTTTTTAGTATTTTTTTCTTTGTCATGTCCTAATCCTTGAGATTTTTTTTTCTATAAAAATGTATGCTTCTTCTATTCATGAGGAATGGTGTGAAATTTGCATGTGTATCCTCAGAGCTAAACAGGAACATCACCAAAAACAAAGAATAAAGAATTGTGTTTGATTCGTTAATTATTTACTCACACAAATCGACCATTTAGCCAATATCCTTTTATGTAGAACAAGAGTCCCTTTGCAGACCTGGAGTAATGCTTAGAAAGTGTCACATAGGTTTTTTCTGCTCATCTTCTCTGGATAATGATCATTAGGAAGACCTCAGGTTAGTCCAGTGAAAAGCAATGCAAGAAATTTACCTTCTCCTATATTTTGAAGCCAAAAACTTGTATGTTGCTACAATATAAAGGACTTTGGTCATTTTGCCTTTATAGTTACACCTGATTCCAAAGAAAATAAGTCATTTGGAGCACAAACCAGTGTTCAAGAAGTAGATATGGAGTGCCTGGTAAGTCAAGGCAGTTTCTAGCCATGTGGGAAATTCATGGATACATCAGTCCTAGTGAGTTAATGACATCAGAAGATAATGACAAGCCATCCAACATCTTTGTTCCATTGAATCTTAGAGACTGAATTTACTTGTCTTTAAAAATACATCTGTCAAAGTAATTTAACATGAGACTGGTAAACAGAAAGAGGTCTATTCCAGACTCAGAATAAATGAGTAACTGATATTGGACAATAGTCTTCAGTATGTTTCAAAAGAATGTCAGTAGTTTGCAGTAGTATATGCATATAGCAAACTACTGATTTTGGACAACAGCACCTACTTTCCTCTATCTGCAATCACAGAAGTCAATAGAGAAAATGGCACAGGCTATGAAAAGACTAGTTATAATAGGGGCCCACTGCTATGCTAAAGCACAGCCACAGAGCAACTGATTGCATAAGATCATCTATTCAGCCCCTAATGAGCTGTTGTTGTTAGAGCTCTGTTCAACCTTCCACTAGGCACCAATTATGTTTACGGTTAGCAGTTCGGGTATGTATTGACTTCTCTGGAGAGTGGGTTTATGTGCAGAATTGTGGTGAATGGATCATAATCTGGCCTTCACACCCTCAAAGTGCAGACTCCAGGAGAACCTGCAATATAGTTAGAAATGCACTGGAAGAAAGAAAAAAGAAAGAGGAAGAGAAAACAGTATGGCGTAGGGGGCTGGAGAATTGGGTGGGGTAGGAGTGGAGGTTGTGTACTGCCTTTGCCGCCCCTAACAGGAAATTACAACGAATCCACAAAACTTGGCCTGTGACTAAAGAAGCATTTGTTCCCGACCATTAAACCTGGCTTGCTCACCAGAAGGATTTTAACAGTCCCTTTGACCATGTTGAAAATTTGAGGATGGAGATAATCCTTTTCACTCCTATTTTTTGTTGGTCTGCAAAACTGTTTGAGAGATTGAACCTTGGGCATTTGTCAGTGAGGTCTAATGCACATTTTGCTCTCTTTCAATGGGTATTCAGCAGACTTCAGATCTATAAAAATTCGACTTAGTTGTTGCCTATTTTCTCATCTATGGGGGCTGGGCAACTCAGCGTTATCTGAGAGGTGCCAGCTGTTGCTATTACAGACAGCATTCAATGGTTCACTTATCAGAATATGTACTGTTACTCTGCAAGATCTCAGGGACGGAGACTTTGCTGTAATGGTGATGTGCTTCTTTTTTGATGGAGCTCTTGAATAAATATCATTTTTGAAAAAGGGGGGTTCTGAGTGACTGGAAGCATTTCTCATACACATACTGACTTCAGCAGCTGAGAGATATACAAACACGCCTTATATATCCACAGCTCTACCAAAAATATATATATTGTTGAAACAGCAAATATCTTTCTAACTATACCACTGCATGTTATTCATGGTATGTATGAAAAAGCAATAATGACCTTCATTAATCTGATTGTAACTAACATGTTCAATATTAGATGATTATAAAATGTTGAACTGAATGTGCAAAGCTGATTCAAAAGTATATGGACTTTATTAAAGTCATTTAGTGGGCTTTAATTAGTAAATTATACCCTTCTGACCCCATGAGTGTGTTAGAATTTCACACACTTGCTTTTCACAGCAAAGGCCTGAGCTTAGTCATCACTTTCAATTAAACCAACACAAGGAATCAAGGCCTAGAGGTTAAGTGAACAAAATATTTTTTTAATTCCCAATGTATAAATAGATCTCTAATTTGTAAAATAGCTAATTACTCTCCACCATAGTGGACTCTAGCTATTGTTTGATAATTGAACCTAACGTCTGCACCTGTCAACTTAAACATCCTTAGACATTTAAAGGACCTTTTGAAAGCCTCAAGAATAAGGAAGTATTTTTTAGCAGGACTATTGTGACTTTTTTAAAATTGCAAATGGATGCTTTAGCTGAAATAATTCACATACCAGTTACATGGTAGCAGAAAGAAAATGAAAAAAAAAATGGTGTTTCTATTACCAATAAAAAAGACTGGAGATGGAAAAAAGCTAGAGATGGAAAGAAAGGGTTGAAGACCGCATGGGGCTGTGGGCCAAGAAAAGGAGTTTGATGCTGAGTGATGCATGGTTCCAGAAGTCATAATGGTTAAGGACGTGATGAAAAAAAGGCACGTAGCTATCTACCTTAAGGGCTAGAAAATGTCCTGAAAGGGAACAAGCAGTTTTAATTTGACCTAAAAATGTTAGAAGCAAGTTTTAAAATATAAAGAAAAATATGAGGATGTATTTATATAATACAAACTACTAATTTGGAGAAGAGAAACCTGCTGAACAGGTAGAAATCTAAATTGCTAAATGTATTAAAGAAATGCAATTTCCCTATTTTAGCATATGTAAACTATTTTTTGCCTCATAAAGTATTTCCAGGTAGTATCCTACTGGATCCCCTTCAAGGATTGCAAGAGTCCTTCCACATACTCTCAGATAAGGGGGTGAATCATCCATAGCCTCTATTCCACCCTTAACTAGTATAGAGCTTCTGTTTGATACAGCTGTTTTAAACCATATCATTTCAAAAACCCTTCCTTAAATTGAGGAAAGGAAGGCCATGAGAAAACTGAGCTGAAATTCAAAGTCACGGGCATCAAGAACCTTGCAATTTAGAGGAAGAAGACAGAAAAGTCATAGTAGAAGTTATGAATGTTGCATTAGACTATGAGAGAAACATGCATATGCATAGGGTGTCACTGGGTTACAAAAGAGAGCATTTATTTCTCTCAGCCTGAACTGAAGTGCAGAGGACCTAGTAAGAAGGGGTTTCCTAAGGATGGTCACATGTCAGTTGAGTTTTTAAGGATGTGTGGGAGTTAACCAAGTATAAGTAGCAAGAATGGGCATTCCAAGGGTAGGTAAGGGTATTTCAGGGGTCTAGAGACCTGAGGGAGATTGGTTTGCTTAGGGACCACATAAAATTCACTATAACTAAGTACAGAAGCCAGTGTCTTCTCCATCTTTAAATACCTCTTTTTTTTAAATAAAAAAAATCTGCTCTGCCTCGTCTGTGTATCAGTTCAGTTTTTTCCCTCAAGTCGTTTAGTTAAGGTAGAGGGGAGGGACAGGAAAATCTTACTTTTCCATTAAACTGCAGATTGTATATAGTGCCTGTCATGTGCCAGGACTTGCCCATGGAGACCAAACTCCAGAAACTTGATCAACTCTGCTGAAAAGGAGCAAGTCACTCAACTTCATCTGTTCTCTAAAACGCAGAACTCCCTCCACCTCCCCACACTGAAAACTCTGCTAGCCACTTGCTTCTAGATACATGGAGAGGGCTGAAGAGACACATATTTCTTGTTAAATGAGACACTCAGAAATGACACAGACTCTATCCATAAGGCCAGAATCAGTTGGGAACAAAGGAATAAGAATTTACGTATATTTCTGCTCAACGTTTTCTTCTTTTTAGTTGATCTGACTATTCCGGATCTGACCTGAGGCCTGCCTAACCATCCTTTACCTCTAGTGTAAACAAAATTGTTGTACTATTCTTCTTCAGCAAGCTTGTTTAGTTCCTGCCCAAGATTGGGTATGATATAACCTTTGGGTACTAAAATTATTTTCATTTTATTATATTTAAAAAAATTTTCAACACCAAGACATTCTATGGGCTTATTCTCGTTCTCTAGAACTTGCAAAACACTGTGATTCATAGCAAACATCTATTGAGGGCTTTACTATGTGTCAGATACCCTTCTAACTGCTTTCCATGTATAAAATAATTTATTCCTAATAATCAGTCTATAATTTATATGTAACTGTTACCCACATTCTATGATTCAACCAATAACTTTAAAGCTAAGGAATTGGCAGAAGGTCATAGCTGGTAAATGGAAGAGCTGGTGTGTACATGCAGGCATCGTGCCTTCAGAGTTTGCCTTTTAGCCATGACATTGGACTGCTGAATCACTTTGTTAAAGGTACAACCTCAGTTGTACCATACTAAGTTTGTATAACTTACAAAAGCTATTGATTGCATCTCCACTTAGGTCCTTTATTGCAACAATTAATAGATCAACAAATATTGAATGAGCAACATTTATGTTCCAGGCTTGCTGTTTTAGGCATCTAGATACACAGGAGGAGAAATCATGTGGTCAATAATCTTATATAAATTCTCATAGTGGTAATGGAAATTACAGATCATGTGAAGCGGAACCTGTAGAAGATCCAAAAATCAAGTCCAATTTACTTATTTAGCAAAACAGAAAAATAAGATCCTAGATAAAATTCATTGTAAGCACACACACACACACACACACACACACACACACCCCTTACCTAAAATTATAAACATATTAGAAAAGTGTGGACACTGCATTCCATCCTATGTGTTTTGTCAATTATACACTATGAAGCACATAAACATGGACTATTTTAAAGGAAATCCTCTGAGCATGGTCTCACCTCTACAAATAAATAATTAAATGCTTGAAAAACAACTAGAAGTAAATTTGCCAAAATATTATCAGTGTTTACTTTTCCATGATAGTATGGATAATTTTTTAAACTATTTTGTTACTTAAAAAAAGACCTACATTGGGGTGCCTGGGTGGCTCAGTCGGATAAGCAACTGACTTTGGCTCAGGTCATTATCTCACAGTTTGTGCATTTGAGCCCTGCATGTCAGGCTCTGTACTGACAGCTCAGAGCCAGAAGCCTGCTTTGGATTCTGTGTCTCCCTCTCTCTTTACCCCTCTCCCTCCCCTGCTCATGCTCTGTCTCTCTGTCTCTCTCAAAAATAAACACTAAAAAAAAAATTAAAAAGAAAAGACCTACATTAAAGATATACAAATAGAAAAAAAATGTTTAAAATGAAAAAAACAAAAGTCTCCTCCTCTCAAAACAAAACAAAAAAAGTCTGAATGTTTAGAACCACCACATGTGCTGGTCCAAAATTCCTTGGAGTTTGATTTCATGCTCTATTGAAGTTCGTCTAAAGCTGAAGCCCCTCTGTTATCTTTTGACTACTCTAGATCATCTGAGAACACAAAGGGATTTCTCAGACTGTACCTACTTGACTTAGCTAATGACGCAACTCAACTATAGGAAAATGAGAGCAATTCCATATTTAGGAGCTATGCTCTGCAGGTTTCTCCTGAATAATGACTCTAGATTATGCCACGTGCTATGGAGAGCTTGCTTTCTCCTACAAAAAGATGACTTATCAAACTGTGCTATCTCTTTACAAAATTGACTCGGCAAAAGAACTTAACAAAAATGAAAACAGTTTTGGTGCTGGAAAGGCCACACATATTTCCCAACAATGATTCCAGTAATTAAGGAAAAAAATAAAGCAAATTGTCCCATTTTGTTAAATGGACTGCAGACTGTCATTCCAACTTTAATATAGCAGTGTGTATAAAATTATTTTTCATTTTTGTATAGAATTATGGTAGTAATAAAACCAATAGTGGATTTAATTCAGAATAATAAGAGCTTTTATAAGATGATAATCATAACGTTGTTACAAATTCATAGAAAACCATGGGTGGGCTGTCATATTATTTAGAGGAGAATTGGCATTGGGTCAATTAGATCATCTGTCTCTCAGCCTTTGCTTACGGCTGAGAACAAGTTCCAGGGGGAAAGTGGTACTCGATCTAAAAACCTCCTCATTCAATCTCATGAGATTTCTTTAGGAATAAATAGTTTTAACACTTTGCCTTTAACTAAAGCCTACTCTAAACTGTAACACTTACAGCGGCTAGCAACTACTCATTCATTACATTAGCTAACGAGATCTGGTAGATTTACTCTATAAATAAGAAAAGGGAAACCCAAGATAAATTTTATATAAAATTATTGTCCAGTCCTTGTTTTTAGAACATCAAAACCAATCAACCATATAGAGCTCTTGCAAGCTAAGTATTCTTAATTTGACACATCTCCCCAAATAGCTAATGTCATAGAATAACCTACAATGAGAACATTTAACATGATTTTCCTAGTGATTTCCTCATCGTAGTGAGGAAGCCTAGTGATTTTCCTGGGCCTATCTACCTCATAGTGTGTTTGTGAGGATTCACAAAGTTAATGCAAGTAAAGCACTTCCTTGCTGTTCTAGTATATATTTTCAGACAATAAAGGAATATGTCAAAGGAAACTGTGATTCAGAACAATGACGATGATAAGCATTGTCATGATAATTATCAATTGTAAATATATATTGGCTTACCTTGAGGAACCATGAGATCAAAGATTCAATTATATTTGTTATTCCACTTGGTATATGATGTACCTTGACTAATTTATAAAGGCAGTTTAATAACAAAGCTTGGTACACAAAGAGTATTCTCATAAACTTTCATTTGTCTTAAGCAACATGATCACGGATGGAATCAGTGGCTTGTGGTTTAATATGCTCTGGTAAAACTCCTTCTCCACAATTAGTCAACATGATCATTTCAAAATTCAAATGGAATCTTCTCACCCAGTGATGAAACTGTTCACAGCTTCCCAATGGTCTTAACTTGGTGACCTAAACATCACTGGGTTTGACAAAGCCCTGCCTGGTGTGGAAACTAAGGTCTTCTTGAGGTTTATCTAACTGCCTCTCCTCTCTCCCATCCATACTGGGCCCCTTTCAGCTCTTCCAGTGTAGACTACTCCCCACTTCTTCGAGGCCTTGACACACAGTCTTCACCATCCCTACTCATTTTGATTAGTCAGCTTAATGACATCCTCAAAGAGGTCTCCAAAGTGGAATGTGTGTACCCTATGAGGCATGCAAGATAGTCCTCTGGGCACTGGAAAGGGGATGGTGGTGGGAAGCTTATATTTCTGTTTATTTATACCTAAACTGAAAGGTAAGTTACACTTTGAAAATATTGAAATATCCATAGGCAGAAACATATACAGGTAATTTACACAAAACAAATGCATATTTGGAGCATATGATATAAAAAACATGTGTGCAAGCCACTGCCTCAACTGTTATCTCATTATGTTACCTAATCATGAGTATGTTAATTGCTCAACTGTTTACGTCATCATGAATGTCTTCCTTGATCAATCACACTAAGACAAAAAAATTCTCCCTGTAGACTCATAGTATGATATACTTCTGTGAAGCATAACGGCAGTTGTAATTTTACATTTATTTCTGAGATGATTTAATTAATGTCTCTTTTCAGTCACTGGACCCTCTAATGAGGGCAGGCACTGAGGTCTATTTTTGACCACCTTTTTTCTTTCATAATGCTTAGCATGTTGTCTAACTTATATAAGTGCTTAATTAATATTTAATGAACATAGAGGGGTGTGTGTGTGTGTGTGTGTAGCATATAAATGTATATGTATTTGAAATGTATAGTATACATTTGAAACATACCTATGTATATATATGTATTCGACACACTCACATCTGTGTGTACATATATTAGCCAAAATAAAAGCTCTTCAAAGGGAGAGCAGATTTTTCTCCTTCTCTATTTGAAACCAATAAAACCTTTCTCCATTTCTCTAGTTCCTTTTGCCATTGATTTCAGTGGATTATTTTTGTGTCATATGTTTATTTGCTATAGACTTGTCAGGACAAAGCTCAAATATCAGCTGGGTCCATGATGCCCTCAGTAATTGCAAAACTGTTTGCTGTAAAACAGATTAAGAGGCCCTACTCAGCAAGCATTGAGCCAAGTTCTTCCCTGGCTGCTTCAGGAACATGTGGCAGGGCTCTGTAATGTGATGGATAACATATGAAGTGTAGAGGGCTGCCCATATGCTGCTGCAATTTTCCTGTACAGGATGTGCTCTTTGGACTTAATGATGGTGATTTAGGATACTGGTGAAAATTCCAGTCCTCTTTAGGTCTCATTCAGAGTTCTCAAGCAGGGGGTGGCAAACCTATAATCCTACACTGCAGGAAAGAAAATGAAAGAAGGGAAAAGAGACCTCTATACTTGTATTAGAACTGATCAGATCAGTTTGTACTACCTGCCACAGAAAGAAACAGATATCACTGCTTGAAAACCTAAAAATTGAGTAAAGGAATGCATGAGGTCACATAAAACCCTTCTAATCTGGGTTGGGGTTGGAGGAAGGAATGCTGGTTATCCTTATCTTTGTTTATCTTATTTCATCTGATATATAAACATATAAAACCAGTGGTGAGATTAGCAGAACACATGTTTGGGTTTTGGGAGGAGTGACATGATGAACAGCAGTGCCCATGAAGGAGTGCTCAGGTTTTGGTGGGCAGGAATGGGGATATGGGGAATGGGGAATGGGGATATGATGGGGATATGACTGTTAAATATTATGAAAAAAGTCAGGCTTTACTGATGAAAACAAATAGTTCAGAATGCTGAATTTTAAAGGATATAATCAAACTGGAAATCTTTTGGGGCACAGGGGTTGCTCAGTTGGTTAAGCCTCCAATTTGATTTTGCTCAGGCCATGATCTCAGGGTTTGTGAGTTTGAGCCCCACGTCAGGCTCTGTGCTGACAGTGCACAGCCTGCTTGGGATTCTCTCCCTCCTTCTCTCTGCCCTCCCCCTGCCTTAAAATAAATAAACTTAAAAAAATTTAATGTTTATTCACTTTTTGAGAGACAGAGAGAGAGAGACTGAGAGAGAGCAAGCATAAGAGGGTCAGAAAGAGATGGGAGACACAGAATACAAAGCAGGCTCAGGGCTCTGAACTGTCAGCACAGAGCCTGACACGGGGTTTGAACTCATGAACCGTGAGATCATGACCCGGGCCAAAGGCAGATGCTTAAGCGACTGAGCCACCCAGGCACCCCAATAAAAAAACCTAAAAAAAACTGGAATAACTTTTAGGAGAGAGACTTAGTACCATGAGATGGCACAATACCATACCTAAAATAGAATGGTTACAAAAAGCAAGTCATAATCAGCATGTAACCAGGGGAAAGGAAAGCTCTGGAGGAATGTGACTGGTAGCATCAAGTAGAAAAGCATGTTCTGTGGA
The DNA here is from genome assembly GCF_046562875.1 of Panthera onca. NCBI lineage: Eukaryota > Metazoa > Chordata > Mammalia > Carnivora > Felidae > Panthera > Panthera onca. The sequence continues at coordinate 62,342,912 of NC_138347.1, forward strand.
AGGAATATTAGGTGGCAAATTAAGCATATCCTAGACAGCCTTAAAAACCAGCACTGAGACCTGTGGGTAGTAGCTTCAGACACTTTCAACTCCATTTAAGGAAGGGTATTCTTTGGACTCTGTGATGACTGGGTAGGCAAACTAAGGAAGGAGGGTGAGTGTGGACTGTTGGAGGTGACCAGTCATAGTCCAGATTACTAGTTTCCAAAGATGCCAGATTACCAGAAACACCTGGGAGAACTACCTAACCATAACCAACCCAAGGCAAGTGATTCCTATGACTTAGGCAAAGTGTAGGATGATATAGACATAATTCAAACAGGCTGGGAAGATTATTTCTAAGAGTCTCTTCATCTTGGAGATCTTGATTCTACTTTTTCGTATAACTTCTAGAGATGGTAATAATCAAAGAATTGGCAAAAGGAAAAAGGCATCATTGAAGATTTGAAAAAAACTTAACGGTTTATGAGGTTTTCAGTGAGATTTTTTAGTTTCCTTAGGTGCTCCTATGTTCTATACTTTATTCTCTGGTTATGTTTGCCAATGTGGTCACTGGCAAAGAGAAGATATAAAGATTTTTGGTGGTCACGTCAACCATGCCACTTAGGAATTACTAAATTCCAGAAAGGAATTATATTATGACCCAAAATATATGGGGAGAAAATATCTCAATGAAAGGGGAATGGGAGGGGAGAAGAGAGAAGATACATAGAAACCAGCAAGGGAGAATCAAATGAAATATATTTGGCAACACTTTTGGTGAATGCATAATGGTTGTGAGGACATACACTATGAAATGTTCTCAAACTTCACTGCAGATAGAGAATATTTGAGAAGTTTCTTAACATGCAGATTTGAAGACTGTACCCAAGAGATTCTAATTTAGTAGGTCTTGGATAGTGCCATAAATGTGTGTTTTTAATAAGCAGAAGGAACAAATACATAGACCACATTTAGAGAAATTACAGTCCTCTCCCATAGAACTTTCCACAATGAGGGAAATACTCTCTATATGTGCTTTTCAATGAGATAGTACCTAGCCACATGTGCTTGTTGAGTATTTAAAAAGTAGTTACTGTAGGTAAGCAACTGAATTTTCAATTTTACTTAATTTTGAATATTTTAAATTTAAATAGTCACAAGTGGCTAGTAGCTGCCATACCAGAGAGCTGAGCTTTAGAATAAACTTAGTTGGGGGACAAGGAACATCACTTTTCTTTTGCATTGTACCCACCATAGTGAGGAAGCAAAAGATACTAGATCTCAGTAAGAATAGCACAGAATAACATTTTTTGCAGGATGCTTCCGTTCAATCCACCAGTGCATATAGCAGTGTGATTTTATATTATCAGAATAAACATTTTTATTCCTATCCCAGTCTGTAAATAGGAAGTCATGCCATATTCATAGAGTGAACTAAATGAACAATCTGTGGTTATCTCCATTTATTTGCATTTAAAATGAATGAGCACAGAACAGTGGGTGTGTTGTTGGACCTTGTGGTGATCCCATCAGTTAGCTTCAGGACTATTCTGCCTGTGGCTAATTAGGTCAGTCACCTTAGCCTTGGTTAGGTATTAGAAAGGGCTACACCAAGGCCTTGAGAAGCTCCCTAAATCCATAGATCTCCCATTCCTAAGTGAACATGAGGAATGCTGACTGCCAAGAAAGTCACAACAGAACAAATGGAGATTCCAAGCTATCTCCTAGATGGGTTTAGTGCCAATAAATATTCTAAATTAAAGAGCATCATGGTCTAGTATTCATGCAACAAAAAGAGGTGACATAGCAGATTTTCCTTCAAAATTTAGTTGAATTTCTATGCCAGGTTTACTAGGGCTGTGAAGCTTTATCTCTATTGGACCTGTTCTGAGAAAATCATTTAGTTAAAAAAGCGAAAAAATGCACGCGTGCGCGCGCGCACACACACACACACACACAAGCACACACACACACGCATACACACAGGCTAAATAGATGGAGTTTGGCAGGCGAGTGTGTGGCACAGTGGATTTGGAGGCTGGAATGAGAGTGCATAATCATGTCAAAATAACTCACCCCCAAACAGAGAATAAAATAAAAGGGAAGTAGGGCAGAAAAAAAGAACATTAATGGATCCACCTCCCTTGCCCCCAGAGACAAAGGTTCTTTCTCTACCCTTCACATTAGCATTTTGGCATATGAAAATGAATTCTGATGCTAGTCAATAACAAATTACTGCTCTCCTAACTCAAATCTTAGACAACTTCAGGTGGCTGGCAATAAGAGGTCTTAGAGAATTGTTTCCAGAAATTCTGTGATTGACAGTACACATATTTTGTGTGAGTTGGTTTTGGCAATATTTCATGACCTGCACAGCTTGGTGAAGTGGCCTGGTTCCTGGGAGAATCTTCCCTAGAAAAAGAGGGAGGGATGGATTCGGTAGCCGATGTCTCTAAATCTTTCCCCAATGAAGTCAGGATATAGTGAGGGCTCAGTGAGTTCATAAATTCATTCTTTAAGACTCCTTTTGTAATCAGTGCTGGGAAATGATTCCCCAGTGTAATGTTTTAAAAGGAGCTCCTCTACATAGTGCATCTCGGTTTCCCTTTGTGAGTAACCCTTTGTGGGCTCAACTCCTTTGTCACAACTTTATAGACACAAGAATGGGAGCTCATAAGATAAGGTCATATACTAAGTCAGTGGTTCATTTAGGATTTAAATTATGGTTTTTTGATACTTACTGTCAGGCACATTTTATAATACTGCACTACGCCCTATCTTAAATTCCATGTTTCTAAGGAATTCAGCAAAAGAAGTTTACAGAATTGATTTAAAAGAAATAAAAACATTGGCATTACCTGTTATGTGTGTTACTGTTACAACTCTGTCTTTTTGTCTACACAGGTGTGTAGGCATTTATGTGTGTGTGTACACACACACACAGACACACACAGACACACACACACTTTGCATTTCTAAAGCTTTAATTTCACAAGATGTCCCAGCCTTGATAAATCTCTGTGACCTATTGTTCTGGCAGCAATTCTAGGCTTTGTTCTCCTTCTCACAATGCCTACTGCACAGTTACTTTATGCTTGTCATGGCTTGGCTGTCAGCCTACCTGTCCCCTATGCCTAGACTCCTTGCACACTGACCCCACTAGGATCAACAGGTCATTGGAAGGTCCTGGGTCTGCGCAAAAAGGGAAGGAGCTTGGAGAAGAGTGAAAAGAACATGAAAAGAAAAGAAAAAGGCAGAAAGCCACACATATATAGTTTACAGTTTTCAAAAGCTTTCCATTTGGGAATAAGAATCACACATGCATCCTGGGGAGTCTGGGTTGTCTAAACAGATTCATAGTTGAGGCTAAAGTTTGCCAGAAAAGGTTTTTAAGTATTACTGACTTTTGTTTTGCATTTTAACATTGTTCCCACAAAATTCTCAGCTTGAGTTTGGTTCTTTGAATCATGAATATGGTGAATATTTGAACAAATGTTGGATAATAGTCCTTTTTAACTCAACCACTCATCTTGCCTCCTAAATTCCTGTTCTGTTTACTTATGCAAAATGCAGTTAACAACAAGCATCTGATTTCCATTGTCAGATTTAACACCCAACACTGCCCTATTAGGATGGATGGAGCAACAGACAGCATGGTTAAATCCGCTGAAACTCTAGCCCATTCTCCTTCCCTTTCATTCCTGATTTCACCTCCTAAGAATTGTGCCAGATAGTAAAGAAAATGAATGAGGACAAGGAAGAGGTTTTGAGGTGAAGATCATGTGGAGAGAATGTTTTATTGTAATTAATCTTGTCTCATTTGAAATCAACATGGGCTTGCTAATTCAACTAACGGATACAGAGTACCTTTATGTTTCATCACTTCAGATATAAGCATGCACATAATGCATTCTCTGCACTGAGCCTGGAGCTTAGTGAAGACAGTAACAGGAAACAGTATAATTGCCATGTATATAGTGTTAGGGGACCACGAACTGTCCCTGTCTAGTACTGAGGTATCAATGAAGGTTTCCTGTAGGAAGACAACCAGGTCTGCCATTTAAAAGTGGATGGTCAGGGTGCCTGGGTGGTTCAGTTTGTTAAGTGCCCAACTTGAGCTCAGGTCATGATCTCACAGTTTGTGGTTTTGAGCCCCATGTTGGGCTCTAGGCTGTCAGCGCAGAGCCCGCTTTGGATCCTCTGTCCCCCTCCCTTTCTATCCCTCCCCTGCTTGTTTGTCCTTTCTCTCTCTCCCTCTCAAAAAAAATAAAAATAAAAAAATGTGGGTGGTCTTTATCAACTATTGCCTCTCTATCTGAGCCTGACTCCTAACTTGCCCCTTTTAAAAAATATCCCATGCTGGGGCACCTGGGTGGCGCAGTCGGTTAAGCGTCCGACTTCAGCCAGGTCACGATCTCGCGGTCCGTGAGTTCGAGCCCCGCGTCAGGCTCTGGGCTGATGGCCCGGAGCCTGGAGCCTGTTTCCGATTCTGTGTCTCCCTCTCTCTCTGCCCCTCCCCCGTTCATGCTCTGTCTCTCTCTGTCCCAAAAATAAAAATAAAAAACGTTGAAAAAAAAAATTAAAAAAAAAAAAAAATATCCCATGCAGCTCTAACATACCAGGGATGGTAGGTGGAAACATTCACTGAATCTAATTTTCCCATACTGATCACTATTGCTTTGTCCGGACATAAAGTTAGTATTTCTTTTTTTTTAATGTTTATATTTATTTTTGAGACAGAGAGAGAGAGAGAGAGAGTGTGAGAGAGCATGAGCCGGTGGGGGGGGGGGGGGGGAGGCACAAAGAGAGAGTGGGAGACAGAGACAATCCAAAGTGGGGTCTGCACTGACAGCAGCGAGCCCTATTTGGGGCTTGAATTCATCAATGCTGAGATCATGCCAAAACCAAAGTCGGACACAACTCTCTGAGCCACTCAGGCACCCCATAAAGTTAGTATTCCTGAACAGGGAATGATCCTACGATGAAATTCTGTATGTTCATCATATAAACCAAGTCTACCTACCTTTCTCCCTTTGGCTGGGGACAAGAGGTGGTCTCAGAAGCTAGAGCCTTATCTGCAGTCACATCTCCTTGGCCAGAACCTGGCTTTACCCTGCTTTTGTGCCCCATCATTGCGCTCCCTCCTCTTGTATTAAATCAATAGTTTATGACATGTACAAGGGAAAGCTGTAAATTTAATTTTGTCCCCTGCAGTGCGATTCCTATCTTGTTTGCTGGGAATATAATGAATGTGTTTGCCCTCCAGACCCCCCACCCAGTGGAGCAATTGGAGGATAAAGAAAGAAAAAATAGCAAAGCACAATTAGGTAGATGGATTAAAACTAGATTAATCAGAAGCCTGAATAAAGATAGGCATATGGCTTTTGTGTGTGTGACTGTGTATGTGTGTATGCGTTTGTGTATTTTTCCGCCCAGAAATCCACTAGATAGGTGATGATATTTAAAGAAAATTTGGGCTCTATCTGTGCCTTGGAAACTTAAGAGTAGTCCAGATAGCTTATTTTCAGTTATGAGGGAAATGTGAGCAGAATAGGCTAGCTGTAATTGACCCCATAGGCCTAATCTACTGTAACCCCTCTCCCTGCTTTGCTTCTATGCAGCAAAAATGCCCAAGCTCCTCATCACAAGGGGCCCTGCATTGCTGATCCTTTGAATGTCTTCTCCCACTCTATATATGATTAGCTTCCTCCCATTGGTCCTCAGCTCCCTTTGCACCCCACCCAGGCTCTCCTGATCCCTTTAGCCCTGTTGCATAATCTTTAAAGCCTTTATCATCTGAAATCCTCTTGTAGCTAGCTAGCTAGATAGATCGATAGACAGATAGAGATATCTTTATCTAGATATAGCTACATCTATATATATGTATGCATTTTCTTCTTTTAAAAATTTGTTTCTCCACTAGGATAAGTTCAGTGGGGGCAGAGAACTTCTCTGTTTTATTCCCTATGCAGTCCCAGAGACTACCATAATACCCATCATATACCATTCTTCACTGACCTGCTGAATCAGTGAATGAATAATATATTGAGGTAACAGCTACTCAGGAAAAAAAAACAAACACATTTCAGCAGTTTTTCTATTGTAACAATACTCCAATTGATCTCATCACAGCTGCCCTTTATATAGCACTTGCAACATGCCAGGCCCTGTTCTAAGTTCTTTACATACTGATCTATTTAATCCTTACAAAAAATTTAGGAGGCAAGCACTATTATTATCCCTAGTTTTTAGATGAGGAAACTGAAACACAGAGAATGCAGAGTGCTTCAGTGACTTTGCCATGTTCACAGAGTTACCAGGAGGCAGAAGTAGCATTTAGACTTATGGCAGAGAATGGCTCTTAGGGTCTGTACTATATCATCTCTTAACTCATATCATTATCATTAGCAACGGTAGGCACTCAGCACAAATAAGACAACAATAACACCAAAGGGCCCAATGGGTGTGTGTGTGTGTGTGTGTGTGTGTGTGTGGACCACAGGCTCCCAGAACACATAGTCATTGCTTTCAGAAAAAAATCTAGTGTAGAAGCTTAGAGTCCATCTGCAGAGTCCTATGACCTGAAGTTGCATCATCATAGTCAGCCAGTCAGCATAGACCTGTTTTTTGTTTTTTTTTGTTTTTTTTTTTTTACTGTTTATTTGTTTATTTTAAGAGAGAGAGAAAGGGAGAGAGAGAGAATACCAAGCAGGGTCTGTGCTGTTAGTGCAGAGCCCGACACAGGGCTTGATTTCACAAAACATGAGATCATGACCTGAGCTGAAATCAAGAGTCAGATACTTAACCAACTGAGCCAACCACACACCCCTAGATTGCTTAGATCTTAAGCAATTTATGCGGCTGTACTGCATGTCAGTGAAGACATTTCTTCACAGCATCATTTGGCCTGAGAGACTGTTACACAAATCTACACTTCAAAAAGGTGAAGAGAAAGATGTTTGTGTGTGTGCATGTGTGTGTGTAAAACTATGAAAGTAAGTTGAAATGAGAATGACCTCAGGATCTTATGAAGCATATATAGCCTTTGTACCTGGTCCATATGTCTCTCTATCCATCGACCCATCCATTCATCAAATACCTGCCCATCACCGTGTAAGTGATGGAAGCAGTGGATGTAAACAGAGACCAAGGCAGACACTGCGCCTGCTCCCATGGAGATGCATTCTGGTATATATTGTTCTCAACAGTTCCTGGCCCTCATCCCATATGTGAAGTTTTTATGCAGTGCCAATTTGTAAACAGGACAGAGAAAAATCTGTGTGTGAGTGTGAAGACCGAAAGGGAGAGCAGGAACAGAGGCACAGCCATCAGAAAGAGAAGCCCTGGGTAATTGGTAAAGGAGTGGTGAGAGGAGAGGGGGGGTATGAAGCCATCGGTGGAAGTAGGGGACCTGGGGAAGGAACAAAATCACAGAAGTAATGACAGCTTTGTCCCGCCAGACTCAGCAGGTGAATCCCATATGCCCAGGACAAGTGGGACTGTTCATCTTGAAGCATTTTTGGAAGTGTTTTAAGATATATTAGTGGCAATGAACAAATTGTTCAAAGTGTATCTTTTTCTAATGAAAACAAAAGCTCCACTAGCCCATCACCCACCCCTGTGCTTGTTCTGGGGAAGATACCCTGGGAGCTTTTCTTTCTTTATAAACCAATGGATCTGTTAGGGTGTAGGAGATGATATCCCCGGAGGGCGGCTGTCTCTGTGCCATGGTGAGTGGCAGAACTATGGCTGCATTTCCCAAGAATCAAAGGACATTAATTTACATTTGAAATGAGAAGGAAAAAAATCCATCATTTTATTGTCAGTTTTGTTCCAATCAATCCACCCCTCACCAGGACTGCCAAGTAGACCTTTGATAGAAATTCATCCAAGAAATAAGATGTAAAATCTTAATGAGATTGTTTTGATGTTTACAACCTCTAAGAATGTCCCCCAAATGTCATGTGCAGGGAGGCATTTTCTTCTGCATATACCTGATCCCTGAGCATTAACTTACTGAATCCTGACAAGGCTCAATGGAATACCCCTGGCTATGCAATATGTCCTCACCCCTGCAGTGTGAGTTGACAGGGCAGAGGACAACCTCGATGACCTGAATATCTCCCCCACTGATGACTAAAATTCCACTACTATTGATCAATATTTAGGGGAAATCAAGGAGCCATTATGGATTAGATATTTATATGTTCAGTTTCTCAATTTAATTACCAAAAAGCACAGTACAATTCATTATATACTTATAAATACTAAATCTAATTCTGCTGTCTTACTGGTACCTTTTTATAAAATGGAAATCTCCCAAAAGGAACAGGTACAGAAGACTTTAAAACTGATTTGTTGATCAAATGGTTTTACCCCATATACTTACAAGTCAGGAAAAGGCATATAAGAAAAATGGAAAAGGCAAGAAACATTCAAACTTGAATTGCTTTTTCCCCTAAACTGCCTCTAGTGAATTTAGTAGTGGAACAATTGTTCCTGAAGACCCTTTGCTATTTTCCAGTTTACATCCTTACCAGGAAACAGAATGAGAAAGACAGGCTTAGGCAAGTGCTGTGCACAGAGCCTAAGGCGTTTGCCATATATTAACCTTCCAGAGCCTGCATTCTTTCCAGTGCACACCCTTCTCTTTCTCTGCCTCCTACCACGAAAGGTGTAGTGTTGAACAATACGGTCCTGTTGCGTGTTTCCAGGAAGTCTGGAGTCCAACAATGCCAACAGAAAGCTCTCTACTCGCCACAGAGAAAGCTATCACTGTTTAGGAAGAAGGCCCTCCAGAAATGAAAGTTATTTTTATAGCCTTGTTCTTCATTTTAAAAGAAGGCCCCCAAACGATAACTCTGTTTCTTTAAACTCATTCCATTATTTGTAGAATCAGAAGAATCATTGATGATTTCAGCTGAAAGGTATTAAAAATCTAATTTGTTTTTCTCCCTACACATTCTGTTGATTACTGTCAATGGGTCTTGTGGAACTAGACTCATCTATTTTTAATGCTTGCCACTCAGTACATTTTTAAGACAAATGGCTATGAGTTTGAGTAAAGCTTGGGCCTCTTGTTATAGGCTGTAAACACCAATGGTGGGCACGGACAATTTACTTAGCCAAAGCCCACAGCTGTTGATAATTGGTGAGCTTAAACTTCATCTATGAGAAATCATTATCATACAGCCACCTCTCCTGTTAGATGTTAATCCATTTCTTATGTTTTTTGTATTTGTGTGTTTTAACCATAAAATTTACATTTTTCAGACACCAACATTTTTCTTGTTCCTCTTCAATAAGGCAGTACAATAAAACACACACACACACACACGCACACACACACACACATATTTAAGACTAGCCATATGGGTAAGCACAACTAAGTAAAATTCAATTTGGAAATTCTTTCAACCTGCATTAAAAGCAAGACAATGTAAGAAAAATGTCAACATTTTTGCTTTTAATTAGCTTAACTTGTTGTATAAATCAGTCAGAGGAGACCATTATTTTTTATTCAATCTAGTTGCTTAGTGGCATTAGATAGATGGTGTAATGCACTTGCTATATGGCTGTTCTTTGACTTAAGGAACGATAGAGATAGAACTATCTGTATCTATATGTTGTTTTTATTGTAAAAGGTAAAACTTGCTTTGTGTTACAGGCATTGGATAAGCAGGTAATTTTTCAACAAGCATTTATTTATTTATTTATTTATTTTGAGAGAGCGAGAGAGAGGGAGAGAGAGAGGGGGTGGGACAGAGAGAGAAACCCAAGCAGGCTAGTGCTGTCTGCCCAGACCCAATGTGGGCCTCAATTTCACAAATAGTAAGATCATGACCTGATCTGAAATCAAGAGTTGGACACTTAACTGACTGAGTCACCCAGGTAACCCTAGGCAGGTTATTATTAGGTAATATTTTTATGATTGGGAAAGACAGTTGTGCAGGGTGTTTAAGAACATGGTCTTCAGAGTCTCGTATACTGGCTTCTGCCTCTTATGTGCTATATGACTGTGGCAAATTAGTCTCTCTGACCTTAGTCTAGATAGGGGTATAATAAAACCTATTTTAGGTTGTGAGGGTTACATAAGATAATATACAACACACTCTCTATGTGATGAGGAGTTGGATTAGCATTCAATATACCAATCAGTGCTTGGATACTTTTGACTGTAAAACAAGAGAAAATCCTGACATAGGATTTAGGTAAAAACGATATTTCTTCTCTCTCATAAGGAGTGTAGAGGTGGGGCACGCTCCATAGGGGCCTGTCAGATTTTTGGCTTTGCTTCCCTGTGGTTCCCAGCAATTTCTTCTTTTCTGTGTTAGTTCAATACTCAAATATTAGAATGGTCTCTAAAATATTCCCAGCAATTTTTTTTTCTCACATCTCATTGGCCAGAACTGGGTCATGTGCAGAATAAAATAGTGGTTAAGAATATGAAAACTGGCATAAGGGGCTTGAATTTTTGAATTCAGTGTTGCAATTCATAGCTGTTTATCTCTGGGAAACTGCTTCATTTCTGTGTCTCAGATTTTTTACCTATAAAATGCGGATGTCAATATTACCTTCCTCATTGGATTGTTGCGATGATTACATGGGTTAATACAGAGCAAACAATTTGAACTGTACCTGGTATGTAACAAATGTTTAATAAGTATTTGCTATTCTAAATTCTAAATAAATCACTGAGAAGAAGAATTGGTTGATTTAATCACAGTTTAAGGATCACTTAACCGTGCTCAAGTAGGGATCACTTTTTACTGAATCATGTGGGTGAATGGAAATTTTAACAAAACTTAATTACACTAGGTAGGAAATCAAGTCTGATCACCACATTCAAAGCACTAATAATCTTACTATTCCTATTTTATTTAATAACATCACCACATTACCCATTTCCCCAAATAAAGATCTATTGACTGAACTATGGGTAAGCCCTACCTGAAGATTTTATTTTTCATCTATTATTTTGAACGTGAAACATACTTTAGTCAGCAAGTATTTTTTTTTTAAATACATGTGCATGACTACTTGTCACCAATGACATCACTGAAATAGGACTAGATTCTAGTCTTGAGTTATTTTAAGTCTGCTGTAGCCACTGAGCCCAGCGATCCAGAATATCTGAGCCCTCATATCCTCTAAGGAACCAAGATCTATGGGCTCTGGTAAGGTAAGGTTAACAACAAAATGGAACTATGAGAGGGAGGAGTGTAAAACATAGGTGGAGAAGCAGACAAACTCCTGGGATGAAGGAAAGAGATTATTTATCTATATCTAGAGTTGAACATGGTGCCCAGTACATGGTGGTTTCTCAAAAAATGGCTGATGAATAAAGTAGGGAGTGAATGAACAAGCAAGGATCCTTTAAGAGGGGAGCATGTATTCATTCAAAAACATTTTATTTGCATGCAATAAAATAAATTAATTTGGTGCACAGTGCTACTAATTTTGACAAAGTCATTCAGTTATTGACCACCAACAGAATAAAGATTACATCCTCCCTCCAAATTTATTCAATAAGTATCAATTAATCTATATCCTCTCAGATACCGGGCAAGTATCTAGTTACAGGTTAATGAATAAAGAAGATAGGACCTCTGAGGATACAGTGATGATAACTGCCTGTTCGTATGTTCACAATTCTCTGTAACTTGATGGAAAAAAAGAATTAAAATCTGACCAGCCAGAATAGGTGAGAAGTAAAACTGGATATTTAGCAATTCCATGGTTTTAAGGGTTTTCTTTAAAATTTTATCAAAAACCTTTAACTAGAAGAAACTTAATTATCAGCATCTCAGATTTTTGTAGAAATAAATATTTCCATAGGAACTAGATGCATATATCTGGAATTTGCTACTGAGGCTTACCAAACATCTGATATTTTTTGTTTAAACTTGTACTAGAGAAGAGAGAACGTAGTGAAGATAAAGACGGCTTCAAACCTAGGTTGAAGAGCATTTGAAAACTCCCCAGGAAGATGCAAGCAATATTGTAGAGAGGATATGGGATCGAAATGTAAGCACCTAGTTGTTCTCAAATATTCTCTCAAGAAGGCTTGCTTTCAGAATGATTAGTGCTATCGATATTGTGTGTCATGATTGAAGCTTTGCTCTATAACCTAAAAGTGAGGATCAGTTTACTCACATTGACATTACTGAGTGAAGCGCTTTCCCCCAACCCCCATACAGGAGACAGAATAAAGTCTCCACACTTACAGTGACTACCGGAAAATAGAAAGAGAAATGACTGAAAGGAGAGATGAGAATTTTATCTTCTCAAGTAAGACACAGAATCAAGTAAATTATCAAAAATGCCATTTATTAAATTCTCAAAATTCTTAATATCGACTTATTTTAACATGCATGAATTTTGTTAGTTAAGAGCCACATTAGCTGTCCTAAACACCAGTTAAGCAGAGGAAGCCCTTATTTGCAGTAAATCCTACTGCATTTTTCTTAATTGCTCTTCCCAAACTTTGAAATTATAGAGCATGATATGTACTGTGACGTTTTCAGTATGTCAATTAAGTGGCTATACACTGATCAACTTGTAGATAACAAAGTTCTGTCAGAATAACATTCATGGTGACTCTAGAACTTACAATCCAGTGGCATATGTCCACTAATAATTCAAGACTTAAACAATATATAAATTATTCACCATTACCTCCTATTAGTACTTTCTTTATAGCAGGAATAGAAATATTTAAACTTAAAGATGAAATCTCTCTCTGTCTGTCTCTATCTTTTTATGGTGTGCATAACATATTTTTGATTGCCCATCAAATATTTTTAAAACCCAGAAAATTGTCTTACTGGATTATAAAAGAATTTTAAGGGCAAGTGTTTTCCTTGAAGGTAAAGATCGAGTTTATTTAACATTTCATTTGATGTCTGGCATAATAGAATAAAAAGAGAAAAAAACATTTTATTTTTCTTAAGCATTGGAAAAGCAATATTCTGTTTCTTTACCCTTCTTCCTCTTCTTCCATCTCTTCTTGCTCAGAAGATGCATTTCACACAGTTACATTGTTAGTGGACAATCTATTTCCTACCCTTTTTGAAAAAGTATCTAGCACTTTGATTAAACAGTTTTTGGTCCCCACATTCCCACACTTTTCAAATCTGACAGTTTAATTTCCAGACTCAGAACTTCTCCAAATCAGAAAATGCCAGATTTGTGCATTGTCACAGGTAAAAATCAAAGCAGTCTCATTTATTTCCAAAGGCTGTTTAGCTGCCTCTGGAAATATTTAATATTATGACTCAAAAGATTATTTGTTACAGCTTATGGCTGCTGTATGAGCAACCATTGCAATTAGTTCTTATAAACTTTCCAAGACAACATAACAACCAACACTATTATGACTATTGGTAATGACACCTTGCATTTATATGGTGCCTTTTATTTGAACTGATCCCTACATATTCTACAAGCTATATTCTTGGGTATCACTTCACCCATCTTCAGTATGCAGCCACCTTAGGGTAAAAAGTAATAGCTGTTTAACATAGCACAGGCCCACAAAACACCACATTAAGACTATCATTCTCTCTTCAAATCTTCAAGGGGATTTTATAATAATAGCAATCATAATAGCTATGCCTTTTATTATGCTCATTCTTTTGCCCTACTCATTGACCAGAGGCAGCATTCAGTAAGAAAACACAACCTCACTAAAAAGCACCAAAAGAATTAGCTTATAAAATTATTGGTCATCAAATCCAGTCATATCTCATATTTATCCCTTCTTCAGTTTCACAACCATGATAATGAGCAACTTACTACATTACAAGGGGACTTTTGGTTCCAACTTTCAGATTGCTTTCTTATCTTTCTGTTGTTCCTATACAACAAGCTAACTCTATCTCAAAATACAATATTCACTTAACCTATATCATGTAGAGTGGTTCCCCATTATCTACCACATCATATACAAGCTCTACTAATTTCCTTTCAAAATCGCTTTCATCCTGCCCATATTCTGTCTCTTTTCCATTCTTGTCTTTTAACTTGACTATGTCAACTTGACTAGTTATCCTTTGCTTCAACCCATTTGCCATCACCTGGTCTTATTCTTTTGGTATCTCACCTTTTTTCATTGGCCATTGCCATTCCTCTGCTACCTACCTTCATAAATGGCCTCTCCATGAATATAATGACAAGCCTAGATGCCAAAAACTCTTCCTTAATAAATAATTCACTACTGAAATTATCCTTTAGTCTATGTGGTGATCTTTTCTCATGGTATATCAAACTGTATCAAGACATCTGAGATTACCATTCTCTAGTATTTCTTAGGTCTCCCCAATTAGATTATGCTCTGCAAAGCCTAGGGCATGTCCTCTTATTTCTTTGACTTTATCAAAGCACCTAGAGCAATATGGGAATCCATAAAGTACTAAATAAACATTAATTAAATGACTATATAAAAGGCATATGCCTGAAGAATATGAAGAGGAAACACACCTGTGGCAGAACATGGGCATACGCAAATAGAATCACATATGCACACATCTTAGAATAATTCCTTTTTTTCTTTTCGTAAAACAAAAACAAAAACAAAAATATTGGGTCAAAGTGGGTGTCATAGAGGTACAGGCATCTTTGCAGGGTGGCTCACAATGAAAAAATTACTTTGTTAAGAAGGACAGCCAAGTTTCCTGACTTTCAGGACAATGCAAAGAACATTGTAATAATGGTTATAGTAAATCCAATGAAAACTCAAATTGAAGGATGTGAAAGCCTAACACCCAAAGGCAAACTTATTTTTCTGTTTATAAAATTGCACCTTTGTGCAATAACACAGAATCATAAAAATTAAGAGGTGGAAGAAATTTTGGAGGTCACTCAGTTTAACCCTTTTCTTGATGCAGGAATTCATGATATAATATTCCTGCTAAAAATAATCCCCCACCTTGATAGAGCTCGGCATGAAGCTCAAAAAAAACCTGCAATATTTCAATCATTTTCCTCAATGGTACAGTCAGAAATGCAGACATATAACAACTGGTATTTTCAGACATATCATTGAGTACCCTATATGTGCAAATAATTGCACTAGAAACAGTGGGAAATGGAGCAATTCACAGATTGATGAGAAATAATTTTGGCCCTCAAAAGAGGCAAGAAGGTACAAGTCTGCAGAAAAAAAAGACACAAAAGAAAAATGAAAAGGCAGTGCTAAGTTTAGGACTACCATTAGAAGTAATGGCTTTATGTTAAAACTGGAACACAGTACATTACTGACAGAGTATTGAATATCTAAGAACAATTAGCAGCATTTCATGATCTTGCCCAGTCTCAATGTAACCACTGACACAGTCTTGTCAAATGAAAGATGCACCGACCAACCAAACCAGCCAACAACTAACCTATCAACCAAGTAACCTAAGGCTCTTCCTTAGTATCAGAGATAATGGATATCAAAAAGTAATACTCACTAAGGTACGTGTAGTTAGGTAACTGCCTTAGTCCATTTAGGTTCAAGCTGCTATAACAAAATGCCAGAAACTTGGTGGCATATAAACAACAGAAATTTATTTCTCATGGTTCTAGAGGCTGAGTCCAAGATCATGGTGCCAGGATGGTTTGTTGAGGGCCCTCTTCCATATTGCAGACTTCTTGTATCCCCAGAATATGGAAGGGACAAAGGATCTGTCTCAGGCCTCTTTTAGAAAGGCACTAATCCCATTCATGAGGGCTGTGTCTCAGTCACCTCATCACCTCCCAAAGGCCCCATCTACTAATACAATCACCTTTGTGAATTCAAATTTGACATATGAATTTTGGGGAGACACGATTATTGTGACTATAGCAGGGACCATATCCAACTTTTGTTTGTTTGTTTGACTAGTTATAACTAGCAATATATCTAATATCTGGCACATAGAGGGACTCAGTAAATACTCATAGAATCTTGAACCGTATTATGAGTGGAAGTGGGTGTGAAAGAAAGCAATAACATTTTACCTCCATAAGTGACTTTCACGTGGGATGGTCATCAAGAAAAATTAGAAATGAGTGTTAAAAAGCCTCTACTATTTGAAGGATTGCTTAAGGTTAGTATCAGTCCATAACTTTCTATTTATTCTCTAATATAGTTGATTAAACTTTTTTTTTTTTTTTTTTAAGCTTTGGAAATGTTGTTGTACGTGCTGTTTTCCAAAGTAAAATCTTATTTGGAACCCAAGTTTTATAAGATAGATAAAAACAAAACTGGCAAAAATTGCAGCTCTTCTCATAGGTAACATCTTGAGAAGACTTTTAAGAATGTTAACAGTCCTGGGACTAACAGTTTAAAACCCACTACTCTGGAAGACTCAAGAAGTGCACTGCAGTTCTAAGGTGCAGCGTTTGTGAACTTGGGTTGCAGCTTTGTATGTGACACTGACGATACAAAGGAACAGTAATTCCCAAGGCTGACATTTCTGAGTTGTAGTATGTCTCAGAGATTTAGAATAAGGAATTTGTTTGGATTCTACATTTTATAAGTGACAAGGGAAACTAGTCCAGAATCAAAGGGGGGAGCACTTCACTCTGATCAAAGTAAATAAGGATCCATGTACTACGGGGGATATGAATATGCTACATAAGAAATCTCCCACAAGGCAGGCATGATGTAGCCTTCTTGAAATTCAGTAATTATAAAATGGGTCTGAAAGTTTTATAATGTAGACAAAAGGGTTTTGTGTGCATTTTACAGGGTGAAATGTCAGAATGTGAGCCTGATCAGGAGAGAGTATAAATAGAAAAAAATTAATAAATAAAAACAGTTCCTTAAGAATTGCCAAGGGATGAGAACTAACAAATCTTGTTGAAGGTTTTAATAAAAATAGATCTCACAGGGAAAAAAGAGGGGTAATTTTATCAGATTCTTCTAATGGCCTAGATGAGATCACCCTCAAAAATCACTAAAAACAGTCACCCATATATTGAACACCTACTATGTGAAAATAGAGATGCAGAAATCAATAAAACTTTGTCTCTGTCTTGTGGGAATTCACAATTTAGAAAGGAGAGGATAATGCTTCCATAATAAGCTGCTAGGATATGTGGCAGATCACGTTAAATTCGATCAGAGTACTCTATACTAGAAGTAAAATCAATGGAGAGTCTCAAAAGTAGGAGAGGAGTTTAGATTTTAAATGAAAAAATGAGAAGACACTGAAAGCAAGGGACATACATAATAACATCTGTCTTTAAGAGCAGTCATACTGATATTCCTGTGTATATGTGTATGTGAATGTGGGCACACACACTTGTAGATGCTTGTGCACGCACACACATGCATGCAAAAAGTCAGTTAGGCGTCCAACTTCGGCTCAGGCCGTGATCTCATGGTTCATGAGTTCGAGCTCTACGACTGGCTCTGTGCTGACAGCTCATAGCCTGGAGCCTGCTTCAGAATCTGTCTCCTTCTCTTTCTGCCCCTTCCCCACTTGTGTTCTATCTCTCTCTGTCTTTTCAAAATAAAAGCATTAAAAAAAATTCAAAAAGGAAGATACTTAAAGCAGACAGGTCAGATAAGAGGCAATTATAGAGTTAGGCCTTATTACCTAAACCAGGGAGATGGTAGAGAGAGTAGGAAGGGCAGGATGGATGAGGGGGTATTTGCTATAAATGCTAAGAAGATGTAGGATGAATTAAGACATGTAAGTAACAGGTATGTTACGCCCCTAAAAAAGACTACCAATGAAAAAGGAACACATTCTTGGCACTTGGGAGCCCAAGATAAACCAATCCATTTCTCACCTGACTATTTTAGCTTCTAAAATGGATAATAATAAAAGAGTCAAATCTTAAAATTAAACAAATAAAGAAGATATTAAGGGGGCATTTTTGGATAAAACTATCAATTCTTTCTTGGTAGAAAACTCCCTATGTCAGTCCGCTTTAAGTGATATATGGTCTCATGGTCTTTTCTCTCCACCCCCGCCCCCTCCTGAAGCAGTCTGAATCCTTGGAATTCTATCAGATTGAGCTTTAATTACTTATACTTCATGAAGAGGTGTTGTATTCTGGTGCCCATGCAAGGGTCTCAGCTACTCAATTTTTAATACTTAAAAAAAAAAAGCCTCTCGACAGTGGTGGTCTCCTGAAGAATGGCCCCTATGATTGCACCATAGTTTAAATTTCTCCAAGAATACAAACAGGTTGAAAACAAGGACTTCTAGACCAAGGCTATTTCCTGCCTGCTCTTGCTGCCCTAGGCTGCCACCACAGTTCCCACAAACCACAAAAACATTTGAAGGTATCTCCTGGAAACAGTTTCATCTACAGTAACTGCCTCATATCCTTTTCCTCAACTTCTCAAACAAATATACTAGTAAGATCACTGGGGTGCATAACTCCAGCACTCACGTACCTTCCATGAGAAATCCTGTCGATGCTTTATACCTGAGCACTGGAAGATGAATTTCAGTAGATGGAGATGGTTAGAAAGGGGACAAATGATTAATGATCATGCTTGACAGTCCCCAAGGATATTAATATCATAAAAATGTTATAAAATTGTACCTAGTCAATTGCTGTTAGAAAGAAATACATTTGACTTCCAAGTCTCTTTAGTGATTGTTCTTTATTTTTTTTTTTTTAATAGCATGCTTGTACTTGGCCAAATAATTAGTACTTTTTCTAAGTATGTCTATCATATTTACAATAGCATTATAACAAACAGCTTGGGCTCAGTTCTAGAAATGTTTATTCATTTTCAGTCCATAATTTTTTCATATGACTAATATTTTTAAGATTATATCCATATACTTAGTCTCCAGGACATCAGAGGGTTATGTACAATGAACAAATAGCAGGTATCATGATTTGTGTTGGGGGTGTAACCCTGGATTAGATGGACATAGTCCCTGACCTTGAGAAACTTAGAGCTCACTTGGGGCAGCTGACAGATACTTCAAAAATAACTGCTCAAATGAACATGTGATTACAATTGTGATAAGGGAAAGACAGGCAAAATACATGATGCTTTTGAGAATGCATTACCAGAACTTGAAGATATGAAGGTCTGAAGGTTTAGATTTCTTGTTCCAAATGTTTTCGTATTACCATATTTTTTATGAAAACCCAAAGCATTACAGATGGTACTAAATTAGTTAATTACCTGTCATGGCTGAGAAAAGAGCTGTTCCATTGAGAAGAGTTCTGGGAAGATGAAGAACATGGACAGCATCACTTGAAACTACTTTTGGCTATTATAGAAGGAAAATGATCCCAATTTCCCCATAGGTGTAATAAATTACTCATCTTCACGGCTGAGGAAGTTAAGCTGGAGTAAATATGAGATATGACTGGATTGATGATCAATAGTTTTATGGGATAATTCTTTTGGTACCTAAAAAGTTATATTTTTGTTACCGAATCATGCCTCTAGTCTGTAAGTAGGGCAAAGCAACAGCATAATAAAATGCATAGCTATCATTTTTTGCCATTATTACAAATCCCTTTAACCCTGTGAGGAGGGAATAACGTCTTGACGTGGTGTTTCATGGGCCAGCTATTACTCTTTGCTCCAATGTGAAGGCATCTGAAGGTGGGTGAAGGGATTCATAAATAGAGTTTGTAGAATATTGAGACCTGCTTAAGAAAACGGCAGCACATGGGTGCTATTAAAAACAAGCCAAGAACGGTCCACAATGATTTTCATAGGGTTTTGTACTTCAAATAATTATTTAAGTCTTTAGTCTCTAATTAATGCAGAAGTTTCCTAGTTAGCCTACTTCATCCAGTTATAATGATCTTTAAAAATTAGTACATTGCACAATAATTCAAGTAGTCTTATCTGACTCATTATTTTAACTTTCTGATTCTTCTCGTCATTAGAATTGTACTAACATATTAACAAAGGACAGATTTCCAACCCATAGTGAAAGACGCTATTCAATACCTAATTCACCCAGTTGTCAGACTCAAATATAAAAGTTGATGTAATGGACATTGGTAATGAGTTTTGAACTGGTGTAATTGTACAAATATTTGATTTCATATCTACACAAAAAGTTTCTGTCTGAAATGACTTAACAGCCCAAATGCATCTCAGTTCCCTAAGAATGCCTATCATTCACAGTATCAAAAACCCTTGCAAATATTCCATAACTTCAGTATAACCGATGCAAAACAAAACCATTAACATACTCCTACATTCTTGGCATTTGTATGCCCCTTTACTTTTACAAAGCATTTTTTGTAAATATAATTTATTGTCAAGTTGGCTAACATACAGTGTATACAGTGTGCTCTTAGTTTGGGGGGTAGATTCCCGTGATTCATCTGCTTACATATAACACACAGTGCTCTTCCCAACAAATGCCCTCCTCAATTCCCATCACCCATTTTCCCCTCTCCCCCACCTCCCTCCCTGTTTTTACTATTCATCACAATATCATGGGGCAGAGAGCCATTGTTATTAAAACACCAGACCCCAACCTCATAGCTACTTTGACCCAAGACTGCGATTTTCTGTCTATGCCCCTGCTTTCCTTAGAAGGAGGTCTAAAAATTTACACTTACATATTTTACCTTTACAAATCCTATCTACAACTTACCAAATGGAAACCTCCTTATGCAGAACCCAGGAATCTGTATTGGTGTAAGGTTTCTCCAGACTGCATTTCAATCTATGTAATGATTCCATTTAAGAACCATTGTTATAGAACACTCGCAGAAGAAAATTTAAAGATGATTAGACATAAACTTGATTAAAAATTAGTAGAACATATTATATTTCAGCTTCAATGAGAATTGCCAGCCTACTCTGTACAGGTAGGCACTGAATGTTGCATGTTCGGAAGTTATTTTAAATTAAAGGAGCCAGGGGCACCTGGGTGGCTCAATCAGTTAAGCGAAAGACTCTTGATCTGGGCTGGGGTCATGATCTCACAGTTTGTGTGATCTAGCCCTGCATGGGGCTCTATGCTGACAGTTCAGAGTCTGCTTGGGATTCAGATTCTCTCTCCTCTCTATGTGCCCCTCTCTTGCACGTTCTTTGTCTCTCCCTCACCTATTCCACCTACTTCACCTATTCCAAAGGTTCTTTTCATAAAATATATATTCTATAGGAAACTAGATACCACATTCTAGGAATTAATTAACTCATTTATTTGTTCATTAAAATATTCTATTTTATATTAAATATATATTGGACTTCATGAAAGTTAGGTGGTGTGTAGGGCAACAAAGATAAGATATTGAAAAAAATGAAAATAGTCTTTGCCCTCATGAACCTTGTAGTCTATTGGAAGGGTGTGTCAATTAAAATCAGCAATTAGAGAAAAGTAATTAAGTGCTATGATAGGATGTTATGGAAATGCCTACTGATGGCACCTGATTCTTTCTGGGTAGGGGTATATGTATATGCAAAGAAGGAGTAGAGGAAAGGTTAGAGAACACAAGAAGACTGGCTACAGCAAATCTTGCCTACTATCATTTCTAAATAAAATGAGACTAAAGAGTCACCTGGGTTTTTGATGTTGTTTGTTGTTTTTGTTTTTTTAAAAAAAATTAAAGTTTATTTTTGAGAGACATAGAGCAAGCAGGGGAGAGGCAGAGAGAGAGGGAGACACTGACTCTGAAACAGGCACCAGGCTCTGAGCTGTCGGCACAGATCCTGACACAGAGCCCGACATGGGGTTCGATTCCATAAACCGTGAGATCATGACCTGAGCTAAAGTCAGATGCTTAACCTACTGAGCCACCTAGGTGCCCCATTGTTTGTTTTTTTAAGAGAGATCCTTGAGCCCTATGCTAGACTCCTGAATCTGAGTTTGGGGAGGGGGACTTCAACATGGTAATGGATGTTTTTATATATTTTAATTGAAAAATATATGTCTTAAGTTTTTAATTATATACCAGGCATTGTGCTATACATTGGTAAGACAAAGAGGAAGAGACTTAGACCTTGTTGTCACAATGACTTTAGACTATTTAGTGAGATCTATAGCAGATGAGGAACACGGGGTGGGGTGGGCCAACAGTCAATATTGTGTGATTGCTGGTCTCTGAATGCTTATACCTGCATAAAATGCAGCACCTCTTTTGAGTATCTTCCTTAGGTTTCCAAATTTGACTCCATGACTGAACTTAAGACTAAGGTAGATGTGGGCTGTTAGTTTTGATATATTTTCAAGTCGGGATTTTCTATATGTGACCTCTAGGGACAGAATGATTGAGGTGGGGCAGGGTGGTGGCAAAGCTAATATAACATCCCACACCTCTGTCATGGTCATACCCATTTTTGGCTGCACCAGGGAAAGCCAGTTCAATTAACTATGATTGCTTGTTTATTATGCTGAAAGCATAGCATGGGTCTAGAATATGTCCAGGTAAAACATTAATCTTGGCAAGATTTTCAATTTGGGGAAACAGAGGAGAGTGTTGAATGGGAAATAAACACATGCACAGGTGTCAGGGCAGTGTAATTGGTTGGTAAGAGCATATGGGCTCTGGACTCAGAAGAAATCAAGTCTTCCCAACTTTCTGGTTGGGTTATTTTGACTAAGTACTTTACATTGTCAAATATAACTTTCCTTATCTCTAAAATGGAGATGCTAGTGCTTAGGATAGATAGTAATAGGATAGAATTCCTGGTACACTGTTAACATTCAATTAATAAATTATAATTGCTGATTTTAATATTAATACTTAGTAATATTTAGTATTAATATTTGGATGTCAGGAATAGACAAAATCTTCAATCTGAAGATATGGAAAGGATTATAATAGGCAAAGATTGGATAGAAAAATACCCCTTATAATAAAAATAGCAAGAAGAAAAATAGATATCATTACTTAGGACACATTGGGAAAGAACATTATAGCATGTGGCTGGGGGAGGAAAATGGGCATATGAGCAAAAGAAAAGTGTAGTAGGATACTAATTGATTGAGTCATAGTAAAATAGAACCTCAAATACGATGTTAATAGGCATGGAAGCCATTCTATAAGCAATAAGACTTTGAGCACAAGGAAAAACATTATTAGATGTGCTGCAGGATTCCAACTCTGATAGAAGCATGAAGGCCAAACTTGAGGGAACAAAAAGTGGAATCTGAGAGACACATTAGGAAATGGGTTTTGTGAAAGATTAGATGGTTCTGAAATCATAATTATCTTCATAATCATTAACATCATCATCATCACCACAACCACGATCACCATAATTATAACTAAATTTATCAAGCACTACATGTATTAACTAATTTAAACTTGAACACAATCCTATGATATGGCTTATTACTATATTTCTAGTTTACATTTGAGACAACTGAGGCACAATGTCCAGCAACTTGCCCAAGATCACATGCACAGAAAGTGTAAAGACCAGGCTATGAGATATAAGGATATGTAAGCAATCAACTCTAGAGCTTGTATTCTCGATCATTATATTATACTGAATCTGAAAGGAAAGTGGAAAGAGACATAAAGAGTAGTTTCAAGATGATAGATACAATATTACTAGGTAAGTGAATGGAATATGGAAACTAGTAAAAAGGGGAAGTCAAAAATATCCCAGACACTCTGAATTGGGATAATTGGGAATTGGGGCAAGAATTTGTTTATTGGCAGGAAGGTTTGAGGAATGTGTTGTGGATATGTGCAGGGACATCTATGTAGATGTAAATGTACAGCACTTGGAAATATTTTGAAATATGGATCTATGTGTTAGAAAACAGGGAGGAAGTGAACGACAGAGGCAGGAATATGGTGGGAGAGAGAGAAATTGATTAGAGATATGGACTATGAACATACTAATCCAAAAAATAAACTTGCAGAGGTGAATCAATAGCCTTTCGGTTCCCAAATTCTTTTTTCTGTTAGCCTTATATATTACTGGGAACACCACCTTTTAACCACATACCCTTATGATAGATCTATCATCTCCCTCTCCCTTTCTCCCTCTTCTTCTTCCCTCCCTCCCTTCCTTCCTTCCTTCCTTCCTTCCATCTCTGTCCTTCTTTCCTTCCTTCCTCCCTTTTCTTCCTTCCTCCCTTTTCTTTCTTTCTTTCTTTCTTTCTTTCTTTCTTTCTTTCTTCTTTCTTTCTCTTTCTTTCTTTCTTTCTTTCTTCCTTCTATGTTCTATCAAATATACACTTCACTATCACATGCATTAAGTTATGGGAAAATTGTAACTTTTTTCTTGTTTTGGTTGGCTTTCCTGTCATTAAACAGCTAGGGAGATGTGTAAAATTATTGTCTACTTTCTAACATAATTTAAAGGGTGGAGACTGGAAAAGGGTCTGCTATAGAACAGGAGGAATTACATAAAATATTCTCATTTGCTAATGGTGTCCCACATCACCTTCATCAAATAGTGTATTTGAAGATTCATAGTGTTGGTCATATGACCTCTTGATATTTTCGCCCTACTCCTTTAGGAATTCAAGTCTTCAGACAACAAACCAAAAGTAAAATCCCAATCCAGTAGAGAATATTTTTCCACTGAAAGAGGTGCCAAAGAATCAAATGTGAAAGGGCGTTGTTTTCAACTTTAAAATTTGAACATTCACATTTTCCCACTTACCACCACTAAAACCCATTTTGGAGCCAGCATCCTTGAAATCATACGCATCTTTTATTATGCTATTCATATATTCAGCATTTACCATTTCTAGATTTAAAAATTCTACAAATGTAAAATATATCAGACAAAATGCAGCTTCTTTTTACTTGTCCTGAAATTACCTTTTCATATTTTCAGGGGTGCCCCATGATGCTGATATATCATGCTCTGTAAAAAGTGGTGTTCTCACTAAATACTTCCTTTATGTTCCATCTCAGCTCAGCTTTCCCCTGTTCTAAAGTAATGGGTTCCATTCTCTCCATGTGGTCGGTCTCAACACAGCTGGGCTCCCATCCCTTTGGCCCTTTAACTTACTTACTCTCCACTTTCTGTATAGCTCTATTTGGTCATGTGCAGTTCAGCTGAACAAGAGCAGAGTTATGTTGTGTTTAGTTTTGAATTCCCATCCGATGATACCCAAATTTGGATAACTTTACTGGTATCACATCCAGATGGTATCAGTAGAAAATAACATGTAACAGCTTCCAGATCCATTGTTATACTTTTGTTGACCCCTTAGGCTTGCCTGTATTGGGTCTAACCTACCCCTTCAATGCTCAGTTACAGTCTGTCTTAGGAGCTTATTTAATTTATTCCCATTGAGCTGGCACTTCACAATCCCAAAAGTGCTGGCACCATTTTGGAGATATTACTATCTATTCTCTTCTTTGGATTTTTTACAAAAACTATAATATGTATACATGTGTATTGGGGCAATATTTTATGTCATATTTACGTTTGATTTCCTATTATAAAGTTAAGATCCTTCCCCCTATTAAATGAGTAAAATATTTCCAAATATGGCTCTTTAAAAAATAACTTTTAAATGTGGTAAATTTAGAGGAGTCTTAATAGTTTTGTTATAAGTTACTTCTATTTATAAGAGCTGTGCTATCGTTCTCTCAACAAAGGAGGATTTGTAAGCATTGGTTGAGTCTTCTTTTCGTTATGCAGGCCACCAGTAGGACCAGTATGGAAGTAGGATAGTCAATGATTTTGTCATTATTTTATCTCATTATTCTGAATGTGATACTGGCTATCAGAAACTTTATTTATAAAATAAATATTTTTATTTATATTTATAAAATAAATATATTTTATTTATAAAATAGGTCAATATTTAATTTTTTTTAATGTTTATTTTTGAGAGAGAGAGAGACAGAGCATGAGTCGGGGGGCGGGGGGCAGGGCAGAGAGAGAGGGAGACACAGAATCTGAAGAATGCTCCAGGCTCTGAGCCATCAGCATAGAGCCCAATGCAGGGATTGACCTCATGAACTGTGAGATCATGACCTGAGCTGAAGTTGGAGGCTTAACCAACTGAGCCACCAAGGCACTCCAAAATAAGTCAATATTTAAATAAGCTTCTCTGATTTTCCTTTTTTCTCCTAAGCTCATTGTTCACATACTAACTATCAAACGATACCTCAAACCTCCCAAGGAATTCTGTCTCTTGAAGTGTGGGCCTAGTTGAGCTTCAGGCAGTCTCTTAACAAAGACATGGCTACCTGACTGAAAGCCACTTCTCGTATTATATTTTGAGTACCTCTCATGGAATCCTCCCATGTTGATTTCTTGTGGGCTTGGTGTTTGCTCTGGTTGGTTGATTTTTCAGTTCTTCTTAATTGTTTTTCTCTCTTCCAAAGATGCTTTCTTTTGTTTCTTCCAGTTGCAGATTCTTTAACTTTGTTGGTTATTCAGACAGTTTTGTTTTCTTTCACCAGCCTTCAGTCTGTGTGATCCTCATTATACATTTACACCCTGAATTTCCAATGAGGTATGTTAATGTTTCCAGGTTTCTTGCGGTTTACTTAACTTTGCAGGTCTTCCTTTTATTTTTATTGTTTTCAATTCCCACTTTTTGGCACAATTTCCTCTCTTGGAGTTTAATAGCTGGGTGAAAGATTTCTTCATTGTTTCCTCTCCCTCTAGGATTGATTGACTTTGTTTTGTTTGTACACATTTACACCTATCTTTAGCATCAGTTCATGTTCAACTCTAAGGATCACCTCAACATTTACTTTTCATCTGGGTTCTAAATGCCTATTGTAGAAGTAGTCATTTGTCCTATCTAGAAATCTTGTCATTTCCTATTTTTCCCCATGTGTGTCACTCCATTTCTGGCCAACTCTCATCCCTTAGTATTACTACTTGTCCCTTTCTTATAGATTTTCTGGGTCCCTCTATGTTTTAAAATTATGCTCATTATTTTGGAGAGAGAATCTACATGTGTAGCCCTATGGCCACATTTTATTATTTAAGTGAGTATTTCCACACACAGGAATATAGTGTCTCCTTCTGCTATAAGGTTTTTACTGTTTACACTCCTTCATATACAATGCTTCAGAGATCTCTATATACCCTTCAAATAGATTCCAAAGGCTATAAGCATTATACTCTATTGGTTACCTTGCCTCCTCAATACCACCTAGTCTTAAAAACAGCTATCTCAACCAATGTTTAACAGATGTTGAATATAGCTCAGTGCTTTCAAACATTCTAATTATCTTTTGTCATTGTTTAGCAGTAAATGAATGTTCAGGCTTTTTAAATCACTGTAGTGGCTTAAATGCGTTCTAAGAGACATTCATTTTCCTACCTTTTCCTGTACTATACTCAGTGCTACGTCTTAATGTTAAAAATGAAAGATTTGGGGTGAAGGGTGAAAAGGGGGAAAAGAAAGCAGAAAAATGTCTCTAGTTTCTCCTTAAAGTAACAATTTTGTCCTAGAAAAAAATCAAAGGCTGCATGAATGTCTACCCCTTTAAAAAATGTAAGCTGATTTTTTTAATGCTAGCCACTTTTATCCTTATAGCTTAAAGGCAAAGAATGAATGAAATATAGAAAATGAAGGACATGTGACAGCATCAAAGAAGCAAAGCAAAGCTGGAGAGTGTGTGTCTGGCTATGTCAGGCCAGGGTGGGCCTTTTTAGGGAGACCATTAAGGCAATCTGGCTGCCAGATGAAGTCTTTATTAAAGGGCAGAAAAGATGTATAAAATCCTTTTGATGTTTTAAAGGACCTCTCCTTTATACCTCCCCCTCCCTTTTTTCCCCTCATCATCTTATCTCCACCAATGCCATCCCACTTGCAAGGCAAACCACACCATCTGTGCAAGTGTTTTATGTTTTAAAGCATTTGGATCTTGGCTTGATCTCTATCATGAGGTATACTGGGGCATTTTTCATTTCTGCTGGGAGAAAAAAATGAGTTGCTTGGTAGAATGGGTAGAAGCCTCTAGGACATTTTGAGAAGCAATGGTTAATCAGAGTGGAATTAATCAAGTCCTATTTACCTAATCAAGATAAGGATTATTTCTTAAATAGACTTAATTACATCACATTGGCACCATAAGGACATCATGACAAATCCCCTCATCTTTTAAAGAGGAAATGGAGCTTCAAGAACTCACAATTAGCCCAATGAGATTACAGGACTACAATCCATTTCTTCACACTCTTGCTTTGTATACCATATAATCTCTCTTTTTACTCTCAGAAGACCTCAATTACCATCTTTACCCCTACTTGCCTTTTCTTGGTGTTTGGCTTCACCACTCTGTCTGGAAAAACTAATTGACCAGCAGGGTTTACTTGATGTATTCAAGCCTATTGGTTTGGAGGGAGCTGGATTAGTTTAGGAGAAACAACCTGCAATCCATGAGATTGCTTGGGGGGGCGGAGGGCACCCTGGTGGTCAGGGTTGCAGGTAATACTGACTATGTTCCCTGAGACAAAAACAAAAAAACAAACAAACAAACAAAAAAAAAAAACCACAAAAAACCAACACAACAGAGAGTACATCATGCCCTTACCCTGACCTCTCTGATTTTCATAGTTCTTCTTAATGTTTTCAGCTATCTCATCTTCTAGATCTGCATCAACTCATTAGTTCATTTTACATTTTTTCCATATTGCATTTAGCTAGTTTAACTGGATGTGCTAGTGAACTACAGCACAAAAGTAGACTGTCTTAAGCGGAAACTGAAGACCTCTTGGATTCAATCCCTAACTATCAATGTCCATCTGTGCAGCTTTAAGCAAATTACAGATGGTAAACCTGGACCAAAAAAATGAAGTAAAATGAGGAGGTCAGATTACAGAAATTTTAAAGTGATTTTCAGTACTAACTTTCTGTAAGAATCGGGGGTGTGTGGGGGGAAGCAGCCTTTCCTTCCTTCTTTGTCTACTCCTTTGCCTTACCCCTGAGTCCTCCTTCTCAAATGCTGTGATCTTTCTATTGCCTCAGAACATCAGCAGTATATTCTTCAAAGTATCATGTACTTAGCACAACAGGAAAGCTTTGTATTCTTCCTATTCCTTTACCATCTTGAGGGGACATCTCTTCCTCCATAGTTACTATACACTAAGTTACTGAGTGATAAAACTTCCCTCTGACTCATTCAGCATCCTTATTTTTCCAGCACACGGCTTCTCCTCAATACTCACTTGCCCATACCAAAGATACAACACACCTGAATTTTTTTTTTTACATAATAACAGAAGGCATATTTTACCTTTGTACACATTTTTTTTTAATGAAAATCCTAACACACAAAAACAATAGGCTCTTTATAACTCTGTTGGATCTCCTTGCTGATGTCAAACACCATACCTACCTGTCCTTAAATGTCTGCCATATCCTGAACACTTGTTAGGAAGAGTTTTTTGCCTCATTTATTGATCCACTTAAGTACAAGGAAAAGGAAAATCCACTGCCTCGGTAGGGCCTTCTGTAATGTCTTTTTCTGTCAGACTCCCTGGGAACAGTTAACTTTGAGAGCATCATAGGAGGTTCAGTTGATTAGAGGTCTAATATGACATTTTATAACATATTTAGGAATGTCTGGTACCAGGAGATTTCCTGGGTCTCCCATGGAAACCATTAATCTGTTTAGCCTCAGGGCTTCTTCTTCTTGTCCTGAGACACTGGTGATTTTAGCTCCTTCTCACTGGCAGCTGCCAAAACTCACTACATCCCCAGATGTCTTCACCTTCCTTCAGCCTTTCCGTGGAGCAAATGAGAGTCTCTTTATTGCTCTCGAGTTTGCTGGCCCTAATAGATACACACGGTCCCCTTTTATTCTAACTTATGGATTTCTCACTGACCATCCCTTAAACATAGAAAATAAGGAAAATAGAAAATGTGGCAGGTTCATCCTTAGTCTCCCTGTACTTATTGAGTTTCTACTATATTCCAGGCATGAGGAACTTAAGAGTAAATGAGAAATGATGCTTTCCTCCAAGAGGCTCTTAGTCTAACAGGCAAAATCCATATATACTCAGCAGATACTATGACAGGAAGATGAATGGGGAGTACAGAAGGCGTAGTAAAATAGATAGTTCTTGGTATACTGAAAGCTGAAAATATTCCAAAATTATAAAAGTCTTTGTAGTCTTCATCTCATGGCTATTGATTAATCATATATTTTATTTCTTAATTCAGTAGTTATTTCTGAGTATCTACTAAATGCCAGCTTTATTCTAGGTACTGGAGAAACAATAATGATGAAAAACAACTAATTTTCTAGTTTATATTCTAGTTGAGGAAACTAATAATAAACATGTAAACATACAGGTTTGAGGTCATAATAAATTCTATAAGGAAAAAGTAGATAAAAATTAATGTATGGTCAGTGAAGGTGTCTCAGGAGATGACATAACAGAGAAGGCCTAAATTAAGTCAGGTAGAGAGAGCTAGGTGATGGTCTAAAGGAAGAATTTTCCTGGTATAAGGAGTAACTATAGTGAAGGTTCTGAGTTATGAATGATTTTGAAAGTTTGAGAAGCATGAAGAAACTCTGAACAGATGCAACAGAGCCCTTCAATTGGCCATAATGGGAGTGTTTACATCATGGAAATTAGCAAATACTACAAATCAGGGTTTACCTGGTCTGGATTCAGGAAATATACTATCTGGGCATTTCCACAGATCCAGAAAAAAAGCCTACTTCTCAAACCTCCAAAACTATCTTTGTTCCAAATGCGATCTCTAACAGAGACAGACAGTCACGGGGCTTCAACCCTGTAACCACAGTGCTTGGAAACTTCTACAGCTGTTTAGGTCCAAGGTAAGAAGATCTTCATGGTTTAAATGGCCTATACTGTTTTGTAAGGAGCCATGAACCTCACCTCCCACCTTTTTATCGATGCAGAACCCCATCTGGCCTGCTCTACTTTTTGTTCTGTGGGGTTACATCAGATACACCACATGTAAATGCAAAATACAAGAGACACTGGCCAGTACAAGAGAGGGGACAAAAAGAAGCTGAACAGAGGAGGAAATAATTACTTCACCATTTAAAAATATTGAGAAGGGTTCCCAGAGGAAATGTAAATGAATATCAAACAACATGAGACTCAAAAACCAAACACCAGGATGAGCCTCAGATGTAGTAGAAGTATACACATGCACACAGGATGCATTACAAAATTTCTACTTTATGAATCCTCATACATTTGCTAGATGATCATCCCACCCCCACCCTCCATTCCTGGACTGTCCAACGGTCACACAAGGGACTGAAACAATTATATGGTATACTTAATTAAACATCTATACTGCCAGTGAGTGACAGATATGCCTTCCCCCACTCCCACCCCCTTTATTAGAGGCAGCCCAGAGATAAAACCTTCAAGTTATGAGTAATTACACCCTGCTGAGAAAAGTGATGGAGTACCCCACTCAGAAGGACTTATCAAGCCCTGAAAATGTGGAGTCAACACTTAAGACTTTTTTTTTTATTATTATTATTTTCCCCAACACTAACAGTTTCCCAGCTTCTTCCCAGAGGGAGATAAACAAACAGCATGTACCTGCATTTTAATGGAAATAAACAGACTGGCTCATTCCACCCTCCCCCCCCCCTTTTTTTTTTTTACTATACTGGCTTCATATTCCAAACCAGAGGGATATAGTAAAAAGTTCATGTGTCATGGTCAGTGGAAAACTACAAGGAAGTAATAATTGCTGTTATTATGGGTGGAGTTTGGTATAAAAGGTTTCAAAACATTTTGTAAAGAGAACTTAGCAGCTTAGAATACTCATTCAAATGCTAGGGAATGGTGAAGCACTCCCTCAGATGCATTCTGAGGCTTATGCTAAGTTAGAAGTCCTCTTATCTTGGGTACCACCAGTGGAGAACAGTGCAGGAACCAAGGACCACTGTCCTTATGAGAGGCAGTGTTCAACTTAGCATTAATATAGGCTACAATGCAACATTGTTTAATTTGGGAACAGGGATGGTTGAGTTTGTGGGGCAGTTTCAAATTTATTTTTCTAAGACACATGGGTTTTGGGGGTCAATGGATACTTGTGACATAGGTTCTCAAACTTTAGACTGAATAAGAATCAGCTATAGAGCCCATACACTGTTCTGTTGGTTTGGAATGAGAATCAGGAATTTGCATTTGAAGAAGCAAGCACTGTAGGAGATTCCGTTGAAGTGGTCCATGGAGCACACATCGAGAAACACATTCTATAGACAGGTTTTGGGAAATCTGTGAAAGTCTGATACTGAATGAAATAGTCATTTCTTGTGTGAGTTCTTACAATGGTGTGTTTTTCTCAGGATTCTTATATGTATCTGCAGTCCAAGAAGGAGAAGAACCTTGGGGAGACAAGCTGATTTTGAACAATTGGGGATTGCACTCAACTTATAGATTCTTACCAGCCTCACTGAGTATTAGGGTCAACCTGGAGTCTTGTCCAGAGAAATGCAACTAATTTCCTCTTCTTGTCTTAGTTCTTGCTTTAGCTACTCTGGTTTGAATCTGATTTTCTATGCTGTCTCATTGGCCCTAGATTCCTTCAATTAGCCAATGACACAGTTCATGACATTTAATGGGCCTCTAAAGCCATGTTTTCTAAACTATAAAAGTTTTAGAAAGAATGGCAAATGTTAAAAATGTCCAAATAACTTCTCTAGTTGCTGTTCAACCATATCCTGATTATCTGGTTCAGGAATCAGATTTAACTCCTGTATCACTTAGATATACATTGTTAGCTTGATGTGTGATATCCAATAGGTTACTTAATATCCATAGGTGTCAGCTTTTTCATCTGTAAAACACTGTTAAAAATATCTGACTAGCGGCACCTGGATGGTCCGGTTGGTTAAGCCCCCGACTTTTGATTTCAGTTCAGGTCATGATCTTGAGGTTTGTGGAATTGAGCCCTGTGTTGGGCTCTGTACTGACAGCATGGATGGAGCCTGCTTGGGATTCTCTCTTCCCCTCCCTCGCCATGCACACACACTCGCCCTCTTTCTCTCTCTCAAAAAAAGTATAAATTTCTGAATTACCATAACGAAAAATGAGATAACATAAAGTAACTTTTAAAAATTGTTTAAAATGCTTAGTTCTTGCTTTTGCTACTGTGGTTTGAATCTGGTTTTCTATGCTGTCTCATTGGCCCTAGATTCCTTCAATTACAGCAAGGCATTTTTGCAACACAAGTCAATGTGGCTTCTGTGGCCTGATGATTGTTAAACCCATGAGGACAGAGGACCATCATAGTAGGTATTGAGACAATAACTCATGAGCCAAATACAAGCTTTAACAGAGACTTTCTGATTGTTCCCATCAGTGAGTAGTGGCTTGAGAACCATCATATGCTGTGGTGGTGGCACAGGAGCAAAGGTGATCTAGAAGGAAATGGAACAAGAGCAGGAAATATCAGACATCAGTTCTAAACCCTAGCCCTCCATATACTTCTTTTTTTGTTGTTGTTGTTTAATATTTAGTTACTTATTTTGAGATGCAGGGCCTGAACTCACAAAGTGTGAGATCATGACCAGGGTCGAAAACCAAGAGTCAGATGTTTAACTGACGAAGCCACCCAGGCAACCCCATCTACTTCTTTTTAATCACTTGTCTATCTGCCTAACCATCATCATCACCTTTTGGCACTCCACTTCCCTAAGTTTTTCCAACTTCTCCAGTAAACCATTCCTTTCTTATCCTTCTCTCTGCCTGTGTCTCTTTCCAAATCCAACTTTTCTCCCTTTATTTCCCAATGTGCTAGGGAAATGGAATTCAAAAGAACAGTTGGAGAATATGAAGGCACTTCAAAATATTATCTGTAAATGATACTTGGAAAAATGGAAAATTACAGGATTAAATGGATGAGTCAGCAAATATAGGCAAATGGATAGAGTTTCTGACCCCCTTCCCCACCATTACTGCTACAACTTTGATAATGGTTAGTGCTATACAATTCTCTCTTGGTTTTTGGTGGCTTTTCTTATGAAGCAATTAAGATATGGGAATAGATGATCACTAAAAAAGCTCTTCAGCTCTGAAAGGCTGGCTGATGAACAGGGAGCTGTCCAAGCCAGAGATTAAATTTTCAGTCTAATTTCTTTTACCTGGTAAATGTAATTGGATTACATTGGTACCAGAGGTGCTTCCACTAGCATTTAATTAGATAACTTTTGTAATGATATGCTAACCACTGCACTGTGACAGAACAACCCCACGGTAGATGATTAGTTTCTTGTGCAATTAGAAATGAGGATGAGGGTGATATTAATTGATATCCTTCATTTTTATAATGCTTTAGTGTTCATAAAACACCTTCACACACATGAACTCACTAAGTCCTCACTAAAATCATGAGCTACAGGCTATTACCACATTTTACAAATGAGAGTACTGATCTGGAAACCATTTGATTTGTTTACATGGCTGTCTCCTATCTCCAGTAAAAAAAGGTGAATGGACCTTTGATTGTTTCTATTTTTCCTCTGTTGCTCAGATAACTGGATCTGAGACAGTCTTCCTATCAAAGTTTCCATCCATAGTGATATTTGTCAAAAATGGCATGGCCTATAGCCCTAGAAATCATTAATTCATGGTAGAGAAGGGGTTCATTAAGGCATTTGTTTTTGGAAAAGCAGGGTATCATTTGTTTTGTAATGTAATGATTTCTCAGGTTTAAACAAAATGTCTCTCATTTGAAAGCCTTGAACCTTGTAAAAAAAACAGATTTATTTGCAAAAACAAAATAAAATATTACTACAAGCCAGACACTGCACTAGACAACATCTGATCCCCTCCTCAAATTCATATTAAGAATTGAAGCTGGAGAAGACTTAAAAGTCTGGCCATCAGAATGTAGGAAAATACAACTAAACCTTCCCACACTTTGGCCCACACCATCCATCTTCACTTTAGTGAAATGAAGAATACAAAACCATGAAAGCAAAACATTAAAACCCTGGCCACACAATAAAATATTAACTGTAATACTCTTTAGGACTGAATTAAATGCCACACTGTACCCAGTTCCAGTCTTCTCTTTGCTGACCCCAGTTCAATCCTATATTCACTATTTCAGTACATGCACAGTGTTGCCTTTTATAGCTAAGTCATCCTGCGTTTCAGTCAGAGAGCTGAAAACCTTCTGTAGCTGCATTCAAGTTGCAGTCAGAACTGGCCAATCCTAAAGCTTACAAGCTAAAGCAAGCCCCTTCCCACAAGAAAGAAAGAAGTCAGCATAAAACACACACACACACACACACACACACACACACACATCACACTAGGAAGCAGTGGAGGAAGCAAGAGAGATCGGGATGAGAAGTGATGATAGCTGTTAGGAAATGTCTATAAGATCTTTCTGTATAAATCAGAATATATCATGTTGAAGACAGCCAAATGCACATGGCTGCCACATGAGACCCTAGAGAGAAATGCAGAGAGCCATCTAGGAACAATGTCAGCAATGGATGGCACATGCAGAGAAAAACCATTTTCTTTCTCAACTTCTGGGGATCTCAAGCACTACACTCCCAAGGAAGCAAACTGTAGTGGTGATATGGAGCATTCTTAAATGACCCCTCCAGTCACCCATCTCCACCTTGCCTATGCTCGGCTAAGTCACTGTTTAAGGTTCAGGTTTGGTATAATACACAAAGGGACTTACAAAGAATATCACAGACAAAGTTCTCGGGATTAAAGTAGATTGGGGAGAAATATTAAGGTAAATTTGGGGATATATTCACCTCTCTGCTGGCCCTTGGCTCTATTATTTTGATGTATTAATTAGACAAGGAAGCCATTAGACTGAGGTGGCTCTGATGCCCTGACATTAGAGTTTGGTTTGCTTGCAAACCAAATCTAAGTCTGTAAATACCTCAAGGTCACAAAACTGAAAACTAAGTATAACCAATCACAAACAGAAACTAGGTTTTAAGCTATAACCAATCAATAATTTCCTTGCTTTGCTTCCCCTTTCTCTTTAAGTTTTTCCCAGCTGCATTAGACAGAATACTTCTAACCACTTCTGGTTTGTCACTGCCTGATTCCAATCGATTTTTGCTCAAATAAGTTCTTAAATTTTTAATATGCCTCAGTTTATCTTTCAACAACTCTAGGAGCCATTCCTCACTTCCCCTTTCTCTCTTGAGTCACTGTGGAGCTGACTGGTACACACTTCATCGCACACACTCCCCTGTCAACTGAGTTTATTCAGTAAGAAGAAGAACTGGCAGAAAATTTGATGATGGGGGCATGAGGAAAGCCAGAGTATTTCTTTCCCTTTGTTTCTGCTTTGATCACCATTTTTTGACTGTAGCTGTATCTCTTCTGGAGATGAATCCCTTGGTTCTGGTAATCCTAATCCTTCCCGCTGTCTCTGTACTTGATGCTAATCTCAGGTTTCCCTGGGTGCTCTCCAATTAGATTCTCACAATTCCATTTCTGGTGTAAAAATTTGTTTAATTTCATTTATTTAAGTACTCTGTAATTTATATTTTCCTGGTTATACTGTCACGGACTCAACAATAATTTTTCAGACTTTCTAATATTAAAATCTATCTTAATATTTCTGATTAAATCATGTCATATTAATATTCATTAATATAACACAAATATAATTAAATTAAGTAGCCAATATATACAATCCAACTATATCTCTAAACAGTTTTGCTAAATTTTCTCCTAAATTGGCATGACAATGAATCAACATCAGGATGTAATCTCCCACAATCACTATCCTCTGGAGCATGAACAAGGAGCAAAATAAATTAGCAGGAAGAAAGCTGAAATAGTATACCATCGAATACTACTTTTTGTATAGATGGAAGTCCAAAAATAAATAAATTTATTTTTAAAAACCTGTTCCAGGAGAAAGATCTTATAGGGAAAATAAAATGTAGACAATTTTTCAAAGAAAGGTCTCTCCATAAAGCAATGTTTCTCAAAGTATTGTTCATAGACCAACTATATCAGAGTCATTCAGGCTGCTTGTTAACAGTAAATTGTTCCTGGTCCCTTCCTAGATCGATAGATTAGAATCTTTGGTGGCTGGAATCCAGAAATCTATTTTTAAAACACATTTAGTAAAAAAAAAAAATAGTGATTTTTCTTTTATGTGCATAAAATTTTGTGAGTTATTGCCCTAAAAGGAAAATAGAATACTAGTGGTGATTAGAAATGACTGAGGCAGTAATAATTTGACAGTTGGAACAAAGCCCATATTTCAGAAATGTAAACTCTTTTTTTTTTTCCCATAACAAACATCGAGATGATGGTCCGTTCCCTTCACCACATCTTTGGACTGATCTTCTTAAGGACTGCTGGTGATCTTCAGCTGAATTTTGAAATCCAGGGATTGTTAGCTGAGTTTTGTTATGATTTTGACTAAGGCTATGATTAA